>NC_136059.1:747500176-748719565 GCF_964261635.1 Lissotriton helveticus | reverse complement strand
GTCGATGACCAGGACCCTCTGTTTGTGACGGCAGAGACTCAAAGACCTGTTGATGAATCAAACTCAATTTAGCAGTCAGATCATAGAGATAATCAATCAACATAGGGTATTCAATTCTGTCAAATTCCTTTGGTCTTGGGACTCCCCATACATTAGCAGGACAACCGAAGACAATCTCATATGGGCTGAGCCCTACTCGAGAGTGTACAGTTGCCCTGGTCGACAGGAGAGCCAGAGGCAAAGCGTCGGGCCATGATAAACCAGTTGTTGCCTGAATTTTAGCCAATTTCAGTTTTAAAGTGCCATTATATCCTTCCACCAATCCTGCTGATTGTGGATGATTTGCACTATGGAATTTTTGTACTATCCCTAAACCGCGACACACACTCTTCATCACACTCCCAACAAACTCACTTCCGTTGTCCGACCATACGACCCGAGGCATTCCGTAGCGGGAAAAATACTCTTTGAGCAACATTTTTGCCGTGGATAAGGCCGTATTATCCTTAAGGGGGTAAGCCTCAATCCACCTAGAGAATGCACACACCACAACCAACACATACTTCAAGTTATTACATCTCTCCATGTGGATAAAGTCCAACTGGATAACTTCGAAAGGGTACGTAGGAGGGGCAAAATGGCCAGGTGGAGTGTGGGTGCCCTTACCAGGATTGTGCATCAAACACACCATACAATTCTTAACCACTCTCTCGGCACACTTAGTAATCCCATCATTCTTCCATACATGAGACAACAACTTGCATATACCTTTCGTGTTGATGTGTGCCATACCATGAGCCATTGTCACAACAGCGAGCACATACGCATCCGGTAACATCCATCTCTGTTTCTCTGATAAATCAACCCAACATCCATTCTCATCTAATCTTCCCGTGCTCTCTCTCTATTTAGTCCTTTCCGTCTCGGTGGCTTCATTCTGTATTCCTTTCACGCTTTCAAATGTGTCTTCACACATACCAGTCTCTGTTGGCCATCTCACTGAGCTCGTAACATACATTCTATTCGTCAAATCTTTAGCCGTCTCTTTAGCCGTTTCATCCGCAAACGCATTACCACGACCCACATCGTCCGTTACTTTCTGATGTGCGCTACATTTGACTATGGCCACCTGTTTAGGCAATGTGAGTGCATCTAAAAGATCATTTACAAGCTGACCATGTTGAATCTTCGTGCCATGCGACGTAAGGAATCCTCTCTCTCTCCACAGTCGTCCAAAACTATGTGCCACACCAAACGCATACTGACTATCTGTAAACACATTCACCCGTTTATCTTTAGACAATACACACGCTCTCGTCAAAGCAATTAACTCGGCAGCCTGAGCCGAATTCTGACTTAGTCTTTCGCTTTCCACAATCGTTCTCAATGTAACTACAGCATACGCAGTCGTCACATCACCGTTCGGCAACTTGAAACAAGAACCATCCACATACAAAGTACCATCGGGATCTGTCAATGGAGTATCTTTTAGGTCAATACGACCCTTGGTTTCCTCTTCAGTTCTGAGATAGCAGTCATGTACTGCTTCACCACTTGATTCTGTGTCGATCGGCAGCAATGTTGCTGGATTCAACACATTACATCGTTTTATCCGTATGTGACTGGCCAGCAACGTCAACTCATATCCAGACAGTCTTGCGCTTGTCAGATGTTGAGTTTTCGTTTGATTCAATAGAGTGTCAACTGCATGCGGAACCATTACCGTGAGCATATTATCCATAACTAAACCTGCGGACTGTCGAATGGACGCCGCAGCTGCCGCTGTTGCCCTTAAACAACTTGGCAAGGCTCTTGATACTGGGTCTAAAGTCGAAGAAAAATAGGCACATGGGCATTGCTTACCACCAAAAGGTTGTGTCAGAACACTCAACGCGCAACCGTCCCTCTCATGAACGTATAGTGTAAACGGCTTACTGTAGTCAGGAGTGCCCAACACAGGAGCCGAACACAACGCATCACGCAATTCCGAAAAACTTTTCTGACATTCTTCAGACCAAGGTACTGGGAATGGGACATCCTTGCACGTAAGGGCTATCAATGGTTTCGCCAACAATGAAAAATTTGGAATCCATTGTCTGCAGTAGGACGTAATACCTAAAAAGGCGCGAACATCTCTCTGGGTTTTTGGCACAGTCATTCGGGAAATCGCTGCAATTCTTTCTGGGGTCAACCTTCTCCCTTCTCTTGACAATAAGTGACCTAAATAGGTAACTTCTTGACAACAATACTGTAGCTTTGAAGGTGATACCTTGTGGTGTAAGTTATGTAAATAGTGTAACAATGATACTGTAGCCGTTTTGCAAATAGCTTCGGTATCAGCTGCCACTAAAAGATCATCAACGTATTGAATCAAAGCTGCTCCTTTAGGTAATACAAAGGCATCAAGCTGACCTTTAAGTGCTTGGCTGTAGATTGACGGACTCTCGCAGTAGCCCTGTGGAGCGCGTTTTAGCCTAAAACTGCGACCACCTAACGAGAATCCGAATAGGTCTCTGCTTTCCTCGGCAATCGGGATGCTAAAGAAAGCATTCTTTAGGTCGATCACTGTGAACCAGGAGGCAGATGCCGGAATCATTGTTAGTAATGCCGTACTGTCAGGTACCACAGGAAATTGTGGAACCACTATTTTGTTCACCTCTCTTAAATCTATTACAAAACGATACACAGGAGCTTTAGTTGGGTCCGTTCGTTTCAGAATTGGTAATACAGGGCTATTACACACATTTCCACGAGTTTCTTCAACAACACCTTTTCCAATGAGATCATGAACGATTGCTAACAGCGCTCGTTCGCCCTCAAGAGAAATACGATATTGAGGTAAACGCGGTAATCGCGCATTTGGTTTCAATTGAATCACATAGGGTGGAATGTCTAACAAGCCTACATCATTAGGACCTGTGGCCCATAAGGACGCAGGGAGGGAATTCAATTCCGGTGGGAATTTATCGACCGACAAATACATGGGAGAGATCACTCTCCGTCCCAATGTAAGCTCCACTCCTTCGGGGGAACAATACAATGTTGCATATAATCGTTTCAACAAATCCAGGCCCAAAAGATTTTCACCACAACCTGTAGATAGAATCAGTGGAGCCGTTAGCTCACGAGGACCAATCATAAGGGGCAAAGGAATAGAGACTGGATTGCTAACAGGGGCGCCAGAGAATCCAACGGAAACGTTCGTTAAGCCAGACAAAGGTGCGCCAGGGAGTTTCGAATGCATGATGGAACTTTTCGTCGCACCAGTGTCTAACAGAAAAGGCTCAACTACACCCGATGTAGCCACTGCAACGTAAGGCCCACTCTGATCGACCGGAACTGACACTACTCCCTCTCTTTGTCGTTGGCTGTCCCAGTAATGGTCATTTACAACAGTCTCATGCTCTACGTAATAATCGTCAACATTATATTGTGCAGATCGAACTGACCCTGCATTTCGCTGGTCAAAACAATTATTTGCATCTGATTGATTTTGATAACGATCACTCTGATTGTGGGATGAACCACGACCTCTACCTCGTGATGCCTGTTGGGGACCACTACCACGATTTCCTCGTGCTGACACACCATTTAGGCAGTCCCGTAAGGCAAGACAATCATATTTTAGGTGTCCCTCTTTCTTACAATATGCGCACTGATTATACCCAAGGGAAGATCTATAATCAAAGTTGTCAGAACGCGGCTGTGTCCTATCGGGCTGTGCTCGTGGTCGATACTGCTGTTGTGAATCAGTTTGGTTTGATCGTGGAGGGTATGCTTGCTGTAACAAAACCTTCGTTTTTAGCTCCTTCGTTTTCTTCTCTACACGATCACTTTCTTCCTTTTCCCTATTCTCATAATACTGGGCTGTTGCTAGTATTTGCGCAGGGGTTGAAACTGCCCACGCACTCTCTGAATTTTTCAGTTTGTTGCTTAATTCAGGCAACAAATTCGACACAAATTTGTCAACAAATAACCGCTGGCTTCCCTCAGCGCCCATATCCTGGCCGCTGTGGTCGACAAACGCTTCCTCAAACCTTGTAAAGAAATCCGAGACACTCTCGTCTTTCTTTTGCTTACAAGCTGATAACTTATCCCAGTTCACCTTCATCGCTGGCATGAGAGTTTTCATGAGCGTAATTATTTTCTGAGGCAAATCCAAGATCAACTGGTCAGGTTTAGCCCCACCAACTTGTAATGCATCAGCTGCTAGCAGTGCAGCCCAATCACCCCCTAACTCAACTGCGTGGTTGGCTTGACGAATTTTGGCCCAAACTGGTTGCGGTACAACATTGCCAAACAACATGTCGATGTCGGCAAGGTTCATAATAGAAGCTTCCACCAGTTGCGATAACTCCTTATAATAACCAGCCGGATTTTTACGCGGATCGGGTAAGGATTGCTTCACTTGCAAAACTTCCGATCGTTTCCATGGAAGATGTATCCACACTCTTCGAAAATGTGGTAGAACCACAGGGTTTGCATTAGGATCACCAGGCACCCACAGTGGCGGAACCTCTCTCATGGGATACTGACCAGGAACCGCTTTCCAATTCTCGGTGGTATCATCTGAGGACACCCGAGAATGTGCTGTGGATCTAAACGCTAATAAGCGTTCCACGGCACGTCGTACATCTTCACCTACGATCATACCGTTCGAAAAGTGACTCTGAAGTTCAATTATGTCGGACGGTACATTATCTACATCATCATTATACCATTCTTCCCTCATAAAGTTACACATCTCCTCAAACACGAATCTCTGCGTAGGCTCATTAAACTGAGAAAACGTATCAAAGACCACACGAGGAGTGTAATTAGCAGGATGTCTTATCCACCTATGTGCCATGGTTATTAATGTCTCTTTCTCCCTACCACTAGGGATCTGACTCCGTCTCTGAGGAGTTTCAGATGAATCAGACGAAAATAACGGACCAGAAAGAGGTGAATAAAGGGTAGCAACAGAGTTAGGAACACGCTTACGAACAGAAGGGGAAAGAAAAACAGGGGCAACAGCACTGGAGGTGAAGGAAGGCATAGTAGGAACGGACAAGGTAGTCGGAGTAGCAGAAATAACAGTTTGTGAAGGTACAGGTACAGGAGCAGTAGGAACAAGGACAGGTGGTGGAACAAACGTAGGATTAACAACGGGCTGGCCCGCAGCCGCTGGAGCAACAAGGGGAACAACAGGGGGAGCTACAGGAGGAGCTACAGGAGCAGTAGCACCCTGTACATAAGGAGGTGGTGATTTCATTAAATACGATAACAAGGAATCCTCCTTCAAATCTTCTTCTTTCTTTTCTAGATTATTCGGTAAAACTGGGTAACATTTATCTATTTTCATATGGTGCAATCTAGTAGAGATTTCCATTTCCTTTTCTTCTTTGTCCTGTTTACATTCTCGTATAGCTTGCATTATCGGAACGAACCCTTGCTTCTGATCCTTTTTAAGTTGTTTGGTTTCTTTCTGCTTGGCCTCTTTACGCCATATCCGAAAGGAATCAAACATAGCTGGCCTAGCTTTCTTTAAAAATAATTTTGCCTCAAGATTATCTAAAATCGAAAGTTCAAAAGTTCCATGTGGTGGCCATCTAAGGTCACCGTCTTTCTTTGTATAGCGGACCCAGTAATCATTATATATTATAGGACCCACCCCATGTCGACTATAAAGATCATGTATCGGAGTTCCAACTGGAGGTATCGGACACGAATCCTCCAACCGGGAATCCATTGCGCAACATTTGAAAATACGAAACAAATTACTATGGCTAGGCATCGTGCACACTAACCTAGTATCAAACTTCAAGGATTACCGAAGTAATTAAACCTCGTGAAAGTCAAAACCCTCGGTTTTTGGCAATTGCAACTGTCAAATAATACTAAGAACCAATACTAAGAACCACAAATGCAATGGAACCATGCAATACAACAAAGCCTTAAGGCTACTACAAAGCTCGGAGAGCTAACCACAAAGCCTGAGGAGGCTATTACAAAGCTCGGTGAGCTATTACAACAAAGCCTTAAAGGCTACAACAAAGCTTTCGAGAAGCTAGAACAATCACTAAGGACTGGGAGCGACCCACAAATACTTAACTCAGAACTTCAATGGCGTCACCAGGAAGGCCCGTCTATCGTCTCGCTTGTACGTAAGATCTGCACCGGGCGTCGAAGACAGGTCGACAGTCAGGGCATCGGTCCGTCGCAGCCGTCAGGAGGCGGGAATCTTCGCAGGGAAAAACTTCGGGCCACTTATTTCGACAACAAGATCGATGAAGCGGGGTGCACCTTCCCTCGGAGATTTCACACGAAGTTCCTCACGATCATCAGGCTTTGGACCGGTACCGCTGAAGTCGCCCCAAGTTGGGCGCCAACTGAAGGACTGGACTTTTAACAGTACCAGCGGTGCCAGGGAACAACGCCTATAACCTTCATGGGATACCTGTTTCGGCGCACAAACTACAGAGACACGGGACACTTCCTTCGGCGTCAAAGATCAGCTTTTATTACTGCAGGGAAACAGGAGTCATAAGAAGTACATGAACATGTAGGTTCTGCGAGTCTGCTTCAAATTGTATACGTTGGTCGCTCTCTTTTATACAGAATGTTGCCATTGCATAACATGTGGACAAAAGATTACAATTCAGTTCCCACAGTAGACTTCAAAAGGGTCGCTTTCATGTGTTCAGAATCCCGGAACATAATTACAATAGCCATGCCGGTTCCCAACTGTAAAAGTACACATTCCCACCATTAGGCACACCCATTAGAGTTTGTAAATGACAAAGAAGAAGAGACAAGAGCAGCTGCAAGGAAGTCAGACACGTGTAGAGAAAAGAGTGTGGGGGTAATATAGGAAGCATGATCGTAGGATCAAAGAGTTGGATCCCATCGCCTGCACGGCTGTCACAATAGGCCGGCACGGCCAGATTACCCTCAAGCTGAGCCATCTGCCTTTGCTGTGTCATTCCTCCGGCCATAAAGACGCATGAAAGGAATATGCGTCTTCCGCAAGGCTTGGGAACTAGAGGGTCAAGGGGCGAACAGTTACCTGCTCGCTGACTACGTGAGGGCAAGAAACAAAATGGATGCAGTATCTAAAATGGAACCCGAGGGTTCAGATGAAGAACACGTAATATTAGGCGAACCCTGGCAGGTAGTGTAGTGAAAATTCGCACACTTGCCGAACTCATCATTTGCGGTTCGTAGATACCAAACTTATCCATATTCGGCAATGCCCAGAACATCATAATAATTTTTACGGAACCTCAGACTTGGCTTCGTCAGAAGCAGGTGTGGTAGCCCAGGGTGGTCTTTTTGGTGAGCCCTTCATCAGAGAATTAGGTAAATTTGTCTCTACCTTTACCTCGTTGGACAAGGCGCAGTCCACCATTAAACGCGTCTTTCACCAGCGTTTTTCTGGAGGGGCCGGTCGCGGAAGGGGCCGCGCGCCCGGCCGAGGGCAGAATGCCAATAACAGAGGTCAAGGCTCCGGCAGAGGACAGTACCAGACCTCTGCCAACTTCAACAATTTCTATCCCACACGAGGACAGCGCTTTGGCGGCAGAGGCTTCCGCAAGAACCCTGGACCCAACAATACCAATGGTAAGTGTCCTTTCTCTGGACCAGGTTCCCATAGGGGGGAGGCTGGCAACCTTTTACGAGGAGTGGGCATCGCTCACTGCCGACGCATGGATCTTACAAACCGTCCGTGGTTTTCACATAGAATTCTACGATCAACCTTTTCAAGAGGTTTTGCCTCGGCCGATTGTCTTTTCGGAACCCGACGCGCTTTTGATCGACGGGGAGGTTCAGGACTTGCTCCGCAAGGGAGCCATCTGTCGATCAACGCGCCACCCCGCTGGTTTCATCAGCAATGTGTTCCTGGTGGACAAGACGGATGGCGGCAAACGCCCGGTGATCAACCTCAAGGAGTTCAATGGGTGGTTGGTCTACCGGCATTTCAAGATGGAGGGGATCCACCTCCTTCGGGACGTGCTTCTCCCTCTGGATTGGATGGTTCGGTTAGATCTCAAGGATGCCTACTTGGTCATTCCTATCCACCCTCCACACCGCCGTTTTCTGCAGTTCTGTTGGAAGGGCGCAGTGTTCGAATTCACCGCCCTTCCGTTCGGACTTTCCTCAGCTCCGTGGTGCTTCACGAAAGTGCTGCACCCGGTGGTGGAATACCTGCGAGGTCAGGGTATTCGGATGTTGGTGTATTTAGACGACCTTCTTTTGATGGGCCAGTGTCCAGTTGTCCTGGCGGGTCAGCTTCGGCAGACCGTCTCCCTACTACAGCGATTGGGGTTCGTGATCAACGGTCCCAAGTCTGCTTTGGTTCCCTCTCAGAAACTTACCTTTCTAGGCTTCGTTATAGACTCAATCGGAGCTACGCTCAGTCTTCCCTCAAGGAAAACCGCCAAGATCAGACATTTGCTTCGACAGACGATCGCAAAAGATCGGACGTCGTTGCGTCACATTGCCAGGGTGGTGGGCCTCCTGTCGTCTTCCATCCAGGCGATCTTCCCGGGGCCGTTACACTACAGGGCGCTTCAACGCCTCAAGGCCCACCATCTGAGACGGGGTATGTCCTACGACCAGATGGTGCCCCTTACGGAGGAAGTGAAAGAGGAGATGTCTTGGTGGCTCACGCACATGGAGGCGTGGAATGGGCGTGCGATCTTCGGATCGGTCCCGGATTTGGTCATCGAATCCGACGCCAGCCGATCGGGCTGGGGCGCCCGATGCGGGGATTTCTCCATCGGCGGCGCCTGGTCTTCCGACGAACAACAGTTACATATCAACTGTTTGGAGCTCCTAGCGGGGTCCTTTGCGGTCCGCTGCTGGACCAAGGACTCGGCGACAGCCTGTGTCCTGCTGAAAATGGACAACGTCTCGGCGGTACGCTACGTGAACCATCTGGGAGGTCCGCGCTCTCGAGCACTAGCGGATTTGGCCAAGACTTTTTGGGACTATTGTCTCTCCCGGCACATTTCGGTGACGGCGGAATACTTACCGGGCCGAGTCAATCAGGTGGCGGATTGGCATTCCCGACACTTGCGGGATTCCAGCCAGTGGATGTTAGATCCCCGTGTGTTTCAGTGGCTCGCCGACCTGTGGGGTCCGTTTACGGTGGACCTGTTTGCGTCCCGCCTGGATCACCAACTACCACGGTTTTACAGTTGGAGACCAGACCCTCTAGCGGAGGCCACGGATGCCTTCCTACAAGATTGGAGACGGAACCGGCCTTATGCCTTCCCCCCTTTTTCGATGGTGGTCCGGGCGGCAGCGCAGCTGCGCCGCCAGGGGGCGGACTTGGTGTTGATCACGCCACTTTGGAGATCGCAAGTATGGTTTCCGGTTCTTCTGGAACTTTCTTGGGATTTTCCAATCCTACTCCCCCAGTTTCCTCACCTCCTGCTGAATCCGAGTCAGGAACCGCATCCTCTCATCACTCGGAGTTCGCTCCGCCTCATGGCGTGGAGGCTTTCCGGGGCCGTTGGTCGCTCCCAGGCCTTTCGGGATCGGCTCAGGGCCTCCTGTCAAAAGCCTGGGCGGACAGCACGACAAAGCGATACAAATCCGCTTGGCTTCGGTGGATGCGTTGGTGTCTTCGAAGGGACCTGGATCCCCTGGTCGCGGGCCTCGTTCCCATTTTAAATTTCTTAGCTGAATTGGCGACGAAAGGTCTGGCTTATAGGACAATCAAAGCTATGCGTTCTGCGATTTCTGCGGGTCACCAACCGGTGGAGAATTCCCCGGTGGGGGAGCACCCCTTTGTTTGTAGACTCTTGCGGGGTATTCGCCTGACGTTGCCTCCAGAACCCAGGTATTCGGTTCTTTGGGATGTCAACGTGGTCTTGAATTTGTTTTTGTCCTGGCCGGCTAATCGTTACTTGTCATTGAAAGAGATTTCGGCGAAATTAGCCATGCTTCTGTGCCTGGTATCTTGCAGGCGGGTTTCGGATGTGCGCGCATTGGATGTTTCCGCCCGTGTTTTTTCTCCGGATGGAGTTACCTTCACGGTGGGGCGTCGCACGAAATCCGCAACTCGATCTATTTCGTACCCGGCTTTTGTGGACACCCCGAAGTTATGTGTTGTGCATTGCTTGAAAGCTTATGAGGACATTACCTTAGACATTCGCCCGGCGGGCGAGCGACAGTTACTGATTGCCTTGCGTAAACCACACAAAGCAGTCTCCTCCCCCACTATTGCAAGGTGGGTGCGTTGGGTCATGCAAGAGGCAGGCATTGATACGAAACTTTTTGGGGCTCACTCGGCCAGGGGGGCCATGGCCTCGAAGGCTTTTTCAGTGGGAGCTCGTTTGGAGGATCTCATGCGAGCAGCGGATTGGTCCTCGGATTCCACGTTTAAGAGGTTCTATTTCAAACCAGTAGTGGACCTAGCCCAGTTGGTGGTGAGTAAGCTTTGAACTAGCATAATCTGAAGCCTCCGGTCCTGACATAGAATCGAAATTTGCCTAGCTTATGTAACGGTAAGTTTCAATTCTATTAAGGACACGGAGGCGAGGATTATCCCACCCAGCTAACCCTCCATAGTCGGGACCCACCCGTATGGCAGTAAGTAAAGCGTTTTCGGACTGTTCTACATTGTAGTTCTGTTGTGCCAGTCTTACGATGCTCCTCTGTTCGCATGTTGTGGCAACTGGTTTACGCTGTTGTTTTCTGCTAGGAAACGATGGCGCCAAACAGGACCAGTGAGTGAGGGGTGTGATCTGCGCGAAGAAAGAGGAGGAAGTCGAAGGAAGGACTGGCTTTCTACCCTGGTAGCGGACATAGTGGAAGGACTACGTTTGATGACCAGGACTGATATCATGGGACTTGTAGTTTCTTTTTAGTTTGTACAAGTGTTTTGATGCTCTTTGTTCCTTTGAGCATGGTTGTACATTTGGTTTCCTGAGCTGCTGTGTGCAATATTCTAATAAAGCGAAGGAAGAATATAGCATAATCCTCGCCTCCGTGTCCTTAATAGAATTGAAACTTACCGTTACATAAGCTAGGCAAATTTTGATTCCTAACTATAACTGGTGTGAAACCTATGGTTTTTTCAGTGAATTTCAAAGGTTTTTTAATAGCAAAATTATATAGCTATGAAATATAATATTTTTTATAATGAATCCTATATTGTATATTTATGTAATACTATTTTTTGATGTATATTCTTCATGTTTTTTAAAAACAAAAATGTTTGTTTCAGGGCGCTCCCGGTGCGCCTACCGGTGCGCTCACCGGTAAGCGCAGTCTTGCGGCGCGCCCCGGTGCGCGTACCGGTGAGTGTGCCGTGAACGAAAACATCATCGTGACATATCGCGTAGCCGCGTGATGCGTCTTATGACCCACGGCGTAAGCGCACCCGGTAGCACCCGAGCGCATACGATCGCGCAACGTAAGCGCCCCCGGAAGCGCCTGCCTTCGCACCGCGTAAGCGCCCCCGGAAGCGCACTGGAGCGCATAGCGTAAGCGCGTCAAGCCATGTGACTTTAAAATAACACTTTTCATTGGTTCAGCACATTTTTTTTCCAAATATTGAGAAACCCACCCATTTCTCTCACTATTGCTTTGTACTTGGCGAGAGCAAGAGGTGTTCTGTGCATTATCTGCTTCTCAAAGTTTACTGATCTACAGCAATGACTGAAAGGGAGTCATCCAGCAATGATTCTGATGGTTTTTTGCCTGAGGACCCTCCTCACCACAAAACAAAGGACCACTTCATTTGGAAATTTTTTGACATCCCTGAAGGAAAAAAAAAAGGTTAATGCTGCTAAGGTAACCTGCAAGATATGTGGCACTATTTTATCCAGAGGCAATCCTAATAGGAAATATAGCTTTGGAAATGCCACTTTAATTAGGCATGTCCAGAGAATACATCCAAATAACTATGCCAGGGAGAGTGTCAGGGACCTGGCACGGAATTTACCAAGAGATGGCGGCAGCACCTCCACTGGTGGAGCAACACCTTTAGGAACAACACGTGGAAGAATGGTCTCTAACGTGCAGCCGGTCTTTGCAGGCATAACATTTCTATGCGTGGACTGTGATGAACTGCTCTGTTATGGGGAGCAGAGCGTTGAACTCATTGCTATGAAGAGACAGGAACACCACTGCCCTCCCCGTCCCTAATTTTTCAGAATTTTTTGCTCCTGTTGAGCAGTTTTGGAATCCCTGTTTTTGTTTTTCCCCTGAAAAAAATCCCCCAAAAAATATAAAATCGTTATAAAAAAGTATAAAAAAAATATTAAAAAAAAGTTCTTTTCAGAACTACCTCCAATTCTCAAAAAAGAGCTGTATTTTCACTCTAATTTTTTACAGTTTTTCCCCGTGGTGCGCTCAGGGTACGCGTACCGGAGCGCGCACCTGTGAGTGCACCCAGCACTTACCCCGTGATTTATTATTTTTTTTTTAACGTTTTTTTGCCCTTAAGAATCCATCTAGGCCCACCTCAGAAAACCTAGGGAGTCAGAGGGTGTCTACTCTGCCCCCTTTTGGTCACTTCCCTTTTGTTTTTGCCACCTCTTGTGTCTCGATCCTACCGAGACACAAGATGGCGCCTGCTCCGGACTGTTTGGAATGTTGACAGACACCCAAGAGCCAATCAGCTTTCCGCTCGCGAACTCGCGTAGCGCGCTGGTATGCGCCCCGGTGCGCGTACCGGGGCGCACATATAGATATATATATTTTTTTGAACCTAAATTACTTAAAATCCACTGGAGCACATATCTTGAGCCATAGCAAAAGCACATCGGGCTACCAGTCCCTACAATTTTGCCAAGTTTGGTGGAAATCGATTCAGCCGTTCGGGCTAAAAGTGAGTCCAACCGCCTTATGGAAATTAACATGGGGAAAACACGTTTTGGGACCCCCCTTTTATCTCGGCCCCGACTTGACAAATCCCCTCCAAACTTTCAGGGAAGGAGCGGAGCGGGCCACCTTCTTTGAGAAATTCACGAAGATTCGTCCACCGGAGCCAAAGTTATTCCCAATAGAATGTTCCGGATTTCCTATGGAAAACAATCCTAACTATAACTACCTACTGGCGACCGCCAGTAGGTGATATATATATATATATATATATATATATATATATATATATATTTTATTTTTTTTCAGTGAATATATATATAGGTTTCATAGGTTTCAGGGGTGTTATAGTTAGTTGGACATTTCACTCGTACAAAACCATAGAAATTTCCCCATTAGAGTTAGTTCAGCTAACTATAACTTGCGCGCCTGCAATGCACTGCTGATGACGTCACATATTACATCACTCATGACATGGTCAGCGACATCACTGAAAAAACAGCCCAGATTGAATCGGCTAAGAATTCAAATAAACAACTCTGCCAAGTAGTCACTAAGTTATTGTCAGCTCCAGCGCCATCTCAGTCATTATGTAATTCCTTAGTGGACTATTTCTATGAGAAAGTAAACAATATTTACTCTGAGTTCTCATTACACAAAAATCAAAGAAACCAGTACATATCTATTAACTCCTCAGAACATCTCTTTGCACAGTTCGAAAAAGTTATTGTGAATCAAATTACTGATGTAATGACTACTATTAAATCTGGCTCAGCTAATGACCCTTGTCCTCCATCTGTTCTTGCACCAGTTATTGACCAGATAGCACCTGTATTAGCGAAAATCTGCAATGTAATGTTTAACTCAGGCATATACCCCATCTCATGGAAGAAAACTATACTTAAGCCACTACTAAAAAAATCCCATTTGGATCCGGAGGATACCAAGAAATATAGGCCTATAGTCAGTTTTCCTTTTCCGGCCTAAGTGGTTGAAAATGTGATGAATCAACAACTTTCTAAATATATGGAAGATCACCATTTGTTAGATAAAACCCAATTTGGTTTTCGGAAATCCCACAATACAGAAACAGCACTAATTAAGGCCTCAGAAGAAATAAGAACTATTCTGGACCAGGGAGGCACAGCTGTGCTTATATTGCTAGACCTCTCAGCAGCATTTGACACGGTCAATCATACCATTTTGATCCACTGTGTCACCACAAAGGGAATTCAGGATAAGGCCAAAGGATTACTATCATCCTTTCTTACAAATCGGACTCAGGCGGTGACTTTGGGCCCCTTCCAATTGGCCCAATTGACACTCCCATGTGGAGTTCCGCAAGGATCATCCCTAGGCCTAACACTTTTTAACATCTATGTGTCGGACTTAGCCAGAGTCATCAAGGCAAACGGGATGAGCCTTACATCTTATGCTGATGACACCCAGTTAGTGCTTGCGATTAACAACAATTGAGAAAAGGTAGCAGCTAGCTTCCAAAAGGGCATGCTGGCCATCAGTAGCTGGATGGCCAGCACTTGTCTAAAACTGAACTCCGACAAAACTGAGGTTATTATCTTTGGTAAGCTATCCCCCCATATGGTCCAGCATCTGGTGGCCACCTGCCTTAGGTTCTCCACCAAACCCAGTAACTAAGGTCAAGAATTAAGGTATCTTATTTGACGATAGACTGACCTTCGCACCCCATGCCAATTCGGTGGCTTGGACAGCGTTCTATAAACTCCGAATGATTAACAATATTTTACCATTTCTCCCTCTGAACTCACTAAAAACTCGGGTTAGCACCCTGGTGATGTCATCTTTAGACTATTGCAATGGGCTGTTTGCTAACGCACAAAGCAGGGTTATACAAAAATTGTAAACCGTCCAGAATGCGGCCGCCAGAGTGCTGTCAGGAACTCCCAAGTTTAAATCAATTTCACATGTTATCAAAGGGTATCACTGGTTGTCAGAGAGGAACCGAATAAAATGTAAGCCATTATGTATTGCTTATAAAGCCTCAAGCAAGACAGGCCCCCAGTGTTTAATAAATCACTTAGCCACCTACACTCCCAATAGACTACTTCGATCATCTAATGCATTTCTCCTTATTGTGCCACGTACAAAAACCATCTCTTGGAGCGACAGGCGTTTTGTTGTTACGGTGGCAAAACTCTGGAACTCCCTCCCGCTCAAGATCAGGTCAAGTCACTCACTGCTAATTTTTAGAAAGATGATAAAGACCTGGTTGTTTAACCAATAACTTTCTCATTTACTTTGTCCGCTGTCCGCAGCGCTGAGACGCCCTTGGGGCTTATGTGCGCTTTACAAATTTAGAAAATAAATAAGGTTTTTTTCATCAAAGTTGGGAGTCGCAACCCTAGCACGGCGCTCAGTGTGGCCTCCTAGTGTGGATGCAATGGGTGCCCCGCTCTCAGTGTGCCCCCCTAGTGTGCACGCAATGGGTGTACGGCTCTGTTTGTCATGCTGGGTGAGTGACTCCAAGCAAAAATAATTATGATTTTTTTGTCTGTCTGTTATCTTCTGTAGAGAAGTGTGGCTCAATGGTTAGAGCGGTAGACCCTGATGCAGTAGTCTGGACGGGACCAGGGTTCAATTCCTGCCTCGGCGGGTCTCGCGCTCAATTTCCTCGGACCTGATAATTCTCGCCTAGCTGCCTATTCTAATCATGAGTCCCACCACGATTCACCTCTGGGCAATAGCTTGCTTAATCTCTACAATGGCCCCAACAACGCTGAGGTTGCCTGACTTCACCTTGGGGAAGCTCAGGAGTGGGCTCCTCACAGGGAAAGGCCAGGAAGGGTTCCTCGGCGGTATTCGTACAAGCGTCGACATACCTATGGGTAGTCGTGCGCTATACTAGTGCGTAATCATCATCAATCATTTATATAGAGCTAGGTAATATGTTGGGTTATTGGGTGGCTCTAGAAAGAACCCTTGTTTTCAGTGGGAGATTGTTCTAGGTACATGTAAGTTTGGATGCAGAGCTTCAGACTGTTGAGAAAAACTCTGTTGCCATGTTCAGTGAAGTGTACTCCATCAATTCTGTAGATGCCATCCATATGGAAACGTAGATTGTTGTTATAGATGGAGCCCATCCTATGGTCTCTGAGGTAAGTAGAAACAACAATATTGAAATTTATTCTAGCCTTCTCAATCTGAGGACAAAATTGATTAGACCACTTCCATTTCTGTATTTGGCATATGTTAGAGTATACAAAGACAGTTTGAAGGAAAGCAACATCTTTTTAGTATTTACAGTGGAATTAATAAAACCATTGGCTGTTTATGACAATGAGCTGTTGATTTCTATGTTGCAACTTTCTCTACGGCATTTCCAAATTAAAGAAGCATTAGATAGAATGTTAGATTGCTCCTAAAACTGAATGGGTAAAGGTTGATTACACAATCGACCCTAGTTGATCAATGTGTTTGGAAATCTAAATCTGTCCATGAAAATATTATGCATCATAGAAGCTTTTCAATTCATTAACACAAGTGTAAAAATAGTATATTTTAAGTAGCACAATGTTAAAGAACTAGTATATTAGGAACATATCCTACATCATTTTTAGGTATGCATATAGAAAGCATTGCTGTCACCTCAACAACTATTTGCTTTGCAACAACTTTTTATTGTAGACTGATAGAACACTTTATATTCACACCGGAGCAACTTCTTGAGACACATCAAACATTGTTTTCTTATTCTTTTAATGTATGTAACAGAGATAGACGTTTACAGTCACGAAAACCCTAAAAATTTATCAGTGTCAAGAAAGAAAATTAGACAAAAAGGTGCATGTGCAAAATAGATTGTGAAGCCACACCTGTTTGCTTAGTAAATGTGCCAAGTTTCTAAAGTTGAGGAGAACACAATGTTTATCTAAAGATTTTTGCACTGCTAGGCTAAGCAGGCAGGGGCGGCTCCTCCATGTGGGCGGAGGAGAGTCGCCACACTGCTTTCTCGCAGTGCAAGAAGCAGTAACATAAAATTGTATGAATACCATTTTATGTTACTGCTTCTCACACTGAATCTAAGAATTCATAATCATTGTTAGATTTGGGGGTCTCTAGTTGGCACAGTTAGGTACTTGTGACAAATTGGGACCCTCTCCTCTAGTCAGGACAAGGGGATTACACTCCTAAAATACCCCCTGCTCACCCTCTAGATTGAGTGGCGCGAGCAGTCAAAGCTTATTTCAGAGGCGTTGTAGGTTAAGCAGTTGTGACCACATACAGTAACCCAGTGACAACACTACAAATGGACACCTCACAGGTTTTATATTAAAAATAAGTAGACTTTATATAGAGTTACCACAGGACCATAAAGGACAAAAATACACACTATGATTACTTTAAGATTCTAGATTTAAGCTTAGTTCAGTTCAGTTCTTAGATGCGACACTCTGCGTCAATGTACCTTAAGTTGCGTTGCGCTTCCACGAAAAGCAATGTCGCAGCGATGGGAGATGCGGCAAAGATCAGATACAAAGAAATGAAGACGTGAAGATCTTCCAGATGCAGCACGCTTCTTGGGGATGCGAGAAGTCCTCGGTTCGATGTGTGGACTGCAGCGGCGACACCTTTACGATGCGATGGCGACAGCTCCAGCGGCGACGCTCTTTTCCACTATGCGTGAAGCGTCCGTTCAATGTGACATCTACAGTGGCGACAGCCAAGATGTGACGGCAGCAGCTCCGACGGCGGTGCGCTTCTCGGGGATGCAAGGTGCTCTTGACCGATGCGGCGCAGTGCGACAGTTCCAGGGTCGACACCCTCCATCGGAGTTGCGACAGCAGGCACAGAGACGGCAACACGCTCCGACCTCATTGAGAGATTCTTCTCCTGATGCGGTGCAGTGTGACAACTACAACGGCGACACCATCCTTCTTCGGAGTTGCGACAGCAGCAGCGACAGCGACATGCTTCCTCTTCTTTGAGGCATGATTCTCTCCGATGCGTTGCAGTGCGACAGTTCCAGCGGCGACACCCTTCTTCGGTGTTGCGACTGCAGGCACAGCGATGGCGACACGCTTCTCGTTGAGTTGCACTTCCAGCTCCTTGTAACCCGCAGTTCCTCAGTAGGCCCAAAACAGCAGCAGGCACTTCCAAAAGAACTCTGGGGAGCTGGGATGTGAAGTCTGTTGTCCCTGAGACTTCAGCAGGAGGCAAGCTATTTTCCAAGCCCTTAGAGATCCTTCACAAGTTGAAAGCAAAGTACACAAAGTTCCTTTCTCCTTCCTTTGGCAGTAAGGCAACCACTGCAGGCTAATCCCCGAAGCAGCCCTTCAGCTTGGGAATTGTCTCTCCTCAGTTTCTTCAGGTACCTCTTCTCAGTAAAGGTTTCATCTTGTAGTCCAAAGTGATCTAATTTCATGGGATCAGGGTCCCAATATTTCTACCCCAAAATCCTTTGTTCTCTGAGGGGAGAGGGGCCTTTGCCCAGTCCAAACCAGTTCTGAAGCACTCTGTTTACTAGACTTCTCCTTTTCTCCTTTCCTTTCACAGTGCAGGGCAGAAACATCAGACACCCCACAGGAGGTGGAGCCAGCATTGTGGAAGGCAAGTACAGTCCTGGAGCACTTTGTTTACAGGACTCCTTCTCTTCTTTCAGTGTGCAGGGTAGAGACATCAGCCGCTCCCCAGGGGGTGGAGCCAGCATTGTGGAGTGCAGGCACAGCCCTATTCAAGGTTCAGGTGCAACTCCTCCCTCCCATCTAGATGCAGATATCTCTATTAACCACTGGGTGACTAAGCCTGTCTCCTGGAATTCCCCAGCTCTGTCACTCTCAAAACCAGACATAGGAATACACAACCAAGCAGAGGCAGATTCGAATGGTTAGACAAGCAAATACCTACTTTCTAAAAGTGGTATTTGCAAACACAGAATATTAAAATAAACTTTACTAAAAGATGTTTTTTATTATTAAGGTATACTAAACTTGAATTTCTACCATGTTCTCCGAGACAGTTAGGATTATAAAATGTAATAACTCTAACAGCCCATTCTGGCCTTTGGAGAACAGGTAGCCTTGCAATAGTGAAAAACGAAAATGGCTGTTAGCACAAGACACACACATCAGGGCTTGTCCTACCTTATAATTACAATGCACCCTGCCCTTGGGCCTACCATAGGGTTGACTGATATGAAGAAAAGGGAAGGTTTAGGGACTGGGAAGTGGGTGTACTTGCTAAGTCAACATGACAGGACCAGACTGCACGCTGGCTCTGCAATGGCAGTCCTTAAGCACATTTTACACGGCTGCTTTTCTGGGGGTGGAACAACCAGTGCTGCAGGCCCACCAGCAGCCTTTGGAGTTACACGCCCTGGGCACACTCAGTGCACTAGACTAGAGTCTGACAAGTAAACCAAAAAGCCAAACATGGAACCACTGATTCATATATCAATTTACAATAGGGAGCACTTGCACTGTGGCACTGAATAGCAGTGGCACAGTGCCCAAAGCATCTAACACCAGCAAAAAGACATGAGGCAACAGCAAAATGGAAGACATGACCCACGCCAATGGTGCCAGGTCTAATACGTGTCCCCTCCAGCTGAAAAGTGGGAGAACTACCCTAACTCCTGGGAGTTCTTTTCATTAAGGTGGAAAAATCTGGATAAACCATCAGCGTTGGCGTGTTCTGTACCAGGACAGTGTTCCACCGTAAAGTCCATACCCTGTAGGGAAATAGACAACCTCACAGCTTTGGATTCTCACCCCTCATCTGCATCAACCATCTGAGTGGCCTGTGGTCTGTCTGAACCCAGAAAGGAGTCCCAAACAGGTATGGTCTCAGCTTCTTCAGTGCCCAGTACCACAGCAAATGCCTGACGCTCAATAGCACTCCACCTCTGTTTCTGTGGAAGTAACCTTCTACTGATAAAGGCTACAGGTTGATCTAGGCCCTCCTCATTCTTCTGTGACAGAACAGCCCCCACACCATGTTCTGAAGCGTCTTTTTGGATGATAAAACTCTCTTGAGAAGTTGGGTGCCAGGAGCACGGGTGCTGTGCACATGGCAGCTTTTAGGGCATCAAAAGCTTTTGACAGGTGTCTGTCCAGATCACCTTCTTGGGCTGCTTCTTGGAAGTCAGCTCTGTCAAGGGTGCAACAATGTTGCTATACCCCTTGACAAACCTCCTGTAATACCCTGTGAGACCTAAGAAGGCTCTCACCTCTGTCTGGGTTTTGAGTGGCTCCCAAGCCAGGATGATTTCAATCTTGGGTGTTAGGGGCGCCACCTGGCCGCTCCCAACTTGGTGTCCCAAGTACACCACGGAACCCTGCCCAATATGGCACTTACTTGCCTTGTTCGTGAGACCTGCCTTCCCAGAGGTGGTGCAGATGGTCCTCCCAACTGGCACTGAACACTGCGATGTCATCCAGGTATGCGGCACTGAACTCATCCAGTCCAACCAACACCTGGTTGACCAACCTCTGAAAGGTGGCAGGGGCATTCTTCATCCCAAAGGGCATAACACAGAAGTGGAAATGCCCATCTGGTGTGGAGAATGCTGATCTCTGTTTTGCCCCCTCAGTCAAGGCGATCTGCCAGTACCCAGACGTTAAGTCAAACGTGCTGAGGTACCGGGCAGCCCCTAGCCGATCTATGAGCTCATCAGCTCTGTGTATGGGGTGCGCATCAGTCTTTGTAACTGAATTGAGCCCTCTGTAGTACACACAGAACAGGAGTTCGTGTGTGGCACCCGGCGCTGCAGCCTTCGGGACCAAGACCACTGGGCTGGCCCAAGGACTGCTAGATGACTTAATCACCCCAAGTGCAAGCATCTTTGAGACCTCCTCTTTAATGCAAGCCCTTACCCTGTCAGTTACTCTGTAAGACTTGTGCTTCACAGGTAAGGTGTCTCCTGTGTCCACATCATGGACACACCAATCTGTGACACCAGGAACCAGAGAGAACAGATCAGAACACTGTCCCAGCAAATGGCAGCAGTCATTCTGTTGGTCATGGGTCAGGGTGGAAGAGAGGTTAACACCATCCACTGACCCATCTTGCTCTGAGGCTGACAGGAGGTCAGGAAGAGGCTCAGTCTCCTCCTCCACCCCAGCATCTGTTGCCAAGAGCATGCCCACTTCGGACCCCTCTAAGTGGGGCTTAAGGCGGTTGACATGTAGGACCCTCAAGGGGTTCCTAGGAGACCGCAATTCCACCAAGTAGGTAACTGGACTCTTGCGCTCCACAACCTCAAATAGTCCGGTCCACTTATCTTGGAGCGCGCAGGGCTCCATTGGGGCCATGACCCACACTTTCTGGAAAGGTTAAAGCTCTACCAGAGTGGCCTTCTGGTCATACCAGCGCTTCATCTCCTCCTGGCTGGCTTCCAGATTCGCCTGAGCGAGTTGCCTGAAACACCTAGTCTGGTTTCTGAAGGCCAGCATGTAGCTATATACATCCTGGGGAGGTTTCCTGGGAGATTGCTCCCAAACTTCTTTAACCAAACTCAGAGGTCCTCTGACAGGGTGTCCATAGAGAAGCTCAAAGGGACTGAACCTTAG
Organism: Lissotriton helveticus; assembly: GCF_964261635.1. Lineage (NCBI taxonomy): Eukaryota > Metazoa > Chordata > Amphibia > Caudata > Salamandridae > Lissotriton > Lissotriton helveticus. The sequence goes on along the minus strand of NC_136059.1, from coordinate 748,698,200 downwards.
AGATTTCCGTGGCATCTCAAAGATGCAAAGTGTAGGCATGGTAAGAGGATGTCCCACTTACACCTCATGGGTTCCTCAAGACCCATAATCATGCCCTTTAGGGTCCGGTTGAATCTCTCAACCAACCCATTTCCTTGGGGGTGGTAAGGAGTGGTGAAATTGTAGGTTACACCATACTCCTCCCACAGGGACTTCATATACTTGGAAATGAAGTTGGTACCCTGGTCAGACACTACCTCGCGAGGGAATCCCACTCGGGAGAAAATTCCCATCAGTGCTCGTCCCACCACGGGGGCCGTCACTGTCCTCAGAGGTATGGCTTCCCGGGCACCGGGTGGCATGGTCCACCAAGACCAGGATGAACTTGTTGCCCATGGCTGTCTTGGGGTCCAGTGGCCCAACAATGTTAATTCCCACCTGCTCAAAGGGGGTACTGACCACAGGGAAAGGCTGGAGAGGAGCCTTGTGCTTCCTCCCACTATTTCCACTTGCCTGGCAAGTCTGACAAGTCCGGCAATGAGCATCAGAGTTCTTGCACATTTGGGGCTAATGAGAGTGGGTGACACGCCTTTCAAAGGGCTTGTCCTGCCCCAAATGTCCAGCTAGCGGCACATCGTGAGCCATCCCAGTAGGAAGGATTTGAATTTCTGGGGGACCACCAGCACATTGGCTTACCCAGGTTCAACAACCTTAGGCTCACTATACAGGAGACCATTCTCACAATAAATCAAGTGTGACCCTGACTGATCACCTGCTGCCTGGGTTGCAGCCTGTTGCTGCAGGCCCACAAGAGAAGGTCACTCTCTCTGTTCCTTGCAAAATTCCTCCCTGGAGCGGCCTCCTTCTTGCTGCCAATGGGTCAGCTCAGGCAGATCCCCTAGTACAGCTACTTGCTCCCCGGTAGGCTCCACGGCAACCCCCTCAGGGTCTATCTCCTCCTGGGCCGTGGGAACTTTGGGGGCCAGTTTCCCACGCCCCTCGCCACTTCTCTCCCCGGCAGGGTCATGGGCCTCCCTCCCAGGCTCCAGGTCCTCTTGAGAACCCCTACTGATTGACATTGACCGGGTGGTCACGCAAGCCCAGTCAGGCAGTCCAACCATCTTCAAGTGAGTTATCTTCTCCACCTTTTCGCAAGGGGAGTTTTCCAAATCATTTCCCAACAAACAGTCCACAGGCACGGCAGGCCTCACAGCTACCTGAAGAGTACCAGAGACCCCCCCCATTCAAAGGGAACCTGAGCCATTGGACAAAGGCTCTCTGTGTTGTCGGCGTTAACAACTCGGCAAAATGCATGAGGGACAATCTGCTCATGAGACATCAGGTGACACCTAACAGCTGTCACACTGGTTCCTGTATCTCTAGGAGCCTCCAGCTTTTGGCCATTGACGGTCACTCGCTGCCCATATTTCTTAGTGTTCCTGGGCAGCTGCGCCTCTGAAACCATCTCACTGTCTCCTAAACAGACTAAGATCATCTCTGCGGGACCCCACCCACCTTGGACTTCAATCTCCACCCCAAGGCTACACTAGCCATCTGCCGGGACGGAGCACCAGTGGGTGCTTGTTTACCAAACAGGCGGCACCTGGTATCATTTGCCTTATGACCCAGGTCACCACACTTGTAACATTTCAGGGGCCCCTTGGGAACAGGACTACCTGTCGGGCCCCTTGCTTTCTCTCAGGGGGAGGCTGGGAACCTTTCACGGGGTTCCCATGGGGACTACTTTGGGGCCCTTTGCGGAACTCCTTCTGTTTACCCTTGTCCCCCCACTCTTCTCTTCTGCTGGGGACCCTGCCCACCTTTGGCTGAATCTCCCATGTGACCCTTGTGGACCCGGGTACTCACTCAGCGGTCCGCCTCCTCAGCAAGCTTCCTAGGGTTAGTCAGCTTGCTATCTATTAGATGCTGGCGCAGCTATGGAAAACAATTATCAGACAAGTGCTCCCATGCAATCAAATCAAAGAGACCTTGAAAATCATTAACCTTCTGCCCTTTACCCAACCATCCAATGCTCTGCAAAAGAAAGTGACATATTCAACCCAAGTACTGTTTTCTAACTTTTTGCATTTCCTGAACCTCTGCCCATAGAGCCCAGGTGTCAAACCATATCTAGACATCAATGCATCTTTCATGTGGCTGTATGAATTGTGTACTTCAGAAGGCAAGTCTAACAATGTATCCCGCCCCTCACTAAGGAACCTTCCCCACAACCCCGCTCCTCAATCTCTTTCAGGGACCCGGTGGGAAGACATGGCTACCTCATAGGCTCTGAACCACTGACCAATATCATCATTCTTGTGAAACTCCTTCACCACATCCTTGGGAATATACACTCTACTTTCTGTATGTACTGACGGTATGATGATGTGAATCTTATCATGCGCAAACTTAGCCCAATGGGCGTCAAGGCGCCTAAAAACAAATAATGCAGCTAGCATACCAACCCAACAGTCCATCATTGATAGGCTTTGATGAAATACCACGTCTTCAGGGCTTTTTTAAACAAATCAATTGAGGGAAGCAATTTAACCTCAATTGGAAGGGAGTTCCAAAGCTTAGGAGCCACTACAGAAAAGGCCCTTGCTCCCCATGTGGATAGCCGTATACGAGGCACTACCAATTGAGATAGGCCAGCAGATCGAAGGGGTCTGGATGGAAGATAGTGAGAAAGCAGAGACCCAAGTGAATCATCCGGACCTGCCCCAAGAGCTCTATACGTAAGACATAAAATCTTAAAGGAGACTCTGTACTGGACAGGGAGCCAATGAAGGTCTCTCCTGGCAGCCGTGGCAGAAGATGCCAAGGGAAGGGCCAACACAAAGCGCGCTGCCGCGTTCTGCACTATTTGCAGTCTATGAATAAGACCCTTGTTGGATTCCGCATACAAGGAATTGCAGTAATCAAGCCTTGAGCCAACAAGAGCGACTGCAATCTGCTTGTGAGCCTGGAGAGAGAGGTAGTTACGGATCCTATTAAGGATCCTAATCACACCCCAACAGGTGGCCACCGTCCTATTTACTTGGAGCTTCATGGAAAGGGAATGCTGCTTCCAGAGGGAGTAACTGCTAAACTTTTGGTTTTAAACTCCAACTCCTTCAAAACTTTTTCATGCTCAAACTGCATTTCCTTTTCCTCAAGATCTAACTTACTATTTTCTAATTCCAGCTGCCTATCCACCTTGAAGCTGGTCATCTCCATTTCATGCGTTCTTGATCTCTCTCTGTCCTCCAGCTCCTCTGGAGATAGACATTTGTTAGAAGCATTGCTACCAGCAGGGGAAGGTATTATCTTCCTTCCCAAGCCCAATGGCTGACACTGTTGTACGTCTGCATCATCATCCTCCTCAATCTCAGGAGTTTTTCTTGCTTCTACCCAGGCCCTCAGCACCTTGTAGAATTTTTCTTTCTTGGTGCACCCAACAGTTGAAACCTTGAATTTCTTGCAAAAGTACTTCAGCTGCTTTAGTGTGTAGCATTCCAGCCTCTCTTCTTCCCATTCACAATTAAGGGACACTACAGATTCTGCTCTCTCCACTGAATTGGGCATCTTTCAAAAATAGAACAAAAATCCAAAAAGACATCTACCAAAAAGTATGTGGTATCGTTATGGTCTGCACTCACTAAGTAGTGTTCACCAGTCACTGTACATGAGTCACAAATGCAAATCCAGAATCCTCACCGCTGGCTGCCAATGTTAGATTTGGGGGTCTCTAGCTGGCACAGGTAGGTACTTGTGACGAATAGGGACCCTCTCCTCTAGTCAGGACAAGGGGATTACAATCCTAAAACAACCCCTCCTCACCCTCTAGGTTGCGTGGCGAAGCAGTCAAGGCTTATTTGAGATAAGTTGTAAGTTAAGCAGTTGTGACCACATACAGTAACCCAGTGACAACACTACAAATGGACAGCACACAGGTTTTATATAAAAAATAAGTGTACTTTACATAGAGATACAACAAGACCATAAACGACAAAAATACACACTATGATTAATTTAAGATGGTAGATTTAAGCTTAGTTCAGTTCAGTTCTTAGATGCGACACTCTGTATCAATATACCTTAAGTTGCATTGCGCTTCCACGACAAGCAATGTAGCAGCAATGGGAGATGCGGCAAAGTTCAGATACAAAGAAATAAAGACGTGAAGATCTTCCAGATGCGGTACGCTTCTCGGGGATGCGAGAAGTCCTCGGTTGGATGCGTGGATTTCAGCGGCGACACCTTTACGATGCGACGGCAAAAGCTCCAGTGGCGACATTCTTCTCCACAATGCGTGAAGCTTCTGCTCAATGCGACAACTACAGCTGCGACATCCAAGATGCGACGGCAGCAGCTTTAATGGCGGTGCGCTTCTCAGGGATGTGAGGAGCTCTTGATCGATGCGGCGCAGAGCGACAGTTCCAGCGTCGACACCCTCCTTCGGAGTTGTGACAGCCAACACAGGGACGGCGACACGCTCCGACCTCGTTGCGAGATTCTTCTCCTGATGCGGTGCAGTGTGACAACTACAGCGGCGACACCCTCCTTCTTCAGAGTTGCGACAGCAGCAGCAGCGACGGCGAAATGCTTCCTTTTCGTTGCGGTACGCTTCTCTCCGATGCGGTGCAGTGCGACAGTTCCAGCGGCGACACCTTCCTTCAGAGTTGCAACGGCAGGAATAGCTACGGCGACACGCTTCTTCTCGTTGAGTCGCGCTTCCTGCTCCTTGCAACACGCAGTTCCTCAGAAGGCCCAAAACAGCAGCAGGCACTTCCAAAAGAACTCTGGGGAGCTGGGGGGTGAAGTCTGTTGTCCCTGATACTTCAGCAGGAGGCAAGCTCTTTACCAAGCCCTTGGAGATCCTTCACAAGTTGAAAGCAAAGTACACAAAGTTCCTTTCTCCTTCCATTGGCAGTAAAGTAACCACTGCAGGCCAATCCCCCAAGCAACACTTCAGCTTGGGAATAGTTTCTCCTCAGTTTCTTTAGGTTCCTCTCCTCAGTAAAGGTTTCTTCTTGTAGTCCAAAGTGATCTAATTTCATGGGATCAAGGTCCCAATATTTATACCAGAAAAATCCTTTGTTCTCTGAGGGGAGAGGGGCCTTTGCCCAGTCCAAACCAGTTCTGAAGCATTCTGTTTACCAGACTTCTCCTTTCCCTTCACAGTGCAGGGCAGAAACATCAGACGCCCCACAGGAGGTGGAGCCAGCATTATGGAAGGCAAGTACAGTCCTGGAGCACTTTGTTTACAGGACTCCTCTTCTTTCAGTGTGCAGGGCAGAGACAGCAGCTGCTCCCTAGGGGGTGGAGCCAGCATTGTGGAAGGCAGGCACAGCCCTATTCAAGGTTCAGGTGCAACTCCTCCATCCCATCTAGATGCAGATCTCTCTATTCACCACTGGGTGACTCAGCCTGTCTGCTGGAATTCCCCAGCCCTGTCACTCTCAAAACCAGACATAGGAATACACAACCTAGCAGAGGCAGGTTTGAATGGTTAGACAAGCAAATACCTACTTTCAAAAAGTGGTATTTGCAAACACAGACTATTAAAATAAACTTTACTAAAAGATGTATTGTATTATTCTGAGTTCAGGCATACTAAACTCAAATTTCTACCATGTTCTCTGAGGTAGTTAGGATTATAAAATGTAATAACTCTAACAACTCATTCTGGCCTATGGAGAACAGGTAGCCTTGCAATAGTGAAAAACGTAAATAGCTGTAATTCACTATTAGGACATGGCACACACATCGGGGCTTGTCCTACCTTATACTTACAATGCACCCAGCCCATGGGCCTACAATTGGGGTGACTGATATGAAGAAAAGGGAAAGTTTAGGCACTGGGAAGTGGGTGTACTTGCCGAGTCAGCATGACAGTACCCGACTGCACGCAGGCTCTGCAATGGCAGACCTTACACACATTTTACATGGCTGCTTCTGGGGGTGGCACAACCAGTGCTGCAGGACCACCAGCAGCATTTGGATTTACAAGCCCTGAGCACACTCAGTGCACTAGACTAGGGTCTGACAAGTAAACCAAATAGCCAAACAGGAACCACTGATTCATACATCAATTTACAATAGGGAGCACTTGATCTGTGGCACTGAATAGAAGTGGCACAGTGCCCAAAGCATCTAACACCAGCAAAAAGACATGAGGCAACAGCAAAAATGGAAGGGAGACTCACGCCAATGGTGCCAGGTCTAACAATCATCTTATCAAAAGATGTACAAAATAACTTGATTACAGTATTCTGTAATCATCACGAGGGGTTTTAAAGTCTTTGCCGTCTATTTCTATGTTAACCACATGCAGCAAATGAGACAAAGGGCAAGACATGTGAAAGCATGTATGTTAAACTTAGATGTGGCAGCTCTGTGTTGTCTACTGACTTTACACTAAGTCTGGGTGGTGAACTCCGCTCATGGAGTTGGCAGAGATTTCCACACTCTGCGTTATGCGGATCTCGCAGAGTTTATTTCCTCACTCGCGTTCGTCAACTTCGAGTTGGCGAGCGTGAGCAATGAAAGTCCACCTCCTGGTGAGATTTGTACTTGTTCGTGATCGTCAACATCAAGTTGCTGAGTGCAAGTGTGGAAAATCCACCTCCCTGGGAGATTTCTCAATGCAGGTGGTCAGATTTCTCATTGCGAGTGGTCGCTTATGCTCGCGACTGCTCGCATTGAGAAACTGACGTTCGCATTGAGAAAGCTGCCGCTCAACTAAAAATTTACTTGAGAAGCAGAAAGAAAGAAGCACCCACATGCACTGTGCATGGTGCCGTTTGCAATGATTGCACAGTGTAGACAAGCACCTGGCTCTGAAAATCACTGCGAACAGCATTCATCCAACGCACTCCGCAGCTCATGGAGCTCCGCGTAGCGCAGCAGAGGTTTTTTTTTGCATTAACTCCTCCCAGGGTTACTATACACACATCTATATTCTCTTATAGTGAATTTGTCTGCGGTTTGATTGCAGACAATTGTTTATGTTTTGCTGTTCACTGTTAGTAAATTTGCCCTTTGAACCATAGTTGTGGATGATTGCTCTGGATATTTTTAGAAAATGATGAAAATCAAGTGTTTATTCTATTAATATTCTAATTCATTAACATGTATATTAATTTTCCAAAAGATGATTGCAATTTCAAACAACATGAAGGTGGCTGTCAACAGGCAGCAGCAATAAGAAAAAGCCCATGCGCACTGAGAACAGAAGAGCCCCCCTGATAGTCTACTGGCATTTGTAAACAATTAAATCTTGTAAGTCGTGAAAATGTGTATGGCTGTACCTAGCCTGTGGTGGAGTTTTACTACATAACCATACCTTCTGCAGATGTACTGAATTTTAAAGAACATTTATTCGTTTACTTTAAAAAAAAAAACAGCTTCTGGCTTTCCTGGATTTTAACATAGACAAGGCCATCATCACTCAGTACTCCAAAATTGATTTAAACATAAGCAGGCCAGTAGAACATATGCTGCGATTTACATTCTGTATGAAAAATAAGAAAGGAGCAAGAGCCAAGAAGAACAATAAACCTGGGATAATTAGGCCCTGCAAAAAACTGTCAAAGGATCTTTAACTTTTTTTTAAAAACGCAAACATTTTTGTTGCTAAATATTTTCATAAAATTACCCAAATAAATTGTTGAAATATTTCTAAAACCTTCCATGTTTGCGTGCAGTGTATATTACTCTCCGCCTAATATAACGGAGGTCTTTAACACATATATGGAAACAATTCACAAATTGTAGCCTCATTATTAGCACTGTATTGTGCTGACCATCAGGCTCCAATTACGTCTGTCTCATACGGCCATTCTCACGGTGTCTTCCTCTGGAATCTCAGAGGTAAAAGGATTGCTTCTTTGAAGTTAGTTTCATGCTCCCTGCCGCCAATACTAGGTGCAGGCACATCGGTGTGTACCTTTCATACACTGGCTTCATAAATTTAAGTAACGTCAATATGATCACTAACGCGATATTCCTAGAAAATCCAACCTGGGATTTCCTCCTATTTTTCTTGCTTTACAGTTCTACATTGGCTGTGTCTCTTTAGCAAGACGAATCGGTTCTCCAGTAACAAAAACAAATGTGTTTATTATAAACTAAGATTATTGTACTATACATGTTCTATCAGCCTTGGGAACCGTGATGATACAAATGTATATTTTATTCAAGTAATATGCAGAGCGTGTAAAACATGCTTCCAGAAACTTCATGAAGCAAACTCCTGACATGTATTAACTTCAGAGTACTGAGCTTTTTACTACTACTGATGCTGTAAAGTAATGACTTTCACAAAGCTACACTTTCTCTGCATTCCTATTTCTGTATATATCTTCAGGTGTGGGAAGGAAAGAATGGCCGATTCTTTACCAAATATACACATCTTCACCAGAAAGCCCACTCTAACACAAAGATTACATAATTTCTTTCCACTATACAAACTCTGGCATTAACACAAATTAGCACTCTTGGTGATTGATGTTCACTGCATACATTTGGGATACTCCTTTGACTTGAGCACCTTTGACTGCTCTGAGCCCCTCGATTATAAGTATGTGGGCCATATTAGCAAGAAACTGCAAAAAATATCGCAGAGCGTGCTTAGCGCGAATATTTTCATCGCCAGCTATCGCTGGAATATATAGCCACACTAACGCTGTATTAGCAACAATTAGCGCTATGGTGATATATATTCCAGCGATAGCGGTAGGGAAGGGCCAACATCATGACAAAACCAGCGAGGTTGCATGGGGAAGGGGGAAAACCTTGCTGATACGACCCTGTGGTTGTATCAGCATAATCCATCCCCCCATGTTAGGTATGGTGTAGTCAGGATACTAGCAGGTGTAAAGAAAACGGCAAAGACCCTGGTTAGCGCGACTTTTCACGTCGCTAACCGGGGCCAAGGCCTCCTTGCTAATAGGCGATAGGCCTGTTAGCGGTTGTTTACTAGGTCTGTTGGTCGAGAATGCCTACTTTACATGTCATTAGCGATGAATGTCGCTGACATGCAAAGCAGCACCCAAATCGGCCGCTATCGCCAGAAAGCTGTCGCTAACGCCTGTTAGCTACAGCTTGCTGATAGGGCGATAAAAAAAATGCCACTTTAGCGGCAAAAAGTGCAGCTAAAGCGGCGATAAGGCCCTTGGTAATATGCACCTATATTACAGCTAAGGACTACGTAACGGAGAGAATGTGGGCTTTCAATTGGTTGACGCTGCTTAAATGATGGTGTCAGTTGAAGGACAAACTTTTTGTCTGACAGAATGGTGATTTGAGGCTTGCATGCCAAACACAGGTAGGCTTACAAGGGAAACATTAGGAAGGTTTATTGTTGAACCTTGTTTCTGGTATACAATGTCCAACGTATATATAATTAGTAAAATCGTGGCACACCTGTGCTTGAACAGATTGTACTGTACAAAGCTTCTTGCTAATGAAAGTATGCTATTGTAGTCTTTTTCTTAACTGGGAAGCATATGGATAAACGTATTTTGGTAGCTGATCAGACGGTCCTGACAGTACATGGTCCTCGAACTGGCTTGAGTGTCGTTACAATGGCCATGCTAAGATGGAGCTCGATGTAACAACGTGTGTGTATGCTGTTTGAGAGGATTACTGGATACAATTGTTCATAAAAAACTGTGATCAATGTTGTACCCAATTAGTGATCTAGGGCCATATGTAGGTAGCTAAATACCGGTCGGTAACGGCTGAAATTCAGTAAATTTGCCGTTACCGACCGGTATTTAGGCATTTGAGATGTAGGAGGCCAAATTTAAAGATTCGGTAAATATGAATCGGTAAATACCGATTATACATTACCAAATTCTAAATTACCGAATCGGTAGATACCAAATCCTTATTTACTGAATCTGTAAATAAGAAACGGTATAAATGAGAATAGAGATGTAGGTAACTTTTAAAATACCGAATTTCATGAAATTCGGTATTTAAAAGTCGTAATTACGATGGATTGAAAGCAGGTGGTAACCAGGTGCAGGCCATAAAACAGGCCCCAAAATGCAACAGTGTGATCAGAATGGCGGATTTCTATGTGATAGCAAGGCGGCTACAGCTACAGGCAGCAGGAGAGGCATAGGAGACGGGAGTAGCAAGTCTACAGACAGCAGATCACACTCTTCCAACTTACTGAGGCAGAGATCCATGACAGGTACAGGCTACACCCCCACACCATCCTTGACTTGATAAGGGACCTGCACCCCCTCCTGGAGCACCCAAAACCAAGGGCCCACGCCATACCACCACATGTGCAGGTGCTCTGTAGCCTACACATGCTTGCATCTGGCAGTTACCAGGGGGTGATAGCTGCGATAGGTGGGATGGCCCAGAGCTGCCTGCCCCGTTTCTTCAGGAAGTTCCTGGAGGCCATGATGCAGAGAATGCATCATTACATCAGCTTCCCTTACACATATGAGGAACTGCTGAAGACCTAGACTGACTTTTATCAAATAGCTCAGTTCCCACATGTGATTGCTGCATTGATGGCACACACATCCCAATCTGCCCTCCTGCAGCCACTGAGTAAATCTACAGGAACAGAAAGTCCACACACTCAATAAATGTGCAGGTAATCTGTGATGCTGCCAACATAATCACAGACATCGTGGCCAAATTCCTAGGAAGCATGAACAACTCCTACATCTTCGAGAACAGTGGGATCTACACCCGCCTGACAGCGGGGGAATTCAGAGAAGGATACCTGCTAGCTAAAACTCTGTGACACACCCTGATAGATAATGCAGATGCAGGTGTTGTTGTGCATGTGATTAATGGCTCTCTCTTTTCCACATAGGCGATAGCGCATATGCCGTCTGCTCGTTCATCCTGACACCCTACCTGAACCCATCAACCCCGAGTGAGAGACGATACAATGTGGCACTCAAATCCACTCGCAATGTTGTGGAGCGCACCTCTGGGCTGTTAAAACGCAGGTTCCGCTGCCTTCACAAAAGCGGACGCGCACATCAGTACACACCCCTCATCTGCTGTAAAATCATTGCAACTTGCACAATGCTGCACAACCTTGCCACTAAGACAGGAACAGCAGTAGAATTAACAGATATTGAGGATGACAATGATGAATTTGCACACCCTGAGCCCAACACAGCAGGAGTGGCGCAAGCAACAGATGAGGGACAGAGATGGGCAGAGATCACACGCAACTATTTCTAAGTAAGTAAGGAGACACAGACAGTTGTAGTATGTACACGACGTAGTTTAATCTTTTGGCACTACGCCAGTACACAAAGGCCCAAATGTGCCAGTCCAATTGCAGCCATCCTTGATGGAAGTCCTGGGTTACTTCACCCATTCCAAGTCAGGGAGTGTGGGCATCATCAGTTTTAGCGGGCACGTCTACCGGTGCTGGATGCCAATGGCTGGCAGTCCTCACTAGCTGTGTGGGCAATGCCAGCCCCATAGAGCCTGCTGCTCCTCTGGGTGTCAGTAATAGGGGGGAGTATGTTGGTCCTACTAGTGCTCTCATTGCTCTCCCCCACATCCAGAGCAACAGTATTTGCCGACTGAGCAGTCAGCAGCACCTCAACTGCACTTGTCACCCTCACAAGACCCCTGGAGACTTCACTGCTGCTGTGTGCCAGTCCCTCTTGCATGTTAACGCAGCGCCTGCAAAGCAGGGAAGTGGCAGTGGCTAGGCGGTTGACTGCCCTTGTGTGCTGTTCTGACCTCTGCCTCTCCTTCCGCCTTGTTGCCCTGTCCTTGTCCAGCTTGCTGCACAAGAGCAGCACAGTCTGGGACATGTCCCACATGCCCGCAGCCATCTCTCTCATTCCCTCCGCCATTGAGCTGAGGCCCTTATTCATGCTTTCCACATTTTCATTTAGGTGCCTCATCCGTCGTTGGACCGACTGGATGCCCTCCCCTGCATGCGCTGCACCTTGACCATACTGGTCTCCAGTCTGCAGAAGACACCAGGACCCTCGCCATGTTGGTATTGACTGCTGTCTCTGGCCCTGCGGCGTCTGGCACCTGTGTGGGCCCCCTCGGTGGTGGACTGCTGATTAGCATTGCTGTCCTGAACTGCCACGGTTGAACTATCATCCCTCACCGTGTCTCCTGCAGAAGACTCCATTTCCCTGAGTGTGGCTATGACATGCCTCTTGGATTTTTGCACTGCTGGTGTGGTTGCAGCCGGTGACGCTACCAGTTCAGGTGAGGACAGGAGTAGTGGTGAGCCAAACAGCTCTGGGGAGGCCAGCAGCTGTGGTGACGCAGGAAGGTCTTGGGAGGCCTGCAGCTGTGGTGACGCTGGAAGGTCTTGGGAGGCTGGCTGTGCTGTTGATGCAGCAGTTTCTTGTGTGGTTTGCCCTGCACTGGTACTCCTGTGTGTCTCCGCCGTGGTGCACTCCCTTCCTTGTCCTTGGGACACTTGCGAGGTGTCTCGCCTGTAGATAGAAAATCGTCCATTAGCTCTGTGGTCCTGCAGCCCTGCTTATACAATTAAATTCTTATCACTGAAACACTGTTGCTATTGCCTCAGCTTGCTCATCACTGATGTGTGTCGCATGCCTTGTTGTTTGGTGTGCTGTCTGACATGGTAGGTGTTTCAATGACTACATCTCTCATAATGCATTGCTGGTGTATACTAAAACCTCTACTGGAGTGGGGTTGACACTACCACATTGGGGAAGGGGAAAGGGAAGGGGAAGGGGTGGGGGTGATTGCTGTGCATGCTTCTTACCTTTTCTGGTGGCAGCTCGGGCTGAGCTGTCTGCATCCCCAATCCCACAGACGCTGTCTGGTTCAATGGTGGACTCCACCAACTCCTCAAGCAGTCAGGGCAGGTGCCCTGTTCCTCCCTCCTCCTGTCAGGTTTGCTTGTTTGTGGAGCTCAGCCATCTTTCGCGTTGTCACGCTCCGGAGGTCATACCACCTCTTTTGCAGGTCGTCAATGTCCCGTGGTGTCACTCCAATGGCATTAACCTTTGTCTGTATTGCCAGCCAAATCTTCCTTTTGGCAGATTCTGCCACCTGCAGGGACTGCTTCCCAAACAACTTGTGGTGTTCCATGACTACCTCCTCCACAAGGACCTGCAGCTCCATGGTGCTGAATTTAACCTTCCTCTTTCTCTCTGCACCTTCCCTGTCAGTGTCTTTGCTTGTCATTTTGCAGGTTTCCAGGAGTGAATGTTTCCCAGTGGCTCAAGGGCTCTGTTCAGCTCTCCCAGCCTCTCCAGCAGCTTCAGATTGAGTGCACCTGCATGGGTGTGGCCACTTCCTGGTTGGGAGGAGGGATGGTTGTATCAGATTCGCTGATTCCTTAATTGTTTCTATTTTTACCAATTTGGTATTTACCGATCGGTGCTGGGGATTCGGTATTTATTTCAAGAATTATACAGATTCGGTCATTTTTACCGATTTTTCACCTACATCCCAAATACCGATTTCTAATTACTGATTCGGTAAAATTTATTAAAATTCGGTATTTAAGAATCGGTATTTGGTATTTACCTACATATGGCCCCTAATGCCTTGGCATGTCCATTGAATAACCAGTTTTATAGGTAAAATCGATTTAGTGGTATGGAAATAAGAAATTTGGCACACAAGTATCTATTTTTTCCACAATCCTTTGGTATGTGTATGTACTTTGTATTTTCTCGATAGCATATATGAACCCAAAAGAAGTACATTCCACTGGAACATTGTTGATAGTAAAGTCATAACCAGTGTATAGATGACCATTTTTGGACAATATATATTGGAATTAACAATTTCTGTATAAACTGCAAAAGCAACTTTAGGGAGTGATATCAATTATGACAACAGTAAATGCATTAATTCTTAATTCACCAATGAAAGCTTGTGGTACTGGTAAGAAAACACCCTTTGGTATAACATTGACATTTGGGCTATGGTAAAGCAATATCTATATTTGTGTGTTTGGAAAGAAAATATCTCAGGAAATAACATTACAATTGTGACTGTGCAATACCAGGTCTTGATGCATTACATCAATGTATAGACATTTTTCTGGGATACAATTGAAATATTTTACATGGTCATTAATTTGTGTTTGAGGGTGATTGGTTTGTCAATTAATTGTATTTGAAATGCATTGTCTGTATGTCTGTATTCTATGAAGAAAATTATTTGGTTCATGATATCTGAAGTCTTAATTATTTGAACTCAATCAACTAGCAATTGAACATTGCCTCTTCATTTGGATATTATGTGTTACGTGGGTGGAGCTTTCCTTCTCATCCCCCCATGCATTTTGATGCGCAGCCAGATTTACAAAAGTTAGTAAACCTGAGTTGTGTCAAAATGGTGTGTCTACCCACCCTTGGCATAACAAGTATAAATATTTTCATTTCTCTTTATTACTTCCTCTTTGGATGTGTTCTTTATTCTGCAGTATACATACAATGAGGAAAATGCCTCTAAGGATTGTTTTTGTGCAGGAAGATATTCCTTCTTGCACAAAAACATTTGTGCCCACAATGCAAGCACCATTTCACCATGACCCAATTGTGCCTACGTTGGCGAAAGGTATCCACAATTGAGCAGATCAGCTCTTTCCCCTTCCCACAATGCAGTGCATCAACTTACCTTGCTGCATTACATTGCATGAAAGATTAGTGAGTCATAGCCCCAGCTAGGTGTAGGTCCAATAGAGAAGTACTCAGAGAGCTTCACACATTTTTGGGATATTTCATACTCACCTACTCACCACCGAACATATATACTTGTGACAAATGAGTGCCAGTGCAATTTACTAAAATGCATTTTGTGCAGAATTTTTACACAATATCTGCATAGTATCTACAGAAAAAACAAATTATTATCCTACATTGCGTATGAATTAAATCAATTGTTCCTCTGGGAGTTCATTGTTACAGGAGCCATCAGAATTCTGAGCTCCAAGGGAACACTGCAGATCTCGTTATTTTCACATGGGGAAGGTAGTCAAAATCTCCTTGTGGAAGTTTAGGGAAAATTCAGGAATCACCATGTGAATTATAAACTGAATTGCCAATTCTTGTGGTAATTCCATATTTCATAGAAGATAATAGTGGATCATAGTGGTCTCATCCATGGAGTTACTGGTACCCCTGATATTGATAACTCCAGGGTTTTGGGAGATATGAGCTAGTAGTAAAGAATGGTTAGTTCTTGTAGTACTCCTGGCTTACACTGCAAATTTAGGAGTAAGCCAGGAGTACTCCTAGATTATATTTTGATTGTTATCCTCCAGCACATGCTAATATCATCATAAAATAAATTACAACAGTGTATTACATTTTCACAAATGTGTTTGTTCTTGTTCTTAAATTGGTTCTTAGATCTTTAGCCAACATGTGTTTCATTGCCTCAGTGAATCAATCCCACAACTTCATCAGGGCTAAAATACTTAGAGAATATAGACCGCTATAATTTACCCTCTCATTATTGTTACTATTTGCACTTCAATCGTGGTGACATGTGTGCCTTGTACAATTAATACTCTGTTTAACAGGGTAACTTCTAGTTGGCAACCCACGCACATTTCTAAGAAATATGGTAGAACATTCCTGTTACATGATATGCGACTACAAATGTATATTACTAACAACTAATTTGAAGCACGTAAGGCACAGCCATTACAACGCGTGACCGTCACCACAAAGCCATTACCGTGCTTATGCCTTTATCATGCGTAGTAAATGTATAATAGTTGTAAAAGCATGCGTGGTAAAGGCATGCGTGGTAAAGCCATATGCGTGCTAACGCCCGCGTGGTTATGACCGCGTTGTAATGGCTGTTTCCTCCCAGGACACTGCAGGAATCGGGTCTGGGTGTGGCGGACTCCAGGGCATCAGGTGGTGAGCCATGCAGCCTCCCTCACACAATATAGAAATCTCCGGCGGGTGGTCCTTTTCGTGGTTTTGAGGGGCATCATTGAGGCCCACACAGTTAATTTTGTGTGGGGGTAGGTTTGTAAATGTGTGAAACATTGTTTTGTTTTACTCTGATTTCCTTTCTATGTTGTAGTCCATCCAGAGAAAATATAACTTATTGTACAGCCAGTACTTTTCAACTCTACTGTCAAACTTCTTACTATAGTACTTCAAAATATAAATATTATTTTTGTTGTGGACTGTCCCCCCCAAATAAAAAACAAGTATATAGTTTTTTTATTAACTTTTATTAAAACAACAATAACTGTAAACTTAACCTAAAGATTATATAATAAACAACTAGAAAAATAACTTTAATAAAACAGTATTATAAACAAATTGTGATGTGGACTCCAAAAGACGTTGGGTAGGTAATCTGCAAAACAAAAAAGTAAAAAAGTGTTTAAAGTTATGTAGATGTGACTAAATAAGGTGAAGTATTATAAGTGAAGGTAACACTATGATTTTATGTGTGCAGTGTGCCTAGTACATTTCACTTCTGTTATAGTCCCGCATTCAAGTGGTGTCTATATGGAAGTGCCTACTGTGTTACTGACACAAAAGTGGCACAACTGGATTGAAAATACGCTGACTTATTTCTAATGCATTGCAATGGAGGCTTTTTATATCTAGGCCGCTGTGCTTACCTTGTATAAACACTGCGGCCACCAGAGTTCACAAATTCAATTCAACTCTGCTTCTACACGTCAAAGTATATTCAATACGTTGCAGACAATTCCATTGCTGTTGCTTGATATGTTGTGATTGCTTCTAAAGAATGTTTGTTGAAGGCAAAGAAAATAACATTTGATTAATCACCGTAAACTGAGTTGCGAAACTTCTGACAAAAGTGAATTTTAATGTGAGTTCTTAAAATTGCGTACCTACACTATTGCACCCCATTAACTCGCAGAGTCTGGAGTTGAGAGTTTTTCTTGAAAAGTCAGACGCAGATTTACAAGCTTCTTGCGCCAGTTTTCACATGTTTAAAGTGTCACTAAAGTGGCGCAATAAGCTTATAAATATGTTCCTCAGACTGCTGTAACCTATCTGTTGTCACTGTTGGGAGGTGCACACTCTCTCCTTTCACAGATAACTTGTTGTTCTTTCGGAAACAAGCTTCTTTGCTCACCTTGTGCCGTTGCCGTCATTCAAAGAGGGTGCATCACGTGTGGAAGCAGGCTCCTCAGTCGTTGCAATGGCCACGCATCATCGCAGAATGCACAAACGTAGAGCTTTGTAGGTTTCTTTTTGCAGGAGTTTTGTCAATTTGTAAAACACAACCTATAAGATAAAAAGGTAGTTAATATTGTGTGTAATTTTTTTATGAAACGAGAGAAGAAAAAAGAGAGTGACTGAAAACAATACTCGCAGCTCACCTTTCTGTCACCGGTGTTTTTTAACACGTGCTGGACATAATGCACCCTGAAGCTCTACATCTAAAAGATAATAAAAGAAAGATGTTATGATTGGTAATTGTTACAATAATAATTTGGATTTAGATAACATTGCGCTTTTATACACGTTCCTTCTCACATTTCTACAAACTATTTGTATTGGTAATATTCCGGAAATTTCAGCGAGATGAGGTCCTCGGGGATTATAAAAAATTAGTGATAGAGGCTATTTTGTTTATGGTAGATTTATCATACGCGTACCATGCACGTATGGATGACGTACTGTGCGAAGATTAGAAGGCGTCCCATAAGCGTACTGAAGGAAGAAAGAGAAAAATATTTTTCAGATATTTATGAAGTATATGTGTTTAGATGTTGGGTGGCTCTAAAAATAGCCCTTGTGTTTATTGGGAGATTGTAGTACCTACAAGTAAGTACCAAAGCAGAGTCTAAAGTTCAAGAGGAAGAGTCTGTTTCCATCATCTGTAAAATGTACACCGTCTCTCCTATAGATGTCATGCATATTGAAATGTAGAATGTTGTGGTAGATGGACCCCATTCTATAGTCTCGGAGAAAGACAGAAACAGATTTATTCTCATGTTTCCTAACTTTTTCAATCTGTGGACAATAGTTTTTGGACCGGTTCCATTTCTGCCTTTGGCATATATTAGAATAGACAAAGGCAGTTTTGGGGAAAAGTGTCATCAATTGTCCAAAGGTGTCCTTCATAAGCATTCCCAGACCTACCCCAGTCAAAGTGCCTAGGTCATTGCCACCACAGTGCACAATTATGAGGTCAGGGTGTTGGAGATGTAAAAAGGATTTCACCAATGGCATCAATTGGTGCCACTTTAATCCTCTCTGTCCAATCCATTTAATGTCTACATTTGGTAAATCTAGGTCTTTGTGAATTTATGTATGTTCTGCGTACCTTTGGCTCCAGAAAATATAGCTGTGTCCCACAATCCACAATGTAAACATCTTGAAGAGAAGTCTGGATGCACTCAGATGATCTCCGTATATGAAATGGCAGTATGAAAAGTAAAGATTTTTCTAAAATGGTGGACAACATTCAGTTTTGAAAAAAGAAAAGACATGATTGGTTGTTTGACAACATTCTACACAAAACTAGGATGCATGTTTCAGTTTTTTAAAAGCCTCATTTTTATTGGTTAAGAAAAACTGATAGATAAGATAAGCTGGTATATTCTCAAGTCAAGCACACTTGCTGTTTTAATTTGCAACAATGTATGATGAACTTTTCACCTGTGTGCTCAGTTAGGTGTTCCCTGGAGTGTTTCTATGGTAACTGGGAGAATGTGGAATGGGGAAAGGTTGAAAGTTTTGTTAGTAGAAAGGGTTCAAAAGTTAAAGCAATATAAAAGTGTTTTTCATTTTGATTTAATGTGGGAATAAATGTGATTTTTTATTTATTCGTATATGTGTGTAGATTGAGTGTGTAGATTGACAAGAAAAGTTTTCTATTTACTATAGGACTTCCTGACCCCCTAGGACTGATTAGTGGTTTTACAATGATCCCCACGGTCAAAATCTTTGATGCCCTTTGTTGAGCCTTTGATGGCCCTGGGGACCACCACCTCCTAGGGCCGGCTTCTGTAGTGTTACAGGGTGCCTATCCCCAGGGCACTGCTGTTTGCTATGGTAGGGCGAGAGCTCTCTTTCAAGTAGAAAATCAGATTGCTTTTTGTCAGAGAGAGCAGCATGTAAGCTGGCTGGGATCGCGTACGTAAGCAAGAAAAAATCAATTACAAATATATTTTACAAATATCTATCAAGTTTATGTGTTTATATGTTGGTTGGTTCTAATGGGACCTTTTCTCTTTATTGGTACTTATAAGTAAGTGCTTATGCATAGTATAAATTTGTTGGGGAGCAGTGTTGTATAGAGTGCTGAACTTTTGACCTTTGTTGATAGTTGACTTTTGCATGATCTGTTGGGGGTGGGATGGAAAGTTATGTCAGTTGGAAAGGTTTGAAATGTTGAACCAATAGAAATGTGTGTTTCGTTTTGAATTTATGTGTGAAGGATTTTAATTTGTTATTTACATGTATATATGTGTAAATTGAGGGGGGGAAATGTGCCATTTCTTGGTTCTGCTGCAAACACTGAACCAAAGAGATTCTGTATAAGAATATCTACTGTGTGAGTGGCATTCTTCTTATTCTAGAAATCAATTTCAAAGGTAAGTTGATAAGTTGTATGGGAATGTGTGTGGTTCATTTTGTTTTTAGTTAGAGTAATGTATTCTCTGCATTTGGCTAACTATTGTGATGAAAATCATTAACCCTGGGCTTAGTATGCGTAGTGAGGCTACGCGAAGCTACGTGAAGTGGGCATGATGATGCGCCCACTCACGTGCTTCGCGTAGCCCCACTACGTGCCACCCACCTCCCTCCCGCCCTCTTCTACATACATAATTTTAAGTAACGAGTACAATAAAAGTAGATAAAAGCACTTACCTGGTCCACTGCGCCCGGCCGCCCGCGCATGCGCATTTCATGTGAGAAATGCGCATGGGCAGGCGGCCGCGCATGCGCATTTCGATGGGAGATGTCGTCGCAAAATGGAAGAGGGAACCCCGGGTATGTAGAAGAGGGCGGGAGGGAGGCGGGTGGCGGGCAACTTCGCTCTGTCCACGGAGCGTGCGAAGTGTTGCCTACTACGCCTACTTTGCAAAATGCAAAGTAGGCAACACTACGTACACTCCGTGGGCGGAGCGTAGTCTTGCGCCCAGGGTTAAAAATCATTTGGTAAGTTAATTTTTTTAGTGAGTCACCTTTGTGCAATAAAGTGCAGTACTAAAAAATGTAGAATGTATGCAGTTACTTTTTCAGTTGTAGAGTAGTCAATAGTGTTTCTTCGTTAGAATTAGGCTTGTGTTCTAAATCTACAATTTTGCAGTCAGTATACATACACTGCTGCATACACTTTTGGCTGATTTATAAGCCCCTTTTGACTTTTTGTTGTTGTATTCTTCTGTGTCTCCTCATATTCCTTCTATCTCCTCATTTTCCCGCCTCTCTGTTCATACTTCATCTTTCTCTTCATACTCCCTGATCTGTCCTCTTACTCTTCACTCTCTCCCTTCATATACTCTGGGGCACATTTACAAGCCCCTAGCGCGCCTTTGTTGTTCTACTGTGTCACTTTTTTGATGTAATGTTGGCAAAAGTAATGTAGTAAATTGCATACGTATTTGCAAAATGAGTCAGGGTTGTTCACTGAAATGTAGTAATTATATACATGTAATGTGTACAGTCACTTAACCGTTTTACAGTAGTAAATGTGTTTTGGTAAAATGCATGGTCTCATATTTTTTGTCTAATATCACACTGTGCATTTGTGTACATTAAGGAATTATATGTGTTCCTTTTTCCATATTTTCTACCTTCTCTTGTCATACTTCACCCTCTCTCCTCTTACTCCTTTCGCTCTCCTGGTACTACCCTCTTTTTCTTAGATTCTCCTCTGTCCACATACTGCCCTTCTTTGTGTTTATATTTCCCTGTGTCTCCACATATTCCAGCTGTCTTCTCATTTTCTCTTCTCTCGGTTTATCCTTCATTTTTCTGTTCATACTCTCTGTTCTTTCCTCTTTCTCTCTCACTGTATACACTCTGAGGAGATTTACAAGCCCCTTGTGCGTTTTTGTTGTTTAGTGTCACTTTTTTTTTATATAATGTTGGTATAAATAATGTTGTAAATTGCATATGTATTTTTAAAATGAGTCAGGGTTGTTTACTGAAATGTAGTTAATATATACATGTAATGTGTACCATCACTTAACCATTTTACAGTACTAAATGTGTTTTGGTAAAATGCATGGTCTCATATTTTTTTGTCTAATATCACACTGTGCATCTGTGTACATTAAAGAATTATATTTGTCCCTTTTTAAAAGTTTTATAGTAGTAAATGTGTTTTGGTATAATGGATGGTGTTATATTGTTTATTGTTTAATATCACATTGTGCGTCTGTGTACATTAAGGAATTATATTTGTCCCTTTTTCTATAATTTCTACCCTCTCTTGTTATACTCCCCACTCTCTCCTCTTACTCCTTCCTCTCTCCTGGTACTACCCGCTTTTTCTTATATTGTCCTCTGTGCTCATATTGCCCTTCTTTGTCTTTATATTTATATTTCTCTGTCTCTCCTCTTATTCCTTCTGTGTCCTCATTTTCTTCCCTCTCTGTTCATATTTCATGTTCTTCTTGATACTCCCTGTTCTGTCCTCTTTCTCCTTTCTCTCACTCTGTATACACTCTGGGCAGATTCAGCCTTAGCCCGGCTAGAGCCCTGGTTGATGGTAGCAGGCACGTGTAAATTTGTTGAATGAGAGAGTTCAGTAACACCGCGCAGGAGAGGCTGCATTAACGTTACTTACCAGGCCTCCAGGTGAACGCGTTTGTCACGCCCCCAGCACACGGCCACAGCAGACTATCTTCTGATTAATGTACGACCCACATGGCATGAAGGGTGGAACGTAGCACACGCCCCCAGCATTTCTCACGCCCCCAGCGTGCCCCTTGATGCGGCGCAATTGCGTTCACATGGCATGAAGGCCGGACACATGCCCCCAGCATTTCTCACGCCCCCAGCGTGCCCCTTGATGCTGCGCAGCAACATAATTGGCGCTTGTATGTATGACTCACATGGCATGAATGGCGGACACACGCCCCCAGCGATTGTCACGCCCCCAGCCCACGATGTGATGGCCGTACCACACGCCCCCAGCGATAGTCACGCCCCCAGCCCACGCCCACAGCACAATGCTGACACGCCCACAAGAGACTACTTGGCTGGCACGGTTCTTTTACCTTTTAAATGTATAGAGGAGTTGCCTAACAGCTAAGGCGCTCGACCTCAGACCTGGGGATCTGGGTTCGAGTCTTGGTAACGACGCCAAACATCCTGTGATTCTGGCCAAATCACTTAATCTCCCCATGCCTAACAAAAATGAATGTGTGTCCTCATGTAATGTAACTGGTGCTATGTACAGCGCTCTGATACCTGATTCAGTTCGGGTCAAGTTTGCGCTATATAAAACTCTGCAAAAAATAAATATGGTGGCCTTCTGCATAGCCTATGTCCTTCTGCTGCAACTGCCCTTTCCAACGCTGTATTGGGTATTGTGATTGGTGCTGTGGTTACTGAGATTACCCGCCTCAAAAGTTTGGGCTCTCTCTTCATAATATTAGTATGGACTAATAATAGTGTGCACAAAGAAGAAAATACTATTAGTGTATCTGCAACGGAAAAGAAAAAGAACAATAAAGAGAACAGTCACGGAAAATCAACTTCTGAAAAAATAGTGTATAGTAAAAGGAGGAAAAACCTATTTATGGAAATTAGGAAAAAACTGGGTTATAATAGAGTTGTGTCAAATTTGATTAAGGAAGTTAAGAAATTATTTGTTTTAGTAATCAATATTTATTTATTTATTTATTTTTAACATTTCTTAAGCGCGAACAATTGCCCGCAGGCATCTCGGCGCTGTAATGTCAACAGCTCTCCTGAGATAAGCAGTGGGTTCTAAAGGTTAAACAGCCACGTTTTCAACTTCTTTCGGAAAACAAGCAGGTTAGGACTAGATCTGATGGATTGAGGAAGTGTGTTCCATAGCCTTGGAGCCGCAACCAGGAAACGTCTGTCTCCCCAGTTGACTAACTTGGTCCGTGGAACAATCAGATCATTCTGTTTAGCTGAACGGAATGGGCGAGAAGGAATATATGGAACCAAATGGTTTCTCAGAAATTGAGGTGCTTGGTAGTGTAGTGATTTATAGACAATACACAAGGTTTTGAATTTAATTCGATTTCTGATGGGCAGCCAATGATAGCTTCTCAGGACTTCAGTTATTGGTTCAAACTTGGGAATGTTAGCAAGAAGTCTTGCTGCAGCGTTCTGAACTGTCTGCATTTTCTTGATGACTCTGATTTGAGTATTGGCGAACAGGCCATTACAATAGTCCAATGCTGACAGGACAAGAGCGCTGACTAATGTCTTGCCGACATTTTTAGGGAGGAAAGGCAGAACCTTCTTTACCAAGCGTAGTTTATAAAATGCTGTTGCAGCTATTTGGTTGGCATGTGCCATGAAGTTCAGGCTATCATCAAAGATGACGCCCAAATTTCTCACCTTCGTAGAGGGTTTCGGCAAAGTTCCAAAAGATGATGGCCACCACACCTGAGACCAGGTGGGGCTGAGGTGGCCAAAGGTTACCACCTCGGTTTTCTCGGAGTTCAATTTTAAGCAGTTTGCCGACATCCACTGTCCGATAGCCAACATACCTGCCCTAAAATTCTCCGCTACTCTATCCCCATCGTCTCTGACGGCCAGGACCAACTGAGTGTCATCCGCATATCCGCAATAGAATTCAATCACTAGATCGGCCAATCCATTTAATGGAGGCCAAAAGTAAATGGAGAAGAGTAATTAACAGAAGTCATTTTTCTGAGGTTTTTTTGGGTGAATGGAAACATAGTTCAAGTTCTGAGCCTTTTTTTAATGAAGAGAGTTATCTTCAGAGTAATGACTTGTTGCATGCAGTTGACACTAGTGGTCATGCTTATGAGGTTAAAAAAGGTTGTCCTATTGAGAAAGAGAAAATTGTTCCTAGAAATGCAGAAGAGGTGTTAGCTGATGAAGTTATAGGGAAACGTCCTAGAACTCCAGTATACACCTGGAATTGTAGTAGTATTTGTAGTGTACGGCAAGAATCTATTGATTTTTTACGCAATTTCTTACGTAACTATACTAAGAAAAGTGTTAAACAAAAGATTAATATGTTGCAAGGATTAGACCATTGCAGATTGAGAGAAAATACTGGTTTGCAAGGTCATTCTCTGGCTTGTCTTTCTAAAAAAGTATGTTGAAGTGTTTTTCACCATTTCAGGATGTTAGCAGTTCATCATACTCAAATGAGGAAATTAGTCAGAACGTTGTATTATGCAAAAAGTCCAGCACTAATGTTAAAAAAGTTGAACAGTGCTCTTTTTCATGGATCTGTATCAGATGTAAAGAATGTTTTTGGTGAAATTCAGGTTAGTTACTTTGGTCCTCAGGAAGACAGTTTAGAAATTGAGACATTAATAGAAGGAAATGTGGAAGAGAATGTACAATGTTGTAGTGTAGAACATTTTGAGCAAGAAATTACAAACTTTAAGGTGATTTAAGGTGAAAGGCCAAATTATTCTTGTATCTGTTGTCGACGAACTCATTAAAAAAATCAGACCAGGACTGTTGAATTGTATTTAAAAAGTGAAAATAGAAAATAATAATGAGTGGAAGGATTTTGCAACTTATTTTTTGGTAGAGAATTGTTTTGATCTGGGTTTTTATTATTTGTAAATAATGTTATAACAAATTAGACGAGAACAAAATGCCTGCTAGAGCTGTGTAATCATTTTTAGTTGGTAAATATTCCTTCTGAACTAATGGATTTAATAGACTATGAGTCTATTCCTATTAAATGTGTGCATCCATTTCAGGCTTTGTTCGTATAGAGCCTAAGACAGAGAAATTGCCTCCTTCCGATTTACAAAGAGGATTAAAGGGAAGAGTTGTGTATTTGCCTTTAGATTTAAAGAAAAATATTGAAACAATTGGTGTACAAAATGTTGAAGATGAACCTCTTTTGTTAATGGCGCTCCTACTAGGAGTAAGAAAATCTGGCAAGAATTAGTGGATGTTAGGAAAGTGAAAAAGGCAACGTTGTATCTGGTAAAAAATAATCAATACTATAAAAATGTGTATTTGGGAGAAGAAGAAATAACTGTAGAAGAAGATAGTGATTCCACATCTGGAGAAATTGAAAAAGTAGATGAGTCCAGAACTGAAGAGATCTACGAACATTATACTATTCATGCACTTCATTCCAAAGAAGTGATGGGGACTACTATAGAGTTATTCCAAATGAATGAAGCAAAGGGACGTCCCATTAGTGTATGGGAAAAAAGCTTGGAAGCTCGTTGTTTCCCTTAGTTGTTTCCAACAGGGAAAGGAGGACGATATGATGACCGACCTGTGCAGATTCCTGCATCTGAATACCGGACATCAAGGTTGTACGCAGAAGATCCAAGATTTCGACAATGTATTCCGTATTTGTTTCATCTTTTGTTTGAGAGTGACTTGTCTGGACTTTCTTATGCAGTGAATCATATATTGAAAACAGGTGTACATCTGCAAAATGTTTAGGCAAAGGAATTTATGGATAAAGTACAGCAGAAAGATGATGTTTTGGAATCTCAGCTAATTAATCTCATGGCATGTCAGCGTGGTACTAATGAGTACTGGTACCGTCATCATGGAGAACTTAAATGTATGCTAAGGAACTTAAATCTCCTACATGGTTCCCTACTCTAAGCTGCGCTGAATATGCTTGGGATGATTTACTTCAATTTCTTCGAGAAGCAAATCCAAATATACTAAATATTGAATACAAGACACCTGGAGAATTGTGCTCTTTGTATCCAGTTAAGGTATGCAGGTATTTCATTCATATATCCGAAGTTATGATGTCTTTTATCACCAATAAAAAAAATCCTCCTCTTGGAGAGGCTTTGGATTTCTTTTGGCGAAAGGAGTATCAAGCGATAGGTGCTCCTCACAAACATATGCTAATATGGATCAAAGATGCTCCAAAATTTGGAACTGAGTCAGATGATACTGTGTTGGCTTTTATTGAAGAATATGCTACATGTGATATACACAAAAGTGCACAAGATAAGGACTTAAGACAACAAGTCTTATGATTTCAAAGCCATCAGTAATAATGTAGTCGAAAGTACAAATCAAATGACAAGTTCTACATCAAATGTCGTTTTGGATTTCCACGTCCTGTAATATCGAAAGGAAGAGTGAACAGTTTTATGTCATCTTTGCGACATACTATCACAAGAAAGTCTTCAAAAAATACCTACAACTTAAAAAGAAATGAAGAGTCAAAATACATAAATGACTACAACCCAGTCATTTTGTCCATGTGGAATGCTAACATCGACATTCAATATGTTACAGACAATTACATTGCTGTTGCTCGATATGTAACATCCTACATAACAAAATTAGAAAAGACAGAATTGAAGAAGATGTGGGAAGAGATTTCCCATGAGAAGAGTCTAAGTAAGAAATTATATAGTTACAGTTTGTAGATGTTATCACAGCTAACTATAACTCGGGCGCCCGCAATGCATTGCTGATGACGTCATATATTACATCACTCATGATATGTCAGTGAGATCACTCATGACATCACTGATGACATCTCAAATGACATCACTGATGACATCATCCTTGTGAAAGAGTGGCAGACCTCCTCTCACCCTAATATTACCTTTGATACACACATTCAAAAATAGAAACAAAAAATTTCAAAAAAATAGAGATACAAATACCAGTTACAACAACCTATTCAGTAATTCCAACATCTACATACACATCCACTCATTCAGCAACAGTTCCATATAGTCACTCATACATGTACTCACTCATCATATGTACTCATACACCTATACATCCTGTTACACACCGATACTCATCCATAGAGTTACTCACACACATACTCACACATGCAAATAAACTATCAAACATCCATTTACTTGCATATACAGCTATACACACACATCACTACACTTACTTCTACAGAAACGTGCACATACTTACTCTCTTAAAGAATCACTTATAGAAACACATACTTATTTATACAGGAACTCTTTTAAATTCTCACTATCACATATACTAACTTATGTACATCAATACTCACATATACTAGTTAAAAACATATGTAGTTACTCATAAAGACACTATTGAGACAGTCATTCACTCACTAACATACCCATACACACACTCATCCAGCCATACAGTCCTGCACACATGCTGTCTTTAAAACACATACAGTGAGTCACTTATTCATCCATCTATACGCTAAGTAATAACCCCCACTGAACCATACAGACACTCATACTGATACTCAAAAAACAAACTAATATCCCATACACACTCATGTAGCTACTCACCAACCCATGCAGCCACTTATACACAAAGTGAGACACTGATACAGATATTTAAATATTTAAACATTACTCGTTAATAGATGTATTCACTAAGATACACTTAATAAGTCAGTTATACAATCAATTTTACAAAAAAACATCCATGTAGACACTTATTTAACCATTTATTCTTCCATTGACCTTTACATATACATATATAAAAAATATTTATTTTTCAGAAAGACACACAATCACTGGATGATGTCATCAGTGATGTCATCAGTGATGTCATTTGAGATGTCATCAGTGATGTCATGAGTGATGTCACTGACCATGTCATGAGCGATGTAATATGTGACGTCATCAGCAGTGCATTGCGGGCGCGCGAGTTATATTTAGCTGAACTAACTATAACTGGGGAATTTCAAAGGTTTTGTATGAGTGAAATGTCCAGCTAACTATAACGTGTGAAACCTATGGTTTTTTCAGTGAATTTCTAAGGTTTTTTAAATGCTAATACCTAACTATAACGTGCCTGAAACCTATGGTTTATTCAGTGAATTTCAAAGGTTTTGTAAATGATAATTTTAAAATGTATTATTTATTATATTTCCTTCTTTTTATAGTAATTTCCTACATTTTTATTATAAATACTTATATTTATTTTATCCTTAAAGTTACATTTCATATTTTTAATGAAAATTATAACAAAAGTAAATTCAAAAAGAATGCACTGCTAGTGAAACTGCCTGGGTGAATTTGTAAGTGTTTGTTAGGGGCAGATTTACAACACCCTTGTGCCTCTTTTACACCACTGTTGCATCACTTTTCTGATGAAGTGGTGGTGCAAAAGAAGTGCCATGGTTTGTGGTATTTAGAATGTGATGCATCTGGAAGGTGTGTCACATTGTAAATCCCTGTACCAGAAGGAGCCGTTCCTACATGGGAGGGCGGGGGGTGTTCCGGCGCAGGAACACCTCCTAAAAGTAGCTGAGTAAAATCTACAAGATTTCACTTTGTCACTTTTGGGCTCATGCTGTGTCAAAACCCTGCACTAGCTTGAAGCAGGTGTAAGGATTGACACAGCAGTCTGAGCATAGGGCCCATAGAGCATTGCTGGAGATACGTTGCACTTACAACATAACTCAAACAATGCACCACCTTTACAGCACAGATACATCACATATATGTGCCATTTTTGTCCCATGGTACACCGCATTGTAATTACGGCGCATCCATGATGGTGGTGTCAGGGTGCACAATAACTGGCATATTCCTGGGGATATGCCAGTTATTGTATATGTGCCCATTAGTGTTTTAATGTAGTGAATGAATTACTACATACCGATGAAAGAGTTACTACAAAACTAAAACACCAGTGACAGAGTGTTTGGTGGAAGTGGAAGAAAACAAACTGGTAAATTGAAGGTATAAAAGACAAATTTGCAAGTACATAGAAGACTGCATACATAGTCTATAAGGGTTTGAAGCAGTCTATGGCCTAAGGCCTATTTTAATGCATGAGTACTTAGGTAGTGAGTGGATGATTACAGTTCTGCAAGTAAAGACCCTGATTGAATTTATAACAGCATCAGTTTCACCACAGTATACAGATAAACACATACTGCTGATGGCTCACTACAATATTGAAACAGTAGTGTGAGAGTGTTTGCTGGAAGTGTAAGGATACACATTGAGGAATTGAAGGTATAAAACATACGTTTGCCGGTGCATAGAACAGTGCATGCACAGTCTATATGGGGTTTGAAACAGTCTATGGACTAAGGCCTGTTTTAATCCATGAGTATCTAGATAGCGAGTGGATCATTACAATCCTGCAAGGAAAGTTCTTCACTAAATTTATTACAGCTTCAGTTTTACCATGGTACAATGGAAAATAACATACTGCTAACTGGCTCACTACAATACTAAAACAGCAGTGTCAGAGTGTTTGGTGGAAGTCTAAGGATACAGGCTGGGGAATTGAAGGTATAAAACACAAGTTTGCAGGTGCATACAAGACTGCATGTATACTCCATACGTATTTTAAGCAAACCATACCCTCAGACCCACTTTGCATATTTTAAATCAATACAAAGATTCAAAGAATATATAACTGAATCTATAAGTTCTTCACTTTTAGTACAATGAATACATTAGTAGATAGTGCTCAAACCGTTATTATTTTTAAACAATAAATGTATTCTTGTAACATCTCATAATTTAACAGACCTTCCAATACAAGTTCTTCAGATATGTCATACAGATCAATTCCCTCTTTAGCAGTTTCTCAATTAATTTGTTCTAAAATTTCAACATAATTTAATGCTTCCAGAAAATCGGCAAAACAACAGTTGATGGACAGAATGCAGAACAATGTCATACATTCACCCCAGTACAGAGATCTGGGCCTAAATCCATCGTTTTTTTGCACTCCACACCACCCCAGTTCAGACATGGCCATATGTAAATCAGCCTTGACCCTGTGCCTCATGGGAACAGTCCAGCCCGAGCTGCCAAGCCATGTCTTTCCTGGACCGGAATCAAGCATCCTATTACCGGTTTCTGGCTATCAGCTCTCTTCAGCCAGGATAGCTTGACTCCAGTGGGGTGGAGAGCATGGGACTCACGTTCTTAGCATAACCATCCCACTCGGGGTGACAAATTCAAAACAACAGTTGATGGACAGAATGCAGAACAATGTCATACATTCACCCCAGTACAGAGATCTGGGCCTAAATCCATCATTTTTTTTGCACTCCATACCACCCCAGTTCAGACATGGCCATATGAAAATCAACCTTGACCCTGTGCCTCATGGGAACAGTCCAGCCCGAACTGCCAAGCCATGTCTTTCCTGGAACGGTTTCTGGCTATCAGCCATCTTCAGCCAGGATAGCTTGACTCCAGTGGTGTGGAAAGCATGGGACTCACGTCTGAGCATACCCATCCCACTCGGGGTGACAAATACAAAACAACAGTTGATGGACTGAATGCAGAACAATGTCATACATTCACCCCAGTACAGAGATCTGGGCCTAAATCCATCGTTTTATTGCACTCTACACCACCCCAGTTCAGATATGGCCATATGCAAATCAGCCTTGACCCTGTGCCTCATGGGAACAGTCCAGCCCGAACTGCCAAGTCATGTCTTTCCTGGACCGAAATCAAGCATCCTAGGACCGGTTTCTGGCTATCAGCCGTCTTCGGCCAGGATAGCTTGACTCCAGTGGTGTGGAGAGCATGGGACTCACGTCTGAGCATACCCATCCCACTCGGGGTGACAAATGCAAAACAACAGTTGATGGACAGAATGCAGAACAATGTCATACATTCACCCCAGTACAGAGATCTGGGCCTAAATCCATCGTTTTTTTACACTCCACACCACCCCAGTTCAGACATGGCCATATGCAAATCAGCCTTGACCCTGTGCCTCATGGTAACAGTCCAGCCCGAACTGCCAAGCCATGTCTTTCCTGGACCGAAATCAAGCATCCTTGGACCGGTTTCTGGCTATCAGCCGTCTTCAGCCAGGATAGCTTGACTCCAGTCGTGTGGAGAGCATGGGACTCACACACCACTGGAGTCCAGCTATCTTGGCTGAAGACGGCTGATAGCCAGAAACCGGTCCTAGGATGCTTGATTCGAGTCCAGGAAAGACATGGCTTGGCAGTTCAGGCTGGACTGTTCCCATGAGGCACAGGGTCAAAGCTGAAATGCATATGGCCATGTCTGTACTGGGGTGTTGTGGAGTGCAAAAAAACGCTGGATTTAGGCCCAGATCTCTGTACTGGGGTGAATGTATGACATTGTTCTGCATTCTGTCCATCAACTATTGCTTTGCATTTGTCTCCCCGAGTGGGATGGGTATGCTCAGACGTGGGTCCCGTGCTCACTGTGCCACTGGAGTCAAGCTATCCTTGCTGAAGACGGCTGATAGCCAGAAACCGGTCCTAGGATGCTTGGTTCCGGTCCAGGAAAGACATGGCTTGGCAGTTCAGGCTGGACTGTTCCCATGAGGCACAGGGTCAAGATTGATTTGCATATGGCCATGTCTGAACTGAGGTGGCTTGGTGAGCAAAATAACGATGGATTAAACCCAGATCTGTGACTGAGGGGGAATGTTTTGCCATTGTGCAACATTCCGTCCATCATCTTGTTTGTTTTGCTGTTCACCCTATGTGGGAAGGGTATGCCCAGACATGGGTCCCGTGCTCACTGCTCCACTGGAGTCAAGCTATCCTGGCTGAAGACGGCTGATAGCCAGAAACCGGTCCTAGGATGCTTGATTCCGGTACAGGAAAGACATGGCTTGGCAGTTCGGGCTGGACTGTTCCCATGAGGCACAGAGTCAAGACTGATTTGCACATGGCCATGTCTGAACTGGGGTGGCTTGGTGAGGAAAATAACAATGGATTAAACCCAGATCTGTGACTGGGGGTGAATGTTTTGCAATTGTGCAACATTCCGTCCATCATCTTGTTTGTTTTGCTGTTCACCCCTAATGTGGGAAGGGTATGCCCAGACGTGGTTCCCGTGCTCACTGCGCCACTGGAGTCAAGCTATCCTGGCTGAAGACGGCTGATAGCCAGAAACCGGTCCTAGGATGCTTGATTCCGGTCCAGGAAAGACATGGCTTGGCTGTTCGGGCTGGACTGTCCCCATGAGGCACAGGGTCAAGACTGATTTGCATATGGCCATGTCTGAACTGGGGTGGCTTGGTGAGCAAAATACCGATGGATTAAACCCACATCTGTGACTGGGGGTGAATGTTTTGCCATTGTGCATCATTCCATCCATCATCTTGTTTGTTTTCCAGAAAATCTGCATCAAAGCTTTTATCTTTGAAATCAAAGCTCATGTCAGCAGCACTAATTTCCCCTTCTTCACTCTCATTGCCTGTGACAGATACGATTATTTCTTCAATTACACTCAAGGTAATATCCAAAATCTCCTCAGTATGAGGCTGTTCTCTTTTCATAATGTTTACTTTATGTTCTTGCTCCTTGTATAAAAATATAAACAGTTCATTTTATCACTTTTCGTAATATATCATACAAAACTACAGTTTTCACCTATTATGGCCTACAAAAAATACTATGTAAATACTATTATCTAATCACATTCCATTAGTAGAGTTTTAGTCCTTTGCAAAGTTATATAAATATAATTACTTATAAGGATATCCTGTTCTTAGCTTTTCTTACATTTTGAAACCAGTCACTCCTTATGACTATAGGAAAAGACTCAGGCTGTTATAATAAAATACACTACTAAAAAATGTAGAATATGTCTATTCACCTTACCCATTCCAAAATAGTAAATGTGTTTTAGTAAAATGCAAAAGGTACTATTGATTATCCAGAATAACACTGTTTATCTGTGTATATTTAGACATCATTATCACACTACTTTTTGAATACTTCATGTGTTTTCACACAAATAAACTCTTAAAGACCTATCCAATACTTACCTTTTAACATAATTAGAAAGTAGTAATTCCTTATATAAGTCATAGAACACTGTTACTGTCAGGAACAGTAAGCCCAGAAATTCTTACCGAATACTTGCACAGGAACAGATGACGCTAGTTCCCAACTCCCCCACCAGGATCCTCCAGAGACTAAACTTTTTAATCTAATCTCTAAAAAAAAACACACGGGAGAAGGGGGATAGGAAAAAATAATAAAGAAGAAGAGACTCGCTTACAACCTCTGCATTTCCTCCTTGGCAACTTCTCTCTGGCTGCCTTGTTTTATTCACAGACAATCCCTTCACATGGATTCATAACGGAAACTAACAAAGAACAATTATTTAATAACCTACCCTACTCTATCTCTATTCCTCATCTATAACTTAGTCTAACCCTACTAATTACCTACCCCTTGGACTTTGGAACTAGCCTCTCCTCTAGTATTTATCTGCAACCTTCTAGCTTGCGGTTCTTTATTTTTCTCACTGCTTATAACCTATAATTACGTAACATTCATTAACCTAGGCCTCTCAGTCTATTGTCTAATTTTTATTTTATTTATTTCCCTGTGCTCTTCTACTAACCTTTCTTTATGCAGTTGCTTCTTATCTATTCTGTCAATCCTTGAATATCTTATGTTTTTCACTAATGTTCCTTCTTAATTCAACAGTGTTTCTGGTATTCCTTACTCAATGTGTTCTTTTCCCTTAAGACCTTGCATATCACAAATGTTATCGTTTCTTGTTTTAGGTTAGAGAAAATACATCGAGTGAATACATTCAACATTCTCTATAATGTCAGAAAAGTTTAGTCACTCAGTAACTTGTCATACGATTATTTTCCAAGAATATAACTCTGGCAATGACAGAGTGACAGCAGGTAACCGATATCCTGACTAATTAGCTCGATATTGTGCCAAAAATAAGATGGCAATAAACAAGAAAATTGAACCAAAAGGAAGCAGCTGCCAACTTATGTTGCTTGAGAAAGTGAAAACGTGGGAAGAAGTGAAAGATTTGCAAAATGACGCAGAAAAGGAAGAAAAGGAAGAATGGGCGAAAATAGGATGTCAGAGAAGGGCTGGAGATAGTGTCATTGTTTACCTTGATGGAAGACGGTGTTGCCAAACTGTATGCTTGCTCATATGGCTAGGATGTATCATGGTGATTCTCATCTAGGGTGAGACTCTATGATAAGACTATTCAGACAAACTTGGTTTAATGTAAAGTTCAGGAACGTTGTAGAGAGTCTTTGCCATACGTGTTTGGTCTGCCAACAAATAAATCCTGGGAAAAGAACTTTAGTGTTTTCAGGAAAGTTTGGAAAAACAGAAGGTCCTTTTATTCGACTTCAGATTGATTTCATTCAGTTACCCCCTTGCAGAGGAATGAAGTATGTTCTTGTCATTGTCTACCTATTTTCAAAATGGGTGGAAGCTTACCCTACATGTAGGAATGATAGCATCACAGTAGCAAAACTATTACTTGGAGAGCTCATACCGCATTTCGGTTTTCCAGTAACAATTCAATCAGACCGAGGAAGACATTTTAATAATGAAATAATTGGTCTAATTTGTGAAGCATTTGAAATAGAGCAGAAGCTGCACTGTGCATACCGCCGAGAGGCTTCTGGAGTGGTAGAACAACTGAATGGCACAATCATGTCAAGATTGAGAAAAATGTATGAATCAACTCGATTAGAATGGCCAGATGCTTTACCTCTTGTTCTGATGGGACTCAGAAGCATTCCAGACAGAAACACAGGCTTGAGTCCTTATGAAATACTCATGGGAAGAGCATTGAGGCAGGCATGGGTGCCAGGACATAAGCTGATAAATATATCTGATAACTTAGTACTAGAGTACTGCAAAGAACTGGCTGACCAAATGCATTCTATCTCTCATCAGGTTACAGAAGACGCTGTCGCCAGGCAAACAAATCCAGCACACAATCTGATTCCAGGTGACTGGGTTGTAATAAAAGAACATACATGAAAATCTTGCCTAGCTCCGAGGTGGGAAAAACCAACACAAGTAATATTGGTTACCACTACAGTAGTAAAATGCGAAGGAATTCCAAATTGGATCCATGCGAGTCACACTAAAAGAGTGGCTAGACTTGTTGAAACTGAAGCTGAAGGTTGTGCAGCTGAGGGGTCTCAAGAAAGTGATTCCGAAGTTGTTGATGATGAACAACCGAGCACCAGTCAAGATGAATCGGTTCCAGTGATTGACATTCCTGCAGATGTTGTGTGAACCAGAAGCCAGACCTATCTAAATAGACAGAGTGATAGTGAGGATGAGTCAGGAATAGAAGAATGTACTCAGATTACAGAAATCAAAGCCAATAGTATTCCTGAGGAGGAACAGATAAGGAAAGATCAGTATACTCAGACATTCCAGATACCTGTCACAATTTCAGAGTCTGAGGAGGGACAGATACGTAAAAGGGCGAATGCTCAGGAAAAAGAAGAACAAGAAATAGAGATACCTGAGCAGAAACAGTTAGCTGTAGAAAAACGTGTTCAGGAAGAAGAGAACAAACCAAATCAAAACCAATTGCAGCATACAACTGTAAAAGGTCAGATTAGCATCCAGGCAGAAGAAACAGAAGCAAGACCTGGACCAAGTCAGATAGAGAGGGATACAGATGATGAAGATATACAAATTGTGCCACAACTGAATGAGAATAAAAGAGCAATTGAAGAAAAACAAAGCACAGTGTCAGCTAAAAGACTCAGAAAGGGAGATAATTGGCCTGGTTTTGTCAAGAAACTAAAATTCCGTCTTAAATCAATAAAAGAAGAACCAGAACAAGTAAACGAAATATCAAGTCAAACTGGGCTTTCCTCAGAACAACCAAAAAGAAAAAGTCTGCAATTGAAAAAACTGAATAATAAGTTCAGAGGCCCTGAATGGACTTATGTCATCCTTGAAGATCTTGAAAAACTAGAACTGAGTGATGAAGATGATGACAAATTAATTGATGAACCAACAGACGAAGAAGTAAAACCACAACAGATGGGGGTGGGGTCGCACACACTTCTCACACACCAGTGGGATCGCACCAAAGGACTGTGGTAAGTGTAGTTCGTGTTCCGCGATGCATCTTCTTTCGATTCTCTGCTATCTTCGCCATCCCTGCACACGTGTTTTGGGGTATTTACCCCTCATCAGCAGGGATTAGGCCATGTTCTGGTGTTGCCGGTGGCTGCCAAATATTGCCAGGTTTAGTACCACTCAGGCACGCTGGTGCGGGGTCCCAGGCTCGTCAGCCAACTGCTCAATGGAGCTTTAACATTACAAATGGGGGTGGGGTCGCACACTACTCACACACCAGCGGGATCGCCCCTAAGGACTGTGGTAAGTGTAGTTTGTGTTCTGCGATGCATCTTCTTTCGATTCTCTACTATCTTTGCTATCTTCGCCATCCCTGGACACGTGTTTCGGGGTATTTACCCTTCATCAGCAGGGATTAGGCAATGTTCTGGGGTTGCAGGTGGCTGCAAAATATTGCCAGGTTTAGTACCACTCAGGCGCGCAGGTGCGGGGTCCCAGGCTCGTCAGCCAACTGCTCGAGGGAGCTTTAACATTACAAATGGGGGTGGGGTCGCACACTACTCACACACCAGCAGGATCGCCCCTAAGGACTGTGGTAAGTGTAGTTTGTGTTCCGCGATGCATCTTCTTTCGGATCTCTGCTATCTTCGCTATCTTCGCCATCCCTGGACACGTGTTTTGGGGTATTTACCCCTCATCAGCAGGGATTAGGCCGTGTTCTGGGGTTGCCAGTGGCTGCCACATATTGCCAGGTTTAGTACCGCGCAGGCGCGCAGGTGCGGGGTCCCAGGCTCGTCAGCCAACTGCTTGAGGGAGCTTTAACATTACAAATGGGGGAGGGGTCACGCACTACTCACACACCAGCGGGATCGCCCCTAAGGACTGTGGTAAGTGTAGTTCGTGTTCCGCGAAGCATCTTCTTTCGGATCTCTATCTTCGCTATCTTCGCCATCTCTGGACACGTGTTTCGGGGTATTTATCCCTCATCAGCAGGGATTAGGCCGTGTTCTGGGGTTGCCAGTGGCTGCCAAATATTGCCAGGTTTAGTACCACTCAGGCGCGCAGGTGCGGAGTCCCAGGATCGTCAGCCAACTGCTCGAGGGAGCTTTAACATTACAAATGGGGGAGGGGTCACGCACTACTCACACACCAGCGGGATCGCCCCTAAGGACTGTGGTAAGTGTAGTTCGTGTTCCGCGATGCATCTTCTTTCGATTCCCTGCTATCTTCGCTATCTTCGCCATCCCTGGACACGTGTTTTGGAGTATTTACCCCCCATCAGCAGGGATTAGGCCGTTTTCTGGGGTTGCCGGTGGCTGCCAAATATTGCCAGGTTTAGTACCACTCAGGCGCGCAGGTGCGGGGTCCCAGGCTAGTCAGCCAACTGCTCAAGGGTGTTTTAACATTACAAATGGGGGCGGGGTCGCACACTACTCACACACCTTCGGGATCGCCCTAAGGACTGTGGTAAGTGTAGTTCGTGTTCCGCGATGCATCTTCTTTCGATGCTCTGCTATCTTCGCTATCTTCGCCATCCCTGGACACGTTTTTTGGGGTATTTACCCCTCATCAGCAGGGATTAGGCCATGTTCTAGGGTTGCCGGTGGCTGCCAAATATTGCCAGGTTTAGTACCAGTCAGGCGCGCAGGTGCGGGGTCCCAGGCTCGTCTGCCAATTGCTCGAGGGAGCTTTAACATTACAAATGGGGGTGGGGTCGCACACTACTCACACACCAGTGGGATCGCCCCTAAGGACTGTGGTAAGTGTAGTTTGTGTTCCGCGATGCATCTTCTTTCAATTCTCTGCTATCTTCGCTATCTTCGCCATCCCTGGACACGTGTTTCGGGGTATTTACCCCTCATCAGCAGGGATTAGGCTGTGTTCTGGGGTTGCCAGTGGCTGCC
The DNA here is from genome assembly GCF_964261635.1 of Lissotriton helveticus. Lineage (NCBI taxonomy): Eukaryota > Metazoa > Chordata > Amphibia > Caudata > Salamandridae > Lissotriton > Lissotriton helveticus. Next base: position 748,660,428 of record NC_136059.1, on the reverse strand, counting down.
AAATATTGCCAGGTTTAGTACCACTCAGGCGCGCAGGTGCGGGGTCCCAGGCTCGTCAGCCAACTGCTCGAGGGAGCTTTAACATTACAAATGGGGTGGGGTCGCATACTACTCACACACCAGCGGGATCGCCCCTAAGGACTGTGGTTAGTGTAGTTTGTGTTCCACGATGCATCTTCTTTCGATTCTCTGCTATCTTCGCCATCCCTGGACACGTGTTTTGGGGTATTTACCCCTCATCAGCAGGGATTAGGCCGTGTTCTGGGGTTGCCGGTGGCTGCCAAATATTGCCAGGTTTAGTACCACTCAGGCGCGCAGTGCGGGGTCCCAGGCTCGTCAGCCAACTGCTCGAGGGAGCTTTAACATTACAAATGGGGGTGGGGTCGCACACTACTCACACACCAGCGGGATCGCCCCTAAGGACTGTGGTAAGTGTAGTTTGTGTTCCGCGATGCATTTTCTTTAGATTCTCTGCTATCTTCGCTATCTTCGCCATCCCTGGAACCGTGTTTTGGGGTATTTACCCCTCATCAGCAGGGATTAGGCAGTGTTATGGGGTTGCCGGTGGCTGCCAAATATTGCCAGGTTTAGTACCACTCAGGCGTGCAGGTGCGGGGTCCCAGGCTCGTCAGCCAACTGCTCGAGGGAGCTTTAACATTACAAATGGGGGTGGGGTCGCAAACTACTCACACACCAGTGGGATCGCCCCTAAGGACTGTGGTAAGTGTAGTTTGTGTTCCGCGATGCAACTTTGTTCGATTCTCTGCTATCTTCGCCGTCCCTGGACACGTGTTTCGGAGTATTTACCCCCCATCAGCAGGGATTAGGCCGTGTTCTGGGGTTGCCGGTGGCTGCCAAATATTGCCAGGTTTAGTACTACTCATGCGCGCAGTTGCGGGGTCCCAGCCTCGTCAGCCAACTGCTCAAGGGATCTTTAACATTACAAATGGGGGTGGGGTCGCACACTACTCACACACCTTCGGGATCACCCTAAGGACTGTGGTAAGAGTAGTTCGTGTTCCGCGATGCATCTTCTTTCGATTCTCTGCTATCTTCGCTACCTTCGCCATCCCTGGACACGTGTTTTGGGGTATTTACCCCTCATCAGCAGGGATTAGGCCATGTTCTAGGGTTGCCGGAGGCTGCCAAATATTGCCAGGTTTAGTACCACTCACGCGCGCAGGTGCGGGGTCCCAGGCTCGTCTGCCAACTGCTCGAGGGAGCTTTAACATTACAAATGGGGGTGGGGTCGCACACTACTCACACACAAGCGGGATCGCCCCTAAGGACTGTGGTAAGTGTAGTTTGTGTTCCGGGATGCATCTTGTTTCGATTCTCTGCTATCTTCGCTATCTTCGCCATCCCTGGACACGTGAATCGGAGTATTTACCCCTCATCAGCAGGTATTAGGCCATGTTCTGGGGTTGCCGGTGGCTGCCAAATATTGACAGGTGTAGTATCACTCAGGTGCGGGGTCCCAGGATCGTCAGCCAACTGCTCGAGGGAGCTTTAACATTACAAATGGGGGTGGGGTCGCACACTACTCACACACCAGCGGGATCACCCCTAAGGACTGTGGTAAGTGTAGTTTGTGTTCCGCGATGCATCTTCTTTCGATTCTCTGCTATCTTCGCTATCTTCACCATCCCTGGACACGTGTTTCGGGATATTTACCCCTCATCAGCAGGGATTAGGCCGTGTTCTGGGGTTGCTGGTGGCTGCCAAATATTGCCAGGTTTAGTACCACTCAGGCGCGCAGGTGCGGGGTCCCAGGCTTGTCAGCCAACTGCTCGAGGGAGCTTTAACATTACAAATAGGGGTGGGGTCGCACACTACTCACACACCAGTGGGATAGCCCCTAAGGACTGTGGTAAGTGTAGTTCGTGTTCCGCGATGCATCTTCTTTCGATTCTCTGCTATCTTGGCTATCTTCGCCGACCCTGGACACGTGTTTCGGAGTATTTACCCCCCATCAGCAGGGATTAGGCCGTGTTCTGGGGTTGCCGGTGGCTGCCAAATATTGCCAGGTTTAGTACCACTCAGGCGCGCAGGTGTGGGGTCCCAGGCTCGTCAGCCAACTGCTCGAGGGAGCTTTAACATTACAATGGGGGTGTGGTCGCACACTACTCACACACCAGCGGGATCGCCCCTAAGGACTGTGGTAAGTGTAGTTCGTGTTCCGCGATGCATCTTCTTTCGATTCTCTGCTATCTTTGCTATCTTTGCCATCCCCGACACGTGTTTCGTGGTATTTACCCCTTATCAGCAGGGATTAGGCCATGTTCTGGGGTTGCCGGTGGCTGCCAAATATTGCCAGGTTTAGTACCACTCAGGCGCGCAGGTGCGGGGTCCCAGGCTCGTCAGCCAACTGCTCGAGGGAGCTTTAACATTACAAATGGGGGTGGGGTCGCACACTACTCACACACCAGCGGGATCGCCCCTAAGGACTGTGATAAGTGTAGTTCGTGTTCGCGATGCATCTTCTTTTGATTCTCTGCTATCTTCGCTATCTTCGCCATCCCTGGACATGTGTTTCGGGGTATTTACCCCTCATCAGCAGGGATTAGGCCGTGTTCTGGGGTTGCCAGTGGCTGCCAAATATTGCCAGGTTTAGTACCACTCAGGCGCGCAGGTGCGGGGTCCCAGGCTCGTCAGCCAACTGCTCGAGGGAGCTTTAACATTACAAATGGGGTGGGGTCGCATACTACTCACACACCAGCGGGATCGCCCCTAAGGACTGTGGTAAGTGTAGTTTGTGTTCCGCGATGGATCTTCTTTCGATTCTCTGCTATCTTTGCTATCTTCGCCATCCCTGGACACGTGTTTCGGGGTATTTACCCCTCATCAGCAGGGATTAGGCTGTGTTCTGGGATTGCCGGTGGCTGCCAAATATTGCCAGGTTTAGTACCACTCAGGCGCGCAGGTGCGGGGTCCCAGGTTCGTCAGCCAACTGCTCGAGGGACCTTTAACATTACAAATCGGGGTGGGGTCGCGCACAACTCACACACCAGTGGGATCGCCCCTAAGGACTGTGGTAAGTGTAGTTTGTGCTCCGCGATACATCTTCTTTCGATTCTCTGCTATCTTCGCCATCCCTGGACACGTGTTTCGGGGTATTTACCCCTCATCAGCAGTGATTAGGCCGTGTTCTGGGGTTTCCAGTGGCTGCCAAATATTGCCAGGTTTAGTACCACTCGGGAGCGCAGTTGCGGGGTCCCAGGCTCATCAGCCAACTGCTCGAGGGAGCTTTAACATTACAAATGGGGGTGGGGTCGCACACTACTCACACACCAGCGGGATCGCCCCTAAGGTCTGTGGTAAGTGTAGTTTGTGTTCCGTGATGCATTTTCTTTCGATTCTCGGCTATCTTCGCCATAACTGGACACGTGTTTCGGGGTATTTACCCCCCATCACCAGGGATTAGGCCATGTTCTGGGGTTGCTGGTGGCTGCCAAATATTGCCAGGTTTAGGACCACTCAGGCGCGCAGGTGCGAGGTCCCAGGCTCGTCACCCAACTGCTCGAGGGAACTTTAACATTACAAATGGGCATGGGGTCGCACACTACTCACACACCAGCGGGATCGCCCCTAAGGACTGTGGTAAGTGTAGTTTGTGTTCCGCGATGCATCTTCTTTCGATTCTCTGCTATCTTCGCTATCTTCGCCGACCCTGGACACGTGTTTCGGAGTATTTACCCCCCATCACCAGGGATTAGGCCGTGTTCTGGGGTTGCCGGTGGCTGCCAAATATTGCCAGGTTTAGTACCACTCAGGCGCGCAGGTGCGGGGTCCCAGGCTCGTCAGCCAACTGCTCGATGGAGCTTTAACATTACAAATGGGGTGGGGTCGCATACTACTCACACACCAGTGGGATCGCCCCTAAGGACTGTGGTAAGTGTAGTTCGTGTTCCGCGATGGATCTTCTTTCGATTCTCTGCTATCTTCGCTATCTTCCCCATCCCTGGACACGTGTTTCGGGGTATTTACCCCTCATCAGCAGGGATTAGGCTGTGTTCTGGGATTGCCGGTGGCTGCCAAATATTGCCAGGTTTAGTACCACTCAGGCGCGCAGATGCGGGGTCCCAGGCTCGTCAGCCAACTGCTCGAGGGAGCTTTAACATTACAAATGGGGTGGGGTCGCATACTACTCACACACCAGCGGGATCGCCCCTAAGGACTGTGGTAAGTGTAGTTTGTGTTCCGCGATGCATTTTGTTTCGATTCTCTGCTTTCTTCGCCATCTTCGCCATCCCTGGACACGTGTTTCGGAGTTACCCCTCATCAGCAGGGATTAGGCCGTGTTCTGGGATTGCCGGTGGCTGCCAAATATTGCCAGGTTTAGTACCACTCAGGCACGCAGGTGCGGGGTCCCAGGCTCGTCAGCCAACTGCTCGATGGAGCTTTAACATTACAAATGGGGTGGGGTCGCATACTACTCACACACCAGTGGGATCGCCCCTAAGGACTGTGGTAAGTGTAGTTCGTGTTCCGCGATGGATCTTCTTTCGATTCTCTGCTATCTTCGCTATCTTCGCCATCCCTGGACACGTGTTTCGGGGTATTTACCCCTCATCAGCAGGGATTAGGCTGTGTTCTGGGATTGCCGGTGGCTGCCAAATATTGCCAGGTTTAGTACCACTCAGGCGCGCAGGTGCGGGGTCCCAGGCTCGTCAGCCAACTGCTCGAGGGACCTTTAACATTACAAATGGGAGTGGGGTCGCGCACTACTCACACAACAGTGGGATCGCCCCTAAGGACTGTGGTAAGTGTAGTTCGTGTTCCGCGATGCATCTTCTTTCGATTCTCTGCTATCTTCGCTATCTTCGCCATCCCTGGACACGTGTTTCGGGGTATTTACCCCTCATCAGCAGGGATTAGGCCGTGTTCTGGGGTTGCCAGTGGCTGCCAAATATTGCCAGGTTTAGTACCACTCGGGCGCGCAGGTGCGGGGTCCCAGGCTCGTCAGCCAACTGCTCGAGGGAGCTTTAACATTACAAATGGGGTGGGGTCGCATACTACTCACACACCAGCGGAATCGCCCCTAAGGACTGTGATAAGTGTAGTTAGTGTTCCGCGATGGATCTTCTTTCGATTCTCTGCTATCTTCGCTATCTTCCCCATCCCTGGACACGTGTTTCGGGGTATTTACCCCTCATCAGCAGGGATTTGGCCGTGTTCTGGGGTTGCCGGTGGCTGCCAAATATTGCCAGGTTTAGTACCACTCAGGCGCGCAGGTGCGGGGTCCCAGGCTCGTCAGCCAATTGCTCGAGGGAGCTTTAACATTACAATGGGGGTGGGGTCGCACACTACTCACACACCAGCGGGATCGCCCCTAAGGACTTTGGTAAGTGTAGTTCGTGTTCCGCGATGCATCTTCTTTCGATTCTCTGCTATCTTTGCTATCTTCGCCATCCCCGACACGTGTTTTGTGGTATTTACCCCTTATCAGCAGGGATTAGGCCATGTTCTGGGGTTGCCGGTGGCTGCCAAATATTGCCAGGTTTAGTACCACTCAGGCGCGCAGGTGCGGGGTCCCAGGCTCGTCAGCCAACTGCTCGAGGGAGCTTTAACATTACAAATGGGGGTGGGGTTGCACACTACTCACACACCAGCGGGATCGCCCCTAAGGACTGTGATAAGTGTAGTTCGTGTTCCGCGATGCATCTTCTTTCGATTCCCTGCTATCTTCGCTATCTTCGCCATGCCTGGACATGTGTTTTGGGGTATTTACCCCTCATCAGCAGGGATTAGGCCGTGTTCTGGGGTTGCCGGTGGCTGCCAAATATTGCCAGGTTTAGTACCACTCAGGCGCGCAGGTGCGGGGTCCCAGGCTCGTCAGCCAACTGCTCGAGGGAGCTTTAACATTACAAAATGGGTGGGGTCGCATACTACTCACACACCAGCGGGATCGCCCCTAAGGACTGTGGTAAGTGTAGTTTGTGCTCCGCGATGCATCTTCTTTCGATTCTCTGCTATCTTCGCTATCTTCGCCATCCCTGGACACGTGTTTCGGGGTATTTACCCCTCATCAGCAGGGATTAGGCCGTGTTCTGGGGTTGCCAGTGGCTGCCAAATATTGCCAGGTTTAGTACCACTCGGGCGCGCAGGTGCGAGGTCCCAGGCTCATCAGCCAACTGCTCGAGGGAGCTTTAACATTACAAATGGGGTGGGGTCGCATACTACTCACACACCAGCGGGATCGCCCCTAAGGACTGTGGTAAGTGTAGTTTGTGTTCCGCGATGCATTTTGTTTCGATTCTCTGCTTTCTTCGCTATCTTCGCCATCCCTGGACACGTGTTTCGGGGTATTTACCCCTCATCAGCAGGGATTAGGCCGTGTTCTGGGATTGCCGGTGGCTGCCAAATATTGCCAGGTTTAGTACCACTCAGGCGCGCAGGTGCGGGGTCCCAGGCTCGTCAGCCAACTGCTCGAGGGACCTTTAACATTACAAATGGGAGTGGGGTCGCGCACTACTCACACAACAGTGGGATCGCCCCTAAGGACTGTGGTAAGTGTAGTTCGTGTTCCGCGATGAATCTTCTTTCGATTCTCTGCTATCTTCGCTATCTTCGCCATCCCTGGACACGTGTTTCGGGGTATTTACCCCTCATCAGCAGGGATTAGGCCGTGTTCTGGGGTAAATACCCCGAAAAATGTGTCCAGGGATGGCGAAGATAGTAAAGAATCGAAAGAAGATGCATCGCGGAACACGAACTACACTAACCACAGTCCTTAGGGGCGATCCCGCTGTAGTGTGCGACCCCAGCCCCAATTGTAATGTTAAAGCTCCCTCGAGCAGTTGGCTGACGAGCCTGGGACCCCGCACCTGTGCGCCTGAGTGGTACTAAACCTGGCAATATTTGGCAGCCACTGGCAACCCCAGAACACAGCCTAATCCCTGCTGATGAGGGGTAAATACCCCGAAACACGTGTCCAGGGATGGCGAAGAAAGCAGAGAATCGAAAGAAGATGCATCGCGGAACACAAACTACACTTACCACAGTCCTTAGGGGCGATCCCGCTGGTGTGTGAGTAGTGTGCGACCCCACCCCAAATTGCATTGTTAAAGCTCCCTAGAGCAGTTGGCTGACGAGCCTGGGACCCCGCACCTGCGCGCCTGAGTGGTACTAAACATGGCAATATTTGGCAGCCACTGGCAACCCCAGAACACGGCCTAATCCCTGCTGATGAGGGGTAAATACCCTGAAACACGTGTCCAGGGATGGCGAAGATAGCGAAGATATCAGAGAATCGAAAGAAGATGCATCGTGGAACACGAACTACACTTACCACAGTCCTTAGGGGCGATCCTGCTGGTGTGTGAGTAGTGTGTGACCCCACCCCCAATGGTAATGTTAAAGATCCCTCGAGCAGTTGGCTGATGAGCCTGGGACCCCGCACCTGAGCGCCTGAGTGGAACTCAACCTGGCAATATTTGGCAGCCACTCGCAACCCCAGAACACGGCCTAATCCCTGCTGATGAGGGGTAAACACCCCGAAACATGTGTCCAGGGATGGCGAAGATAGCGACGATAGCAGAGAATCGAAAGAAGATGCATCGCGGAACATGAACTACACTTACCACAGTCCTTACGGGCGATCCTGCTGGTGTGTGAGTAGTGTGTGACCCCACCCCCAATGGTAATGTTAAAGATCCCTCGAGCAGTTGGCTGATGAGCCTGGGACCCCGCACCTGAGCGCCTGAGTGGAACTCAACCTGGCAATATTTGGCAGCCACTCGCAACCCCAGAACACGGCCTAATCCCTGCTGATGAGGGGTAAATACCCCGAAACATGTGTCCAGGGATGGCGAAGATAGCGACGATAGCAGAGAATCGAAAGAAGATGCATCGCGGAACATGAACTACACTTACCACAGTCCTTACGGGCGATCCCGCTGGTGTGTGAGTAGTGTGCGATCCCACCCCCAATTGTAATGTTAAAGCTCCCTCGAGCAGTTGGCTGACAAGCCTGGGACCCCGCACCTGCGCGCCTGAGTGGTACTAAACCTGGCAATATTTGGCAGCCACTGGCAACCCCAGAACATGGCCTAATCCCTGCTGATGAGGGGTAAATACCCCCAAACACTTGTCCAGGGATGGCGAAGATAGCAGAGAATCGAAAGAAGATGCATCGCAGAACACGAACTATACTTACCACAGTCCTTAGGGGCGATCCCGATGGTGTGTGAGTAGTGTGCGACCCCACTCCCAATTGTAATGTTAAAGCTCCCTCGAGCAGTTGGCTGATGAGCCGGGACCCCGCACCTGCGCGCCTGAGTGGTACTAAACCTGGCAATATTTGGCAGCCACTGGCATCCCCAGAACACGGCCTAATCCCTGCTGATGAGGGGTAAATACCCCAAAACACGTGTCCAGGGATGGGGAAGATAGCGAAGATAGCAGAGAATCGTAAGAAGATGCATCGCGGAACACGAACTACACTTACCACAGTCCTTAGCGGCGATCCCGCTGGTGTGTGAGTAGTGTGCGACCCCACCCCCAATTGTAATGTTACAGCTCCCTCGAGCAGTTGGCTGATGAGCCTGGGACCCCGCACCTGCACGCCTGAGTGGTACTAAACCTGGCAATATTTGTCAGCCACTGGCAACCCAGAACACGGCCTAATCCCTGCTGATGAGGGGTAAATACCCCGAAACACGTGTCCAGGGATGGTGAAGATAGCGAAGATAGCAGAGAATCGAAAGAAGATGCATCGCGGAACACGAACTACACTTACCACAGTCCTTGGGGCGATCCCGCTGGTGTGTGAGTAGTGTGCGACCCCACCCCCAATTGTAATGTTAAAGCTCCCTCGAGCAGTTGGCTGACGAGCCTGGGACCCCGCACCTGCGCGCCTGAGTGGTACTAAACCTGGCAATATTTGGCAGCCACTGGCAACAACAGAACACGGCCTAATCCCAGCTGATGAGGGGTAAATACCCCAAAACACGTGTCCAGGGATGTCGAAGATAGCGAAGATAGCAGAGAATCGAAAGAAGATGCATCGCGGAACACAAACTACACTCACCACAGTCCTTAGGGGCAATCCTGCTGGTGTGTGAGCAGTGTGCGACCCCACCCCCAATTGTAATGTTAAAGCTCCCTCGAGCAGTTGGCTGACGAGCCTGGGCCCCCTCACCTGCGCGCCTAAAAGGTACTAAACCTAGCAATATTTGGCAGCCACTGGCAACCCCAGAACACGGCCTAATCCCTGCTGATGAGGGGTAAATACCCCAAAACACGTGTCCAGGGATGGGGAAGATAGCGAAGATAGCAGAGAATCGTAAGAAGATGCATCGCGGAACACGAACTACACTTACCACAGTCCTTAGCGGCGATCCCGCTGGTGTGTGAGTAGTGTGCGACCCCACCCCCAATTGTAATGTTACAGCTCCCTCGAGCAGTTGGCTGATGAGCCTGGGACCCCGCACCTGCACGCCTGAGTGGTACTAAACCTGGCAATATTTGTCAGCCACGGGCAACCCAGAACACGGCCTAATCCCTGCTGATGAGGGGTAAATACCCAGAAACACGTGTCCAGGGATGGTGAAGATAGCGAAGATAGCAGAGAATCGAAAGAAGATGCATCGTGGAACACGAACTACACTTACCACAGTCCTTGGGGCGATCCCGCTGGTGTGTGAGTAGTGTGCGACCCCACCCCCAATTGTAATGTTAAAGCTCCCTCGAGCAGTTGGCTGACGAGCCTGGGACCCCGCGCCTGAGTGGTACTAAACCTGGCAATATTTGGCAGCCACTGGCAACCCCAGAACACGGCCTAATCCCAGCTGATGAGGGGTAAATACCCCAAAACACGTGTCCAGGGATGGCGAAGATAGCAAAGATAGCAGAGAATCGAAAGAAGATGCATCGCGGAACACGAACTACACTTACCACAGTCCTTAGGGGCGATCCCGCTGGTGTGTGAGTAGTGTGCGACCCCACCCCCAATTGTAATGTTAAAGCTCCCTCGAGCAGTTGACTGATGAGCCATGGACCCCGCACCTGCGCGCCTGAGTGGTACTAAACCTGGCAAAATTTTGCAGCCACTGGCAACCCCAGAATACGGCCTAATCCCTGCTGATGAGGGGTAAATACCCCGAAACACGTGTCCAGGGATGGCGAAGATAGTGAAGATAGCAGAGAATCGAAAGAAGATGCATCGCGGAACACAAACTACACTTACCACAGTCCTTAGGGGCGATCCCGCTGGTGTGTGAGTAGTGTGCGACCCCACCCCCAATAGTAATGTTAAAGCTCCCTCGAACAGTTGGCTGACGAGCCTGGTACCCCACACCTGCGCGCCTGAGTGGTACTAAACCTGGCAATATTTGGCAGCAACTGGCAACCCCAGAACACGGCCTAATCCCTGCTGATGAGGGGTAAATACCCCGAAACACGTGTCCTGGGATGGCAAAGATAGCAGAGAATCGAAAGAAGATGCATTGCGGAACACGAACTACACTTACCACAGTACGTAGGGGCGATCCCGCTGGTGTGTGAGTAGTGTGCGACCCCACCCCCAATTTTAATGTTAAAGCTCCCTCAAGCAGTTGGTTGACGAGCCTGGGACCCCACACCTGCGCGCCTGAGTGGTACTAAACCTGGCAATATTTGGCAGCCACTGGCAACCCCAGAACACAAACTAATCCCTGCTATTGAGGGGTAAATACCCCGAAACACGTGTCCAGGGATGGCGAAGATAGCAGAGAATTGAAAGAAGATGCATCGCGGAACACAAACTACACTCACCACAGTCCTTAGGGGCAATCCTGCTGGTGTGTGAGCAGTGTGCGACCCCATCCCCAATTGTAATCTTAAAGCTCCCTCGAGCAGTTGGCTGACGAGCCTGGGCCCCCTCACCTGCGCGCCTAAGTGGTACTAAACCTAGCAATATTTGGCAGCCACTGGCAACCCCAGAACACGGCCTAATCCCTGCTGATGAGGGGTAAATACCCCGAAACACGTGTCCAGGGATGTTGAAGATAGCGAAGATAGCAGAGAATCGAAAGAAGATGCATTGCGGAACACGAACTACACTTACCACAGTCCTTAGGGGCGATCCCGCTGGTGTGTGAGTAGTGTGCGACCCCACCCCCAATTGTAATGTTAAAGCTCCCTCGAGCAGTTGGCTGACGAGCCTGGGCCCCCGCACCTGCGCGCCAAAGTGGTACTAAACTGAGCAATATTTGGCAGCCACTGGCAACCCCTGAACACGGCCTAATCCCTGCTGATGAGGGGTAAATACCCCGAAACACGTGTCCACGGATGGCGAAGATAGCGAAGATAGCAGAGAATCGAAAGAAGATGCCTCGCGGAACACGAACTACACTTACCACAGTCCTTAGGGGCGATCCCGCTGGTGTGTGAGTAGTGTGCGACCCCACCCCCAATTGTAATGTTAAAGCTCCCTCAAGCAGTTGGCTGACGAGCCTGGGACCCCGCACCTGCACGTCTGAGTGGTACTAAACCTGGCAATATTTGGCAGCCACTGGCAACCCCAAAACATGGCCTAATCCCTGCTGATGAGGGGTAAATACCCCGAAACACGTGTCCAGGGATGGCGAAGATAGCAAAGATAGCAGAGAATCTAAAGAAGATGCATCGCGGAACACGAACTACACTTACCACAGTCCTTAGGTGCGATCCCGCTGGTGTGTGAATAGTGTGCGACCCCACCCCCAATTGTAATGTTAAAGCTCCCTCGAGCAGTTGGCTGACGAGCCTGGGACCCCACACCTGCGCGCCTGAGTGGTACTAAACCTGGCAATATTTGGCAGCCACTGGCAACCCCAGAACACGGCCTAATCCCTGCTGATGAGGGGTAAATACCCCGAAACACGTGTCCAGGGATGGCGAAGATAGCGAAGATAGCAGAGAATCGAAAGAAGATGCATCGCGGAACATGAACTACACTTACCACAGTCCTTAGGGGCGATCGCGCTGGTGTGTAAGTAGTGTGTGACCCCACCCCCAATTGTAATGTTAAAGCTCTCTCAAGCAGTTGGCTGACGAGCCTGGGACCCCGCACCTGTGCGCCTGAGTAGTACTAAACCTGGCAATATTTGGCAGCCACTGGCAACCCCAGAACACGGCCTAATCTCTGCTGATGAGGGGTAAATACCCCGAAACACGTGTCCTGGGATGGCGAAGATAGCAGAGAATCGAAAGAAGATGCATCGCGGAACACGTACTACACTTACCACAGTACGTAGGGGCGATCCCGCTGGTGTGTGAGTAGTGTGCGACCCCACCCCCAATTTTAATGTTAAAGCTCCCTCAAGCAGTTGGCTGACGAGCCTGGGACCCCGCACCTGCGCGCCTGAGTGGTACTAAACCTGGCAATATTTGTCAGCCACTGGCAACCCAGAACACGGCCTAATCCCTGCTGATGAGGGGTAAATACCCCGAAACACGTGTCCAGGGATGGTGAAGATAGCGAAGATAGCAGAGAATCGAAAGAAGATGCATCGCGGAACACGAACTACACTTACCACAGTCCTTGGGGCGATCCCGCTGGTGTGTGAGTAGTGTGCGACCCCACCCCCAATTGTAATGTTAAAGCTCCCTCGAGCAGTTGGCTGACGAGCCTGGGACCCCGCACCTGCGCGCCTGAGTGGTACTAAACCTGGCAATATTTGGCAGCCACTGGCAACCCCAGAACACGGCCTAATCCCAGCTGATGAGGGGTAAATACCCCAAAACACATGTCCAGGGATGGCGAAGATAGCAAAGATAGCAGAGAATCGAAAGAAGATGCATCGCAGAACACGAACTACACTTACCACAGTCCTTAGGGGCGATCCCGCTGGTGTGTGAGTAGTGTGCGACCCCACCCCCAATTGTAATGTTAAAGCTCCCTCGAGCAGTTGGCTGATGAGCCATGGACCCCGCACCTGCGCGCCTGAGTGGTACTAAACCTGGCAATATTTGGCAGCCACTGGCAACCCCAGAACATGGCCTAATCCCTGCTATTGAGGGGTAAATACCCCAAAACACGTGTCCAGGGATGTCGAAGATAGCGAAGATAGCAGAGAATCGAAAGAAGATGCATCGCGGAACACAAACTACACTCACCACAGTCCTTAGGGGCAATCCTGCTGGTGTGTGAGCAGTGTGCGACCCCACCCCCAATTGTAATGTTAAAGCTCCCTCGAGCAGTTGGCTGACGAGCCTGGGCCCCCTCACCTGCGCGCCTAAAAGGTACTAAACCTAGCAATATTTGGCAGCCACTGGCAACCCCAGAACACGGCCTAATCCCTGCTGATGAGGGGTAAATACCCCAAAACACGTGTCCAGGGATGGGGAAGATAGCGAAGATAGCAGAGAATCGTAAGAAGATGCATCGCGGAACACGAACTACACTTACCACAGTCCTTAGCGGCGATCCCGCTGGTGTGTGAGTAGTGTGCGACCCCACCCCCAATTGTAATGTTACAGCTCCCTCGAGCAGTTGGCTGATGAGCCTGGGACCCCGCACCTGCACGCCTGAGTGGTACTAAACCTGGCAATATTTGTCAGCCACGGGCAACCCAGAACACGGCCTAATCCCTGCTGATGAGGGGTAAATACCCCGAAACACGTGTCCAGGGATGGTGAAGATAGCGAAGATAGCAGAGAATCGAAAGAAGATGCATCGCGGAACACGAACTACACTTACCACAGTCCTTGGGGCGATCCCGCTGGTGTGTGAGTAGTGTGCGACCCCACCCCCAATTGTAATGTTAAAGCTCCCTCAAGCAGTTGGCTGACGACCCTGGGACCCCACACCTGCGCGCCTGAGTGGTACTAAACCTGTCAATATTTGGCAGCCACTGGCAACCCCAGAACACGGCCTAATCCCAGCTGATGAGGGGTAAATACCCCAAAACACGTGTCCAGGGATGGCGAAGATAGCAAAGATAGCAGAGAATCGAAAGAAGATGCATCGCGGAACACGAACTACACTTACCACAGTCCTTAGGGGCGATCCCGCTGGTGTGTGAGTAGTGTGCGACCCCACCCCCAATTGTAATGTTAAAGCTCCCTCGAGCAGTTGACTGATGAGCCATGGACCCCGCACCTGCGCGCCTGAGTGGTACTAAACCTGGCAAAATTTTGCAGCCACTGGCAACCCCAGAATACGGCCTAATCCCTGCTGATGAGGGGTAAATACCCCAAAACACGTGTCCAGGGATGGCGAAGATAGCGAAGATAGCAGAGAATCGAAAGAAGATGCATCGCGGAACACAAACTACACTTACCACAGTCCTTAGGGGCGATCCCGCTGGTGTGTGAGTAGTGTGCGACCCCACCCCCAATAGTAATGTTAAAGCTCCCTCGAACAGTTGGCTGACGAGCCTGGTACCCCACACCTGCGCGCCTGAGTGGTACTAAACCTGGCAATATTTGGCAGCAACTGGCAACCCCAGAACACGGCCTAATCCCTGCTGATGAGGGGTAAATACCCCAAAACACGTGTCCAGGGATGGCAAAGATAGCGTAGATAGCAGAGAATCGAAAGAAGATGCATCGCGGAACAAGAACTACACTTACCACAGTCCTTAGGGGCGATCCTGCTGGTGTGTGAGTGGTGTGCGACCCCACCCCCAATTGTAATGTTAAAGCTCCCTCGAGCAGTTGGCTGATGAGCCTGGGACCCCGCACCTGCGTGTCTGAGTGGTACTAAACCTGGCAATATTTGGCAGCCACTGGCAACCCCAGAACACGGCCTAATCCCTGCTGATGAGGGGTAAATACCCTGAAACACGTGTCCAGGGATGGCGAAGATAGCGAAGATAGCAGAGAATCGAAAGAAGATGCATCGCGGAACACGAACTACACTTACCACAGTCCTTAGGGGCGATCCTGCTGGTGTGTGAGTAGTGTGTGACCCCACTCCCAATTGTAATGTTAAAGCTCCCTCGAGCAGTTGGCTGATGAGCCTGGAACCCCGCACCTGCGCGCCTGAGTGGTACTAAACCTGGCAATATTTGGCAGCCACTGGCAACCCCAGAACACGGCCTAATCCCTGCTGATGAGGGGTAATTACCCCGAAACACGTGTCCAGGGATGGCGAAGATAGCGAAGATAGCAGAGAATCGTAAGAAGATGCATCGCGGAACACGAACTACACTTACCACAGTCCTTAGCGGCGATCACTCTGGTGTGTGAGTAGTGTGCGACCCCACCCCCAATTGTAATATTACAGCTCCCTCGAGCAGTTGGCTGACGAGCCTGGGACCCCGCACCTGCGCGCCTGAGTGGTACTAAACCTGGCAATATTTGTCAGCCACTGGCAACCCAGAACACGGCCTAATCCCTGCTGATGAGGGGTAAATACCCCGAAACACGTGTCCAGGGATGGCGAAGATAGCGAAGATAGCAGAGAATGGAAAGAAGATGCATCGCGGAACACGAACTACACTTACCACAGTCCTTGGGGCGATCCCGCTGGTGTGTGAGTAGTGTGCGACCCCACCCCCAATTGTAATGTTAAAGCTCCCTCGAGCAGTTGGCTGACGAGCCTGGGCCCCCTCACCTGCGCGCCTAAGTGGTACTAAACCTAGCAATATTTGGCAGCCACTGGCAACCCCAGAACACGGCCTAATCCCTGCTGAGGAGGGGTAAATACCCCGAAACACGTGTCCAGGGATGTTGAAGATAGCGAAGATAGCAGAGAATCGAAAGAAGATGCATTGCGGAACATGAACTACACTTACCACAGTCCTTAGGGGCGATCCCGCTGGTGTGTGAGTAGTGTGCGACCCCACCCCCATCTGTAATGTTAAAGCTCCCTCGAGCAGTTGGCTGACGAGCCTGGGCCCCCGCACCTGCGCGCCTAAGTGGTACTAAACCTAGCAATATTTGGCAGCCACTGGCAACCCCTGAACACGGCCTAATCCCTGCTGATGAAAGGTAAATACCCCGAAACACGTGTCCACGGATGGCGAAGATAGCGAAGATAGCAGAGAATCGAAAGAAGATGCATCGCGGAACACGAACTACACTTACCACAGTCCTTAGGGGCGATCCCGCTGGTGTGTGAATAGTGTGCGACCCCACCCCCAATTGTAATGTTAAAGCTCCCTCGAGCAGTTGGCTGACGAGCCTGGGACCCCACACCTGCGCGCCTGAGTGGTATTAAACCTGGCAATATTTGGCAGCCACTGGCAACCCCAGAACACGGCCTAATCCCTGCTGATGAGGGGTAAATACCCCGAAACACGTGTCCAGGGATGGCGAAGATAGCGAAGATAGCAGAGAATCGGAAGAAGATGCATCGCGGAACATGAACTACACTTACCACAGTCCTTAGGGGCGATCGCGCTGGTGTGTGAGTAGTGTGCGACCCCACCCCCAATTGTAATGTTAAAGCTCCCTCGAGCAGTTGGCTGACGAGCCTGGGACCCCGCACCTGCGCGCCTGAGTAGTACTAAACCTGCCAATATTTGGCAGCCACTGGCAACCCCAGAACACGGCCTAATCCCTGCTGATGAGGGGTAAATACCCCGAAACACGTGTCCTGGGATGGCAAAGATAGCAGAGAATCGAAAGAAGATGCATTGCGGAACACGAACTACACTTACCACAGTACGTAGGGGCGATCCCGCTGGTGTGTGAGTAGTGTGCGACCCCACCCCCAATTTTAATGTTAAAGCTCCCTCAAGCAGTTGGTTGACGAGCCTGGGACCCCACACCTGCGCGCCTGAGTGGTACTAAACCTGGCAATATTTGGCAGCCACTGGCAACCCCAGAACACAAACTAATCCCTGCTATTGAGGGGTAAATACCCCGAAACACGTGTCCAGGGATGGCGAAGATAGCAGAGAATTGAAAGAAGATGCATCGCGGAACACAAACTACACTCACCACAGTCCTTAGGGGCAATCCTGCTGGTGTGTGAGCAGTGTGCGACCCCACCCCCAATTGTAATGTTAAAGCTCCCTCGAGCAGTTGGCTGACGAGCCTGGGCCCCCTCACCTGCGCGCCTAAGTGGTACTAAACCTAGCAATATTTGGCAGCCACTGGCAACCCCTGAACACGGCCTAATCCCTGCTGATGAGGGGTAAATACCCCGAAACACGTGTCCAGGGATGTTGAAGCTAGCGAAGATAGCAGAGAATCGAAAGAAGATGCCTCGCGGAACACGAACTACACTTACCACAGTCCTTAGGGGCGATCCCGCTGGTGTGTGAGTAGTGTGCGACCCCACCCCCAATTGTAATGTTAAAGCTCCCTCAAGCAGTTGGCTGACGAGCCTGGGACCCCGCACCTGCACGTCTGAGTGGTACTAAACCTGGCAATATTTGGCAACCCCAGAACATGGCCTAATCCCTGCTGATGAGGGGTAAATACCCCGAAACACGTGTCCAGGGATGGCGAAGATAGCAAAGATAGCAGAGAATCTAAAGAAGATGCATCGCGGAACACGAACTACACTTACCACAGTCCTTAGGTGCGATCCCGCTGGTGTGTGAATAGTGTGCGACCCCACCCCCAATTGTAATGTTAAAGCTCCCTCGAGCAGTTGGCTGACGAGCCTGGGACCCCACACCTGCGCGCCTGAGTGGTACTAAACCTGGCAATATTTGGCAGCCACTGGCAACCGAAGAACACGGCCTAATCCCTGCAGATGAGGGGTAAATACCCCGAAACACGTGTCCAGGGATGGCGAAGATAGCAAAGATAGCAGAGAATCTAAAGAAGATGCATCGCGGAACACAAACTACACTTACCACAGTCCTTAGGTGCGATCCCGCTGGTGTGTGAATAGTGTGCGACCCCACCCCCAATTGTAATGTTAAAGCTCCCTCGAGCAGTTGGCTGACGAGCCTGGGACCCCACACCTGCGCGCCTGAGTGGTACTAAACCTGGCAATATTTGGCAGCCACTGGCAACCCCAGAACACGGCCTAATCCCTGCTGATGAGGGGTAAATACCCCGAAACACGTGTCCAGGGATGGCGAAGATAGCGAAGATAGCAGAGAATCGAAAGAAGATGCATTGCGGAACACGAACTACACTTACCACAGTCCTTAGGGGCGATCCCGCTGGTGTGTGAGTAGTGTGCGACCCCACCCCCAATTGTAATGTTAAAGCTCCCTCAAGCAGTTGGCTGACGAGCCTGGGACCCCGCACCTGCGCGCCTGAGTAGTACTAAACCTGGCAATATTTGGCAGCCACTGGCAACCCCGGAACACGGCCTAATCTCTGCTGATGAGGGGTAAATACCCCGAAACACGTGTCCTGGGATGGCGAAGATAGCAGAGAATCGAAAGAAGATGCATCGCAGAACACGAACTACACTTACCACAGTACGTAGGGGCGATCCCGCTGGTGTGCGAGTAGTGTGCGACCCCACCCCCAATTTTAATGTTAAAGCTCCCTCAAGCAGTTGGCTGATGAGCCTGGGACCCCGCACCTGCGCGCCTGAGTGGTACTAAACCTGGCAATATTTGGCAGCCACTGGCAACCCCAGAACACGACCTAATCCCTGCTATTGAGTGGTAAATACCCCGAAACACATGTCCAGGGATGGCGAAGATAGCGAAGATAGCAGAGAATCGAAAGAAGCTGCATCGCGGAACACAAACTACACTCACCACAGTCCTTAGGGGCAATCCTGCTGGTGTGTGAGCTGTGTGCGACCCCACCCCCAATTGTAATGTTAAAGCTCCCTCGAGCAGTTGGCTGACGAGCCTGGGCCCCCTCACCTGCGCGCCTAAGTGGTACTAAACCTAGCAATATTTGGCAGCCACTGGCAACCCCAGAACACGGCCTAATCCCTGCTGATGAGGGGTAAATACCCCGAAACACGTGTGCAGGGATGTTGAAGATAGCGAAGATAGCAGAGAATCGAAAGAAGATGCATTGCGGAACACGAACTACACTTACCACAGTCCTTAGGGGCGATCCCGCTGGTGTGTGAGTAGTGTGCGACCCCACCCCCAATTGTAATGTTAAAGCTCCCTCGAGCAGTTGGCTGACGAGCCTGGGACCCCGCACCTGCACGCCTGAGTGGTACTAAACCTGGCAATATTTGGCAGCCACTGGCAACCCCAGAACATGGCCTAATCCCTGCTGATGAGGGGTAAATACCCCGAAACACGTGTCCAGGGATGGCGAAGATAGCAAAGATAGCAGAGAATCTAAAGAAGATGCATCGCGGAACACGAACTACACTTACCACAGTCCTTAGGTGCGATCCCGCTGGTGTGTGAATAGTGTGCGACCCCACCCCCAATTGTAATGTTAAAGCTCCCTCGAGCAGTTGGCTGACGAGCCTGGGAACCCACACCTGCGCGCCTGAGTGGTACTAAACCTAGCAATATTTGGCAGCCACTGGCAACCCCAGAACACGGCCTAATCCCTGCTGATGAGGGGTAAATACCCCGAAACACGTGTCCAGGGATGGCGAAGATAGCGAAGATAGCGGAGAATCGAAAGAAGATGCATCGCGGAACATGAACTACACTTACCACAGTCCTTAGGGGCGATCGCGCTGGTGTGTGAGTAGTGTGTGACACCACCCCCAATTGTAATGTTAAAGCTCCCTCAAGCAGTTGGCTGACGAGCCTGGGACCCCGCACCTGCACGCCTGAGTAGTACTAAACCTGGCAATATTTGGCAGCCACTGGCAACCCCAGAACACGGCCTAATCTCTGCTGATGAGGGGTAAATACCCCGAAACACGTGTCCTGGGATGGCGAAGATAGCAGAGAATCGAAAGAAGATGCATCGCGGAACATGAACTACACTTACCACAGTACGTAGGGGCGATCCCGCTGGTGTGTGAGTAGTGTGCGCCCCCACCCCCAATTTTAATGTTAAAGCTCCCTCAAGCAGTTGGCTGATGAGCCTGGGACCCCGCACCTGCGCGCCTGAGTGGTACTAAACCTGGCAATATTTGGCAGCCACTGGCAACCCCAGAACACGACCTAATCCCTGCTATTGAGGGGTAAATACCCCGAAACACATGTCCAGGGATGGCGAAGATAGCGAAGATAGCAGAGAATCGAAAGAAGCTGCATCGCGGAACACAAACTACACTCACCACAGTC
Organism: Lissotriton helveticus; assembly: GCF_964261635.1. Taxonomy (NCBI): domain Eukaryota; kingdom Metazoa; phylum Chordata; class Amphibia; order Caudata; family Salamandridae; genus Lissotriton; species Lissotriton helveticus. The sequence goes on along the minus strand of NC_136059.1, from coordinate 748,640,383 downwards.
CTTAGGGGCAATCCTGCTGGTGTGTGAGCAGTGTGCGACCCCACCCCCAATTGTAATGTTAAAGCTCCCTCGAGCAGTTGGCTGACAAGCCTGGGCCCCCTCACCTGCGCGCCTAAGTGGTACTAAACCTAGCAATATTTGGCAGCCACTGGCAACCCCAGAACACGGCCTAATCCCTGCTGATGAGGGGTAAATACCCCGAAACACGTGTCCAGGGATGTTGAAGATAGCGAAGATAGCAGAGAATCGAAAGAAGATGCATTGCGGAACACGAACTACACTTACCACAGTCCTTAGGGGCGATCCCGCTGGTGTGTGAGTAGTGTGCGACCCCACCCCCATTTGTAATGTTAAAGCTCCCTCGAGCAGTTGGCTGACGAGCCTGGGACCACGCACCTGCACGCCTGAGTGGTACTAAACCTGGCAATATTTGGCAGCCACTGGCAACCCCAGAACATGGCCTAATCCCTGCTGATGAGGGGTAAATACCCCGAAACACGTGTCCAGGGATGGCGAAGATAGCAAAGATAGCAGAGAATCGAAAGAAGATGCATTGCAGAACACGAACTACACTTACCACAGTCCTTAGGGGCGATCCCGCTGGTGTGTGAGTAGTGTGCGACCCCACCCCCAATTGTAAGGTAAAGCTCCCTCGAGCAGTTGGCGGACGAGCCTGGGCCCCCGCACCTGCGCGCCTAAGTGGTACTAAACCTAGCAATATTTGGCAGCCACTGGCAACCACTGAACACGGCCTAATCCCTGCTGATGAGGGATAAATACCCCGAAACACGTGTCCACGGATGGCGAAGATAGTGAAGATAGCAGAGAATCGAAAGAAGATGCATCGCGGAACACGAACTACACTTACCACAGTCCTTAGGGGCGATCCCGCTGGTGTGTGAGTAGTGTGCGACCCCACCCCCAATTGTAATGTTAAAGCTCCCTCGAGCAGTTGGCTGACGAGCCTGGGACCCCACACCTGCGCGCCTGAGTGGTACTAAACCTAGAAATATTTGGCAGCCACTGGCAACCCCAGAACACGGCCTAATCCCTGCTGATGAGGGGTAAATACCCCAAAACACTTGTCCAGGGATGGCGAAGATAGCGAAGATAGCAGAGAATCGAAAGGAGATGCATCGCGGAACATGAACTACACTTACCACAGTCCTTAGGGGCGATCGCGCTGGTGTGCGAGTAGTGTGCGACCCCACCCCCAATTGTAATGTTAAAGCTCCCTCGAGCAGTTGGCTGACGAGCCTGGGACCCCGCACCTGCGCGCCTGAGTAGTACTAAACCTGGCAATATTTGGCAGCCACTGGCAACCCCAGAACATGGCCTAATCCCTGCTGATGAGGGGTAAATACCCCGAAACACGTGTCCTGGGATGGCGAAGATAGCAGAGAATCGAAAGAAGATGCATCGCGGAACACGAACTACACTTACCACAGTACGTAGGGGCAATCCCGATGGTGTGCGAGTAGTGTGCGACCCCACCCCCAATTTTAATGTTAAAGCTCCCTCAAGCAGTTGGCTGATGAGCCTGGGACCCCGCACCTGCGCGCCTGAGTGGTACTAAACCTGGCAATAATTGGCAGCCACTGGCAACCCCAGAACACGACCTAATCCCTGCTATTGAGGGGTAAATACCCCGAAACACATGTCCAGGGATGGCGAAGATAGCGAAGATAGCAGAGAATCGAAAGAAGCTGCATCGCGGAACACAAACTACACTCACCACAGTCCTTAGGGGCAATCCTGCTGGTGTGTGAGCAGTGTGCGACCCCACCCCCAATTGTAATGTTAAAGCTCCCTCGAGCAGTTGGCTGACGAGCCTGGGCCCCCTCACCTGCGCGCCTAAGTGGTACTAAACCTAGCAATATTTGGCAGCCACTGGCAACCCCAGAACACGGCCTAATCCCTGCTGATGAGGGGTAAATACCCCAAAACACGTGTCCAGGGATGGCGAAGATAGCGAAGATAGCAGAGAATCGAAAGAAGATGCATCGCGGAACACAAACTACACTTACCACAGTCCTTAGGGGCGATCCCGCTGGTGTGTGAGTAGTGTGCGACCCCACCCCCAATAGTAATGTTAAAGCTCCCTCGAACAGTTGGCTGACGAGCCTGGTACCCCACACCTGCGCGCCTGAGTGGTACTAAACCTGGCAATATTTGGCAGCAACTGGCAACCCCAGAACACGGCCTAATCCCTGCTGATGAGGGGTAAATACCCCAAAACACGTGTCCAGGGATGGCAAAGATAGCGTAGATAGCAGAGAATCGAAAGAAGATGCATCGCGGAACAAGAACTACACTTACCACAGTCCTTAGGGGCGATCCTGCTGGTGTGTGAGTGGTGTGCGACCCCACCCCCAATTGTAATGTTAAAGCTCCCTCGAGCAGTTGGCTGATGAGCCTGGGACCCCGCACCTGCGTGTCTGAGTGGTACTAAACCTGGCAATATTTGGCAGCCACTGGCAACCCCAGAACACGGCCTAATCCCTGCTGATGAGGGGTAAATACCCTGAAACACGTGTCCAGGGATGGCGAAGATAGCGAAGATAGCAGAGAATCGAAAGAAGATGCATCGCGGAACACGAACTACACTTACCACAGTCCTTAGGGGCGATCCTGCTGGTGTGTGAGTAGTGTGTGACCCCACTCCCAATTGTAATGTTAAAGCTCCCTCGAGCAGTTGGCTGATGAGCCTGGAACCCCGCACCTGCGCGCCTGAGTGGTACTAAACCTGGCAATATTTGGCAGCCACTGGCAACCCCAGAACACGGCCTAATCCCTGCTGATGAGGGGTAATTACCCCGAAACACGTGTCCAGGGATGGCGAAGATAGCGAAGATAGCAGAGAATCGTAAGAAGATGCATCGCGGAACACGAACTACACTTACCACAGTCCTTAGCGGCGATCACTCTGGTGTGTGAGTAGTGTGCGACCCCACCCCCAATTGTAATATTACAGCTCCCTCGAGCAGTTGGCTGACGAGCCTGGGACCCCGCACCTGCGCGCCTGAGTGGTACTAAACCTGGCAATATTTGTCAGCCACTGGCAACCCAGAACACGGCCTAATCCCTGCTGATGAGGGGTAAATACCCCGAAACACGTGTCCAGGGATGGCGAAGATAGCGAAGATAGCAGAGAATGGAAAGAAGATGCATCGCGGAACACGAACTACACTTACCACAGTCCTTGGGGCGATCCCGCTGGTGTGTGAGTAGTGTGCGACCCCACCCCCAATTGTAATGTTAAAGCTCCCTCGAGCAGTTGGCTGACGAGCCTGGGCCCCCTCACCTGCGCGCCTAAGTGGTACTAAACCTAGCAATATTTGGCAGCCACTGGCAACCCCAGAACACGGCCTAATCCCTGCTGAGGAGGGGTAAATACCCCGAAACACGTGTCCAGGGATGTTGAAGATAGCGAAGATAGCAGAGAATCGAAAGAAGATGCATTGCGGAACATGAACTACACTTACCACAGTCCTTAGGGGCGATCCCGCTGGTGTGTGAGTAGTGTGCGACCCCACCCCCATCTGTAATGTTAAAGCTCCCTCGAGCAGTTGGCTGACGAGCCTGGGCCCCCGCACCTGCGCGCCTAAGTGGTACTAAACCTAGCAATATTTGGCAGCCACTGGCAACCCCTGAACACGGCCTAATCCCTGCTGATGAAAGGTAAATACCCCGAAACACGTGTCCACGGATGGCGAAGATAGCGAAGATAGCAGAGAATCGAAAGAAGATGCATCGCGGAACACGAACTACACTTACCACAGTCCTTAGGGGCGATCCCGCTGGTGTGTGAATAGTGTGCGACCCCACCCCCAATTGTAATGTTAAAGCTCCCTCGAGCAGTTGGCTGACGAGCCTGGGACCCCACACCTGCGCGCCTGAGTGGTATTAAACCTGGCAATATTTGGCAGCCACTGGCAACCCCAGAACACGGCCTAATCCCTGCTGATGAGGGGTAAATACCCCGAAACACGTGTCCAGGGATGGCGAAGATAGCGAAGATAGCAGAGAATCGGAAGAAGATGCATCGCGGAACATGAACTACACTTACCACAGTCCTTAGGGGCGATCGCGCTGGTGTGTGAGTAGTGTGCGACCCCACCCCCAATTGTAATGTTAAAGCTCCCTCGAGCAGTTGGCTGACGAGCCTGGGACCCCGCACCTGCGCGCCTGAGTAGTACTAAACCTGCCAATATTTGGCAGCCACTGGCAACCCCAGAACACGGCCTAATCCCTGCTGATGAGGGGTAAATACCCCGAAACACGTGTCCTGGGATGGCAAAGATAGCAGAGAATCGAAAGAAGATGCATTGCGGAACACGAACTACACTTACCACAGTACGTAGGGGCGATCCCGCTGGTGTGTGAGTAGTGTGCGACCCCACCCCCAATTTTAATGTTAAAGCTCCCTCAAGCAGTTGGTTGACGAGCCTGGGACCCCACACCTGCGCGCCTGAGTGGTACTAAACCTGGCAATATTTGGCAGCCACTGGCAACCCCAGAACACAAACTAATCCCTGCTATTGAGGGGTAAATACCCCGAAACACGTGTCCAGGGATGGCGAAGATAGCAGAGAATTGAAAGAAGATGCATCGCGGAACACAAACTACACTCACCACAGTCCTTAGGGGCAATCCTGCTGGTGTGTGAGCAGTGTGCGACCCCACCCCCAATTGTAATGTTAAAGCTCCCTCGAGCAGTTGGCTGACGAGCCTGGGCCCCCTCACCTGCGCGCCTAAGTGGTACTAAACCTAGCAATATTTGGCAGCCACTGGCAACCCCTGAACACGGCCTAATCCCTGCTGATGAGGGGTAAATACCCCGAAACACGTGTCCAGGGATGTTGAAGCTAGCGAAGATAGCAGAGAATCGAAAGAAGATGCCTCGCGGAACACGAACTACACTTACCACAGTCCTTAGGGGCGATCCCGCTGGTGTGTGAGTAGTGTGCGACCCCACCCCCAATTGTAATGTTAAAGCTCCCTCAAGCAGTTGGCTGACGAGCCTGGGACCCCGCACCTGCACGTCTGAGTGGTACTAAACCTGGCAATATTTGGCAACCCCAGAACATGGCCTAATCCCTGCTGATGAGGGGTAAATACCCCGAAACACGTGTCCAGGGATGGCGAAGATAGCAAAGATAGCAGAGAATCTAAAGAAGATGCATCGCGGAACACGAACTACACTTACCACAGTCCTTAGGTGCGATCCCGCTGGTGTGTGAATAGTGTGCGACCCCACCCCCAATTGTAATGTTAAAGCTCCCTCGAGCAGTTGGCTGACGAGCCTGGGACCCCACACCTGCGCGCCTGAGTGGTACTAAACCTGGCAATATTTGGCAGCCACTGGCAACCGAAGAACACGGCCTAATCCCTGCAGATGAGGGGTAAATACCCCGAAACACGTGTCCAGGGATGGCGAAGATAGCAAAGATAGCAGAGAATCTAAAGAAGATGCATCGCGGAACACAAACTACACTTACCACAGTCCTTAGGTGCGATCCCGCTGGTGTGTGAATAGTGTGCGACCCCACCCCCAATTGTAATGTTAAAGCTCCCTCGAGCAGTTGGCTGACGAGCCTGGGACCCCACACCTGCGCGCCTGAGTGGTACTAAACCTGGCAATATTTGGCAGCCACTGGCAACCCCAGAACACGGCCTAATCCCTGCTGATGAGGGGTAAATACCCCGAAACACGTGTCCAGGGATGGCGAAGATAGCGAAGATAGCAGAGAATCGAAAGAAGATGCATTGCGGAACACGAACTACACTTACCACAGTCCTTAGGGGCGATCCCGCTGGTGTGTGAGTAGTGTGCGACCCCACCCCCAATTGTAATGTTAAAGCTCCCTCAAGCAGTTGGCTGACGAGCCTGGGACCCCGCACCTGCGCGCCTGAGTAGTACTAAACCTGGCAATATTTGGCAGCCACTGGCAACCCCGGAACACGGCCTAATCTCTGCTGATGAGGGGTAAATACCCCGAAACACGTGTCCTGGGATGGCGAAGATAGCAGAGAATCGAAAGAAGATGCATCGCAGAACACGAACTACACTTACCACAGTACGTAGGGGCGATCCCGCTGGTGTGCGAGTAGTGTGCGACCCCACCCCCAATTTTAATGTTAAAGCTCCCTCAAGCAGTTGGCTGATGAGCCTGGGACCCCGCACCTGCGCGCCTGAGTGGTACTAAACCTGGCAATATTTGGCAGCCACTGGCAACCCCAGAACACGACCTAATCCCTGCTATTGAGTGGTAAATACCCCGAAACACATGTCCAGGGATGGCGAAGATAGCGAAGATAGCAGAGAATCGAAAGAAGCTGCATCGCGGAACACAAACTACACTCACCACAGTCCTTAGGGGCAATCCTGCTGGTGTGTGAGCTGTGTGCGACCCCACCCCCAATTGTAATGTTAAAGCTCCCTCGAGCAGTTGGCTGACGAGCCTGGGCCCCCTCACCTGCGCGCCTAAGTGGTACTAAACCTAGCAATATTTGGCAGCCACTGGCAACCCCAGAACACGGCCTAATCCCTGCTGATGAGGGGTAAATACCCCGAAACACGTGTGCAGGGATGTTGAAGATAGCGAAGATAGCAGAGAATCGAAAGAAGATGCATTGCGGAACACGAACTACACTTACCACAGTCCTTAGGGGCGATCCCGCTGGTGTGTGAGTAGTGTGCGACCCCACCCCCAATTGTAATGTTAAAGCTCCCTCGAGCAGTTGGCTGACGAGCCTGGGACCCCGCACCTGCACGCCTGAGTGGTACTAAACCTGGCAATATTTGGCAGCCACTGGCAACCCCAGAACATGGCCTAATCCCTGCTGATGAGGGGTAAATACCCCGAAACACGTGTCCAGGGATGGCGAAGATAGCAAAGATAGCAGAGAATCTAAAGAAGATGCATCGCGGAACACGAACTACACTTACCACAGTCCTTAGGTGCGATCCCGCTGGTGTGTGAATAGTGTGCGACCCCACCCCCAATTGTAATGTTAAAGCTCCCTCGAGCAGTTGGCTGACGAGCCTGGGAACCCACACCTGCGCGCCTGAGTGGTACTAAACCTAGCAATATTTGGCAGCCACTGGCAACCCCAGAACACGGCCTAATCCCTGCTGATGAGGGGTAAATACCCCGAAACACGTGTCCAGGGATGGCGAAGATAGCGAAGATAGCGGAGAATCGAAAGAAGATGCATCGCGGAACATGAACTACACTTACCACAGTCCTTAGGGGCGATCGCGCTGGTGTGTGAGTAGTGTGTGACACCACCCCCAATTGTAATGTTAAAGCTCCCTCAAGCAGTTGGCTGACGAGCCTGGGACCCCGCACCTGCACGCCTGAGTAGTACTAAACCTGGCAATATTTGGCAGCCACTGGCAACCCCAGAACACGGCCTAATCTCTGCTGATGAGGGGTAAATACCCCGAAACACGTGTCCTGGGATGGCGAAGATAGCAGAGAATCGAAAGAAGATGCATCGCGGAACATGAACTACACTTACCACAGTACGTAGGGGCGATCCCGCTGGTGTGTGAGTAGTGTGCGCCCCCACCCCCAATTTTAATGTTAAAGCTCCCTCAAGCAGTTGGCTGATGAGCCTGGGACCCCGCACCTGCGCGCCTGAGTGGTACTAAACCTGGCAATATTTGGCAGCCACTGGCAACCCCAGAACACGACCTAATCCCTGCTATTGAGGGGTAAATACCCCGAAACACATGTCCAGGGATGGCGAAGATAGCGAAGATAGCAGAGAATCGAAAGAAGCTGCATCGCGGAACACAAACTACACTCACCACAGTCCTTAGGGGCAATCCTGCTGGTGTGTGAGCAGTGTGCGACCCCACCCCCAATTGTAATGTTAAAGCTCCCTCGAGCAGTTGGCTGACAAGCCTGGGCCCCCTCACCTGCGCGCCTAAGTGGTACTAAACCTAGCAATATTTGGCAGCCACTGGCAACCCCAGAACACGGCCTAATCCCTGCTGATGAGGGGTAAATACCCCGAAACACGTGTCCAGGGATGTTGAAGATAGCGAAGATAGCAGAGAATCGAAAGAAGATGCATTGCGGAACACGAACTACACTTACCACAGTCCTTAGGGGCGATCCCGCTGGTGTGTGAGTAGTGTGCGACCCCACCCCCATTTGTAATGTTAAAGCTCCCTCGAGCAGTTGGCTGACGAGCCTGGGACCACGCACCTGCACGCCTGAGTGGTACTAAACCTGGCAATATTTGGCAGCCACTGGCAACCCCAGAACATGGCCTAATCCCTGCTGATGAGGGGTAAATACCCCGAAACACGTGTCCAGGGATGGCGAAGATAGCAAAGATAGCAGAGAATCGAAAGAAGATGCATTGCAGAACACGAACTACACTTACCACAGTCCTTAGGGGCGATCCCGCTGGTGTGTGAGTAGTGTGCGACCCCACCCCCAATTGTAAGGTAAAGCTCCCTCGAGCAGTTGGCGGACGAGCCTGGGCCCCCGCACCTGCGCGCCTAAGTGGTACTAAACCTAGCAATATTTGGCAGCCACTGGCAACCACTGAACACGGCCTAATCCCTGCTGATGAGGGATAAATACCCCGAAACACGTGTCCACGGATGGCGAAGATAGTGAAGATAGCAGAGAATCGAAAGAAGATGCATCGCGGAACACGAACTACACTTACCACAGTCCTTAGGGGCGATCCCGCTGGTGTGTGAGTAGTGTGCGACCCCACCCCCAATTGTAATGTTAAAGCTCCCTCGAGCAGTTGGCTGACGAGCCTGGGACCCCACACCTGCGCGCCTGAGTGGTACTAAACCTAGAAATATTTGGCAGCCACTGGCAACCCCAGAACACGGCCTAATCCCTGCTGATGAGGGGTAAATACCCCAAAACACTTGTCCAGGGATGGCGAAGATAGCGAAGATAGCAGAGAATCGAAAGGAGATGCATCGCGGAACATGAACTACACTTACCACAGTCCTTAGGGGCGATCGCGCTGGTGTGCGAGTAGTGTGCGACCCCACCCCCAATTGTAATGTTAAAGCTCCCTCGAGCAGTTGGCTGACGAGCCTGGGACCCCGCACCTGCGCGCCTGAGTAGTACTAAACCTGGCAATATTTGGCAGCCACTGGCAACCCCAGAACATGGCCTAATCCCTGCTGATGAGGGGTAAATACCCCGAAACACGTGTCCTGGGATGGCGAAGATAGCAGAGAATCGAAAGAAGATGCATCGCGGAACACGAACTACACTTACCACAGTACGTAGGGGCAATCCCGATGGTGTGCGAGTAGTGTGCGACCCCACCCCCAATTTTAATGTTAAAGCTCCCTCAAGCAGTTGGCTGATGAGCCTGGGACCCCGCACCTGCGCGCCTGAGTGGTACTAAACCTGGCAATAATTGGCAGCCACTGGCAACCCCAGAACACGACCTAATCCCTGCTATTGAGGGGTAAATACCCCGAAACACATGTCCAGGGATGGCGAAGATAGCGAAGATAGCAGAGAATCGAAAGAAGCTGCATCGCGGAACACAAACTACACTCACCACAGTCCTTAGGGGCAATCCTGCTGGTGTGTGAGCAGTGTGCGACCCCACCCCCAATTGTAATGTTAAAGCTCCCTCGAGCAGTTGGCTGACGAGCCTGGGCCCCCTCACCTGCGCGCCTAAGTGGTACTAAACCTAGCAATATTTGGCAGCCACTGGCAACCCCAGAACACGGCCTAATCCCTGCTGATGAGGGGTAAATACCCCGAAACACGTGTCCAGGGATGTTGAAGATAGCGAAGATAGCGGAGAATCGAAAGAAGATGCATTGTGGAACACGAACTACACTTACCACAGTCCTTAGGGGCGATCCCGCTGGTGTGTGAGTAGTGTGCGACCCCACCCCCAATTGTAATGTTAAAGCTCCCTCGAGCAGTTGGCTGACGAGCCTGGGACCCCGCACCTGCACGCCTGAGTGGTACTAAACCTGGCAATATTTGGCAGCCACTGGCAACCCCAGAACATGGCCTAATCCCTGCTGATGAGGGGTAAATACCCCGAAACACGTGTCCAGGGATGGCGAAGATAGCAAAGATAGCAGAGAATCTAAAGAAGATGCATCGCGGAACACGAACTACACTTACCACAGTCCTTAGGTGCGATCCCGCTGGTGTGTGAATAGTGTGCGACCCCACCCCCAATTGTAATGTTAAAGCTCCCTCAAGCAGTTGGCTGACGAGCCTGGGACCCCGCACCTGCGCGCCTGAGTAGTACTAAACCTGGCAATATTTGGCAGCCACTGGCAACCCCAGAACACGGCCTAATCTCTGCTGATGAGGGGTAAATACCCCGAAACACGTGTCCTGGGATGGCGAAGATAGCAGAGAATCGAAAGAAGATGCATCGCGGAACATGAACTACACTTACCACAGTACGTAGGGGCGATCCCGCTGGTGTGTGAGTAGTGTGCGACCCCACCCCCAATTTTAATGTTAAAGCTCCCTCAAGCAGTTGGCTGATGAGCCTGGGACCCCGCACCTGCGCGCCTGAGTGGTACTAAACCTGGCAATATTTGGCAGCCACTGGCAACCCCAGAACACGACCTAATCCCTGCTATTGAGGGGTAAATACCCCGAAACACATGTCCAGGGATGGCGAAGATAGCGAAGATAGCAGAGAATCGAAAGAAGCTGCATCGCGGAACACAAACTACACTCACCACAGTCCTTAGGGGCAATCCTGCTGGTGTGTGAGCAGTGTGCGACCCCACCCCCAATTGTAATGTTAAAGCTCCCTCGAGCAGTTGGCTGACGAGCCTGGGCCCCCTAACCTGCGCGCCTAAGTGGTACTAAACCTAGCAATATTTGGCAGCCACTGGCAACCCCAGAACACGGCCTAATCCCTGCTGATGAGGGGTAAATACCCCGAAACACGTGTCCAGGGATGTTGAAGATAGCGAAGATAGCAGAGAATCGAAAGAAGATGCATTGCGGAACACGAACTACACTTACCACAGTCCTTAGGGGCGATCCCGCTGGTGTGTGAGTAGTGTGCGACCCCATCCCCAATTGTAATGTTAAAGCTCCCTCGAGCAGTTGGCTGACGAGCCTGGGACCACGCACCTGCACGCCTGAGTGGTACTAAACCTGGCAATATTTGGCAGCCACTGGCAACCCCAGAACATGGCCTAATCCCTGCTGATGAGGGGTAAATACCCCGAAACACGTGTCCAGGGATGGCGAAGATAGCAAAGATAGCAGAGAATCGAAAGAAGATGCATTGCGGAACACGAACTACACTTACCACAGTCCTTAGGGGCGATCCCGCTGGTGTGTGAGTAGTGTGCGACCCCACCCCCAATTGTAATGTTAAAGCTCCCTCGAGCAGTTGGCTGACGAGCCTGGGCCCCCACACCTGCGCGCCTAAGTGGTACTAAACCTAGCAATATTTGGCAGCCACTGGCAACCCCTGAACACGGCCTAATCCCTGCTGATGAGGGATAAATACCCCGAAACACGTGTCCACGGATGGCGAAGATAGTGAAGATAGCAGAGAATCGAAAGAAGATGCATCGCGGAACACGAACTACACTTACCACAGTCCTTAGGGGCGATCCCGCTGGTGTGTGAGTAGTGTGCGACCCCACCCCCAATTGTAATGTTAAAGCTCCCTCGAGCAGTTGGCTGACGAGCTTGGGACCCCGCACCTGCACGCCTGAGTGGTACTAAACCTGGCAATATTTGGCAGCCACTGGCAACCCCAGAACATGGCCTAATCCCTGCTGATGAGGGGTAAATACCCCGAAACACGTGTCCAGGGATGGCGAAGATAGCAAAGATAGCAGAGAATCTAAAGAAGATGCATCGCTGAACACAAACTACACTTACCACAGTCCTTAGGTGCGATCCCGCTGGTGTGTGAATAGTGTGCGACCCCACCCCCAATTGTAATGTTAAAGCTCCCTCGAGCAGTTGGCTGACGAGCCTGGGACCCCACACCTGCGCGCCTGAGTGGTACTAAACCTAGCAATATTTGGCAGCCACTGGCAACCCCAGAACACGGCCTAATCCCTGCTGATGAGGGGTAAATACCCCGAAACACGTGTCCAGGGATGGCGAAGATAGCGAAGATAGCAGAGAATCGAAAGAAGATGCATCGCGGAACATGAACTACACTTACCACAGTCCTTAGGGGCGATCGCACTGGTGTGTGAGTAGTGTGTGACCCCACCCCCAATTGTAATGTTAAAGCTCCCTCAAGCAGTTGGCTGACGAGCCTGGGACCCCGCACCTGCGCGCCTGAGTAGTACTAAACCTGGCAATATTTGGCAGCCACTGGCAACCCCGGAACACGGCCTAATCTCTGCTGATGAGGGGTAAATACCCCGAAACACGTGTCCTGGGATGGCGAAGATAGCAGAGAATCGAAAGAAGATGCATCGCAGAACACGAACTACACTTACCACAGTACGTAGGGGCGATCCCGCTGGTGTGCGAGTAGTGTGCGACCCCACCCCCAATTTTAATGTTAAAGCTCCCTCAAGCAGTTGGCTGATGAGCCTGGGACCCCGCACCTGCGCGCCTGAGTGGTACTAAACCTGGCAATATTTGGCAGCCACTGGCAACCCCAGAACACGACCTAATCCCTGCTATTGAGGGGTAAATACCCCGAAACACATGTCCAGGGATGGCGAAGATAGCGAAGATAGCAGAGAATCGAAAGAAGCTGCATCGCGGAACACAAACTACACTCACCACAGTCCTTAGGGGCAATCCTGCTGGTGTGTGAGCAGTGTGCGACCCCACCCCCAATTGTAATGTTAAAGCTCCCTCGAGCAGTTGGCTGACGAGCCTGGGCCCCCTCACCTGCGCGCCTAAGTGGTACTAAACCTAGCAATATTTGGCAGCCACTGGCAACCCCAGAACACGGCCTAATCCCTGCTGATGAGGGGTAAATACCCCGAAACACGTGTCCAGGGATGTTGAAGATAGCGAAGATAGCAGAGAATCGAAAGAAGATGCATTGCGGAACACGAACTACACTTACCACAGTCCTTAGGGGCGATCCCGCTGGTGTGTGAGTAGTGTGCGACCCCACCCCCAATTGTAATGTTAAAGCTCCCTCTAGCAGTTGGCCGACGAGCCTGGGACCCCGCACCTGCACGCCTGAGTGGTACTAAACCTGGCAATATTTGGCAGCCACTGGCAACCCCAGAACATGGCCTAATCCCTGCTGATGAGGGGTAAATACCCCGAAACACGTGTCCAGGGATGGCGAAGATAGCAAAGATAGCAGAGAATCTAAAGAAGATGCATCGCGGAACACGAACTACACTTACCACAGTCCTTAGGTGCGATCCCGCTGGTGTGTGAATAGTGTGCGACCCCACCCCCAATTGTAATGTTAAAGCTCCCTCGAGCAGTTGGCTGACGAGCCTGGGAACCCACACCTGCGCGCCTGAGTGGTACTAAACCTAGCAATATTTGGCAGCCACTGGCAACCCCAGAACACGGCCTAATCCCTGCTGATGAGGGGTAAATACCCCGAAACACGTGTCCAGGGATGGCGAAGATAGCGAAGATAGCAGAGAATCGAAAGAAGATGCATCGCGGAACATGAACTACACTTACCACAGTCCTTAGGGGCGATCGCGCTGGTGTGTGAGTAGTGTGTGACACCACCCCCAATTGTAATTTTAAAGCTCCCTCAAGCAGTTGGCTGACGAGCCTGGGACCCCGCACCTGCGCGCCTGAGTAGTACTAAACCTGGCAATATTTGGCAGCCACTGGCAACCCCAGAACACGGCCTAATCTCTGCTGATGAGGGGTAAATACCCCGAAACACGTGTCCTGGGATGGCGAAGATAGCAGAGAATCGAAAGAAGATGCATCGCGGAACATGAACTACACTTACCACAGTACGTAGGGGCGATCCCGCTGGTGTGTGAGTAGTGTGCACCCCCACCCCCAATTTTAATGTTAAAGCTCCCTCAAGCAGTTGGCTGATGAGCCTGGGACCCCGCACCTGCGCGCCTGAGTGGTACTAAACCTGGCAATATTTGGCAGCCACTGGCAACCCCAGAACACGACCTAATCCCTGCTATTGAGGGGTAAATACCCCGAAACACATGTCCAGGGATGGCGAAGATAGCGAAGATAGCAGAGAATCGAAAGAAGCTGCATCGCGGAACACAAACTACACTCACCACAGTCCTTAGGGGCAATCCTGCTGGTGTGTGAGCAGTGTGCGACCCCACCCCCAATTGTAATGTTAAAGCTCCCTCGAGCAGTTGGCTGACGAGCCTGGGCCCCCTCACCTGCGCGCCTAAGTGGTACTAAACCTAGCAATATTTGGCAGCCACTGGCAACCCCAGAACATGGCCTAATCCCTGCTGATGAGGGGTAAATACCCCGAAACACGTGTCCAGGGATGGCGAAGATAGCAAAGATAGCAGAGAATCGAAAGAAGATGCATTGCAGAACACGAACTACACTTACCACAGTCCTTAGGGGCGATCCCGCTGGTGTGTGAGTAGTGTGCGACCCCACCCCCAATTGTAAGGTAAAGCTCCCTCGAGCAGTTGGCGGACGAGCCTGGGCCCCCGCACCTGCGCGCCTAAGTGGTACTAAACCTAGCAATATTTGGCAGCCACTGGCAACCCCTGAATACGGCCTAATCCCTGCTGATGAGGGATAAATAACCCGAAACACGTGTCCACGGATGGCGAAGATAGTGAAGATAGCAGAGAATCGAAAGAAGATGCATCGCGGAACACGAACTACACTTACCACAGTCCTTAGGGGCGATCCCGCTGGTGTGTGAGTAGTGTGCGACCCCACCCCCAATTGTAATGTTAAAGCTCCCTCGAGCAGTTGGCTGACGAGCCTGGGACCCCACACCTGCGCGCCTGAGTGGTACTAAACCTAGAAATATTTGGCAGCCACTGGCAACCCCAGAACACGGCCTAATCCCTGCTGATGAGGGGTAAATACCCCAAAACACGTGTCCAGGGATGGCGAAGATAGCGAAGATAGCAGAGAATCGAAAGAAGATGCATCGCGGAACATGAACTACACTTACCACAGTCCTTAGGGGCGATCGCGCTGGTGTGCGAGTAGTGTGCGACCCCACCCCCAATTGTAATGTTAAAGCTCCCTCGAGCAGTTGGCTGACGAGCCTGGGACCCCGCACCTGCGCGCCTGAGTAGTACTAAACCTGGCAATATTTGGCAGCCACTGGCAACCCCAGAACATGGCCTAATCCCTGCTGATGAGGGGTAAATACCCCGAAACACGTGTCCTGGGATGGCGAAGATAGCAGAGAATCGAAAGAAGATGCATCGCGGAACACGAACTACACTTACCACAGTACGTAGGGGCGATCCCGCTGGTATGTGAGTAGTGTGCGACCCCACCCCCAATTTTAATGTTAAAGCTCCCTCAAGCAGTTGGCTGACGAGCCTGGGACCCCGCACCTGCGCGCCTGAGTGGTACTAAACCTGGCAATATTTGGCAGCCACTGGCAACCCCAGAACACTGCCTAATCCCTGCTGATGAGGCGTAAATACCCCGAAACACGTGTCCAGGGATGGTGTGGTAAATAAAATATTACCCTGGCAGAATTTCTAGGCATTAACAAAGTATCATGCATCAAATGAGAGACAGGATCCGTGGTGTCCAAGTTAAATGGGCTTTATTCCAATAACTCGAGTCAAAGGGAGAATCAGTTCCATCACCACAGAGGTTCAGGAAGGGTCATCTAACATTTAATAACAATGAACAGAATATATACATTTTACTCCTTGTACATAGGGCGGAGCGCTCCAGGCAGAGCAAGAAAGAAAGAGATAAGAGCATGTGGGCGTACATGAGGGTGTGTACTTCGATGAGTCATAGGTAGGTGATAGGTAGGTGCCATAGGTGGGTGGGTACTTAGAGGAGGAGTTTGCATGACCAGCTCGAACTTTGTCCTACTTGTGTGCAACATGAGCATGACGTGCAATTGACCTGTAACTGGGAGGAGAGCTGACTTTCAGTCTAGAAGAAAGATCTCTTGTGTCAGAGCGACCAGCACATCTAGTACTAACTGATATCTTGAGTCAGGGGATGTATTATCTGAAGCAAAGGTTGCTTGTCACTAAATGACAGAAAGGGCATATTTATTCGTTCGTTGCATGAGCTTTCTATGGATGCAAGCACTGTAATCCACTTAAACAGAGACGGAATGGCTGGGCCCGATCTATGCAGATGGGTTCTGTGTACCTTCTTCACCAGACTGAAATGTGATTCTGTAAAGCAAACAGATCACTGTTAATCATAATACTGTCTTGGCAGGCCTTACTGGGCTTCTTGCGGCTTTCAGTGTGTCAGGAGTCATGAAATGCAAATACATGGGCCTTATGCTACCTTAACGTTTGGGAGACTTTGATGACTGGCATTTCTAATGCAGGACAAGAATGTAGAGGCCTAGTGATTCAGGCCACTACAAGGGAATATGCATGGATGACATGCACACACATGTAACATAGGGTATACGTAGGGGGCATCCTGGTCAGGCAAAATTTCATTTTCCTCATTCCCTCCTTGTCCCCTACGTAACCCTTTAGGATACATCTATATTCATGAGACCGTATAGTTGATCATACAGAATCATTTGTTCATCTTTAACTCTTTGTTTACGTGGATGGGGAACACAGGCAGTGGCACACAGGCCGCAAATCGCCGGGCCACACTGCAGACAGAGACAGCAACCAAATACCATAAGTAGGATCATTCCTAGGAAGGACATAACTTTCCATCCCCATGCCGATATTACACCCCAGAACCAACTGGACCAAGTCCATGTGCCTGGGTCTTGATGTATGACATGAGCAATCTTGTGTAGTCTTGTTATTGCTTCGTACACAGATGGTGCATGATCTGGGATGAAAATGCAACAACTAGATCGGATGACTCTACAAGCTCCGCCTCTATCCGCCAAGATGACGTCTAGAACGAGGCGATTTTGTAAAACGACAAGTCTCATAGCAGATTGCTCCTGGGTTAAGTTCGCCAGGGCAGATGCAGTCACATTCACTACTGCTTCCAGGGTTCTTGTTAATTTGCGTATCAGTTTACTGTTTTGGACGGGGCCAACGAAGAAAAAGAAACCTTTGTTGAAGTCTGTATATTGCTCCCAAGCTGTTTCAGTCTGATCAATCCCTGCAGAATCTGTCTCTCTCTTTTGTCTAACATGTTCTAGTCGTGAATCTCTATGATAATTGGATGGGGCCAGAAAAACAGGTGGCAATAAGAATGCTATATAACAAGTCCCACCCCAGTCTAAGGGCAGATGTACATAGGCTGTTTGACCGCAAATGAAATAGGTATGGCGTGATATTTTGAAAGAAGAAAGTCCTTTATCATTAAATTCTACTACAACTTTACACTCGCTATGTCCCATAAGTACTGAGCCTTTCTTACTAACACATAAATCACCTTTTGCTGGCAGGACTGATATAAACGGTGGACCTGTATTTTGCTTGGGCTGAACATTTAACATTATAAAATTAACAGATGCATTTCCCTGTTCGTACTCTTCATTCTCTAAATCGGTTCCCTTTCTTTGGGGGAATCCGTCTTTGTCTGGAAAGCATGCTTCATTCATTACTTCATTCAGGTTTCCATATATCCAGCCACCTGGATAAGCTATGTACTTTCTATCTATTGAGGTCATTAGAGCAAACCATGCTCCACATGAACCATTGTGTGAGAACGGTAAAGGATAGAATGGCAGAACTCCCTTAGTTTTCTGGTAAGGGGGCAGTTGGCCACATACCCAGCAATCAGTTGCATTGCTGGTCTGGTGAGAATGGTGTAACATTCGAATAAATGTATTGTTACGTAGTGCAAGTCGATATGACAATTCATGAGGAGGCAGGTCACTGAATGTGTGCTCTGCGGTGCTGTTACTGGAAGAATGTATATGTGAGGAAATGGGAAAGAAAACATGTAGCAATAAACTAATACCAATTATAACAATGCACAGAATAAAAAAAATGATCAAGGTAACTATACATCTACTGCGTAATGTCTTGCAGTATTTTTCCTTCTTATCTCTTTTCTTGCTATTCTCATATGTGATCTTATACATGTCAGAAATCAAGTCTAACCGATTCACCACTGGGTGGGCTTAAACAATTAAACTACGTCTGACTTACTAGATCGCAACTTAATTTAGATTTATACTCCTGCTGAGGGGTCTTTTCTAGCAAAGGTCAGTGTTCTTTATAAAAGTTCCAAAGTTCCAAATAGTCCAAAGTATCTTTTGTAGTGATGAAGGTGAGTTCGGCCTTTACGTCGTTCCACCAACTTCGGCGTCTTCCAACGTGGCTCAAGGGGACTTGAACGATCAAAATTCCGGATGCATACAAAATTCTCGGGGACAATGGCGTGTTCCTTGACCTGGGTGTTGTCAGGGAAGGCAGCAGCAACCTGTGAACAACAAGAGAGTAGTGTAGACATCAAGGAAGCCAGGTAATCTGTCAGCATGTTACTGTCAACATCAGTAATTTATTTTTTTTGGCATAGGCGTACCCCACATATTTGGCGGTCTACCGAAAACTACTTCATAAGGAGATAGGCCTGTTCTGGAATGAGCTACCATACGCATGTAAAAGAGGGCAACCGGCAAGGCTACCATCCAATCCACGCCTTTTTCTGTACAGATCTTAGCAATTTTTGTCTTAATTGTCTGATTATGTCTTTCTACAAGGCCTGCTGCTTCTGGGTGTCTTACACAATGGAATTTCCAAGTATATCCTAACAGAAGAGACACTTGTTTCATTAATTCAGAAGAGAATGGCTGCCCGTTATCTGAATAGATCACACGCGGCAATCCATACCTGGGGAAGTACTCGCGCACTAATTGTCTGGCTGTTGTCACAGCAGTATAATCTGGAACTGGATATGCTTCTGTCCATCTAGATAGTGCACACACAACTACTAAGACATATTTGTAACCTCTACATCTGTCCATTTGGATATAATCCGTCTGGAGAACTTCAAAAGGGTGGTCAGGAGGATGAAATCCGCCTTGTTCCACCGGAATGCCTTTACCTGGATTGAACTGGCAACAGATCATACATGTTCGCATATTCTGTAAGCTGTCTAACATTTCTTTTTCTCCCAAGTGTGTGGGACTATGTGTCGTGCTTATGATTACTTGTACCATAGAATCTGAAAGAAACCATGTAGCTTTTTCCCTTAGTCATCCAACCTTGGTTAGTCTGGACCCCTCCTTGTTCAGTCCAATTCTTTATCTCATCTGTTGTGGCATGTGTCTGTATGTCGAGTACATCTTGAGTGGGATCCCTGACTGTCATACATGTTGTCAGTAATGGTACCTCTGTCCTTGTCGTGTCTGTTGGTGTCTGGGCTGTCAGTTTAGCTGTTCGGTCTGCCAGGTCATTACCCTGGGAAATGATGTCTGTAACTTTGGTGTGAGCTTTGCACTTCAGGATAGAAATGGCTGTAGGTAAATGTATGGCCTCTAACAGGGCTTGAATAAGCTGGCCGTGCTGAATCTTGGCACCATGAGAGGTAAAAAAACCTCTCTTTTGCCACAGGACCCCAAAATCATGAACTACGCCATAGGCATATTGTGAGTCAGTATAAATGTTCACTTTCAAGTGCTTAGCTCTTGTGCAGGCTTGTGTCAGAGCAATGAGCTCTGCTGCTTGTGCTGACAGTGTGTCTATTTTTTCTTGCAGGATTCAGAATGTTACAACGTCTGATCTCTATGTGTGGCTGAAATAATGTCAGTTCATATCCTGTCAGTCTCGCTACAGTCAAATGTAAAAATAAAAAAAATAAAAAAAGCATAAAATGTTTACTGTAACATGGAGTCGCTGAAACTGGCGCTTGACATAATGATCTTTTTAATTACTCAAATGCCAAGGTGTGTTCTTGTGTCCTAGGGAGTACAGTCAGAGTGGCTGCCTCCTGTGTAGTTAACTGTATGAGTGGTTTGGCTAGATATGCATACTGGGGAAGTGAGGCCAATAAATGCACGAACTTCCTTTTGTGTCATGGGCTGTGAAAGGTTAGTAAGTAACTGAATACGTTCTTGTGTTAGCTGTCTACAGCTGACTACCCCCCTTGGAAAGCAAGTGTGACCACTTGCTTTTCACAGAATTGCAACTGTCAGTGATGCATTCTCGCATTCTGTGCCTGGATGTCGTCTACGTACTGTATCAGTCCTGTGTTGGCAGGCATGTGAATACTGTCTAGCCGTTTCTTTAGTGTCTGACTGTAAATACTAGGGCTCACTGTCATCAATCTAGCAAAAATAAATTATATAGAAATAAATAAACAAATAAAAATGTATTTTCAATTCAAAAGCACAATTTTTATTTTGGGGAAACCTCTTTCCAAAAGCTCTGCAGTTTAAAAAAAAAATCCTACTCTAAATCTTGGGAACAGTATGACCATACTACCTACAACATGTTCTCCAAATGTATTTGAATAAAATACAAATTATCCCAGCATAGACAGAAGGCTGGAACCTCGCTACTCCTCACCTCTGTGAGAAACAGCCCCTCCCTTTTGAAAGATGTCCGCGCTCGGAGTTTTGAATCAACTCCAAGCCGGGCTTCACTGTGATCTAAAATTGAATGACTGCCAGATGCTGAACCCATTGCAAGAGCGAAACTCCTGCCAATTATTCTGTTTACACGGCTGAAGGAAAAACGTATTCATTTGCAAGCGTGACTTTATCTGAAGTCAATGAAGCTTTTAGTGTTGACTGTAAGGAAGAACAATTTTTTTGTACACAAGTCAGAGGGGCTGGGGAGGTAACTTCGCTACGAACTCACTCCTTGCTCACCTGCCCCTCCCCTCAGAGCCAGGAGCTGGCTCAGTGTCAAACATCACTAAGAGGAGACAAGCCTCTCACTCGTCTCTGCTTCTCTAAAATTGGGTCGCTGCCAACGCTGAGCTCATTGAAAGAGTCAAGCGTCTGCCAAGAAAGCTAGTGTCAGTCGTAGGAGTGGCCCTCCCTTTACTTAAACAAAGGGATCGCGGAAAGAATTGGGTTATGGCCAATAATAACAAGACAGGCACGGCAAGAGGGAAAAACCCTCCCTTTACATAAACATATACTGGAAGCCAGGACCTTCAAAAAACACATTCTGAGTAATTCAAAACTTATCTGATCCCAGGCCAGGACCATTATTCTCTAACTAACTGAAGTAAATTTAAAACGTGATAAAAAGTAAATTAATAAAGACATGTATTTTGTTGTAACTAAGTGACATGCTAGCATTTTAAAATAATTCTGTTACAATGTACTGCTACTTAAAAGCTCCACTTTCTAATAAACACTTTCATCTAACTAATTCAGCTAGAAGGCAAGACATTTGAAACACGGGCATTTGTTTAGCATGCAAATTAACACACAAAAAAGAAAAAAAGGGACAATTTGCTTCTGCACACAAGGCTATGCATTTTGCAGATGAGAGAAAAAACGAATTATCATGGACTGTTGGGTTGGGACTGTTCTCTGCATACATCAATTGAAGTGTCTCCACTAAATGTTTATCTGTAACCATCTGTGTAAGCATTGCAGCCTAACTGACCTCTGAATCAGACATAATAAATCCTATTTTCCAAGTCTTGTTTTATGAATACTGCTTTTACCGTGCAAGATTATACCTTTCTATCAGCAGCCTGTCAAAGCACATAGGTGAGCCTTGAAACTAAATGAATGCAAATTAAACTAATGTAGGGGACACATAGCAATGCATTAAGATGGTAGTGTATTATAGCTATCAAAAAGGCCACGTTCATTAATTTACAAATAGCCACTATTCCTAATTAAGTGTGCAAGCTCTTCTATTCTACCTATAAAAAGGGCCAGATTCATAATTTTTCAAACAAAATAAATATAAAAACCCATGTTTTCTAATTGAGTCTATTAACTGTCACAACGCTATTCTAAAGGGCAGCTTGCATTGGGAAAAATATTCTGTAGAAACATTCCTATTTAAAAAAAAACACGGTTGCAGTACACTAATTAAAAGCACATCCTCTACTGGGTCTATTCTATAATTTCTTCTCAACCGTGAAAAACATTAAAGCACTCTCCGTGTAAAAACCCTTATCTCAATAAGACTGGTTCATTTACAACTACCGACCTCTGAGTTAAACACAATAAAATCAAGTGTTCCAAGGCAAACCCTTTACAAATACACTTCTTTACTCTCCATGCAAGAGTTTACCATTCAATCTGCAAACTGACAAAGCACATAGGCAGACCCAGAATGAAAAATCAAGGAAACCTTTATCTCAACTTTCAGAAATACATCCATTGGATAACATGGCAAATCGCACCTCCACACAAAACATGCTTTTTCCACCACTTCCACAGCTCAGATCCTTTTCAAATTTTGCATCACAGTAGTCCAAGCTATTCCCTAAATCCTCACCAAAACGCAACCAAATCCCTCCACTGGAACGGGTACGAATTTCCGCTCAAAAACACGCCCCCCGCAAACACCAAAAAACGCCAAAATCCCTCAACACCTTGTTAAACAGCATGTTAAAACAAATACTGCTTTCTCAATATAAGATATTAACTCTTTGGCAGCTGAAGCACAATCTTTCCTCAATGACTGCAGTACATGGGAAAGTCATGAACTCATTTCTCCACGTTATCACATAACACGTACGCACATCTTCAAAACATTTTCTCCAAGTACTTGAAAGAGATCCAGCTCTCTCCTGACTAACGTAATGATAACAAGCTCTGCACAAAACATAACCACATGGCGCTATTTACAAGCCATATTTACAAGAAACTCAACATGTCACAAAAATGACACGCTATTCACAAGGCATATTTACAAGGCGCTATTTACAAGGAACTCCACAGTAAACTTATAGCTCTAACTCTAACTCTAGCTAGTTCTTCTGAGAGGACGTGATTCTTTTTCTTTGGCTTTTTCCTCTGCTAGTTTTTTGTCTCTCTACTTTGTTGAATTCTCTCTGTTCTCCTATGTGACTCTTTGCGCCATAACTCAATAGCGTCTTTCTAAGAGGGTCTTGACTTCTTTTATACATAGCATGACCAGGTGTATCTCTTGGCGGGATGTTCACTGACTCTTCTAGTATACCTTTCCTGGTCCCTATCTGACGTAATTTCTGAGAACAGTGGCATGTTTGAAATCAATACAATGAAAACACAATACACAAAAATAGACTGAAACAATCAACAATCATTCATACAAGAAACATTATAACACTAAAACAGACACAGTCTAACCTGATACATGGAATAAAACATGTACTTGAAAACAATAAACTTTGTGCACTGGAATACAGTACAACCATACCGGTCTCAGAAATGAGACACGTCTTTACCGGGCCCACGTTTAACCGTGGACCCGTCTTGACCGTTCTCATTTAAAATGAACCCGTCTTGAAACTTGATACATTCCCCATAGTGGTACTCACCGGGAAAGCAGAACTTGAAACTTGAAGGCCTCGGAAACTTGACTTGACTACGCTTGCGCCTTGGAACAGGTGGACCTCTGGAGACCTCGGACCTTGCTCTCTCACGGGCTGGGCTCTGGTTGAGACGATCCGCGTTCCTCACCGCCTCGTATGGATGGCTGGTCGCAGTCCGTCCTCCTCCTGGGCCTGAGGGAGTAGCGGGAAATCCCAATGGCGTGCGCACTTTGAAGTCCGTCACGGCTGTAGAAGGGGGCAAAGACTAGATCTACAACTCCGGCGAGTGGGGAAAGGGATATGTCCCTGTAAGGGCGCCAAATTATGTGGTAAATAAAATATTACCCTGGCAGAATTTCTAGGCATTAACAACGTATCATGCATCAAATGAGAGACAGGATCCGTGGTGTCCAAGTTAAATGGGCTTTATTCCAATAACTCGAGTCAAAGGGAGAATCAGTTCCATCACCACAGAGGTTCAGGAAGGGTCATCTAACATTTAATAACAATGAACAGAATATATACATTTTACTCCTTGTACATAGGGCGGAGCGCTCCAGGCAGAGCAAGAAAGAAAGAGATAAGAGCATGTGGGCGTACATGAGGGTGTGTACTTCGATGAGTCATAGGTAGGTGATAGGTAGGTGTCATAGGTGGGTGGGTACTTAGAGGAGGAGTTTGCATGACCAGCTCGAACTTTGTCCTACTTGTGTGCAACATGAGCATGACGTGCAATTGACGTGTAACTGGGAGGAGAGCTGACTTTCAGTCTAGAAGAGAGATCTCTTCTGTCAGGGCG
This sequence comes from Lissotriton helveticus, assembly GCF_964261635.1. Classification (NCBI taxonomy): domain Eukaryota; kingdom Metazoa; phylum Chordata; class Amphibia; order Caudata; family Salamandridae; genus Lissotriton; species Lissotriton helveticus. The sequence continues at coordinate 748,616,098 of NC_136059.1, read as the reverse complement.
ACCAGCACATCTAGTACTAACTGATATCTTGAGTCAGGGGATGTATTATCTGAAGCAAAGGTTGCTCGTCACTAAATGACAGAAAGGGCATATTTATTCGTTTGTTGCATGAGCTTTCTATGGATGCAAGCACTGTAATCCACTTAAACAGATGCAGATGGGTTCTGTGTACCTTCTTCACCAGACTGAAATGTGATTCTGTAAAGCAAACAGATCACTGTTAATCATAATACTGTCTTGGCAGGCCTTACTGGGCTTCTTGCGGCTTTCAGTGTGTCAGGAGTCATGAAATGCAAATACATGGGCCTTATGCTACCTTAACGTTTAGGAGACTTTGATGACTGGCATTTCTAATTGTTAGACCTGGCACCTTGGCGTGAGTTTCCCTTCCACTTTTTGCTGTTGTGCCTCAGATGTTTTTGCTGGTGTCCGCTACTCAGGGCACTGCGCCACGGCCAACCCGTGCCGCAGTGCAAGTGCTCCCTACTGTAAAGTGTACATGTGATTGATATACCTGATTGGTTCATTGGATTTACTGTCAGTCCCCAGTAAAGTGCACCAGGAGTGCCAGGGCTTGTGAATGCCAATACTGCTAGTGGGCCTGCAGCGCTGGTTGCGCCACCCACAGAAGCAGCCTTAAAATGTGTCTAGGGTCTGCCATTGCAGAACCTGCGTGCAGTCTGGTACTGTCACCCTGGCTGGGCAAGTGCACACACTTGCCAGCCCCTAAACCTTCCCTTAACTTCATATTAGTCACCCCTATGGTAGGCCTGAGGGCAGGGTGCATTGTAAGTGTAAGGTAGAACATGCCCTGATGTGTGTGGCATGTTCTAATAGTGAATTACTGCCAAATTCGTTTTTCACTATTGTAAGGCTACCAGTTCCCTTCTAGGCCAGATGGGCTGCTGGAATTATTACACTCTATAATCCCAGCAGGCTCAGGGAACATGGTAGAAATTCATGTTTAGTATGCCTGAACTCAGAATAATAAAATACTTCTTTTAGTAAAGTTTATTTTAATATCCTGTGTTTGCAAATGCTACTTTTAGAAAGTTAGCATTTGCTTGCCTAACCATTTCAGCCCGCCTCTGCTTGGATGTGGATCTGACTGTCTGGTGTGTGTGAGTGACAGGGCTGGGAGTTGACAGGTAGTGATTAGCAGGAGGACCCCTTAATGGGTGGTGGGAGTTTCCCCTGAATGATGCATCAGGCTGTGCTCTGCCTCCACAATGCTGGCTCCGCCCTCCTGGGGAGCGACTGATGACTCAGCCTGCACCTGGCCCAGGAAGGACCGAAGCTTGTCAACAAAGTACTCAGGCCACTCCTGCCCTCTCAATGCCGGCTCCGCCCCCCTGGGGAGCGGCTGATGTGCCTGCCCTCACACTGAATACAGAAGTCCTAAGTACCCACAACAAGTGCTCAGAGACTGAAGCAGTTATGCAGAGGCCCCCCTGGCCAGTGAGAACAAAAGAAACTGTGTATAAAAGTAGGAGCCCTGCTCCTTGTAAATTAGAATCCTGTTTCACCACGAAGGACCTCTGCCCGACTAGAAGGAGAAGAGACGCTGGGAGAACTGGCCTGCTGCTTGCCTTGCTGAGAAAGGAGAGGAAAAGACTTGATAAGAAAAGACTTTGCTGCTTTGTGCTTGAACATTCTCCAAGGGCTTGACTGAGCTTGCCCCCTGACCTGAGCCACAGGACCATCTGGCTCAACCTGCCTCTGCTCGTCTGCCGGTGATTAACCGGGATATCTACTACTGCCGGCGCTGTGACTTTGGTGCCCCCCAGCCCCTCTCTGAGGCCGTGACCGACTGTGTCTCCTCGTCCCCGCCGAGGAAGAGCTCCGCTCCGTTGAGCCGCTCTCCCCCCGCTGAGGAGATCGCTGTGTTGACCGCCTGGAAGGCTCACTGCTGTGGTGCCCCCCAGCCCCTCCCTGAGGCCGTGACCGACTGTGTCTCCTCGTCCCCGCCGAGGAAGAGCTCCGCTCCGTTGAGCCGCTCTCCCCCCGCTGAGGAGATCGCTGTGTTGACCGCCTAAGAGGGCCCGCTGCTGTGCCTCACCCTCCCGCCAGAAATCCCCACCGGACGCAAACAGACCCAGGGGACAGACCTCCGACCTGGACGGACGCCTCGGGTGCCAGCCTCGCTCTGCCTGAGCCGCTGGGCACCTCGCCTTTGTCCCCGGAGGAAAGCCGCCACCGAGACCGTCAACGGGCTCGGGGCCCGCAACGTTTGTTTCTACCCTTGATTTTGGGGTTGCCAGCCTGCCTGCAAGGGCCCAGGAATTGTGAATATCACCCGCGGTGCGAGCCGCCCCTGTTCCGCTGACTCGCGCCGCTCTGTGTGCCTGCCTGCAGCTCCGCGCTGAGAAGAGCGCTCCAGCCCCTCCCGCTGGAATCCTCTAGCTGTCGGGGAGACGAGGCTGCACCCAGAGCCCCTGACCGAGTGACTGGGGCTGCGCTGGGTCCGTGGGCCTCCCCTCCACCTGGACAGCTCTGAGGTCGGTGTTTCCCCCCCGAGGGGGTCCCGCAGACCAGGAGGGCCATCAGCTGTCAGAGACCCGGCCGGGCCGATCGCGTCTCACGCGGGAAGCGTGAGACTTGGCAGGGCGTCGGGATTTCACCCGGCTAAAGCGCACCCGAGTGCAGAAACAAACAAAGAATCAAGAGAACATTGTGGAATACAACTTAAGAGAAGAACAGTGCATTTTTGAACTATAACTAAAAGAGAGCTTGCCTATTTACAACCTGTGGGCATACAGAACCGTTATTTGATCTTGTGATAAGTCTGACCTAAGAGATATATATATTTTACATAAAGAAGCGTATTTTTATATACTCACAGCCTGGTGTCCATTTGTGGGGGGATTGGTACATTTTACTGTGTGTGTGTCTACAAATGCTTAACTGACTAACGCCTGGAGAATCGCCTTGGCTGCTCACGCCACGCACCTAGAGGGTGAGCAAGGGTAATTCTGAAGGGTCATCCTTTGCCCTGACTTAGAGGAGAGGGTCCCTGCTTGTCACAAGTACCTACTTGCGCCAACCAGAGACCCCCAATTCTAACACTAATGCAGGACAAGAATGTAGAGGCCTAGTGATTCAGGCCACAACAAGGGAATATGCATGGATGACATGCACACACATGTAACATAGGGTATACGTAGGGGGCATCCTGGTCAGGCAAAATTTCATTTTCCTCAGATAGCGAAGATAGCAGAGAATCGAAAAAAGATGCATCGCGGAACACGAACTACACTTACCACAGTCCTTAGGGGCGATCCCGCTGGTGTGTGAGTAGTGTGCGACCCCACCCCCAATTGTAATGTTAAAGCTCCCTCGAGCAGTTGGCCTACGAGCCGTGGACCCCTCACCTGCGCGCCTGAGTGGTACTAAACCTGGCAATATTTGGCAGCCACTGGCAACCCCAGAACATGGCCTAATCCCTGCTGATGAGGGGTAAATACCCCGAAACACATGTCCAGGGATGGCGAAGATAGCAGAGAATCGAAAGAAGATGCATCGCGGAACACGAACTACACTTACCACAGTCCTTAGGGGCAATCACGCTGGTGTGTGAGTAGTGTGCGACCCCACCCCAGATTGTAATGTTAAAGCTCCCTCGAGCAGTTGGCTGACGAGCCTGGGCCCCCTCACCTGCGCACCTAAGTGGTACTAACCCTAGCAATATTTGGCAGCCACTGGCAACCCCAGAACACGGCCTAATCCCTGCTGATGAGGGGTAAATACCCCGAAACACGTGTCCTGGGATGGTGAAGATAGCAGAGAATCGAAAGAAGATGCATCGCGGAACACGAACTACACTTACCACAGTCCATAGGGGCGATCCCGCTAGTGTGTGAGTAGTGTGCGACCCCACCCCCAATTGTAATGTTAAAGCTCCCTCGAGCAATTGGCTTACGAGCCTGGGCCCCCGCACCTGCGCGCCTAAGTGGTACTAAACCTAGCCATATTTGGCAGCCACTGGCAACCCCAGAACACGGCCTAATCCCTGCTGATGAGGGGTAAATACCCCGAAACACGTGTCCAGGGATGGCGAAGATAGCGAAGATAGCAGAGAATCGAAAGAAGATGCATCGCGGAACACGAACTACCCTTACCACAGTCCTTAGGGGCGATCCCGCTGGTGTGTGAGTAGTGTGCGACCCCACCCCCAATTGTAATGTTAAAGCTCCCTCGAGCAGTTGGCTGACGAGCCTGGGACCCCGCACCTGCACGCCTGAGTGGTACTAAACCTGGCAATATTTGGCAGCCACTGGCAACCCCAGAACACGGCCTAATCCCTGCTGATGAGGGGTAAATACCCCGAAACACATGTCCAGGGATGGCGAAGATAGCGAAGATAGCAGAGAATCTACAGAAGATGCATCGCGGGACACGAACTACACTTACCACAGTCCTTAGGGGCGATCGCGCTGGTGTGTGAGTAGTGTGCGACCCCACCCCCAATTGTAATGTTAAATCTCCCTCGAGCAGTTGGCTGACGAGCCTGGGACCCCGCACCTGCGCGCCTGAGTAGTACTAAACCTGGCAATATTTGGCAGCCACTGGCAACCCCAGAACACGGCCTAATCCCTGCTTATGAGGGATAAATACCCCGAAACACGTGTCCTGGGATGGCGAAGATAGCAGAGAATCGAAAGAAGATGCATCGCGGAACACGAACTACACTTACCACAGTCCTTAGGGGGCGATCCCGCTGGTGTGTGAACATTTCACAGGCTGAAAATTCAGTGAAAAAGTCTCAAAGAGGGGCTAAGACTCCTTAATCGAAAAATGGCTGATCATACTGTTAATGGTACACCGAAAAGAAACTGCTTAAAAACATGTTCTACAATATGTACATGTAGTGTAGTAATAGTACTCATATTATGGTTAGAACTGACAGTAGCTATTCCTTATCTAATGGATAGAAGTGAGAAGAATGACACTAACATTCATGAGAAAGTAGATGTACCTGAAAAGTTAGATATACATGGAAAAATAGATAATGTTCGGCAGCAAAGAGTAGAATTAGAAGCATCAGATGAGGAAGGATTGCATTACGATAAAGTTAGAAATAGAACACACGTGAATGTATTTGCAAATCTGTTAGTACATTATGTAGAGGCAATTGAATTAAGTGATTGCTATGTTTGTATGAAGCTACCATTATCTGTTGCAGAAGGTGTCACTTATCAACATTTGCCACTGACTTATGGTATTTCATGTAGTATTTTAGCTAGTTTATTTTACAAGAAAGGACCCTTACAATATTAATATTCTAATTTAGATGTGATTTTCTCTGAACTTCCAATTTATAGTAATCTGAATCCTGTACATAGTAAAGGTAACATAGCTCATCATATGGGAGAACATTTTCTAACAATAGGTACAATAGATATAGCTGAAGCACCCAAGAATAATTTAACATGTAGTTTACATGAAGAAGAGAAGATATTTTTTAACTTAGTTGAAAAAAAGAGAGAGGATTTCCAGAGAAAAGCTACAGAACAGAAACGTAAAATTCCTAAATGGGCAGAAAATAAAGAATACATCTTGAATGGCAAAACTCGTGCTTCTATGTTGCAGGACTTTGAAAAGAAAGGGAAACTCTGTCTCCACAGGGAGAGAACAAGTTATAATAGCAATATATTCATTGGTTCTAGTGAATATGAACACAATTATAAAGTAATTGGGGGTTGGAGTTTCAAAGATGGAACTGAACCGGTGTTTCTTGGAATTTATTATATCTGTGGGAACAAAGCATATTATAAATTACCTGATCATTGGTATGGGAGTTGCTATTTTGGAATAGTATTCCCAAAGGTATACCATGTAAATAAAGTCACTGGAAGCAATGAAGAAACTAATGGACTAATAAGTAGTAAAAGAGTTAGTTTTTCAGACATTGTAGGTGATATATTTAGTGCATTGATGCCTTCAGTGGGAGTGGTTTTAAATGCTCGAAGAATTTGTAAATTATCAACAGTGGTGGATCGCTTATCGACTGCACTGCTGGAGGTTTCTTAATGATCAATACTGAACTAGTTGCGGTAAGGTCAATGGTTTTACAAAATCGACTTGCTCTTGATACCTTGTTGGCAAAAGAGGGCGGAGACCGCAGAATGCTGAAAGCGCAAGATTGTGGCACTTACATACCTGACAAAAGTATAGAATTAAAAGGGTATGTAAGAAATATTACACATTTAGAAAAGGAACTCAAACAACTGGAGGTTGATAGTGCATGGAAGAGACTAACAGATGGTCTCTTCTCTGGTGGTAGTTGGTTTTCTATCGTAGGGAAAAATTTTGTAGGTAAAATACTTATGCCAATGGTGGGAATAGCCCTAATGATTTTAGGGATAATAACTTGTTGCAAATGTCACAAGCATAAAAGGATATATACAGTGAATAAAAAAGGAAAGAAAAGAATGATTAACTAAATAGAATTAGAAGAGTATAATAGACATTTGTACAAGAAAGTGAAAGATCTCCATATGAAAAATGAAAAGGATATTAACTGAAAGTTTGAAGAAATCGTGTTGGGTGAAGTGTAAAAGTTGGCATCTGTTTCACTAATTAGTGATGATATAAAATATCATCAAAGAGGGGATTGATGGAGCAAGGTTTCACACGTAAAGTGACTTGCTTGTATTCAGCCCTCTCGAAAATAATATTAATGTACTAACTAACATGTTTTGTCCTATTAATATTGCAGTACACAACATATTAGGCATCTAGGGGAAGCTTGACAATGTGCTATTTCTAACTATAACCCGCTTGCATTAAAATGGCCGCTGCTATGCGGGATTTTCCACTGCGCATGCGTCTGTCATGCTCACGTGACATGATTGGTGGGAAAACTGTTGCTTCTGCACACTAGAACTAAGATGGCTGTTCTGTGTCCTAATGTGCAAGAAGCTTGCATCGCTGCTTTGCTAAGCTGTCTGTTTTTGCTTAATATCTAATGCAATAGTTTAAAATAAAATAATGGAAATAGAGTAGAAAGAAGTGGTATACGGTGCATTCATTTATTCTGTATCTCTAAAACTGTTTCTTTTCTATTTTTACATGTTACAAATTTTGGGTCTAAATATTCTGCTGAACTCCATCTTTGGAGTAACTGCGCCTGTGCGACAGAAGTCCTGAGCCACTGAAGCTGTAGCCTTGAACTCAAGACAATCTGACATGGATGGCAAGAACTATGGGATGAGTGAACCCTTACCCTGCCAGATGAAGCTGAATTGAACAAAAACATTTAACAAAATGTTTTTTATATCTTATTGTTACATTTCACTACCGGGCAGAATAAAAGTACATGGGAAGAAAACGTTATGGGAGGGAACAATTTGAATACATGATTGACAAGTTACCTCATAAGAATATGGTGTGATGCCTACTCCTCATTCTTTGTGCAATAAAATTGTGGGATTCACACATTTGCAACATTTAGGGGTGGTACACTGACCTGAAAAATAGTATAACTAGGGTAGGATTAGCTAGTTAGATTGTCCGACGTGTCTGAATAGCTGACCTGTCACTGACCCAACGTACTCAATAGGTGATCGGGAGCAGAGATGCTGGCGGAGCACTCTGTCAGATGATTCAATAACCCAATCGGGGTTCTGGAAAGGAGATCGATGACCCAATCGGGGTTCGACTGTTAGCTGCAGAGAGGGTTTACAACGCTGGTGTTTTGAACTTTAGCTGTGGTGCTGGTCTTAGCCTGTGGTGGTCCTGTCCTGATTCAATTTGGCCCGTAACCTGTCTTGATTCTGATCTGCACCTGTTCTTTCCTGCTGGTACCTGTACTTTGGGATTCTTATTCTTTGACTCAGCCCATGGCCAGGGTTGGTCACCACACCATTCAAGGTAACTATAAAGTGTGGGTTTGTCATTGTACTGTTTTCCTTTTTCTCTACCCACCCTTTGTCTAAATGCTTAATGATATTTTTCTCTCCAAATCATTTGCATATGTTTATGTTTTGAAAACTGCATCATTCTAAATAGAATGAGAAATTAATTGAATTTATGGTTTCAAACTTTCCAAAGATTTTCTTAGATAAAAGAATTTAAACCTTTTTCCGAGTTTGTGGTTATTTATGAAATGCTAAATGTTATTTTTTTTCCTACCTATTTTCTTGCTAACTCCCTTGATCCTTTAGGTCTATAGGTTACGGTGGCCTAGATTGGTAAGACAAAATGGTATAGATCGATTTTGAATGGTAAATTCACAATTGATTGAGTGTAGGTTTGCCTGTTTATTGTATATATTGATATATGGGCCCAGGTGAGTAAGCTGAGCAGGTGAGCCCACGCTCTATCACCTATATAAGGGCATGAATCGGGAAAATTCACTCGGAGCTTAAAACGCCACTCAACAATACTACACCACTTACTACACATACTGGTGCATAGTTGCAATCCTATTAACCTGCAGTCTACTTTTTTACAGAAAGTGGCTGTAGCCTTGGGATTTCCCAGCTTTCCCATATCCTGCTAAATCTCTCTACAATGATACGTGGTGTTGTATACCTTGTTTTTTTCAGAAGTCTTGGCTTTAGCAGGAAGAGGGAGATCAATTTCTGATACTTTCAGCAATTGTTGTAGATAAAAATTAGCATCACTAGGAACATTGGAGGTAGACCTTGCTAACCAGTTTGTAAAGGTTGCCTGGTAATAACACTTTATATTAGACAATGCCAGCCATCCGTCCTCAAATTCCAACTTGACAGCCTCTAGTATCAATCTTGGTTTTTTGCCCTGCCAAATAAAATATCAGATGGCTGATTCGATTAACCTAAAAAATACTAAGGGACTTTGGTCAGAATATTAGTAAACACAAATAATAGCAATGGTAACATACTCATTTTCACCTAGGCCACTTGCCCCATGATTGTCATAGAGGCATTCTGACATCTGCCCAACAGCCTATGATTCTTGTCTTGGTTAGATGTATAATTTAGCTCAATTAAGACCCCTGTATTGGCAGTGACATATATCCCTAAATATCTTATGAGCCCAACCTGCAAACCTGTAAAATGCACTTCATCAAAAGTACACTTATGCATCACACTATCATAAATGTTGTTCTCCTCTTTACAAAAAGTGGAAAACCCAATATACCCTTGTAGACTTGGGCAATGAATAAGTCAAAGTAAAACAGGTCTACAGGGCATTTCACTCGTACTAGATTTGTTCTTTTCTTTCAATAGGGTCAGTTACGTACAATCAAACTCCAAAGTGTCCAACAGGACAACCACAATAAATGCAAATTTCAAAAAGCACACGGAAGATCGTATTCGTATAAAATGAGTTATATAATTTTAGCATATTACATTTGAAAAGGGTACATTTGACAAAAGTGAATATCAGCAAAAAACATTATGAAAGGATGTACAAATGAATTTAGACACACAGTTCATAACCTGCATCAGCTCCTGAAAAAATACTAAAGCAAATATTATCTCAACATAAATAAATATTGCTAAAGAAACTGAAGATTTTCCTGGATTTCACGGGACTGTCGACATTTCGGTCTGTGTGGCATCAGTCCATTAGACCATCCTCAGGGCAATTGATTGTTTTGCAAGATAAAAAACCCTACAGATATAATACAATATGTTATATTTTCTTCACATTACATTGTATTCTCACAGGTTTAAATAACAAATGGGGAAGGACCGTGTGCATTGGAGACAATAGTGAACTAGCAAGACATGTGCACCAGTGTCAGAAGATCACATTTGTGCACAGCCCAAGTGAGTGCAAATAAATTAAGACATCACCACCTTAGCCCTTAAATCTTAACTGAGGCAAAGGACAAACCAAAAATAACAATAGCTTACTTCTGTTATATTGACACAGTAATGACAAATAACCTTGAATCGGGATAGCGGTTGTAGACCAAGTTAGAATCACTACCGAGGAAAATCAAAAGAGTAATCATTACTCCACTAGTCACTGATATATTGAGAGGTAAGATGAATAGCCATCAAAATGTGTACCTTGTGGTATGACCCAACCGAATTATGGTCTTGGTGAAGCCAACATCAGGTCTTGTAGCGGGTGCATTAGGTAAAAATGTCATAGCATCCTCGATGGTCAGACTCAAAACAAACATGCTCGAGTGAGCAGTTGCATGCTTGGCGTCAATCGCTCTATACACAACAGTAGCTAGAAGTTGGGCCACTTACTCAAGCTGTAATTGGTGAAACAAAAAAGTGCCGGAGTGACATATCAATCTCCGCGTAACATTGAGCCACCCTATAGTAGCAGACAAACTTAGCCCCGGAGTTTACTTACAATTCTGTAGTATATTTCGGACCGCGATAGGTTCTGGTAAGGTAGCGTCCAGGCATAAAGGGTAACATCGATCACGCTTGCCCTTGTGAATGTGTTAACCCGGAAGCTAAAAAGATGTGGCCTTCTGAGGTTGATGAAAATCTTTTAAGAGATATGGATAGGTTTTCTCCTTACTATATCTCTTAATATCTTGGTGAAATTTAGCTGTCTTTTTATGTGAGTTGAAGTCTTCGAAGTCTTAAATTGTTAATTCATTTTCTCCAACAAGGCCTTAGCATTGACAATGCTGGTATCTGAGTTGATTTTATTCTCAAGTATTTCTATTTCCTTAGACAGTAACTTGATATGTTTGATAGCTGTTTCAATGCTAAGCACCATCCAGGTGCGAGAGCACTTGTTTGATGCAAAGCTGAAACCAAGCTTGAAATCCTCGTCTTCAATAACGATAATAGTGATGTTCTTAATCTGTAAACCAGTGGGAATGATATTAGCATTCAGGCAGTCTGTGAGAAATGTTGCATGAAGCTCGGTGCAAACCAACTTCTTGCGTAACCTCTCCAGCTGATTCAAATCTTATTCACATGGGAGATGTGTTACAGAACCACGAGCTCCCAGAAGAGAGGGACCAGAGGCAATCTTTAATACATATTCGTCAGTATATGACAGAGTCTCGGCTTCAGACATCAATAAGACAGGGCAATGTCAGTCTGGGCTTAGAAAATAGAGGAGACAGTGTATCGCTACACAACCATTAAATAAGTGACCAACAGCAAACTAGAGCCTGCGCATGAAACGTTTACAAAAAATAGAAAACCCAATATACCCTTGTAGGCTTGGGCAATGAATAATTCAAAGTAAAAAATGTCAACAAGGGATTTCACTCGTACTAGATTTGTTCTTTTATTTCAATTAATCAAGAGTCAGTTATGTACAATCAAACTCCAAAGTGTCCAACAGGACAAACACAATAAATGCAAATTTCAAAAAGCACACGGAAGATCCTATTCGTATAAAATTAATTTATATAATTTTAGCATATTAAATTTGAAAAGGGTACATTTGACAAAAGTGAATATCAGCAAAAACGTTATGAAAGGATGTACAAATGAATTTAGACACAGTTCATAACCTGCATCAGCTCCTGAAAAAATACTAAAGCAAATATTATCTCAACATAAATAAATATTGCTAAAGAAACTGAAGATTTTCTTGGATTTGACGGGACTGTCGATGTTTTGGTCTGTGTGGCAGCAGTCCATTAGGCCATCCTCAGGACAATTGATTTTTTTGAAAGATAAAAAACCCTATACAGATATAATAAAATATGTTATATTTTCTTCACATTACATTGTATTCTCACAGGTTTAAATAACAAATGGGGAAGGACCGTGTGCATTGGAGACAATAGTGAACTAGCAAGACATGTTCAACAGTGTCAGAAGATCACATGTGTGCACAGCCCATGTGAGTGCAAATAAATTAAGACATCACCACCTTAGCCCTTGGATCTTAACTGAGGTAAAGGACAAACCAAAAATAACAATAGCTTACTTCTGTTATATTAACAAGGTAATGACAAATAACCTTGAATCGGGATAGCGGTTGGAGACCACGTTAGAATCACTACCGAGGAAAATTAGAAGAGTAATCATTACTCCACTAGTCACTGATATATTGAGAGGTAAGATGAATAACCATCAAAATGTGTACCTTGTGGTATGACCCACCCGAATTATGGTCTTGGTGAAGCCAACATCGGGTCTTGCTCTATTCTTCAAAGGTGCGAAAAAGCCAAATTTCTATGAATGAATAATAATGAAAAATACATCAGAGGATATTCATGGACTAACCCATTGGTGTAGACTGTGTAATATGGCAGTTATCCTGATTAAAAAGAGGAACTTAAATCGATGTATGCCAAGAGGAAAACAGGGACATCAAGCGTGAGAGTATACCAATATATGATCACTGTGAATCTGTTTACAGGAACATACCTCGTTATACTCCTGACAAATCATAAATGGGGAAACTATTACACTGACCTGCTCACAGATACATTATGTATATTAAAATAGTATTCAAGACCACCAAATTATTGTGGATTGAACACCATGCTGTCTAACTTGTTATAATGAGACAGAAACAGATGTGTGTTCATAGTTGGACACTCAATCTACTACTTAGATGCCAGAGTCTTAAAACTCTAATAGAGAGGCTCAAATAGACGATAGGATGCGAAAGGCACATTATAATCAGAAATAGCAATTGACACTAGATGTTATCTGTCTATTGACTATTAGGTCGCAAGAACGGAGGTCACGCTAATGAGTCAAATACGGCTCCGTTTATACTAAGGATTTGTCAAGAGTGTCATAAAGGATACCTCTAGAATCAGAATTGAGATTCCTTGTAAAAGCAGCTCCTACTGGAATGTATATAAATGTTTACAGAGTCTGGATGCTTGATCAATTCCCGTATTTTACCCATATAAAGCCACGCATATTTGAAAAGTACTCTTTGTAGCGTGTGCATTAGGTAAAAATGTCATAGCATCCTCGATGGTCAGACTCAAAACAAACATGCTCGAGCAAGCTGTTGCATGCCTGGCGTCAGTCGCTCTATACGCAACAGTAGCGAGAAGTTGGGCCACTTACTAAAGCTGTAATTGGTGAAACAAAAGAACGCCGGAGTGACAGATCACTCTCCGCGTCACATAGAGCCACTCTATTGTAGCAGACAAACTTAGCTCTGGAGTGTACTTACACTTCTGTAGTATATTTCGGACCGCGAGGTAGCGTCCAGGAATAAAGGGAAATATCAATCACGCTTGCCCTTTTGAATGTGTTAACCCGGAAGCTAAAAAGATGTGGCCTTCTGGGATACCGAAAACTGTTGTTCACAAATCAAAAAACAGAAAACAAAAAACAAAAAGCACAGATCAGAAAAAACGAGCCAAATGTATATTCAGTAGCTTATGGAGAGGTGTGGCGCTGCGGCCAGGGCGACTGACGCTGGAATCTGGGGACCACAGTTCGATCCCCGGCTCCGGCGGCAGGTTAGCCCAGCACCATGTGACTCTGGGCAATAGCTCGCTTAATCTTCCCGACGGCCCCCAGCGCCTAGAGACCCTTACGGGTGATTGTGCGCTTTACAAATGTGGACTTTATATGTAAAAAAAACAAAAATCTGCATTCTAACCATCCTACACAGTCACATTTCACAAATAGTAGAGGAAAGCTATGGCCACTGGCTTTGCCAATCCTTCATCGTTTATGTTAGAGTGCTTGCAACTATGTGTGGTGTGAACCCAACTTGCCGTTTAATCATCTAGGGGCATATCAGCAAGGGAAAGCATCGGGAAAAAGGTTGCTAACGTGCAATTATGCATGTTAACACCCTCTTGTTAATAGGGTGATAGCTTTATCTCCGCTTTTTTGGTTTTTAAAGCCAAAAAAGAGGAGATAAAGCCCTTGGTAATATGCCCCCAAGTTATATTTAGTCTTGTTTTCTTCTGTTCAAAAGGGGGTGTACTGGGCTCTGGTAAATAGACTTTGTGTGATTTTTTCATGGCATATCGTGTGCAACCGTTTCTTATAATTTTCGGCATCTTCCCTTGTCTTATTCACATCATTATTTTTCGTATTTGTCTTCAGAACATTTTCTGAGTTATATGAGTTATAATATGGAACACATGTGTTTTAAACTTACATTTACTTATGTTTAATAACTTAATAAGACCAAATTTATCTTAAGTAGGGAGATTGGGATTTAAGTGAATGCAAAACAAATTGGGTATTAGCTCAAAGGGAGAAAAGTAAGATTGATGATGTGACAAAACATTAATTAAAAAAAGAATCTTGCCAAGACTAACTTACATAATTCAATTTCACATGATTCAAAGGGGAAATTAATTTACTGTTCCTAATTTGACATCAAAGAAACAACTTTCTATCGATTTATTAATGTATCGGTGTACTTATGAGTATAGTTAAGTGTTTAAATCAGAAATTGGATTTCTGTAAAAGAAACAGAGAACAGTGATGTTAGATTACAAATTCCACAGAGTGTTAAGAACATTGTCTCTGAAATGGAAGTACTTCACGGTTGTTTCTGTGAAAAGTTAATTTGCAAATCTGAAGTCCCAATTGCTTTTTATTAATGAAGTAAAATAACCAAAAAGAAATTGGCAACTTTGTATGCTGAACACTTCCCAAACAGCTTAAGTTTGGCCATTCATGCTTTTTAACCCCTTGCATGCTCATGACGGCCCCCAGCCGTCATGCGTCACGGTGGGTGGGTGCTGATGATGGCCGTGTGCTGATGACGCTGTGCATGCAAGGGGTTTTTAAATGTATGTCGAATTCGCAACACATACCTCTATTCCTGAATTTTCAATTGTCATCAGATAACATAAGTATCATCAGGCGTGGATAAATACAGTACATGGGTACATTTAGTCTCCTTTGTTTTAGTTAATCAGTATACCTGTACTTTTCGCGTGTACTAGGCCTGAACGAAATCACACATTCACTCCGCTCATGTAAGCCTACTTTTGAAAGTGAAAGTTCAATTTTGTTCAAGTCTCAAAAAAGTTCAAGATTTCTAATTGGAAACTGCAACAGTCATGTGTTTTTCATCATTTACACTGACATGCCGTTTCGTGGTGGAAGTTTACATGTGTATAAAGGCATGACAAAAGGACATTTGCACCAGTTGACTTTTTTTTTTAGTTTTCTCCATTGGTAAAATATTTTTGCTCACGGATAACCTCCTTCTCCCAAACCCCCACGAAGTTTGTCTCTAAAAATTATCGAGCTAGAAATGGATTTACTCCTGCACTTGATATGAGTAAATATTTCACTATATAAAGTGTAGAAATGGGCAGTAAGATGTGTTTGCTAAAACCCATACTTTTTTGTGTGTTTTCTCTTTTTCTCAATTCCTATGATTATTTCATGTTGTCCTCTCTACCAATTTATTGTAAAGCGCTCATGGTGCAAGGTGCCTTTGTTGTTGGCAGGATCTTGTTCGTGCTGTATAAAACTTTATAAAATGGTGATTTAGCGTAGGGCACAGCAGAAAATTCACCTTGTTGCGCTGCCCTGCTTCAAAGTGAAAAGGCAGGAATACGTCATATTTATCTAATACTGTGCATTCCTATATTTTCCACCTGCACTGGTGCCGTTTCCTCAGGGTAGCGCCATTGCAGGCACCCTTGCACCATGGTGCAAGGTGCCTTTGTTGTTGGCAGGATTGTTTTTGTGCAGGAAGGCACACCTTCCTGCACAAAAACATTAATGGGCAGCTTTTTCTTCTTTCTATGGGTGCTGCAGAACCGAGCATATATAGAGGAAAAAACTAGGACAAATACAGTTATTTCTCCCCCCTGCACCTCCCCTGGAGAGGAGTAAAGTTGTTGTTCATCCCCAGTGTTTACATGGTCTTGTAAATCTAGGAAAGTGTCAAAATCCATGGGTGTTGCATGAGAACACCCACTGCAATGCTCATGGAGCAATGCAGCGATTTGTGATGCCTTGCCTAACTTGATATCCATGGGGCCATTCAAAGCTACGCAAATTGACTTTGCGTGGCCTCATAATATGATTTTGTTTCTTGTCCCATCGGAGCGTCACAAAAAGTGACCCTACGGCGGTGCAAGGGGCCCATATATATGCCCCTCAGTGTTCGCATCTCTGCTCCTGCATGATCCTCACCCATAGGAGGGGATTTAGTCCCTTGTCTATATTTACGGTGACCAAATCTGTTTACAAGTGTACATTTCGATTTTGTAAAATTCTTAAGTTGACATTTATGCAGATATGCTGCAGCTAGGCATGCGTAAAGTATGGCTTTGTAAAGAAGTACCCAATCATGTTTTGCTTACCTGACTTAAAAGAAGATTTGTGAATTGGGTCCATTTTCTGGACATGGTAGTACATGTTTTACTTCTATGGTTTATTTCTCAAGGTATCCTTTGGAAAAAGGGCCTATTCATAACTGTACTATGGCTGGAAAAAAACATTCCCAAAATGAATAGGTCTTGCTTAATTGTACTAGTTGACACATGGAAATCCAGGCATAAACAAATTTGCTTGCAAAGATTAGCACATTAAAGCCAGACCTTTACAAATGGCAGTTAAGTGTAAGCTTGTCAGTTCCCAGTGTAACACACAAGGGCTTGGCAGAGAAAGAAATCCATGCTAGGGATCAACATTATCCTACAATAGACAACAACATTTTGGAAATCTGTAGTTTTTTATTCACTTACTAGTTCAAGTTCAAGTTCAAAAACCACTTTATTCGATTTTTTTTAAAATCATAAAAGCATGCTACAATCAAAAGGGCATTTCAATTACATAAAAATTCATACAATAAAATGTCATGATTTATGCAAAGATTAAAAGACATATAAATAGTAACAAAAAGAATTGTCATGTCTAAAAAGCAGTTTGTCGCCCATCACAGACCCCAATGCTACATTTTCAATCTCCTCCTCCTGATCCTGACAGCTGCAACAAGGTAATTAGCCACACTAAACATAACCAAGGGTGATTCTAGCATTTGAAGATACAAAAGAGCTGGTTTTGCCTGTAGAAAAGCTTTACCTTTAAGCAAAGGGACCAAATACTTCATTCTTGGGGTATTATAAAAAGGACAAAACAACGTGAGGTGCATGTTATCTTGTAATGAAAAATTATCACATTTGCACACAGGTGCATCCTCAGGCTTATACCAACCATTGCTATCCCAGAGGACCGTATAGATTTGGTTAAATCGAAATTTAACCAGGAGCCACCTGTGAAAAGGGATGTTTACTACAGCAAGGTACGGTTGAATAGCTAAACAGGTGATCGTCATGTAATGGGCTCTGACCGAGGGCTTGATTAGTTGGTTTGCATCCCGATCCAAACCCTTCAGTTTAGGGAAGTTATGCTTGACCCAATCTAGGTCTACTTTTTTTAGTCCCGAAGGACAGGAAAATATCTCAGGGCGCCCTAGTTCTATTGAACACTTGTTAATATATGACAGCCAATCAATATCTTTGAATTTATCAAGTTTTAAACAATCCATCAATATTTTATGGTTCAGGCTTAGGTTATTATTAATCCAAACCCTAATCCATAAAAGAATAGGTGCCATGGACAGGATATCAGTAATGTACCCCAGTCCGAGCTCCTGATGGACTGAAAAAGTGGCTGTCGACTGAGGGAGCCCTAACATAGACCGGAGGAACTTATTTTCCTCCCTTTGGATAGTATCATTTTTAGCATATCCCCACAGGCCCGCTCCATACCTTGCTATTGCAAGTGTTTTTGCCTTGTACAAAGCTATTAATGCACCGCTCGGTTTCCCTCCAAGTCTCCTCGCAAAGCTTAAATTTGCATTGGCCGAGCTCCTCACCGCTTTAGTTTTGGCTATTATTTGTGGAGTCCAACTCCCCTTGTTATCAAATATTACTCCAAGATATGTAAAAACTTTGACGCTAGTGATTGCTACACCGTTACAAAAAAAGGGTTTAGTATTATTTTTAACAGCCCCAATTGTCATAACATGTGATTTTGAGTTATTTACCACTAGGTCAAGTGAGGACATAAAATCGCTAAATGTGTTTAATAATCTTTGGAGACCTAAATGTGTCCGGGCTATTAATGCAGCGTTGTCCGCATACAGGAGAACAGGAATAGGAGTATCTCCTGCACACGGGATGTCCAAGGATGCAGCTAAAAGTTTTTTCTCCAGAGAATTTATATATAAAGTGAACAGCATGGGGGCAAGAATGCAGCCTTGGCGCACACCCCTGCCAGATTTAAACCATGTTGTTCGATTACCTTCTTGATTCATTCTAATAGATGCCTTTAGATCTTTGTGACGTTCAGCTAGAAAATGGACCAGAGGTGGGTCAAGGCCCCATTTTAACAGCATGGACCATAGCCGAGACCTGTTTACCAGGTCGAACGCTGTAGACAGGTCCATGAAGGCCACAAAAATTGACCCCTTAGAGGCCCTTGTATATTTTGAAATAATCAAGTGTAAATTTAAACATTGGTCCTCAGTACCTCTTCCTGATCAAAACCCATACTGGGCATTGGACAAGATATCATTGTCCAGCGTCCACTTATTAATTCTAGCAAGCAGTACTTTGCCCAGGACCTTCATAGAAGAATCCAACAAGGATATAGGACGGTAACATTTGGGGTCACACCGTTGCCCTTTTTTAAAAATAGGCACAATGATTGAGCATAGCCAGGTTTTAGGGAAACCCCATACAAGTACACAATTAAAAACATTCGCAAGTATTATTGCCCACACCTTTGAGTTTGATTTATAAAGATCCAATGGCACCCCATCCGGTCCCGGGGCTTTGTTCCCAGCAGAACCTTTTATCGCTACTTCAACTTCAGATACACTAAACTCTAGATTGGGTAGCATATCGGTGGGGCAAGGCATATGAAATGTCTCAAATACCTCATTACTCCCATAAATTGCAGAAAAATGTTTAAGCCAGTCTGCTTCAGGGATATTTACTTCAAGATCTGTATTTCGTGTTTGGGCAAATAAAGGGTTATTAATTATTGACCAGAATTTAGAGCTTTGTTTGAGAGTGGCAGATTCCATTAATGAGTCCCAGGCTTCTTCTTTTATGACTTTCTTCTGTATTTTCACCACCTCAGCGTAGTTCTTCCTAAGTTGGGCAACCAGTGACTTGTCTCTAGGAGTGTGTTTAAGCGCTCTCAACAAAGCAGAATGAGCTTTAGAACATGCATGATCAAACCAACCATTGACTGGGGCCGGTCCCCTCCTTGGGCTAACTGTGACCTCATCATCCACTCTAGAGCAAATAGCCTCAAAGGCGGCAACTACCTCCTCCCCCCCATGTCTGGATCCCTGCATGTATCAAATTCAACTGCCAATTCTTGTTCGATCAAACCTAGAAAGTCCTCAGGACACACTCTACACCATTTTAGTCGCCTCCCTTGATCTTTGCTCCTAACATCCTTCACAGAAGTGCCCAAAAAGGCACTTTTGAGGAGACAAAGAGACCCATCCATAACAAGCGTCACCGGGTTATGATCGCTAAACCCACTTAATATGGCATTGTAGAAAATTACATAATGAAGAAGACCTGGGGACATAAATATATAATCAATGATGGACTCACTTCCCCTTGCATTCCCTTACTAGGAAGGAGCCCACTTGTCTCAGTCTTCTGAATACCATTTACTTAAAAGGAACACTTTTGTAAATGGCCTGCAGGTCAAGCCAAAACTCACCCATAGCTTTAACTCCTGCATTGAAGAATACTTGGCAGTATAGATTATGTAAATAAGGTTAATACCTTGTTTTCCAAGTCCAATTTGATAAATATTTCATACAATTATTCTGTGAACTAGGACGGAGGCTGCAGTGTATTATTATTTGGTAGTGAGCTAATGTCTTGTCAGATCTTTCATTAAAAAGATGGGCTGTAGGAGCCTGTTGTGTAACTGACTTCATACCAAGCATACAACAGAGGTGGTTTGGACAATCTCAGTGTGTGATTGATTCTGCCCCAAACTAATGAGACGCATTGGGGAAACCTGATCTATGGTGGACTTGGTTTGAACATTACAAAAGAGATGGACAAACTAGATTTACCCAATCAGTAATTCAGAGATGAACTATACGAGAATGGGATACAACGGATTTAGTTCCTCTCTTGCTTGGATTACCCTGGAACTCGTGTCATTTAATATTTCATCTGCCTCTTTGCTTCAATAGGTTCTCCAAAATCCACACCAAGAATGCAATAACAAGATTAGTAGATCATACATTTTAGCCCATATCTCACATTTGCTCATTTTACTTATCTTTTGTGTTGAATCCATTTTCCTACTCACATCTCTCCCACACTGCTGTGCTGCATTTTATTTGAGAAACCTACTTCTGGAAAGGTTTTCTCATCTGAGCTGACACAGATTGATATATCCAGTATGAATGAGTATCAATCACCCACACTTTTCTCTCACAGGCTCCACAGATCACCCTCTCTAACCGCCTCGAGCCATTGGAACATTTGGACACCTAAGATACCATGGATTTTGTGGGATATAGTGGCAAAACATACCACTTATTTACATGAGACGGGAAATACAGTATGTAATACAATGTGAAATAATTGCAATTGCTGGCAGGAAACTGCACAAACAAGAAGAGTAGGGTGTACAGCTGTACATAAGCAACTCCAAATAAAATGTCCCTGAATTTTACATACTTCTTGACCTCTCTTTGTATTAAAACCCCATGTGCCAAAATGAGTAAGCTATACTGTCAATCCTGGCCTGGCAGAGAGCAAGCAGAAACTAAGAGGTAATTTCCTCCAAAGAAGTAAGACATTCTATTCTAAACTAAGTAAAAAATGCACCCCCATGGATGGGAGTTCACAGCCAGGTTGGTTACCCTCTGAAACTCGCAGACAATGTAGTATAATCCATCCATGCAGGAACAGAGAAGTGGGTAGTGGGTACTTAATGCCTCCTTGTTGGAGAAGTGGCACACCTTGTGCCAAGGCAGTACTGGTTAGACCCAGCAAGTGGCATCTGGTTGTTACTTTGTCTCCTGGTCATGAAAGCAGCATTATAGGCCTGGCTTTGCAAACCTCAACATCTCGAGCAGAAGTCTGTCCTAATGCCATTGTGTTAAAAATGGAAAGCTACAAGGAAGGTTTTAGAAATGGGAGTCCATGTTGCCTGAGGTATGCACCCAAGCTGGGCAGCAACCACCAATCTAGTCAGGGTGATAAATAAACACACTAAAAAACAACTTATGCTCACTCTCTGGTAGCTTGGCACAGAGCTTTCAGGCTTGTCTAAAGAGGTAATGTGTAAAGTATTTGTGAAACATACACACAACCACACACAGTAACACAATGAATACACCACAAAAAGACTCCACACAGGTTAGCAAAAATAGAGAGTATTCATATGAGTGAAACAAGATCAAAACAACACAAAATCCAATCAGTAGAAGTCGACATATGGATTTTTAAATACTAAACGCAAAAACAGTGCAGTTAAAAGGTTACGTGAGGTCATGAGGGACCAGTACAAATCCAAAGTTCAGGCCGACCATGAAGGAGGGCGGTCTGGCTACTGGACCCATGCAGGGTTCATTGAGAAAGCACCTTGGAGGGAGCAAAGCATGATGTACCAATCTTTTCCATGCAGTTGGGTCAGTGCTTCATGATCGAGCTTTGCTGAGAAGAATGCAATGCATCGTTATTGAGTTCACTCAAAGTGTCATCACTGGGCTGCGGAGGATGTAGAACCGCTGTAATCGAACTGCATCTGCTTCTTCATCGAAGGGTGATGCATTGGTCCCAACAGCTGCAGTGGTGCTGATGCATCAGTTAGATAGAATACAGCTGCAGAACCCACTTCTGAGGCCTGAAACATGGAGAGGGCACCTCAGGCAAGGGTAGGTCTCGCAGAAAGCAGAGTAGCAATTGCAGGAAGTCATTTGTGTCACAGAGACTACAGAAAACAGGAGGCAAGCACTTGGTCATCACTTGGAGAGAAGGCAGAGCCAAGCTCTCCTTCAGCAGAGTCAGGGAGCAGCAAACCGCTGGGCAACAAGCAGTCTACTTAAGTCCAATCAGCAGCACAGCAGTCCCTCTGACAGAGGTTCAGTTCAAGATCCAGAAGTGTCTGATTTTTAGGGATCAGAGAACCTGTTCTTATACCCCAAAGTACCTTTGATGTAAGGGGTGACTTAAAAGCAGCACTTTAAAGTGAACAAGGATCTATTTCAACCCAGTCCTGTCCACTAGGCTATCTGTGTGGATAAATTAATGATTTGTGTGTGGACAGGATGTTACCTATTGAAGGGTAAGTATCGGCCCCTCCCATTCCTACCTGCCCTGGAAGACCCATAAGAATTCAGGCAAATGAGGGCTCAGAAGACATATGAGCCTCACCATCCTGTGACTGTGTCTGTCTAGATGGAATGCACTAAAAGTAGCTGTCACCCATCTCAGACGTATATTGGAGTCAGGCTGCCAGTCTCATAGAGCAGTAAGTGCAGAGGAATGTTCACTTTCTAAAAGTGTCAATTCTAAAACAGTTATGGTAAATCCACTTCACCAGTAAGGATGATTTGTCATTATCATTCCAAAGATATGAAACATGAAAAAGCTACTTATCTCTAATCAGAAATTACGCCTGAAAAATGTATTTAGGAATTCCCAATGCTAGCCTATAAGATGAGTAGGCCACACAGGAGTGAAAAACGAAATAGAGTTGTTTGTCACTAACAGGATATATGAAACATAAAAAGACATGCTTTACCTTTTACTTACATAGCGCCCTTCCCTTAGGATTACTTTGGGCATACCCTAGGGGTGACATAGTTGGTAAAAGGGGAGTTTAAGGCTTGGCAAATAGTTTTGCATGCCAAGTTGAAGTGGCAGTAAATTGCGCACACAGGCACTGCAGTGGCAGGCCTGAGACAGGTTTGAAAGTTTACTTCTGTGGGTGGCACAATTGGTGCTGCAGGCCCACTAGTAGCATTTGAAATACAGGCCCTAGGTATATGGTTCACTACTTTCAAGGGACCTACTGCTACATCAAATATGCTTAACAGATATACACCAATGTCATGTTCAGGGGAGTAGCACATGCCATTTAGCACTGGCTAGCAGTGGTAAGCTGCTCAGAGTCCTAAGGCCAACAAAAATAATCTGCAAAACGTGGAGGAAAAACGCAAAAAGCCCGGAAGAAGAACCACCCGAAGGATGACAGATCCAACAGAAGGGAAGGCACAAACTCTACTAGTGACAGTTGCTCTCTGCCATTCTTTAAATCTTGCTACTGAGTATTTGTATTTATTGAATACTGTGGTGTATGCTCAACCAGCTTGCACAGGGTGATAGAAGAGCAAATGCTGGTTGTTTCCCCTTTACTCCTCCACCTTAACAGTGAAGAAATAGAGGTGGTTCGTGCCCAACATGTTGACACAGTCACAAGAGCTGCCAGCAGTCCTCTCTGTGATGCTCCACATGGAAGTGTCTGCCAGCTGAAAGGGACAATAAGTTTTAAGACATATAGAGCCAAGAAAATTGATGTGCATTAGAGAGTCAGACAATAATAAGTAAATAATATGAGCCTTTGACTCATTGATCAAGGGGCATTGGATCTTCATATGAATTGTTCTGTCCTGAAGATGGTCTCATAGATGTACTACAAGACAGACCAACATGTCAAAGTGTAAATCCAATTACCCTTTTAGTCTTTGTTAAAATTCATTTTGGGAGATCTAGGTCCTATGTGTAGGACAGACTCTTTATTTGTTATTATAGGTAATAGGTTGTGCTACATGGTATACAACGTTTACAACGCAACTTTTACAACACACTCCCATTACAACAAAACTTATACAACGCAACATCCATTACAACGCATACATTTACAACGCAGTCATTACAACGCATGACACTACAACGCACACCACTACAACGCATACCATTACAACGCAGTCATTACAACGCATACCATTACAACGCAAAACTTACCATCCAATAATTACCCTACTGTTGCATCCCCTGGAGTTAGAATAGTAATTTTAACCCCTACACTATCCAATATTTTCCCTACTGTTGCACCCCCTGGAGTTAGAATAGTAATTTTAACCCCTACACTATCCAACATTTACCTTATTTGCAATGTAATGTAATGCGTTGTAATGGTATGCGTTGTAAATGTAGTATGCGTTGTAGTGGAATGCGTTGTAAAGGTATTTTTTAAGAATTCGTTGTAATGGTATGCATTGTAAAAGTGTGCGTTGTAATGGATGTTGCGTTGTAAAAAATGCGTTGTAAAGGTATGCGTTGTAAAAGTGTGCATTGTAACGTCATACATCCGTGCTACATTGATGACTAGGCAAATCTAACTGAGAAGCATTTGAATTTCTGTTATCAATGGGTTGAAGAACTTTCTGGTTATGAACCCCTAGGTAAATAGGTGCTTTTCTCTACGTATAACAAATAAGAGATACATCTGGTGTTGCAAATTCATTTCTTCTCTTTAATAACTAATAGAAACTTGGTTACAATTGATTGTTGATGTCATGATCAGACATCTGGTACTAATAATAGGCTCTGACAAAGATCATCATGAAATATATATTTCTGGTGCTATTACCTCACTTTTATTTACCCAGGCCCAACAGGGTATATTGGATTGACCATATCCAGATAAATATACAATATTGTGGCGCCAAGAAAAGGAAGTTGTTGGCAACCTTGTTTGAGGTGGTGACAGGCATAAATTGCAAGGACTTGCAAGATGGCCTGTGAAGTGCGCCAAACACTATATGACATGATACTCACACTTTAACAGTGACCATAAAATAAAATGCAGGCAATCTGCAGGGGTAGTGGTGCTATAATATGTGACAATTGCAGTGACACAAGAACAGGCCTATTGGTGCTAAGCTGTGGACCTCCCTACAGCTTGTTCACCATGCCAAACATAACATATTTTGTTTTGTATTTGTGGTCCTGTCTACAGTCTATGTGGACTACAGATCACTGCTCCATTACCTCTGTGCACTTGCGCCTTCCGGGCTGAATAGATTTGCTAAACAGGCAAGATGCAGTCGCTCAGAATGCCTAACCCTTAAATCACCCAATAGATGTCCTGTGGGGTGAATCAAGGTGTGCATGGAATGGACAAGCAAGCATTTCAGGAAGGATGGCTATTGCCCACTATATGTCGAACCTCCAGTTGGCTGATCCAAAGTTTGACTGGCAATGCAATAGAGCAATGCTTTAAGGAGGTTGAAGAAAAATACCTTTATGAAGGATCATATTATTTTAATATTAGTCTGAAAGGTACCTAAAGCTAGCTTTATACTAGAACTAAAACATAACAGTGCAACCACTATCGGTCATATTTATGAGCTCTTTGCACTTTTTGCTATGCTCCAGAGGCTCAAATCACAAAATCATATTTATGAGGTCATGCAAAGCCACGTTGCATGGCTTTGAATGGGCTCAAAATTATGGAGTAAGGCAAGGCAGCGCAAATGGCAGTGCTGCCCTAGTCTGCCTCAGGGAGGTTTTCCATGGGTGTTGCAGTGGGTTGCACATGCATTTTGACACTTTCCCAAATTTATAAAACTATGTAAACCTGGGGTTGCACAAAAACCTTACCCCTGCCCAGGGAAGGAGCAACAAAGAGAAATAACTCCTAAGTTCTTCGTCTTTCCATGTGTGTTAAATTGTGCAGGATTGTTTTTGTGCAAGAAGGTGCTCCTTCCTGCACAAAAACAATCCAGTCGACAACACAGGCACCCTTGCACCATGCTGCAAGGGTGCCTGGGTTGGTTCTAGGCTGCCGAAGCAGTTCTAGGCTGCCAACCGCATTTCTGCCCTTTCACTTTGATGTAGGGCAATGCTGTAAAGTGGATTGCTGCACTGCCCTACATTAAATCCCAAAATATGTATAATAATTTAGTCATGCATACCATAGGCTCTCTTAACAAAGCGAGCACAATCAGCTGAATGAAGTAAGAGAGCACAGCCTACAAAGCAGTCACATAGCAGTGGAGAATGCAGGAGCTCTGCAAGAACCACGGTCCACACAGCAGCTAAGAAGAGAGCCATATACTCAAATGGACTACATTGGCCACATATAAAACTAGACTACACGGACATACATTAGACAATCTAAACAAATAGGTTCACAACTATGCCTTGATATAGATTTTCGAATTCCATGGAGGATTTAAGTGTATTCTATGGCTCTACCAGCTCTACCAGCTCAAGAGATTTTCTGGGCAAAACAAAAGCACATATTTAGTACCACTAGCAAGTTTCCGATCATTACCACTTCTCTCATGAGTTAAAAATGTATGTGACAGGTGTGGATGGACACATAACACATGAGGTGAACAGGACAAAACTGAAGTAATGTTAGCTGTTCCTTTACTCTTTTTGAAGTAATCTGTGTTCTAATAATTCGCAAATGTTTGGTTCTGGAACTCCTGACACATCGACACCTAAATACTCAAGACAATTTCTTGATAATCATAGACCAAGGTAATCTGCGAACAGCATGACCTGCCTTTTCAAATGAGATTTTCTTTACATTCATCAGTCTATAACTTAAAACACGCGGGCAGATTTACAACAAAATGACTCAGTGCTGCAAGCAATTTAGCAGCGCCGCACCAATTAAAAAATCTAATGATGCGCTATATTTACAAGAATATAGCTCATGCCTGTGTTTTTCCTTGTGCCAGCACTAAAAAAGCTGCCTAGCACCAACTCAGATGCGCTTGCGCCATGGTGCAAGGGTGCCTGAGTTGCAGGGATGCCTGTTTATGAACAGGAAGGTTATTCTTTGCTTTTTCTCGGTGTGCTGCAGTCTGTGACAGGGAGGAAACAGGGGAGATGCATATCTACAGAGATATTGCTATCTCCTCCACTCTCCCTAGTGTTTATGCTCATTTCAGCTGCCATGCGCCTGGGCCATATCTTAGTCCCATAGGGCTAAGGTGCGTGCCTGAGTCTAGCTTAGGTTTTGTACAGGAAGAGTACCCATCCTGTACAAAATACTAGGCCTAAACACGTTCCCTACTTTGTATTTGTGATGTACAGTGCAGCTCACATGCAAAGTAGGAAACAAAAGGAGAAATGAAAACATTTCTCCTCTTAGGCCTCCTTTCAGATTGCTTGAGCTTTTTGCGCTAAACCCAATCTATAAATGTTTGTAGATAGGTTTTTGCGTCAAACGGCATGAGTGGTAACATGGGAAGGGGGGACCCAGGGAGAGCCGTGCGCGAGCCGGTCTCTCCCTGGGTAGGTTTTGCGCAGACGGAGTGGCCACAGGTGAGGTTGATTAGGGAGAGGGACAGAGTCTATATATAGGGCCAGGGCAGGGTTTAGAGAGGGCTTTTCGGTGGGAGGCGCACAGCGGAGTTTGTTTTTGCGGAGGTTGGGTGGGCTCGCCTAAGTCCTTTCCGGTAGTGCCCCCCCCCCTCTTGCTGGAGCTTCTGGTGTCACTGGTTGGGCGCGCGCGTCCTTGCAGGACGGCGGCTGGAGGCGTGGCTTAGGCGGTCTCTGCCTGCCTGTCTACGCCGTCGACTCGACGGACGGCGCTGCTGCCATGCCCCATGAGCCGGTAAGTGGGGGGGTCGGGTGCAAGTTGGTTGGTGATGCCCCCGCGCCACCGGGCGCTCCTCCAGAGGTCTGTTCTGCCCCCCCTCTGGGGCGGGGGGGCCGCTGGGGGGTGTCTGGTGTTAGGCAGGGGGCGGTCCTTTGGGCGGGCTGCTCTGTTGGTGGGTGGGTGGGGAATGGAGCGAGCGAGCCCTGTCGTTGTGAGCAGTTTTCACTTCACTGTTTCCCACCTCCCAATGCCCCTGCTTCACTTCACTGTTTCCCTCCTCCCAATGCCCCTGCTTCGCGGTATGCCTTGGTCCTGGCCGGGTTTTTTGCTCAGGCCATTCAGTGTTATTTCAGGACTTCTGTTGTGTCTCCTTTCCACCCTTGGCATTTGGTAATTGTCTGTGGGAGGGCCCTTTCGTGTGGAGAATTTCTAGTCTCCATGTCTATGGACGTGTCTTCGCAGTGTGTTCGTGTGGTTTGAGAGACTGCCATTTATTGCAGTGATGCCCCCCTTTTGCCTGTGTTTGGTGCTCTTTTGTACTGTGCACTCGTCTTTGTTCTCTTGTGACATACTGTTTGCTGCCTCTTCTCTTTGTTTCCTTTAGATACTGGCTCAGGTGCCACCATTGCCTACGTACGTTGGTTCTTGTGTTTGAGTGTCTTCCATTTCATGCGGTATTCTACTGCTGCTTGTACTTTGTACGCTTTTGGGAACCTCCACACGTCATTTTCTTCTTGTTATGCCCTGTTTGCTACTTCTTGTATTTTGTTTGCCCACGATTGACGCTTTCGCCTCATGTACTGTACCTTTTGTTTTTGTGATTTGTTCTTGTCATGTTCTCATTTTCAGCTGTTCCTATAGTAAAGCGCTCTGACACCTTGGGGTAAGGTCCGCGCTCTATAACCACGCATAAATAAATAAATGTAACCTCCGTTTCCCCAGCTGGCTTGGTTGTGGGGCATGGGGGGGGATTTGCCGCTTCAGGGTGTGCCTCTTCCGTTGGGGGGGTTGTAGGGGCTGCCTTTTTACCGCCTGCAGTGACGTTGTCAGTTTCTTTGTGAAGACATTGCGGTCTGCGCATGAGGCGGTTCAGCCTGAGGAGGTGGCTCAGGAGGGGGATCTGGAGCGGATTTATCTTCTGGGGTGTGAGGCGCAGTGCGCAATGACGGTTTTATGGCATTTTTTCGGACATTGCTGCAGTTGCCTACGGGTACGGCGGGTTGGTGGTAGATGTGGCACTAGGGGGAGAGTCTCCCCGTTCAGCGCATTCGATCTATTGATTGGGGATGGGGCTGTTGGTGAGCAAGTTGCTCTTACGACGCTGCCAGTGCGGCAAGCTGATGTGCATGCTGAGTCTGGAGGGGACGCCACCGCGGTTCGGGATGGGCGGACAGGGGATGCTACTACACCTATGGTTCATGATGAAGGGGACAATCACATGTACTAAAAATTACCCTATACAGGAATCGGTTCAGTCTGGGGTGGGGGGGGGTACAGGAGGGGGATCTGGAGCGGATTTCTCTTCTGGGGTGTGCGGCGCAGTGCACAATGACGATAATTTTATGGCACTTTCCCGATGGTGGGAGTGATGGAAACTGGCCCAGTGGCAGGGGTTTATGCTGGGCATGCAGATGACCTGATTATGGATGTTTATGATGATGATCTGGAGGAGGGTGCATTACGAGATGTGGAAGTTCCACTTGTGACAGTCATGACTCGGAGCGGAGTTTTGGGGCATTCTGGTTCACTTAGTCTTTTGCAGGAGTCTCGTGCGGACCATGCAACGGCACGTTTTTTGCGGGAGTCTCGTGCGGACCACGCAGAGGCACGTTTTTGCAGGAGTCTCGTGCGGACCCCGCAAAGACACATTTTTTGTGGGAGTCTAGTGCGGACCACGCAAAGGCACGTGTTTCATAGTTTTCTCTTCGTCCAGCTAAGCCCGACAAGGGGACCCTGTGGTGTTTCGACGGAAATTGGTTGACAAGGGGAGGGTCTCCCAGTTACGTGTACTTGTTGGGATTGGGGATGAGCATGTTGGGGAGCAAGTTGCTATTAAACCGCTGCCTGTGCGGCACGCTGTTGTGAATGATACGTCTCGAGGGGACGATGCCGCCATTTCACATGGGCGGACAGGGGACTCTGATCACCACAAGGCCCAGGAGGAAGAGGATACGCTAAACCGTATGCAATGGCCTTATTCAGGTATTGGTATGCCATTGGTTTCTCACTTGTCAGGCAAAACGAAAAACCAGGATTTGGTATCATGCTGTTGTTGATGTGTCACCTGACAGTACGGTAGGTATAAACGTGTTCACAATGTGGGGGCAGGCACCCTTTCGCATACTGCTTCCTGGGACAGATTTTTGGTTTTCAATGGGGGGTGGGGGAGGGGCAAGGGGGCAGAGGCCAGTTCTTTTGGTTGTCCCACAGTGCTCCTACTCCTTTCAAGGTGACGGTCTTGGAAAAGTGGTTGCAGGATTCTCTGGACTTTGCTGCAGCAGTGCGCTTGTTATGGGGCTTCACGGTGGGTTTCGCGATTGGTTACAGGGGACCCGGCATGGTAGGAGTCGGATGACTTGCAGTCCGCGAACTAGAGTCCCCGGGTTGTGGGGAATGACTTGGAAGTTGACCTATTGGGATTTGGCCTTCTGGGTGGGGCGCTGGTGCGTTGCGAGCTGGCCTGTTCACTGTAGCATCAGGGTCGCAGTGTTGCATTTTTAGAGTTGTTCCATTTGCTGGTGGCCCTGTACATCTGAGGCGCGAAATTCCAGAACAGGACTGGGTTCTTCCAGGTTGATGATTTGGCGTTTGTGGAATTGGTTCCCGGGCGAAGAGCAAGGGCTTTGTGTGTGCTGCAGCTGTTGTGTGCTTTCCGTTGCGGTGCCTGCATGAACACTTCACCTTTTTCATCATCTACTTTCTCTACTTCTCAGTAGCCATGCAAAATATTTTGTTCAGTGCCTCAAACTGTGTAGGTCTAGGTATTGGCTTCCTGTCATTCATAGTTTATCTCAGAAAATCATATATATATATATATATGTGCCTGGTGGGTTTTTCCATTGGGAATAATGGTCTGTCTGGCTCCCTGGAACATGAGCAAAAATGTTGGAGACAGCCTTTAAAGTAAAAATTCAGTGACAACGTAACTTTTTAAACAACAAAAATAGTGACATTCACCAGTTACAGTTATCTCTAGTAACTATAACTTGTGCCCTAACATAACTATAAGGTTCACCTTTGCCATGCACATGTAATGATCTCACATATTACAACACTCATAACATGTTCTAGAACATCACTACTAACATCACTGCACCATTTGAAATTACATACAGACTGTGCATGGTGGGGATGTGGGTTAGAGTTAACTAACGCTCAAGTTATAGTTATTAGTGACAACTACAAATAGTGAATTTCAGTTTTTTTTGTTTAAAACATTTCATTGTCCCTGAATTTTTCACCTAGGTACTTTTAGTTAAGTCAAGTTTTCCATGGATGGAGCATTTCTTTGTTTGCTAATAATGTTGGTCTCACATGGGAAATCTTCATATAACTTTACACTTATTTGGTGTATTCAGTAATTTTCAAGCTATTATATTTTGGCAGTTGGGATTGCAAATCTTGCAAGTATCTTGCAAGATCACAATTAATAAAATGGAGGCTTGTAATTGATGGAGAAGCCCATTAATCCCATGAGCCTTCACTCTCTCACAGAAGCAAGAGATTACCGTGAAAGGAAGCGCTCTGATTGGGCTTTTGGGATTTTAGGAGTTAAATTAATTTAATTACTGTTTACTGTGAGATGTTGGAGTTGGTGTGGAAACAAAGTAAGAAAGCTACCGTTAGGTGTAACCAGGCGCTTTAAAAACTCAGAATTATCATTATTATTATTACATAAGGGGCAGCAGAAATGCATGCTGTCCCGTGGATTTAGAGAGGATGTGAAGAAAATAAATGCATATTACTTTCAACAAATTTTTATTATCTTGTGGGATCGTGTATAGTAAAAAAGAGTAGATGCGTTCTCAATAGACCCTACTATTACGGATGAATATTATGGTCCTTGTTTTTGAGAAGAGCAAGTAACAGATAAGTACGGTGATTAGTAAAAGGTTTATTCTTTTTTAAACAAAAGTTATGATCTTGTGAGATTCTTGTAGAATTGCGAAAAGTAGGAAGGAGTAGGTGATGTTTGAATAAACTCTGCTATGCACACTTGTTACTGTAGGAAGCAGTGTTACTGGAGATGGTGTTTACCAGAGTCTAATATTTATGCTCACTGGTTTTGGAAGACTTATGAATATAGTTAAGGCTCATCCACACATCCTATTATGCACACTCATCATCTGAGAGAGAGGTTTAAAAGGAGAGCCCAGTCCCTCCACTACCCAAACCCTACTACACAAAAACGATAAGTTTCAGGCATGTTATAGAAAGGAATTAGCCTTTAGAAAACCTTGGAAATTCACTAAAAAACATAGGTTTCAGGGACGTTATAGTTAGTTGAAAATTTGACTCATATAAAACCATAGACATTCGCCTGGTATAGTTAGTTGAGCTAACTATAACTTGTGCGCCTGCAATGCACTGCTGATAATGGGCCATATGTATCATACTTCCGTTTTGCGAATTCCAAATAGCGAATTTTAAGGAATCGCTATTTGGAATTCGCAAAACGGTATGTATGTACAAAATCGCTATATAATAGCGATTCCTTACCATTCCTAATTTGCGATTAGCTAATTGCTAATCGCAATTTACCCAATTATTTCTGTGGGCCAGGAGGCCAGAAGGGGCAATTTGCGATTAGCAATTTGCTAATCGCAAATCAGGAATTTTTCCAAGGGTGCAGGGGTGTCTCAAGAACACCCTGCTGCACCCCTGAAAAAGACATTTGGGGGCATATGGCGCACATACATGCCCTGAGGGCATGTATGGGCGTCATATGGCACCTTTTGTTTTTGGGAAAAAAGCTTTTTGAAAAGAATTCGCAAATTACCACCAACTAGAAGTTGGTGGTAATTTGCGAATCCTTAATGGCATTTTTTGAATATTTTTTGTTTGATACATTGCATTTAAGGAATCGCAAAATTTGCGATTCCTTAAGTGCAATCGCAAAATAAGGAATAGCAAATTTTGCTATTCCTTATTTTGCATCAAAAATGTTTGATACATACCATTTGTCTAATTAGCATTCGCAAAGGCCGAAATTCGGCCTTTGCGAATGCTAATTAGCTTGATACATATGGCCCAATATCACATGTAAATGTAAATGTATGTATACTTGTAAAGCGCACTATCACCTTTCAGGCATCCTGGCGCTGTATACCGCTGTGGAACCCTTCCTGGCTTTCCCTGTGAGATGCTCCCTACTGGGCACCCCCAAGGTGAGGCCAGGCATCCTAGCGCTTTTGGGCCGTTGTGGAGTTTAAGCAAGCTATTGCCCAGAGTTGCAGAGTGGGACCCAGGATTAGAGTAGGCACCTGGGCAAGAATTATCGAGTCCGTGGACATTTTGAGCCCAAGACCCTGCCGTGTCGGGAATTGAACCCTGGTCCCAGGCCAGACCTCTGCCTCAGGGTCTGCCTCTCTAATCGATGAGCCACACTTCTCCACATATTACATCACTCATGACGTGGTCATGACATCTCAAATTACATCACTGACTTTCTAAGGTTATATAAATGCTAATTCCTAACTATAACGTGCCTGAAACCTATAGTTTTTCGGTGAATTTATAAGGTGTTTTAAATGTTAATTTCATATTTTAATGTTTCTAAAACGTATATTTTTTCTAAATATTTTGGAACTCTATTATACTTCTCTTTTAAACTTTAAACTTTAAAAAATATGTAATGTTTTATATCTTCCCAAAAAATATGTATATATTTATTTTTCTGGGGAGAAAACTGCACTCCCATACCGGTAGCGTACCAAGCTCCATCACCACGTGAATCCTATCCGCCATATTGCTAAACTCATAAAAGATGCGCATTTCGTGTCCGATGACTTCGTGTCACCCCAGCCGCTACTTTGGTATCCGATGGGTACGCAGTACCAAGCAAACGTTATGTCATTTACATATGGGGTCGCGCCCGCTACGAGTAGCATATGCGATAAGTACACGCTGCCAGGTCCTGTGTTATGTCATAGACGTATAGTGTTGCACCGGGTACGTCATTCCCTCGTATTTATTTTGCCTCAAAAGTATATCTAAATAACTTTAAAC
The DNA here is from genome assembly GCF_964261635.1 of Lissotriton helveticus. Taxonomy (NCBI): domain Eukaryota; kingdom Metazoa; phylum Chordata; class Amphibia; order Caudata; family Salamandridae; genus Lissotriton; species Lissotriton helveticus. The sequence continues at coordinate 748,582,421 of NC_136059.1, read as the reverse complement.
CGTATATGAGAGCAAGCGATAATCTAAAATATTTTTAACATTTATATATATCTTACTGTAATAAACTTATATTATGATAAATATATTTTGTCAAAATCGCGTCATGTGCGGACTCCTTATGCGCTTTGTGTGCGATTGCCATGTGACCTTAAAAAATAAAATGTGATTGCTTCATAACAATTCCCATTGTAACAGTTAGATGACCCCACACATTTTACTCATTCTCTCTACAGCATTTGATGAGAGACACCTCTTCTGCTTAGAAAGCTTTTTTGAAAAGTTTTTTCCTGTATACACATATCTTATACTACACACAACATGCAACAATCATCTTGATCAATATTCATGGTCTGTAAATTAGCCTTCCACGTGTGATTGCCATGCATCTCAAAGGTTCCATCAAAAAACAAATGTGTGTTACACGATGCCCCTTATGTGTGTGTGTGTGTGTGTGTGCACATTATTGTGCTCCCTTTCGGCCTTGGGCTTTGTGGCTCTAAGAAGTATCAGGAGCCACATGCAGAATGCACATTCTTGATCACATGTGAGAACCAGTACACAGCAATGTGTAGATTTCTATTGCTGCACACTCTGTTGTCAGGCTTTACCAATATAGTAATGTGTTATCTGTGAGACTTTCAGATTCACATTTGACATGCATTGCTTGACTGTCATGAGTGTTATCACTGTGTATGACGTAGCCTCTCTGCTGATCCTCCCTCCATCCGAGCACATTCACATGTGTACGATTCGCGATAGCAACACTTTCAATAATACCGCACACCATTGACATGCGTGTCTGCGCATATCCACAACCTTGACAACGACATGTGATGTTCGCCATTCAATCTTTTCAAACACCGTCTCATTAGCAATAGTTGCCGCCCTCCTGACACATGCTACACTAATGTAAATTGCACACTCTGCGAGGTCAAAACAACAAAAGTGACACACATAAGTATACTTCCTGGCCAACCAGGAACTGAACAATGCCCAGATCCCTGGAATAATTATTCTCACCCCTATGCTGGCCTGGTGTATGCAAGCCCAGCCCTTTATGCATACGTATACATAGGATAACCACGACGCCACATGTCCCTCTTCTTCCACACTGCCTCAGGTGATATGGCCGCATCCACCTCGCATATCACAATGCCCAATAAAAAAAAGGGATCCATGAGGTGTACGGATGGTAATCAACACTGGTTCTTAATTGTGAGCCCTACTGCCCGTCGTCTTCGAAAGGGATCCATGAGGTGAACACCATCCCAAAATCATCACTCCAACTGAATTGTGAGCACTGCTGCCCGTAGTGTTTGCTCACACAACAATGACAGAAGGTGAGCAGAGCGACCGGGGTACACAGGGCCTCCAATTGAGCACGGTGCGGCTGAAGGGGTGGGGTGCATCAGCCTGGCTGCGCAGGTGTGAACAAGCAATGTTGCCATGCATAATGGTGTGATCTCTGACCTCATTCAGTCACATCCCAGTCTCATTTTAAGGACCTGCTGGACCATACTGTAGGCCTGAGCCAGCGGGCAGCGCTGCCCTACAGACATGTGGCGTTGGCTTTTAGGGCACTTCGTATAACTTCGTATAACTTGTTATTATTTAACCTTCTGAGTTCTTGTGCACTCCAACTCCTTTTTGAACAACGATTACCACTAACAGTTGGTAGATCATACTTCAAAAACGAAGGATACACTCAACTCCTGTTTTCTATCAAGCTTAAAATAAAACTTAATTTACCTCCAGATGTTTTCACCATTAAATTATTTCTCCCTTTTCAGACACTGAATTGATTGGCTCAAGATGGGCGGAGCGAGAGCACACCCCTCAATGATGCCCTGGGTATTCTTACGCTTTCCTCCGTGGTATCAAGACACCGTCGCCGACCGGAGACCTGCTCTCCTACTGTACAAACGTACCCCGGACTCAGAGCTTCTACCAACACGTTGTGGGACACACCAGTGGTGGCAGGTGAGCAGTGAAACCTCGGTGTGCAGGACCTAAAATTGAGCAAAGTGCGGGGGAAGGGGCTGGTGTACAGCACCCTTGGTGCTCAGGTGCATGCAAGCGATTTACCTTAGCTAATAATGTAGGACTATATTATCAAAGAACGGCGATAACATAATCGCTGCTTTAGCGGCAGAAAACTGCTGCTAAAGTGGCGATAATGGGCTTGTTAATATGCCCTTGGGCATCTATGGGAATTGGCCACGGAACATTACCCAGCAGGGGCCTCATTTAAATGAACGGGTGGGACCCTGCTTTTTTTTTTTCTCTCCATTTTGACCATCCGCATCCCCTCTATTAAAGCGATACAAGGTTTTCTCTCGCTTCAAGTAGTCAAAAAAGGATTTGCTATCACAGGGTGGAATCCATGCACCAGCCCTCTAATAGCAAACACAAATGTCCCGCAAAATTGTTCAGAAAAATGAAAAAAATATATAAAAGAAAAAACAAGAAAAAACAAGTTCTTCTCAGAACTAACTTCTCTGGTTAAAGAATAACTATATTTGTATGATAATGTGTGAAAGTTTGGTTGAATATATGTGTAGAGCATAACTGACTGAAAGAATGCATTAGTAGTGTATGGTGAATGTATAAGTGCAGAAATATAAGGAAGTGCTGCAGCGTGACACTGTAAGCTCTTTAGCTGTACTGCACTGTGGTACTTCCAAAGCACAGGGATGTGACATATGTCCATAAATATGTTGCAACTCTATGCTTTCCTCTGCACTGCTGCACAAACTGCAGACATACACTGACACAGGCATCCTTGCAGTTTGTGTTGTAGGGAGATTGTTTTTGTGCAGGAAGGGACACCTCCCTACACAAAAACAATCAGTAAAGGCATTTTCCTCTTTCAATGTATGCTGTGCAATGCAGCATACATTGAAATAGGAAACAATTAGGAGAAATTAAAACAATTCTCCTTGTTGTGCCTTGCTACACCAATTGAAGAATGGTGCAGCATTCACACACATCTCCAGATGTATGATTTCTGTTAAATCTGGAGATGTGTCTTATTGTATGAGTGTTGCGTGGGAGCACCCACAGCAAAACCTATGGAATGCCCTTTCAATGCAAAGTGCTGTGTATGAAGAGGTAGTATTTACAAGGAGAAGAAAAGCTACGCAGTAGTGCCTTTTCCTCTCCTTGTAAATATGAAGGAGTGCCTGCCGCTATCAGTATGTTACAAAAAGTGATGTACTGGTGGTACGGGGTGCTTCTAAATCTGCCCCATAAGTGCTTAGGTATTGGCAGACTGACACAATAAGAATATATTGCTGGTTGGTTGATTGAATAATTGCATGAGATTGAGGTATCCTACACTATAGGTAGTACTTCAGTATTTAATTAAGAGGACCAATAATTTGTATCTGTTTAGAGATTTGTAGGGAGTGTTTAATTTGTAAAAAATTAAGTCCCGGTGCTCAACATTTTCCTTAGGAGGCTGCAGCCACTTCTACCAGTTGTCCGCACATGCTTTATTCCTGGCACCACTCAATTGTACCATTATCGTGACCACTATTTACATGGACAATGCAAAAGTATTCATTATCTGTCCTGCGCCTTTCACAGCCTACCTCACTCAGTTCAATAAGGATCCAGCCCCCTGATGCAACTATTTAATGGGGATTGCAGACATAATTTTTATTTTGAACCATACAAAGGCATGTGATGATATCTGGAAAGGATTTGTAAAGATGTATGCACAACTTTCATCCACGCAGGAGTCAGAAGAAGATTGGTGCTGTGTGACATGGTGGCTCACTCTGATATTGATGTAATACATGCAGTGCAAATCACCCAGCCATTGTACCATTGTCGTGACCACTATTTACATGGACAATGCAAAAGTATTCATTGTCTGTCCTGCGCCTGTGCTTTCACAGCCTACCTCACTCAGTTTAATAAGGATCCAGCCCCCTGATGCAACTATTTAATGGGGATTGCAGACATAATTTTTATTTTGAAGCAGACGAAGGCATGTGATGATATCTGGAAAGTATTTGTAAAGATGTATGCACAACTTTCATCCATGCAAGAGTCAGCAGAAGATTGGTGCTGTGTGACATGGTGGCTCACTCTGATATTGATGTTATACATGCTGTGCAAATCACCCAGCGCACATAACATTTGTGTCCGCTACACAATTTCAACTCTCTGTACATAGATAGGTGCACAAATGGGCACAAAGGTGGAAATGGTATTTGTGGCATACTTTTATTCAAGCATTTTATTTTTACTGGTTTCTTTCACTACTACCCAAGAGCTAAAAGGTGCAATAAGTAAGCACGCAAAATTTGCGCTCAGCTCACAGGCCCTACCAATACTGGTTTGCGCGAATTTGTGATGTATCATCAGAGGCAGGTGACTGGAATGAACATTTGTTAACTTCGAAAAGAAAATCCTGTGAAATACAAATGTACACTTGCGAAAACAGGGGTGGATGTCGTTGCACAATACATTCACCTTGATATCATGCCAAACATGGCCACTGATTGCGGCGACAAGACAGCAAGAACATGTTGTTTCACACAGCTTGACTATATGGAATCTTCTCCTAGCAGGCAACTGGGCCCTGTACAAACTGCCCAGGACAGGAAGTAGTGTCCCACACAGGACAGAGAAACTTCTTTCACAGCAGTACCCGCAAAACCATGAAAGGCAGACAGCCAGCCCTGGGTCTGGTGCCAGGCTGGATGGGCTGGAAGGGAAAGGGGCGCACATGGGATGAATGAGGGGGTATGGCACCGGCGCTTATATACAGCTAAGCCTCTTGGTGCTAGCCAGGCAGACAGGCGCAGGCACAGACCGATCCAGTCTGGCGGGAATCCCCCACCTGCTTCTGGTAGCCTCTGGCAGACAGGGAGCCAGTACTGGGACACACGCAGCAGCTGGCATTGGGGAGATGATAAACCTGTTGGAATGCTAATACTGGAACAGGGGCAGCTTCTGGTACCAGGGGAATGATAAGCTTGAGGTAGTGAGAAGAAAGTATTATAGTCCTGGCCCTGTAAATTAAGTGCCGGTGCTGAGCACCGGAAACCACCGGCACAAATTAAGTACTGTTTGTAGGGATTATGCACAGAATACTGCATCTGTACTCATGTTGGTGCCTATGTTATTTTATACGAATACCACTAGTAACTGGAATGATGATGGTGCTGCAAACAGAGTGGACACTTAATTTATAAGTGCTTGGGTATTGGTGGAGTTTTAGGATAAGTAGCTAGTGCTGAATTGGTGATTGGAGGAATGCATGGGACAGACTGGAGGATTCCTAGACAGCATAGGTAGTAACTGAGTATTTATAATAATGTATGAATGCTATGTACCTGATTAGAGGTCTACATACATAGTGCTCAGAATATTGCAGCTGTACTAGTTTTCTTGGCTAGGACATTCGTTAGGTACATGACTAGTAACTAGAATAATTTCAGTGCTGCAAAGAAAGTACATGTTCAATTTATAACTGCTTAGATATTGGCAGAGTGATAGGATACATAGATAGTGCTGGATGGGTCAATGCAGCAGTGCAAGGAACAGACAGGAGGATTTCTAGATTGCATAGGTAATACTTTACTTAGTAGTTGGTTAGAGGTTTATATATATAGTGCACAGCTGAATGTAGTAGTGCATTGATAGTGTTTGCATTACTTAATCTTAACTTGACAGTAGTACATATGAAAAAATGCTCAACATTGTTTTACTTGTTTTTTACAATTTACATTTCTTAAAATGTCATACTTTATAATTAGGATCTCTGAAAGAGAAGAAAAGAATACAGTTATAATATATGATATTTTTTTACAACACAATATACTTTTAACATTATGTAAATTATTTTGTTTGCCTTTTTTGCTGTTGTCAGAATATATTGAATTTCACTACAGATAGTGATTTCAATGTTACTCATCACATAACAGCCGGCAAAAAAAAACAATTAATGAGATCGTTTTAAAAAACCCAATCCTGTGTCAAAAATATTTTCAAAATAGTCAACTATTTCTGCGTATTCCATAAAAACAACATCCTCAATAACATACCATGTAATACAAATCACACATGTAAAATGCTTCTTTCTAAGAGAATTTTCTTACTTCAATATGAAAGAACTGAAATAATAATTCAATGAGCAATTCTATATAATTTCCATATACTCAAAATGATGTTCTTTAAAAATATATGCTGTGAGAATGTCCAAGAAAAAGTCCTTAATTGCAATTAATACCTTTCCTCTAAACCAAATTGTATTCCTGAAATCCTTTATAATGAAATTGTCCAATAGTAATCGTATTGAATACGTGGATGACGTGCTCCCGATTACTGAAATTGCATCCGGGGGGCCCTACGGTCTGATGCTGTATCCGCTGGTAGTAAACTAGTGTCTGTGGTGTACCTCTTTCTTTTATTCGTTTTAATAATTTCTCTGGAGAATTGGAAAATGTATATTGCGTATGTATTCTTTTATGGTGATTAATTTGCCGAATAAAGATATAAAGTATAAAAAAAATACATTTGAACATATTTCCAATAGACCGACTTATGCTCTTAAAACTTTCGCTTTAAAAATATTAGGTAGGAATTTGGTAATTAATGAGGTAAATGTGCACCATTACAATATGTCCATACTTTATTGCATTTTAAATAGACAGTGTAATGTCCAGATGTGAGCAAGATGGCGGCCGAGACATCGGCCAAGTAGGCTGGTGCTAAGTTCTCCTGGTCCACTACCGCCACCCTGGCTGGTGTTTCTATCCAGGGCTATGCGCTTAACAACGTAACAAATAAATAGCTTAAACGTATATTTCATTCCTACCTGTATGGCGTTGGTCTCCAGGCTTGACTCCGTGAGAGTGGGACTTTCTGCTAAACTGTACTGGGTCTGGCGTGCTGCACTCAACTCTCTCTCTCACTCGGCTCTTCCTTCACTTGGGCTGAATCAGTGGAGCAGCTGTCTGGCGGTCCGTGACAGCTTCGCCCCAACTGTAAATATGCCTCTGAAACCGGCAGCAAAAGGAGCAGCGACCGCATCAAAGACCCGCGGCTCCACACGAAATGCAACAGAAATGGAGAGTAAAGATCTCTCGGCTGGTTCTGCAGGTGTGAGTGAGAAGTGGCTTACATCAGGCACCTTGAAATCCACGCCTCCCTCTGTCTCTTCAGCTCCAATACCGAAGAAAGGGCAGACCCTTCCGGATCTATTCAGCCAGTGTGGTTCAAAAGAGAAAGCTCCAGTATCTCGGCGTGGCGTCAGAACAACCGAAAAGCCGCAGGACTCTTTTAAAGAAGGGAAAGGAGTAAAATATACGGCCGGTAAGGAGGGGGAGGCTGTTACTGCTACCATGTTGCCACAATCATCGCAATTGTTTCATACCCCGCATGTAGCTACGAATCTAATGGTCATTAGTGAGGCTGTGTCTAACAGCTCCCAAATCGGCAAAATTGCAGCTCCGCTGACCCAGCATATATTACCGCAACTCACAGCTGATATTTTATTACATTTTGAAGTGCTGGCTGATGCTGATAGGCATTTGGGGGCTCCACCTGTACAAATATCAAATGATGTGACTGGTACTGCTTCAATTTGCCTCCCCAATGCACTCTGGGAAATGCAGTTCAGCCTAGTAACCAACTAATTTCTATTCCGGAGCAGAGCTCTAATCTATTGCTTTCTAACTTTATTGATTTTCCTGCTGAACATATCTTAGATACAAGGAAGTCCGAGAGCAGTGAGGCCACTGACAAATTTTATTCAGTCTCGAAGCACTCATCGGCGGATGAGGATCCAGCACTTGACTGGTCTGATTATGAAGGCGAATCTGGGGACTGGCGCCTCAGTGAGGCTTCTAAGGATGTGAATGTAGCTGATGCATCTAACACAGTCCGCAAAGTGTTCAGTTCAAAGGCAATGACAAATGCTACAGGTTCATATGCTACATTATCAGACCAACCTACAACAAATAGTGAAGCTGTAGCTGGTAATCCCTCAGGCTATCCAATGGAAACCTTTGAGGAGGTGACCCTCTCAACAATATATCAAACCATCATCACGCATAGAGAGGCAACAAGACAGGAGAACGTTCGTACACAGGGGGCCTGCCGCAGAATGCAAAATTCCCTCCGCCGGGTGGTGAAAACATGTACTGATATCACTTCTAGGGTTGGCGAGGCTGAGGAGCGAATTTCAGCCTTAGAGGACGCAGCGGTAGCTCAGAAGTAACTTACAACTGAGATCAAGGAGCAACGTGAGGACATTCTGTGGAAACTCACGGATTTAGAAAATCGAGCAAAAAGAAATAATTTAAGAATTTTAGGAATCAAAGAAAATAAAGCAGGTGAGGATGCTAGGCAGTTCATAGTTGAGCTTTTTACCGAAGCCTTTCCAGAAGTTACACAATGGGACTGGAATTTAGACATACAGCGGGCACATCGGTTCCCATTTCGGAAGAGGCAGACTTCAGCTTCATCTGGAACTAATAACACCTTCCCACGAGCGATTCTGATTTGCTTCAGCAATTTTCTCACTCGCGAGAAAATATTTGATTTGGCCAGACCGGATAAGAAGCGGTTGGGGAAGGGCTGCCAGTTTTTTGCTCGGCCTGACTTCTGCCCGGCAACAGTTGAGCGGCGATGGCACCTTCACCAGCTGATATCTCTATTTCAGGTCTTTCTGCTTTTTCCATCCAAGTTAAAAGTAATTTTCAAAGGTCAAATGAAGTACTTTACATCAGAGATACTCGCTAAGGAGTTTCTGGGCTCTATCTAGTTTGAACTGCCTTATCCAAAAGAGACTCATATCCCATGGAGTAATCGAGGGTGTTTAAGATTCCCTGGGTATGAGTTAGTCGCTTACTTCCGCCAAACATCTGAGCGGTGTTGCTATTTTGGTAAAGACTGGGGTCGGGTGTGTTAAAAGAGTGAAAGAAGACAACTTTGGAAGATGGGTTATTGTCGAATTACTGGTAAATAGATGTCCTCTTTCGATTTGTTCAATGTATGCCTCCAATCTGGATGACCCTCAAGTCCTTAGGAATTTAAATCTGGAATTAGTGGGGTGGCCCCATCAATGTTATTCTGTGGCGACTTCAATAATAATTTACCTAGTCAAATTAATCTATTAACATATTGTGGGTATATAGGCCGGAAGACTCGAGTATTTAAAGCTCTCCAGACTCTTCTCCTGGAACATGGTCTGACAGATGTGTGGCATTATCATCATCAAAATAAGGATGAACACACATTTTATTCTATTCCACAAAATAAAATGGTCTGACTTGATTATGTCTTTCTCTCCGACCAAAGCGCTGGGTCTGCTAGAATTGAGGTTGTTCCTAAGACCATATCCGATGACAATCCTATAATTATTGATCTTCTATGGGATCGCCCTACTAAACAGGTCAGATCATGGACTTTCGAGAGGAAGTTGCTTTTAGATCAGCAATATCAGGAACACATGGCTGCGTGGATTCCAGAATTCATGGTCATTAATAGGGGGACCGCCCGTGACTGAGTGGTCTGGGACACATTTAAAGCTGCTTTGTGTGGAGAAACTAAAAGTTTTACTTCTCACCGGTGGAAACAAGCACAGCTACAGATTAAAGACAGGCTGGACGCGTTACGACAAGCGGAACTCAAATTGAGTACTAATATTCGATTGGGCCAAGAGATGTCCAGCGGTCAGAAGGCGGTCGCCATATTAAAGTCTAATCTGCTCGAACCACTTTATAAAGATCTTGCAGCTTAATATATCCAATTTCGAACTATAATGTACGAATTTGGGGAAAACTCGAGGTCCTTGCAAAGAGATTACAACAGAGGGCTATGGCTAACCGGATTGTCCGAGTTGTGGATCAACAGGGCTGTGTGCAGGAGACCCCTAGCGGCGTAATGGATGTTTTTGTGAGTTTCTATTCCAGTTTATATACAGAAGACCCTAGTATCGTTCAAAATCAAGCTGGCTTGGATAAGTTTTTTCAGGCTTTAGACACCTTGAGGGTAACACCAGAACAAAATAAAGCTCTTTCGGCTCCTATTAGCTGGTAGGAGGTTGAAAATGCTATTAAATCCTTGTCCAACGGCAAGGCCGCTAGCCCCGATCTTATTCATCTAGAGTTCTACAAGACCTTTTCGCCAATATTCAGACAAGAAATGCTTGCTGTTTTTAGGGCTGCTCAAGCAGGGGTTATTCCCGATTCTTGGCGGCGGGCTACTATCGTTCTGTTCAAGAAGAAAGGCAAGGACGAGTTGAACCCCTCCTCATATCGGCCAATTGCACTCATCAATACTGATAGCAAAATCTATTCGAGAATTTTAGCTTTCAGATTAGTTCAAACTATAGTTCCCTTAGTTTCAATCCGCCAACACGGGTTTATTCCTGGTATGGACACAACCGATCACATCCATCGTGTCATTGCGCTGCTTGATTGGGCTCAGGCCACGGGTTCTCCCCTCGGGGTGATGCTGTTGGATGCCGAGAAGGCGTTCGACAGGGTCTCCTGGGGGTTCCTGTGGGCTGTAATGCGTTTGAAAGGATTCGCCGCTGAATTTATTCAGGCCCTTCAAGCGCTTTACTCGGTTCCAACTGCTGCAATTCGTATCTCAGAGAAAGAATCAGAGTACTTTCCCATCAGCAGGGGGACTAGACAGGGTTGTCCCTGTTCCCCCCTGCTATTTGCTTTGTTTATTGACCCCTTCTTGAACATGATCAAAATATGTCAGGGTATTTCTCCAGTCAGTGTTCAGGGGGTGAATCACAAGGCATTGGCCTACGCCAATGATATTTTTGTATTAACGGACAATGTTGGTTCCTCTTTCACAGCCTTGGAGATTCTTGCGGGTCAATTCGGTGCCATATCCGGGTATAATTTGAACATTGCAAAAACCCAAGTTATCCAGTCAGCAGCCATGCCCTCCTCGCAGGTTCCTGTAGCTAAAGAGGCCATGTATCTGGGGGTGCAAATTTCTCCCGAGGTGGACCAGATTCCAGACCTAAATTACTCTCCTATAATTGATTCACTTCTTACTAAGTTTGAGAGACTGGACCACCTGCATCTTTCTCTTTATGGACGTTGCAACATCCTGAAAATGTTTGCCCTCCCAAAATTTTTATATCTTTTCAGGTCCATCCCTCTCTTAATCCCCCAGATAACACTAGTAAGAGCTGAAAGAATATGCCAACGATTCCTATGGAGCTATCATAGGCCAAGAAGAGCTGCAAAGTGGACTTATCTCCCTCGGGAGCGTGGTGGCTGGACAGTTCCCAACCTGTTATATTACTATTGGGCAGCCCTGATACAACATTTTGGCTTACCTCTGTTGGGTGACACCGTTGATATTCCTTTATGTATGTCCCCATCCATTTATGAAATAGCGCTCGGTGATGCTGCCAAGGGAGTATTAACGCATGTTTTAGAACCGAGCTACTTAAAAAAAAAAAATAATTAAGATTTGTTGGGCCTTATTCTCTGTCTGTCAGAAAATCCGCTCTCGCCTCGTTATCTCAAAGCTTATACATTTTTTAACGAGCAAAAAACTAACTTGACAACAACCAATTTGTTTTACTTCTTCAATCTGATCAAATTTAATTTTCAAAAATTCAATTCCATCTCTATTTTGATCATTAACAAAATCAACAACTTTACCCATTGACCCATTTACTAAACCCGTTTCCACATCCAAATTACACCCTAAAATTACCCGAGAGTTTACACAGACATATAAATTATTTTCTAAACCTGCAATTTTGTTTTAAATTTTTCTGTCAAAATAATAGTGATTCCTTCATGCTCTATTTGGTCAATGGCTTCCATTTTGATTATTTGTTCGATTTCTAGCTTCAAAAGTTCTTCATTGATTATAGAACACTCGCGCAGTGTTGGCATTAAGCGGATTATAGATTTATTTTCTGCAATTTTTTATATATTTTTTCAGGAACTATATTTTCATTTGGAAACAAGTAGTCAACGTTGGAAAGTTTGCCATGTTCTGTCAGTACTCCAATTCTCATATTTTGAAGAATAGTTCCATAATCAACATCATTTGCCTGTCGCATATTTTTAATGAGTTCTTTGTATTCAAAATATGACCAAATGTCAACGTTTCCAACACTTCTTTTTGGTGTCTTCATGTACAAGTGTTCAAATACTGGTTGTCTTTTTATGGGAGTAAGTTGCAGTAGATCTCCAACAACTATCACATGTTTTCCTCCAAATAACATTGTATACTGTTTTAATAATGTGCTGCATTCTTAAATGCACAAAAGCAAGCATTAAGTTTGAGGTCATGCTCACCTCAACAAAATTCGGAAGTTTCATTTTCTTTAGCACTCGTGAAACTTCATAGCAAGCTTCTCCAGATATTTTGTTATATTCCAATTTATTTTCAGGCTCTACAGGTAGCATAAGTAAATGATGTAATGTAATTCCTTTAATGTTATGTGCTGCCAACCCAGTTGGAGCAATTACAACACAAGACAAATGTGAATCAGTTGTTTTCTGTAGATAACTGGTCTTTACTTTAATTAAGAAACTTTTTCCTGTTCCAGCTTGACCACTGACATACATTCGGAAAGGTTAAAATGATATGCATGTGCATTCTTTCTTTTCATGAAGAGATCCATGGTCAATCTGTTGTCTCACTTGCTGATATATTTCTAAATATGGGCGAAATTTCCGAATTCGCGTTCCGCGAAATTGCGCGAAATCGAATTCGCAATCCACAAAATCTGCAAATTCGTGTAACTCTGCGGATTTTTGGTTTTTGGCATGTTTGCGGGTTTTTTTGTGTGTTCACGGGGTTTTTTGCGTGTTCGTGGGGCTTTTTGCGTGTTCGCAGGCCGTTTGCATGACGAAGTTACCCATGCGGTCGTGTATGGGCACAGCACCCTCTGGTTCACCACTGCCACCCTCTGGTTGACCCCTGCCACCCTCTGGTTCACCACTGCCACCCTCTGGTTCAGCACTGCCACTCTCTGGTTCACCCCTGCCACCCTCTGGTTCAGCACTGTCACCCTCCGGTTCACCACTGCCACCCTCTGGTTCATGACTGCCACCCTCTGGTTCATCACAGCACCTCTGGTTCACCACTGCCACCCTCTGGTTAACCACTGTCACCCTCTGGTTCAGCGCTGCCACCCTCTGGTTCACCCCTGCCACCCTCTGGTTCACCACTGCCACCCACTGGTTCATCACAGCACCCTCTGGTTCACCCCTGCCACCCTCTGGTTCAGCACTGTCACCCTCTGGTTCACCACTGCCACCCTCTGGTTCACGACTGCCACCCTATGTTTCATCACAGCATATCTAGTTCACCACTGCCACCCAATGGTTAACCACTGTCACCCTCTGGTTCAGCATTGCCACCCTCTGGTTCACCACTGCCACTCTCTGGTTCACCACTGCCACCCTCTGGTTCACCCATGCCACCCTCTGGTTCACCACTGCCACCCTCTGGTTCACCCCTGCCACCATCTGGTTCATCACTGCCACCCTCTGGTTCACCCCTGCCACCCTCTGGTTCACCCCTGCCACCCTCTGGTTCAGCAGTGCCACCCTCTGGTACAGCACTGTCACCCTCTGGTTTACATCTGCGACCCTCTGGTTCATCACTGTCACCCTCTGGTTCATCTCTGCCACCCTCTGGTTCACCACTGCCACCTTCTACCGAGACCTTTTGTGACGCAGCGGCAGCACAAAAGATGCACCATGGTGCTGGGTATTAACAACGTGACGCATCTGAGAGATGCGTCTCGTTGTAAAGCCCTGCGCCATCAGGAGGTGTTCCGGCGCAGGGGAGGGCGTTCCTGCGCAGGAACGCCTCCTAAAAGTGGCTGAGTGAAATCTACAAGATTTCACTCAGTCACTTTTAGGCCAATGCTTCATCAAAACACTGCGCCTGCTTGAAGCAGGCGCAAGGCTTGATGCAGCATTGGGGAGATAGGGCCCTCCAGAGCATTGCTGGAGCTGCGTCACAAGTGCGACGCAGCTCCAGCAATGCGCTGCTTTTACGGCAAAGATGCGTGACGCATCTGTGCCGTGTTTGCCACATGGTGCGCCGCCTTGTAAATGCGGTGCACCATGGGTGGCGGAGCTGCGGCGCACAATAACTGGCGCATCCCTGGGGATGCACCCGTTATTGTAAATCTGCCCTCATACATTTAGCCAATGAGGGAGTACTTACTGATTAGACAGAAGAAAGTACTCCAGTTGAGTAGAGGTATTGCACAAAAAGGTGGCATCTTCATGGACAAACACGCAGGGCGGGATTCATTCTCCCCCCTGTTAAACTCGTTTTTGTGCCCTTCTGCCCTCTCTGTCCCCCTGTTAGACTCGTTTTTTGTGCCCTTTTGCCCTCTGTTAGACTCATTATTCCCTTGTTTTTCTGCCCTCTGTTAGACTCGTTTTTTGTGCCCTTCTGCCCTCTGTTATTCCCTTGTTTTTTCCCTTCTGCCCTCTGTTAGACTAGTTTTTTGTGCCCTTCTGCCCTCTGCCCTCTGTCAGACTCGTTTTTGTGCCTTTCTACCCCGTTAGACTAGTTTTTTGTGCCCTTCTGCCCTCTGTTAGACTCGTTTTTCCCTTGTTTTTCTGCCCTTCTGTCCTCTGTTAGACTGGTTTTTTGTGCCCTTCTGCCCTCTGTTAGACTCGTTTTTCCCTTGTTTTTCTGCCCATTTGCCCTTTGTTAGACTGCTTTTTGTGCCTTTCTGCCCTCTGCATCACCACATCATCACTCAGCGCCACCCCAGCATCACTCAGCATCACCAAATTATCATTCAGCACCACCACATTATCACTCAGCACCACCACAACACCACTCAGCACCACTACAGCATCACTCAGCATCACCACAGCATCACTCAGCACCACCACAGCACCACTCAGCACCACCACAGCACCACTCAGCACCACCACAGCATCACTCAGCACCACCACAGCACCACTCAGCACCACCACAGCACCACTCAGCGCCACCACAGCATCACTCAGCACCACCACATTATCACTCAGCACCACCACAGCACCACTCAGCACCACCACAGCAATACTCAGCACCACCACAGCACCAATCAGCATCACTACAGCACCACTCAGCGCCACCACAACATCACTCAGCACCACCACAGCATCACTCAGCATCACCACATTATCACTCAGCACCACCACAGCACCACTCAGCACCACCACAGCATCACTCAGCACCACCACAGCATCACTCAGCACCACCACAGCACCACTCAGCACCACCCCAGCATCACTCAGCACCATCCCAGTGTCACTCAGCACCACCACAGCACCACTCAGCACCACCACAGCACCACTCAGCGCCACCCCAGCATCAATCTGCGCAACCATTCAACAACAACTGGTTCAAATATGTTCTCTCAATATTTCAAACTTTATTACAAATGTCCCAAAAAAAGTTAATATTTCACTTCTGTTCTTGGATTTTCGTCACAATAAAATACACTGAACATAATCTTCACAAAAGTTATTTACAAAAGTTTATAAATTAAAATTACTTTTATTTAAGTATTAATTATTTAAAAAAATTAAAAGCCATTATAATTTGTAATATCAATACAGCTAAGTCACGTAAATACAAAACATGTTGCATTACAAATGCTATAGGTGTCACATTTGCGAAAGTGATAACTATTGGCATTGTAAATGACAAAGCTATTAAT
Source organism: Lissotriton helveticus (assembly GCF_964261635.1). Classification (NCBI taxonomy): domain Eukaryota; kingdom Metazoa; phylum Chordata; class Amphibia; order Caudata; family Salamandridae; genus Lissotriton; species Lissotriton helveticus. The sequence continues at coordinate 748,566,727 of NC_136059.1, read as the reverse complement.
TTAGCTATTTTCAAAACCAACACATAAATAAAAAAAATTGTCATTTACAAGACCAATAGCCCAAACTTTCCTAATGCGAGACCTACTGCATTGCAAATGCTTGTTTTTATATCTGTCAGTGCTTCCAGTTGAGGTTTAATTTTCGTGACAGGCGCCTCATTGCCTACTTGTAACTATTCTCTGACCCTGCTTCAAGGGTCAGAGCAGGGTCAGAGAAGAGTTGCAAGTAGGCAACGAGGCGCCAGGAAGCACTTACAGGCTTACAGCAGCAGGTGCCCAAGTTGAAGTTAATTTCTTTGTAGCCCTTTTGTAAAAGATTACAAAAAATTAGCTTCCCCCGCTGATTCACAGATTTTACCGTCATTTTGCGAGATTCGCGGATCGCGAAATCGCGGAAAATCCACAAATTCCGTGAGCGGAACGAATTTTCAGCCCATGCTTATATAGTTCTTTCTGTTCCACATTTAGTTGTTTTTCCAAGTTTCCTAAGTCTATATCATGTTCTTGAGCTTGATGCATTGCTGTTTCAACTTCATTCATTGCGATTGGCGCTTCATTTTCAAGAATTGGTTGTCCTAGTGGATCTTGACTCAGCGGAGCAGAACTTTGACCGTCTTAAGAACTGTCTCTAGCAATCTCAGCTGCAATAGTAGCTTCTTGATCGATTTCATTGTTCAACATTTTGAGATAATTTGGAAAAACAGTACATTCTATGGTATCTTTACAAGCATTGAAGGATTCTTCATAGCTCTGAAAATCTACAAGTTATTCCAATTCTGTACGCCACGGTTTTAAGAGTTGCAAAAGTGCTAAATAGCAAATTACCTTTTATCAGGAGAATTACAACTCAGTTTTCTGTGATTAATCAAATTTCCTTTCCTTGGTTTTACCAAACGTTCTTCTGAAGCAATCACTGCATATTTTCCTTCATTTATGATTTCTGTAATATTCCGTTTAAAAGTGGAATATTGCAACACTTCATGAAGACATATGTTCTCAAGATGATGACTTCTATTTGGACAATATGTGTCAAACATGTTTGTTTTGACAATATCTGTACTTTCTGGTTCTTTTTCTGCTAAATATTCAATTTCTTGTACAGATTTAAGGACTCGATTTCGAGTTGCAGCAAGACCTAGACTCACCCGAATGATTCTTCTAGATTTTGAGTATAAACTTGCAGATGACATCCGATTTGAACATTGATACGATCCAATTTCTTGATGGGATAACATCTTCAAACTGAAACTGTACAATTTCTTACTAAGACTCATCTTGTGAGAAATTTCTTCCCACATTTCCTTTAACTCAGTCTTTTCTGATTTTGTAACATAAGATGTCACATACCAGGGAATAACAATTGAATTATCCGCAACATACTGAATGTCCATATTAGCATTCCTAATTGAGAGAATAACTGAATTATAATCATTGATATATTTTAATTCTTTACTTCTTCTCAAATTGTATGAATTTTTGGGAGATTTTCTAGTAATGGTATGTCTCACAGCTGAGATAAAACTGTTTATTCTTCCTTTGGATATTACAGGGAGAGGAAATCCAAAACGACATTTTGTATAAAACTTTTCCTTAGACGTGTACTTTTGTCAACAGTATTTTGCACATCAATGACTTTGGAATCATAAGACTTGTTGCCTTAAGGTGTTTTCTTTTGTTCTTTTTGGTATCGCACATGTGGCATATTCTTCAATAAAAGACAAAACAGTGTCATCCGAATCAGTTCCGAATTTGGGTGCATCCTTGATCCATAACAGCATATGTATGTGAGGAGCACCTCTAGCTTGATGCTCCTCCCTCCAAAAGAAATCCACAACTTCTCCAAGAGGAGGATTCTTTTTATTGCAGATAAAAGACATCAAAGCTTCAAACCTATGATTGAAATATCTGCATACATTAACAGGGTCCAAAGAGCACAATTCTCCAGGTGTCTTGTGTTCAATATTTTTTATATTCGAATTTGCTTCGAGAAGAAATTCAAGTAAATCATCCCAAGTGTATTCAGCACAGCTTAGGGTAAGAAACCGCCGAGCCTGCTTCAGGCGAGGTCGCCCCCACACACCGCTGCTCCTGCCTGCTGACTGCCGGTACGCTGCTCTGCTGCCTCGTTTGCCTCCTGTGCTCCTGTGTTAATCCCTCCTCCCCCTCCTGCTGCCTTCATCTTTTCCCTCTGTGCATCCCTTGCACCCACCTGCTGCCTTCGTTTTTCTCCTTGTAGGTATTCTTTTCCCCCCATCTGCTGCCTCGCTTTTCCCTCTGGGTTTTCCTTTCCCCTTCCTGCTGCCCTCCTCCTACCTGTGTGCAGTTCTTCAGCCGGGCGACCCAGCCGCCGCTGAGCCGCCCGCGGACCTCCTTCCCGCCACAGACCCCCGGCGACTCCGCCCCCCTACTGCCCATTGTCCGCCCCGCTCCCGCCACCCAGCTGACCCGCCCTCCCGGCTCCTTACTTATGACTCCCCCTGAGCAACCGCGCAGCGGACGCGCGCAGCGGGAGCACCGAATGAGCGCCGAAGGTGCGCCAAAGGTAAGCCCGTCTGCGCCCGTCCGCGCCTGGACCGCGCCCAGTGCCAGGACCCCTGGCCCCCGAAGACACCAGCCCACCCCCCGGACCTATGACGCCAACCGAACTCATCGCACTCAACACCGGCCGATCCCCGGGATGCTACCAAGCCACCCCAAGAAGCACCCACGGACCCTTCTGCTGCCACTCGTGCAAGTTCACATGCAACCGGACCTGCCCCACACCAGCACCCAACAAGCCGAACACCAGCAGCAACCACCTGAAGTGCATCCTGCTCAACACCCGCTCCGTCCACAAACACACCATCGAACTCTGTAACATCCTCGACACCACTTCTCCAGACGTTGCCTTCCTCGCGGAAACCTGGATGAACGCCTCCTCAGCACAGAATCGCCATCGCCATCCCGGCTGGATACAAGATCACTCGGAGGGACCGCACCAACCAGACGGGAGGAGGCATCGCCATCATCCACAGGAACACCATCCGCATCACGACCAACACCGACGACACCCTCACATCCGCTGAGCACCTGCACTTCCAGATCCACACCAACCCCAAGACCACCCTCAGAGGCACCCTCATCTACAGACCCCCGGGACCTTGGACACAATTCAGCGAAGACATCGCTGACTTCATCAGCCCGCACGCCCTCCCCTCCGCTGACTACAACCTCCTCGGGGACCTCAACTTCCACTTGGAGAACAACAACGACCGCAACACCGCCACCCTGCTGGACAACCTCGCCAACCTCGGTCTCAAGCAGCTGGTGACCTCCCGCACCCACTATGCCGGACACACACTTGACGCCGTCTTCTCATCCAGCAAGGACATCGTCTTCAGCCACGCCACCGGACTCCACTGGACGGACCACAGCTGCGTCCACTTCAGCTTCAGAAGAACCACGATCCACCACCACCAGCAACAGGTTGCACGCAGAAGCTGGAATAAGATCACAGCCGACCAGCTCACCGCATCCCTGAACCAGCACCCACCCACCAGCTCAGCGAACCCCAGCCAGGCCGCCAACAACCTCACGAAGTGGATCAGCAACTGCACAGACGACCTCACCCCACTGAGGACCCCTCCCAGCAGACCCGGCAGCAAGAAAGCATCCTGGTTCACCGACGAACTAAAGAGCTCCAAGAAGAACTGCCGAGCCCTCGAGAAAGCATGGCGCAAAGACCCGACACCAGACAACATGACCACCCTCAAGCTCGCCACCCGAAAACACCACCAACTGATCCACGCCACCAAGAAAACTGCATTCAAGGCACAACTGGACAACAACGCACACAACAGCAAGGAACTCGTCAACATTGTCAAAGAGCTCTCCAACCCCAACGCCGGAAACAACAATATCACCCCATCTCAAGACCTCTGCAACTCCCTCGCCTCCTACTTCCACAACAAGATCGCAGACATACACAACAGCTTCAGCACACAACCGACGCTCCCCACGATCGCACCATCGCACCCCACCACCTCCGTCTGCGCCTGGACCCCGATCAGCACCGAAGACACCATCCGTAGGATGAACTCCATCCACTCTGGATCTCCAACCGACCCCTTGCCCTCATCACGTCTTCAACAAAGCTGACGCTGTCATCGCACCCCATCTGCGGGACATCATCAACACCTTCTTCGACACCGCCATCTTCCCAGAGAGCTGGAAGCACGCCGAACTCTGAAGTAGCGATCTACTGAAGAAACCATCAGCGGACCCCACCGATCTCAAAAACTACCGACCCATCTCGCTCCTCCCGTTTCCGGCCAAAGTCATCGAGAAGACCGTCAACAAGGAGCTGGCCGCCTTTCTCGAGACGAACGGATCCCTCGACCTCTCGCAGTCTGGCTTCCGGGCCAACCACAGCACCAAGACCGCCCTCATCGCAGCCACGGATGACATCCGAGTCCTACTGGACAACGGGCAAACAGCGGCCCTCATCCTCCTGGACCTCTCCGCAGCGTTCGACACCGTCTGCCACCACACCCTTGTGCAGCGCCTCAGCAACACCGGAATCCAGGAGAAGGCACTAGAATGGATCATCTCCTTCCTCGCCGGAAGGACTCAGAGAGTCCGCCTTCCCCCGTTCAGATCAGAAGCCACCGAAGTCATCTGTGGCGTCCCTCAAGGATCATCGCTCAGCCCCACCCTCTTCAACGTCTACATGAGCCCCCTGGCGGCTATCGCACGACAACGCAACCTCAACATCATCTCCTATGCCGACGACACCCAGCTGATCCTCTCCCTCACCAACGACCCCGCCAGCGCCAGAACCAACCTACACGAAGGGATGAAAAACGTAGCCGAGTGGATGATGAACAGCCGCCTGAAACTGAACTCAGACAAGATGGAAGTTCTCATCCTGGGCTCCTCGCCCTCCGCCTGGGATGACTCCTGGTGGCCCCCCACCCTGGGCTGTGCACCAAAACCAAGAGACCACGCACGCAACGTGGGATTCATCCTGGACTCCTCCCTCTCCATGACCAGACAAGTCAACGCCGTCTCCTCGTCTTTCTTCAACATCCTACGCATGCTACGTAAGATCTTCCGGTGGATCCCCACCGAGACCAGGAAGACGGTCACCCAAGCCCTCGTCACCAGACGACTGGACTACGGTAACGCCCTCTACGCCGGAACCACCGCCAAGCTCCAGAAGAGACTCCAGCGGATCCAGAACGCCTCAGCAAGACTCATCCTCGACATCCCCCGACACAGCCACAGCTCCGGACACCTGAGAGACCTGCACTGGCTCCCGGTCAACAAGAGAATCACCTTCCGTCTCCTCGCCCACGCACACAAAGCCCTGCACAACCAAGGCCCAAGATACCTCAACAGCCGCCTCAACTTTTACACCCCCACTCGCCAGCTTCGATCGACCAGCCTCGCCCTCGCCGCCGTCCCCCGCATCCAAAGAGCCACCACAGGAGGAAGGTCCTTCTCCTTCCTGGCCGCCAAGACCTGGAACTCCCTCCCGACCCACCTCCGCCTGACCCAAGACCACCTCGCCTTCAGGAAGCAGCTCAAGACCTGGCTGTTCGAGCAGTAGCAGACCCCCCTCCCCAAGCGCCTTGAGACCCTCCGGGTGAGTAGTGCGCTATATAAATGTTGTTGATTGATTGATTGATTGAAACCACGTAGGAATTCCTAAGTTACTGAGCATACATTTAATTTCTCATTGACGACGGTATCAATACTCGTTAGTTTCACACTGTCATGCCATCAAATTAATCAGCTGATATTCTAAATGATCGTCTCTCTGATGTACCTTATCCATAAATTCCTTTGCTGAAACATTTTGAAGATTTACTCCTTTTTTTATTATGTGGTTAATATACAGCTCTTCCTTTTAATCCTCTCTGTAAATTTGTAAGAGGCAATTTACATGTTTTAGGCTCCATACGAACAATATCCTAAAATGGGTGCACACATTGCATCAGAATAGACTCATACGTATTTAAATCTATCAGTTCTGGAGGAATACTTACCAACTCTAGATTATTATGGACAGCTCTAGCGGGCATTTTATTCTCGTCTAATTTGTTATAACAATATTTACAAATACGCTGATCAGAACCTAAATCAAAACAATTCTCTACCAACAAATAAGTTGCAAATTTCTTCCACTTATTATTATTTTCTCCTTCACTTTTTAAATACAGATCAACAGTCCTAGTTTGATTTTTATAGTGAGTTCGCCGGCAACAAATACAAGAGTAATTTGGCCTTTCACCTGAAATCACCTTAAACTTTGTAATTTGTTCTTCAAAATGTTTTGTATTAGTACATTGCACATTCTCTTCAACATTTTCTTCTATTAATGTGTCAGTTTCTGCACACTCTTGTTCAGGACCAATGTAACATAACTCGATTTAATCACAAACCTTCTTTACATCTGAGACTGACCAACGCAAAAGAGCACTGTTTAACTCCTTTAACATTAGTGCTGGACATTTTGCGTAATACAATCTTCTGACTAACGTCCGCATTTGAGAACGATGTCCTGCTAACATTCTGAAATGATGAAAAACGCTGTGACATACTTTCCTAGAAAGACAAGCCAGAGAATGACCTTGCAAACCAGTATTTGTTCTCACTCTGCAAGGATCTAGTGCTTACAAAATCTTAATCTTTTGTTTAACACTTTTTTGCTATATTTTTTCGTAAGAAATTGCGTAAAATATCAATTGATTCCTGTTGTATACTACAAATACTACTGCAATCCCAAGTATACACTGGGCTTTAGGACGTCTCCCTAGAACTTCATCAGCTATTAGTTCTTCTACATTTCTAAAAAACATCTTTTCTTTCTCAATAAGGCAACCATTTTTAACCTCATAAGCTCAACCACTGGTATCAACTGCATGCAATAAATTATTGATCTGAAAATAACTCTCTTCATTAAAGAAAGACTCTGAACTTGAACTGTGTTTTCATTCACCCAAAAAAAATCACAAACATTAGTTCTGTTAATTACTCTTTTGTTCTTACTATTGGCCTTCATAAAATGGATTGGTTTACCTAGTGTTCAAATTATTTTTAAATCTAAAATGAATAATTTCCTTTTTATTTCAAAAGTCTTCTCAACAATAATTCAATTTCTTTTTCCTTTTTATAAAATACTGCTCTTCTTTTATATTTTTCACAGCTTTTAACAAATTAAAGACAAGTCTATTGTAAAAAAAAATTCTTATTTCTTGATACTGACTCTGCCGCCTTTTACCAAACATTATGTCTTTTGAATGTTATTTTCCATTTTTTAAAATGTTTTTCTTCATTTTATTTTATGTTGTTGAGGCATTCTTTATACTTTCCACAATCTGCACACTGTTGGTAGGCTTTGAAAGTTTTTTAATAAATTATTTTGTTCTCTTAACACAAGACTTTCTCTTTTTTCCAACATGCTGTTGTTCATCCAATACTTGTTGTTGAGTTTTTTCAAATAATTGTCCTTAATGTGTTTTTTTTCTCTTTTCTCTTTTTCTAGCCATAATAACTTTCTTTTATTGATGATGAACAATATCTGAAAAAAATATATGAGATAATATTTAAAAAATATATAAAATATATTAATATATTACTAAACAAACCCATTCTACATAAACACTTTTAAACACTCCCTTTACAGCTCACATTTAATATAATGAAGTACACACCTACTAATTAAATAATTATTCAAATTAATAAGTGCAATACAAATGCATAGAATATAAATGAGTACCTAGAGTAGTAGTAGTTCACAGCAAAGTAACTTTATAAGTAGTTATATTTCACCAGAGTGATTACATTTTGACATACGTCTGTCAAGATGATCGCAGGAGTGCACACAGGCTCACAGTGTGATTCAAGACAAACATGACTATACCCAGCACTTTTATAAGACTGACTCACTAGTCTGCAAAAAGTTAGCAGACCACATACATTGTGCACATTTGACTGTACCACTGCTTGTCTGAATGCCTGACTCATTGTCAAAGTGCATAAATAGAGACTGGGTTCCGATACTACTAATAGTTGACAACAGAATAGGTTTTTAAGCAGTTATGTGTCAGCAGAGATTAAATAACCACATGCTTTTGTTAGAATGGTTGTACAAGTGGACACAGACTCACAGTGTGATTCTAGACAAGCAAGACTATTCCCTGGATTTTAGCAGGAGAGACTCAGTAGTCTGGAAGCGGTTAGGTGACTGCAAACATTCTATACATTTGACTACATCACTGCTTGTCTGAATGCCTGAATCATTCTGCAAATGCATAAGTAGTGACTGGGTTCTGATACTTCTAATAGTTGACAACAGGATAGGTTTTTAAGCAGTTATGTGTCAACTGAACACACAGGTCACAAGCTCAGCAACAATGTTACAAAATTAAACAGCAAGTGTGCTTGACTTTCCAAAGTACAAGCTTATCTTATCTAATGTACCTTTCAAAAATGTTTTACTAACCAATAAAAAACATGCTTTTAAAACACAGAAACATGCACCCTATTTTTCAGTGTATAATATTCTGAATCAGCCAATCATTTCTCTTCTTTTTTTAGAAATATCTTATTTTACAAACTGCCTACTTCACCTGCAGATATATTCTGAGTGCATCCAGACTTCCCTTCAAGATGCTCAGAGTGTGGATTGTGGGACACAGCTATAATTTCTGGTGCAAAATGTATGCTGAAAGCAGAGGTATTGACAAAGATTTAGCTTTGCCAAATGTAGACATTAAATGGATTGAGAGAGATGATTAAAGTGGCACCAATTGATGCCATTGGTTAATTCCTTTTTGCATCTCCAACACCCTGACCTCATAAGTGTGCACTGTGGTGGCAATGACCTAGGCACTTTGACTGGGGTAGGTATGGAAATGCTAATAAAGGACACCTTTGCAGAATTGATGTTACTTTTCCCCCAAACAGTGAAAGTGGTTTGGTTCGATATTTAAATAGGTATTATATACATATATAGCAATCTACATTGAAGTCTGAGTGGATGTATAAGTGGCTGAATGGAGGATTTAGTAGCAATGTTATTGATTGTCTTAGTGACTAATTTAAAGTGTCTCACAAAAAATATGGGATAGTGATTAAACTGTGTGAATACCTGTATCACTCAATCTCCTGTTGTGTAAACTACTACATAAGTTGGTTACTAGCAATGTGAAAGTCTATATTAATGATTAATTAGTTAAGTGAGTATTTGTATCGGATAGTGAATGTGTGTGTGGTTGGGTGGCAGGTGTGTGCCTGTCTGAAGATGTGTAAATAGTTGATTTAGTAGGTATATTAGGTTAAGACTGTTTGTGGAAACAATTCTTTGGGTGAGTGACTCTCTTTATGGGTGTGTTGATGAGTAAATATATTTCTCAATTATTTATGTCCAACATACTGGAAATATAAAAGGCAGTGTATGTGACAGTTGTTGTATATAAATAAGTATATATAATACTCAGTGATTGTATGAGTGACTGTATGGAAAACTGTATACTTGTAATAGTGATTTTATAACACACTAAGTATGAGTTACTATCTATCGAATAAATAAAGTGGTGTTTGTATAAGTGTGTAGCTTAGTAAATATAAGTATGATCAATTGTTTGCGTACGTGAGTAGAATGACTGCATAAGTAAATATGATGTGTGCTGGTGTGTAATGTTGATGTAGGTGTAAAAGTATATTTAACAGTGTTCTATTGATCTTTGTTAATATGTATGAGTGAATCAATAGGTAAGTGTTTAGATGTGTGTGTAGATGAAGGAATCACTGAGTGGGTTTTGAGAAACTGGTATTGGTGTGTCAATGGTTTCAAATATGGTACTCCATATTTTATAATGAGTGTTGAAAGGTTATATTAGTGTATGATGAGATGTATCAGATTGTCACATGGATGATGTCATCAGTGATGTCATTTGAGATGTCATCAGTGATGTCATCAGTGATGTCACTGTTCATGTCATGAATGATGTAATATGTGATATCATCAGCAGTGGGTTGCGGGAGCACGAGTTATACTTGGTACAACTAACTATAACGGAGGAATTTCAATGGTTGAAATGTCCAGCTAACTATATCACCCCTAAAACCTATGTTTTTTTTTCAGTGAATTTCTAAGGTTTTTTAAATGCTAATTCCTTACTACAACATTTCTGAAACCTATTGTTTTTAAGAGAATTTCAAAGGTTTTTTAAATGCCAATTCCTAACTATAACAAATCTGAAACCTATGGCTTTTTAAGTGAATTTCAACGTTTTTTTCAATGCTAATTCCTACCTATAACATGTCTGAAACCTTTGTTTTTTTTCAGTGAATTTCAAAGGTTGTGTAAATGACAATTTTTAAATGTATTAATTGTTATATTTATTTTTTTGATACTGATTTACTACATTTTTTTAAACAATTTATTTTTAGATATTTTTGTTTTTAAATTACATTATAATTACATGATACATTACATTACAAAATATACTTTCTCAGAATTAATTACTTTAATTTAAATACTTTGTAAATACACAATAGACTTTTAAGTACAGTAGTTCCAGTTGTTGCAATGGGCAACACAATTTCAAACACTATACAACTTTGAGCTCAATGTGAATTTCTAGGTAAATACAATTAGTTACTTTATGGATTACTTTTCTAACCACAGGACTGGATCCTAGATTCAGTCCTTGGACATCTCCTGTAAACAGTTGAGTAAAAGCGTTTTGGTTACAGTAGTGATTTTTAAGGAATATTATTGTATTTTGAAAATTGACACAAAAACTTTTTCACAGAGAATGACCAATGTTATCCTATGGGAGGAAATTCACTTAGCAGGTAAGTAGTGCTATCATTACTTTTTCTTACTCAGTGGTGGATCCTGTATCCAGCACTGGTGCATCTTCTGCAAACAGTTGGAAGAATGCGTTTAAATCATACTTGCGATTTTTAAGGAATATTTTTAGTTTGTGAAAATAGACACAGAAACTTTTCTGGTGAAAAACAGACAATGGATTCCTATGGAAGGAAATACAAGTTACTGGTAAGTACGGTTAGAATTACTTTTCAGGGTCAGTGCTGGGCTAAAAGATGCAGCACTGGGTTCTCTCCTGATAACAGGTGAGTAAATCGGTATTTGTAGTACATCCAGTAAGCGTCACAGGGCTGCGTAGCAGAGAGATGTAAAAAGGGGCACGGCCTGCACCACCTCTCTGCAGCGCAGCGCAGTGGCACTTCCTGGAAGCACCTGGTGCACTACTTGGCCCCCATGGTCCCTCAGGTTTGAAGTTGAATTTTTTCCCCAACTTAAAACGCGCCACAGAGGGTGTTTGCACACATCGCGTCAGGCCCCGTCCTTCCTTCACCACTGTGTAAACGCACCCTGTCACCATTCCAAGTTGAGAGATTAAGTCCCTAGTTTCAAACTATCCCACTAGACACCTCCAGTAAGCGCCAAAGAGCTGCGTTGCAGAGAGATGTTCAAAGGGGCATGGCCTCTGAACACCTGTCTCCAACGCAGCTCCCTGGCACATACTGGAGATTCCTGTCGTAAATTGAGAATAATTTCAAGGGTACAGGGGTGTCCAAAGGACACCCTGTTGCACCCCTGAAATAAGCATTGGTGCACATGTGGTGCACATACATGCCCTAAGGGCACGTATGTGCATCACATGGCACTTTGAAAAATGCAAAAATGGGCAGTTGTCAAGGAATTCGCAAATTACCACCAACTTGAAATTTGCGATTCCTTAAATGCAATTGCAAAATAAGGAATCGCAAACTTTGCGATTCCTTATTTTGCACCAATGGAATGCGAATGCGAATTTACTTCATACATATGGCCCATAATGAGGAAATATTCACAAGATGTTGCAAAAGAGCAGAATCAAAATACAGGGATGAAATAATCAAAGAAAAATTGCAAATACAAGAAACAAATGAAATTCGACTGATTACCACACTGTCTCAAGAAACAAAACAGTTAAAAAACATTTTGAAAAAACATTGGAAAATTCTAAAATTAGATCCTCCGAGTGCGACATTTTGTAGAGCTCCGAATTTAAAAGATACTTTGGTACAAAGTCATTTTTGGAAGAAGCAACAAATTCTGGAACATGTCAGAGCAATCATTGCCAAGGATAAGGGAAATACTGTGGCAAAGAATATGGAACAAGCACACAACAGTGATTAGAAGCAATTGAGATTTAACGGTATTGAATCAGTGGAATCACATGTGAGGGGTGGTAACCGGGAGAAGTATTTACGACAAAAGGAATCACGGCAAATACTTGCACTTCGAACATGTATGCCACACGGTCTTAACCAGGATGAAGAGCTTTACGTACATTTGTAAATATTGAACTAATAGGTTTCGCTGACTGTGAATTTGAGGCATTGCCCTTAATTTTAACAAAGCTGTTTTTTATTTAGATTTATTTTTTTAGTTTTGGGGTAATGGCAAACTGGAACAATATTTTTTTCAATGTTACATACTATAATTAGAGGAATAGTGGTAAAATCTCACCGGAGGGTTCTAATCCACACAATAATGCAATCTTGTAATAATGTGTATGGTGTGCTCCAAAATTTCACGCATGAAATCCACCAGAGGGTTTTAATATATTCATGGACATAGCCATGTAATAATGTTGAGTCGGAGCTCTGAACTTTATAAGGGAAAAATATTATCAATAAATATTACCGGACGCGGTAAAACCCCACTAGAGGGGACAATGATAAATACTACTTTTTAAAATAATGGTGAAATTACGACTGATGTAACTTGTAAAATCGGAAATACTTGCCATTCTGTGATTATCATGTTACAAACTACAGAGACCAGAAAGCCAAGCGCCCATTTTGGGATTGTCAGTTTTATAATAAACAATTGTTTGTGGCAGGAAGTCATGTGACTTTGTTTCAAATAAATATGTCAGTAAATTGCTTCTAATCCACCCTGACCAAGGCCTCATGGAGAATGAAACGCGTTGGTAGAGACTGTGGATTGACCCGTGCAAAGTGATTTGAGAACAATAAACACCTTTTGAAAACCTTTAGGGAGTGCGCTCCGTGTGTCCTTTTGATGAGGGAGGATTCTTTGATGGATTAATAATGGCTGGGCTCAGCCGAGGAGATTGCACCGCAAAAATGAGCGCCGCGATATGCAGCGAAAATCAAGCCTTTCTTTGAACATGTAACAATGCTGCAGCGGTGATCGCTGGTACAAAACAAACTGTTAATCTTACAGACGGGAAACATTGTTGCAAGCCAGACGGCTACAACTCGGAGAAATGAAACGTCGGAGGTAAGAAGCATTTGATGTAACACCCTGTGTTTGCCGATTTTGTCTGCGTGTTAGCCAGTTATAAACCCATTAGAAACTTGCCACTAGTATTCAGTATTATCTGAAGGTGAAAGTTGGAAGGGGTTATTATAACGAACGTTACAAAGCTGTTAAAAGGCAGAAGTTGAATTATATCGCGGAGAAATAACACAGAGTAAAAATGGCTACAGAGATGAAAAAAAGGGAAGCAAAATGGACGGAGTTGATGGACTCTCCTTTCTTTGAACAAACAAATGAGAGTAATTCGGAACCTGCAAACTTTGGAACCTGCAAACTTCGGTACCTGCAAACAAAACCGCCCACCACAACACGGATGCCAAAAGTAAAAAATGAGTGCCGCGATATGCAGTGAATATCGAGCCTTTTCTTTGAATAAATATATATATATATATATATATATATATTCCACACACTCCTGGTCGTGATTCCTTAGTTGAAAAACCAGAGTCGGAGCCCAATTGTTTTACGATGCTGTCAGTTTATTGGCAGAACAAAACCCAACGCGTTTCAAGATCCACCGATCTCTTGCTCACGGGTGGGGCTATGCTGGTACTGACCTTCATTTAAAGAGACATGGTGTTTACAATTTGTGCACGTGTGTATAGACATAAAGGAAATACCACATATGCTCAGTCTGTTCATTGTAAATCACGTTTCATGTAAACAATTATACCACTCCTCACAGAAATATGGGAATAAATGGGGAAGCCGAATATTAGACATATTATTCAAACTATACATACAATGGTTGTATTCCAAGGGCAAATAATCAGTTTGCCCAAATAACAAGCGCGCTTGCGCAAACCATAATGTCCGGTTCTGTGTTATTATCACACGATTCCCCGATTCTAATTCGATTATTATTTTGCCCCAGTGGGCTAAAGTTCATCAATTCAATCAATATTGGCTTCCAGTGATGCCCATGTGGGCGGTAGTATCTCCCATATCCTGTAAAGGAAAAAAGAAAACAGGACTGTAGCAATATTCTACGATATTTACATTTCAAATTAGTGCAAAAAATTATTTTTGTTAAAAGCAATTTAAAATTTAAACTTCAGATACCAAAAGAAGCAGCAGCCTATTCTACATACAAGAAACCGTATTCTATGTTTGGAGGTGAATGGCTAGCTCCTCACCCAAATTGTGTCCAGTGGGCTGCAAGGTATTGTACATTATAATGTATTTTGATTCCAACTTGCGTAACTCTAGCCACCTATTCCCTCCCCTCTCATTAGGTTCAACGCTGTCCAATACACAGAATTTCATCAAATTTGGATTTTTGTTGTGTACCCGTGCAAAATGCCTCGCTACCGGGTATTGCTGATTCTCGTTTCTTATTGCTCTCTGATGCTCTAGAATTCTTAACTTTGCCTGTTTAGTAGTGCAGCCTATGTAAAATTTCTTACACGGACACTCCAGAGCATAGACCACATACTGTGTAGTGCAGCTAAGATGCTTGGTGATTGTATGGGCACTTCTGTCTTTAGATAGTTCAATCGTTTTCCGAGTACAACTGTGTTTGCAGGCTTTGCATCTAAGACATGGAAAAAATCCTTGAATAGAATTAGTTTTTTTACTCTCTTTTATCAAAGTACTGCTCAGAGTGTCCCTAAGGGATTTTGCTTTCCTGTAAGTCAATGAGGGAATATCATGGATTGCCTCTTTGACATCGTTGTCCAATTTCAGTGTCTCCCGGTACTTGGTAAGGCTTTTACGAAGTTTCCAAGATTGACTATTATAAGTCGTAATAAACCGTACCTTCTCATCCTTTTTATGTTCTTTGGGGATTAATAGATCTTTCCTGTCCATTGTACTGACTTTTGTCACTGCCTGTTGTATAATTTTATCACTGTACCCCCTCTCTGAGAATCGCTGTATCATAATCTCACTCTCTTCCTGAAAACCTTCGTTAGAACTACAATTTCTCTTGGCCCTTATTAGTTCACCCAAGGGAATACTTCGTATCAGGCTTTGGGGGTGGCTACTCCCTGCATGTAGCAGACTATTTCCAGCCGTCAGTTTCCGAAATAGAGTACTTGTGAGTTTACCACCTTTGACTGTCAGTTTAACGTCTAAGAATTCCAATTGGTCTTTGCTGATCACACTTGTGAATTTAAGATTCAGAGAGTTGTTGTTCAAATTTGCTTCAAATTCGTGTATTTGGTCCAAAGTGCCATCCCAAACACAGAAAATATCGTCTATGTATCGTTTCCAGAGGATGACGTGGGCACTGTAGTGGGCGATCTTCCTCACCACTAGCTCCTCCCACCAGCCTAGATATAAACAAGCCAGGCTGGGGGAAAAACAAGTGCCCATCGCCACCCCCCGGATCTGTTTATACATAGATTTGTTGAAGATGAAAAAGTTGTTTTTCATACATTCCCAAATCATGTCGAGTAACATGTGGGTGTGTGATAGAAGGGAAACAGATCTGTTCCTGAGATAGAATTCACATGCTTCTACCCCTAACTCCTGTGGGATACTGGTGTACAAACTAGCCACATCAAAGCTAACCAGCCAATATTGAGGGCTCCACACAACATCCTTAATGATACCCAAAAAGTCAGATGAATCCCTGACATATGAGGGTAACTCACTCACATAGGGCTGTAGAAAATGATCCACATACCTGCTGGTTTTTTCATAAAGACTACCTACCGACGAAACAATAGGTCTGCCGGGGGGTGCCTTCAAGTTCTTGTGTAACTTTGGGAGAAAGTATAAAGCCGGTACTTTTGGATATTTTACCTGAAGATAGTTAAACTCATCATCCTCAAGTATACCTCTGGCTTTCCAGTCACACAATTTCTCGTCATACACGGGTACACAACAAAAATCCAAATTTGATGAAATTCTGTGTATTGGACAGCGTTGAACCTAATGAGAGGGGAGGGAATAGGTGGCTAGAGTTACGCAAGTTGGAATCAAAATACATTATAATGTACAATACCTTGCAGCCCACTGGACACAATTTGGGTGAGGAGCTAGCCATTCACCTCCAAACATAGAATACGGTTTCTTGTATGTAGAATAGGCTGCTGCTTCTTTTGGTATCTGAAGTTTAAATTTTAAATTGCTTTTAACAAAAATAATTTTTTGCACTAATTTGAAATGTAAATATCGTAGAATATTGCTACAGTCCTGTTTTCTTTTTTCCTTTACAGGATATGGGAGATACTACCGCCCACATGGGCATCACTGGAAGCCAATATTGATTGAATTGATGAACTTTAGCCCAATGGGGCAAAATAATAATCGAATTAGAATCGGGGAATCGTGTGATAATAACACAGAACCGGACATTATGGTTTGCGCAAGCGCGCTTGTTATTTGGGCAAACTGATTATTTGCCCTTGGAATACAACCATTGTATGTATAGTTTGAATAATATGTCTAATATTCGGCTTCCCCATTTATTCCCATATTTCTGTGAGGAGTGGTATAATTGTTTACATGAAACGTGATTTACAATGAACAGACTGAGCATATGTGGTATTTCCTTTATGTCTATACACACGTGCACAAATTGTAAACACCATGTCTCTTTAAATGAAGGTCAGTACCAGCATAGCCCCACCCGTGAGCAAGAGATCGGTGGATCTTGAAACGCGTTGGGTTTTGTTCTGCCAATAAACTGACAGCATCGTAAAACAATTGGGCTCCGACTCTGGTTTTTCAACTAAGGAATCACGACCAGGAGTGTGTGGAATAATAGGGGCTGGCGTACCCCGTCGTGAGCCCGCCGTACAAAGAGGCTTTAGCACGCCAACTCCGTGTGTGTGCAATATATATATATATATATATATATTCATGCTCCTGTGGTACCCTCCGATTGAGAAAGCACCCAAACATCCGCACTCGACTGAAAGTCTATTTAATCAAGTATAGAAGTTCTCAGCCAGCCAAACCCTTTCACAGCAATGTTGCGGTGCCTGACGCGTTTCAAATGTCTTCCTCAGAGGCTGCAGTGGCAAAGAACAAGTAAAGTCCTGTCACACCCTTTCCTAATAAACGTAATCACACGCCACCTATTGGGCTGCACCTTATGTAACTGTGCAAAGTATCATGGGAGATGGAGTGCCGGTGCTGTTGGTGGCATGTGGGAACATCCTAGATCCTTGTTTGTCTGCTCCAGATATATATATCACACTCCAATTTCTTCCGGAAAACCAAAAGAACCGACTGCAGTCCGTTAGTGGAAAATAAAACGGGTTTATTAATCAGTTAAATCAAAACAGGACGCGTTTCGGCTTCACGCCTTTTTCTTGCTGTTAGGCACATCTTTTGAAAACGGTATTTAAATAAAGTTTTCAACTAAACAACGTCATTAGCATTTGTAATCAACATAAATGATGCACTTCTGCACATATGTAAATGGTGGCCATATTAAAGTATATTTCATCATGATTCCCAATATAGGAAAAACTGAACTGATTGAGCCGTGTATCGGCTACTGCACTGTATCCTAATACAATCAATGCTGTGGATTTACACAATTCATTTTCAAACTCATATGAACAAGAACATATACTTTCATTACATTCAATTCATGTATGTTTATTAATTCATTTGCCAAAAATTCATCAACTATTTACAATCCAGCCTTGGATAGGCTTTTATTCCACAACAATAGTTTTATCTATATATATATTTATATAATACAATTTACTGTGCAAAATAAATTAATTTGATCTACAGGTGAGCTAAATACGGGAGGGAATCTGGAGAGGGGTATAACTACCCTAGATGAATTGCTAGTTCCTCCTCGATATTGAGGCCTGATGGTATCTTGGTTTGTAGGTCAATAAAAAAACGGGATTCTAACCTGCGTAATTGTAAGTCTCTGTCCCCCCACGATCTTTTAAGAGGATGTGGTCAAGGCAGAAGAAGCGAAGGAGGTTACGGTCACTCCGATGTTTCTGGGCAAAATGCCGGGCTATAGGGTAATTAGGATCATTATGTTCAATGGCTCTAGCGTGTTCTAAGATCCTTCTCTTCACAGGGTGTTTCATGCTGCCAATATAACGCAATTTACAGGCGCATTCCAGACAGTATACACAATAAGGAGTTGTACACGTCATGAATTTGTTGATCCATCTGGTTGAGGTTCCACCAGCGATTAAATAGTGAGTGACTTTGGGACTAGTTTTACATGCCTTGCAGTGATGACAAGGAAAAAACCCAGTAAGGTTTCCGAGTCTTGAAGTTTTTGGAATAGGGTCAAAATGACTATGACATGCAAGTCTCTCAATGATCGATTTGGTCGGTACGTAATCTGCGGAAAATCAGAAATCTTCTTGCCTATGGTGAAATCTGATTTAAGGATATGCCAGTTACGTGAGAGAACTTACTGAATCTTTTTAGAATCTTGGGAGAAAGTGGTAATGAAACATAAAGTGCTTTTAGTGACTTTTTCTTTCCTTTTTGAGTCTTTTTATATATATATATATATATATATATATATATATATATATTGGTATATATAGTTAGTATTGTTTTCCATAGGGAAATCGCAACATTCTATTGGGAATAACTTTGGCGCCGGTTGAGGAATATTCCTGAAATGTCATCAGTGATGTCACTGACCATGTCATGAATGATCTAATATGTGACATCATCAGCAGTGGATTGCGGGTGGGCGAAATATAGTTAGTACAACTAACTATATAGTAGCAATATCAATGGTTTTGTATGAGTAAAATGTCCAGCTAACTATAACACCACTAAAACTTATAGTTTTTTGAGTGAATTTCAAAGGTTTTTTAAAAGCTAATTCCTAACTATATAACTCCTGAAACCTATGGTTTTTTCAGTGAATTTCAAAGGTTTTTTAAAAGCTAATTCCTAACTATATAAGGCCTGAAACCTATGGTTTTTTCAGTGAATATACTGCACTACTTACCAGGCTCCGGACATTGGATGCTGGGATTTGCAGTTCCTCGAGGCTTCGAGGAGTGCCACAGGTGTGCAGTACTACTACAGGGGGCGGGGCGGATACTGATCCAATCCGAGAGAAGCAGGACACTGAAATTGAGGCAAATGCCATTGTGACTGTTGCTGAAACTATCGAGGGCGCTGACGAAGGCTAGATGCCGAAATGCATTCGCTGTGATGTTTCTTTAATAAATTTCCTCCATGGTGTCTCCCATTGCTGGCCTCTGCCTTTTCTTCGAGGAGGGTTTGTTGGATATATATATATATATATAACAGGAATCTCCTCCGAATGAAAGAGTAGTGACCCCAGGGGAGATTTAAAAGGAGCACTTTATTTCGGTGAAAACTCAGGCGGATGCATTTCGGCTTGTGGGCCTTCTTCGGCGCCCCTCTCCACTCGTAAGTGCTCTGCCAAATGTAGTCCTGTCTCCATAATGTTTTATGCGCCTTGCTCCGCCCCCAGATGAAAATAGGCACACCCATGTAGTCCTGCGTGGGAGGACTGCAAAACCCACAATGCTTCAATGTGGTGCATAGCGGGATCAGTGATGCACGTTAGGGGTAACAACGCTGGATTTGGCACTGGATGACAGGCACAGACCACAAACCTGCTGGGAGGTGAGGCAACACCAACGTCCAGTTCTCCCTCGGGTCTCCCCTTCATCGCTACAACTGCTCCGTGTAGAGTCCTTTAGCGGGGGCAGGCAAGGAAATCCCCGTCGCCCAAACAGGAGAAGCAATATCTCCCGACCGCCGTTTTTCTCCAGACGTCGAGGTGGGTGCCAAACGTAACTGCTAACACAGTCCAACAAAGATGCTCAGACGAGCTTGCCAGGACGTTCGGACCTCTTGTGCGGCGAGGGTGCACTAAAATTGCGCTCTGGCATGTCGCAAAATTGTATAACAGGAATCTCCTCCGAATGAAAGAGTAGTGACCCCAGGGGAGATTTAAAAGGAGCACTTTATTTCGGTGAAAACTCAGGCGGATGCATTTCGGCTTGTGGGCCTTCTTCGGCGCCCTTCTCCACTCGTAAGTGCTCTGCCAAATGTAGTCCTGTCTCCATAATGTTTTATGCGCCTTGCTCCGCCCCCAGATGAAAATAGGCACACCCATGTAGTCCTGCGTGGGAGGACTGCAAAACCCACAATGCTTCAATGTGGTGCATAGCGGGATCAGTGATGCACGTTAGGGGTAACAACGCTGGATTTGGCACTGGATGACAGGCACAGACCATGAACCTGCTGGGAGGTGAGGCAACACCAACGTCCAGTTCTCCCTCGGGTCTCCCCTTCATCGCTACAACCGCTCCGTGTAGAGTCCTTTAGCGGGGGCAGGCAAGGAAATCCCCGTCGCCCAAACAGGAGAAGCAATATCTCCCGACCGCCGTTTTTCTCCAGACGTCGAGGTGGGTGCCAAACGTAACTGCTAACACAGTCCAACAAAGATGCTCAGACGAGCTTGCCAGGACGTTCGGACCTCTTGTGCGGCGAGGGTGCACTAAAATTGCGCTCTGGCATGTCGCAAAATTGTATAACAGGAATCTCCTCCGAATGAAAGAGTAGTGACCCCAGGGGAGATTTAAAAGGAGCACTTTATTTCGGTGAAAACTCAGGCGGATGCATTTTGGCTTGTGGGCCTTCTTCGGCGCCCCTCTCCACTCGTAAGTGCTCTGCCAAATGTAGTCCTGTCTCCATAATGTATATATATATATTCACTGAAAAAACCATAGGTTATAGACCATATATAGTTAGGAATTAGCATTTACAAAACCTTGAAAATTCACTGAAAAAACCATAGGTTATAGACCATATATAGTTAGGAATTAGCATTTAAAATACCTTTTTTTACTCACACAAAACCATTGAAATTCCATATATAGTTAGTTGTACTAACTATATATCGCGCACCCGCAATCCACTGCTGATCATGTTACATATTACATCATTCATGACATGGTCAGTGACATCACTGATGACATCACTGATGACATCTCAAATGACATCACTGATGACATCACTGATGACATCTCAAATGACATCACTGATGACATCACTGATGACATCACTGATGACATCTCAAATGACATCACTGATGACATCTCATTTGACATTACTGATCACATCACTGATGACATCATTCATGTGATAATACGATGAACCTCTTCAGACTCTAATATAACCTTAGATACACTCAGTGTAAACAGACACTCACAGACTGTCACTCATCCATGGAGTTACTCACACACCTAGTCAGTCATGCAAAGAATCAATCACACCTCCATTTCCTAAACTATACAGTTATACACACCTTACTTATTCAAACATATACTAACACATATTTACTCTCTTTTACAATGCCTGATACAAGTTCACAATGATCAATACAGCCACTCACACATTCACTGGCTCTTATGCACAGTTATTTATATATGTCAACTGTCACATGTACTGTGTTTTACATATGTACTTACTTTGACATGTAGTACTGAGATATCCATTCACTCACCAATGCACTCAGTCAACCGCCCATACAGGTGTTTCTACATGCACTTTTGAACCCATACATCTAGTGAATCAACTGCTCACACATCTATGCACAGAGTCATACACCTCCCAGCCACCCACACACACACACTCAGTCTCCCATACAAATACTTGGGCAACCAATCAATAACCCATATACTTACTCATATAGCTACTGATCAACACATGCAGCAGTTTACAGAACAACAGACATAATGATGCACAAATTAAGACAGTTTAGTCACTAACCCATGCACTCAGTGACACACATTTATTCACTCACTCATACAGTCAGTCATGCACCTACTAAATTCTTCATCCAGACACTTATACATCCACTCATTCTTCAATATGTAAAACATATTTAAAGTTTACAGAAACATACAGTCACTGGATGTTGTCATCAGTGATGTTATCAGTGATGTCATTTGAGATGTTATCAGTGATGTCATCAGTGATGTCACTTGAGATGTCATCAGTGATGTCATCAGTGATGTCACTGACCATGTCATGAATGATGTAATATGTGACATGATCAGCAGTGGATTGAGGGTGCGCGATATATAGTTAGTACAACTAACTATATATGGAATTTCAATGGTTTTGTGTGAGTAAAAAAAGGTTTTTTAAATGCTAATTCCTAACTATATATGGTCTATAACCTATGTTTTTTTCAGTGAATTTCATTGGTTTTTTAAAAGCTAATATCTATAGCTGTAAAATGTATTCTTCTTTAAATCAAAAAATATATTTCATATGTTTATTAATAATTTTTTTTATTATTATGTTTTGGTTCGCTCCCGGTTCGCGAACCGGGTAGCTTCCCGTTAGCTCAATTTGGTGCCGCGACCCGGTCCGCGAACCGATAAACGTTCCGTTAGCGCAACTGCAGCGTTAGAAATCAACATCGTGACGCGTCGCGGAAGCGCGACGTATCGCGTTGTCACGTAATGCGGCTTATGACGCGCCGCGTTAGCGCACCCGGAAGTGCTCCGGTACGCGAACCGAGGCGCGAAGCGCAGCTCCCCGGAAGCGATCCGGGGCGCGTCCCGCAGCGCGTAACATAAGCGTAACAGGTCATGTGACTTGTTAATAAAACTTTTCATTGGTTCATTTCACTTTTGGTTTCCTAATGATGTAAGGCTAGGTCATGTGACCTAAAAATAACACTTTTCATTGGTTTAGAACTATTTTTTTTCCAAAATGATGAAAGCCCCCACCTTTTTTCTCACTCTGACTTTCAACTTTGTGAAAGGAAGACCTATTTTGCTGAGTAGAAAATGGCTTCAGTAGTAGCTGCAGCTGGTGCACCCCCACCACCACCACCACCACCATCAAGGAAGAGAGGACCACCTCCACAGTTCCTTCCCAACACAGAGGAGGAAGAGGATGAAGAAAAGGAAGAGGAAATACAGCCAACACAGTTTTTACGTGAGGAGCCCCGGATATCTCACCACAAAAATAGTTTTATTTGGCAGTTTTTTTCTTTTCCTGAAGGACAGAAAAACGTGAATGCTCGCTATGTGACATGCCTCATATGCAAAGAAGATTTATCTAGAGGCACAGATAAGAAGTATAGTTACGGCAACTATACTATGCACCGTCACATGCAGAGGTGGCATCCACTGAATTACAGCAGGGCAGAGATGCGTGACCTGCAAGACAACCCACCAACTCCTGTGGCCAGGACAACGGCACAGGTAACTCTGTCGGGGCCAGAGGCACGGGAAACAGTGCCAAACATTCAAGAAAATTTTGTGCACATGAAGATAGTGTGTATATATTGCGGTAACCTACTCTCATGTGGCAATATGAGTATTAATTTGATAAACAGAGCATATGAAAACCACAAGTGCTCTAAACGCCACAAAAAATAAAAAAATAAAATTGCTCCTGTTGAGCCCTTTCTAATGCCTGTTTTTTGTTGTTTCCCCCCCAAAAAAACCAAAAAAAACATAAAATTGTTCAAAAAATACAAAAAAAACAAAAAAATTCTGAAAAATAAAAAAAAATATAAAACAACAAAAACATTAAAAAAAAGTTCTTTTCAGAACTACCTCCCCTTTATAAAAAAATTGCTAGAATGTTTAGCACTCTGGCAACCTCTATTTCTTTTGGTTCGCCTACCGGTTCGCTCCCCGGTACGCGAACCGGGAGCGAACCCAAAAAATATTTTTTAAAAAAAAGAAGAGTAAGTATAAGGGAAGTAAACAGAGAGTAATGTTAAAGGAAAGACAGCTATAGGGACTAAACCAGAGATACTGTTTAGTAGATTTATTTACCGAAGAAAAGATGGAAGAGGATATAATTGTGAAAAACAAAATAGATAAGGAAGTGAAAGAAAAAAAGGAGAGTAGAAGAATAACAAAGAAGAGTTTCTTAGAGAATATGAGTGAATGTTCAAAATAAGATTAAAACATGTGGAATAACAGAGAGAAAAAACAGAAAGCAGAAAAGAAGAAGTAACAGAAAAAGAATAATTGAAACAGCAAAGAAATCTAAATAACATAGGGGCATATTATCAACATAGGCAATAAAAGATTTGCAGCTTTTATCGGCAGAAATGTGTCGCTAAAGCCGCTTTTGCGGCACAAAACTGTCGCTAAAACCACTTTTGCAGCAGTTTTCTGCCGATAAAAACAGCAATAATTTTATTGGCTGTGTTCATAATATGCCCCTTATTGTTCTTCAACTACACAGAGAAAGCATAATGAACAAGTAGTGAAAGAGTGATCAGTCAGAGACACTAAGAGTAATAGAGACGGAGTGAGTGAACAAGAGTGAGGAACTATGAGAAGAGAGGGACTGAGAAAAGGAGTGGAAGTAGTAGAGTAAGTAAGTAATAGAGAAAGGAATGAGGGAAGTAGCAAAGGCAGGAAAGTGAGGGTTAAAGAAATGAAGCAGTGGAACTAATAGTAGTTAAATGTGATAGAAATGTAATGTAAAGAGTACAAAACATTTACCTTATAATTGTCGTTAACTTAGTCACTTGTTATTTTTATACTTTCAATCTGTGAAAGAGAGAACAAACATTTGAAAAATATTAAAACATGTATTTAAAAATTAGAAAAGCAAGGGAAAAGATTGAAGGACAAACAGTTTTTCAAAAACTTTGACACTTACAGAAGCTTCTGCTTCTCCAGGCCCCCTACACAGTCCTAAAGATATACATTTTAAACTAACAGTATCTTTATGCAGATGAAGTGAGGCCTATCTTGGAACATGGTGCATCTTTTGCACTGCTGTTGTCTCACAAAAGTGACGCAATGGCAGCGCAAAAGAGGTGCACAATCATCATAAAACTGTTCCTAACATTTTAAATGATTGTTTCAGGATGGCAATAAAGTGTGTCCTATCCAGACGTTTGTTTCAGGTGAGGCCTACTCAGGGTTGCAGATGAAATTTAGGCTTGTTGAAGAGTACAGAGGAGATAATACATGTGCAGGCCAACCAATAAAGTTCAGACCTCCTCTGTTTCCCTGGACAGGCCTAAACTTCATCTGCACAATGTGATTCGTAATGTTAGGAAACACAGGTAATGTATTTGAAAAACGTGCAATTTCATTTGCTCATTTCACAATCACATCACTTGTGTTTCCTTTGATTAGGTATCTCATTGTGTAGATGTAGTCCAGCATATGAAAGAGTACGCACTGCATGCAACAACTTTGTATGTATGTATGTATGTATGTATAGGCATTTATATAGCGCACTACTTACCCGTAGGGTCCCAAGGCGCTTCGACCGCTGCGAAACCCTTCCTGGCTTCCCTGAGAGATGGTCCCTTAATGGGTATCTCCAGGGTGAGACCAGGCATCCCCGGCGGTCTGGTGGGGCCGTTAGTGAAGATGAGGCAAGCTAATGCCCAGAGTTGCCGAGTGTGATCGCTGATCAGAGTGGGCACCGAGGCGAGAGAATTATCGAGTCCGCTGACCCTGGTCCAGAAACCTGCCGCGCCGGGAATCGAACCCTGGTCCCGGGCCGTCCTCTGCTCTCGGGTCTGCCGCCTCTAACCAGTGAGCCACACTACTTCACTTCACTTCACTTTGACACTTACTGAAGCCTCAGCTTCTCCATGTCCCCTACACAGTCCTAATTATATACATTTTAAACTGACGGTATCTTGCTGGAAATGAACTGAGGCCTATCTTGCAACATGGTGCATCTTTTACACAAAAGTGACGGAACAGCGGCATAAAAGAGGCACACAGCCTTCATAAAACTGCCCGTAACATTTTAAATGATTGTTTCTAGATGCTGATAAGGTGTAACCTATCCACAGATTTGTTTCAGGTAAGTCCTACTCAGGGTTGCAGATGAAATTTAGGCTTGTTGAAGAGTATAGAGGAGATAATACATGTGCAGGCCTAATAACGAAGTGAGTCATGTCCACTGCACTCTTGAACAAATGTCAGACCTCCTCTGTCTCCTGGAACAGGCCTAAACCTCATCTACACAATGTGATTGGTAATGTTAGGAAACACAGGTAATATAATTGAAAAACGTGCAATTTTTTTTGCTCATTCCACAATCACATCACCTGTGTTTCCTTTGCTTAGGTATCTCATTGTGGAAATGTAGTCTATCATATGAAAGACTATGTAGAATGTGAGCAATGTATGCAACAACTTTGACACTTACAGAAGCCTCAGCTTCTCCATGTCTACTACACATTTCTAAATGTAGATCATAAGTACAAAAAGTACAGAATTAATTATACATGTTAAATGGTTTATTTTTGCTGTTCTCAGAATTTATCAAATTTCACTAAAAACAGTGACTGGAAGGTATTCATCATATAACAGCGGGGAAAAAAAAACACATTAAAAATGATTGTGTTTAAAAAACCCATATAACATAACCAATCAGAAATCAGAACTCCTCAAAAGTAACTTACTTTCCATGACGTCAAAGGATGTCCTATGAACAGCTTACACTCGGTTGTGCTGTTTTTATTTTCAGCCCGCCACTTTCTGAAAGAAAACCTCCATCGTTTTGAAAAATATGTTACATACAATAAATGACTTCTCGCTCTCTACCACACGTTTCCACAAGGCCAAATCATGTAAGAGCCATTTATAACTCTTGGAATTCTTGTAAGCAAATCCCGTCATTTTGTATTTCCGCAACTTTCAGAAAGAAAACGTTCAAGATCACTTTCACAATCCTGGACTAGTAATATCTTACCCTTCTTGCTCACTCATGTTCTACATTTCCTATGACACTGATACTGCTTACTATGAAGCAGACTTACACTACCTCTATGACTACTACAATTATTTAATTCTCTACATCACTTTTAATCACAAAGCAATATAAAACAGTAGATAAAATTATATCAACCCCTAGAATCATTACACGCCAGTTACCTACCCTAAATTCTCTTTTCTGAAAACAGAAAGTAAGAATATTTTTAAGTAAAAAGACAACATTGTATCGTAGTCAAATGGGAATAATTTCCGAAACAGCACATTTTTTTACATTTTCAATAAGCTGTGTAATAAGCGGATCTTGTCAAATGACCATCATGCCATATAATAGCTGCAGTTACAAATGTTCTTCCTAAAATCAACGACTGTGTAGCCACAACATTTGTAATTAAAGTTGAAGACTTACTTTCATCAGGTTTGTATAGTTGGATTTTTAAAATGACATTATAATCAAAAGTTTGGACCAATAATCTAGACAGCATTGCAGACTTACATTCCCTCTACTCCATGTTTTGATTGGCTGCTTGAATTAGCTTATAAAAAGAAACAGTTTTTCTGAACTCATACAAAGTGCAGTTATTTTTCCATGACGTCAAGTGTTATGGTAAGAACACCGTTTGCTTTGGGAAATACTCTGTTGTCCTTCAACTAATCTCTGCCCACCACTTTCTGTAAGAAAATCTTCTTTTTTTCCAGGAACTATTTAAAACTCAAAAATAACTTTTGACTCTGTACTACACTTATCCTCAAGGCCAAATCGTGTAGGAGCCATTAGAACCTCTTGAAATTCCTCAGAGCAAATCCTGAGATTCCTTCCCTAAAATTTTGGTTTTAAAAACAGCAGGTAAGAATTTTTAAGGTCAAAAGGCAATTTTTTTTAAAGTTAAAACAGAATCATTGCAGAATGACCAGCCATTTCTAGACTTTAAATAAGCTGTGTAATGTCCTGATGTTATTGAAGGACCGTCATGATATATAATTGCTGCAGTTACAAAAGTCCTTCCTGATATTGACAACTGTGAAGCCACAAAATTTTTAATTAAAGTTGTCAATTTTGTTCCATCAGGCCTACATCGTTGGAACATTAAAATGACATACTGGCCATATGTTCGTATAAATAATGTTGACAACATTTCAGACTTACATTGGCTACACTCCATGTTGTGATCAGCTGCTTTTACTAGCTTATTAAAGGACACTGATTTACTGTCTGGCAAAGTTAAATACACTAGTAGTACTTGATACCCTACAGTTCTCGCAGTCATGCTGCCATTGATAAGAAAGCCCAAACAGGTGATCTACATCTACACCTTCAGCATGCAATACATCAAGCCTATACATTAAAAACTCCTGACAATCTTGCTGAATATTTTGAGAGAATTGTGTTTGACCTGAACATCTGTCTAACAGATTTCGAATTTCAGACACACTTTCTATTTTTGTTCTATCAGTGCTACATTTCTCTAACAGAGAATTTAACAAACTGCAAAATCTTTGATCAGAATTGACCACAATCTCTTCTTTTACATTTTCTAGAGAAAACAAAACATTAACCACTACATTAGCATAGCAGTTGACACCAGAACTGTTTTCAAATTGAAAACCAACAACATCTTCAACAGAATCCTTTTTCTTTCTGCTTATAATTTCAGGTTCATCGACTTTTCGTCTTTTTGCTACAACCTCCCTACTATTGGTCACATTTCTTCGTTTCCGGCCTACCACACGTTTCTCAAACAAAGGATATTGAGGCAAATGTGGCGCATACTCTCTTCTTAACCTATTGTATTCCTTAACACAATCTAGATCCGCACAAATGTTTGTGACATCACACTCAATCAAGTACAATCCCGATAAAGTTCTAACTCGTGACAATGCCACATATGCCATACCCTCCTTGAACACAGAACTGCCAATATTCACCAATGCACTGTCTACACTTAAACCTTGCCATTTATGGATTGTCACCGCATATGCCAAGCAAACAGGAAACTGCTTACGGCGAACATATAAGTCTTTTACAAGCAAAAATCTAGCAGAACAACGACCAATTAGCTGTACTTCCTCAATGCCATCAAATTTAATTTTTAAAAATTCAATTCCATCTCTATTTCTGTATTTCACAAAATCAACAACATTACCCATTGATCCATTTACCAGACCTCTTTCAACATGTAAATTCCTTCTTAAAATTATACGGCAGTTAAAGCACACATTCAGAGTCTTTTCAAAACCTGCAGTTTTAGATATAGTCTTCTCTAATGAATCCAATTTTGTTTTCAAATTCTCAGACAACATAATTGTTGATCCCATATGCTCTACTCTGTCAATAGCTTCCAGTTTCACAATCTCTTGGTTTTCTAAATGCAACATTTTGTTGTTGAAGATGGCACATTCTGCAAGAGTTGGCATCAAACATATTCCAGATTTCTTCTCAGTAATTTTCTGAAAAATATTCTCAGGCACAACGTCTTGTTCTGGATATAAATTTGACAGTAATCGTGCATGTAAAGCTTCTTTCCCATGCTCGGTCACTTTTCCAATTCTAACATCTTGTAGAATATTCTTGTAATCTTCATCCTTCGCCTGACGCATATTTTCATGCAGTTCAGCATAATTGAAGTTTAACCATATATTGACGTTGCCAATGCTCCCTAGGCACTTCCTGGTATCTTCATGCGTGAGCATTTTGAACACAGGTTGTCCTTTCACTGGTGTCAGCTGCAGAAGATCTCCGAAAACAATGATGTGTTTGCCACCAAATAACACATCATACTCTGTTTTAAGAACTTCTTGCATTCTCAAATGCACAAAGGCAAGCATGACATTAGAAACCATGCTTACTTCGTCAATGATAAGAAGTTTCATTTTCCTCAAGACTCTTGAAACTTCACAACAAGCATCTCCAGATAACTTGTGGTATTGTAATTTGTTATCATGCTCCACTGGCAGCATCAGTAGACGATGCAAAGTAATACCTTTAATGTTATGTGCTGCCAGTCCAGTTGGAGCGGTGACAACACAAGACAGCGATGACTCAGTCCTTTCCTGCAAATAACATGAAATTGCTTTAATGAGGAAACTTTTTCCAGTTCCCGCTTCTCCACTCATGTACAGTCGGACAGGCTTCAACGACGTACATGAGCACTCTTTCTTCTCATGACTTAATCCATGATCAATTTGCTTGGTAACTTCGTCATATATTTTCCTCTGCTCAACGTTGAGTTGTCTTTCCAAGTCTTCTAAGTTAACCACATCCTCCTGAGCATGTGCCATGGCTCTTTCCACTTCATTCATGGCAGTGGCAGCTTCATTTTCGATAACAGGTCCTCCTAGTGGATCCTGACTCAATGAAACAGAACTCTGACTGTCCTGAGAACTGTCTCTGGCAATCTCGGCTGCAATCGTTGCTTCCTGCTCGATTTCCGCATTCAACATTTCTAGATATTTGGGAAAAGCAGGACATTCTATGGTTTCCTTGGCGGCAGTGAAAGAGTCTTCGTAACAGAGGAAATCTCCAAGCAGTTCCTCTTCTGCACGCCAAGGCTTGAAAAGTTGCAAAAGTGCTAAATAGAAAAACTCCTTTTTTTCAGGAGATTCGTCACTCAATTTTCGATGGTTTACCAAGTGGCATTTTCTTTGCTTGACCAGACATCCCTCACTTCCAATTACAGCATACACTCCTTTATCAATATCTTCTTTGATGTTCCTCTTGAATATGTAATTTTGTAGAACCTCATACAGACAAACATTCTTGAGGTGACTGCTTCGATTTGGATAATATGTATCCAACATGTTGGTCTTCAAAATATCGGTACTGTTTGGCTCCTTTTCCGCCAAATACTCAATTTCTCGCACAGGTTTCAGAACTCGATTACGCGTTGCAGCAAGACCAAGACTCGCCCAAACGATACTCCTGGATTTGGCATAGAGACTTGCTGAAGACAACCGGTCAGAACATTCGTAAGCTCCGATTTCTCGATGTGACAACATCTTCAGATTGAAACTTTACAACTTCTTACTGAGGCTCTTTTCATGGGAAATGTCCTCCCACATATCCTTCAATTCTGTCTTTTCTTTTTTGATGATGTAAGATGTCACATACCGAGCCACAGCCATACAGTTATCAGCCACGAACTGTATATCCATGTTAGCATTCCACATGGACAAAATCACTGGATTGTAGTCGTTGATATACTTGGACTCTTCGTTCCTTTTCAAATTGTATGTGTTTTTAGGTGATTTCTTCATCACATTATGTCGCAGTGAAGACATCAAACTGTTCACTCTTCCTTTAGAAATCACCGGTCGTG
This sequence comes from Lissotriton helveticus, assembly GCF_964261635.1. Classification (NCBI taxonomy): domain Eukaryota; kingdom Metazoa; phylum Chordata; class Amphibia; order Caudata; family Salamandridae; genus Lissotriton; species Lissotriton helveticus. The sequence goes on along the minus strand of NC_136059.1, from coordinate 748,535,393 downwards.
GAAAGGCGAAACGACATTTGGTGCAGAACTTGTCCTTGTTTCTGAATTTACGACAACAGTACTTTCCGCAACGATGGCTTTGGAAGCGTAGAACTTGTTCTCTTAGGCTTTTGTCCTCCTTTGCGTTTGGAACAGCACATGTAGAATACTGTTCTATGAAACTCATCACTAAGTCTTCTGGATCTGTTCCAAATTTAGGTGCATCCTTGATCCACAGCAGCATATGTATATGAGGAGCACCTCTTGCTTTGTACTCCTTTCTCCAGAAGAAATCCAACACCTCTCCAAGAGGTGGATTTCTCTTGTTCATGATGAAAGACATCATAGCTTCAAATCTATGATTGAAGTACCTGCATACATTCACTGGATCCAAAGAGCACAGTTCTCCGGGTGTCTTGAATTCGATATTTTCAATGTTTCCATTTGCCTCTCGTAGAAATTCAAGTAAGTCTTCCCAGCCATACTCGGCACAGCTCAGAGTGAGGAACCATGTGGGAGTTCCTAAGTTCCTCAGCATACATTTTAAATCACCATGACGACGGTACCAGTACTCATTAGTACCACGCTGACACGCCATGAGATTAATCAGGTGACAATCCAAAATACTGTCTTGGACATTGACTTTATCCATAAAGTCACTTGCCGAGATGTTTTGCATCTGTATACCACTTTTCAAGATGTGGTTCACTGCATATGACAGTCCAGACAGATCGCTTTCAAACAGGAGATGAAACAATTAGGGAATGCATTGTCGAAACCTAGCATCTTCTGCATACAATCGTAAAGTCCGGTATTCAGAAGCAGGAATTTGATGAGGTCGCTCATCATATCTTCCTCCTTGACCTGTTGGAAATAGCTGTGGGAAACACCGAGCGGATGCACAGGAGGAAGCCACACATTGCATGGTGCTTCACTCCTTATGCCTGTTTCAAACAGCCATAAGGATTTGATTCAGCAATGCTATAAAGCTGACTCAGTGAAATCTTCTAAATTTCACTGTGTTAGTTTTACAGGGCTTTCATGCAAATGAATGCCCACCCTGCAACAAAACACCTATATGAAACCTGACGCAGGTTTCATGTGGCACAGGACTTTACAGCATGACACATCTGCCTAGATGCATCAAGTTGTAAATATGTCGCCACATAGCAAATCTTTTGCACCGCCGCTGCGTCACAAAAGTGACGCACAGTAACGCAAAAGAGGCATACACCTATCATAAATCTGTCCCTAACATTTTAAATGATTGATTCAGGATGACGATAAAGTGTGGCCTATCCAGAGGTTTGTTTGAGGTGAGGCCTACTCAGGGTTGCAGATGAAATTTACGCTTGTTGAAGAGTACAGAGGAGATAATACATGTGAAGGCCTACCAATGAAGTAAGTCACATCCACTTCACTCTTGAACAAAGGCCAGACCTTTTCTGTGTCCGTGGACAGACCTAAACCTCATCTGCACAATGTCATTCGTAAACGTAGGAAACACAGGTGATGTAATTGAAAAATGTGGAGTTTCTTTTCCTCATTTCACAATCACATCACCTGTGTTTCCTTTGCTTAGGTATCTCATAGTGCAGATGGACTCTAGCATATCAAAGAGTACACATAAGTTGAGCAGTGTATACAACAATTTTGACATTTACAGAAGATTCAGCTTCTTATCTTGTTGGAGATGAAATGAGGCCTGTCTTGCAACATGGTGCATCTTTTGCATCACTGCTGCATCGGTTTCATGTGGCACGGAACTTTACAGCATGACACATCTGTCTAGATGCATCAAGTTGTAAATATGTCGCCACATAGCAAATCTTTTGCACCGCCGCTGCGTCACAAAAGTGACGCACAGTGACGCAAAAGAGTCATACACCTATCATAAATCTGTCCCTAACATTTTAAATGATTGATTCAGGATGACGATAAGGTGTGGCCTATCCAGAGGTTTATTTAAGGTGAGGCCTACTCAGGGTTGCAGATGAAATTTACGCTTGTTGAAGAGTACAGAGGAGATAATACATGTGAAAGCCTACCAATGAAGTAAGTCATGTCCACTTCACTCTTGAACAAAGGCCAGACCTCTTCTGTGTCCGTGGACAGACCTAAACCTCATCTGCACAATGTCATTCGTAAACTTAGGAAACACAGGTGATGTAATTGAAAAATGTGGAGTTTCTTTTCCTCATTTCACAATCACATCACCTATGTTTCCTTTGCTTAGGTATCTCATAGTACAGATGGACTCTAGCATATCAAAGAGTACACATAAGTTGAGCAGTGTATACAACAATTTTGACATTTACAGAAGATTCAGCTTCTTATCTTGTTGGAGATGAAATGAGGCCTGTCTTGCAACATAGTGCATGTTTTGCATCACTGCTGCATCGGTTTCATGTGGCACGGGACTTTACAGCATGACACATCTGCCTAGATGCATCAAGTTGTAAATATGTCGCCACATAGCAAATCTTTTGCACCGCCGCTGCGTCACAAAAGTGACGCACAGTGACGCAAAAGAGTCATACACCTATCATAAATCTGTCCCTAACATTTTAAATGATTGATTCAGGATGACGATAAGGTGTGGCCTATCCAGAGGTTTGTTTAAGGTGAGGCCTACTCAGGGTTGCAGATGAAATTTACGCTTGTTGAAGAGTACAGAGGAGATAATACATGTGAAGGCCTACCAATGAAGTAAGTCATGTCCACTTCACTCTTGAACAAAGGCCAGACCTCTTCTGTGTCCGTGGACAGGCCTAAACCTCATCTGCACAATGTCATTCGTAAACTTAGGAAACACAGGTGATGTAATTGAAAAATGTGGAGTTTCTTTTCCTCATTTCACAATCACATCACCTGTGTTTCCTTTGCTTAGGTATCTCATAGTGCAGATGGACTCTAGCATATCAAAGAGTACACATAAGTTGAGCAGTGTATACAACAATTTTGACATTTACAGAAGATTCAGCTTCTTATCTTGTTGGAGATGAAATGAGGCCTGTCTTGCAACATGGTGCATCTTTTGCATCACTGCTGCATCGGTTTCATGTGGCATGGGACTTTACAGCATGACACATCTGCCTAGATGCATCAAGTTGTAAATATGTCGCCACATAGCAAATCTTTTGCACCGCCGCTGCGTCACAAAAGTGACACACAGTGACGCAAAAGAGTCATACACCTATCATAAATCTGTCCCTAACATTTTAAATGATTGATTCAGGATGACGATAAGGTGTGGCCTATCCAGAGGTTTATTTAAGGTGAGGCCTACTCAGGGTTGCAGATGAAATTTACGCTTGTTGAAGAGTACAGAGGAGATAATACATGTGAAAGCCTACCAATGAAGTAAGTCATGTCCACTTCACTCTTGAACAAAGGCCAGACCTCTTCTGTGTCCGTGGACAGACCTAAACCTCATCTGCACAATGTCATTCGTAAACTTAGGAAACACAGGTGATGTAATTGAAAAATGTGGAGTTTCTTTTTCTCATTTCACAATCACATCACCTGTGTTTCCTTTGCTTAGGTATCTCATAGTGCAGATGGACTCTAGCATATCAAAGACTACGCAGAAGGTTAGAACTGTATGGAACATGGCTATGTAAGTCAAATAATCAAAATCTAAATTTGCCAAGCACACATGGGGGCGTATTTACAAGGACCTTGCACCACAGGGAAAGGTCTTAAATTAAAATGGGAAAAATAACATCAGAGAGACACAAAGGCCTTATAAATATGCCCCAAGCAACCTATGAAGCTCTAGCAGTACATATCAAGAAACCTAATTGTTTTCATAAATCGTTTTTATACACATCATCTAAATTAATTATATACCTACATTCAAGGGGAAATGACTTAAAATGGCCTAAGACACATGAAAGCGTTTTTTTAAGGCCCTTGCAATATTTTTGGGTCACTTTTAACATGGCTATGTTAGTCAAAGAATTAAAATCTAAATTTGCCAAGCACAGATGGGGGCATATTTACAAGGACCTTGCACCACAGGGAAAGGTCTTAAATTAAAATGGGAAAAATAACATCAGAGAGACTCAAAGGCCTTATAAATATGCCCCAAGCAACCTATGAAGCTCTAGCAGTACATATCAAGAAACCTAATTGTTTTCATAAATCGTTTTTAAACACATCATCTAAATTAATTATATACCTACATTCAAGGGGAAATGACTTAAAATGGCCTAAGACACATGAAAGCGTTTTTTTTAAGGCCCTTGCAACATTTTTGGGTCACTTTTAACATGGCTATGTTAGTCAAAGAATTAAAATCTAAATTTGCCAAGCACAGATGGGGGCATATTTGCAAGGACCTTGCACCACGGGGAAAGGTCTTAAATTAAAATGGGAAAAATTACATCAAAGGAACTCAAAAGCCTTGTAAATATGCCCCAAGCAACCTATGAAACTCTAGCAGTACATATCAAGAAACCTAATTGATTTCAAAAAACGTTTTTAAACACATCTTGTAAAGCAATTATATTCATACATTCATGGGGAAGTGAGTTAAAATACCCTAAGACACATGAAAGTATTTTTGTAAGACCCTTGCACTTTCTTTGCATCACTTTTAACATGGCTATGTAACACAAAGAAACAAAATCTATTTGTAAAACACTTGACACAAAGCAACATTTTAAATACACAACTTTCTTCATAATGTTCTCCCTAAACCATACTATTCTCTATCTAAATTAAATGAATCTTTTCTCACCTTAGCAAATACTTTATGAGTTTCAAAACAGTCTCAGAAACACACCAAATTGTCTTTAGCAGAGCAAAAGGTATGCACTCCAGAGTCTGCAGCTATAAAAAGCACAGAAAAGCTGTAATTCATCACACATATCTCTCATGTCACCCAATCAAAACTCTTCCCTCACTTTTTTCAAATCAACACCCTTCCCCCCTCTGCCCTTTCTGCCTTGTTTGCATAGCAACCACCTCCTGAAAGACCTCTGATGTTTGCAAGTTCACACAACAATGTTTCAATTGAACTCTGAACTCTCAGTACACCTGCGTATCCAGTGCAATCTTTCATAAAATGATTTTTTCTTGACCATTCAAATTACATCTTTCAAAGAACTCATCCATGGACCCTAACTTTCTGTTTTCAGCAATCAAAATCCACCAATCACTGCTACTGCTTCATTAACACAGAAACTCCACAGTTTTTTTCATTTTAAACTCTTATTTTTTCAACTGCCATTTCATTGCCACACTTCATCTGACTGCAGCAGAACCTTTTCTCACCATGTTTTCTGTCTGGATTGTTGGACATAGTTACATCTACTGGGCTCAGAGGTATGCTGATAACAGAAATGTACCTAACCTCAATTTACAAGATGTGGAAATTAAGTGGTTTGGCCACAGAGGATTAAAATGTCACCAATTGATACCATTAGTGAAAACTTTTATGCATTTGCCTAAACCTGACCTGTTAATTGTGCACTGTGGAGGAAATGACTTGGGCACTTTGACTGGGGTAGGTCTGGAAATGCTTTTAAAGGACACCTTTGAGCAATTGATGGCACTTTTTCCTCAAACCGCCTTGGTATATTCAAATATATGCCAAAGACAGAAATGGAGGTGGTCGAACAAATTTTGTCCACAAATTGAGAAATCGAGGAAGCATGTAAACAAATCTGTTTCAGCTTACATGAGAGACCATGGAATGGGCTCCATCTACAACAATAACTTACGTTACTACATGCAAGATATCTACAGAGGAGATGGAGTTCACTTCTCAGATGAAGGGAACAGAGTATACCACTTTTCAAGATGTGGTTCACTGCATATGACAGTCCAGACAGATCGCTTTCAAACAGGAGATGAAACAATTAGGGAATGCATTGTCGAAACCTAGCATCTTCTGCATACAATCGTAAAGTCCGGTATTCAGAAGCAGGAATTTGATGAGGTCGCTCATCATATCTTCCTCCTTGACCTGTTGGAAATAGCTGTGGGAAACACCGAGCTTCCAAACTTTCCTCCCAAACACTAATGGGACTCCCTTTGGCTTGTTTCATTTGAAACAACTCAATAGCATTCCCCATGACTTCCTTGGAATGCAAAGGATGAACACTATAATGTTCATATATTTCTTCACTTTTAGAGGGTTCTACTTTCTCAATTTGACCAGCACACAAATCGCTATCCTCTTCCTCACTTACTTCCTCTTCTGCAACATATACATTCTTATAGTACTTATTATTTTTTTTCAAATACAATGTTGCCTTTTTGACTTTCCTAACATCCACTAAATCTTGCCATATTTTCTTATTCTTTGTCGGAACCCCATTAACTAAGATAACCAGAGGTTCCTCTTCCACTTTTTCTACTCCAATTGTGTTAATGTTTTTCTTCAAATCTAGAGGCAAATAAACAACTCTTCCCTTTAATCCTCTCTGTAAATCTGATGGAGGCAATTTCCCTGTCTTTGGCTCCATTCTTACAATAGCCTGAAAGGGATGGATACTTTGAATCAAAATAGATTCATAAGTATTTAAATCCTTCAATTCAGAAGGAATCTCAACCAATTCCAGATTATTATGAACCGCTCTAGCAGGCATCTGGTTTTGATTTAATTTGTTACAACAATAAGTACACACACGTTGATCCGATCCCAAATCAAAACAATTTTCTACCATCAAGTATGTTGGAAATCCTTCCATTCACTATTATTTTCCCTTTCACTTTTTGCATATAAATCCTCTAACTTAGTCTGATTCTTATAATAAGTGCGTCGACAACACACACAAGTGAAATTAGGCCTCTCACTTGATTTCACCTGACACGTGGCAATTTCCTTCTGAAAATGATCTGTACTGGAAACCTGTACACTATCTTCCACATTACCCTATTCTTCTGGGTCAATTTCAACATTCTCCTCTTTACTTCCAAAATAACAAAACTCAATTTCTTCACAAATATTTTTCACATCTATTTCAGCACCATGCAAAAGAGCAGCACATAATTGTTTAAGCATAATTGCTGGACTCTTAGCATAATACAACATTCTAACTAATTTCCTCACTTTATTATGATGCACTGCTAGCATCCTGAAATGATGAAAAACACTCTGGCATACTCTCCTGGAAAGACAAGCCAGTGAATGACCATGCAAACCTGTCACTTCTCTCACTGTGCAAGGATCTAATTCTTGCAACAACATCATTTTCTGCTTCAAACTTTTCTTATTAAATGTCCGTACAAAATCACAAAGCAAATTGATGGAATCCTGTCGTACACTGCAAATACTACTACACTTCCAGGTGTACACAGGACCCTTAGGACGTCTTCCTAAAACCTCATTACCTAACACCTCTTCTGTCTCTGTTGTCACAAGTTTTTCTTTTTCAACTGGACAACCATCTTTCACCTCATAAGCTCGACCACTGGTGTCAACTGCATGCACCAAATCATTATCCTGGAAATAACTCTCCTCATTAAAAAATGCCTCACAACTTGAACTATGCATCCATTCTCCGGAAAAAACTTCACAAAAATTACTACGATTAACTATTCTCTTCCATCTACTATTTCTTTTGAAATCATAAATTGCCTTGTTTAGCTTCCTAATTCTATTGATTATCAAAATAAATAACTTTCGTTTAATTTCAAATGCCTGATCAATAACTTTCTCAACTTTTTTTTCTCTTATAAAAAACCACTTTCTGTTGACATTTCTTAATATTTTTTAACAAATTGCCAATTATGCTGTTGCGGAACATTCGTTTACGAATGTCCCTAAACTGTTGTTTCCTTCTACTATCATGCACAGAGTTATCTCTTGCTCTAGCAGTAACATTTTTGATTGGCCTTTCCTTTCCGTTTAAATTGCTTCTCTTTTTTTGGACTAAAACATTTTCTGTAGTACTACTTTTTTTTTTACAAATGTTTCTTATGAATGATTTAGTGGTCTTACCCGGTGCTTTCTTGGTGACTTGACGATTTTTTATTGTAGAGGACTGCTGCAATAATTGAGGAACCTGCTGTCTTTGACGTTTTGTAGCCTTTCTGATTCTATCCTTAGACGGCATTCTCAAAATTTGAAATGATCTGCAGTTGAATCTGTGGTAAAATATAATAAAAAATGTTATTAACCACTATTACCAAACAGTAAATCAATAACAGTCATCAAAAACTTAACACACTACTTGTCATTTTTACATAGAATAATTTTTAGTGCTTTGGCAAATTTAGAATACACAAATAGCAGAAAAGAAATGGAATGCTTCTACATTTTACCTGTGCTGTTTTATATGTGAATCTGATCTAATTTTATGAGCATATTTTAATATTTTATTGAAGACACTACACATAACCTGTTTTTGAAGGTGTGTTTAATTTTAAATGAAGCGGTTTACATTTTTACTTTTCATTTATTGTAAATTTTAAAAATAAATGTTTATAGTTCCATAGGCTCAAGCAGGTCAGCTTCCCACCCTATGTCATACAATTCTGACAAATCGGCATCCTCATCATTTTCTTCATCATCTTCAGGATTTAAATCATCCAAGAGATCTACTTCCACTGACGTTTCAATGACAAGTTCAGTGATAAGATCGAGATCAACTGATTGCTCATTATCACTCATGCTTGATGTTGTCGTTATCTTTAAAAAAAGAGAACAACAATGAGATGTTGCAGAGTAAGGCACAAATCTCAGAGTCTATAATAGTAAAATTTTTAACAAGAGTAACATTTTGCAGCTATTATTTAGCCATGTCCAGCGATGCTGAAGAAGTGAGGCCTATGTCCAAGTTTTCAGTAAACAGGACTCATCTCTTCTTAACCTTGGATAAACCACACCGACTCTGTGTCCCCTGCACATACTTAAATGTAAAGGGGCAGATTTATGTTAACTGGCACATCCCCAGGGATGCACCAGTTAACGTGCACCGCTGCTCTGTCACCCATGGTGTGTCGCATTTACAATGTGGAGCACCATTGAGTAAAAACAGCACAGATGCGTCACGCATCTGTCCCGCAAAAGCAGCACATTGCACGAATCACATCGTAAACACGACATGTCTACTGCAATGCACAGGAGGAAGCCACACATTGCATGGTGTTTCACTCCTTATGCCTGTTTCAAACAGCCATAAGGATTTGATTCAGCAATGCTATAAAGCTGACTCAGTGAAATCTTCTAAATTTCACTGTGTTAGTTTTACAGGGCTTTCATGCAAATGAATGCCCACCCTGCAACAAAACACCTATATGAAACCTGACGCAGGTTTCATGTGGCACAGGACTTTACAGCATGACACATCTGCCTAGATGCATCAAGTTGTAAATATGTCGCCACATAGCAAATCTTTTGCACCGCCGCTGCGTCACAAAAGTGACGCACAGTAACGCAAAAGAGGCATACACCTATCATAAATCTGTCCCTAACATTTTAAATGATTGATTCAGGATGACGATAAAGTGTGGCCTATCCAGAGGTTTGTTTGAGGTGAGGCCTACTCAGGGTTGCAGATGAAATTTACGCTTGTTGAAGAGTACAGAGGAGATAATACATGTGAAGGCCTACCAATGAAGTAAGTCACATCCACTTCACTCTTGAACAAAGGCCAGACCTTTTCTGTGTCCGTGGACAGACCTAAACCTCATCTGCACAATGTCATTCGTAAACGTAGGAAACACAGGTGATGTAATTGAAAACTGTGGAGTTTCTTTTCCTCATTTCACAATCACATCACCTGTGTTTCCTTTGCTTAGGTATCTCATAGTGCAGATGGACTCTAGCATATCAAAGAGTACACAGAAGTTGAGCAGTGTATACAACAATTTTGACATTTACAGAAGATTCAGCTTCTTATCTTGTTGGAGATGAAATGAGGCCTGTCTTGCAACATGGTGCATCTTTTGCATCACTGCTGCATCGGTTTCATGTGGCACGGACCTTTACAGCATGACACATCTGTCTAGATGCATCAAGTTGTAAATATGTCGCCACATAGCAAATCTTTTGCACCGCCGCTGCGTCACAAAAGTGACGCACAGTGACGCAAAAGAGTCATACACCTATCATAAATCTGTCCCTAACATTTTAAATGATTGATTCAGGATGACGATAAGGTGTGGCATATCCAGAGGTTTATTTAAGGTGAGGCCTACTCAGGGTTGCAGATGAAATTTACGCTTGTTGAAGAGTACAGAGGAGATAATACATGTGAAAGCCTACCAATGAAGTAAGTCATGTCCACTTCACTCTTGAACAAAGGCCAGACCTCTTCTGTGTCCGTGGACAGACCTAAACCTCATCTGCACAATGTCATTCGTAAACTTAGGAAACACAGGTGATGTAATTGAAAAATGTGGAGTTTCTTTTCCTCATTTCACAATCACATCACCTATGTTTCCTTTGCTTAGGTATCTCATAGTACAGATGGACTCTAGCATATCAAAGAGTACACATAAGTTGAGCAGTGTATACAACAATTTTGACATTTACAGAAGATTCAGCTTCTTATCTTGTTGGAGATGAAATGAGGCCTGTCTTGCAACATAGTGCATGTTTTGCATCACTGCTGCATCGGTTTCATGTGGCACGGGACTTTACAGCATGACACATCTGCCTAGATGCATCAAGTTGTAAATATGTCGCCACATAGCAAATCTTTTGCACCGCCGCTGCGTCACAAAAGTGACGCACAGTGACGCAAAAGAGTCATACACCTATCATAAATCTGTCCCTAACATTTTAAATGATTGATTCAGGATGACGATAAGGTGTGGCCTATCCAGAGGTTTGTTTAAGGTGAGGCCTACTCAGGGTTGCAGATGAAATTTACGCTTGTTGAAGAGTACAGAGGAGATAATACATGTGAAGGCCTACCAATGAAGTAAGTCATGTCCACTTCACTCTTGAACAAAGGCCAGACCTCTTCTGTGTCCGTGGACAGGCCTAAACCTCATCTGCACAATGTCATTCGTAAACTTAGGAAACACAGGTGATGTAATTGAAAAATGTGGAGTTTCTTTTCCTCATTTCACAATCACATCACCTGTGTTTCCTTTGCTTAGGTATCTCATAGTGCAGATGGACTCTAGCATATCAAAGAGTACACATAAGTTGAGCAGTGTATACAACAATTTTGACATTTACAGAAGATTCAGCTTCTTATCTTGTTGGAGATCAAATGAGGCCTGTCTTGCAACATGGTGCATCTTTTGCATCACTGCTGCATCGGTTTCATGTGGCATGGGACTTTACAGCATGACACATCTGCCTAGATGCATCAAGTTGTAAATATGTCGCCACATAGCAAATCTTTTGCACCGCCGCTGCGTCACAAAAGTGACGCACAGTGACGCAAAAGAGTCATACACCTATCATAAATCTGTCCCTAACATTTTAAATGATTGATTCAGGATGACGATAAGGTGTGGCCTATCCAGAGGTTTATTTAAGGTGAGGCCTACTCAGGGTTGCAGATGAAATTTACGCTTGTTGAAGAGTACAGAGGAGATAATACATGTGAAAGCCTACCAATGAAGTAAGTCATGTCCACTTCACTCTTGAACAAAGGCCAGACCTCTTCTGTGTCCGTGGACAGACCTAAACCTCATCTGCACAATGTCATTCGTAAACTTAGGAAACACAGGTGATGTAATTGAAAAATGTGGAGTTTCTTTTTCTCATTTCACAATCACATCACCTGTGTTTCCTTTGCTTAGGTATCTCATAGTGCAGATGGACTCTAGCATATCAAAGACTACGCAGAAGGTTAGAACTGTATGGAACATGGCTATGTAAGTCAAATAATCAAAATCTAAATTTGCCAAGCACACATGGGGGCGTATTTACAAGGACCTTGCACCACAGGGAAAGGTCTTAAATTAAAATGGGAAAAATAACATCAGAGAGACACAAAGGCCTTATAAATATGCCCCAAGCAACCTATGAAGCTCTAGCAGTACATATCAAGAAACCTAATTGTTTTCATAAATCGTTTTTATACACATCATCTAAATTAATTATATACCTACATTCAAGGGGAAATGACTTAAAATGGCCTAAGACACATGAAAGCGTTTTTTTTAAGGCCCTTGCAACATTTTTGGGTCACTTTTAACATGGCTATGTTAGTCAAAGAATTAAAATCTAAATTTGCCAAGCACAGATGGGGGCATATTTACAAGGACCTTGCACCACAGGGAAAGGTCTTAAATTAAAATGGGAAAAATAACATCAGAGAGACTCAAAGGCCTTATAAATATGCCCCAAGCAACCTATGAAGCTCTAGCAGTACATATCAAGAAACCTAATTGTTTTCATAAATCGTTTTTAAACACATCATCTAAATTAATTATATACCTACATTCAAGGGGAAATGACTTAAAATGGCCTAAGACACATGAAAGCGTTTTTTTTAAGGCCCTTGCAACATTTTTGGGTCACTTTTAACATGGCTATGTTAGTCAAAGAATTAAAATCTAAATTTGCCAAGCACAGATGGGGGCATATTTGCAAGGACCTTGCACCACGGGGAAAGGTCTTAAATTAAAATGGAAAAAATAACATCAAAGGAACTCAAAAGCCTTGTAAATATGCCCCAAGCAACCTATGAAACTCTAGCAGTACATATCAAGAAACCTAATTGATTTCAAAAAACGTTTTTAAACACATCTTGTAAAGCAATTATATTCATACATTCATGGGGAAGTGAGTTAAAATACCCTAAGACACATGAAAGTATTTTTGTAAGACCCTTGCACTTTCTTTGCATCACTTTTAACCACTTGGCTGCTAAGGTACATCCCCCTCTTCCCATTGACTTTCCATTGAAATCAATGGAAACTCCATGACGAGTTACCCTTGTCATTAGCACTGAAGGGGTTAACATGGCTATGTAACACAAAGAAACAAAATCTATTTGTAAAACACTTGACACAAAGCAACATTTTAAATACACAACTTTCTTCATAATGTTCTCCCTAAACCATACTATTCTCTATCTAAATTAAATGAATCTTTTCTCACCTTAGCAAATACTTTATGAGTTTCAAAACAGTCTCAGAAACACACCAAATTGTCTTTAGCAGAGCAAAAGGTATGCACTCCAGAGTCTGCAGCTATAAAAAGCACAGAAAAGCTGTAATTCATCACACATATCTCTCATGTCACCCAATCAAAACTCTTCCCTCACTTTTTTCAAATCAACACCCTTCCCCCCTCTGCCCTTTCTGCCTTGTTTGCATAGCAACCACCTCCTGAAAGACCTCTGATGTTTGCAAGTTCACACAACAATGTTTCAATTGAACTCTGAACTCTCAGTACACCTGCGTATCCAGTGCAATCTTTCATAAAATGATTTTTTCTTGACCATTCAAATTACATCTTTCAAAGAACTCATCCATGGACCCTAACTTTCTGTTTTCAGCAATCAAAATCCACCAATCACTGCTACTGCTTCATTAACACAGAAACTCCACAGTTTTTTTCATTTTAAACTCTTATTTTTTCAACTGCCATTTCATTGCCACACTTCATCTGACTGCAGCAGAACCTTTTCTCACCATGTTTTCTGTCTGGATTGTTGGACATAGTTACATCTACTGGGCTCAGAGGTATGCTGATAACAGAAATGTACCTAACCTCAATTTACAAGATGTGGAAATTAAGTGGTTTGGCCACAGAGGATTAAAATGTCACCAATTGATACCATTAGTGAAAACTTTTATGCATTTGCCTAAACCTGACCTGTTAATTGTGCACTGTGGAGGAAATGACTTGGGCACTTTGACTGGGGTAGGTCTGGAAATGCTTTTAAAGGACACCTTTGAGCAATTGATGGCACTTTTTCCTCAAACCGCCTTGGTATATTCAAATATATGCCAAAGACAGAAATGGAGGTGGTCGAACAAATTTTGTCCACAAATTGAGAAATCGAGGAAGCATGTAAACAAATCTGTTTCAGCTTACATGAGAGACCATGGAATGGGCTCCATCTACAACAATAACTTACGTTACTACATGCAAGATATCTACAGAGGAGATGGAGTTCACTTCTCAGATGAAGGGAACAGAGTTTTCATTCTGAATTTAAAACTGTGCATTGGTACCTACTTATAAGTACCTAAATATACCATAAACCCAAAAGCTCTTCTCAGAGCTACCCTACATCTGATCACTCACAATTATTATTTTACTCTAACTTTTTTCACTAATTTTCAACAAAGTACGCTCCCCGGAGCGCTACCCGGTACGCGAACCGGAAGCTAACCGCGCGAAATTTTTTAAAAAAATGTTTTTTTTCCGCACATATGGGCCTCCTCAGCCACCCTCAGAAAACCTAGGGGGTCAAAATACGTCTACCGTGCCCCCTTCTATCCATTCTGAACATTATTTGCCCTCCATCTTGTATCTTAATTCGACCGAAACATAAAATGGTGGACTCCCGTAAAGCTGCCGGTTCGCGTACCGGGGCGCTCACCGGGAAGCGCTCCATTAAAAAAGGTGGGAAAGTAATTTACAGAAGAAACCCTGGAGACACTTTCACCAAATATAGATTAGCTCATACTACATACCAATCTCTACCATTTTCACAAATTTGGTTGGAATTCCATTTAGCCATTTAGCCTGTAGACCTCCCTAAATAACCTGAGGTAAATTACTTCACAAAACACATCTGAAGTGTTGGAATTGACAACCAATTAAAATGTTACTTTCATTTTCTACTTTTTTTTACCTGACATTTGATTGGTTATGTACCTGAATATATATAAAAAAAAGAGAGAGAAACACAGCCATTTTGACTACTACTTCCTGAACTACATTGCAAGATCATTTTCACTCACAACTTAAACTTGTTTTTAAAAGGTAAGATATTATTTTATAAATTTGATAACATTTTCAGATAGTTATATACTATCCCTCTGTAAGAGTTAGACATTGAGAAAGGCTTGTTTATTATAATTATGGATTGATTTAGGTTTCTGTGGTATTATTATGAATTTACATAGGCTTTCTCACAGGCACTTTTTAATAGTACTAGTTCATGCCTCAAAAGTACCTGTCTGAACTTAAACCCAACAGTGCCCTATCTCTACTGATATATTTATTTTTTATTCAAATTTCAGCACAAAAATGCAAGGAGAACAGAACGTTTCCTTTGAAATTGTCCTAGACGTGAATAATGAGGAAATAATTGAACCCATTGACTTGGAATTCATGGATGAATCACGAGACCATGAACTTCTACAATGTGTAGAATCTGTGGATTATTTACTTCATTATGATGACGGTCAAATGTGGGAAGTTATGTTCACTCAACAAGAGGACATATCGGACAGTCAAATGTTAGACGTTCTATTAAATTTTGAAAAAGAATCAGAAAAATAAAATTATATTTAATATTAAAAATTTTTTTGAGTCTTTAATCATTTTTATATGTAATTCATAAACTAGTACCAAATTGATTATAATGTAAAGTCAGACTTATAGTATATTGTGCACAATTCCAAAAATACATTTATATTTAATAATCATTAATACTGCTACTTAAATAAAAAAATAAAAAAACAACAAAAAGAACAATCAATAAACATACAATATTTCAAAATATCATAGTCTATCATTCTTTTTTCCTTATAGTACGCTCCCCGGACCGCTTCCCGGCGCGCGTACCGGGCGCTACCCACGCAAAAAAATTTTTTTTTTTTTTTTTTTTTTTTGCCCCGCGGGGCCCTTTTAAAGCCTCCACATCAAACCTAGGGGGTCAGGGAGGATCTACTATGCCCCCTTATGGTCATTTCCCCCTTTGTTTTGGCCTCCTCTTGTCTCTCGATCCTACCGAGAGACAAGATGGCGGCCGCTCCGGACTGTTTAGAATGTTGACAGACACCGGAGAGCCAATCAGCTTCACTTCGCGAAGTTCCGTTACGCGTCAAGTACGTGAACCGGGGCGCTGCCCGGAGCGCGCTTACAGATATATATATTTTTTTGAACGTTAATTTCTCAAAATCCACTGGAGCACATATCTTGAGACCTAGCAAAGGCACATCGGGCTAACAGTCCCTACAATTTTGCCAAGTTTCGTGCAAATCCATCCAGCCGTTCGGGCTAAAAGTGAGGCCAACCGCCCTATGGAAATTAACATGGGAAAAACGCGTTTTGGGACCCCCCTTTTTTCTCAGCCCCCCCTTGACGAACCCCCCCCAAATTTTCAGTGGCTGCTCAGAAACAATATGTTCAATTTTCCTGAAAATTTCAGCCAATTCCGTCCACAAACGCCAACGTTATTAGATATAGAATTTTCAAAAATCCCATAGAGAAAAAATCCTAACTATATATACCTACTGGCGACCGCCAGTAGGTAATATATATATATATATATATATATATATATATATATATATATATATATATATACATAGGAAATTTTGCAACAAGCTACAGCCTGAACTGCTGAACGGAAATACCGCAAATTTAGCAGAAAGGTAGAGCTTGGTTCAGAAAGCGACCTTTTTTTAAATGGTGTAAATCTGTTCAGTAGTTTTTTGAGAAATTCAAAAAATAAGAGTGAAAAAAATCACTTTCCCATAGAAAACATACGGTACGGAATTACTCCTAATGTGACAGAACGGTAGTGCTTGAGTCGGAAAGCGACCTTTTCAACAATGGTATAAATCTGTTCAGTAGTTCCTGAGAAATTAGAAAAATAAAAGGTTTGATATCTGGGCGGAGCCTAAGTCGCGTGTGCGAGCTTCACTGTGATTGGCTGCTAGCACTCCAAACCAGGAAGTGTTGGCAGCCATCATGTGGCTCAGTAGAAGCGAGTCACCCAAAAACAGAGAAACAAAGGTATAAAACAAGAGAAGGAGACAGGGTAGAAATGCCCTGACCCACTAGGTCTGCTCAGGGGGTCCCAGAAGGACCCCATGGCCCCAAAAAAATCAGCAAAAATTTGCACTGGGATCGTAGGTTCCGGGGGTATTTCTTAAAAAATAACAACAGGGGCTCACAGGGATTGCAGGGGTCCGCTGGGGTCCACACAGCCCCGGGGCTTCACTCATGTTGGGAGGGGGGTTGTGTGGCCCCCTCCTGGAGTCTTTTTTGTGCTTGTAACTTTGGCATCGTTTGTTGAATCTTTATGAAATTATCCAAAACATTTCTCTTTTTTCAATTAGCTCCTATATTGATCGTTTGGGGTGAATGGTGTAGGATGAGCTGACAAAAAAAGGGTCCTAACACTTGTTTTCTCCATGCAATTTACATATGAAACTTTACAGAAGACTACAGGTGAAACTCTTGAACAGAATTACGTCAAATTTGGCAGGGAGAAAGGTGATGGTCCGGAAAGCACGCTTTTGTTTAAATGTTGTAAATCGGTTCAGTAGTTTTTGAGAAATATCACATTTTACAGATATCGACATTTGAAAATTCTTACATGTGATTGGCTGAGGGGTTACAAGCCCCAGCTTGCGGCTTATTGGCTATGAACAGTTGAAACCAGGAAGTGTTAGCAACCATATTGTGACTTACTCTGTCAGCTCGCATCTCTCCATGTAGAAGCCATCGGGTCCGCAGTTTTACTTGTGTGAGGCAACACTGGCATCTGTGTCTGTGTGAGATATCCCTTCCACGCTGCCTCTGCTCATTTCCCCAGGTCAAGGGTATGCCTTTATAAGCCTGTCTGTCGGCTCGGAGCTCTTCGAGTCAGTCTGTCGGTACGATCCCCTGCACTACCCTAAGATTACCCAAACACCACTGCATTGTCGTAAATTCTAAAACACTACCCTCAGCAGGACACGCTACACTACCCAAACACCACTGCGCTACACTAAACTAACCCTGGGTGTTGTGAATGTGGTGGCACTACGCAAAGCTTTGCAAAAAATGTTCTTGCACTACGCAAGCTACAAGTAGCTTCGCGAGTGTGCATAGCTGCTTGTCACGCCCGTTCGTGATGCGTTTTTCCTTTTTGGGAGCATATTGTGCGTGTTCGGGGTGCTGTTTGCGTGCTCCGGGGATAGTAGCTCGCAAACTTGCCCATACGGTCACCTATGGGCGCAGCCATCTTGTTTTTCCAATTGTCCCGCCCGCTCGCGATGCTTTATTTCCCGTTCCGGGTCACGTATAGCGTGTTCGTGATGCACATCTCATGTTCGGGAACGCTATTTACTTGTTCACAATGACTAGTGCGTGCTTGTGAGAAATATCACGCAAACTTACCCACACCGTCGTGATGGGTGTGGCCATCTTGTTTTTTAACTCTATGCTTTGCAATCCTTAGTTTTTTACATTGTTTCTCTGACATTTTTTCCTTATCATCTAGCTCTCTCTGTCCCTAAGTTTATATTTTGCATTTTATTTCTACTTTTACTGTTTTTTTCACTTTTCTACTGTTTTATTTTACTTCTTTCCTTAAGCTCCTACTTCTTCTCCCTAACTTTATTTTTTCCTTCTGTTCTAACTTTCCTTTTCCGCCTCCACCCCAGAGCCATGGCCAAGGGCAGCAGTACCGCCTCCAAAGGCAAGGTGCCTGCGCCTAAGAGCTGGCTGCCTTCGGCAGAATGTGCCTTGCAGGGTGCAGGCCCGGCAGCTTTTTGGAGAGTCGGAGGTGACCGCCCTTGTTTTTTTCATCCAGCGCCACCTCCCCTTGACCTTGGCAGCAGGCGGCAGGCTAGGCTCCGGGTACCCTACCAAGCAGTGTCACAGCTGGTGGACGAAGGTGCGCCGGGCAGTGTTTTGCTGCTTAGGGATCCGGCGCACCCACAACCAGCTGGCCTACTAGTGGTCCGACATCTGGGACCGGGAGCAGGACCTGTTGGACCTGCTAGGTGTCGAGGTCATGGGGCTTGGTGAGTAGCTAATATATAGTAGTATAAGTATCGTGTATAGTTTTTTGATGAATAACACAATTACTGATGCTTACATTGCAGGTAAATTACGTTTCAAAATCTTCTGTGATTCTAGGACACAGGTGCTCGGCGCTACTCTACTTGTTTGCAACTTTGCGCTAGCTTGGGCTCATTAATGTAAGAGTTTACTTTAGAGAACTGAATTTAATTAATGCTATTGCTAGTGAGAGTCTAGTCCTTCCATTGTCCTTCCGTGAAATAATGGTGGATGGATACTAGGTTTACGTAGTATTAGTTCATATTTTTTTTACGGTCTGTTTGACGCCTCCTCTGTCACTGGGTGCTGCTTACCCCAGTCCTCCCTAGAACCTTTTGTAGTTTGTTTAGTGAGTGGTAGGCTTAGCATTGTCATAGTCAGTAGCAGAAGAACATCAGACGCAACCAACCAACAATTTGGTGTATGCACAAATTTATGCATGTGTCCTCCATCTCATTTAAGCATTTTGTAAGGCAAAAATATAATAGAAATGCAGACTGAACAATTGGCCCATCTGGAGTAGGTGGTCTAGGTCAGGTGGTACTTGGGCTACGTTAGTATTCTGGAATCAGAATGATTATGGAAGATTTGATTAGTGTTCATAAATAAGTAAACATCCGTGAATCCTGCAAGCCAGTAGTTGATCAGATTAGATAGGTCAATTTTTTTGCAATTGTTTCCTAAAATGTTTTTATTTTTTATGATTTATTTTTTTCACAGCACTCGTTAATGTTTGTCTCTTTCTTTATTATTTCCTACATGATCAGCACCCAGGGGCAAGAAGACGGGGTCTGAGTCAATGGGACAACCACCAGGGGACCGCTCCTCTACCGAGGGCCCTGCTGCTTGCCCCAGTAAGTCCTCCAGTGGTTACATTAACAATTATATTTCCCTAACTTTTACTGCACTCTGCTATGACTCTCTACTACTATTATTCTGTATGTAGCTAAGCTTGCCCATTTGGTCACTCTTTATTTAAGGTTTTCTTCTGAATAAAGCTCAGATAGACCAATAGCTCAAGCCAGTGGTTCCATTTTTGTCCTTTGTGTTGTCCTCTTTAATCTTGAGGCTTTGACAATTCCCACCAACAAAATGCCCAACAAGATGTTTGACTAGTATTTTTGTCAGGATAGTAGTACAAACTACTACTGTTGTGGGGATTCTGCACAGCCACATACAGAACTATGCACAAGAAAATAGGATGTTGGTGATGGGAGGTTGGACCTCACTCACACCTCAGTCAGAACTCAGAACCCACAATCCCCTGACCAACTAGCGATAGTGTCTCATTAGGTCCCGAATCCCCACACAAAGATACCCAATGATTACACAACCCAGAACATAACACCCTTTCGCTCTCTCACTCGTGTAAGTCCACAACACCACACCAAATACCACAGAGTCTATGTGTAAGTTCAAAAGGTTTATTTATTTTCAAACAACAAGCTTTGTGCGTTGTGCTATGCAATTACTACAGCAAGCTCCAACATACAAAAATGCATTAGATTAAAACAGTAAACATTTGTTACAAGTGCATGATAGAAGACAAAAGATCTGTGTGAATTCTGGGAGACATCCCACCGTTGAACGTAGAAATACTGGTTACATGCATTGCTGCGTACGCTCTGCATATCTCTGGTTTACTTTGTAGAAGGGAATCTTCTGCCTATTATGAGAAAAATGGTGCACGCTAGACAGTATTATACAATTATTTTTTTTATTTTTTTATTTTTTTTTAGAAGTTTTCTATAGCGCTAACAAGACCCGAAGGTAGCAGAGCGCTTTACAGTAAGAGGAAAGGCATGGTGAGCAAAAAGATACATAAAGGCAGTCCTCAAGACAATGTTGGGGGAGGAGAAGTTCGTAACAGTAGGCCTTTTGGTAGAAGGATACAGAGATAGCACATAGTTCAGAGGGAGATCCTAGTTATCTAGGACCCAGGGAACGGGTGAGGAACAAGGATTTGAGTTGGATCTTGAAGTCCGGATAGGAAGGTAGAGTTCTGATATGAGGGGGGATAGAGTTCCATATTTTGGGGGCATTTCCAGTGAAGGAGCAGTCCGCAGTTTTCTTCTTTCTGGTTTTTGGTGGGATGAGCAACAGGGAGTTGGAGCTTCTCAAATATCTGCTTTGGCCTGCTTTTTTGATCTTGTTAGCCAAGTATTCTGGTTTACCGGTGTGGAGGGCCTTGTGTGTTAGGCAGGCCGTTCTGAAGGAGCTACGCATTTCCACCGGGAGCCATTCAAGCTTTGAGTGCTGGGGAGATGTGGTCAAATTTTTTTTGCATCCTGTGATCATTCTTGCTGCCGCATGTAGTGTTGTTTTTAAAGGAGCCAAGTGTGATTTGGGTATGCCTGTAAGGATTGAGTTCCCATAGTCCAGTCTAGATAGAACTAGAGATTGGGTGGCTAGTTTGAGGTCTTTGTTTGGAATAAAACGTTTTATTTTATTCAGCAGTCTGAGGTTGAAGAAAGCACTTTTTGCCGAGTTCTTAATGTGGTTTGTCAGGGTTAATTTGGGGTCAAGGGTGAAACCCAGGGATTTGACGGAATCAGTTGGCGTGAGAGAACCTTTAAGAGCATCGATCGACTTCAGCCATTCAGTGATTTGAGGATTGTCTTCTTTGTTTGAGATGAGAAGAGTTTCGGTCTTGTCGGGATTGAGTTTCAGGTGGTTTCTTGTTAGCCAGTCTTGAACATCTTTTAAGACAGCATTTAGTCTGTGGATGTCATTAAGCGAGGAGGTTTCCAATTATGCAAGCATTTCGCAGTCATGCCAAAAAGTGTAACATTATGGCTAAGCAATAGGGACTAACCTAATTTTTTTCCTAGGCGTACTACCAGTACCAACCACCAGTGCCGGCGGGGCCATCGGCGATGGAGATGCTGCCATTCTGGAGAGGTCAGGAGATGCAGCAGCTCCAGGGGGGGAGCAAGCAGCAGTGGTGGGCGTTGGTAAGTTATATTCATTACTTATTAACATTACTACTAGCCGGAAGGCGAACACTTCACTCACAGTACTGTGAGAATTATTAATTAAGTATGTACTTGAAGTTGTAGTGAACAATATACAACGGTTGAAGAAGAGTAGACACCCTTTACTTAGCATTACCAATGCATTAGCAATAGCATTACCAGCGTGAGTTGAGTAACCAATGGCCTCTTCTATCTGACTCCAACTCAGCTGTGAATGTTTTATGGAGAAGATCGCGTTTGGTGCAGCGAGTGATTACGGCACCCGGGCGAGAGAGATACTGAAACCGTGGCTCTTCAAGATTTCTTCTGGGCCACGTAGTATTTGGTTTTCAGCCCTGATGTTAACACACTCAGTTAGATTGTATTAAGGCACCATTGACCTTGGAGAAACACAGAACTTGCCGCTATATGTATCAACAAACCATTTTGCATTTCCTAAATAGCGAATTTTAAGGAATCGCTATTTAGGAAATGCAAAACGGTATGTATGTACAAAATCGCTTTCCAATAGCGATTCCTTAGCATTCCTAATTTGAGATTAGCAAATTGTCATTCGCAAATGACCCCTTCATTTCCATGGGCCAGGAGGCCCATAGGAATGAAAGTGCAATTTGCAATTAGCAATTTGCTGATCGCAAATTAGGGATTTTTCCAAGGGTGCAGGGGTGTCTCAAGAACACCCTGCTGCACCCCCTGAAAAAGAAATTTGGGGGCATATGGCGCACATACATGCCCTAAGGGCATGTATGGGCGTCATATGGCACCTTTGGTTTTTTTCAAAAAAGCTTTTTGATAAGAATTCGCAAATTACCACCAACTAGAAGTTGGTGGTAATTTGCTAATCCTTAATGGCATTTTTTCCATAATATTTGTTTGATACATTGCATTTAAGGAATCGCAAAATTTGCAATTCCTTAAGTGCAATCGCAAAATAAGGATTAGCAAATTTTGCTAATCCTTATTTTGCATCAAACTTGTTTGATACATTCCATTTGTCTATTTAGCATTCGCAAAGGCCGAAATTCGCAGAATTTCGGCCTTTGCGAATGCTAAATAGCTTGATACATATAGCGGTAAGGGAGCAATTACCCTTAGCCTGCCATAGAATAACGAGTGCCCTTGCTTGAGCCAGCCTCAGAGATACTCACCTGGCCCCACACCCCTTGAGGCTATCTGAAATCCCACACCCCCCTTACCTTGTCCTGATGAAGACCCGCAAGGACACTTTAAGAGTGCTTTCCTAGGGTTGAAATGTCGACTATAGAACTATCTGGACCAGATTTTTGGATTTTGCGCGTGTGGTACGCAGAATTATCTGAAGAACCTTGTACTACTGGCCGATGTCTCCCCTTCTTCCCCTTCCCTTATCACTATATATAGTACATGTTTACGAATATCATAGAGCACTGAATGTCACAATTCTTTCACGAATGATGCACCACCACGTATTGTTGAGGGCCATGTATATATTTGAATAAGGGTATTTATAAATGAAGCAATTTATATAAAGACTCTCTTATCATACCCTAGTAGGTTTGGTTTTGCATTTCTTGTAATTTATTCTTTGATAAGATTGGTTTGGAAATTAATAATTGGCTGAATATTGAACAAAGTTTGAAGAAATAATACGCACCCGACAGAACCATTTGCATGTCTTGTAAATACTGCCCAGGTTCTGATAGATACTGGGTTACTAAATTAGAACAGGAGCTCGCACAGCTGAAGGTGATCAAGGTGGTGTCTTTTTGACGATTAGTGTGCAGCAAGAGGAAACACTGTCTGCGCTGGCAGTGTGAAAACCAAGGTACTCATACGAAGCTCACTCAGTTGAGAGAGCACCTCTGCGCACAACATTAAAGACCAAAAGGTCTAGTGTTTTAAAAGTAAATATAAGGACGTTGATTCAGTGTGAAGTATTCATCAGCTTTCACATTTTATTCATGATTTTGAAAGTGAGAATCAAGGAAATAATCCAAACGAATATCATTCCAACAGTCAGTCTATTCCAGACAGATAATCACGCATCCCGATGCATTTCGGGCCAAGCCCTTCTTCAGGGGAATACTCTATGAAAACAATCCAAAGGAAAACGGTTCAGTTTGGTGTAAAAATAAACTATGCTCGGTTACATGCATCGTGCACAGTGTGAAAAAAAAATATATGTATAAGGTCATGCAACGAAACTAATACAGCCAAAATGGTTGTGTGTCCAAGTGAATGAAGATAACAAAACAAATGCTCAGTAATGGTGCAGACAGTCGTCGCTTCAAACAGTCGGCGCTGTTACATCGCGAGGTGAGAAGAAACGGTTGTGAAAAGCCCTCGTGTCACCCGCTGTGGTTAAAGTCGGTAAAGAACCAAAATACGTGATAGAAACTGAGGGTCAGTGAACGTTAAACAATCGTGCTCCGAAATCGAAATAGCGTGCAGCCTAATGTGTCCCAGTTAGGGTACTTACGTCATGCAGTCGTTGAACCAGCTCCGCGAAGAGCCGTCAAGTCGGTGAACTATCAGGAGAGCCGATGTGAAAGCATTCAAAAACCAAAGGTGACCCGGGAAAAAACCGGAAATAAACGAAGGACTACCAATCTAGTATAACTCAAGGAAGAGTGGTAAACAAGGTGGGGGCCATTTTGGAACGGTAAATAGGGCCATGGAAAGCCAAAATAACGTGAAAGATGGGTGACTTTGTGACATTAAAATAACAAAACAAAACAACATATGATGAAACTCAAGTAAATGAGCCAAACAGGTATACATAAATAAATTACAGATAACACAAAAATTCCATACGGTCATTAAGACCATGCGGTGCCATAGTGGACATCAATCGGATCCAGAAGTTTTCTCTTTTTAACAACGTATTCTTGTTGTTCAGGGTGATCTTAACTTGTTCGAGTACTTGAAATTTCAATTGAGCCACACTGTGTCTCTGTTCCATAAAGTGAGTAGCCACACTGGATTTCAAGTTTTGTGTACGTATATTGCTTTTATGTTCCAGAATACGTGCACGGATCTTTCTCTCCGTGTGTCCAATGTAACCCTTGCCACATGGGCACTTCAACATATAGATGACATTGCTGGTGTTACATGTAGCGTTCACTTTCAGTTTTATAACATGTCCTTTCATGGGATGAGTAGTTCTGTTACCAGGGATACAATTCCCACAGTTACTGCAATTGTAGCAAGGTTTGAAGCCATTATAAACCAAAGGGGTGGTGATGGACGTGGATTTATTCAATAGTTCTTTGACATTACGACCTCTGGTAAATGCAAACATAGGAGATTGGTTAAATAGACCATTGAAATCATGTTCCATTGTAAGTATAGGCCAGTGTTTCCGAATGATGTGTTGAAACTGATTCGACAATTTAGAGTGTTTGGAAACTACAACCATACGATCAGTGTTTTTTTTTGGTTTGGGTTTTAGTAATTGTGATCTCACACATTTGTCAGTTCTCTCCATGGCTAAATCCAAAATAGGTGTGGGGTACCCACGTGCTTTTAGTCTCTCCAGGGTGTTTTTGAGGGCCTGTTTACATTCATACTCTTTGGAAACTATACGTTTGACTCTTAAGAGCTGAGCAAAAGGTAAGTTGTTCCTGAGGCTGAGTCGATGAAAACTGCTGTAATGTAGTATAGAGTTCCTGTCTGTTGGTTTTCGATATATGGTCGTAGACCAGTCATTAGGGTCTCGATGTATTTCCACATCCAAATAATGGACGCATTTATCACTGTACTCCCAGGTGAACTGAATGCGTTCGTTCACATTGTTCCATGATTCCAGAAAGTTGACCAGAGTTTCAGTAGAGCCGTCCCACAATAGAAAGACGTCATCAATGTACCGTAGGTACAGTTTACCATGTTGTATCCAGTTGCTTTGGTTCAGAATGTGTGACTCTTCAAATACTTTCATGAAGATGTTAGCGTAGCAAGGAGCGGCCGAATTTCCCATGGCCGTGCCGTTCAACTGAAGTATCCATTTGTCAAGTACAGTAAAGTAGCTATGATACAAAGTATACATAGTCAGTTGCATCAAGAAAACTTTCAGGTCAGAGTCCAAATCTGATATGATAAGTGTCTGTTCAATCGCTTCCATACCGCCATCATGGGGGATGGAGGTATAAAGAGAGCATACGTCCACCGTACACATGATTAACTCGGTGTTTTTGAGATTGTTCATGATAGGTTCAAGCTTAGCCAGAAAGTCTGTTGTGTCTCGAACATGAGACTGAGATTTGAGTACAAACGGTTGCAAATACCTGTCCAAGAATTTACCTGTGTTCTCATGTATGCTTCCTCTCGTAGACACGATGGGCCGAAAAGGAGGTTGGGTCGGATGCTTATGCATCTTGGGGAGCATATACATGACTGGAGGTCTGGGGTTGATAGGCGTAAGGTATCTTCTAGTTCTGTCATCAATAGTGCCATTATTGAATGCTGAGTTGATGATTTCAGTCAATTTTTTTAGAGAATTCCAGGGTAGGGTCTCCCGGTAAAAAGTCATAGGTGTTGGAGTCGTTGATATGAGCCTCAATCCGTTGTTCATAAAAGGTGGTATCCATGACCACCAATGCTCCGCCTTTATCCGCATTCATGCAGGTGATCTTCGGGTTGTCTGCGAGTTTCTTAAGGATGTCTCTCTCCTTTTTGGACAGATTCCCATGTTTCACATTAGTTTGAAAGGGTAATTGTGAGATTTCCTGTCTAACTAAATTCTCAAATGAATCAATGATCTTATGGCTTTGCGGAGCCAGGAAAATGCTGTGCGGGCGAAGTCCTCTCAACATGTCGTCTTCCAATGTGGGTGTAGGGCATATATTCTGAAAGTAATGTCTCAAACGGATATTCCGTACAAGTTTGAAGACACTGACTTCTAACTCCAAAGTGTTGGATCGGGTGGTGGGCACAAATGATTGACCTTTTTGTAAAGTTTTTATTTCTTGGGTCGATAAAGCAGTGGAAGAGATGTTGATGACCAGATTTTCATCCGGTTTTATCGTCGTCGGTTGTTCCTCTTTGGCTTCGTTGTTGTTTGATTTTTTCCGGTTGCCTCGGCAGGTTTTTCCCCCCCGGGTTCTTTTTGTTGTGTTTGATCTGATTCTAAAAAATGAACCGCAGGATCGGTGGAGGTACTTGGTGTTTGAGGATCTGCATTTGATGTCTCGCGTGTTGGTCGTTGTCTGTTATCATCCTCAGATGATGAGGTCTCATTGCCCGAAAAAGGGTTGTAAGCTTTGTTATGGCGTCGGCGGGCGTACACCTCTGCCCAGGTGTACACCTCGCCGAGCTTGTAGTCTATAGTGTCTCTCTTGAATTTACGAAGCTTTCTTTCCTGTGTCTCCTTAGTGTGTTTGTCAATTTGAATTTGTAGATCTTCCAACATTTTAGTGAATTCTTCAATTGGCACGGCTTCGTCCAGCTCCTATTTTACGCTGGTGATCTCTTGTGCTAGTTCTTCCAAAGTCTTGGATAACTCCTCGACGATCAAGAGGATCAAGTCGAGGGAACATTTATTGAGGATGGAATACCAACGCTCAACAAATTTCACATTGTTCTTGCAAAGTAAAGGTTTTAACGGGACTCTCAAGCCCCGGGGGATCCGTTGTGCCCGGTGGTACCGAATCAAAGTACTGGCATGCAATTTCTGGTTGGATTGTTTTCTTAGCAAGTAAAGTAATTGTCTGATGTTGCTCTCCGCACTTCGAGTGTTACCAGTGGAAGAGATGTCATCTTGAATGAGGCCATAAATCTTATCTGCATCAGCTGCAGTAAAGGCAAATGTGCTCGCCTTAAGGTCGGTCATGCCAGAGACCGAATCGAAATTCAAAGCGTGCTGAGGTCCAAAGGCAGAAATCAGTAGCAACTAAATTAGAACAGGAGCTCGCACAGCTGAAGGTGATCAAGGTGGTGTCTTTTTGACGATTAGTGTGCAGCAAGAGGAAACACTGTCTGCGCTGGCAGTGTGAAAACCAAGGTACTCATACGTTGCATGACCTTATACATATTTTTTTTCACACTGTGCACGATGCATGGAACCGAGCATAGTTTATTTTTACACCAAACTGAACCGTTTTCCTTTGGATTGTTTTCATAGAGTATTCCCCTGAAGAAGGGCTTGGCCCGAAATGCATCGGGATGCGTGATTATCTGTCTGGAATAGACTGACTGTTGGAATGATATTCGTTTGGATTATTTCCTTGATTCTCACTTTCAAAATCATGAATAAAATGTGAAAGCTGATGAATACTTCACACTGAATCAACGTCCTTATATTTACTTTTAAAACACTAGATACTGGGTTACCCCATAGTGTTTTTACCGGATTAAGTTCCGCACAGCAATGGCTGCATGGTTTCCCAAAAGAATGGAGAAGATACCATGGTTGTGGTGGTAGTAGACACTGGCACTAGCATTTGCAAACAAAAAAAGAGACAGTCACTTGCCTGAGAGTGACTGTGGGAGTAGTAGAACGAAATAAAGTACAGTACAGGAGAAGACTGCCAAACAAACAATATTGCAACTGCTAAAGTAAAATAAAACATAATGGTGGCTGTTACAGCCTAGTACAAGAAGTTATAATAAACTGTAGTTGGGTTAAGCGAGTGACTTAACACAATCATAATTCGTACACTTGACTGCTGTATGGTAGTTGAATTGGATGATGAATACAATCAATGCCAGCAATTAATTGTGATGTATTAGGTATGTCCCTTTGGAAAACAATTGACTTGTACATACTGGACTGAGCATGGGTAGGCAAGCGTAGAAGATTCTCGCCCTGCCTTGAAATTGAATTAGTGTTGCTTTCACCACATCTGCACCAGCAAGCGTGTGATCAATTGTTGGTGTATATTTAATGTAGTCACATCACACCTCAATATAAATCACACAGCCCGGGGGAAGAGGGTTAGGGTTTGATGAATGGATGGGAAGGGGGGTTCGGGGAAAGGTTTGAGAAATAAAAACAGTACACATGGACACAACAAAAGTAAAATACACTGTTCGAAGTCGACGATGATCCACTACCCAATAAATCTATGAAGGGAGAAAAAGGAAGTTCATGCATGAGGAATATAACTTGATGATTAATGAGTAATGCTTACTAACTACTACTACACATATAGAGAGTACAAGGCAGCAGTATTATATGAAATTTGCATTGGCTGTATGCCATCAGAGAGACTGTACCGGGCTTACTTTTAAAGCTAGAAAAGAAAATTAAAAAATTGTTGTAGGGATCAATTAGCAAACACACAACAATACAACAACACACAGTTGTAATGATTGAAGAGAAAAAAAGGAATCAAATTATTTAACGAATGAGGAATATGATACTAAGGTTACTGTATTATCCAGGTCCAATTGTGGAGTTGCATCTCATCATTCATCTTGGTCTTCCCTTTCATGGACACTTTGCACATCATTCTTGGATGCCACTGCCTGCCTGGTGCGGATTCGTAAGGTAAGTGTGAGTTGTTGCTCCCAGTATAATAGCATTTGGTAAAGGCCGGCCTGTAAGTGTTGATGGAAAAACAAAAGGGGTATTATGGTGTAGTGCAAGAAGACAAGATTCTTGAGTGAGAACACTTTCAGACTGAGGCGGCTTGAATACATTGTGTCTACACTAGTATTTACACAGCATTAAGCTACAACAACAAGACGAAAAAGGAGCCAGAACAGAACAGGCCCACGGCGCTGGGCCAGCCGGTGACCCAACCTCCAAGTGCCTTAAATTTCGAAAGAGCTAGACAAAAGGCATATACAGCAACCTAGCATTTTCCAAATCAAGTGATTAAAACAATGAGCCAATGTCAGTCGTACCACTATTCGACTACACAGACATATTGCCTAGGTCTGCTGTGGTTCTCGTTGAATTGTTGTGTTTACCTTTTATGCAATTTCATGAAACGCAGTCATTCCATCAATCATCTCCGATCCAACTGACTGACTGTGTGCAAAGATAGTATCGTCATCATCATCATGGTGTGGTACGTGTACATGTTGTCCAACACCCACTCAGTCTGTAGTGAGTGACTTCGATTAAATCCAGACTGCACATGCAGTAGTAGGAGTACAAATAATGTGGTTATTAAACAACAAGGAAACATTGACTGTCATTTGAGTCACTTTTACTTTGTAGATTAACTAGTATAGTTGGACTTCATGCACATTCGCTCAAAGTCAGCAAGCATCGAATGCAATGCATGGCATCATTCATTAATCATACCTGTCTTGCTCTTCTCTTTGTCTGCCTGCTCAACTTCTGACAGTGAAGATTTGTGGATGCCTGCAGACAGAGGTGGTAGCCTTAGGACAGTGATGAGTTTCGGACTTTCGACTTGGAAAGTACAAAACAGAAGATAGCTATAGTAGTCACATATGTTTCACTTCTTATGGCAGGACTGTTAGAGGCAACATTTATTGTACTATTCTCCATCTCCATCCAATGTCTGCCTTGATGGAAATGTATTTAGGGCGAGTCAGGAAGATGGAGCAGGACTCTGAGGAGTGGAGTGGACAGTTAAATGCATATGTTTGCAACTCCAATAGGTAAATAAAAATAGGAGATGGTGGTGATGGATTTGTTGTAATTTGATTTGAACCAGAAAGACATATACACACACAAATAAAGGAAGGAAGAAAGTAACTATTTGAAAGCCTAGTTGTCAGGGAAGAGGAGCTCGCCCTCAAACTGTGGTGGTTCGGACAGAAGTAGGTCATGTAACACACTACTTATCTCTTCGGAGTTGCTCCCCTCTTCCTCCTGCTGTGATCACGTATTGTGTCCTCCGGTGGTATGAAGTGCTGATTCATTTTGATCATTGTTAACCTCTCCACGCTTTTGGGTGAGAGACTGGTCCTTTTTACAGTTACAATGGCACCAGCAACACTGAAAACACGCTCAGAAGAGACACTTGCGACAGTACAAGCCAGATACTTTATCGCCAGCCTGCTAGGCACTGGCCATTGGCTTCTTTTCCCATGCCAATACACCAAATGGGCTTTGCTCCATGAAGACCTCTGTTGTGTTATCCTGGTAGGCCTGGACCATCTGCTCAATGTTCACGGGTGCTCCAATTAGCTTGGCCTCTTTTGACTTTGCATCAGCAAATGGACTCATCTATCCCTTTCCGTAGAAACCAATCAGTTACCATTTGGATTTCCGACACCTCCTTCAGCTGTTACTCTAGGATGTACAACAATGGGATAGCTTGGCCCATAGTACAGTCCTCTCTGCTGACTACACGTGTGAAGACGTCAAAGATAGTAGCATCTCTGTCAGGCATTTAACAAGGTTCCATTGACCCATCCCAAAGGTCATGGCTTTCAAAGTAGGATACCTTAATCTTCTTGTCATGACATAAGCATTAAGTGGTATGTACTGTTCTAACGTGTTGGCACCTCCTGGATGAGTGCTTTGACTGGCATTTTATGCTCACGTTGAATGACCCTCAGCTGCTTCTGGGCTTTAAAAGAATGGTTAAAATGTGTGCATATTGTTCTGCAGGTGGTCAGTAAGTTGCTGACTGTGCTTTCATTTTTTAGAAAGTCACAATGTTAATGCAGTGTGCCCAACACGGGACCCTGAAATAGCCACCATCTTTCATGGCCTTAACTACATTACTGCCAGTGTCCGTGGCAACAAAACCAATGTTAAGCCCTCTTTGTCGAAGCCACCCAAAGACCTTGCTGTTAAACTCATCCAAAATGTTTGCAGCAGTATGACATTTCTCTATAGCAAACATGGCTACAGTTGCATGTTTGCGAGTGTCATTAAAAATCTCAGCAGTGTCAACGCCAGCAGATATCTTTTCTCTCGCACCTGAAAAAGAAATCCTGTGTGCAGTGATGCACATGTAATCAGTGGCTTGGCAACTGGTCCACATGTCTGTTGTCAGGTGGATACTCTGAAAAGCACCCTGTTTTAAGGCTTTTCCAAGCAATTCCAGCACGTAGTGATGTAGTGCTGGAACAGCAACTCTGGCGAAAGAGTAGCAGCTGGGAACCTTCCATTTTGGGCAGATGGTTGTCACAATTCAAGAAAACCCACCCCTTCAACAAAATAAAAAGGGAGAAGGTCCATTGTTAACATTTTAGCCAGCTTCGCATTATACAAACGTGCTATTGGGTGGTTGAGTTAGTACTGTCCCTCCTACCTAGTAAACATGCTAAGAATGGTATGCTGCGTGGTATTCCTTTCTGTTCAGCTCGACGCGGCACTTTTTTGCATTGCAGTATTCCTTGGTGTCTCAGGCTGACTCTTACTCTGGTGCCACTGAGATGTTGCTGATGCTGAGGATGTGGGCGGTACCACTGCAGTGCTGGGGACAGCGCTACTTTGTGTACCAATACCAGAGAGAATGTCTCCCTCTTCTTTTTCTTCCTGTTCCACCGTGAGCGGACCTTCTACTCCTTTATCCCTAACAACAGCAATGGTTCCAGTTTTTATGCGACGAAGGTGTTCCTCCCAGTTGATTGCATGGTGTTTTTTCAGATGGGTCATTTGGCTTCCAGTACCATAGTGTGTACAAAGCTTACCACGACTAACAGAGGTATGACAAATGGAGCATATAGCAATGTTCTCCTCCTTTACGCTAACCGTAAAGAAGTCCCACACAGGGGAGGTTAACTTTTGTCTCCTGCTGAAGGTACCACTTCCATTGCCGGATGAGCTGGAGGGTGCGTGTTGAAATTGACTCTGTGGCTGTGCAGTACCACTACCTACTTCTGCTGAGGTGGTGCTTGTGCTGGATATTGGACGCTGCCGGCCCTTTGCTAATGTAAATATCAAAGCTGGAGGGAGTGTTGGTGTTACCTGTGTTGGAGTTATACGTGCTACATCCTTACTAGTCGCAGTCATTCTGGATAGGTTAATGATGTTGGTCTCAATGTCCTCGGGGCCGGGAGTGATCTTCGTGATGACTGGCTCATCATCATTATCCTGCTGTTCTACATCGACCTCCATAAATCTAAGGCTTTCTGGAACCATCCTTTTTCCTAGCCTGGTCTTGGGATTTGTTTCCCTCTCATGCTCAAATTGTTGTGGCTCCCAAGTGAGATCTAGATCATCAGAACGGATGCTTGGTAAAGAACTCGATGGACTAACCCTCCTTTTCCGTGCTGGGGATTTGGGAGACGATGGTTCTCCTGTATGAGTGGCTTCCTCTTCTTCTTCTGCATGAGACTCAATTTCCTGAACTGCCCCTACTTCGGGAGGAACAACAACTACTATTGCGGGCGGTGATTGTGGCTGTTGATGTTCACCACTTATCCGCTGTGTTCCCTCCTACGTTGATTGTGTACTGCTTTGTGATAGGTCAGGCTCAGCATCACTGCTTTCCACCATTAGGTGGGCTACCTCTTCCACACTCATCTGCTTGGGTCTGGGTTGGTGGGTTGGGCCCACTGATGTGGAGGTGCTGCCCCCAGCTTACCCCCGGACACCGCTGTTGCAGGCGTAATTTTTGTTTTCCCAAAAAAGGTTTTGGAGTCAACACGAGACTTAAGTGTCACTTCCTTTTTCTGTTCTTCCTTCTTCTCAGCAGCTTTTTTGGTCTTGGATGACCTGGTACCTGCTTTCTTTGGGCCCATCTTCTTCAGATGTCAGCAGCACTCAGTTGCACAAGTTGCAGAGAGATGTTTGGTCAGGTCACACCACACGTCACGTCGCGTTCAACAGCAGGACGTCTGTCTGGCAGTACAAATGTTGTATAGCATTTTAGGACCCGAGTGTAATTTTCCCGATTCATGCCCTCGTAGAGGTATAAATCACCATATCCTTATATAGGCATAGAAATCATAACCATATTTAGACATAGCTCATGCAGTCCAAATACGGCATGGCTACTTCCACTAGTTCCGAAAATCTACAACGAATTCTTTCAAAACTCAGCTTCAGCAGTTAGGGACTTTCCCTTGCTTGCATACTGATTTATCCAAGAACTCATGGAGTTTTCAAAGAACTGAGACTCTTTGATGACGTTATTATGTCCACCTTTATATCAAACTTGGCGCCTTCAAGGTATAAATATGCCCACACTTGCCATAGCAAACACACGGTGGTTGGGAGCAGTTCGACTATCTACTTGCCAGACGCACCCTGCTACAGCAAGTGCTGAAGGAAGCCGACCCTCCAGCAGATGCACTGAGAGAGACGCTGACTTTTCTCCTGCTGAGAAATCCAGCTCCAGTGTTTCCAATCTACCCTTGTGGGTTGTTGGGAAATCGAGTCCTGAGATTGACCTTCTTCATTCTAAAACCAAGGTACGGAGCTGAATAGACCCTAAGAGAAATCTTGGATAGATTCTTGGCAGAGAATACTAAATTTATGCTACACCTCACGTACTTCCCTCGTACTAGACTTAGGTTAGGTACATCGGGGTAGGCGTATTTTAGAAAGCACCAGTTGAGTACTTTTTAGCCTTTGTTATTGATGTATGTATTTATCTATGGTCTAGGAACCATATAATGCTCTCACCGTATTATTTTATTCTACTCTTTTTGCTGTATGCATTATATTTTGCAACCAGTTTTACGATGGTAGCAGTTCATTTCTTATGCTTGAGAAAGAAGACTGTTCAATAAATAACTTTTATTGAAAATACCCGTGTATCTACTGCTCTGCAACTCTGTTGAAACGAAGCATGCACAAATGACTGGGGTAAAATATCTATCTATTGTTTCCACGACTCTGAAGATCAGTTTCATCTTGGGGAAACAAAGTTGTCATGTTTATGCAGTTGTCAGAAACTAACCCCTAGATTCATCAAGAACACATTTTGCTATTCCTTAATAGCGAAAAATACCGATTCGCTATTAAGGAATAGCAAAATGCTATGCATCAAGAAATCACTACAAAAATAACGATTTCTAATAATTCCTTAATTGCGACTCGCAAATTGCGAGTCGAAATTAAGGAATATGTCCCCATTCATTCCTATGGGCCTAGAGGCCCATAGGAATGAATGGGGAGACAATCTCAATTTGCTAATCGCAATTAGCGATTCGCAAATTGAGATTGCGATTTCAAGGGTGCAGGGGTGTCCAAAGGACACCCTGTTGCACCCCTGAAATTGATGTGTGCACATATGTTGCGCACACATATGCCCTTAGGGCATGTGAGTGCGCAACATGAAACTTTGGTGCATTTTTCAAAGTTTTTTGCAAATTACCACAAAGATGTACTTCATGGTAATTTGAGTGCCCTAATAGCGAATTCGCTATTTTTATCACTTTCATGCATTGCATTTAAGGAATCTCAATTTAGCGAATTCTAAATTAGCGATTTTTGCATTTGGGATGATGCATCCCAAATGCAAAAATACTGCTCGCAAAGGGCCAGATTCTCAGAATCTGGCCCTTTGCGAGCGAATTTAAGCTTGATGAATCTGGCTGCAAATCCCTTCTTGTGAACTCGAGAAAGTTTCTAGTGACCTCTGAGCTATCTGGCACTCACAAATCAGTCTAATATATTTAATAGAGACCTACTATACATAAGTCCTATGTTACATCTATAGGATATATTATTCCAATGTGCATTGCCTAATGGGAATATGGGAACTACACTACACAACGGGTGATGATGACATACACCTCCTCCTCAGTCTTTTGTGCACCTAAAACAAAAAAGCCAGTAGAACATCAGTCAAACGTGGAATTTGTTGTGCTTTAATTTTAATTACTACTAGTGTACTGTGTCTGTACACTCAGGAAGAGTAAGAATAGCAAAGAACAAAAATACAAATATAGTGGAAGTGGAACCTCTTTGGCCTTAATTTGTGCATCATGTGGGATGGATGCAGCATCAGGGACCTGCAGCTGGCAATGGGAATGGAAGCAGTAAGCAAGAGGAAACATGGATAGACACAAATAGGTCTATGTGGCAAAATCAGCACACTACTAGTACCACTACGAAATAGCCCACAGCCACATGGTCACTCATCACAGGCACAAGGGCAAAGCCCGGAAAACACTCTACTCAACCAGGCCTATATCCCTATATGGCCAGACAAAGGATGAATGTTATACAACACAGCTGTAATGCAAAAGAGAAAATCTGCAAGGCTAAAAAGGTTGGAAAGTTACACAGCAACAACACATACACATGCAACAAAGGCATTTATTAACACACATCCAAAAAGTTACTTACACCCCAAAACCCACATTTTGGAATTCATTCCAATGCAATCCATGCCCTAAATGATGTTTAAATTCAACAGCCAACATAGAAACAGTTGCTTCAAGCACCCCTGATGAGTTCCTCCGGGAGTCGGAGCCTCCTGGCAGAATATGCCACAAGTTTGGAGGCCTATGGCAAAAGCACAGTGGATGGTCCCACAAAATGGGCGCCACCACTTGGCCAGGACACCCACAATAACAAGAAAATACATACAATTAACTCAAGCAGGCCTATATCACTATATGTACTTCTAGGGTTACCTATTTACTGAAAAGCCCGTATTTAATTAACACACAACCAAAAACTGAAATTCCACACCAAAAACCACATTTTGCAATTCAATCCAATGATATCCGTGATGGTTAAAATTTGAAATTCAACAGACACCACACAAACATGGTTGGACCCATGGGTACCTCTGGGCCTACTGGCTGAAATTTCAAAGAAATAAAACTTGGCCCCTACTGAAAGTACAGGCCACCCACAACAATAATTTTTTTAAAACAATGAATAGCCCAGAAAACTGTAGGTAAAAAAAAGACCCAATCAAACAAACATGTACACCAATTCTCCAACTTACTTGTAAAATAAAATCTCAAATCCAAAAGTCCTCAATAAATCCAATCCAATGATATGATGCAGCAGACATACACAAAAAGTGATCCTTCCAGCTCCAAATCCAAATGAAAGTGAACAGCATATGGACAAAGAACTGGGAGGAGCCTGCTGGACAGGATCAGGAAGTTGGAGACTCAGGGGCACTTCCTTCCTCTTCAAAAAAAGAGTAGAAAAAAAGAGGACTCCTTGCACAAAAGACTACAGCCAAATCACAATCTGATGAGTTTTTATGAGCGAAATGATCATTTTTTAAAAGGTTTTTTCGTGCTGGAGAGATATTCTTTGCCAGATTGTAGTTTCTGCGTGTTCAGGAACGTGAGCTTACCAACACTGCCGCCGGAAGGAGATAGCGCGTCCGAACGACGTGTTCGCACGTCTGAACGACGTGTTCGCGTTCGCAACAGTCCCACGGGATAATGCGGCTGGATTCCAAACATCGTGGAGCACGCGACCGGGATAGAAAATCAAGTTGGCGAATGCAAGCACGCGAGAACGCATATTGAGCGTGCAAGGAAGAAAAACAACTACGCTACACTGTAGATTGCGTAGTAATCAGCAACTTCCCTCTCCACGCGAACCACGATGTTACAGAAACTACGCAAACTCCACGAGCGGAGTGTAGTTCACCGCCCAAGGTTACACTAAACAGTAAATCTACCCCCAGCATGACCCCCTACCCAAACACCACTGCACTACACTAAACACAACTCCCAGCATGACCCCTACACTACACAAACACTACTTCACTGCCGTAAAACCTAAAACACTACTCCCAGCATGACCCCCTACGCTACCCAAACACCACTGTGCTGCCATAAGCCCTAAAGCACTACTCCCAGCATGACCCCCTACACTACACAAACACCCCTGCACTATCTTAATCCCAAAACAGTTCTACTAGCATGACCCCTTATACTGCCCAAACATTAGTGCATTGTTGTGAACTTTAAAACACTACCTCCAGCATGAGTCTTACACTACCCAGCACAAACCCTCTACAGTACAGAAACACTACTGTACTACCCTAA
Source organism: Lissotriton helveticus (assembly GCF_964261635.1). Classification (NCBI taxonomy): domain Eukaryota; kingdom Metazoa; phylum Chordata; class Amphibia; order Caudata; family Salamandridae; genus Lissotriton; species Lissotriton helveticus. The sequence goes on along the minus strand of NC_136059.1, from coordinate 748,497,728 downwards.
AGCATAAAAGAGTACCAGTCCGTCGGCATGCAGCTGTGCATCTGCAAGCTGTCATGTCCCTAGCTGTACATGTGCGAGTCAGTCCGTTAGGTGATAAGTGTGTCTCTGCTAGCAGGGCCGTTGGCCCATTGGTGTCCCTTTGTGAGTTAGACCTGAGTTGTCCCTCTGTGAGCCAGCACACTGGTGTGCGTTTGCCAGCCAACGGCCCGTGGCTCACACTGTGCGAGCCGAGCGGAGTCGACATGCCGCAGCTCTCCCTCTGCAAGCCCGCACGCCGTCCCTGTGCTATCCAGATCACAGCTGTCGCTCTGCAAATCGATATTGGGAATATAATGCATCTCGTAAAAGAGCCCTTGTGTTTATTAGTTGGATCTACATATAAGTGAGGATGCACAGCTTCAGGTTATTCAGAAAAACACGATTTCCCTGATCTTATTTTTATTTATATAAAACATTTATAGAGCGCGGCTGTCGCCTTGCAGGCATCCTGGCGCTAAACAGAGAATAGCTCCACAGAGGGGAAAGATAGGGAGGCTAAGAACGAGTGAACTAGAATGAATGGTTTGAGAAGGTTAAGGGAAGGAGGTTAAAATAAACAAAGGTTAGGGGAAGAGCCAGGTCTTGATGCGTTTTCTGAAGGGAAGGAGTTGCGGTGTTTGGCGGATATCCAGGGGCAAACTATTCCATAGTTTTGCCACTGCAACTCCAAAGGATCTTCCTCCAGTCCTAACCTTGTTGAATCTTGGGACTGAGACAAGGTAGGCTGAAGCTGAACGGAGGGCTCTTGTAGGGGTATACCAAGTGAACATAGCTTGCAAGGGTCTGGGTCCGACGCCATGCAAAGCCTTGAACACAAGACAAAGTGCTTTGAAAGCCACTCGTTGCTTCAGAGGGAGCCAGTGCAGTTCGGCTAAGGCCGCAGTGGCCGAGGATCTCCTTGTCCAGCCAAGAGCTAATTTGGCGGCGGCCGTCTGGACCCTTTGGAGTCGGTCTAACAGAACAGCTGGGGACTCAAGCAGCAAAGCGTTACAGTAGTCAAGGCGACTAAGAATAGTACACCTGACTACCAACGCCCGGGCTTGTACCGGAAGGAGTGGCATAATCTTGCGAAGAGAGCGTAGTAGGCCCGAGCAGGTGGACACTGTTCTCGCAACCTGAGTCTCCATGCTTAGTTTGTTGTTTATCATAACCCCCAGATTGCGGACAGTAGTCACCGGCTGTGGTTTTTCTGGAGCCTCTGGGGGCCTGAAATCGGTTGGGAGCGGGCGGGGAATCTTACTTCCTGCGCAAAACAACACCTCAGTTTTGGTGGAATTAAACTGCAGGGAGTTGTTGTGCAGCCACCTAGCGGTGTCTCTCAGGCAATCGTGAAATGATTCTAGGGGGATCGATTCTACCCCATCCCAAGAAAAAAAGAGCTGTGTATCATCTGCGTAGTTTATGGTTTTTAGTCCATGGGTTTTTGTTAAGGTGACCAGAGGTTTTAGGTAAACATTAAAAAGAATGGGGCTGATGGATGAGCCTTGGGGTACCCCATGGGGCACAGAGGAGAAGGAAGATTGGAAGGGGGAGAGGGACACAGCCTGCTTCCTGTCTCTAAGATAGGACTGGAACCAAAGCAGGGCCGTACCATCAACCCCAGACTCCCTTAGTCTTTTCATCAGAATCACATGGTTGACCGTGTCGAATGCGGCAGACAGGTCCAGCAAGATCAGAGCTATTGCTTGGCCCCTGTCTGCACCCATACGAAGATCTTCCATGGCCGTAAGGACAGCTGTTTCAGTCCCATGCGCTGGGCGAAAACCAAATTGAATGTCGTCCAGCATGTGATTCTGCTCCAGATGTGTGGAGAGACAGGAGCTCACCCAGCGCTCGGCAATCTTTGCCGGGAATGGCAGAAGGGAGATAGGCCGGTAATTTAATAAGCATTCGGGGTTCAGAGAGGGTTTCTTCAGCAGCGGGGTGATGAGAGCCTGCTTCCAAAGCGTCGGAACAAGTCCGCAACGCAAGGATTGATTACAGATCTTCCGAAGGATACCAAAGAGTTCTGATCCAAACATTTTCCATATTTTAGGAGGCAGAGGATCGAGAGGGGAGCCCGAAGTGATCCCATGCGTCAGTCTCACAAAATCCAATTCTGGAATAGGGGGAAAATCCCGCAAACGTACCAAGTTCTCTAGGTTTGCCGACTCGGAGTCAGGGAGGAGAGTCCCGGGGACATTGAGACTGTCCAGTGAGGGGGAGGTGTTGAGGTTATGGATAATGGTCTCAATTTTATCATGAAAAAACTGAGCAAGATTATTGCAGAGTGCTTGTGTCGGAGGAGTAGTTTTTTTAGCGCAGTCAGGGTGGATGAGGTTATTGAGAATCTGAAAAATGCTCTTGGAGCTATTAGCAGCATTAGTTATAGTAGAGCAGAAGTAGATGGATTTACTTTTAACAATTTGGGATTTGTATTCCTGAAGTTTCGTTTTCCAACGTGATTTGTTTATGTCGGAGTAGCCTTGCCTCCATTTCCTCTCGGCCTTTTTACAGGCTGCTTTGAGGGTTTTCAGAGAATCGTCAAACCAGGGGGCAGATGGTCTGCCCTTAGGTTTGCATCTTTTTAAGGGAGCATAGGAATCCGTCGTGGAGGAAATTGTTGTACAGAAGGCCTCATAGTTGCCTTCTACCGAGTTGGCGGAAGAAAAGCTGTCTTGCACCTGGAACACTGCATCGGTGGTGCTCAGCCTTTCCAAAGCTTTCCAATCTCTGTACAGAAATTCAGAGAAGGGGCTGTGTGCCGGCAGTCTAGTCCGTTTAGTGGTAATAAAAAATTTGAGGAGGGCGTGATCCGTCCAGGCCATAGGCAGAATCTCGTTCAGGTGTACTAGTAGGGGGGTGGAGAAAATAAGGTCAAGTATGTGACCTGCTTTGTGGGTGGGTTCTTTGACCAGTTGATAGAGTCCCACGCTTTCACAAGAAAGCAGGAGGTTGTGCAGTCCGGTATCCAGACTACCGTTTGGCCAGAGATTGAAATCCCCTAAGATGATTAACTTACTGTGGGAGATCGCCATGTTTGTAAAGGTGGTGAGTAGCAATTGCTGTTGTTGAGAGCTAAAGAACCCCGGAGGGCGATAACAAATAATGGCCGTGAACGTGGCTCCAGTGAGACAATTAATGGAAAGGCCGAAGAGCTCTGTCTCAGCGACCGGATCTGTGAAGTGTACTCCATCACTTCTGCAGATATCGTCCTTATCAAAACGTATGTTGTTGTTGTAGCTCAACTCCATTCTGTGGTCTCTGAGGTATGCAGACACAGCTTTGTTGAAATTCTTCCTTGATCTTACAATCTGAGGACAAAATTGGTTTGACCATTTCCACTTCTGTCTTTGACATATATTGGAATATACAAAGACAGTTTTAGGCCAAAGCAACATAAATTGTCTAAAGGTGTCCTTCATTAGCATTTCCAAACCTACCCCAGTGAATGTGCCTAGGTCGTTTCCACCACAGAGCACAATCATGAGGTCAGGGTGTTAGAGATGCAAACAGGTTTTAACCAAAGGCAACAATTGCTGCCATTTCAATCCTCTCTGTCCAAACCATCTAGGGCCATATGTAGGTGGCCAAATACCGGTCGGTAACGGCCGATTTCGGCCATTACCGACCGGTATTTGTAGTTTCAGATGTAGGGGGCCAGAAACAGAATCTGTGAATTACCGAATCAGTAAATTTACAGAATCGGTAATATGGGATGTAGGTGGCACTGGAAACAGTGCCACAGGCCCTTAGGAATTTGTTATTTACCATGAAATACTATTGCATGGTAAATAACGAATTCCTGTGTACATGCACATCTGTGCATGTACACCTGTGCCCTTAGGGCATGTATGTGTGCCACATGGCACACAAGCCAGCATCAGGGGTGCAACAGGGTGTCAAAGTGACACCCTGTCCCCCTTGACAAATCGGTAATTTTACCAATTCGGTATTTACCGATTCGGTAATTGACATTGATTCCAAGGGCCTCGAGGCCCATAGGAATCAATGGCAATTACCGAATCTGTAAATACCGATTCGGTAATTACCAAATCTTAACGATTCAGTAATTGTTACCAAATAATTACCTACATGGCATTTACCGATTTGTAAATACCGAATCGGTAAATGTCATTTACCTACATATGGCGCCTAATGTCCACATTTTGTAAACCTAGGTCTAAGTCAAGACGTCTCTGTTCTGCATACCTCTTGCACCAGAAAACATAGCTATGTCCTACGATCCACACTAGCATTTTGAAGGTATGGCTGAAAGGGATGGATAGATGTCTGTAGCTCATGCAGTCCGTTCGTAAAAAAAGAGATAACTGTAAAGATGGAGAACTATTTTTCCCATCCAAAACGATAACTGATTGGGAGATGAAAAGCATTGTTTTTTAAAAGTAGGGTGCACATTTGTTTTGTGGAAAAGCATCTTTGTGATTGGTTAAGAAAAAGCAGTTTAAACGTGGAGTACATATCATAGGATAACATTTTCGCAACTCAACCGCACCTGCTACTTGCATTTGGAAGGGACTGTTCAAACTTAAAACAATCGTGAACTTTTAACTTGCCGCTAAATGTTTTCAGAAAATGTTGCAAAAAAATATCGTTAGGTTTAAAAAAAGAAAGTGTGTTGATAGAATATGTTGCACTTCTGACTTCTATTTGTCCTTTAATATTGAAAAAACTGTTTATATGGAAAATTAAAAAAAAACGATAGAGAGAAGTTTTGCAATCTAAAATAATCAACAAACTATTCTAATTTGTGCTTTACATGTATTTATGTGTTTGAGCAACAAAATTACAAACTTACAGACTTAACAGCACCAGGAAGAGGAACATGCAAGGAGTGGGGGGATGGAGAAGATGGGCACAATGGCACACATGCACAATTAAGTACAGCACAACTACGGACAATCCATGGCCAAAATCAGTCACCCAACCCGCCAACATCACACCACGGAACAAGTGATGAAGCAAAGCTTCGCATATTTTGCGACTTTCCGTATTCATGAACCTCGTCTATGTGTAATAAGGTAATAAGCTGTACGTCTTACTAACGTTTATTTTAAGTTTCCATGAAGCTTGCCTATGTGTTTTACTAAAATAATTTACTCGAGTCACTTAACATGGCCGCCGCTTGTATTTAGTTACTGCGCATGCGTCAGTCACACTCACGTGTCCTGACGCGTCTGCAGGTTTGGAGGGAAATGTATGCGCATGCGTAATACAAAGCTTTGCCAGTAACGTGGTACTGCTCGTGCCACTGCTCTTGTGTTTGTTTGTATGTAGCTAACATTTAGGTTGCATAAGTATATTTTATAGTGATAAGTTGAAAGTACAAACCCTGTGATGTGTTTTCATAATGTTATTTTTATGTATTAATTTGTTTTCGCTTACTTTTCATGTACCGCGGGGAATGGGGGTCTAACTGCACCAAAAGCCATCTTGGAGGTCCCTTCTACGCATGTGCGACTTTCTGGGGCACCGACAACCTTGGCTGATGGAACTGACCTGCAACTCTAGCAGGACGGAATCACATGTTCTTATTCCGAAACAATGTAATATCTCTATTGTATTTCTATGCAGTTTCTCATGGGAACCCCAATCTCGCTAGGCGGTACCCAGATATGTAAATGAAGCATCCAAATAGTGTGTTATGATTGGTGTGTTACCCAAATCCTATCTTAGGACCAATCCAAATTGAGGGATTCTGACACTTTGCAACATTGGGGGGTGGTACACCGTCCCCAAACTGTATATCTACCCTGGGTTCACCTAGGGAAATTGTCCGACTTGTCTGGTTTAGCTGACCTGTCACTGACCCATCGTACTCAATAGGTGACTGAAGATACAGAGCGCTGCGGAGCACTCTGTCCGAAATTGACCATAGACTAAGGTTCTACTGAACCTTAAAAGTGCTGGCGAAGCACTTTGCTGGGAGTTCGCTGACCCAATCGGGGTCTTGATCGATAGCTGCAGAGAGGGTGGAGCGCAGGCGTTGCTTCCAAACTGCGGGTGCGGTCCTGTCCTGAAGCGGTCCTGTCCTGAGGGTTTGCTGTCCTGTCCTGAGGTCCTGTCCTGAGGTCCTGTCCTGATTCCTAATCTGAGGGTATCCTGTCCTGTCCTGGGTGTCCATTCTGCACCTGCTGTCCTTTGAGGGGTATCCTTCTTTGAGGGTTTCCTGTCCTTAAACTGACCCGTGGCCAGGGTTTGGTTTCCACACCAGTCTAGGTAAATACTGCTCTAAGTTCTTTAAACTTGCACCTTTCTATTTTTCTGTCTTTGCTTTAATAAAGTGACATCTTGCACATGTTGATTTTCCATGCTTTTGCCGCAAACTATTGAATCTTAAAGTCAATTGCATATTTTCTTAAATTGTTCCTATGCTATCCTACCTTTTAGAAATCATATTTTGCATTGCAGTTTGTCATTTTCTGATATGGTCTAGAACAGCCTTACTTAAATTTTCTAAAGAGTTTTTGCCCTGAATGCATAGCATATTTCCCTTGCCTCTCATATTTGCATTTGAATGATTACCCTGACTTTATTTCTCTATAGTTATGTACTTTTCATTATCTTGGTTATTGATTGCCTTATTCTTGTAAGTTTAATGCTTGATGAAAACGAACTTTAGATAAACATTTTAAAACTTCCAGTTGTCCGTGGTCATTTTACAACAGTATTGAATGTCATTTGAATTTGCATTTGTTGCCTTTCCTTTTACAGCTAGGCCCCTGATCCGTTGACGTCATAGGTACCCGTGTTGGTGGATGGTAAGTCGGGTACACTGAGTGATAACAGTAGGGAACACACACAATTGGTAGCAGCCCGTGAAGTCGCCCTGTCAATGAATAGTGTGAATTGAAAGTATATGGGCCCTGAAGCCGGAAACGGCGAAATTATTGGCTGGGTGACCTCGCGCGCTCTATCAGTTTTCTGGTAGATCAGAGGATGGTTAGGGACTAGCTAAAGGTTAGGTAGGACTAGTTAGACTAGTTATGTCGGTAGCTGCTAGTACATTAATGCTGCTATAAGAGCGGCTGTTCCGAGGGACCCGATCAATCTCTTGTGAATACGCTGCTGAAAATCAATGAACTGTTTCTTCATTATTATTCTTGTTCTTATATTGTTATATGTATTAATCCATGCGTTTGTAAATCGTGTCAGTCAGTGTTGTCCGAACTCCCCGGGGAATTGAAAGGGCAAGTGGTGAATAGAATCCATTGTCCTGAGGTCACAGGCTTAAGGAAAGTTAGGTGCAGGTTAGGATAACCGGGAAGCACTAACTAGGGTTTTCTGAATACATGTATGAATAAATGTCAGTAACGAGGTTCATTGGCAAAATTCCCATAGTGGCGTAACCTAGTAAGGGTCACATCGGAAAAGTAGCAGGTTCCTCGGAGCTAGGGTGAAAGCAGAGGGATCCGCTGGGAAACCTTAGACTCGGATATATCCCGGAGAAGTGGATGAGTTTAGGGGAATAACAGGTTCACCGATGCTAGAGTGAAGGGTAGGCGGAAGAGATCTACCCGCAGCGCGTGAAAAGTAAATGGAAGTAGTTTACTTGCAGTAAAACAACGCTATCCTGTCTAGACACTTGAGCACTGTGGCGAATGTGTATTTGTTGTAAAATAACCAAGCACTGAGCACTTTAAAAGGAAAGAAAGTTTCCGTTACCTTGTGAAGGGAGGGAGTCAGTCGCGAAGCGCCTCTGACGTCACTCCGTGCCGCGCTGGGATTGGTAGAAACAGCGGGCGGGTAGCGGGGCTGGAATTGTAAAGGAGGGGTGAAGCGCCGGAGCGTGAGGACAGTCTCACGAAGGAGCCGCGCACCCATTGGCCGAAATTATTTGAACGCGTGCACCCATTGGTCGCACAGAATTGCAAGGCGCATTCTGATTGGAGGTAACTTTGTAAACAGAGTTAAGCGTAGAAATCGTATGTGGCACTCGTATTGTCCAGAGACTAGACCCGATCCAAGAAACCAAGGGTTTGAAAGGGATCAGTGGAAAGCTAATAGATACGATATTATGTACGGAGCTAAGAGAAAGATGTCCCTTGTAAATAGGGTAAAGAATTATTTCAAAACGGACAAACCGATTAAGTCTAGAGAGGGCGTTACTATCCCGCCACCGAATACTCCCGCCTCATTCATGATGTTTGATCGAGGGTATAATACCTGTGTGTGGTTGGAGAACTGGGTAAAGTACACAAAAGATGACGGAGTATTGGCTTTTCCGTTAGACGGTACTTTCAATGGCAGAATTTTATTTAATTTGAGAACCCGAATGAATGAATTGCATCCCAGACCAAGACTAACGCAGTATGAGGCATTAGAGGAATGGGAGATTGAGGCCTTTGAAAGAGAGAAACCCCGGATGGACAAAGGTCTGACCAAGTGGTACCCAAGGCTGAAACAGGAGACTAGGGACAAGAGGATGAAACAGTGGAGGCAGAGCATGATTGTTGAGGGTCTGTTTCCCATGATGCCAGCAGGTAACCCTTCTGGGGGAGAGAAAAGGACAGAAAAGAGTAAGCATTGGGGGGCCCTTGGGGAGTCAGACGATGAATTGTTAGATGACATCTTTACGAGAAGTCCGCCCCCTTATAATGAGGGAGCCCGACCTTCCAGTGCAGGAGAAAATCCCCAGCGTCCATCTATTAAGGAGGAGGACAGATCCCTATGCAGGGGGGGAGGTGGCCAGGTGTTGCCCTATTTTGAGAACCCCGGACCCGCAGAGGTACGCGATATTTATCCTAGAATGCCCGTGAGCTCAGAGGAAAAATATTCCCGTGAAAGAACATTTTTTCCCAGACCTCTGTATGAAAACGAAGAAAAGTCAGTAGGTTCAGGAGTACCCTTTTTGCAGCCCCCATATGGGGAGGAGCGCAGGTCATCTGGCACAGGAACTTTGTTCCCAAAACCAAATTATGGTGGAGGACCAAGTGAAACGCATCCTACTGCCCCGAGTCTTACCCCTCACCTGACCCCACAGATGATACCTGACCGGACATTAGGAAGAGTACTAGATGAAAGGGAGCAAGAGGCCCTAGCTAGACAGAGGACAGAAATAATTCAGAAAATCTCCCAGTTAAATACCAGTCCTGAAGCTTTGACTATTCCGGTAACAATCGGACCAGTGGTTCCGTTGTATGGGAATAGTCAAGGAAGTCCGAACCCTCCAGTTATGAACCCGATAATGGCCCCGCCGAGACAAGAGCCCCTACTGATAGACGATCAGTCCAGTGAGTGCGAGTCCGAAGTGGTGTTCTTGGATCTGCCAAACAAACAGACCGGAAAGGGAGTGCAGAAGAGGCATAATCCTTTTGATGCGAAAGAAATTAAATTAGAATCAGCAACAGGGACTAGGAGTGTTTCCTTGGTAACGCCGGAAGAGATTGAAAGTTGGAGTCGTGATTTAGAAAAACAGGCTCCGCAAACGAAACTTTTAGACCTCTACAAGCTGAGGGTAGAAATAGAGGAATTGATGGCAGGAAATGTGGGGTTAGACAAATTAAACACCTATTCTGAAGAAGAATTGCTGTTCATGTGTAAAAGCCTTACCAGAAGTACCAGGGTGCTCCACGAAAAGCTGACAGACACCGCAGCTAGTATGGGGGTAGATATTTCAAGATCCAAGCCCTTACAAAAGCCTTACAGAGCTGAATTCTCAGACAAGGATTTAGAGAACTTGAATGTGTCAGGGAAGAAGGCGCAGATTAAAGAGTTGCTTGCAGTTTTGCAAAAATGGGGAGATGTGGAAAGGTGGAGAAGCAGGTGGGCAAGAAAGAAAGATGAGGCTCGATCCAGACAAGCTACCCCTGAGTTCCCTTTAAGAGAAGTAGACAAGCCTGAAACATTATGCCCCATGCGTGAAGTACCAGGTGGGAGGTATGTGCACGTTCCATGGTCCAGACAGGATATTGTGTCCTTTACTAACGATTTCCCGAAGTTGCGCGAAAAGCCAGTTGAATGGTACCGGCAAGTGGAAAGGTTCGTAAAGGTGCAAAAATGCCTGTGGAAAGACCTGGATGGGTTTTTTGATATTGTGGTCCCGGTCGATCTATGGACCGAGTGTAAAATAGGCATAGGCTGGCCTAGTGAGGAGTACCCGAGAGACTCCGCCACAGGGGAGCCGTCAATTGAAGTGATGAAAAAATATGAACAAGTGATTCAGCATTTGAAAAACAAGGTGCCAGCAAAGGAAACTGATTGGACCAGGATAGATAGAACAACGCAGGAAAGAGAGGAGACAGTGCACTCCTATTATGAAAGGCTGTTGCAGGTGTTTAAAACATACAGTGGTATAGATAACATCGAAATGAAGGATATGACGCATTTCATTTACAGGTTTGTAAACGGTTTAAGGCCTGAAATTTGTCAGTGGATAAAAGATAATAAAATCTGTTGGCATACCAAAAAGGTAGACGAGGTCCTGCGGTACGCAAAGTACTGCGAGGACGAGATGGCAGAAAAGAAAAAGGCTCTAAAGGAGAAGGTGATGTGGGCTCAGGTGAAGCTCGCAGAACAGCAGGAAAACAGTTGAGTAACATGGTCAAGAACACTCAGAACCAAGGTACTGGGGGTGGGGGAGGAGGTAAGCCCCGGCCCAAAATGAGCAGGGAGGAGGCTATGAAGAAATTTCCCTGCCATCAGTGCGGCGAAATTGGACACTGGCGTAACGAGTGTCCTTACTTGCCGGATGATAACCCCAAAACACCTGATTTAACTCCACAGACGCAGAAAGAAAGACCAAGAAAGACTCAACCACAGGTAAAAACAGTTCAGGTGCCCCGAGCACCAAAGCAAGTATACAAGGGAAAACAAACAGAGGGAGATGAGATAGAAGTCTGGGAAAGCAATGAGAACAGAAATGCAGCAACTTCGCAGTATCTATTAAATGATACCTTCCTTTGTGATGACCAGTACTGACGGGGCCTGAGAGGGGAGGACGAGGAGTGCGTACTTGGCGCCTCCTTGCCGGTAGACCAGTCCGGACCATACATTGAAGGAAAGGTTGACGGAAACGATGTCACTTTTCTGTTGGACACTGGCGCTACCCGTTCTACTGTGAGAACAGTGGACGTTCCAAACCTACCCCTCTCGGGAGAAGCCATCCAAGTAGTGGGTGTATCTAATCAATTGATTAGTACTCCTGTTACCAAGCCCATGGAGATCTCAATTGGAAACTTTAAGGAAATGCATAGATTTGTTGTTTGCGACACCAGTCCAGTGAACTTGCTGGGACGTGATTTGCTGTGCAAAATGAACTGTACCATCTTTTGCACACCAAAGGGTGTTGAAATTCAGACCCCAGATGAAGACGGCATTTATAAAATAATGTTAGTCCGCCCTGACTCGGAAATTAAACGAATGACCATGCAGGATTTACCCAAAGAACTCCAAGAAGCAGTGAAACCAGAGGTGTGGGACTTTACTGGGAAAGATGTAGGGTTAATGAAAAATGTGGACCCCATACAGATAGCCATCAAGGACAATGCAGTATACCCCAATACTAAACCCTACAGAATGAATGCAGAAGTGAAAGCTGGTGTTACTCTGGAAATACAGAAATTGCTAGAAGGAAACATCATACAGGAAATAATGAGTAGCCCATGTAACTCCCCGATTATGGGCATTAAGAAGCCTAGCGGCAAATACAGGGTAGTGCAGGACCTGCGAAAAGTCAACAAAATAGTGGTCCACTGTTGCCCTATTGTCCCGAACCCAGCAGTGATTCTGTATCAGATTCCCTGGGATGCTGAGTGGTTCACTGTGATAGACCTGTGTCATGCATTCTTTTCCATTCCTTTGCACCCAGATAGCAAATTTCTTTTCTCATTTGCCTTCAATGGTCACGTGTATTGCTGGAACAGGGTCCCTCAAGGGTACACAGAGAGCCCCTCTATCTTTAATCAGATCTTGAAAAAATGTTTGGAAACTTTGGTCTTACCTGGGAAATCTGTCTTAGTACAATACATAGACGACCTCTTGGTGGCGTCTAAAAGTCATAGGGATTGTGTGATTGACACCATTGCCTTACTGAATCACCTGTGTGAGAAGGGACATAAAGTGGCCCCTGACAAATTACAGTTCTGTACAAAATCGGTGAAATATCTGGGGCACCAGATAGAGAAAGGTGTCAGAAAAGTGACATCGGAAAGAGTGAGAATAATCCAAAAGATGCAGTTACCCCGTACTCAAAGGGAGATCAGAATGTTCTTGGGTGTGATAGGATACTGCAGGCAGTGGATTCTGGGATTTGCAGTCCTAGCTAGGCCCTTGATAAAAATGACCAAGAGAGGAACACCAGATGTTGTAGAATGGGATGATGAAAGCCTAACAGCCTTCACCAAACTGCGAGATTGTCTGTGTACAGCCCCTGCATTGGGAATGCCAGACTATGCCAAAGAATTTGCCCTATTCTGTGACACTCGTGATAATTGTGCGCTGTCAGTCCTGACACAAGATCATGGCACAACGAGAAGGCCTGTGGCATATTTCTCTGCCACCCTGGATCCAGTGGCTGCTGGATTACCAGGTTGTCTGAAAGCAGTAGCTGCTACCTGCGCAAGTTTAGAGCAGAGTGAGTCCATTGTCATGGGACATCCGGTAACTGTGTATGTCCCACATGGAGTGGTAATTTTACTGACCAGAACAAAGACTCAGTATCTCACCCCTAGTCGGCTGACTAAATACGAGAGGATTCTGGTGGGTGCTGCCAACGTAAACATGTGCAGTATTTTGAACCCTGCCACCTTACTCCCCGACCCAATGGATATGGAAGGTGGGGTGGATGATGAGCATGATTGCATCGATTTAACAGAATTCAATACCAAGCCACGTCCAGACATTAAAGAAACACCATTGCCTGTGCATGATAAGGAATTATTTGTGGATTTTTGTCTGAGACATGAACAAGGAGGCCTGAGTGCTGCCTATGCGGTAGTCTCCTTAACCAAAATTGAAGAAGCAGGTTATTTATATCACATAAAGTCTGCACAAGTAGCTGAATTGATTGCTATGATAAAAGCTTGCCAAATTGGGAAGAACCTACGCATAACAGTGTATACTGACAGTCAGTACTGTTATGGGGTTGTGCATGACTTTGGCCAGTTGTGGCTACAGAGGGAGTTCCTGACTTCATCAGGTACCCCAATTCGAAATGGAAAGGTTGTTCAAGACCTTTTAGAGGCAATCCAGTTACCAAAGGAACTGGCAGTGGTAAAGTGTGTCGCTCATAAGAAGGACCTGGACACTGTATCACTGGGAAACGATTTTGCTGATCGAGTGGCCCAATGGTGCGCCAGAGATCGGTATATCGTAAATCCAAAACGAGGGGGGCCAGGAACCAGCTGCCAACTTCAGGTGTTTGAAGAAGTGCCTACATGGGATGAAGTGAAAGAGTGGCAGCAGGCGGCACCTTGGCAAGAGAGAGAGAAGTGGAAGGACGATGGGTGTAGACCAAGACGTGTGGATGGTGTCATCATAGGTCCAACTGGTATGCCTGTGTTACCTAGACACTTACTTAGCACAATGGCGAGATTGATACATGAAGGATCACACATTGGTAGGGACGCCATGATTCTAGTGTTCCAACAGACTTGGTACAGTAAAAAGTTCAGGAAAGTAGCAGAATCCCTCTGCCAGAGGTGCCTGACATGTCAAAAGATGAACCCAGGGAAGAAGACGGTGGTTGAACTGGGAAAAATTGGGAGGTCAGGGGGTCCCTTTGTGAGAATACAGGTTGATTTCATCACCATGCCCCGTTGTGAAGGGAAGCGGTATGTCCTCGTCATGGTCTGTTTATTTTCAAAGTGGGTGGAAGCTTTCCCTACTCCCCAAAATGACGCAAAAACAGTAGCTAAGTGTTTATTAAAAGAACTGATATCTAGGTTCGGGGTTCCAGTCACTATTGAATCAGATCAAGGCTCACATTTTCATAATGAAGTGATCGACGAACTCTGTAAGGCCTTTGGAATTTCACAAAAGCTTCACTGTGCCTACCGTCCAGAGGCTTCTGGAGTAGTGGAACAAATAAATGGAACTATCAAGAACAGACTAGCAAAACTGTGTGATGCATCTAAATTGACCTGGGTGAAGGCCCTGCCTCTGGTCCTGATGGGACTAAGAAATGTTCCTGATCGCAAAACAGGCCTAAGTCCCCATGAAATCATTATGGGAAGAGTGATGAAACAAGCATGGGTGCCTGGAAGCAAACTGTTGAGTATTACTGATGATTTGGTGCTTGAATACTGCAAGAGATTGGGTGACCAAGTGCGTTCTATCTCTCGCCAGATCGGAGAAGACGCCATCCTCAATCCAACGACTCCTCTCCACAAACTGGTCCCGGGGGACTGGGTGAAGATAAAGAAGCATACTAGGAAGAGCTGCTTGGAGCCAAGGTGGGGAGAAAAACGACAGGTGATTCTGGTAACTACCACAGCAGTAAAGTGTGCAGGAGTTCCACGCTGGGTACACGCCAGCCACACCCAGAAGGTACCACCAGACGAGGTGCCTGAAGCAGAAGGATGTCCCGCAGAGGACTCTGCAGGAGCCAGACCAGAAGTAGCTGACGAAGTAGAGCCCAGTACCAGTCGAGCTACAGAATCAGCAGACGTTGGCCCAAGAATAGTTGACAACGAACTACCAGGAGCCCATCCTGCTGAAGGGGTCAAAGAAGCTGAGCCAGAAGTAGCTGAAGACGAGCTGCCGAGCATATGGCCAGAGGAGTGGATTCCCTTGATTGATCTCACCGAAGACCCCATTCGAACAAGTGAACGACTTTGGGAAGGTAGAGAGTGGACTACAGAGGAAAAGCAAGGCACAGGCGAAGAACCTCAGACTCTTGAGATTCACATCAAAACTGAGGAAGGAGAAGGTCAGACAGGGACAGAGCACGTGGTTGATACAGAACAAGTGAATGCTGCAGAGCCGGTGCCCGATACTGAACAAGTGAAGGATACTGAACAAGTGAGGAATACAGAGCAAGTGATTGATACTCCTCCACTGACACCTGATATCGGGAAGGGACAGACTAGACATAGCGTAATAGTTCGAGCAGAAGAAAGTCCAGAGATCGAAGTGCTTGAACAGGATCAGATAGAATTAGAAGAACGTGTTCAGGAAACAGAGTCAGAGACACTTGAAGAGCAAACACACAATTTACCTGAACCAGGCCAGATTAGTATCCAGGCAGAAGAAACAGATACTAGCCCTGGAATTAGTCAGATAGAAGAAGAAGAAACTGAAGCAGAATCGCCACAAGCTAATGAAAATAAAAGGGCAAGAGAAGAAAACGAAGTCCAAGTGCCAACGAAAAGACTTAAGAAAAGAAAGCATCTGGAGCCTAGATTCGTAAAGAAATTGAGACTGAGAATAAAAACGGTAGAAGAAAAACGTGCAGAAGAAAGGAGAAGTGCTCGCATAGCAGAACAACCAGAAGACACTTCCAAAAGAAGGAGTGATCGAATAAAGAGGCAAAACAAAAAGTACAAGTCACCTGAATGGACCCTTGTGTTAGAAGAACTTGAAGATCTCGATATCACTGACGTAAGCGACGGAGAGCCCGTCCCTGAGTACTCGGACGAAGAAGAGGAAGAGCCACCGTGAATTTGCACAAAGTAAGATACTCGTGTAAAGTCACAAAGAGGGGTCGAAAACTTCTTCTGAGCCAAAATGTCTGATGCAAACGTGAATGGTAGACCTAGTCGCAGCAGTTGCAAAACTTGCTGCAAGGTATGTGTCTGTAGTATAGTTGTCCTGATATTACTCTGGATAGGACTAACAATTTTCATTCCCTTTGCTGTAAGCAAAGATACTAATATTGTCCCTACTGAAATTGTAAATACTGACAGTGAGGAGCTGACAACACAGAGTGTAGCTAGACATGAGAGAGCACTGAGACAAACAAAACAAAACTTAGAAGCATCAGATGAGGGAGAACTACATTATCATGGAATTAAAAACAGGACACGCTTAAATGTTTTCGCAAACTTATTAATACACTATGTAGAGACTATGGAAATTGAAGATTGCTATGTCTGCATGAAGCTACCTACTTCTGTAGCTGAAGGCGTGACATACCATCACTTGCCGCTGACATACGGAATTTCCTGTAGCATTTTAGCTAGTTTATTTTACAAAAGAGGACCGTTACAGTACTATTACTCTAATAATGACGTGATCTTTTCTGAGCTTCCTATACGTGGGAACTTGAATCCTGTACATACCAAAAGTGACGTGATACGATATATGGGAGATTATTTCCTGACTATTGGTGATATTGACATAGGTGAAGCACACAGAGATAACTTGACTTGTTCTTTACATGAGCAGGAAAAGATGTTCCTGAACATGGCAGAGAAAAGGAGAATTAAAATACAAAAGAAAGCAAATGACGAAAGTCAGAAAAGACCAAGGTGGGCAGAGAACATGGAAGGCACCTCAACTGGTGGGGCGGGTCCTGCTCTGTTGCTGGATTTTGAAAAGAAAGGCAAGCTATGTCTTCACCGCGAGAAGACTAGCTATTATAATAACATTTTCATTGGTTCCAGTGAATGCGAACATAATTACAAGGTAATTGGAGGTTGGGGTTTCAAAAATGGGTCAGAATTTATTATATTTGTGGGGACAAGGCTTATTTCAAATTGCCGGATCACTGGTATGGAAGCTGCTATTTTGGCATTGTCTTCCCGAAAATATACCATGTGAATGGAGTTGCTGGAAGCAGTGAAAATACTAATGGCTTAGTGCGTAGTAAAAGAGAAAGCATAGGTGAAATAATGGGTAGTATTTTCAGTGCACTGATACCTGGAGTGGGAGTGATTCTGAACACTCACAGAATTTGCAAATTGTCCACTATAGTGGATGTGTTGTCGACTGAGACAGCTCATGGATTTCTGCTGGTCAATACCGAAATGGTTGCGATCAGATCAATGGTTTTGCAGAACAGACTTGCTCTTGATACCTTATTAGCAAAAGAGGGCGGAGTCTGCCGGATGTTGAAGGCGCAACATTGTTGCACTTATATTCCGGACAAAAGTGTGCAGCTCAAAAGATATGTGAAAAACATTACTAATTTGGCAAAGGAACTCAGACCACTCGAGGTTGATAGTGCCTGGAAGAGATTGGTAGATGGTCTCTCAAATGTAGGTCATTGGTTTGCTAGCATAGGTAAAGGCTTATTGTTTAAAGTACTGATGCCAATTGGAATTATAGGTCTCATCCTATTTTTCATATTTGTCTGTTGCCAATGCCGTAAGCACACCAGAAAGCATGAAGTGAATGCAAGAGGGGTGAAACGAAGTGTGGATGAGCTCGAATTGGAGGAAGTGAATAATCAGATCTATAAAAAGGTGAAGAATTCTCACCCTACCAAAACAGAAAGGGAAAAACTGGAGAAATTGCTGGAAGAGATAGAGTTGTACAAAGTGTGAAAGAAAGTTGGCATCTGGTTCCATTTAATTTGTGATGATAGTAAATATCATCAAAGAGGGGATTGATGAAGCAAAGCTTCGTATATTTTGCGACTTGCCGTATTCATGAACCTTGTCTATGTGTAATAAGGTAATAAGCTGTACGTCTTACTAACGTTTATTTTAAGTTTCCATGAAGCTTGCCTATGTGTTTTACTAAAATAATTTACTCAAGTCACTTAACATGGCCGCTGCTTGTATTTAGTTACTGCGCATGCGTCAGTCACACTCACGTGTCCTGACGCGTCTGCAGGTTTGGAGGGAAATTTATGCGCATGCGTAATTGTCAAAGCTAACCACGTCGTCCCTTACCTTGTCTTGACTGATGTTCTCCTGGAAGACGTGGATGATTTCGCAGGGACGCAAGGGGCCAACTTCCCTAATCCCTAACTAAAACTTACTGACTTAAATATGCACAGCAAGGTTTAAACTAGAATTCAGGGAGGAGGGCCGGTACCGGGCGTCGAGGAGAAGACTGTGGATCTTGCTGTCGACCTGCGAGGCAACAAGCACCAAGACTTTAGTATTCAGTCTTAAGAGTCAATGTTCCTAAACTATTCCTAGACCCTCCACTACAATCTCTATTTTAGCAGAGCCCCCAAAATCAAGTGATGCTTTTCTGAGGTCCCCCTACCTGCAATCAGCAAGTTGTCGGCCTTCGCCCAGTATGTCTTGTAGGGATGTAGGGTAGTTGTGATGAAGTCGTCAGACGTCCTTTAGGATAGTTCTTTTACAGGTGTAATGTCAACTTGTTCATCTGGAAGTTCACACAAAGAAAGAAAGGATTAATTCACTATTCTTTAAGAGGCCCTTTGCATTCTTTCTATCTCTTCCTAAGACTTACTTGGCATAACCTTTTGCTTCTTGGTCTCGGGTTTCTAGATCTGTTATTAGTGCTATAAAAGAAGCATAAAACAAAACACACCAAATCCTATGTGTCTTTCTTCAAACACACTATTTCAAATAAAATCTGAAAGTTCTAGGTAAATCTCTTCACAACTCAACACTCGTAAATGATTGGCAAATAGTTCTCAAATATACATAGGCAAATAATGTCAATCATTTCTCAATTATACATAGGCAAATAATGTCAATCAGTTCTCAAATATACATAGGCAAAAATGTCCAAAGTCTCTTTCTTTGCGAAGGCTTTCACAAAGTATTGTTCCAAAAATTCTGAAGTCCTTTCTTGCGAAGGGCGCCTTAAATCAAGAAAATGTACTTAGCTTTTGAACTCTGTTGTTGAGGTTTCAAGCTCCAGGAAATAAGAAGCACCGCCGTGGAGTCCTGCCAGGATTGATTACTCCTTCAGGTGAGCACCTCCATCAGACGCGACCTTCTCCGAGGGAAATCCGAGGCAAAGCGCCTTCCAGAAGGCTGGGTGCGGTTTAAATACCGGACCGCACCCAGCCGCTCCCAGTCACGCTCTGAGAACGTGCGCGGGGACGCTGCATGCAGTCCCAGCTCTAGCGCGCACCGAATGGTAGCGTGTAGGGATGCGAGGAGAGATCAGTGAGACCTTCGCGGGGGCATTGTCTCTCACGAAGCCATACGCGAAGGTCACAATTCCAAATACAAAGCGCTCTTAACCTCAATAACCACACAAGGCAAGCAAAAGGCAAAAGTAAAGGCATGGTTAGCAAAACCTTAAGAAGGTGGTAAACATGCATTGCAGAAGAAGTATATGTAAACACCAAATCACACTGACTAGAAGCGTGCGTGGAGCACGGGACAGGGGTGGGTTTTCACAAGGGGGAATTAGCACATGTCTTAGGACATGTGTACTAAGGGTTAGTGGAACCATGACAGTACTCCCTCCTCAAGATCCCCCCAAGAACAGATGAAATGGGTTTCGGTTTCTCAGGATGTCTTAAATGGAAGAGTCGGATCAATTTAGGAGAGTTTTTTAGATGGTCCAAAGGTTCCCATGACCTTTCTTCAGGGCCATATCCTTTCCAATCTATGAGGTAAAACAGTTTTCCTCGAACTCTTTTGGAATCTAAGATAGTTTTAACCTCAAATTCAGGGTGATCATCAATCATGATGGGAGGCGGAGATTTAGAGATACGGGTCTGGGGATGGAAAGGCTTAACCAGAGAAACATGGAATACCGGGTGTATCAAGTACCTTTGAGGGAGACTCAGCCTTACACAAACCGGGTTAATTACCTTCTCAATAGGAAAGGGGCCAATAAACCTCGGGTTGAATTTCCTGTTTCCCCTAAGTTTCAGATTCTTCGTACTCAGCCATACCTTATCACCTTCTTTATATTGAGGTTGTTCAGATCGATGTCTGTCTTTGGTTTCTTTCTGAGATTCTTTTGCCTTCGCCAAGTTGAATTTAGCCTCTTCTTGGATGGAAAATACTTTGGATACATAATCGGAAATTGCAGGTACAGAATCATAGTTAGTAGAGCTTTCAGGAATACATTTGGGATGGAATCCAAAATTACAAAAGAACAGAGACATCTTGATAGATGAATGTTCGGAGTTATTATAAGCGAACTCTAAGGGGCTTAAGAGATCAGACCATTCTTCTAGAACATTGGGCAACATACATCGGAGATATTGTTCGATTGTTTGATTAGTTCGTTCAGTTAAACCATCTGTTTGGGGATGGTAGCTAGAAGACAATCGAACGTCCATTTGTAGTAAAGTACCCAGTTTTTGCCAAACCTTAGAAATAAACTGGGAGCCTCTGTCCGAAATGACCACTGATGGAATACCGTGTAATCTAATCACGTGTGACATAATTAGATGAGCAAGCTCTAAAGCAGTGGGAAGTTTCTTTAAAGGAATGAAATGGGCCATCCTAGTGAACTGATCTACTACTGTTAAAATTGTATTAAATCCCTTCTTGGTTTCAGGTAGTTCAACTATGAAGTCTAGCGATATTGTATGCCAGGGTTGAGGTGGGATAGGCAGAGGCATTAACAAACCACTAGGAGCTTGATGAGAAGTCTTATGTTGAATGCAAACATCGCAAGTTTCTACAAATAACTGAATGTCCTTGAACATCAAAGGCCACCAAAAGGTGCGTCTTATAAGTTCCATAGTCTTCAAAATGCTAGGATGAGCAGATAACATAGTATCGTGGTGAAGCTGGATTATGGATCTTTGAATATTTTCAGTAGGAACGAAAATCAAACCATGTACCATCAATAAATCATTCTTCTCTAGAAGGTAAGGATGATCCTTTTTCAACATCTCAACATCCTTATCTTTCAAGGCCTCCTTGATGTCAGAAATAATGTTACTCGTGGTTAAACTTCCCTGAAAACAAGAAGTCGGGATTACAGGATGGACAATTTCGGGTTGTTCTAGGCCTTTCTCACCTATTCTAGACAAAGCGTCCGCTTTCAAGTTCTCTTTTCCAGGACGATAAGTAATCACAAAAGTGTAGTCATTAAAGAACATAGACCAACGTAACTGTCTAGCAGTTAGAGCTTTTACAGATCTTAGAGCTTGAAGATTTCGGTGATCTGTATAAATAGTTACGGGATGACGAGCCCCTAACAGGTAGTGGCGCCATTCTTCAAAAACCGCCTTAATTGCTAATAATTCTTTATCAGCAATGGCATAATTTTGTTCTGCTTCTGACAACTTCCTGGAAAAGTAAGCTATAGGGTGCATTTGGCCTGTATCAGTATTTCGTTGTGAAAGAATTCCTCCTAATGCATATTGAGATGCATCTGCTTCTACAATGAACGGTTGATTGGGGTCTGGATGACACAAGATTGGGGCCATGGTAAACCTCTTCTTTAAATTTAGAAAGGCTTCTTCAGCATCAGAGTTCCACAAGAATTTCACTCCTTTTCTCAGTAACTTGGTTATGGGTGTAAGTAATTGAGAAAAGTTCTGGATGAATCTACGGTAAAAGTTTGCAAAGCCTAGGAAGCTTTGAATCTGTTTCACGGAAGTTGGACTGGGCCAGGTTGTTACAGCTTCCACCTTTTTAGGATCCATTTCGATACCTTCGGGACTAATTATGTATCCCAGGAAGTCTACCTTGGAGACATGAAACAAACTTTTTTCCAATTTAACATAAAGAGAATTTGAGAGTAGTTTTTAAAGAATGGCACGGACCTGTTGTACATGTTCTTCCTCGGTATCAGAGTAGATGAGGATATCATCTATATAAACTACGCAACAGATGTCAATAAATTCATGCAATACCTCATTTATGAAGAACTGGAAGGCGGCGGGAGCGTTACACAGTCCAAATGGCATAACTTGATACTCAAAGAGACCAAACTTAGTGCGGAAGGCAGTCTTCCATTCGTCTCCTTTTCTTACCCTGACTAAATGGTAAGCTCCTCGCAAGTCCAGTTTTGTATATATCTTAGCCTTCTTAATTTGGTCCAGAAGTGTAGGAATCAGAGGTAAGGGGTACCTGTTCTTAATGGTGACGTTGTTTAATGCCCTATAATCTATGCACGTGCGCAATTCCCCTCCCTTCTTTGGAATAAAAAAAAGAGCTGAAGATACTGGAGATTTGGAGTGCCTAATGAAGCCGTTTGTAAGATACTCGTCAAGGTATGCTCTGAGATGAGTGTTTTCTGCCTCAGTAAGAGCATATATGCGACTGCAGGGCAAGGTTGCTCCGGGCACGAGATCGATTCTACAGTCGAAATCTCTATGAGGAGGTAGAGTATTGGCCTTTCTTTTGTCAAACACATCAGATAAGCTGTTATAAACAGATGGGACCCCTTCCAAAAGCAGGACATTAGGTGATTCAATTCCAAAATCAAAACCTTGAACTATGTCTTCAGATTTCTTGATTAGAAAACATTGCTCAGTACAAAAGGATGACTTGAAGGTAATTAACCTGGTTACCCAATCTATGATTGGTTTATGTTTTATTAACCAAGGTATCCCCAAAATCATCTTAAACTGAGGGGCATCAATTATATCGAATTGTATTCTTTCTCGATGTATGGGTGAACATTCCATCTCTAAAGGTTCAGTTTGTTTGTTTACCAACCCTGAAGTCAACTCTTTACCATCTACTGCTCTGACAGTTTCTGGGTGATCTTTAAACACAGACTGAAAGCCTAACTGTAAGAAAAATTGGGAGTCAATAAAATTACCTGTAGCCCCGGAATCTATAATGGCTTCCACTTTTCTTGTGTGGGATTCTGGAAGCAGATCTCGGAGTTCTACTAGGATTGAAAAGTGTCTAATTCCTGCAGGAGGAAGAGTCGAGGCCAAACTAGAAAGACCACCCGATAAACTGACCTCTCCCTTTACCGAGTGTACTAGTTTTCCGACCTTTCTTGCGTGATGGCCAAATCGGAAGTCTTGGTTTTAAACTTGTTAGGTCGTGTAGGGCATTCTTTTACGAAATGTCCTGTCTTACCGCAATATAAACACTGGTTTAAACGTCGCCTTTTGTCCTTCTCCTCCTTAGATAAAGGACCACGAATCGAACCAATTTGCATGGGTTCGACAGTGTCAGACTTTGGACCTGATTCTCGATTCAAGGTCGACTTTTCCTTAAAGAAAACTACCTTATGCTCTGTCTTCCCTCTTTCTCCTTTTCTCTCTGAAATACGATGATTAAGTTTTACCACTAAATCAATGAACTCACTTATGTCTTCTGGGGGTTCAAGAATCTGAGTTATCATGTCCTTTAATTCCTCCCTTAGACCTCTGTAAAAGATGGACACTCTCTTGTCGTGTGGCCAGTCAGCCTCTAACACCAGACGGTTAAAGGTGGATATGTAATGTATCAGATCCGAAGATCCTTGCTTTAAACTTAAAAGCTCATTATCTGCAGACTGAACGAAAAGATGTTTTGCAAACATCTTCTTTAAAGCTCTCTCGAAATCCTTAAAATTATACAAAATCCGATCATCTCTTTCTACTAAAGGAACTGACCAAAGGGCTGCATCTCCCCCCATGTAGGATAACATAAATGCTACTCTGGAAGAATCGTCTGGGAAGGCTGTAGTCTTAGCTATAAAATGCAGGTGACATTGCTGTAAAAATACAGAAAACTTATTACAATCCCCATAGAATCTTTCTGGTGGGGCTAAGGGGGTGGGGAACGGAGTTACCACTTGAATCTGAGTTTTGGTATCCGCACTGGACAAGGAACCCTGGAAAGTGGTTGGTTGTTGTTGAATAGAGTTCTGAAGAGAGGATAAATCCCTACGTAAGGCTACGTTATCCTGCCTAATAGCTTCTAAAACTGCTGCCAAATCCTGCATGTTAACGTGATCCATTGCGTCCGGGCGAAATTATCTTCGTGGGCTTTGCCTTCTGTCAAAGCTAACCACGTCGTCCCTTACCTTGTCTTGACTGATGTTCTCCTGGAAGACGTGGATGATTTCGCAGAGACGCAAGGGGCCAACTTCCCTAATCCCTAACTAAAACTTACTGACTTAAATATGCACAGCAAGGTTTAAACTAGAATTCAGGGAGGAGGGCCGGTACCGGGCGTCGAGGAGAAGACTGTGGATCTTGCTGTCGACCTGCGAGGCAACAAGCACCAAGACTTTAGTATTCAGTCTTAAGAGTCAATGTTCCTAAACTATTCCTAGACCCTCCACTACAATCTCTATTTTAGCAGAGCCCCCAAAATCAAGTGATGCTTTTCTGAGGTCCCCCTACCTGCAATCAGCAAGTTGTCGGCCTTCGCCCAGTATGTCTTGTAGGGATGTAGGGTAGTTGTGATGAAGTCGTCAGACGTCCTTTAGGATAGTTCTTTTACAGGTGTGATGTCAACTTGTTCATCTGGAAGTTCACACAAAGAAAGAAAGGATTAATTCACTATTCTTTAAGAGGCCCTTTGCATTCTTTCTATCTCTTCCTAAGACTTACTTGGCATAACATTTTGCTTCTTGGTCTCGGGTTTCTAGATCTGTTATTAGTGCTATAAAAGAAGCATAAAACAAAACACACCAAATCCTATGTGTCTTTCTTCAAACACACTATTTCAAATAAAATCTGAAAGTTCTAGGTAAATCTCTTCACAACTCAACACTCGTAAATGATTGGCAAATAGTTCTCAAATATACATAGGCAAATAATGTCAATCAGTTCTCAATTATACATAGGCAAATAATGTCAATCAGTTCTCAAATATACATAGGCAAAAATGTCCAAAGTCACTTTCTTTGCGAAGGCTTTCACAAAGTATTGTTCCAAAAATTCTGAAGTCCTTTCTTGCGAAGGGCGCCTTAAATCAAGAAAATGTACTTAGCTTTTGAACTCTGTTGTTGAGGTTTCAAGCTCCAGGAAATAAGAAGCACCGCCGTGGAGTCCTGCCAGGATTGATTACTCCTCCAGGTGAGCACCTCCATCAGACGCAACCTTCTCCGAGGGAAATCCGAGGCAAAGCGCCTTCCAGAAGGCTGGGTGCGGTTTAAATACCGGACCGCACCCAGCCGCTCCCAGTCACGCTCTGAGAACGTGCGCGGGGACGCTGCATGCAGTCCCAGCTCTAGCGCGCACCGAATGGTAGCGTGTAGGGATGCGAGGAGAGATCAGTGAGACCTTCGCGGGGGCATTGTCTCTCACGAAGCCATACGCGAAGGTCACAATTCCAAATACAAAGCGCTCTTAACCTCAATAACCACACAAGGCAAGCAAAAGGCAAAAGTAAAGGCATGGTTAGCAAAACCTTAAGAAGGTGGTAAACATGCATTGCAGAAGAAGTATATGTAAACACCAAATCACACTGACTAGAAGCGTGCGTGGAGCACGGGACAGGGGTGGGTTTTCACAAGGGGGAATTAGCACATGTCTTAGGACATGTGTACTAAGGGTTAGTGGAACCATGACAGTAATACATAGCTTTGCCAGTAACGTGGTACTGCTCGTGCCACTGCTCTTGTGTTAGTTTGTATGTAGCTAACATTTAGGTTGCATAAGTATATTTTATAGTGATAAGTTGAAAGTACAAACCCTGTGATGTGTTTTCATAATGTTATTTTTATGTATTAATTTGTTTTCGCTTACTTTTCATGTACCGTGGGGAATGGGGGTCTAACTGCACCAAAAGCCATCTTGGAGGTCCCTTCTACGCATTTGCGACTTTCTGGGGCACCGACAACCTTGGCTGATGGAACACCGCCAGTTGGCAGTGATGGGCAAGATGCTCCTGAGAACTGACCTGCAACTCTAGCAGGACGGAATCACATTTTCTTATTCCGAAACAATGTAATATCTCTATTGTATTTCTATGCAGTTTCTCATGGGAACCCCAATCTCGCTAGGCGGTACCCAGATATGTAAATGAAGCATCCAAATAGTGTGTTATGATTGGTGTGTTACCCAAATCCTATCTTAGGACCAATCCAAATTGAGGGATTCTGACACTTTGCAACATTGGGGGGTGGTACACCGTCCCCAAACTGTATATCTACCCTGGGTTCACCTAGGGAAATTGTCCGACTTGTCTGGTTTAGCTGACCTGTCACTGACCCATCGTACTCAATAGGTGACTGAAGATACAGAGCGCTGCGGAGCACTCTGTCCGAAATTGACCATAGACTAAGGTTCTACTGAACCTTAAAAGTGCTGGCGAAGCACTTTGCTGGGAGTTCGCTGACCCAATCGGGGTCTTGATCGATAGCTGCAGAGAGGGTGGAGCGCAGGCGTTGCTTCCAAACTGCGGGTGCGGTCCTGTCCTGAAGCGGTCCTGTCCTGAGGGTTTGCTGTCCTGTCCTGAGGTCCTGTCCTGAGGTCCTGTCCTGATTCCTAATCTGAGGGTATCCTGTCCTGTCCTGGGTGTCCATTCTGCACCTGCTGTCCTTTGAGGGGTATCCTTCTTTGAGGGTTTCCTGTCCTTAAACTGACCCGTGGCCAGGGTTTGGTTTCCACACCAGTCTAGGTAAATACTGCTCTAAGTTCTTTAAACTTGCACCTTTCTATTTTTCTGTCTTTGCTTTAATAAAGTGACATCTTGCACATGTTGATTTTCCATGCTTTTGCCGCAAACTATTGAATCTTAAAGTCAATTGCATATTTTCTTAAATTGTTCCTATGCTATCCTACCTTTTAGAAATCATATTTTGCATTGCAGTTTGTCATTTTCTGATATGGTCTAGAACAGCCTTACTTAAATTTTCTAAAGAGTTTTTGCCCTGAATGCATAGCATATTTCCCTTGCCTCTCATATTTGCATTTGAATGATTACCCTGACTTTATTTCTCTATAGTTATGTACTTTTCATTATCTTGGTTATTGATTGCCTTATTCTTGTAAGTTTAATGCTTGATGAAAACGAACTTTAGATAAACATTTTAAAACTTCCAGTTGTCCGTGGTCATTTTACAACAGTATTGAATGTCATTTGAATTTGCATTTGTTGCCTTTCCTTTTACAGCTAGGCCCCTGATCCGTTGACGTCATAGGTACCCGTGTTGGTGGATGGTAAGTCGGGTACACTGAGTGATAACAGTAGGGAACACACACAATTGGTAGCAGCCCGTGAAGTCGCCCTGTCAATGAATAGTGTGAATTGAAAGTATATGGGCCCTGAAGCCGGAAACGGCGAAATTATTGGCTGGGTGACCTCGCGCGCTCTATCACAAGTATACAAGTGAAAACTACACTGCTTGAAAGGAAGAAGGGTGAACAAAAGCTCACATGAAGGGACATCTCACACACAATGCAGCACACACATATAGGACCCAGAGTACACCAAAATCCAACTCAATGTTGTCCAAACACAAACAGTCGCACAATCAAACACAGGACACAAATGCACTCGTCTGTGGCAAATAAATGTCGAAAAGAATCAGTACAAAACAGGCACATGGGAACGCATAAGTACAAACCCACAGTTCGGATGGGGTAGAAATGTATGTATGGCAGGCAGCCAGAGAGTCCATGACACACACATTGGCATAGAAATGGCATAGAAATGAAGACACAACATATTTGGAGACAAGTGAAAATGTGGAAACTTTATTAAAAAGTGCCTGTCAGTATGGCTAAGAGTAGTGCCATGATATGGAGACAAATGCAGCAGCATGCCTGAATAAGGACGCTGCCGGCTGCCAGGAAGCGCAGCCCATGTTTAAAGACAGGATGACTCCAGTCACCTACACAAGAGAACGACTCTTGGGAATAAGGCAAGGATGTGGGGTAAGGAGTCCACCGAAAGTAGAGGTTTGGAGGGGTGGTGGGAGGGATCAGGATGGGCCGGGAAATCTGGGAAGGCCTGCAACCCACACGCCTTTAGCCTTCCAGCCACTTAGGGCGAGGGTCTCCCCCTGCCAGATAATCACCTATGCAGAGGACGGTTTCAGGGGCTATACGTGAATGCTAGGTCCGTTTCCAAACATGCGGGAGAACTATGGGACTTTCTGGCAGCCCGACTTATGTCTTCTGACCGAGACCTGGCTTCAAGACCACTTAAACGCAGTGTTAGCAGTGGCATTCCCTGAAGAATACAAGGTGACTAGACTTGACAGAGAGGGTAAATGGGGAGGGGGTAGCAGTAGCAACAAGGGAGCCCCATCATATCAAGGTGATAGACTCTGTGCTTACATCTTTCATGGAGCTACTAGTGTTTCAGTTAGACTCTCTGAAAAATCACCAGATGGATGGGCGCTGTAGTATACCGTCCCCTGATGGAAAGCAACCAATTGTTTTGCCCCTCCCTCCTTGAAACACTTGCCCCCTACATCTTACAGTCAGAGTGCTTTGTGTTAGTGGGGGACTTCAATCCTTATCTGGAAGATCGCTCAAACATAGAAGCAAGGGCCCTCTTCTCAGCGATGGATTCACTGGGGCTTATATCTAGAGTACAGGACCTGACGCACCGGGCAGGGCACACCTTGGACTGTATCTTTACCAATGTCCCCGGCCTGTCTGTAGAAACACCTCAAGAGTTAACTTGGACCGACCGTCGGTCCTTAAGGTTCTCCTTCCCTCAACCAGAAAGGGCAATAAAGACCCTTGGAAGGAATGGCGTGCAAAAGGCCTGAGGAAAGTCACATAACAACTAAGGAAGTCAGAAGCCACCAAAGTCATTTGCGGCGTCCCTCAAGGATCCTCACTGAGCCCCACCCTCTTCAACGTCTACATGAGCCCCCTCGCGGCCATCGCACGCCAACACAACCTCAACATAATCTCCTACGCCGACGACACCCAGCTGATCCTCTCCCTGACCAACGACCCCGCGACCGCCAGAGCCAACCTGCACGAAGGGATGAGAGAGGTAGCCGAATGGATGACGACCAGCCGCCTGAAACTGAACTCGGACAAGACGGAGGTCCTCATCCTGGGCTCCTCGCCCTCCGCCTGGGACGACTCCTGGTGGCCCCCCGCCCTGGGCACCGCACCTAAACCAACGGACCACGCACGCAACCTGGGCTTCATCCTGGACTCCTCCCTCTCCATGACCAGACAAGTAAACGCCGTCTCCTCGTCTTGCTTCAACATCCTGCGCATGCTACGTAAGATCTTCCGGTGGATCCCCACCGAGACGAGGAAGACGGTCACCCAGGCCCTCGTCACCAGCCGACTGGACTACGGCAACGCCCTCTACGCCGGAACCACCGCCAAGCTCCAGAAGAGACTCCAGCGGATCCAGAACGCCTCGGCCAGACTCATCCTTGACATCCCCCGACGCAGCCACATCTCCGGACACCTGAGAGATCTGCATTGGCTCCCGGTCAACAAGAGAATCACCTTCCGTCTCCTCACCTACGCGCACAAAGCCCTACACGACCAAGGCCCGAGCTACCTCAACAACCGGATCAACTTCTACACTCCCAAGCGCCTCCTCAGATCAACCAGCCACGCCCTCGCCGCCGTCCCCCGCATCCGAAGAGCGACAACAGGAGGAAGGTCCTTCTCCTACCTGGCCGCCAAGACCTGGAACTCACTCCCAACCGACCTGCGCCTGACCCAAGACCACCTCTCCTTCAGGACTGGCTGTTCGAGCAGTAGCGGCACCCCCCCCCCCCCACCCAGCGCCTTGAGACCCTACGGGTGAGTAGTGCGCTCTACAAATGACCTGATTGATTGATTGATTGATTGAGGAGTGACTACGAATTCTGGCAAAAAACACAGAAAGACTAATATCCTTTGCCAAAAAGAGAAAATAAAGAAACACGAGTAACGTGACAAAAGTGTGCCGAAAAACCACAAAGGTTTGTAAGAAAACCCTCACTCACCCCTAGTGGGTGACATGCTTCATCATCGGGTTCCACTGGGCGGGCCAAATGCCTACCCCGTGTGCTACAACACCTGCAATTGCAGTGGAGCTGGTTGTTCGTGTGTGATAGTGAATGGGTGATAAGTGGAGTTAAAACAGACCTTGCTGTAGTCAAAAATCAATTTTAATAGAGACACAGCAAGTTCTCATTAAAAACAATTATGGACAAACAATTGGCCATTAAATTGAACCAACTATGTCCAAATGGTGAACAAAGGTTGACATGTTTCTGCTCAGAGACGCCAAGTTGGCTGAGCTTTCATCAGGACCACAAAATGGTGTAAAAAGAAGAAGACCCCACTGGGCGGTGTATACACGCTAAGGTGTACCCTAACCTCAGTGGTGAAGGTGCAAGAAATGTAAAATTAATAAAAAACTCACAATTTAGTAACGGACTCCCCTGGTATTTCCAGGTGTCCGAACCTGTGGGAAAGGAAAACAGAACACACAGACAAAACAACAAATGAAAAAAACATACATACATTGTTGTGCTGGACTTGACTGAATACATTTATCAGACCAGTTCTTTATATACCACGTTACAAAACACCAAATGGTGTACACATATCTTCAATGCTCAAAAGAAATTTTTTGCCACAATATTTAATAACTTTAAATAGTTGCCCAAATGAGGAGTCTGAATGGCCCCTGGTCGGATACCCATTCGGTAAATCACGACACTTTCTAAAAATCTATCACATCTTTTCTATGGACAGTGCTAGTTAATTATAAAGGAACAGTATGCAGCCAGAAGACTCGAGTATATAACAATGAGTCCGCTTGGTCATAATATGAAAAGACCGAGCATGTTGGTATAGCTCAATAAAAGAGAGGAGGTGGAAAATAAATGGCAGTAAAAACATAAAGAATTACGTGAAAGCAAATTGCACTTCACTCCATGGGCCCAGTAGAGGGGGTTACTTCACGCCGGAGGTACTGCAGAAAGGAAAAGAGAAGAAAAGGCGATCAAGCAAACCCGGCGAAGCGTCGATAACGCAACGCCGTGAATGCACCAGATCATCCATGACTTACTTTTCTCCCAGCGACTCCCCACCTGCATCCTAGTATGTTCACAGCCACCGTCCGAATATTAGAGCTCGTAGGTTCATTGTAAGTAGTGACACACGTAAGAGGTCACAAGTAAGAGGGATTTTATCCTCCGTTGTCCTACGATTATCTTCCAACAGAGCATCCCTCTGCTGGTTCCTAGCTCTCTTGCGACTTTTCTCAAAGATTTGATGTGGATAGCCACGTCTCTTTAGTTTATTTGTAAGTTCCTGTGACTGATCTTTGAAATCCTTGGTATCACTGCAATTACGCCTAAGGCGTAAGTATTGTCCAAAAGGTACATTTTCACGAAGCGGGCGTGGGTGGCAGCTTGTGAAATGTAAAAGATTATTCGGAGCTGTCGGCTTATGATAGGTTTTGGTTTTCAGTCGATTACCCACCCTCATGATTGTCACGTCCAGAAAGGAAAGTCACACTTGGGGCATTTAGGGGGGGCCTTCCTAGCCCCGCCGTCAGAGGGAATGGACAGTAATAAAGCATTGGAGAGGTGGGAAGGGACGGTGGAGAAGGCCCTGGACCTTATTGTCCCACTAAAAACAGTGAAAATATAGGAGAAGCGAGTACCTGCTCCATGGTACTCTGTAGAATTGAAGGAGGAGAAAGGTCGGTGTAGGGGGCGGGAAAGAAAATGGAGACAAACTAAATGTGCTGAGGACAAGCAGGCTTATAACGAGGCCATTGTAAAACCGCCAGAAGAGAACATCTGAGCAGGAGGATTAGGGAAGCAAATAATTCTTCCAAGGAATTGTTTGCAATATTAAAAGAATTTACGAATCCCTCTGTAAGCAGTTCAACGGTCCCACATATTCAAGATCTGCATGATAAGGTAGCCACCCACTTCAGAGAAAAGATAGACATTATCTATAATTCTCTGGGGGGAGAAGAGAGTATAAAGCCACCCAACCCGAGGGCGAGAATCCCCTCTCTACCCAAGTTGGACTTCTTTTCCACCATCATAACAGAGCAAATATGGGGGGCTCTGCCACCAACCAAGTTAGGAGCAGAATCGGATTGTGCCCCTCCTTTTCTCATGGCAGCTTTGGCCACTACCTTTGCTCCTTCACTGAGGGACGTATGTAACATCTCCATAGACATGGCCACCTTCCCAGATAAGTAGAAGAACGCACTGATCAGACGGCTCCTAATAAAACCATCAGCCGACCCTTTAGAAATGAAGAACTATAGGCCAATATCCCTTCTGCCTTGCTGTGCAAAGGTTATGGAGAAGTTGATTAACCAACAATTGACAAGGTATCTGGAGCAGAACCAATTATTAGATCTCGCTCAATCAGGCTTCTGAGGTGGACACAGCATGGAGGCAGCCATGATGGAAGTGACCGACATAATCAGAATTTCGGTAGATAAAGGGACTCCTACTATGCTGGTATTGTTAGATCAATCGGTTGCTTTCGAAACCATCTCCCACTCCATCCTGCTTTGCAGATGACAGGAGATTGGTGTCGAGGGGCAAGCCCTGGCATGGTTGGAAAGCTTTCTGTTAGGGAGATCTCAGCTGGTCAAACTAGAGCCATTTCTGTCACCAACCACCCTACTGGATAAGGGGGTGCCGCAGGGCTCCATCCTAGGTCCAACTCTTTTCAACATATACGTGGCCCCATTACCTGCTATTTCGAGATCATCTTATATGCAGACGACACACAGGTGATTATTCCATTTGATTCGGATCCTGTGGTCACTAGAACGAAGTTTAAGACCTGTATGTAGAACATTGCGACTTGGATGAGGGACAATTTCCTCCAGCTGAACTCCAACAAGACGGAGATTCTCCTCTTTGGAAAGGCGGAAAAAATATGGACTCCAGAGTGGTGGCCTTTGGAACTGGGGGATTCTCCCTCCCCCACAAAGCAGGCCAGGAATCTGGACAGCAAGCTATCTTCTGAAGATCATGTAAAGTCAGTCTAGCTCCTGTTTTGGGATCTTGAAAATGCTAAGGAAAGTTTTTCCTTGGATTCCTCTGGATGCAAGAAAAACTCTCATTCAGGCGTTGATTGTGAGTAGGTTGGACTATAGGAATTCCCTATTTGTCGGGGCCAGAGAAGAATTGTTCTCTTTCTGCAGCTAGAATGGCTTTGAACAAACCTAGATGCACCCCGTCCCACCCCCTGCTGCAGTCCCTACATTGGCTGCCTGTTAAGAAGAGAGCAGTCTTTAAACTTTTGATCCTGGTGTTCAAGGCAAGGCAAGACCTGGGTCCAGCATACCTAAAAAAGAAGGTAAGAGAATATGTGCCGGTGAGTCAATTAAATCTCTCAGCCACGTGCAAAATCAACAAAGTGAGAAAGGGAGGGTGGGCTTTCTCACATCTGGCCCCCCACCACTGGAACAGGCTACCAGAAGCATTGCTGGGCTGTACATCCCTGGTTTACTTCAAAAAGAGCCTAAAGACCTGGCTGTTTTAGGAGCCTAGGCCGGCCAATGTGCCTGTGTGCCCTGTATTGCCGGGCGCCGAGAGATCCCCCTGGGGATGATTCGTTATGCCTTACAAATGTTAAATGAATAAATATCAATAAAAAATCCTTCAGTTGACCAGAACAGATGTGCTGACTCCAACCACTGTACCCAATGTGTACCAAAGCAGAATCGGGAAGTGTGTGAATGTGCTCACTGCATACTGCAACATGTGCAATCTCCCAGGCCCAGTTCCCAACATGCATGTCAAACATCCGTGCTTGCTGGGGGCACTAGAGGGCGCACTGCAGTATAGCTGTGTCCTAAGACAGCTCCGCTGGTCGAGTTTATTATCCGACAAAAAGAACACGCTGTGAATGCCAAATTGACCACAAAACACTCCTCAGAATGTCAGAACTGCTCGGCAGTGGAGGGAACAGGCTCTAAGCCCTGAAAGATGCCTCACATTCCTGCAAATCGTAAGTGAAATAACGACTCATGGAAACTACCAGGAGTTCTCAAAATGGCGGCGCCCAGTGTGATGTCCGACCAGACCGGCTGTGACTTGCGATGAGGCTTATCTTAGTGCCTAACACCAAAAGCTGCACTCCTGGGACGCCTGACGTTGGGTGTTGTTGGTTGTGGCATCCACTGGAGCACTCTGAAAGCTACTGGTTGCAGAACAGGTTACATTCCCTGCACGGTGGGAGACGTGCTTCAGGGCGAAGAAAAATGGCGGACCTGAGCAACAGCGGCGTAGTAGGAGATATCCTCATATAGGACAGGTGGGCAGAAATCCTGCACAAAAGCGAGGAGAGACAGAAAAATAAACATAATGACAGCGCTCCACATATAGTGGATTATGATATGCTCCACTGCCCTTCATACTGCTGCACATACTGAATGGGACATGCTGTACCTCATAGTGCGGCAGTGCTACAGGTGGGCTGACTAGCACAGTGTATATAAGCCGATCCATCATGCGACGACGCTGTGACAGACTGTCCAGGTATTGCGGTGCGGCAAGGCAAGCCAGGCATTGCTGTGCACAAACCCTGAACACTATCTGTGTGTGGCTGGCTCTGCCACTAACACTTGTTGACACTGATGTCTTTCAGATGATATACCGCATAGATATCTGCACCGGCCACTCATAATAGTACGCTGTGTAGGCACCTCACTGGCACTGCTAAAGGTCCCCGGAATCCATGTCCGCAAAATGGCAAAAGGGACATAACACATGTTTGCTATGGAGGAATCTTCAACAATAGTAGTGAAATTAACACTGTCTGACATAGCGGTGGGGCCGTCACACCTTGAGGAGACATCCTGCTGATAGGCACATGGTTACATTGACTGCGCTTGCTTGTGGGCCGACCCGCGGCGCTGACTGACCACTGCTCTAAAGCCTAATTACAGTTCATACAATTGGAGTTAAGTACGACCCGGCTGCTCAAAGATACCCCAAGCTCACGGCTGAGGTGTTCTGTCTAAGCCACCTATTGAAACCACCTGTGGCACTGGCTCTTGGGCACAATGGGTAAGCCAGATAGACAGCAACCAAAACTGACATTTGAAACAAAGCGCCACACCAAAGGCGCAACTGCCCATTCAGATACAGAACTAGAAGCGGAGTGCAGGACAAGTAAGACCATGGAAAACGTCCTCCAAGCTATACAACAAAGTCTACCAGACATAAACGGTAAATAGAATTCACTTACCCAGAGAGGAGATAACATGTCTGTGAAACTGGATAAACAAGGTGAACGACTGGATAAGGCCAAGAATCGCATAACTGTAGTGGAGGGTGAATCACACACTAGGACCTTCTTGTGCACGGATATGGAGATGATCCTAGAGGTCATAAAGAACAAGTCATAGGATTTAGAAGCAAGATCATGTCGCAATAACATCAGAATTGCGGGCATCCTGGCGTCTACGAACACGGGAAGATGTAAACATATGTGGATGACATGCTACGCGGCATTTTTGGCGCCAATAACTTCTCAATGGTACTAATTGTAGACCGTGCACACAGATCACTTGCCCCGAAACCGCCGCCGGGTGCTCCGCCATGGCCCATCATTGCCCGGGTCCTTAACTATAGGGACCGGGACACAGTTCTGAGGATGGCCAGGGAAAAGCAACAACTCACCTACCAGGGCAACACCCTGGCCTTCTACCCGGACTTTACGATGACGGTACAGACAGCACGTAAATACTTTAATCCTGTGAAAAAGAAACTTTGTGAGCTGGGTATCGAATATGCAATGCTCTACCCGGCTAGGCTGAGGGTGACATATGATGGGTGCTCCACGATCCTTCAGATGCCAAAAGCGGCACACAACTTCATAAAAAAGGTAATGAACAAGCGTAAAGAGCAAAAACGCACTGAACAGGGTCAAGATTCTGAATAACCAATGAACAGCTGGGATGGTCTCCTCGGACTAAAATCACCACGGATGGCTGGAGAGGCTGAACATAACTACAGGAGATGTCATCTAACATATGAAGACTGATATCGCGTATTATATGGAATACAATGAGGTACCACTAGGTCAAATACATGATATCGCTGTTAACTCAGAGAGATAGGTGTCTTTCCTGTGCATTGAATCCTGATGCTGGGCGTCCTACGCAACGCGACCCAGCTGTTGAAAGGACAAAATGCGCCAATCCCTACTGGAGGTAATGTATGGACTATGCATATATTAATATATTCCAGGCAGAGGACCCGGATGCTAGACATGTAGACAGCCTTGCCTGCTCACTGTGACTACTGCCCTATGGCTGCGCTAGACAAATGTATGTTAGACCATAATGCTGTAGATATTAGGGTACCAGACACTGGTATATACATTAAGAAATAACAATGCTACATATTTTCTATGTGTACCACAATTACTGTAGCTGAGACTGTTTCCTGTGGATTGTTATATCGTGTTTTTTGGTTCCCTAATGTATGTAACTAAGTAAGTTGATTCGGTAAGAATATAGGATCTGAATAGTGAATTACCCTGTACAACAACCAGGACCGAATAGTAGCTGTACATCCTGCAATGGATGGCATATTTAGGGTAGTCTCTATGTCTGCACTAGTAATGTAACACCCGACCACATCCACTAAGATGAATAGAGTTGTGTGCACTTGGCGGATCGACCTAGGCGGGTGCTCCCCAACACGAGTTTCGTTATGTTGTTATTTCAGTTAGGGGTCTGTCTTTGGCATAGTTGGGATGCCAAAGTGGGAGGGGGATGGGTGGGATGGGATTAGGAAGTGTTATGCAGACTGCTGTATTTGAGATGCATCGCGGATATCCAGGTTGATTCCAATATGTTCATTGTCACCAGGCTTCTAATAGCAACGCTAGATTCTCACATTACGAGAACTGTACAGCAATACATTATAAGATAACTTATGACATCACCTAAAGATAGATTACTATCAGCGCACCTAAATCTGCTGACTTGGAATGTTAGAGGGCTTAATAACCCGATAAAAAGGCCAAATATTTGCATATTTCGATAGACTTCCTGTTGATATCGCCCTCCTCCAAGAAACCCATCTCGCCCCTACACACAAGAGTAATATTGGGAACAAATGGGCAGAAACAACATACACCTCCTCATACTCTACATACTCTAGGGGTGTAATGATCAAAAAGGGACACAATTTAGTATGGATAGCACTATCACAGATGACCTGGGTCGATATGTCATTATAACGGGACGAATCAGGGCGCAGCGACAGGCTTTGATCAATACGTATGGCCCAAATGTGGATGACCCCGATTTTTACAAAATAATTTGGTGTAAAACTAATAAGTTACCTGACAAGGCTCTGCTTTGGGGAGGTGACTTAAATATCGCTTTAAATGACAACTTGGATAGATCGGGCACCTCAAAAGAGCCACATAGACGGGCGGTGGTAGTATTACAAGATATTATGTCTGAAATCCGCCTAATCGATCTTTGGAGAGCCAGATACCCTGGGTATATGGAGGCCACCCATACCTCAGTGACAGATAGCAATTGGTCTCGTATTGACTTCTGGCTAGGAACAGAGGAAATAGTGTCCTGGATACGAAACATACGTCACCTGCCTAAAACCCTCTCTGATCATAATTTGGTGCTATTGACTATAGATCTTCTGCATTACACACCTCCACAGAATGTCTGGAGATTCAATGCAAAGGCACTACTAGACTCTGTATACACTGTAACTATTAGCCAGGCCATCACTGACTACCTCGCGTTAAACCAGCCCTCTACTGACAACCCTAGCCTACTGTGGGAAGCCTTTAAAGCCACCATAAGGGGTGTATTTATTAGCACTAATGCAGGAATATTAAAAGATATACGCGGCCAACTTAGCAAGCGGGAGGCCACACTGAGCGCACTGGAACGTGAATACGAACGCACGCACAACGCAAAGACATTAGGTGATATTAGAAATGTCGTGACGGAATATCTGTCATTTGCAGATGATGAACTTAAATATCTAACAAAACGCCAAATTGCATGATCTTATGCCTAGGGGGTAGACCAGGTCATGTTTTAGCGAACAAAATTTGCTCTGGCTACACGCCACAAACGGTCCTGGCAGTAAAGGATACTAAAGGTGAGCTCCAATACGATACACAGAATATACTGATCGCTTTCATGGGAATGTATGGTGAACTGTATGCCTCACAAAACACTGCTCAACCCTCTGAAATCATGACTTATCTAGAGGATGTGGCGATAGCATGGCTATCGGACCTGCAAAGAGAATATCTTTCCCTGCCAGTAACAGTAGAGGAAGTAACTGAATTAGTTAAATCACTCCCAAATGGTAAAGCGCCAGACCCAGATGGCTTCACCTGCGAATTTTGTAAGGCATTTGTTGACCAACTGGCGCCTCACCTTGTAGAAATGTACAGAGATGCCCATGATAAACAGATACTACCTCCTACACTGTGAGAAGCCATGCTCATTGCCCTCTTAAAACCGAATAAAGACCCAGAACAATGGGACTCATATAGGCCGCTGTACTTAATCAATGCCGATAAAAAAATACTGGCCATACTTCTTGAAAAACGTCTACAGCCGCTAATGACTAATCTCATACTACCAGACCAGTCTGGATTTCTACCCACTATATCAACAACCCAGAACACCAGAACACTATTTGCACTATCGCACTACTTGACCCCAAACACAAAGGCTGCTGCAGTCCTTTTGGATGCAGCAAAAGCAGTTGATTCAATTGAATGGCCCTATTTTCACACTGTATTACAAAGAATGGGGTTTCGGCCAATGTTCCTTCAGTGGGTTCAATTAAATACTTTACAGAGTGCCTACAGCACGAGTTAAAGTTAATAAATATATATCAGATGCCATACTGATTGCAAGAGGAACAAGACAAGGATGTCCATTATCCCCCTTACTCTTTGCACTAGCCCTTGAACCATTGGCGTGCAAAATATGGCAAGGTCACCACTACTCAGCGCTCCAATTCTCACAGAGACCATTACATATCTCATTATACTCAGACGGTATGATATGTTGCTATTTGTATGTGACCCTGATACACATCTGGCCCCTTTCCTGAATCAATATATGAAATTCATCCAACACTCTGGGCTCCAAATTAACTGGTCTAAATCTCTCATTATACCCTTAACAGACACCATGCGACCACATCCCACAGAGTTCCCGCTTGATTGGCAGTCAGACCTTGTCAAATACTTAGGTGTCTGGTACCACCGGGATCTAGAAGTAGTGATTCGTACAAACTACGGTATGGCGATTAGAGCAATGGAGGACAAAATAGGGCGCTGGATTCAACTTCCATTAACATTAGCCTGGCCATTGTTAAGATGGTTATTTTACTTAAATGTCTATATCTTTTTAATAGAGCTGTATTTAACAGACTGAATGCTATGGTAACACCACTGATATGGGCGGGTAAGCAAGCCAGAATCGAGATGCGTTACCTTGTCCTGCCCTGCTCCAGAGGAGGTTTCAAGGTTCCAGATTTTCTTCTCTATTATTTCTGTGCGCAAGTGCAATATGCGCATTACTGGTATCATTATGTCCCCTACCTAACACACGTGGCATTAGAAGAAGGTGATAAACACCCAACTCGCTGAATGCTATCCTAACTCATTGCCGGCCCCCACTTTATTCCAGTCGCTCGGGAAGAAGTAGGAACAGGTCTACTAAAGCAAGTGGGTATTGATAAAAGGGGGGAACTGTACAAAATGGCACCTTTATAGAACCTAAAGACCTCACATATATTAGTAATCAGACATTACTCTTTAGATTCACGTATTATAGGTTACAGGGAGCCTTCACGAAACTATACCCCTCTTACCCTGCTAAACATCACAATTATCTGTGCTACAGTTGATTCTCACTGAACCCCGTAACACACTTATGGTATCCAAACTATACGTTAAATTGCAGGAAGATATAGATGACACTATGCACAAGGCACTAATGAGGTCAAATGATACACTTGACAACCACCTCACGGTGGAAGAATGGGCAATATGCTGCACTCTAAGTAGCATGCTAACACCGAGTGGCAACCTGCGCATATCACACTATAAATACTTACATCAAATATATAACACTCCTGCCAGACTCTGTAAATGTGGGCTACATTCCGATTCCTAATGTCAACGATGTGATGCAGAAGAAGCCAATTTCATACACCTTGCCTGGCATTGTGAATCAATCAATGTATATTGGGTAACAGTTGTAAAGATGCTGAGTGACATGGTGGGTTTTACTTTTGAATGCACAATATGTTCATGTCTGCTGGGACTCATCCCTGATGTGCGAGCTTCTAAGCATAAATGTTGCATAATAGCCCTACTTCTAGCCAAACGCAGAATCTCACTATACTGGGGCAGTAGGAAGATCCCAAAAAACAAACAGTGGATTAAAGATAAGACCTACTGTAAAGACACTCTACAAACATATGAGGAGGAACTGCCCACTGGTTCCAAGCCAAGAGACCATTGGAAATACCTGGTTGAATATCTGCAAAAGAATCAAGCTGCTTAAATCGATTTGTAATATAAAATATGTTATTTAAAAGGTGACATTGTATAGTTGCAATATACTGGATGATGGTTGTTGTAGTACTGCGGTCTGTATGTTGTCCAATTATTCTGTACATTGTAAGTCTTGGAAAATGCTAATAACATTTTTTTTTAAAG
Source organism: Lissotriton helveticus (assembly GCF_964261635.1). Lineage (NCBI taxonomy): Eukaryota > Metazoa > Chordata > Amphibia > Caudata > Salamandridae > Lissotriton > Lissotriton helveticus. The sequence continues at coordinate 748,457,359 of NC_136059.1, read as the reverse complement.
GGGGCATGGCTAAGATGACGGCGGAGTAGGACGTGCTTCTTAGTCCCTCCGGCGCCGTTTGAATTTCAGCTTTGTAAATCTTACTGCAGGGCGCCCATCCCCGGCCCAGAAGAGGTGTCCGGTGCCCTTCGGCTGTTTAGAAGGTCAGAGAGACATTCTTTCACGAAGTGGCGTGCTGATACCGGGACACGCCGAGGTGCGGCCTGCGTGAGCTGCGAGCCCTGGGAGTTGCTTGAGAAGCGAACGGGGCCTGCTGCACTCCCAGTGGGGCCTCCGGAGCGACGGCGGCAGGGGAGGTCGGAACTGGCACTGCTTGACCCCGAGATTGTCGCGAGGCTGCACGACAGGCGGGCAGAGCCCTGCGAGGCACCACAGCGACACCACCTCGGAGCGGCACAGGGGGGTCAGAGATTACCGAGAGTTCCCGGTAGCGGTCGGCGGCCTCCAGCTTTACGGCCCTGTGCTTGCTGACCCCTGGCAGGTGAGGCGTGCAGCGGGAATGAGAGTCCGAAGATCGGCGGACAGCACTGAGACCTGCGTCGGACTCGTGCTGGGGGCCGGCAGCACCATCAGGACCCGAAGGGAGGTCCTAGGCCTCTAGCGCGTCGGGGAGGAAGCCTTGTGGAACCCAGCGTCGGAGCAGCAGGAAGAGGCCTGGGGGTGGTGTGGAGGCCGGTACCCGCCCCTGGCCTTCCGAGGAGCAGCGGTTGGCGCCGAAAGTGTGGTGGTGAGAGAGTGCCCGATAGCGGTCGGCGGCCTCCAGCTTTACGGCCCTAGGCCTATTGACCCCCTGGCAGGTGAGGCATGCAGCGGGACTGAGAGGGGGCCCTATATATCGGTCCGCAGCTTAGCGGACAGTGCTGCGACCTGCGGCAGACTCGTGCTGGGGACCGGCAGCACCATCAGGGCCCGACGGGAGGTCCTGGGCACCTAGCGCGTAGGTGAGGAATCCTGGTGGCTCCCAGCATCGGAGCAGCAGAAGGAGGCCTGGGGGTGGTGTGGAGGCCGATACCCACCCCTGGCCTTAGGAGAAACAGCACTTGGCGCCGAAAGTGTGGTGGTGAGGCCTGTAACGCTCCCGGCACCTTGAAGGGGACAGGGTCTTGAGGAGCTGGGATTTGCCAACAGCTGAGGCCGGAGAGGCGCAGTTGTGGTCTAACAACACGCCACTGGATGGACCCTGGTGGCCCTGAATACCTGGCCCGAGGGGGTCACTCCTCTCGTCCCCGCGTCAGCCTTTGACAGCGTTGAGCTGTGACAGCCTGGTCGGCTCAGTCGATTCCGGTGAGGTGCGCTATGATCTTCCGTGTTCGGTGACTGGCCACCGGTCACGAAGAGGGTTCAGCGTTGACCTTTCCTGGCATCTGGATGGGCGAGCTTGGAGAGACAGCACCGCAGGCAAGGGGGACCGGGCGGTGGACGCCTTATCTGCGCGGCTGCAAGAAGGTGGCACAATGGCGGCGAACAGGCCTAAAAAGGACAAACTGACGAAAGACAGCGCCCAGAAAAACGTGCCACACATGACCTTGCAGTTGCCGGTCGCTGACAAGTCTCCGCGCCGTGACGACAGCGAGGCGCCAGCCGCTAAAGCCTTCATGATGGAACTATTCGCGGCGATAAAGGAAGACATTATAGAATTGTGCTCCCAGCTTGCATCGGATCTGAAAGAGGTGCGGCGAGACGTAGATGCAGTGGGCGAGAGGGTTGCGACACTAGAGGAGCATGATTTGGGGACTGCGGAGGACGTGCACCGGCTCCAGCAAGATGTCTCACGCCTTACGGAGCAAAACTTGGACTTGCAAGCACACACTGAGGATTTAGAGAACAGGTTGTGCCGCAACAATATATGGATCAGAGCGGTGCCGTGGAAGAGGGAGGGGCGGACCTGCGGGAATATGTAGAGGCTCTCTTTTGGCACGTCTTTAACGAAGAAGACCTACAGGAGATCCAAATGGACAGAGTGCATAGGGTTGGCCTGCCGCGGGGACCTAAGCCCCCCCCAGATATTCTGGTATGTGTCCACGATTTTCAGCTCAAAGAAAGGATTCTGAGGAAGGCTCACGATCACACCCCCCTTGAATTGCGAGAACATCGAGCTGTGTTGTACCAAGATGTGGCGGCCTCTAACCTGGCTAAGCGAAGAGATTTCCAGCCGGTCACTAACTTTCTGAGGGAGCAAGGGGTGCCCTACTTGTGGGGACACCCATTCAGACTGATTTTCAAGTGGAAGACCAAGTTGATCCAGGTGCGGTCGCTGGCAGTGGCCCATGAAATCTTAGGTCTGGAGCGACCCAATACCCCGACTGACACTGTCGACTCCCAACCGACAACGGCGCCGGTCCCTGGAGTGGCAGAAGGTTGGCAACCCGGTGGCAGCGACGAGACCTGACCTGTCAGTAACCCTGCAAGAAAGAGGAGCAGCAGTGGTCTCTGTAGCCCAGGTGACGGAAGCCCCAGTGGGCACCTGAGAACTGAGTCCTTTGCTTGGCCCCTGCAGGCCGATAGCTGGTGCCGGAGGTGAAGGTCCACAGGAACCGGATGGGTAACATTTCAATGTTCTTACTTTGGGGGATGTCCTGTATCAGGTCCTGGGTAATGTTTTTTTTTGCCATGTTCCCCTGCCTTAGGGCCTGCCTGGCGCACTATCGTTCACCTGATCTTCGTACCTGGCTGGGATTTACGGACACTTTGTTGGGGTTTATGTTCTTCAGGGGTCTCGTTGCTGACGGGGAGAGGGGTGGTGGGAGCAGGGTGAGGCAGTGGGGTGGAGGAGCTTTGCATCAGTCCCAGGGTGTTGTGTGTAAGCTGTTGATCGTCCTTCCTACGTATGCATGGCGCTGTACCGAGAGTCTTGTAATTTGCTGGTCCTGCACTGCTGGTTTCGATATAGCTCGGGGGTTTGCGCGCTGCTATGGTCCTCGACCAAATGTCCAGGTCTGTTTGTGCAATGGGGTCCAATGTGAGGGGTCTTGGCGGTTCTGTACAGCTTGCTATGGGATTGTTGTTTATAGGGGGTCCCGAGCGATCCATGGCGGGTAAGACCTCAAGAGCCACATATACTGCTTTTATCCCGGGGCCACAACTATGGGGAAAGATTTGAAGATTGTTAGCATGAATGTGCGCGGTCTCAATAGCCCGGTTAAGCGTGCAGCCATTTTATCAATGTTGGAGGGGGCAGAAGGTGATGTGTGTTTATTGCAGGAAACGCACCTTCTATCCAAGGATACTAAGAGGATGAAAGACAGGAGCTTCCCGTGCAGGTATCGTCTTCTTGCACTGCAAAGAAACAAGGGGTGGTGATGGAGCGAGATAGAAAACAAAATTTTGTTTAAACTCGCAAAGTCACATTTCCATAACATGAATAAAATTATTAATGATTTGTGATATGTCGTGCTAATACAACCTAGATTAAACTTTACACGTGGGGGGACTAACATGTGTGCTCATAAACGTGCATATTTGTTGCATCTTTTTTGTTCGTGCAAAATAATAAAATAACTTATTGTTTTCGTTTTTGTCATTACTAACTGCTGCATACTTAAAATAAGCATGTGCTTGTTTTGCTTTTTCTTGTCTGTGTGATGTCATTTCTACTATTCTAGGTGCATATGGGTCTCATAGAAAAACGGAGACTGGTAAATATAAACGCTGCTTTATTTGTTTGCAATGGCTAGGTAACATTTTGATTAATCGGGTGGGTTAATTGATTAGTAAACCATGGGGTAGATACAGAATATACTTTATTTCTTACATTAATACTTTTCTTGTGTTTGTTTTATACTAGAAATCATAAGTTGCCTGCTTTTGAGGCCTAGCTATTTGAGCCGCAGAAAAAGAGCTAATCCATATTTCTGCAGAAAGTCACGAGACGCCCATTATGAATTAAAACGTTTATTGAAGCTGCATTCACAAAGCAAAAACTGATGAGCTGACATCATTCTGTCGGACATGGCCAAGGTCGAAAGTGAACTTTTTGTCAGTCCTTAACTTGGCATCCGCGGAAGTTGCACTGTAAGACTGTGGAAGCTGCGAGGATGACTTATTACAAAGTTGCAATCGCAGGAAGCCTCTGGCTTCACGTGGAAGAGACAATGGTCTTTGTAAGACATGATTTTGTGGAACTTTTTAAGAATCGGGTGACATGTCACTTGTCACTCTCAGCCAATGGGACGTCGAGTAATTCTGAAAACTTTCCTTTGCTAGTTTAGTTAGTGTAGAAAGGTATAAAAAGTCATGCCCTTAGGGTTGGGCTGGCTGCTGCTTTCTGACTTTCCGATGAGGGTGATGTGCTGCTGGACTTTGCGTGGAGCACGTAAGAATCCTCAAAGAACTTTACTTTAATTTCTGTCTATTTAGCTCATTTAGGGAAATAGGTTTTAGAAATGCTAAACTTTATATAATTTCTTTAAATTGATTCAATTGCTTAAATTGTAATTTTCTTATTTCTTACCATCATGCTTGCTTTAATGCTAATAAAATTCAATTATAAAACTTACAACTTATATACCATAATTTAGAAAATAAAATCTTACTTTTGACAAACAAGCTGGTCTTGGTTATTTAGAAGTATAGGTTACCTTTAGTTAGATCATGTCGCCTATGGTGGTCGTTTAAATGGTTGGGTTTTATTCTAATGACAATATTCTTTCTGCAAATGTATAAATATGTATATAATGTGTAGATAATGTGTATATAGATTTATTCTGACCACCTGATTCAGTAGGCCCAAAAATATATCAGGTTCATAAATGGGTCCATGTTTAGTATAGAATTTTGTTTATAGGTTATGAAGTTGGGTAGCGTAATTTATGATATATTTTCTATAGCCCGCTGGATCAATTATCTGGTAGCAGAAATTGATGGTTGCTAAGAGGTAACCAAGGTAACATGTTGGTTGCTAAGGGTTGCGTCATGGTATGGAAATAGGATCGATGTTTTAACACTTGTTAAGTTCGTTTTTCGTGCCTATCTGTAAGCTATACCGGTATAGATTGTGTGGCGAGAAATTAGTCACGCAAGCCATCTGTTCGTTTGTAGTGATATCGCCGAGTATCACAAGAGGTATCGCCGTGTACCATAGTGTTGTCGCCGAGCAGCACAGTTTTAGGGCTAGGTCTGAATCTTGTATAGTGAGGATTTTCTAAGAAATCAAAGCAGCATGAGAATAGGGACAAAGCGCCTTCCATAAAACTCACTGTGATGAGAGTATTAGTTATATCCGAGCTTGAGTGAAGGGTAAAATTTAACGTCGGTGCATGATTATCTATAAACAGGTTAGAGTCCTGTACGGGTACATGTTTCATATCTATAAACAGGTGAGAGCCCTGTACGGATAACGTCGTTATTTTGCTAACGGTGCATGATTTCTATAAACAGGTGAGAGTCCTGTACGGATTTCGTGTGTGTTTGAATTTAGGGAATTTTCCGTGTAAAAGTGCGAGTTTGAGTTGTATTTTATGTTCAAGTGGAACTCTTAGAACTTTCACTTCGCGGTGGGTTCAGAGCAAAGCGAGTTCATAATTATACGTGTTAGAAGGGTGGAGTAAGGTTACTCTACTGACAATTGAATATTATCCTTAGTGTGAATAGCGCCGTCTATTCCGAAGTGTGGATACTTGAATGTATGTAAACTATCCTAATTAGTGAAACGAACAGATGTCGTCTTTATAGTCATTGTTAAAAAATTAATTTACACTGAAAAGTGTTCTTAAAATGGCGCTGTGAAAAGATTTTGTGAAGGAGGGGTAAGCGCCAGGAGTGAGAAGCGAGAAACCGCAGCTGCTGTGTACGTCACAGAGCCGCGCTGGGATTGGGTGACCTACGTCACGAGCTGTATTCTGATTGGCTCCTGAGTCTCTGACGGCCTGTGAGCTGATTGATCCTTCGGAAATTCTCCAAATTTATTGGTTGAGCAGGAAACTGACGTAGCTCAACTGCCATTGGCTTGTTGGTGTGTTTCGCGCACGGATTGGTTGTTTTGCGGAACAATCCCGGAAATATTTTACGAACGATTTTGTGAATTGAATTTTAACTTTTAAAAATGAGTTATCAATTTAAATATGCTGAGAAAAAGACAACATTATTTCAGAAATTTAAGAATTTATTTTCACCTGACAAGAAAATCGAAACGCGAGGTGGTAAACTACTTCATAAGTATAAAACACCTGCAGCGTACATGGAAGGTGAATACGGATATCATACTGTCTTATGGTTCGACAGTTGGAAACGTTATACTAAAAACGATGGTGTTTTGGCTTGGCCTGATGATGGTTCATTTAATGTAAGAGTTTTAAGAAACTTACGAGAGAAAATGAATGCTCTTGTTCCAAAACCGAGACCAACTCAATTTGAAGCTTTAGTTGAGTGGGAAGATGAGATGTATCAGTTACAAAGAGAAGCTAGTGGAATTAAAAGACCTTCTAAAAATCCATCATGGAAAAGAGAAACTCATGAAGATAGATTGCGAATGTGGAGACAGGGAAACATGAGTGAAGGATTGTATTTAATTCATGAAATGGTAATGGGTTCTCCTACAGGAAAATCTATGGAAAGTGAATCTGAGGATGCAATTATGGAAGAAATATATACAACTGCTAAAAATAAACAGCCTAATCAGCCTTTGAGACCTCCTAGATCATGGTCTACTCCGGTGGTTTCTACTGAAACTTCACCGAGTGCACCTCCAATTAATGAAGCTCCTAAACTTTATCCAAATAATTGTGAAATCACTGAAACTCCTAGAAGACCAGAATTCGAGAATGTTCGAAATGAGGGTAGACATTTTTCAATGACTCCAAGAGCAAGAGAACCTCCAAAAGATTATACAAGAGAGACAAGAAATGTTGAGGATGATGATTATAATGAATACTTAAAGTCTAAAGAAGAATTAATCAAAAGAATGACAAAAGGCATGGAAGCTGTTACAGTTCCAATAACAATAGGTCCTGTTCAGCCTGTATTTGATCAAAGAAATACAAACAAAACTGGATTAACTATTCCTTTAAATACAGAAATTCAAAAGCCTGCTGAAAAATTTTATTCAGATTTGACTGAATTAAACACTTCTAGATCGAGAATGCCTGATTTAACGTTTAATGAGGATTTATCTCCAAAAACACCAATGGGTGCTATGTCAGATGTAGGGAGTCCTGAAGTCAGGGTAACCACACCAAAACTTGATGTGGCCAAATTAAAAGCGAATATAGAAGAATTAATAATTGGAACAATTGGCCCAGATAGTTTAAATTACTATCGAGATGATGAACTATTATTCATTTGCAAAAGTATTCAGTGGAAAACGAAAAATAAATATGACCAATTAGAGGATTTAGCTGCAGAACTTGAAATCGATGTAAGTAAACAAAAGAATTTTGCAAAGCATTACAGATTAGATTTTTCAGAAAGTGACATTGAGAGTTTGAACTCAATGGGAAGAATAGTTCACATTAAAGATTTGATTGTCTATATCAAAAAGCTAGGAGAACTGAATAAATGGAGAGTGAAATGGACTAAAAGGAAGGAAGATGAAAAATTAGAAAGAATGTCAAAACAATTTCCAATGAGAGAAGTTGCAGGTGGAGGATATGTTCATGTCCCATGGTCAAGACAGGACATTCTGTTATTTACAAATGATTTTCCTAAATTAAGAGAGAAACCTGTTGAGTGGTACAGGCAAGTCGATAGACTTATCAAAGTGTCAAAAGTTCTGTGGATTGATTTGGATGGATTTTTTGACATTGTAGTTCCATCTGATCTTTGGACAGAATGTAAAATATCTATTAGTTGGCCAAAAGCAGAACCTGAAAGAATTAAAGAAACAGGTGCCCCAAATCCACTCGTAATGGATTTTTATGAGAAAGTAATTGTTTGGATGAAAAACAAAATTCCACCCAAAGAAGTTGATTGGGTTAAAATAGAAAGAACAGAGCAGGAAACAAAAGAATCAGTTCATTCTTTTTATGAAAGACTACTGTTAATCTTTAAACAATACAGTGGTTATGAAAAATTAGATGAGAAAGACATGAGTCATTTTATTTATAGATTTGTTTATGGATTAAAACCCGAAATTGGAGAAATGATCAGAACTAGTATTGTCGGATGGCAAGCACTATCTATAGATGATATTCTGAGAAAAGCAAAATATTGTAGCGATGAATTAGAAGTAAAACAGAAGAAGCTGAAGGAGAAAGCCATGTGGGCACAGGTAAAGGTGGCTGAGCAACAGATTGCCAGCATAGGAAATAAGAACACTAATTTTGTACAAACTGGAAATACGAACCAGATACAAGGAAAGTTTAAAGGTAATAATTTCCAAAAGAAATTTAGCCCAAAGATAGAAGAGCTGAAACAAAGATTACCTTGTTTTAATTGTGGCGAAATTGGACATTGGAGGGACGAGTGTCCTCATCCTCCTAGAAACTTAAAGAATCCATTATTGAATCCACAGATGCAGAATGGTGTTAACGTGCAGCAACAGCTACAGATGCAACAGGGGTTAAATGAATTTAATATTCAGCGACAGTTACAACAACAGCAACAACAACAGGTGAATAATCGTCAGGACCAGTTGCCACAACCACCTTTTCCGAATTGTGGGGGAGTTCAAAAATATAATCCAAACGTGGGATTTCAGGGATGTGAACAAGTAATAAAACCACAAAAACAGCAAAAGCAGCAAAGGGTTCAAATGCAAAATGCTTCACAACAATTTTTATTAACAGAAAGCCAAGACAGTGATTCTGATGATTATTGCTGACGGTGCCCGAGAGAGGAGGAAGAGTGTGTTGTTGGAGCCACTCTTGAGGTTGACCAGTCTGGTCCTTATGTAAACGGGAAAGTTAATGATGTAGACATCACTTTTCTAGTGGACACTGGTGCTACCCGTTCTACTGTTAGATCAGTGGAAATTGAAAACCTACCTCTCTCTGGGGATACCATCCAAGTTGTCGGAGTAAGTAATCAACAAATTAAAACAGACTTAACTGATCCAGTACCAGTTGAAATTGGAAATTACAGAGACAAACACAGATTTGTAGTTTGTAATAGTAGTCCAGTAAATCTATTAGGTAGGGACATCCTATGTAAAATGAATTGCAGAATATATTGTTCTCCTGAAGGAGTTGAATTACAAACAATGGAGGAAGATGGTTTGTACAGAATGACAATGATGATGATGGAAGCAGAAGAAACAAAATTGTTTCCTGCATTTGAAGAAAAGGATTTGCCTGAAGAGCTAAAGAAAACAGTGAAATCTGAAATATGGGATTTTACTGGGAATGAAATGGGTCTGATGAAAAACGTAGATCCTGTTAAAATTGCATTGAAGCAGGGAATAGAATTTCCAAACACTCCACAGTATAAAATGAAGACAGAGACAATTGAAGGTGTTACACCTGTAATTGAAAAGTTAATCAAGCAAGGTGTATTAAAAGAAATGAAGAGTAGCTCTTGTAATTCACCAATTATGGGAGTTAAAAAGGCTAACGGAACATTTAGGATCGTACAAGATCTGAGAAAGGTTAATCAAATTGTTATTCCATGTTGTCCTGTGGTTCCAAATCCAGCAGTAATTCTATTTCAGATTCCATATGATGCTGAATGGTACACAGTCATTGACCTTTGTAATGCATTCTTTACTGTTCCTCTACATCCAGACAGTTATGAAATCTTTGCTTTCAGATTCCAAGGTAAGACCCTTGGATGGACAAGAATCCCTCAGGGCTATACAGAAAGTCCTTCAATCTTTAACGAACTGTTAAAAAGATCATTAGAAGATTTAGACTTACCAGGTAGGTCTACACTGGTGCAGTATATTGATGATTTGTTAATAGCTGCAAAGACAAGAGAAAATTGTGTAACAGACACAATAATTCTGTTAAATCGCCTTGCTGAAGAAGGACATAAAGTGTCCCCAGCAAAACTACAGTTTTGTAAACAAGAAGTGAAATATCTTGGTCACAGAATTGCAAAAGGAAAAAGACAAGTTACAATAGAGAGAATAAAAATGATTCAAGCAATGTTACCGCCAAGAACACAAAGACAGGTCAGAATGTTCTTAGGAATGGTAGGTTACTGTCGACAATGGATAAGTGGATTTTCAGTAATTGCGAAACCACTACAAAGAATAACCAAATCAGATGTAAAAGATCCAATTATTCTCAATGATGTTGAGATGGAATCTTTTGAAAACCTGAAAAAGAGCTTATGCCAAGCTCCTGCTTTGGGTATGCCAAATTATGAAAAAGATTTTGAACTGTATTGCAGTGAGAGAGAAGGATGTGCATTATCTGTATTAATACAAAGACATGGAAATTTAAAGAAACCTATTGCATACTTCTCTGCAGTTCTTGATCCAATTGCAAAAGCATTACCAGGTTGTTTAAAAGCAGTTGCAGCTACAAGTATCAGTCTTGAACAAAGTGAAGGAATCATTATGGGATTTCCTGTGAATGTTTTTGTGCCTCATTCAGTTGAAATATTACTGACAAGAGGTAAGACTCAACATTTAACAAGTAGCAGATTGACAAAATATGAGAAAATCATACTAGGAGCAGATAATGTTTCGATTTCAAGATGTTTGAATCTGAATCCTTCTACATTACTGCCTGATTCTGAAATTGTTGATGACATTGAGACAGAACATGAATGTTTAGATGTCATGGAGTTCTGCACTAAACCAAGAAAGGACATCAAAGACAGACCTTTGCCTGAATCGGATTTTGTCTACTTTGTAGATGGCTCATGCTTAAGATCCGAAGGTGGTGTCTTGAAAGCTTCATACTCAGTTTGTACAGTCGAAGATGTTGAAGAAGCATCATGTCTTGAAGGAGTTCGTTCAGCACAAGTGGCTGAATTGATTGCTTTAATTCGTGCATGTGAAATATCAAAAGATATAAGAGTTACCATCATTACTGATAGTCAGTATGGGTACGGAGTTGTGCATGATTATGGACAACTCTGGTCACAGAGAGGATACATGACATCAACAGGATCACCAATTAAAAATGCAGTTTTCATTAGAAGATTAATTGAAGCGATACAATTGCCAAAAGAAATTGCCATAGTCAAGTGTGCAGCACACACTAGAGGAACTGATTATATTTCCAAAGGAAATGCCTTCGCAGACGAGACAGCAAAGTACTGCGCAAGGAAAAATTATTCTTACAATCGGAATAGAAGTACAGAAACTGATTCAAATTCATTAATGCTAACAACTGTTGTAGAAACATGGAATGAGATTAGAGATTTACAAAACGAAGCAGATGATGAAGAAAAAGACCAGTGGTTAAGATCAGATTGTAGACAACGTGATGAAGATGGAGTATGGGTTTACAAAGATGGCAGAGTAGTTTTACCAAATTGCATGATTTCTGACATGGCCAGATTATATCATGGTCCTGCACATTTAGGAAGAGATTCTATGGTCAGACTGTTTAAAGAAACATGGTTCAATACCAAATTTAGAACCATTGCAGAATCTTTTTGTCAAAGGTGTTTGTCATGCCAACAAATGAATCCAAACAGAAAATCAGTGGTGGGGACAGGAATAATTGGTCGAGAGGGTGGTCCCTTTACCAGGTTACAAATAGATTTCATTGAAATGCCATTACACAACTGTTTGAAATATGTACTTGTAATTGTATGCTTATTCTCAAGATGGGTAGAGGCTTTTCCTACAAGACATTGTGATTCAATTACAGTAGCTAAACTAATGCTCAGAGAAATCATCCCAAGGTACGGTTTTCCAGTCACCATTGAGAGTGATGGAGGAAGTCATTTTGATAACAAACTATTGAAGTTAATTTGCGAAGCTATGAGTATTGAGCAGAAAATACACTGTGCATACAGACCAGAGGCATCAGGTGTAGTTGAACAAATAAATGGAACTATCAAAAACAGAATTGGAAAAATGTGTCTAGAGACAGGAGTTAAGTGGACTGATGCTCTTCCACTTGTTTTGATGTCAATAAGAAGTACACCAGATAAAAAGACAGGTTTGAGTCCTCATGAAATTTTAATGGGAAGAGTTATGAGGCAAGCTTTTGTACCTGTAGGTAAACTGTTGAGCATAAATGACAGTGCAATTTTGGATTACTGTAAAAGGTTATCTGATATGGTAACTTCTGTATCTAATCAGGTGGGAACTGAAGCACAATCAAATGACAAAGTTTTGACACATGATCTGAGACCTGGAGACTGGGTCAGAACGAAAGTACATCGGAGGAGGAATTGTCTATCTCCTAGATGGCAGAAACCTAGGCAGGTAATCTTGATCACTACTAATGCTGTAAAGTGCAGAGGTTTGAAGCGCTGGATTCATCCAAGTCATACTATTCCAATACCAACTCCTGAGAATTCTGATGTTGAAAGTGATACCACAGATGACTCTGATTCTGAAGCAGAAGACAGAACAGAAGGTGAAGTAATTCCAGATTCTGAAGATCGACAAGAAAGTCGACATCTGGAAACTGTGCCAGTGAATGGAAATCTGACAAGAAAAGACTTAGAAATAATCGAAATAGATTCTGAAGGTGAAGAGAATCTGCTAAAAGGAAAGATAACTGAGGATTCGGTTGTCTATATTGAAGACAAAGAAGCTGAACCAAAAGAAGTTTCAGACCAGGAAAGTATCGAAAGGCAGAGAACAAGCTCTGAAGTAAGGAACAAAAATCCGAAATCTGGGAAGCTAGAGGTAATTGAGGAAGAAGAGGAGAACGAATTACCGAGTACCAGTGATGGAAGACAAAGTGAAGTTCCTGAAGGAGTAAAATTGCCGAATAGAGAAGTTCCTGAGTCAATTGAAATTTCAGACTACGAAACGGAAGAAAGTGACGTGGAAGGTGGAAGTGAAAACGGAAAGAAGAGGACTTGGAAGTCAGAATCAAATAATTCTGAACCAAAGAAAAAGTACGTGAGAAAAGCAGACTACTGGCCTGGTGGAAGATTGAGAGTAAGATTGATTAAAAAGCCAATAGAACAAGTTGAAGAAATAAGTAGTCAAAAGAGTCCAGGAAAAGAAATTGGAGTTGGAAGAAAAATAGAGGTGATATCGAGAAAAGGGAAGAGAATAATTAGACCAAACCAGAAATACAAGTCTCCTGAGTGGACTTACTTAGTGATTCCACCTGTTATTGATATATATGATAGTAGTGAAGAAGAAAACGAAATCCAAGAAATTAGTGACAATGATTGAAGTACAAAAATAATTAAATTGGCATAAGGCTGAAGAAATCCTGTTAGTTGACACAAGGTCGAAGAAAAACTGTCTAGTAGAAGAAAACTTATGTATGACATAAGGTCGAAGAAATCTTGTTTAGGGTTATAAAAGAAAAATATATTTTAAAAGGGGGGTGTATATAAAATTTAAAATTTATTTTTAATTTTATTTTTGAGGCTAAAACTAACCTAAAAATGCCTTATATTAAGGAGAGCACTTCAAAATGCTCTGTTTTTAAAAGATGCTGTAAGATGACTCTGGTGTGTCTGCTCATTTTAGTTCTGCTCTGGTTGGTACTAGCTGTGATTATACCTTTAGAAATGAATAGAGAATTACACAAAGTTAACATAACAAGCAAAGCTCTGGTTAGCCAAACTAAACATAGTGCATCTGCAAAGGTAATTGATCATCAGCCTAACATTCATCAAGATAAATCAATAGGTGATTTTTCAAGCAATACATTCACAAAGCTTTTGAGTGAATATGTAAAGGTAATGGATGCAAAGGATTGTTATGTATGCGTTAAATTACCCGCTTCTGTTTCTGAGGGAGTAACATATAATATGCTTCCTCTCACTTATGCTGTTACATGTAGTGTATTAACTAGTTTATTTTATCAAACTGGTCGTTTAGAATATTACTATTCAAATTATGATGAGATTTTTGCTAATGTCAAGATTGATAATGCTTTAAATAAACACAAGAAAGCTAAACAATTGAGAGAATATTTCCTTGTTACTAATGAACTCACTTATGAGTATGCTTACAAGAATAATCTAACATGTAAATTAAGTGCTGAAGGAAAGAAATTTCTGAATATGGTTGAGGAGAGAAGAGCGATTTATAAGAGAAATGAATTAGTCAAGCAAACTAAGTCATCCTTCTGGCAAAAAGAGGATGAGAAATTAAATGGCAAAATGCTTGAAAATATTGCAATTCACATAGACAAACCTGTTAGTGGAAAGCTTTGCATTAGAAGAGATAATACACTTTTTGATAATTATTTTGTAGGTGCAAGTAACTGTGAAGATACTTATCAGATTATGGGAGGTTGGGGATTTAAAGGTGGAAAAGATCCTATCTTTCCTGGAATTTATTTTGTTTGTGGTGATAAAGCCTACTACAACCTTCCAGACCATTGGTATGGAACTTGTTATGTGGGAATTGTTTTTCCTAAAGTGTTTCATGTTGACAGAGATTCAGAAGGATTATTTAAAATTCATAATTATGTAAATAGAGCTAAAAGAGAAACTTTTACTGAAGTTCTGGGAGATATTTTTCAAGCTGTAATACCTTTTGTTGGTATAACCCTAAATGCAGGGAGAATCAGAAAATTGTCCACTATAGTTGATAGATTATCAACTGACACTGCTGATGGGTTTCAATTAGTGAATGTTGAAGTTATTGCAATTAGATCCATGGTAATTCAAGACCGTCTTGCTTTAGACATAATCCTAGCAAAAGAGGGAGGAGTCTGTGGCATTTTACATGTCCAACATTGCTGTACATATATACCGGATGAAAGTAAAAATATTGAAATGTATATTAAGAATATTACACAAATGCATTCTGAAATAATTCCTTTAGAAGAAGAAGATTTTACTGGGAAACTTTCAAATAGGTTTCAAGCAATTAAAAACTGGTTTCATAATATCGGAAGTTCAATTCTTGGCAAGATTCTGGCACCTTTGATTATAATAGTATTCATTTTTATTTTGACTAAAGTAGGTTGTTTGTTGCATAAAAGAAAGAAGCATATGAGAGAAAAGAAGAGAATCTATAAACTCAGAAAAGAAGAGGAAAGGGAGATTGAGTTGCAGGAGTTACATAGAGAGCGTCATGTTAATTGCAAGGATTATGCTGAAACAGATTTTTAGGTTTACTAATACAAATGAATTTGAATCGATTTCTTATAAATTAAATTTATCAAAATTTTGAGTGCTGGTGTGGTGATTTGTTAATCACCAGATGAGGGAGTTGATGGAGCGAGATAGAAAACAAAATTTTGTTTAAACTCGCAAAGTCACATTTCCATAACATGAATAAAATTATTAATGATTTGTGATATGTCGTGCTAATACAACCTAGATTAAACTTTACACGTGGGGGGACTAACATGTGTGCTCATAAACGTGCATATTTGTTGCATCTTTTTTGTTCGTGCAAAATAATAAAATAACTTATTGTTTTCGTTTTTGTCATTACTAACTGCTGCATACTTAAAATAAGCATGTGCTTGTTTTGCTTTTTCTTGTCTGTGTGATGTCATTTCTACTATTCTAGGTGCATATGGGTCTCATAGAAAAACGGAGACTGGTAAATATAAACGCTGCTTTATTTGTTTGCAATGGCTAGGTAACATTTTGATTAATCGGGTGGGTTAATTGATTAGTAAACCATGGGGTAGATACAGAATATACTTTATTTCTTACATTAATACTTTTCTTGTGTTTGTTTTATACTAGAAATCATAAGTTGCCTGCTTTTGAGGCCTAGCTATTTGAGCCGCAGAAAAAGAGCTAATCCATATTTCTGCAGAAAGTCACGAGACGCCCATTATGAATTAAAACGTTTATTGAAGCTGCATTCACAAAGCAAAAACTGATGAGCTGACATCATTCTGTCGGACATGGCCAAGGTCGAAAGTGAACTTTTTGTCAGTCCTTAACTTGGCATCCGCGGAAGTTGCACTGTAAGACTGTGGAAGCTGCGAGGATGACTTATTACAAAGTTGCAATCGCAGGAAGCCTCTGGCTTCACGTGGAAGAGACAATGGTCTTTGTAAGACATGATTTTGTGGAACTTTTTAAGAATCGGGTGACATGTCACTTGTCACTCTCAGCCAATGGGACGTCGAGTAATTCTGAAAACTTTCCTTTGCTAGTTTAGTTAGTGTAGAAAGGTATAAAAAGTCATGCCCTTAGGGTTGGGCTGGCTGCTGCTTTCTGACTTTCCGATGAGGGTGATGTGCTGCTGGACTTTGCGTGGAGCACGTAAGAATCCTCAAAGAACTTTACTTTAATTTCTGTCTATTTAGCTCATTTAGGGAAATAGGTTTTAGAAATGCTAAACTTTATATAATTTCTTTAAATTGATTCAATTGCTTAAATTGTAATTTTCTTATTTCTTACCATCATGCTTGCTTTAATGCTAATAAAATTCAATTATAAAACTTACAACTTATATACCATAATTTAGAAAATAAAATCTTACTTTTGACAAACAAGCTGGTCTTGGTTATTTAGAAGTATAGGTTACCTTTAGTTAGATCATGTCGCCTATGGTGGTCGTTTAAATGGTTGGGTTTTATTCTAATGACAATATTCTTTCTGCAAATGTATAAATATGTATATAATGTGTAGATAATGTGTATATAGATTTATTCTGACCACCTGATTCAGTAGGCCCAAAAATATATCAGGTTCATAAATGGGTCCATGTTTAGTATAGAATTTTGTTTATAGGTTATGAAGTTGGGTAGCGTAATTTATGATATATTTTCTATAGCCCGCTGGATCAGTGGCAATAGTGGTCAGCGCCAAAGCTCATTGTATGGTCCTGTCCCACGTCGTTGACATTAAAGGGCGCTTCTTAGCGGTCAGGATTCAATGGGGATCTACACTCGTTACAGTAGGCTCACTATATGCTCCAAACGTCCAACAGGAACCCTTTCTGAAGTCGGCGCTTGCGGAGGTTTTAGCTTCCCCTGATGTATGTGTGTTAGTGGGGAGAGATTGAAGAAACAACAATTTTCATCTCAGGGAATACTTACTAATATAACAAAGAACTTGGCACAGAAGCTGAAATATGAAAAGACATCTTTATTAAACTTTCAATAAGTGAGGCTACGTCACCCAGCTGCCTTAGCAACTGAATGAGGCAGTCTCCAGAGTACAGAGAACAGAGGCCTTTTATATGCTCTCAGGGTTACAAACTTTAGCATACAAGTAAGGGGCAGTCCTAGCTTTTGCAAGCATGCAAAAAATCCAACATTCCTTCCTTACAGTTTGACCACTCACATGTTTCCACGACAAAAACAGGATCATAATGACAAGCCCATTTTTCAGTTTGTCCAGCCCAAAATCAATCATTGGTTAAACTTAACATATTTCATCAGACAGGTCGATCGGACCCATAATAAAAACGGGCACATCCCCATCGTAAATGGCCCTAAAGAAGGAACAGAAACAGATGAGAGGCGAGATAGAAGGTGTGTGCATGTACCATAAACTCAGCAATGTCCTGCTCTTTGATCTCTATCTTGATCAGCTAGAGGGCAAGAACTGGTTTGGCGAAGTCAGCTTCAGGCAACAGCGTCAGTCCACTCAGGTCATCTAAGAGTCAGCTAAAGTCATCAGCCTATGTGAGGGCAACTACAAAATGGCTGCTATGCATAAAATGGACCCCAAGGATTCAGAACGAAATTTTCAAATACACAGTGAATCCATCGGAGTAACATGACGAAAACACTCATACTTGCTGAGCTCACTGTTTACGGTTCGCTGTTACCAAAATCGTAACAGAACCACGACCTTTATGACCCAGGTTCAGAATTGACGGAACCTCAGGCCCTCCTTTTGCCCTTACATAGACAATAACCTAAACTCACATCAATCTGGATCCAGGTCTATATTCGTCAGATCATCAAGATGTTGCTGGAGCATAATCCTATTACTTAGCAACTCTCTCGGGACAGGTCTCCTTACACACGTAGTAGCACAAAGGCCATATATGGCAGGACCACATAGGGAATACCTCTATCTGTAGTATGTGGCATAAGACCACACCCAACAATTAGTGATGTTCACTACTAACTGGTGTTGATGTAGAAACTATACAAAAGGAATTATCAGTAAATTCTGACCTCCTAACTAGTCCATGTTCAGGTAAAATATGGAAAGAATGCAAAGAAGTAGTAGTAGGAAGAGACATAGGTTGGGAGGTGGGTACAGATGTCAATTGAGTAGAAAAAACAATCCCACCCATAAAAGACAACGTCATGTTTTAAAAAAAAAACACTAGAAAACACGTTATTAAGAACATATAGACAACAGGAGAAAGTAGTGACCACTATTACAAACGAAATTATAATTTTTCACAACCTTAAGCAAAAAAAAAGCAAATCCTAAAATTATCTAGTAACATTTTTAGGGTTTCCTATGCATTTCAGTAATTTATTGTATGTTCAAGTGAAACAGTGGTGACCCTCATTAATGCTCTGAGGTGAAAAGGGGATACTCTTCCACAGAGAATGGACTTTATTCTGCTTTTACTAAACAGAATTGTACTTTAAAACAATGCCAGCAAAACAATCAAAAACTCGTCTCCTAACACCTATTATATGCAATCACACGGAAACCACTTGTGAAACCAACTATGCCCAGAGTCCGTTCAAAAAGCCTCTCTGGCAGGCTTCTATTGTCCATCAAATCTTCTTTTGTTGTTGCATGGGCCTCTTCATCCAGGCCTTTCATGATCCGTTGGAGTGCCCTCCTGGCAAACACTCATAGCTCATTCAAAAGTCTCAATGTCTCAATGCAGTGCACCAGTATCTCTCCTCTGCGGCAGACACTACAGATATTGTGCTCTTCATTGGTCATGGGCACAGATCATCTCGTGCAGACCTGGGACCATTCTCAGGCTCCAACACTCATCATTCAGTGTCAGAGGACGCTCAGGCTGCTCTTTCATGGGCACCAGAATGTAGTGCCTTTTGCCAATCTTGGATCCTCCGGTGCACTGCACTTCCGTTGGAGCAAAGGAAAAAAAAAGGGGGGTACGTGGCCAAAACTCAGGGCAAGGGGCTCAAGGGACTGCACACTGTCAAAGGTTAACCAGCACATGACAGGCGCTCGGTGCGTGGCCAAAACTCAGGCCAAGGGGCACAAGGGACTGCACACTGTCAGAGGTTAACCAGCACATGACAGGCGCTCTTTTGCACTGAAATTCTGGTTCTGTGGCAAAACCAGCTCCTCCTTCTTTTCTGATGTTGAACGCCTTCTGATGAAGCAAGTGCGGTGCTTTAAACAGTTCATTGTATAACAAAAGGACTGAAAACAGGTGGCCTGCAATCTTCAAAGGAGTGGCCATACGCCATGGGACAATTGTGGTCTAGAATACACTGTCATTCTCAAAAAGCAATACAAATATAAAGGCAGTAGGCAAAACAGTGTCTCTAGGCTTTTCAATTGGGTTTCCGTGTGAGAGCATATCCTCCATCATCTAAGGGTAGATAGCGACATGGGAATTCTATCTGAATGGATGTCCTCACACATAGTGGCATCGTCTAATGGAGCAAACACATTTTATCTCAATGAATACATATAGGTGTTCCTAAATTCCTCATCTAGAACATCTCAAAAGAAAAATCGCATAATGCAGATTATCGGGGAAAACAGTCTGGTTATGCAAAAGAGAATTATACATAAGATGGGGGTCCATGGTACATTACTGCAATCTGAAAGTGTGAACCTGAACAATACACTAATAATAATAAAAGCTGACTGGTGAAAGGAATACAAAAAAGAGAAATGGGACTAGGACACAGCTAAAATCCCCAATGGCTAGGCACGATGCGCTTGGGTGATAGTCAGGCATGTGACACAATACCAAGAGTATGGGTGATACACAAAAAAATCACAATAGTATACAAATTTAACTCTACCGCTGGCCGCTACACCATATACGGTAATCTCATTTAATGTTCCAGTTCCTTCTTCAGGGAAAAATGAAACCTGGTTTCCTTTACGGAACAAAGCCATATACTACTTAGGAAGCAGAATAAAACTGACTAATGTAATATAGAAATTAGGTCACCATGTACAAGAGTCACAAATCTATAATTTATCCTTACGTCCAATCAGGATACATAATTTTAGGGCTGCCTGTTCCTTACAGGAAAGGGGGCAGTAATGTGACTGTAGGTGAAACCTTGTTTCCTGTATATCTTTTTATTTTCCTTCAAATACCATTAAAGCCAAATTTGACATACACTGATGAAGTGTTGTCTGTCTTTCTGTGAAATTTAGTGTGAAAGAAAATCTACCCAAATGTTTGCAGGATACACATCGTCATTTATGTCCCTTGACAACACAGGTAAACTTGTAATAGTATCATAAGCAGCAACATAAAACATAAAACATGCAAAAACGCACAAAACGGACATATCAAGCCATCAGATATACTCGCTGTAAAACAATAGCATATATAAATGAGTGGTGACGCATAATGCAGTGTCAGGTTTAAAATCCTTACCCTCCTTTTTGACAGTAGATCACCAATTAGTGGATATCTGCTGTCAAATACAACTTTCAGACACACAGAACCAGCAAGAACAATTCATGATAGAACCAAATACACAAACATGAAAAACGCATGGACATTTCTTTCCAAAGGAGTTGCGCAAAAAAATCTCATTTCAACCAACCAAACTCACGTGTCTTGTTAGGCTTAAAATCCCCCAGAGTAATCCATGAATGATCTGTAAGCAGAAGCGAAAAGAAAAAATACACAGCACACAAAAGAGAGACATTTCTCATAATACACAGACATCAATTATAACTTATAAGCAGAAGGCAAAACATGATACACATTAACAAACACAAAAATAAATTTCCATTACTTAACTGTTACCATCTTGTCAGTCACCTTGCAACATGAAGCCCTTTTGACTTTCCAAAAGTACAATTGTTTTACTGATATTCCATGTTAGCTTTGTGCCACAACTTTCACTTTGAAAAATACTTCGCAATTGGCAAATCGTTCTTACTTATTCATGTAGGCTTCAAAATGTTAGTAAAAGGCTGCATCTTATTTTTTTGTCTAAGACTTAATGCAACACTTCGTTTTCTGTCAAATAAAAGCGACTAGCAGACATTATTTTTTAGAGCAGAAATACAAATGTCATGATGTTGGGACTTTTAAAGAAACCTTTTTTATATTTCCCTTTGGAATTAAGTTCTTTAATTGTATTGATGTTCTTATGGAGAAACCAGAAATCCCACCTTTCAGAGGCTGTTTAGCAAGGTCATTCTGCATTTCACAGAGACAAGGCTCGAATTTAAAAGGTCACAAATGTCAACATGACAGCCTCCTCCATTGTTTACAGGAAAACTAAAGATAGCATCTTAGCGTAACTTGAGCAGCCTGTTCTCCTAGCCCACAGTTTCTGCTCATTCTGAGGCTGACAAAGACAGAAGGTCTACTGCATTTATTGTGAATGATTCACAGAACCTAATAACACACATACCAGTTTTTAGAACAAATGCTTTTGCAATGGTACTCATTTCAGCAACTTTAATTGGATCTCACTGGGCCATTTAAAAGTAAACCCAAATGGGGACAACCTGCAAATTTGTATTATACCTAAATGTATGCATCCACTGAAGCCCAAAGCACTTCAAAGCCATTGCAAATGGCAAGAATGCTGTTTTAAATGGTCTATTTTACCCAAATTCGACTTTAATATTAGGGGCCCTTAAAAATAAACATCCTATAATTGCTTTACATATCAATCATCCTCAAAATGTTCTTTACACATTACAGAGATTAGACATTAGTCATATCTCATGTAAATCCTTAGAAAAATGAGTTTTTTTACGCCTGCGCTAAGTGAAATTCAATATGCTAATGTTCTCATTATGCGGTATAGCACAACTTAAATTACATTTTAATGCTAGGATGTGATAGTATGAGCATTAAGCTTCATGAATAGTAAAAAACGAATTTTGTAGCACTTATTTTTAATAATTATTTTTCATAATTTAATATTTATTTTTAATAAACCCAATTTTTTTTTATAATTCCACATATAAAAGCGAGCTGCATCCCTTGCCTATCATTTTAGACGCATTCATTTATAAGCTTAAGCACAGACGCCTAACTTGAAACATGACAAAATGTTTGCGCCACTTTTATATTTTTTTTTTATTTTTTTTTAAAAAGGACAATTTTATTTAGCAACAGACCCCAGAATATGCTTACAAAAATGCTTAAAGAGAAAAAACCCTTAATTGGAACGCATTATCCTTAGTTTTGGAACCTTTTGATTCTGAAATGCAAGTATTCAACCGTGTCTGAGTAAATACTCCTGTTTTTTAGCTTGTCTCCCAGCATCGTAACATGAGCACAGATGGCAGTCTTTTTCAAACAAAAACACATAAATACATGTTCTATAATATACTTCTGAGTTCAGCAAGACTTTACTTCAGCTGAAGAGTGTTTGCCTGTTAATATCTGATGCAATATTTGTAAGCAAAAAATACTATAAGCTTGTTTTCCTACAAAACACACCTTTTTCGTTTTTGAGGCTTCTTTATTCCTAGTGTATGTAAATATTTAATTTTATTATTTTAAACATTTAGACATTTTGCACGCCATGCATTTCGTGAATAACGCCATTGCTATTCACTTACAAAAGTTGCACTAATCAGAAAACCACATAGACATTTAAACACACATTTAACCCACATATCAATACTTAGGACAGAAACAAAGGACAGCCCACAGACTGTACTTAAATCAAACCACTTGCAAATACTATTTGTAAGTCATATTTACAAGAAACGCTTCTCAATTGTGTTTCAAAAGACTGCAAAAACAGCCCAACAGACTGATGTATGTCCAAGAAGCGAAAATACACTAAATTCACTAGCTTTGGCTAGCAGAACACAAAAAAATCGGTCTGCATATCTTCATTCACAAAACTGCGCAGAACAAAGGATCCTTGTTTTGTAATATGTCATATTTTAAATCCCTGGGGATACAAAATCACCAAGGAAGAAATATGTTTTTAAATCTAAACCTATTTAGATATTCCCTTTAGGGGAAACCGGCTAATCCAAACGTATACAAAGTTGGCCAACACAAAGCTCCAAATTTGCTAAGATCAGGCATCTTATAGCTCACTAATCTAGCTTCAAACTTCAAGGGGCTATCTCTATCGATATACTCGTAAATATACAAGACCCTCGGTTTTTGAAAATTGCAATCTTCAAATAAAAACTAAGGACAGATCAAACTAAGAACCAGACTAAGGTACCAAAGAACAAAGGACTGGGAGCGACCCACTTATACTTAACTCTTACTTTTACTAATCAAAAGGTTATCCAAATTCTAGCTGTCAAGTTCTACATGACCTAATGGTCTTTTTAAGAATACTCACGCCAAAAAGGTTCTCAGTCATGAGTGACATCATGTGGAGGATCAAAATCAGGAAGATCAGAAATATACTGGGCTGCAGAATCAAAGAATCTCCAGAATCCCTGTGCACAGAGTACCTTCTTAGTAGAATCCCGTTCTGTCCTCCTCAGTAGATTTCAGTCTCCTGACAAGATTACTCCCACAGAAAGCCACTTCTCTGATGAGCCTGGCGTTGGCTGCGCCATTTGAAGAAACAACAATTTTCATCTCAGGGAATACCTACTAATATAACAAAGAACTTGGCACAGAAGCTGAAATATGAAAAGACATCTTTATTAAACTTTCAATAAGTGAGGCTACGTCACCCAGATGCCTTAGCGACTGAATGAGGCAGTCTCCAGAGTACAGAGAACAGAGGCCTTTTATATGCTCTCACGGTTACAAACTTTAGCATACAAGTAAGGGGCAGTCCTAGCTTTTGCAAGCATGCAAAAAATCCATCATTCCTTCCTTACAGTTTGACCACTCACATGTTTCCACGACAAAAGCAGGATCATGATGACAAGCCCATTTTTCAGTTTGTCCAGCCCAAAATCAATCATGGGTTAAACTTAATATTTTTCATCAGACAGGTCGATCAGACCCATAATAAAAACGGGCACATCCCCATCGTAAATAGGCCATAAAGAAGGAACAGAAACAGATGAGAGGCGAGATAGAAGGTGTGTGCATGTACCATAAACTCAGCAATGTCCTGCTCTTTGATCTCTATCTTGATCAGCTAGAGGGCAAGAACTGGTTTGGCAAGGTCAGCTTCAGGCAACAGGGTCAGTCCACTCAGGTCATCTAAGAGTCAGCTAAAGTCATCAGCCTATGTGAGGGCAACTACAAAATGGCTGCCATGCATAAAATGGAACCCAAGGATTCAGAACAAATCTTCAAATACACAGTGAATCCATCGGTGTAACATGACGAAAAAACTCATACTTGCTGAGCTCACTGTTTACGGTTCGCTGTTACCAAAATCGTAACAGAACCACGACCTTTATGACCCAGGTTCAGAATTCACGGAACCTCAAGATCTGAATGTGGTTATGGATCCGGCGCTGGATCGGTCAGCTGCGCGCACGCACCAGGCGGGGGCCATGTCCCAGGGAGGGAAGCAGTGGCTGCAGGAAGGGGGGCTCCACGATGTATGGCGTGCTTATCACCCCCAGGAACGTGATTTCACCTATTACTCCGCGGCCCACAAAACCTATGCACGCTTAGACCATTTCCTCGCCACGACCTCGCTTATGCCCCACCTCTCCGCCGCAGAGATCCCTCCACGCTCCTTGTCTGACCATGCCCTTATCTCCGTGCTGGTCGCCTGTACCTAGAAATGGCCACCGTCGTCGGGGTGGCTCCTCCGAGATTCCCTCCTAACTTCGGAATCGGTGATTGATCGACTGCGATCCACAATTACTCAATATTTCACGGAAAACAACAAAGATGCTATGTCGCTGGGATCGGTGTGGGAAGCCCTTACATTGGGAAGGGAAAAGCGGGAGGAATTGATGAGGGAGGTGGGAAGCTTGGAGGCGATCCATAAGCAGACAGGGGCCCGCGTGTTTAGAGAGAGCTGGAAACAAAGAGACGCATGCTTCAACATCGGGACCTTGACAGGGCAGAGTGATGAAGCAGATATTTCTATGATACCAAATACATTCGTTTCCAGGCCTATAGTCTTATTTGAGCTACTAAAGAATTGACACAGCAGTAATTCACAAAATGGTCGCACGTTCCATTTTGTGTGTCAGTCAGCTGCAACGTGCAAAGCAACGCAAGGCTTTCCGAGAACAAACATGCCAGCTTCCAGCTAGCTATTGCAAAATCTCACATTTCACAAATAAAGTCGACATGACCTGGCCAGTCACGTCCGTGCCAAGTCCACGTATATCAGAGGCACAGATTTCACCTTTAGGGAAAACCCAAATCTGCTCTTGTAGATGGCACGTGGGCAGCAACGCCAGGTTATTGACATATTTCGAGCCTTAAAATGGTATCATGCCACAATTGCCCTTCATTGATTGGTCCAGCAGGACATAGTCTGATCTAGGTTACGTAGGCTATGATGCCCATCCTGTAGGGCTTCTACCTATAAAATGTCTCTGCACTGTCATACCAATTGGGCACTCAGTAAGCTTTGCTGAGGCTTCCGTGCGCACGTATATTTTGCATTATGATTGGGTTCCCAATAAATCTTGCAATACTTGTGTGCTGAGAGCTGTGTTCTTATTTACCTTATCATTTCAGCTTCGACATTTGGTGGAAGAGTGCGGACTCATCACAACTGACTGGCTCCATTGACGGACACTGGTGGTTGGACTCTTCAGCTCCCTTCTGAGGGAGGGGATTTGAGGTGATAACGTTCCATTTGTTTATCTCTCCCCGATCTCTCTGGTTGCTGGAAGGGTCGGACCCAGTGGATGGTCTGTTTGTTGCCTCTCTGTTGTCTTTGGGTGATCCTGCTCTTTTCACTCTCAGCACGCTTGTGTTGTTTCTGCCTCTTCTGGCTCTTGTTCTTGGCTTTCTATGTCTGGGCCAGTGTGCCTGTGTCCTGGGAAATTTGCACTGCCTGTCCGGACTCCATGTCTTTCATTATCCCTTTTCTGATCACGTTCTTCCTTCTCCTGTAATTGGCTCTGATGATTTTTTTTTGTTTCTGTCATCACGCTGCCCAGGAGGTAACTCCTGTTTAGCCTTCTCTCTCGCTCCCTGCGCTATTGACTTTTCTTCATTTCTGTGCCACTGGCGTGTGTTCACCTCTGTCATTCCTACCTGGAGTCCGCTGCCTTTTCTCACATACATTTTTTGTCCTGTAGGGTCTGGCCCGGGTCTCCAACATTCCCTGGCTCGTGACGGCAAGTTTCTGCAGGATTCCTGGCCAGCAGTGACTCTTTGGTGATTTCGGTATTGGAAGGCCCTTGGCCTGCCATTGAGTGCAAAGTTCTGCACCCTTTCCCTGCCAGCAGAGAGTCACCGGCCGAAGGGAGTGGAGGACACCCTTGCCAGACCGTTTCCATTGGTTGCAGCTGAAGTCGGTATGCTCTGACAGACTGGACGAAGCCCGGTGAGTACACTTGGGGTGGATTTACATCCTCCGGTGTTGGGTTGTAGCAGTTGGCCCCTCGTTGTTGAGCTGTGGCAGTTTTGGCTCCCCTGTGGGTGGTAGCTGGTAGCATGCCATTTTAGGGCGTGGCAGTTTTGCTCCCCAGATTGGCCCCTAGTGTTTGTGCCTGTTAGGTATCGCGATACGGATGGCCGGATTAGCGGCCAGGTTTTGTTGTCTACTGTGTATTTGTCAATCATACTTTTGTTTGTTCTCATGAGCTCTGATATGGGTCCAGCCCTATCGCCCACGCACCGCTGGCCTAATATCTGGGCATTTATGAGGAACGCTCCGGGCACTCCTGGCTCTTTGGATGACGCCCGTCGCCCTGCAGGGGTTCCACCTCCACCCTCCCCCATTGGAGACGCCCTTCTAGGCGCCAGAGTGGTTCTAGGTTCGTGCCTCGGGATTCTTCTCGGCAAAGAGGGGGGGGTGACGCTTGATACACCAGTGTTTCTTTTCTCAATCATTATAAGTTTCATTGCATTCTTTTATTGTGTCCTTGTGAGGTGCTTGGCTTATTTAGTGGCAAAATACTGTTAGGTATGTGGAGTGTTTTCACTTGGTACCAGGCTCTAGATTTCCTTTGCCAGCTTATTCATTTATTCTGGGTATTAGAACATTACTTGACGGAGATCTGATAAAAGACCTTTATCTTACACACCCATTTACCAACGTGGCCAAATAAGTACTTCCCTCCATAATACTCTCTGGCCTCTAAAAGGGACTGGCTGTAAAGATTTATTAATGTACATTTCTCAAACATTTTCAAAACTAAAAAGAATTTCTGTTTTTTTTCTACAACGCTGCAGCGTAGGATCCCCTGAATTTGTCCTAGATGTTTTATGTGATTGTCTGAACTGCACGAAACAATTCACCACTCTTGCTCTATTGTTGGATGTCGGGACCCTGTGGCACAACCATCTTACTTATTTCACGGGCCATCAAGGCTCATCAGACAACCAGGATCTGGCTTCTTTCTTCCTTGTGAAACAGCTTTGGTGAATTGGCACAACATGACCTGTTGGGGTGATCAATGTATGGCTTTCTTGTTGCCCTCTTTCAAATACTGTGTGGCTGAAATATATATGAAGTATTTCTGCCAACCTATTGTATCACATGTTGCAGTGTTGAAGTCCACCCTGCAACCCATCTGTCTGGTATACCTGAACAGTTATTTGTGAAGCGTTTAGGACTAGTTGCTACACTACACACAATTAAACCATGGGAAACAGCAATAGTAAAAAGAATTTAGATACAGCTCAGCCAGCCCCACCCAAGAATTCACTTGCATATATTGTGGGTTTAAAAAGAGGCTTAAGCTCAATTATGTACACCCACAAATGGAACGATCTCACATCTAAAAACCCGGACCTACAGTTTCCATGTAATGGCACATATGACACGGCAAAATTATCCTATTTGCGCCAGATGTTGAATTTAAAGGGAAAGAAGGTTAGAAGTATAGAATGGGAGGCTTTCCATAACCGGGTCTGTGTGTTGAGTGAGATGTGTTCAACAAATGCAGTTAAGGCAAAAGTCCACAGTGAAAAAATGGAGATTAAGAAGAGGGTATTGCAGGCAAAACTGGAGGGCAATTGGAGAAAACATCAGTTAGACGTAGTGGGCGTGTTCCCATGCGTCCCAGTTAAAGAAGAAAAGAAGGTAGAGGGTGAGGCAGGGGTGGAGGACCAACTCCTAGAAGATATTCTTTTAGGATGCTTGGGATGCGATTCACCGCTGCCTGCATCTGAGCCAGAACACACTGAGCTAACTCCCGGGGAGAGGGATGCAGCCATAACCTTTGTACACAGAGCGCTGAAAAATAAGGTTGCGAGACTAGAGTTGGACGCTGTCCAAGACCTGGGTTCTCTGAAACTAATGAGAGACACAGCAGTCCAAGCTGCTTCAGAATACAACGATAAGAAACATAGCATTCTCAAAGAATGTGTTAAGAAACAGGTTAAAATACCTCAATTAATAGACAGACAGTGGCAGCAATTATTTGAGGATAAATCACAGGATGATTCATTCAGACAGTCACAGTGGCACTCACTAATATGGGATGCATTTAAATATGTCCACCACACAGAACACAACATTTCAACCTTAGAGCAGTGTTTGGCAGAAACAGACTCAACTCCAGAGAGCAAAAGACGAAGCAGTTTGGGGGGAGGGGTGGGAGGAGCTTCTGCGTCCACTCCAAACTCACCAAAATTGATGCTAAAGAGCGATTCTTTAAATTGTAAAGCACTACTACAGCGGCTCGTGGAGGGCTCACTAACAGTTGACTCCTTTATACAAACACAGGGTAGAAGGTATTTAGAGAAAACACTGTCCTTAGCACGAGCAGAGTTAATGAACAAAGGACCTCAGGCCCATTTGGCATATGCTAAACAATCCAACACCCAGACAACCACGGGTAGCCGTACCCCACTACCAGCACAATATGATTCGGAAGTAGGTAGGTTCGAATAAACAGACTAAGATTTAACAACATGGGAGGGGTCTAAGTTACAGGACACGCTTAAATATGCTATAGAAAAATTACAACAATGGAAACAGCTAATACACACATGTGCAGTAATTGACATAGCCCACTCCCTTGCCCACTCTATCACCACAGCCAACACAACAGACTCCTCCACCACAACAGAAGTCCCATCGCTTATCATGCCCCTGTGGAAGATACCGCCACCACCTGGCAGTGCGCCAAATGATTTAGCATATGTTTATGTCCCATGGTGCAGGCAGGACATTCATTGTTTTTCTAGAGACTTCCCCAAGCTTAGAGAGGAGCCTAGTAAGTGGTATGAAGAGTTACAATGAATGGCTGCATTAGGTGGGTTAATATGGAGACATCTTGATACGTTGTTTAATATCATTATCCCAAAAGACCTTTGGGAAGAATGTAAAGGGAAGGTCGGGTGGCCAGATGTGGAGCCAAAGAGGGGCAAGGGAGGGATGCCAGGTCCAGAAATAGATGAATTATATAAGAAGGTAGTAGCACACTTGAAGGAGAAGGTACCTGAAGATAGGGTTGATTGGAGCAAAATTACGAGTACTAAACAGGAGAAGGACGAAAGTGTGAATACATACTTCGATCGCCTCCTGCAAGTGTATAGGCAGAACAGTGGATTAAAAAACCCCATGGGGGATGCAATGCCCACCCTGGTAACTACATTTGTACAAGGTCTCACACAACCTATCAAAACACACTTACAAACTTCTTTTGTCTGCTGGCAGCAGGAACCAATAGAAAAAGTGCTGGCGGCAGCGAAATACTGCTCAGATTTCGAGTCTAGTGCGCAGGCAATGGAGACAGAAAAATTAAAGAAAGAAAAAGTGAGGCTAATGGTGGCACAAGAACGGTTTTCCAGCAATAACAGGTGAAGGGGAAGGAGCAGAGGAGAGGCACGAGGCGCAGGAAAACAACAGACCAGTAGGGCACCTTCCTTACCCCGCAGATCAGCCTCTCTGCCACCGCAAGGAACATCATGTTTCTATTGTAAGGACCCCAGCCATTGGAAAGCAGATTGCCCAATATTAAAGAAAAGAAATGAGGACAATAGGTACGGACAGAACAGCGGGCAGGAGGGCCGACACCAGCACACCAATTACACTCGGCACACAGGGTACCGAGACAATGCACAACAGGAAAATGAGCCTCAGCAGCAATGGACAGGAGGGGAGGGGTGGACACCAGTAACCAATGACTGGCCTCTACACCCACCCCCAACATCATTCTAGTGCTGCCTGAAAGTAGGAAACTGCGTGATAGCACCAGCAATAGCAGTGGATCAATCCGGACCATATGTAGAGGGAGAAATGTTGGGTAGGGTTGTTCCCTTTCTAATTGACACAGGGGCTCAAAGATCAATGCTGAAGGCACTACACAACACCCGAGGCTCCACTTTCTAGGACTACGGTAACCGCAGTAGGCATGACTGGACAACCTATTACAGAATACCTTACTGAGCCACTACAGTTTGTAGTAGGTACAATAACAGTGCACCACCAGTTTATTCTTAGCAGATTTTGCCCCGTGAATTTGCTGGGTAGAGATTTGTTGTGCAAATTGCAATGCACCATACACTGCACACCAACAGGGGTCTTTCTAGAGAGCAAGGCCAATGGCCTAATGTTACAAGCCTGCATGACATGCACAACCCCACAATACCACCAGAACTACGCCATTGTGTGCCGCCTGAAGTCTGGGCAACAAGTGCCAATGACGTAGGGCGGGTATTGAACTACCCACCAGCACAGATAAAACTAAAGCCAGGGGCACTTCTCCCAAGAGTGCCACAATACAAGATTTCTAAAGAGGGGGAGGAAGGCATCGCACCAGTCATACAGGATCTCTTGAAGCAAGGAATTTTAGGAGAGATTCAATACAGTCAATGTAACACACCCATACTCCCGGTGAAGAAAGCCACCAAGGGCCCGGACGGGGCCCCTGTCTATAGATTCACACAAGATTTGAGAAAATTGAACAAAATAGTGTTGCCCTCCTTCCCAGTGGTCCCAAACCCAGCAACAATATTATCCAACATCCCAGTGACAGCCACCACCTTCACAGTGATGGATCTTAGCTCCGCCTTCTTTACCATCCCCTTGCACCCTGACAGCCAACATTTCTTCTCCTTTAGTTTCATACAGAAGAGATTTTGTTGGACAAGGCTCGTACAGGGCTGCACAGAGTCACCTTCTATTTTCACACATGCCTTGAAAACGGATTTAGACTCCCTGGTACTCAAGGAGGGATCGACACTTATCCAGTATATTGATGATTTTCTATTGGCCTCGCCTTCAAAGGAGGCTTGCGTAAAGGACACCATCGCTGTCCTGTGCCACTTAGCACTAAAGGGATGCAAAGTCTCCCCAAAGAAGTAACAGTTTTGCCTCACCTCTGTGAAGTACCTAGGCCATGAGTTGACAGAAGGAACAAGAAAACTGCTGCCAGACAGAATCTTGACAATAACCCATTTTCCCAGACCCCGCACTCAGAAGGAGGTTAGGGCATTCTTAGGGGTTGCAGAGTACTGTCGTCACTGGATACCAAATTTCTCTCTCATTGCGAAACCCTTACAGTTACTCACACACAAAGACATACCTGACACTGTACCCTGGTCACAAGAATGTGAGAAAGCCTTCAATTCGCTGAAAAGATGATTGCGAGAAGCACCAGCAGTAGGCCTTCCGGACTATAGCAAGAATTTTCACATGTTTTGCCACGAGATGGGAGTTTGCTCAATAGCGGTCTTGGCTCAGAAACATGGAGCCTTCTACCGCCCAGTGGCATATTACTCTGCAACGCTAGACCCAGTGGCCTCAGGGCTCCCGCCATGTCTGAAAGCAGTGGCAGCTGCAGCACTTGCCGTGGAACAGTCAGACAACTTAGTGTTAGGACACACACTAGTACTACACGTTCCACATGCCGTGGACACACTTCTCACATCCACTAAGACACAGCATCTCACCAATGCACGCCTCACCAGGTATGAGTTGGTACTGTTGACACCACACATTATCATCAAGAGATGTACCACCCTGAACCCTGCGTATTTGCTACCAACTGAACATGAGCTGGAGAATTTTGATTCAGATGATTCCTTTCATGATAGTGCCTTGGCCATAGATAGGCCTACTAAGATACGCCCAGACCTTAAAGATACACCACTCCCAGATGCTAAAGGAGATTTGTTTGTAGATGGGTCATGTCTAAGGGATGACACAGGAGTACTACAAGCATCCTATGCGGTGGGCACAGCTACTAAATTATTGGAAGGGGAGTCTGACAGCAGCAAAGAGTGCACAGGCAGCCAAACTTGTGGCACTTACAAGGGCATGTGTGTGGGCTGAAGGGAAGAAAGTGAATATATACACGGACAGCCAGTATGCCTTTGGGGTGGTCCATGACTTTGGCCAGCTGTGGTCAATGAGGGGGTTCCTTACATCAGCAAGCCAGCAGATACAGCATGCACAATTGATTTGTGACCTTCTCCAAGCGCTGCTACTACCTTTCAAAGTGGCTATCATAAAATGTGCTGCCCACACCTCATCAAAAGACCCCGTTTCCAGTGGCAATGCTTTCATTGACCAATAAGCAAAGAGGATAGCACTTACAGGCTGCCAGCTAACCATGATACAATTAGTAGACAGAAGAACAGAAACAAGAGAGGATAGTGGTTCATTACATTTTGACCCAATACATATTCAGACAAGTGCGGCCAACCAGGAAAAGGAAGAATGGGCGCAACAGGGTTGCATACAAACAAAGGAGGGGTTATGGACAGGGCCTAATGGCAGGATATGTTTACCTTCCACCATGCTCCCTTCGATGAGCAGACTGTTCCATGGGCCTTCACATGTGGGACGTGATGGTATGATCAGATTGTTTTCTCAATGTTGGTATAACTTAAAATTTTGTCAGACAGCAGAAAGGCTTTGCAAGCAATGTTCTGTTTGTGCCCAATACAACACCGGAAAAGGTACACCAACTGCGCCTGCTCACTTCCCCCCTCCTCATGGGCCATTTGAAAGCCTTCAGCTTGATTTTATAGACATGCCCCCCACCCAGACATACAAGTACGTTTTGGTCGAGGTCTGTATGTTTAGCAAATGGACAGAAGCCTACCCCACCAAACATTGTGATGCACAGACCGTGGCCAAGTGCCTACTGAAGGAACTACTACCAAGGTTTGGGGTACCCTCCCTCCTTGCGTCCGACAATGGGCCTGCATTTATCTCCCATGTCATAAAGGGACTATGTAAGGGGCTTGAAATAACACAGAAATTGCATTGTGCTTATAATCCACCAGCAGCAGGCGCTGTTAAGAGGAAGAATGGGGTGTTGAAAAACAAAATAGCTAAAATTTGTGCGTCAACAGACCTCTCTTGGGTAGATGTGCTGCCCTTAGCACTACTAGCAATGAGATGTACACCAGACAGAGTAACGAAGCTGAGCCCACACGACATTGTGTTTGGTAGGCCAATGCACATTCCAGGACATATGTCAACAGCCCCACTGTCAGTAACTGATGACCTATTATTGTGTTACAGTAAGAAATGAACAGACATTTTACGTTACCTCCATTGTCAGGTGCTGAAGTCCCTCCCAGAAGCCGCAACTCCGCCAGCCCACGATCTACAACCAGGAGATTGGATCTGGGAAAAAGCCCACACACGGAGGAACTGCTTTCAGCCCAGATGGAGAGGACCCATGCAGGTTATTCTAACAACGGCTACAGCAGTGAAATGTGATGGTCTAACTTCGTGGCTACACGCGACACACACGAAAAAAGCGACGTCTGAGAGCGAAGGACGGATCCCACCAACGCTGGTACCGACAGCAGGGCCTCGCCGGGAATATAACCTTCGCTCCAACAAACAGAAAGCTGCAGAAGTAGATTAATGATTAACGAACTGCTGCCTAATGCAAGGGCTCAGAACTGATAGACTTCAATCTGTGTTAATACAAGCCTGTGGTCAATGGTCACGGATACAGTTAACGCTTTTGTGTCCGGGGAAAGACATAAGTGCAACATTAACACTACTTATTCCAAGTCCAGTATTCCTCAGTGAGCTAATAAGGCTAACTTTTAATGACATTTCCTTTCCGACGGGTTCAGAGCATGTACCTGAGCAAGAATTAACAGACCTACGTTTTGACATTCTCAATGGTGCCATTTTTGCGATAGAAAGCACTGGTTCTAGCATTATCCAAAACCTTAAACATTCTCCATTTTGCCATTTTTGCAACAGAGGACACTGGTCATAGATGTATACGAGACATTGAAAGGACTATCAGAGTGGGAAAGTGCCTGGCTCTAAGGGTTAGTTAGCATAGCGCCAAAGGAAGAAGAATAAATTAGGGCCTATTCACCAGCCCAAGTGGACCAAGAATAAACTTAGGGTCGATTCACAAGAAGATTGCAAAGCATAGAGAAGGGTCAGGTTTGTTCTGAGCCATGCCATCCACTGAACGACACACATGTAACTGGAAAGCAGTGGTCCTTGCAATATTGTTACCGGCACCAGCAATACTAGTGACAACGATAATTATAGTATATTCTGCAGAACTTGAAATACCGCATCTTAATGGAAGAGTGGGGGATGGGAGTGATGGAGCTGAGCCAACAAAATCCCCAAAAGACTATGAACAGAATACGACCACGAACATTACTGAAATGGGGGTGGATGCGAATAAAGGGGACGAAGGAAGATTGTGGGATACACATGAAGGAAATCAATACATTGAAATGCTAAAGCTATGTGTGACAATTTTGAATATATCAGATTGCTATGTTTGCACACACCTGCCCACAAATGCCACACATAGTTTGATGTCCACGTGCTGTCGTTATCCAAATATGTAGGCTGTGTTCTGATGCTTGACATGTTACCAAGTCAACACAGCATGTCTGTGTCAGTATCGATAGGTGTGACTTTATCTGAAGTACTGGCTGCTGATCCCAGCTGTAGCAATGGCTATAGCTATAGCAGAAAGACAACAGGCCCTCCTCTCAGACCTAAGAGGGTCCCTTGCATGAATATACAGCCAACTCAGGGAGACCTAGAGATGTTAAAAGGATTTGACAGGGCTTCTAGGAATGAGGATTGGAAAGGCCGAGCGGGCTGGGATGACATAGAGACAGGTCACATAAAAGTGCCAAGATTCAGGGTAGGGGAAGTTTCAGCCCCCTCCTGCATCCTCAAGGACGAAAAGATAACGCCAAAAAGAATACCGGTTTTGCCAAAAGGGGCTGCTAGAACATGCAGTTTTTCAGAACTACTGTCCAAAGAAAACTGGAAAGAATGCATTTCATTTGGATGCACCTTCGAAGAACAACTTCGGGGAGAGCAGGGATTGTTTGACTGTGAGGACAGGATAAACAGGATAAAAGGCATACTACCCACCAAGACAGTTCCCCAGATATACATGGGGACCAGCAGCTGTAACCACACCACAAGACTAACTCGAGTTAGGAATCGTGACGAGTCGTCACCAGGTCTCGTAGGTTACAAGGGCCTTTTCTTTATCCGTGGTCCGTGGGCATACTTCTACCTGCCCCCAGGATGGTATGGAAGTTGCTACCTAGCATCCATCATCCAACATATGACACACTTCACAAAATTATAGCCAGCAGAAAAGAAAGAGTTGACACTAGTTAGGGCCAAGAAAACAGCAGAATGGGTAGACAACATGTTAACAGGTTTTGGGGCAATGATCCCAGTAGTACGCAATATCTATACCTCAGAAAGGATACACCAGTTATCCAGGATGATTGAGGATCTAGCAGACTCTACCACTGATGCCTTAGGAAATATAACAGAGGAACTCACCTCCATGAGGGTGGTCGTGGTCCAAAACCGGATTGCTCTCGATATCATTCTGGCCAAAGAAGGAGGAGTCTGTTCCATCCTTCATCAAGTACCTTCCCAGGCCCAGGCCCAGTGCTGTGTATTCATACCGGATTACAATGGGAATATAAATAAGGCAATAAAAAAGATCAAAGACATTAGAGATGAGGCCCACGGTATACATACAGGAGGCCTATGGGAAAACATGATGGACTGGTTCGCAGACTGGGGTTCTTGGATACTAAAGGCCATTATAATAGTGTTAGCAGCCTTTTTGACACTATGTCTCCTGGTCAAAATATGCCCAGCTTATTGTACAGTAATTTCCAGTTCCTGTGCCCGCTGCATATCCAGGAATAGTGATTCACCACACCACACCCATAAGGATGAGGATGAGGGACAAGAGATGATGAGCACAGATGGTTTCTGATTAGTATATGATTTGGTATCAGATTTGGGAAGGATGAAGCGGATATTTCTATGATACCAAATACATTTGTTTCCAGGCCTATAGTCTTCTTTGAGCTACTAAAGAATTGACACCAGCAGGAATTCACAAAATGGTCGCACGTTTCATTTTGTGTGTCAGTCAGCTGCAACGTGCAAAGCAACGGAAGGCTTTCCGAGAACAAACATGCCAGCTTCCAGCTAGCTATTGCAAAACCTCACATTTCACAAATAATGTCGACATGACCTGGCCGGTCACGTCCGTGCTAAGTCCACGTATACCAGAGGCACAGATTTCACCTTTAGGGAAAAACCCAA
Organism: Lissotriton helveticus; assembly: GCF_964261635.1. Taxonomy (NCBI): domain Eukaryota; kingdom Metazoa; phylum Chordata; class Amphibia; order Caudata; family Salamandridae; genus Lissotriton; species Lissotriton helveticus. The sequence goes on along the minus strand of NC_136059.1, from coordinate 748,420,721 downwards.
ATCTGCTCTTGTAGATGGCACGTGGGCAGCAACGCCAGGTTATAGACATATTTCGAGCCTTAAAAGGGTATCACGCCACAATTGCCCTTCATTGATTGGTCCAGCAGGACATAGTCTGATCTAGGTTACATATGCTATGATGCCCATCCTAAAGGGCTTGTACCTATAAAATGTCTCTGCACTGTCATACCAATTGGGCACTCAGTAAGCTTTGCTGAGGCCTCCGTGTGCACGTATATTTTGCATTCTGATTGGGTTCCTAATAAATCTTGCAAAACTTGTGTGCTGTGAGCAAATTGTGTTTGTGTTCTTATTTACCATTATCATTTCAGCTTCTTAGCTGTCAGTATTCAATGGGGATATACACTCCTTACAGTAGGCTCACTGTATGCTCCAAACGTCCAACAGGAACTCTTTCTGAAGTCGGCGCTTGCGGAAGTTTTAGCTTTTACAGATGTATGTGTGTTAGTGGGGGGAGATCTGAATGTGGTTATGAATCCGGCGCTGGATCGGTCAGCTGCGCGCACGCACCAGGTGGGGGCCATGTCCCAGGTAGGGAAGCAGTGGCTGCAGGAAGGGGGGGCTCCACGATGTATGGCGTGCTCATCACCCCCAGGAATGTGATTTCACCTATTACTCCGTGGCCCACAAAACCTATGCCCGCTTAGACCATTTCCTCGCCACGACGTCGCTTATGCCCCACCTCTCTGCCGCAGAGATCTCTCCACGCTCCTTGTCTGACCATGCCCTTATCTCCATGCTGGTCGCCTGTACCGAGCAACGGCCACCGTCGTCAGGGTGGCACCTCCGAGATTCCCTCCTAACTTCGGATTCTGTGATTGATCAACTGCGATCCACAATTACTCAATATTTCGCGGAAAACGACAAAGATGGTATGTCGCTAGGATCGTTGTGGGAAGCACTTAAATTGGTAACCCGGGGAGAACTTATTGTGGTTGCTGCGTCACTGGCTAAGCTGCACAGAGAAAAGCATGAGGAATCGGAGAGGGAGGTGGGAAGCTTGGAGGTGATCCATAAGCAGACGGGGGCCCGCGTGTTTGGAGTGAGCTGGAAACGAAGAGCCGCATGCTTAAACATCTGGACCTTGACCGGGCAGAGTACACTCTCTTACACTTACGCCATAAATTCTATCTCAGTGGGGACAAAGGGGGCCCAATGCTGGCACACAGACTACGGGCGCGTACGCAACAGGCCGCCATCCAGGCCATTCGGGACGCAGACGCGGTGGAGCAGACGGACGACGCCTGTATCGAGGACTCCTTCCGGCGGTTGTACCACACACTCTATTGTCACGAGCCATCAGACCCAGATCGGGTGAAAGAATATCTGGCGTCCTGCGGAGTGACGCCACTCACACAGGCGTCGGCAGCAGCACTCGATGCTGACATACGCATAGAGGAAGTCATTTCCGCAATTTCGCGGCTGAAACTGGCCAAGTCCCCGGGACCGGATGGCTTTTCGGCCATTTTATATAAAAAAAATTTGCAGGGAATTGGCGCCCTTTTGACCCGCCTCTTTAATTCCTTCCGTGAGACGGGAGAAGTGACACCTTCTATGTCGGTGGCGGTGATTACGGTTATCCCCAAGGCAGGGAAAGACCCCATGGAGCGCAGCATGTATCGGCCTATCTCCCTCCTCAATATCGACATGAAGCTGTTCGCTTGCGTCCTAGCTGCCCGCCTAAGCCCCTTCATGGATGGCATTATAGAACCGGATCAGGTCGGGTTTATCCCAACACGACAAGGGGGAGAGAACACCTTATGGACTCAGTGCACCGTTCGCGCAAGCAGGCCCTGTTCCTATCAATAGATGGCGAGAAGGCCTTCGACCGCGTCGACTGGTCGTACTTGTTTGCGGTCTTGAGGACTTTTGGACTAGGAAACAACTTCGTGAGATGGGTGCGTTGTCTCTACGCTGCCCCGAAAACAACGGTTCGGTACAATGGTTGCAAATCCGCCCCTTTCCCCATCACGCGTGTGACGCAGTAAGGGTGCCCCCTGTCAGCGTTGCTCTTCGCGCTCTATATGAGCACACGATAAGCCTCTATGCTGACAATGTGATCCTCTTGCTTACCTGCCCTCACACCTCCCTGCGGCATTTGTCGAGGGAACTACGTGACTTTGGTGGCGTGGCCGGCTTCAAGGTCAATTTTTTCAACTTTCAGGTCCTTAACGTTTCGGTTCCAGCTACTGAGGTGCAAGAGCTCCAGAAGGACTTCGCCTATCAGTGGGTTCATTCGGACATCCCATGCCTGGGGATTCGCTTGGCTCCCACTATAGCGCAGACAGTCTCTCTCAACTATAAGATCTTAGTGGAGCAAACAACTAAATCTTTATCTGACTGGTCCCGCTTGCAGCTCGCCTGGTTTGGTCGCCTAGCAGCAGTCAAAATGACGATCCTCCCGCGCATTCTTTACCTCTTCCAAATGTTGCCCTTGTGCCCTCCGCCGGGTACCGTACAGAAACTTCAGGGGCTGCTTACTAGGTTTTTGTGGAACCACAAATGTCCGCGGCTTGCATCCTCGTGGATCACGGTTCAGGGGGCTAACGGCGGTCTGGGTTTTCCCTCGCTTGTTGCATACAATCAGGCGGCTTGTTTGCGCTTTATTCTCGAATAGAACAGACCGCTCTCCAGCAAACACTGGCTTTTCATGGATCAGGCAGTGGCGGGACGCAACATTTGGCGTGAATTGTGGCACCCTCGCAAACTCAGAGCGTGGGGCTTATATTCGTCGCCAGTGACATCACCGACGATGAAGGCGTGGGATCAGCTGGCAAGGCGTAAGGGATGGACCACTTTTCCGTCGCCCATGACACCCATCGTCGATAACCTGGACTTCCCGCCGTGCTGCTCATCGCCGATCTTCCAACGCTGGAGAGAGGCGGGCTGCAAGAGGGTAGGCCACCTCTTTGACCTCGATGGCTTGATGTCGTTTTCTTCACTGCGCCAGGACCACTATGTCCTCCCATAATCTGATGCCTTCTCCTACTCGCAAGTAGCACACTTCACAATTCACAAGGTTGTGGGGGCAGGATTGGGGCGGTGGGAGGGGTTTGTGTTATTGTTTCACGGTTTTGTTTTTCTATGTAAAATGCAGTAAACGCTACAGGTTATGGCTGTCCTCCTGGCTGTGCATGTGTCCTCGCCGGGTCACCCCCCGGGGTGTAGGGCCAACGGCTGTGTTCAAATATTGCTGGATTGTGCTCTGCTGGCCGGTGGATGTAGGCAGCTAAGCTGTGTTACATGATGAAATACTGCTTAATAAAAATGATTGATTCTAAAAAAAAAACCATCCATGCGTGCCATAAACGGGCATCACCATGACCCTCCTGGTTGTGGGCCAACAGGGGGCACACACACCCATCGTAATCCATGTGAGTTGCCCACACGTTGGAGAGGCACAGGTCCATGCACCACTCAGATAGGCAAGTGCGATATTGCAATACAGGTTGAACACAGGTGACCTCTGCAATGTCGAAGCTCAGTCGGTAAGTGATCCGCAGTACTGCCAAAGGCAGTGCCCCAGGACATGCAGCAGACATGCAAGGTATAGGTGGACGTGATTGGATTCAACCATGTGTTTGGGATGCCCTGCCATTGCGTGAGTGGCTCTGCTTGTAGCTGCACTGGCTTGCAGTGTGCCAGTCTTGTGGATGAAATGGTACAGCTTGGTGAACTGAGCTGGGTCTTTGTGCAATGGGTGCATGGCAGGGGTGTGGTGGGAGTACATGTGAAGGCCATTTCACACACGCTAACTACGACAAAGGACTTTTGAGTGTGGGATGTGTGTACTTGTTGTTCTCAAATAGGGCAGTGCGTAGTGTGGGAGATGGATGCAAATACTAGCATATCTGTCAGGGGGCTGGCCACTTGCAAGTTTCTTCTCTGAGCAGCAGATGTGTTAGCTCAAGATAGCTGGGACAAAGAACTTTCCATCCTTACAGTAAATTCTCCAGCTGCATTCATACAGGATGTGTACAAAGGCCGGTTGTGGGTGTTGTGGGATGTCTGTGAGACTGGTCATCATGGATGAGATGCCTAGTATGTGGCACCTGGGAGGGTTTACTCTATGTTACATTGCCAAACAGCTGCTGCTCGCTCCCACGAGCCACCACACTTTTGCACAGTGCGCTGTTGTATCCTGTGCACTCCTAAGTCACACCATTGTAATGCCTATTTCATCGCGCATGTCCAGTGGCATTCCAACCACACAGTGATACTGCCATTTGGCGGTGGTGCATGCCACTTTACAACATCGACTGCTGCGGCCCTTGTGTCGGCCACACCAGAACACAGAGACACACTTACCTCACTTCCTGCGAACAGACATGTCCGAGACACCCCGTTCCCCTTACCGGATAGGCACACCCCTGTGCTGACCTGTGTACTCCGGAACAGCACACGCCATCTGTGCATGCAAGAGGATGCATGTCCAGGCACAATGCTAATGCTGAGGTGACATGGTAACATCCGCTGAAGACAGCACACTGTGATATTGCAGGGTCCGTGCCCAACATGCTAACACAATGACCACACAGACACACTTGCTTAGATGCGGGTTCGGGGGCGTTGGCAGTCATGGGATTGTTGAGATGAGTGTTGTGGCCCTCCTGGGTATCTGTGTATCATGCTCATTGACTCTATAGCACCTCTGGGTGTTCCGGTATGACTCTTGTCTGTGTTCCCTTTCATGCTAGAGGTAGTCGTTCGGCTTAACACCAGCAGAAAGCAGGTGTAAAATCCCTCGTGCTAACGCTGCTTATCGCCTGAATTTGTTTCGCATTAGTTTTTGCCTTTTGTTGTGAAAGTTGTGATATGGTTTTTTTCTTGTACAGAAAAATAAACAAACTTGGCAGTGTATCCCGTCAAGATCGAGCACCTGACTCACTATTCCCAATCAATATAAATACAATGAGATTTCTTCATTGATTTGGTGTGTACATTGTAAATGCACCCACTACCACAGTGCAATTCAATACAGGATTTTAGTATTTAGAATAAAACACAAAGGTGCACCTCGTGTCTTTTTGCACTGGAACGCCTACTCTGCATCTCATTATCAGCACTTTAATGCAACTAAAGTTGAGATAAATGTCACAAACTATTCAGAAGCTGGTGCAAACTGCAGACATCACCAGTATTCCCGCGATAACTGTTCCAAAATTTAACATCATGGTGGACACCACCTAATAACAGTAATGAGAACGAGAGAGAGTCACACAGCACTTAAGTAACAACCATAAACGTTATTTAACCTTTTTTTTCAAACTTTAGTTAAACTAAATTGAATAAACTCAATACAAAACAACAAGGCGGAAGACTCCTGTTGGGACCATGAATGTCGACGACACAGTCCGGAAAATAAAGCACAAACTAAGGATGTGTGTAATGCGCATATGAAAAGAGTGAGACACAGAGAAAGAAAAAAGGAAAAAAAAGCCAGAGAGGAGAAGAGAAGACAGAAAGGAAGGGAGTGAGAAAGGGAGAAGGGAGAGAGAGTGAGAGAGATAGAAGGAAAGGAAGGAAGAGAGTGAAAGATTGAGTGAAAAGAGGGAAGTGAGAAAGAGAGAGAGAGACTCTGTTGCCCCTGCGTATCCAAGACCAAATAATTACCTGCTGCCACCGGAGTGTCTACCAGTGGGCACTCCACATGCCCATGAAATCTCAAGGGCCCGGTCCCACCACTATGGCTTGGTGCACATTATGTGGACCTGCGCCGCGACCCAGCAGATCTCACACATGTGACTGAGTCCTGAGTCATCAATGGCGGAGACCACATCAGCTTCTGGTGCTGGTAACCCTGTGCAATGCAAGTCAGTGCCACGTGGTGGTACGCTGCTGACGGCCATACTACTAAGGGTGCGACTAACCCTGTGCAACTCAAGTCCAGGCGATGTGGTGGTAGGCCCCTGACAGCCACATATGCTTTGGGTGACACTAGCCCTGTGTAACTCAAGTCCACACCACGTGGTAGTAGGCCCCTGACGGCCACATCAGCTTCGGGTAGCACTAACCCTGAGCAACTCAGATGCGTCATCCGGGCAGACCATATTGGTAACAATGTCTGTTGCCTCCTGGACTGCGTCATTTGCAATCGTGAATTGATCTGTATTGTGAGCCCTACTCACTACAGTGAAGGCTGGAGGCAGTGGCGAGGAAGGGCCCACAGCCACGTGTTGTTGACTTGAGCAAAGTCTGTTGCCTACTGGACTGCGTCATCTGCAATTGCAACTCAATCTCAATTGTGAGCCTTGTTGGTAGCAGTGTATATCGAAGGCAGTAGTTTGTACAGACATAAGCCCACGGTGTTGTGCCACTGGGGGCCTGTGTGGCAGAAACCAGCGATTGGCTGAGTATGCTGGCGGTCATGATGGCAGCCTCATGGCAGGATGAAGGGAGCCACCCTGGCAGACACTTTGGCCTTCCCACAAATGCACCACACCCAGAGCTCCGGTCTATTTACTCACACTCCTACGCTGAGGTGGCATACGTTGGACCAGCCCACTGCGTTTACGCTTATGCTTACAGGGGACGACGACATAGCTACATGACTAAGATCTTCCCTAGTGTTTGACGTAACATGGTTGGGTCCACTGTCCACAACACTACAAGCACCAGTAGTACTTGTGCATATGGAAAGGTGTGTGTTATGCATACTGAGATGTGTCCAGCACATCACCGCTACACTTTGCATTGTGTGCATTGTTATTCATGGGTGAATTGCATCCTTCACATATAGTTTGTTCACACCCATCCCCGTTTTCAGCTATTGTGTGGCTTAGGGGCCATGCTGTTTTTGGAAAGTTTGCTGTGTTGTTTTCTGCCTCGGTCGTAGGGGGTTTCTGGGGATGCTGGTGGGTGTTGTGGCATTCTTGGGTGTTGGAGCTGCTTGATCAGTAGGTCTACGACATGTGTTGGTCTTCACTGAGTATGCGTGATATTTGCGAATTTGCGCGAAAGCGAATTCGCGGGTCACGAAATCCACGAATTTGTGCGAACGTGCAAATTTTTTTATTTTGGCGTGTTCGCTGGGTTTTTTTTCAGCGCAGCTACCGCAAAATTACCCATGTGGTCATTTTTGGGAGCGACCATCTTGTTCGCGGGAGCAAAACAACTCGCCAAACTCAGAATCAAGGTAAGTCAATGCAGCGCGTGCGAGATTGTATTTTTGAAGCGCGAACGAGCAAAAAAAAAAAATTGCGAACTTGCGAATTGGGGATTGTTTGGCAATTTTGCGTGATTCGCGGAACGCAAAATTAGAACGAATTTTCAGCCCATGCTTAGTCTTCAGATGTGGCTCTGGGTTGGGCTCCCTTTCATACTGTATGTAGTTGTTTAATATTTTGAAAACAAGAAGACATTATATTGTTTAAATAATAAATAAATAATTTCAAAATTACTGAGAATATCATAGGTTTTTTAACTTTATAATTAGAAATGAGTATTTAAATAACTTTTGAAATACACAAAAAAAGGTATCAGGAACGTTAAAGTTAGAAATTAGTATTTTTTAATAAAAATCACATTTACTAAAAAAACGATTGCCTCATTGCCCAACATTGAGCTATTATATGTCTGAGGGACCATGCCGTTTTTGGAGGGTTCGCTGTCCTGTTCTGCTCTGCCTTCGTGGTAGTATAGAGAGGGGTGGTACGGGGGGGGAGGTCCTGAGGGTTGTGGCAGTGGGTGTTGTGTCCTTCTTGGGTGTTGAAAAAAAACTATAGGTTAGATGAACATTATAATTAGAAGTTAGCATAAAAAATATATTGAAATTCACTAAAAAAAACATCAGTTTCAGGCACATTATAGATAGAAATTAGAATATTAATAAACCTTTGAAATTCACTGAAAAAAACATAGGTTTCAGGCACAATAATGTTAGAAATTAGCATTTTAAAAACCTTAGAAATTCACTGACAAAACCATAGGTTTGAGGCCTGTTATAGTTAGTTGGACATTTCACTCATACAAAACCATAGAAATTTCCCTGTTATAGTTAGTTCAGCTAACTATAATTCACGCCCCCGCAATGCACTGCTGATGATGTCAATATCCAATTCCTCATCCAAGTTCAGTAATGTCATTTGAGATGTCATCAGTGATGTCACAGACCATATCATGAGTGATGTAATATGTGACGTCACCAGCGGTGCTTTGCTGGGGCGTGAGTTATTCGAATTTCTCTGGTGTTGTATCAGTGAAATGTGAGCCTAACTATAATGTCCCAGAAACCGGTGATTTTTTCAGTGAATATCTATTCTTGTATGCTAATTCCTAACTGTGACCTCCCTGAAACCTATGGGTTTTTTTTCACTGAATTTCTAAGGTTTTTTAAATTCTAATTGCTAACTATAATGTCCCTGAAACCCCTGTTTTTTTCAGTGAAAATATATATATATATATATTCACTCACAAAACTATAAGTATTAGGGGTGTTATAGTTAGCTGGACATTTCACTCATACAAAACCATTGAAATTGATCCTATATAGTTAGTTGTACTAACTATATTTTGCGCACCCGCAATCCACTGCTGATGATGTCACATATTACATCATTGATGACATGGTCAGTGACATCACTGATGACATCGCAAATGACATCACTGATGACATCACTGATGACATTATCCAGCGAATGTGGTTTGCTTCGTTATTTAAATATGCATTATATATATAGCAATTTGCATTGAAGAATGAGTGGATATATAAAAATAAATATTTGGATGGAGGATTTAGTAGCAGTGTAATTGACTGTTTACTTGACCAATTTATAGTGTCTCACTAAATATAGTGGATAGTGACTAAACTGTTTGAATATCTGTATCACTTTGTCAGTTGTTAAGTAAACTGGTTCTCCAGTTGGTTACTAGCTATGTGAAAGTCTGTATTAGTTAACTGAGTATTTGTATGGGAGAGTAAATGTGTGTGTGGTTTGGTGGGGGGTGTGGGACTGCCCAAAGATGTGTGAATAGTTGATTCACTAGATATATGAAGTTAAAACTACATGTTCTAACAGTTGTTTGGGTGAGTGAATATCTTTATGGGTGTGGTGATGAGCAAATATATTTCTCAATGGTACATGTCCAACAAACTAGAAAAATAAAAGGCAGTGTATGTGTCAGTTGTTGTATATCAATAAGTATACATAAGACTCAATGATTGTGTGAGTGACTGTATGGATAACTTTATACTTGTAATAATGATTTTATAATTCACTAAGTATGACTTACTATCTAAATGAATAGATGAAGTTGTGTTTGTATAAGTGTGTAGCTAAGTAAATATGTAAGTATGATCCATTGTTTGCATAAGTGAGTAGGATGACTTCATATGTGAATAGGATGTGTGCTGGTGAGCAATGTCGATTTAGGTGTATAAGTATTTTTGATAGTGTTCTATTGTTCATTGACAGCATGTATGAGTGAATCTACAGGTAAGTGATTAGATGTGTGTATACATCTATGAATCACTGAGTGGGTTTTTAGATACTTGTATTGCTGTAACAATGGATTCAAATATGATACTCTGTATTTTACAAAGAGTGATGAAAGATTTTACTAGTGTATAAAAAGGTGTATGTGATTGTCACGTGGATGATGTCATCAGTGATGTAATTTGAGATGTCATCAGTGATGTCACTGACCATATCATGAATGATATAATATGTGACATCATCAGCAGTGGATTGCGGGTGCGCGAAATATAGTTAGTACAACTAACTATATAGGAGCAATTTCAATGGTTTTGTATGAGTGAAATGTCCAGCTAACTATAACATCCCTAAAACTTATAGTTTTTTGAGTGAATTTTAAAAGTTTTTTAAATGCTAATTCCTAACTATATAAGACCTGAAAGCCCACCAGGAATCTCCAGTATGCGCCAGGGGACTGCATTGCAGAGAGGTGTAATAAAGCCACGCCCCGTTTTACACCTCTCTGCAACTCAGCCCCCGTGCATGTTTGAAGAGGGGGAACTAATTCCCCTTGCATACTGGGGGCCCCTGGGGGCCAACTAGCCCACCTTGAACCTCCAGTATGCGCCAGGGGGCTGCATTGCAGAGGTGTAATGAGGCTATGCCTCTTGTTACACCTCTCTGCAACGCAGCCCCCTGGCGTGTTTGCAGAGGGGGAACTAATTCCCCTTGCATACTGGGGTCCCTGGGGGCCAACTAGCCCACCAGGAGCCTCCAGTATGCGCCAGGGGGCTGCATTGCAGAGAGGTGTAATGAGGCTATGCCCCTTTTTACACCTCTCTGCAACGCAGGCCACTGGCGCGTTTGCAGAGGGGGGACTAATTCCCCTTGCATACTGGGGGTCCCTGGGTCATATCTGCCCAAACGCCGATATTCCGAACGATTGAAAATGACTTTTCTTGAGAAACATTTGGATTTGGATTATCATGTCCTATACTTTGGAATTTTTGAAAGACTGACTTTGAGGATGCTATAAATTTCTCAAGTCTGCCCGAATTATGTGGGTAAAATTGATACCTAGTCACTTTGAATAAGAATGTACTTACGTCTCGTCTAACATTTGGAAGAAATATCTAGTTATATGACAACAGGATACCGACATAACTTGAAGGAAATAAGAACGACCTGAAGAAGTACTGTTGTACAGAACAAAACGCGTCGGCTGGCTGTGGTACATAAACTTAAGGAAAATAAAAGCATTTGAATATACACCAAGATTCAGCGTTTCAATAAGGACTCTAAGTGATATGATTTGATTGGACTTATTGTGCAAGTGTTGCTGTGCCAAACTTTGGAATATTCTCCACTACTCTCTACTAATTACTCTCTACTACTCCAATACTCTCAAATACTCACTCTCTACTACTCATTCTCTACTACTCTACTACTCTCTACTACTCTCTCTCTACTACTCACTCCCTACTACTCCCTATCTACTACTCTCTACTACTCTCTACTCTCTACTACTCACTCTCTACTACTCTCTCTACTACACACTCTTTACTACTCACTCTCTACTACACTCTACTACTCACTCTCTACTTCTCACTCTCTACTACTCTCTACTACTCACTCTCTACTACTCTCTCTCTACTACTCACTCTCAACTACTCACTCTACTACTTACTCTCTACTACTCTCTACTACTCACTCTCTACTACTCTCTACTACTCACTCTACTACTCACTCTCTACTACTCTCTACTATTCTCTCTCTCTGCTACTCACTCTCTACTACTCTCTACTACCCACTCTCTACTACTCACTCTCTACTACTCTCTACTACTCACTCTTTACTACTCTCTACTACTCACTCTCTACTGCTCTCTACTACTCAGTCTACTACTTACTTTCTACTACTCTCTACTACTCACTCTCTACTACTCACTCTCTACTACTCTCTACTACTCACTCTACTATTCACTCTACTACTCTCTACTCCTCACTCTCTGCTACTCTCTCTACTGCTCTCTACAACTCACTCTCTACTCTCTATTACTCACTCTCCACTCTCTACCTCTCTACCTCTCTCTACTTCTCTCTCTACTAGTCTCTACCTCCCTACCTCTACCTCTCTACCTCTACCTCTCTACCTCTCTACCTCTACACCTCAACCTCTCTCCCTCTCTCTACACGCACACATATACACATAGTAGAGAAGTGTGGCTCAATGGTTAGGACGGCAGACCCTAATGCAGTAGTCTGGCCGGGACCAGGGTACAATTCCCTGCTCAGCGGGTCTCGGGCTCAATTTTCTCGGGCCTGATAATTCTCGCCTCGGTGCCTATTCTAATCATGAGTCCCACTCTGCACCTCTGGGCAATAGCTTGCTTAATCTCTACAACGGCCCCAACAACGCTGAGGATGCCTGACTTCACCTTGGGGGTGCCCCGGAGTGGGCTCCTCACCAGGAAAAGGCCAGGAAGGGTTCCTCGGTGGTATTCGTACAAGCGCCGAGATGCCTATGGGTAGTCGTGCGCTATACAAGTGCGTAATCATCATCATCATCATCATCATATATATGCATATATATGCATATGCATTTATATATATTCACTGAAAAAACCATAGGTTATAGACCATATATAGTTAGGAATTAGCATTTACAAAACCTTGAAAATTCACTGAAAAAACCATAGGTTATAGACCATATATAGTTAGGAATTAGCATTTACAAAACCTTGAAAATTCACTGCAAAAACCATAGGTTAGAGACCATATATAGTTAGCTGGACATTTTATTGACATAAAACCAATGAAATTCCATATATAGTTAGTTGCACTAACTATATATCGCGCACCCGCAATCCACTGCTGATGATGTCACATATTACATCATTCATGACATGGTCAGTGACATCACTGATGACATCACTGATGACATCTCAAATGACATCACTGATGACATCACTGATGACATCTCAAATGACATCACTGATGACATCATGACACACCAATACCAGTTACTACATACGCACTCACTGATTCCTACGTCTACACACACATTCACTCATTCACCCATACAATCACTCATACATACAGTCACTCATTATTACAACACTATCATATGCACTCATACACCTATGCAGACACTCACACACTGCCACTCATCCATGGAGTTACTCACACACCTAGTCAGTCCTGTAAAGAATCAATCACACTTCCATTTCCTCATCTATACAGTTAAACACAGAACACCATACTTCAGTGACATCACTGATGACATCACTGATGACATCTCAAATGACATCACTGATGACATCTCAAATGACATCACTGATGACATCACTGATGACATCTCATTTGACATCAATGACCACATCACTGATGATATCATTCATGTGACAATACAATGCATCTCCTCACATTTTAATATAACCTCTGTTTCACCCAGTGTTAAAAAGAGAGTATAATTTTTGAAACCATTGACACACCAATACTAGTTACTACATACGCACTCACTGATTGCTACGTCTACACACACCTTCACTCATTCACCCATACAATCATTCATACATACAATCAATCATCTTTACAACACTATCATATGCACTCATACACCTATACAGACACTCACAGTCTGCCACTCATCCATGGAGTTACTCACACACCTAGTCAGTCCTGTAAAGAATCAATGACACTTCCATTTTCTTGTCTATACAGTTAAACATAGAGCACTTTACATTTTCAAACATATACTAACACATACTTACCTTCTTATACAATCATTGATACAAGTACAGATTGATCTGCAAAGAGTCACACACCTCCCAGCTAGCCACACAGACACTCAGTCTCCCATACAAATACTTGGGCAATCAATCAATAACCCATATAGTTACTCATATAGCTACTGATCAACACATGCAGCAGTTTACAGAACAACAGACATAATGATGCACAAATTAAGACAGTTTAGTCACTAACCCATGCACTCAGTGAGACACATTTAATCACTCACTCATACAGTCAGTCACGCACCTACTAAATCCTTCATCCAGACACTTCTACATCTACTCATTCTTCAATATGTAAAACATATTTAAACTTTTCAGAAACACACAGTCACTGGATGATGTCATTTGAGATGTCATCAGTGATGTCATCAGTGATGTCACTGACCATGTCATGAATGATGTAATATGTGACATCATCAGCAGTGGATTGCGGGTGCGCGATATATAGTTAGTGCAACTAACTATATATGGAATTTCATTGGTTTTATGTCAATAAAATGTCCAGCTAACTATATATGGTCTCTAACCTATGGTTTTTGCAGTGAATTTTCAAGGTTTTGTAAATGCTAATTCCTAACTATATATGGTCTATAACCTATGGTTTTTTCAGTGAATTTTCAAGGTTTTGTAAATGCTAATTCCTAACTATATATGGTCTATAACCTATGGTTTTTTCAGTGAATTTCAATGGTTTTTTAATAGCAAATATCATAAGCTGTCGAATGTCAAGTACGTGGTAAGTAAAAACATTTTCGTGTTTATGCACACTGATCTGCTTTGAATGCTGCCCCCCACCCCTCATTTCTATTAGGAGTACTCTCTCTTTGCAGATAGTGAAGGGTAGTTAACGCAGCCCTTTGCCCCCTTTGTAATCCGTCGTGCCTGCTTCTCTCTCCATTTGATTGATTGTTCTCTTTGGTTCATTCTCTATTTACAAACAAGCACAGAGTCGCAATACTCTGTTTAGTCTTTGCAGATAGCGAAAAACCGTGTAAAAAAACAAAAGGAATCGAGCAAAATCAGTAGGCCACTAATGGGATCTCTTTTTCACCTCGCTAAAATAGAAACATTAGGAACAACCTGTTGAAAATAGCAATGCGTATGTACATAAGTGGCGTTCATTTGTGTTTACAGTACCCCTTGTTGATTGTTTGAATCGAGCATTGAATTGTTCGAAGTTGGTTCTCTTAAGGATCTTCTCTGCCTGCAAACGAGGAAGAATAGGAATATTCTCTCTCCCTTTGCAGATAGTGAAGGGTAGGTAACGCAAGCCTTTAACACGTCGTACCTATTTCATTCCTCATTGATTGATTTATTGTCCGAACATTGACTGTTTGGGAATTAGTTCTTTTTGGAGGTATTCCCTGTTTGCAAATAAACGTAGGAAAATCTTTGCAAGTAGTGAAAGGGTACGTAATGCGGACCTTTCTCCCCCGTTGTAATCTGTCATGCCTATCTACTCCCCACTGATTGATGCACCTGTTTCACCCGGACCATTTACTAGACATACGTCATCTGGCCCGACCAGAGAGCACCCCTAGTGAAAAGGACATATGCAATAATAACGAAGTGATCACTGTATCCTGTTAACAGAAACTTTAGCATGAAACAACCTGGAAAGAAAAGAATAGGAAAACGAAAATCAGTAGGCCACTGATGAACATGAACTTTTATTAAACAACGAACAAAGAAACGATAACATAACGTAATGATAAAACCTATTAATGTCCTAGAAACAAGAAAACGTTAAAATATGCCATTGGTGAGAGACCAGAAAAACAGTAAGAGAAACCAAATCACCCCTCGCTGTCCCACCGCCTGCCACGCCAAAAAAATCGATAGACTAGGGAAAATGCAAGTCAGTAGAACATCCGCCCCCACTCTGGAAACTTCCAAGGTGGGGCAGGGTTCCGGCTACGCCCAGCCGGGAGCAGCCCATATAAGGCAGGTCCTGCTGCCACGCCTCGGCCAGGATTTCCTAACGTAGGGTGTAGCCGGAGGAGAGGCCGAGACCAGCGGGACCCGGCCAGGGGATTGCCTTTACAACGCTGAACAGTTGCAGGGGGGGGGAATGTCTCCTCGACCCTCCCCTCTCTCTCCCAGTCCGGCCGCGGTGGCCCTTGAGAGTTGCAGGTAGTCCCGCCACATGCTCTTCCGGTCCGGCCACCAACGGTCGGGGGGCCGAGGCCGACGGGATCCGGCTGCAGCCGATAATCCAAGAAACCCGTTCATGGGGCCAGAGCCAGGGGCGTCCGGCCGACATCTACCGGAAGCCCGGCCTGAAGACGGACGGGACACTTCTTCTTTCTTGTATAATTGCTGCAACAACCCTGGGGGGGGATGTCTTGCACATGCCTCCGACCCCCCCCCCCTCGTCCTCATCGCCTGGTCCGGCCATAACAAATATCAAGCGAGACGCCGTGGGGTGCACTGGGAGGGAGAGACGGTGCGAACAGGCCTCTCCCGCCTCCCCAGTGGAGGCTTCCCAGCTGCACCCTCAGCGCTCCAGGCGCCCGGAAAAGAGTTCTTCCACTGTGGCCATGCTGCAACGTCTCGCCCGGCAGGGTGGAGCCCGTCCGCTCATTTGACCCCGCGATCGCCAGTAGCTACCGAACTCTCAAAATGGCGGTCGACCTGGCAAGAGCGGGCCCAGCATAAAGAAATGGCCCGGTCACTGGTTGACTCCACCACCGTAGTCCTCCACGACCTTGAAGATTCTAGAGGAGCCGCGGGAGTCTCCGACCCCCGATGGGGAATGACTGCCATGATCACCCGTGGAGTGACGAAACTGTATCCGCGGGACGTCGGCGCCAGCCTCACTTTCAATTACTAGAATCCTGCAGACCTCACTTCCGGTGAAAGCACAGTGTGACCCGGTAGGAAAAATTGTTGCACCCCCTCCCCTTTTTGACTAATAGTTCAAACCACCGATCCTTTCCTTTGCCCTTTTAACGGAACTTTGGACTGCCTCCCCCTCTTTTACATTTTCTAGAGAAAACAAAACATTAACCACTACATTAGCATAGCAGTTGACACCAGAACTGTTTTCAAATTGAAAACCAACAACATCTTCAACAGAATCCTTTTTGTTTCTGCTGTGACCCTGCTACAGCACAGGCATTGTCCCCAGCAGTAATTCTGCAATGCCGGTAAGAATAGCTGTGGTGCCTACTGGACTCACTCACCCCCGCGGCGCCCCACGCCGTTATGTGCTGGGCGGCAACTTGCTAGACATCACTTTCGTGCCATCTAGATTTCAGCGCGTTCTGCTGCCTTGGAACTATTCGCACAACAGACCGCTACTGACAAGAATATTTCATTATTGGTGCTGTCAATTTCAATAAATCTATTGGATAATTCAAAAGAAATTGCCACGGTCTCTTCGTTGTTTAAATGTTTTTACTGTTTTTGTTTTGTTGTATATATTTATATGTTATTAAAGTTTTATATTCCTACTACTTTGTTGGAGTGCTATATATTTTTAATGTGACACATAATTGTAAAAACTTTGATGTACAAAGAGTCATTCCTGGAATCTTCCGCTTCAGGCTCGGTCCCCTCCCCAATCACAATACAGGATAGTTTTCAGATAGTAGGAACACGTGTGGTGTGACGGATCTCATCGGGTGTGGGCCTTGATCTACTATAACTCCTTTGAAGAGGGGTGATTCTTTACAGCTGGGGCCATAAACTACATCTGCAGGGCTAGCTGATAGCCTGGACAATCGGACACAGAGGAAGAGGAGTGTCAGAGGGTGCGGTAGTGAATAGGGCGAAAGGGAGGTGTCGGGCGGGCACAGAGTGTGATTCTCAGGGAAGAGCAGCGCAGATGGGGGGAGGTTTATTGCCCATGCATAAGACAGAGAGCGGGGGTGACCAGTGCCTGGGGAAGATGCTTGCGAGGGTGAGGAGCCATGCTACGAATCGACAGCGTGCAGAGAGTGGGTCTGGTCAAGACATCTAAAATGGCTGCCGTGCACGACAAAAGTGTGGTATTTCAAAAAAGGCAAGATGGCGCAGACAATGTTTTTCAACACTTCCTCATATCCTTCGAATCGAACGTTAACAGACGTTGGGGCATATTACCAAAGTTAAGCGATATTTATCGCTAACGATGCTTACCAACGAATTTTTTACCGCTAAGCATCGTCAGAAATTATCGAAGATAAACCTTGCTATTATCAAGGTTTATCACAAATGCGATAATAAACGGCCGCAATGCATGAATATCGCTAAAAACTCAGCGATATTCATACATTACCGAGCTAATGCTCTTAGCCATGTTATCCACCTCCCATTGGATAACATGGCTAAGAACTGCTCAGGGCAGGTGTTACTTTTTGGAGATATTCGCGCTTAGCGCGAATATCTCCAAAAGTTGGTAATAGGAGATAGATATCTTGCATGTTGTAATGCAAGTTATTGTGGTATATGGAACTCATACCATAATCTCTCAGGAAAGCAGAAACTGATCCTTTTGGGACCGCCTAAAAAGGCCTAGGGGGTGAGGAGTACTCTACTTTGCCCCCTTTTCACGTTCCGAACTATTTTATTTTACTCTCTTCTGTAATTACACAAAATACCAGCGATAAGATGCATCGGAGACACACAGTGAGAGAAAGGAGGCCGGAGATGAAGAAGAGATGTCAAATACACATTGGAGATAATATAGTGGCAGAAGGGAAGTAAATATGAGTAAACTTACCATGTAACATAAAAATGTTGCACTCTATACTATAAGTCTCATTTTATACTACAATCACTTCGCTACAACCTCATAAATTAAAAATAAAAATGAATAATGTCTCAAACAATTTTTGATTTCTAAATATAAATTTATTCTCTAGAATTTTCTAAATTTGAAACAACTACTAACATGTCCTCATCAGCAATGTCCTCATGAAAAGTCTGCAATAATGATTCTTGTAACTCTATGGTCTCCAAACACTCGATAAATTCGCCATCAAGAGATTGATCAAAAAAATCATTCAAGTCATCTCCTCCTTCTGACAATATTTCATTATTGGTGCTGTCAATTTCAATCAATGTAGTGGAATCATTCAAGTCATCTCCTCGTGACAATATTTCATTATTGGTGCTCTCAATTTCAATCAATGTAGTGGAATCATTCAAGTCATCTCCTCCTTGTGACAATATTTCATTCTTGGTGCTGTCCATTTCAATCAATCTAATGGAATCATACAAGTCATGTCCTCCTTGTGACAATGTTTCATTATTGGTGCTCTCAATTTCAATCAATGTAGTGGACAATTCAAAAGAAATTGCCACGGTCTCTTCATTGTGAGCCATTTTATTTTGAAATTGCTTGCTGTAAATTGCAGAAAAAAATAATCACTTTCATTTATCGTTTTTAGTAATACATAATATAAAACTAACTTTATCAAGTATTTAGTATAACAGAAGGACTGCAAATAAATAACAGAAAACATTTTTCAAATTATCTTCAAGTGTACAACATAGTTCCCCTTACAAATTAACAACTCACCTTTTTAAAAGTAGGAAAAGTGTTAGTACTGTGTAAATCAAACACCAGAAATTCACCACCAAAAATTCCTCACAAATGTACCTCAGACAGTAGTATCACAAAATGGCTGTGGTTTCCTCTCATTTGACATATATACATAACCAATTAACTTTCATCACACACAAATACAAAACCAAAGTAACATTTTAATTGGTTCTAAATTTCAACACTTTCAAATGTGTTTTCCCCATGCAATTTCCCATAGGACATTTACATACGTCTACAGCCTGAATGGCTGAACGGAATTACACCAAACTTGGCAAAATGGTACATCAAACCTAAGAGGTCAGGAAGGATCTACTATGCCCCCTTATGGTCATTTCCCCCTTCGCTTTGGCCTCCTCTTGTCTCTCAATCCTACCGAGACACAAGATGGCGGCCGCTACGGACTGTTTGGAATGTTGACAGACGCCGGAGAACCAATCAGCTTCGCAAAGCTCCGTAACGCGAAAAGTACGCGAAGCGGAGCGCTGTTACAGATATATATCTTTTTTTGAACGTTAATTTCTCAAAATCCACTGGAGCACATATATTGAGACCTAGCAAAGGCACATCGGGCTACCAGTCCCTAATATTTTGCCAAGTTTCGTGCAAATCCATTCAGCCGTTCGATTATTATTATTATTTTTTTTTTTTGCCCCGCGGGGCCCTTTTAAAACCTCCACATCAAACCTAGGGGGTCAGCGAGGATCTACTATGCCCCCTTATAGTTATTTCCCCCTTTGTTTTGACCTCCTCTTGTCTCTCGATCCTACCGAGAGACAAGATGGCGGCCGCTACGGACTGTTTGGAATGTTGACAGACGCCGGAGAACCAATCAGCTTCGCTTCACAAAGCTCCGTTGCGCGAAAAGTACGCGTCCTGGGCCGCTGCCCAGTCAGCTGTTACAGATATATATCTTTTTTTAAACGTTAATTTCTCAAAATCCACTGGAGCACATATATTGAGACCTACAAAAGGCACATCGGGCTACCAGTCCCTACAATTTTGCCAAGTTTCGTGCAAATCCATTCAGCCGTTCGGGCTAAAAGTGAGGCCAACCGCCCTATGGAAATTAACATGGGAAAAACGCGTTTTGGGACCCCCCTTTTTTCTCAGCCCCCCCTTGACGAACCCCCCCAAAATTTTCAAGGGCTGCTCAGAAACAAAATGTGCCATTTTCCTGAAAATTTCAGCCAATTCCGTCCACAAACGCCAAAGTTATTAGACATAGAATTTTCAAAAAACCCATAGAGAAAAAATCCTAACTATATATACCTACTGGCGACCGCCAGTAGGTAATGTATGTGTATATATACATACATATATAAACATATATAATCTGCATATCTATATAAATACAAATATAAATGCATGCATACATATACATATATGCATGCATATGCATGTTATTTAAATGAAAGTTTTAAAAACACTAATAAAAGCAAAGCTAAAAAGCCACCTCATTACAAACAGATTGGCTTTAACTTAAACGAGGGCGAGATCTTTTGCATTTTCAATGCTTGTTTACTTTGGTTCCATCAAGAAGGCATTCAGATGTGTCACACATTTGCCATGAATTCTGAATGTTAGCACTCTGACATTGGGCTATACTTGGGCTACATCTGGGTGATATTTGAGCTACATTTGGGCTATTTTGTCTCTCGTGGCCATCTTGGGAGACTGCATGTCAGAATTTTTAAATGAAATAGAAGAGGATTTGAGAAGTCACTCAAAATGTGCCCTAATTTTTCTTTCTGCAGCACTAATCATACTTTCTATGGCAAAATATACCCCCTCATTTTTTTCCTTTTTAAATTAAATGTTTTAAGAGTTACCACTTTATTCCAATCAAGATGGCTTAAGGTGTGCCATACCTTTGAAATAAGTAGGACTGTTAGCGCTCTAGTTGTTCTTTAGAACACTCTAGGAGGCTGCAGTAGAACACAAAGGAATCAACTGACAGTCTCTGTCCTTGTTGGATGTACATGTTTTACTGAGAATGTCAGACTTCATTCTCACATGACTGATAAAGATAATGTGAATTTACAGAAAATATGCTTTCAGTGTAGCTTATAGATCCCCTTCCAAACCACTGTGGGAAAAGCATGAGATAATAGTTTTCTTTCAAACATGATTCATGATATCCCAGCAGAAGGCTTTTTCACATGGTAAAATCACCTTAGAACACACACAAATTCCTAAAATGAGTATGGTACCATCAACAAATGATTTATAATGTAACTAAAGTCCTAAAACCCTCTATTAACTACAATGCTTTTTAATGAGGTGCTATCATGTATATTGGTCCCAAGATGGCTGCCAACACTTCTTGGATGAAGTGCTGACAGCCAATCAGATCTCACGCGTACCCTGCGATTTTTCAACAAAAAAAAAATATTTTTGAGGCCTGGGGGTCCTTGTGAGACCCCCTGAGCAGGCCTAGGGGGTCAGGGTGCTTCTACCCTGCCCCCTTTTTGAGTTCTACACGTTTGTTTTTCTGCTTTCCTGTGCCTCAGTCTACCGAGGTACAAGATGGTTGACAACAATTTCTGTTTTGGAGTGTTGACAGACATTGGCAGCCAATCAGAATGCAGCTCGTACTCGGGAAGGTACAGAGTACAGTAAGCTTACAGTAAGCTAACAGTAAGCTTAAATAGATATATATATGTGTTTTTGAAGTCAATTTTCATAAAAACCACTGGAGCAATTTTCACCAAATATAGAAAAGGCACTTCTGCGTACCAGTCCCTAAAATTTTGCAAAGTTTGGTGTAATTGTATTCAGCGATTCGGGCTGTAGCCGTGTCTGAACGTCCTATGGAAATTAACATGGGGAAAACACGTTTTGGGACCCCCCCTTTTTTCTCGGCCCCCGCTTGACCAATCCCCCCAAACCTTTCAGGGAAGGAGCAGAACTGAGCTGGCCAAAATCTCAGAAAATTTCGCGCAATTTCCTCTATCGACGCCAAAGTTATTCCCAATAGAATGTTGTGGATTTCCTATGGAAACTAACTATATATACCTACTGGCTATCGCCAGTAGGTAATATTTCATTCAAACCCGCTCTCCTTCAATCCTCAAAAGCAGGCACTGGCAACATGCAATGTGGAGGAACTGTTTATTGGGTAAAACACACTTGTAGGACGACACGTTTCAGTGGAAACAGCCACCTTGATCACATAGCACAGTCGCCATTACTCAAGCCTTAAGTACCACCAGTGGTTTTCAGAAAAGTATAGGCTATGGAAAACATACTCATGCATGCATGCATGTAAAGTGAAAATGACACAGTAAATAAAGCAATGATGTTTCATAGTAAAATCTATACCATGAAACATATTACACATTAGTTCATTGCTGTAACAACACTAAAGAAATATGAACACCCTTCTTTAAACAAATTATTGCTATGCAATGTAAAGCAACACACTATGGCACTTCATCCCATTCTTGGCATTATGAAAATAAAATTACAGTGTAGCCTTGTTATTATGATCATTGCAATGTGCCAGGAAAAAATGGGTACCCATTTATAAGTGTTATGGCTCCAGCATATAACACAAACTGTGAGGTTGGGACAAAACCAATACAGGGAATTGCTAACTTAAATAAATTCAAACCAATTGATACAATCCAATAAAGTGAGCCAAGAGAGCAGATTCAACCCAAGCTGCTGAAGTTAGAACGCATATGTAACTCCCAAGTGGGCTTATAAGCGACAGACAATTCAAATAACATATCATGTAAAGATCAGAAAGAAAAATGATAATCTGTTGAACCAGTGTCCCATATGTCCCCATCTCAATCCCAAAATATAAGAGAAAATCCTCCAGCTGGATCTTTCACACACACAATATAACGGAATGGTTATCACATTAAAGTAAGAAATAAATGCACAAATTTGAGATGAGTGTTCGATACGTGAAATGACCCTACCCCATCCTTGTGAAAAAAATTAAATAATGATATAAAAGGCTAGCAGAATGTTCTGCGTGCAGCTGAATGCTTTGGAACTGGGCTCAAGGGGCATGAGGAGCAAACCCAATGTGACTGAATGCTGGGAAAGTAACAAATGAATATACAATTCCTCATCCAAGTTCAGGCCATTGGGGATCTTACTATTAAGCAAGATAATGTGACGGGACTCATTCCCTATTGCCACCCCTTATGTGACTTGGGACTGAAGCTATGGCGAAATACACCAGGTCTACACTGTTGCCACAATGGGTGTCATTAATGTGTCGTACAACAGGATATGTCTTGTCATCCTTGGCAATTGCTCTTAGATGTTGGAGGATTCTTAGGTGGACCATGTGTTTCATACTGCTCACATAGCATTTGGGACAAAAATATTGGAGCATGCACAAAATGTACTCACTCCTACAATCAAGTGAGTGACTGATTTTCAAAGTGGTGATACTCAGAGGACTATATACCTCACTAGTTGTTTGGCCGATTGTACATGCCTTACATTTGTGACATTTATGAAAGCCTTGGGGTGCTATCAGCCAGGAATCTAATTTGTCCATTTCAGGACTACTGGAGCACAATTCTCCCTCATAGATTTTGCCCGCCTGAATGATACAAGTAGATGTTTGGGCATGGAGAGTCCAATAGTCAGATCGCTGTGAATCATATTCCAATGTGAGTGAAGAATGTTCCTTTCTCTCTGGTGATAGGTATTATAACCTGTAATCATTTTTACAGAGCCCTGTGAGTTAGATTAGGTCTTAGGCTTAGGTTTAGTTTTGTTGGATTTGAACAGCAATGTGTCTCTAGACATGGATTCGCTGGGGGTGTCTGACTGCCCAAAGATCTGTGAATAGTTGATTCAGTAGGTACATGACGTTAAGACTACATGTTATAACAATTGTTTGGGTGAGTTAATATCTTTATGGGTGTGGTAATGAGCAAATATATCTCTCAATGTTACATGTGCAATAAAGTACAAACATAAAAGGCAGTGTATGTGACATTTGTTGTATATAAATAAGTATACAAATGACTCAGTGATTGCATCAGTAACTGTATGGATAAGTGTATACTTGTAATAGTGATTTTATAACACTAACTATGAGTTACTAACTATATGAATAAATGAAGTGCTATTTGTATAAGTGTTAGGGGAAGAGTTTTAGGGTTTAGGGTAGTGTAGTAGTGTTTGTGTAATGAATGGGCTGTGCTGGGGATAGATTTAGTGTTTAAGGTAATGCATTGGTCTTTGTGTAGAGTAGGGGGTCGTGTTGGTGGTAGATTTAGTACTTAGGGTAGTACACTGGTGTTTGTGTAGTGTAGGGGGTCGTGCTGAGGGTAGTTTTTTAAGGTTTAGGATAGTGCAGTGGTGTTAGGGGATAGTGTTTTAGGGTTTAAAGTAGTGCAGTGGTGTTTATGTAGTATAGAAGTTCATGCTGAGGGTAATGTTTTAGGGTTTAGGGTAGTGTAGTGGTGTTGGTGAAGTGTAGGGGTTGTGCTGGGGGTATGTATTAACATTACCCTATGACCTCCCTAAGCACAGTTATCAGTAGTAACCACCAACAAATTCCAGGTAAAGTTATCAGCAGAATGCTAGGAAAATGTTTATCAATATTAAATGCTTCTAATCAAAGAAAATTCAAAGCATTACATGCAGTGTGCCAAAAATGGTATTACCACAGCACAGTCTCCCCAACTTAGATTTAATGTTTCCTGTGACAGACCCATAAGCCAACGCTGCAGCTTCCACATGCTTGAACACCCTCCACATACTCAGCAAGACCTTCAAATAGACCCACCACCCCGACTCCATAAACAACAGACTGTCCAGAACAACGCAGCCAGACTCATCCTCAGCATCCCACGACAAGACCACATTACCCAGCATGAACGAGCACTTCACTTGCTCCCCATCGGAAAAAGAATGACCTTCAAGCTGCTCGCACACACCTATAAAGCCCTCCACAACACCGGACTCCAATACCTCAATCTTCTTCTACACCCCAGAAAGAAACCTCCACTCCGCTGACCAGGCCTTGGCTGAAATCCTCTGTATCCACAGAACCAGACAGGAGGCACACCCTTCTCCTACATCATGGCCAAGAGATGGAATGAACTACCCCGAGCATCAGATGAATCGCCACACTGAAAGCATTCAGAAAGAGCCATAAGACCTGGCTTTTCAAATCACCAAAGCCTGCAAAAATACCCCCACATACTCCCCCAGCGCCTGGAAACCGTCACAGGTGAGTAGAGCGCTCTATACATCCCTAATTGATTAATTGATACGCCACCAGTGTGTATGTTTGAGTGTTATCAACAGGCCCTGCCATTGGTTTGGCTGTCTGTAACTCTTAAGGGTAGTGAAATGAGCAGTACTACCTTCTTTAATATACACAAAATCTCTGAGATTGGCTTGGTTTGGCTTCACCTCTGAGAGCTACTTTCAGGGTGCTGGTGAGCTAGCAGTAGCTCCCGAGCTACTAGTTGGAGACCCCTGGTATATATAGTGAGTGGGGAATTGTAATCCTGAAGCACAAATGTGAAGTTTATCACATCACTACATGCATAAAACATAGCACTTTGAATCACTCCATTCCCTAAAGTCTGGCTCACTGCATAAGTACATGCTGACTGACTGAATTATTAGATTAATATAAGTAAAGATACTGGGTGAATTCTTAATTGGTTGACTTTTACTTTAGTGAATGAATTACTACATGGTAGTGAAAGAGTCATTTTGAAATTGCAACAGTATTCACACTGTGTTTGCTGGAGTATACAGATAGTGACTGGGGAATTGTAGGCCTGAGGTACAAGTGTGAAAGTGGTGACACCACTACAAGCATAATGCATAGGAGTTTGAAGCACTGCATAACCTAAAGCCTGGCTTACTTTAAGAGTATATGTACTTATGTTACTGCAAACACATCACCCAACCAAATCATTCTCTCTTAATTTTGCCAAATGGACACTGATTTATAGTGTGGTTCTAGACAAATAGCAGTAGCCCTTGCAGTGTATAAAGAAAGATTTAAAATAGTAGATAAATAAATGTATTAAAACTCGGAGTAATGTAATTAAATAAATTAATAGTCGAATATACATTAGAATACTCAAAAATGAATAGAGAGTATCTCTGGCACGGGATGCAGGGAAAATAGGGGTTTAGGGTCATGAAGAATAATAAAAAAGGTTTTACAAAAAAAGGGAAGTTACTAGAATAATAAGTCGGAAAAAAAGGGTAATGAATGTTAATACTCGTATTAAAAAAACAGTAACCTAAAAAAATGCTTTATTAAGAAAAATGTAAACTTAAGGAATGAGTGCTCATGATAAAATAAAATAAATGTGGTCCAACACGTGATACCAATGAATGAAAAAAAGGTTTTGCATTTCACCCATGTGATGAATAAAAAAGACTCAATAAAAATATTTAGAATTTTTCTTTCAAGGATGGTTTGAAGAATTATACTTTTTATGAAAGAACAAAGTACTCCACGCTGAAGGAGAAAAGTCAGCAGAATTATGATAGAATAGAAAATAGAATAATATTTTTAAATACCTTCACAGTCAACAAACTCTTAAGCACAGTAGACAGTTTAAATTAAAAACACCCTACCACAACAGGGGGCATATTATCAAGAAGGGTTTGAAATGCATTGTAAAATAAAGTGCATCACAAAATGGGCTACATACATGGTGAGGGTACGTCACATAGAAAAAACAAGCCAATCAACATTAGGATCAGGAAGGTAGAGTTAACCACACAACACCCAACCAAACGTTTTTCAAAATCTGCGCAAGGAAAGGGATTGGTCGGTAATACATCTTCTTACAATGCTTCACAACCAATGAAAAAGAGATGTAGAAAGTTTCTGTTTTTAACATACGAGCAAATCAGATGACCTTGCAAGTACACACAGCGAGAGGCAATTATTAAAGATGAATTGCTTTCGCAAGACCCCAAAAGGCTTCTTGCAGAATAAGTACGCACTTATCTGCAAGACCCCATTTAATTATTAACCAGGCTCTCAAGCCTAAACACGTCGGATCTAACTACCTACTGGCGGTCGCCAGTAGGTAGTTATAGTTAGGACCTAGTTTCCATAGGAAATCTGCTACATTCTATTTGGAATAACTTTGGCGCCGGTCGCGGAATCTTTTTGAAATTCTCCAAGAAAATGGCCTGCTCCGTTCTGCTCCTTCCCTGAAAGTTTCGAAGAGATTTGTGACGCGGGGGCTAGGAAAAAAGGGGGGTCCCAAAACATGTTTTCCCGATGCAATTTTCCATAGGGACCTTTAGACACGACTACAGCCCGAACTGCTGAACGGAATTACACCAAATTTGGCAAAAAGGTAGAGTTTGGTTCGCAGATTACGCTGTTTGTTAAATAGAGTAAATCGTTCAGTAGTTCCTGGGAAAATCAAAAGAAAAATCATAGATATATCTACAGATGAAGTACCATACGCGTACGGTAAGCGTACTGTAAAGCGTAAAATTATGAGCATGAGCTGCATGCTGATTGGCTGTCACCTGTCTGTCAACACTTGAAACCAGGAAGTGTTGGCAGCCATCTTGTGCCTCGGTCGAACCGAGGCATAAGAAAGCAGTCAAAGAGCTGCAGAGAAGCTCTCTCTAGTGATAAGGGCAAAAAAATTTTACCATAGATTTACCGTGCGCGTACCATGCACGTACGTGCGACGTATGGTGCGAAGTCTGTAAGTCGTCCTGTAAGCGTACCTAAGCAAGAAAAAAGCAATTCAAAAAGTATACTTTACAGATATCTATCAAGTTTATATGTTTATATGTTGGTTGGTTCTAATGAGACCTTTTCTCTTTATTGGTACTTATAAGTAAGTACTTATGCATATTCTAAACTTGTTGAGGAGCAGTGTTTTATAGAGGGCTGAACTTTTTACCTCTGTTGGCAGTTGACTTTTGCATGATCTGTTGGGGGTAGAGTGGAAAGTTATGTCAGTTGGAAAGGTTTGAAATGTTGAACCAATAGAAATGTGTGTTTGATTTTGAATTAATGTGTGAAGGAATTTGACTTGTTATTAATGTGTATATATGTATAAATTGAGAGGGAAAATGTGCCATTCTTTGGTTCTGCAGAAAGCACTGAAGTAGAGAGATTCTGTATAAGACTATCTGCTGTGTGAGTGGCATTCTTCTTAATCTACCAATCAGTTTAAGAGGTGAGTTGATAACTTTTAAGGGAATGTATGTGGTGCATTTTATTTTTAGTAAGAGTAATGTGTTTATCCTTCTAAAGTGTGTCTGCATTTGGATAACTAATGTGATAAAATCATTTTGTAAGTTAATGTGTTTAGTGAGTCATCTTTGTGCAATAAAGTGCAGTACTAAAAAATGTAGAATGTGCGCAGTCACTTTTTTAGTTGTAGAGTAGTTAATAGTGTTGCTTGCTTACAATTAGACTTGTGTTCTAAATCTTACTCACTTTCCCTCTCATCATAGTGCTCATCATGTTATGTTATGTTATGTTACATACATTTGTAACGCGCACAGCTGCCCCATCTAAGGGGCGTCCTGGCGCGTGTCAGGTAATATGCAACACCTACATGGAAACACAACAGATAAAAGACACAGATGGCGAGTTTATTAAAACAAAAAGGTCTTTAAAGCTTTACGAAAAGCTAAAAGGTCATCTAATAACCGCAGCTCTACCGGAAGGGAGTTCCAGAGCTGAGCCGCTCTGACCCGGAAGGACCGGCCACCAGCCCGACACAACCTGAATCGAGGGACCACAGTGAGAGCGTGACCCAAGGATCTCAGGGGCCGGGAGGGCACATACCAGGACAAAAGGTCCGCAAGGATTGGGGGACCCTCTCCCCTCAGGATCTTGAACGCCAGACACAACACTTTAAACTGGATTCTGGCTCTGACGGGCAGCCAATGCAGAGATCTCAGTGTGCTGGAAATGGGGCTAGTACGGGGTAAGCCCACTATGGCTCTCGCCGCGGCGTTCTGAACACGCTGGAGGCGAACAACCTCAGCCAAATTGGAGCCTACCAAAAGAGAGCTTGCATAGTCCAGGCGAGATAACTCAGTAGCCTGGACTATCAGCTGCCTAGTACTGTGGTCAAAGAACTTCAGAATGGGCCGCAACGACCGTAAGATGCCGAAGCAACAGGCCGCGGTTTTCTTAGAGTGGACCTCAAAGGAAAGCACAGGGTCCATCCATACTCCCAGGTTCTTTAGTTCAGTGACCGGAAGCGGGGCCGGCCCCAGCTCCGCAGGCCACCACCTGTCCCCCCAAAGATCCGCCCTCCTACCGACGATCATGATCTCCGTCTTCTTCGCGTTGAGCTGGAGACAGTTGTTCTTCATCCAGCTCGCCACCGCCCTAAGTCCACTCTGAAACCTGGGGGCTCCTTGTCCTCATAGTCCCTCCTGTCCTCATATTCCCCCTCTGTCCTCATTGTCTCCTCTGTCTCCTAATACTTTCACTTCTTTTTATACTCCCTCCTCTGTCCTCTTACTCCTCCCTCTGTCATCATACCTCCCTCTTGACAATTTTCCTGTCAGTATACATACACTGCTGCATACAGTCTTGTGCAGATTTACAAGCCCCTTGCGCCTCTTTGTTGTTCTATTCTGTCACTTTTTAGATGTAATGTTGGCGTAAATAATGCAGCAGATTGGAAATATATTTGCAAAATGAGTCAGGGTTGTCCACTGAAATGTAGTAGTTATATACATAGAATGTGTGCAGTCACTTAAACGTTTTAGTGAAGTAAATGTGTTTTGGTAAAATGTATGGTCTCATATTTTTTGCCTAGAATCACACTGAGCGTCTGTGTGTTTTGGTGAAATGTGTGGTCTCATATTTTATGCCTAGTATCACACTGAGCGTCTTTTTCCATAATCTCCCCCTCTCTCCTCACAGTCTACCTCTCTCTACTTATACAGTCCCTCTCTTCTGATATTCCCTCTGATTCCTTATTCTCACTTTTCTTTTCTCATAGTGCTCTTTGTCCTTATAGTCCCCTCTGTCCTCATATTTCCTCCCTGTCCTCATTGTCTCCTCTGTCTCCTAATACTCCCCCTTCTTTTTATTCTCCATCCTCTGTCCACTTACTCCTCCCTTTCTCATCATACCTGCCTCTTTACAATTCCCCAGTCAGTATACATACACTGCTGCATACACTCTTGGGCAGATTTACAAGCCCCTTGTGCCTCTTTGTTGTTCTATTGTGTCACTTTTTGGATGTAATGTTGGCAAAAATAAAGCAACAGATTGAAAATGTTTTTGCAAAATGAGTCAGGGTTGTCCACTGAAAGGTAGTAGTTATATATATGGAATGTGTGCTGTCACTTAAACGTTTTAGTGTAATAAATGTGTTTTGGTAAAATGTATGGTCTCATATTTTTTGCCTAGAATCACACTGAGCGTCTGTGTACATTAAGGAATTATACTTTCCCCTTTTTCTATAATCTTCCCCCTCTCTCCTTACCGTCTATCTCTCTCTACTTATAGTGTCCCCTCTCTTCTGATATTCCCTCTTATTCCTTATTCTCACTTTTCTCTTCTCATAGTGGTCTTTGTCCTTATAGTCCTCCCTGTCCTCATATTTCCTCTCTGTCCTCATTGTCTCCTCTGTCTCCTAATACTCGCCCTTCTTTTTATACTCCCTCCTCTGTCTTCTTACTCCTTCCTCTTTCCCCATTCTAGCCCAAAAATAATGTAGTAAATTGCAAAATTAGTCAGTGTTTTTCACTGAAATGTAGTAGTTATATACATGGGATGTGTGCAGTCACTTAACCATTTTACAGTAGTAAATGTGTTTTGGTAAAATGCACGGTCTCATATTTTTTTGTCTAATATCACAGTGGTTGTCTGTGTACATTAAGGAATTATATTTGCTCCTTTTTCTATATTATCTCTCTCTTCTAATATTCCCCACACTTTCCTCACACTCCCGTTGTCTTTCCTTATACTCCCCACTCTCTCTTGATATTTCCCCTCTTTTCTCATTCTCACCCTTCTCTGCTCATACTCCCCCTGTGTCTTTATACTCCTCCCTGTCTTCATAATCTCCCCTCTCTCCTCTTACTTCTCCCTGTCTCCTCATACCACCCCCTTTTTCTTATATTCTCTTTCTCTTTTGTCCTCATACTCCTTCTCTCTGTGTTCATATTCTCCTGTCTCTCTTCATATTCCTCTTCTCTTCTCATTGTTTCTCCTCTCTCTTTATACTTCCCCTTTCTCTTCATACTCCCTGTTCTTTTCTCTTACTCCTCCCTGACTCCCTGCATACACTCTGCAGCACTTTCCTCATACTCCCTGTCTTTTCATACTGACCTCTCTCTTTATATTTTCCCCTCTCGTCATACTCCTCCCTCTTTCCTCATACCCCTTTCACTCTTCATAATTCCCATCTGTTTATACTCCTCCCTTTCTCCTCATACTGTACTCTCTGCTCTTGTATACCTCTTTTCTTCCTATGCTCCCCTTTTCCTCACATTCTCCCTCCTCTCTTCTGGTAGTCTCCTCTCTCTCCTTATACACACCCCTCTTTCCTTATACTCCTTTTTTGTCCTCATACTTGCGCCTCTTGCCACATATTCCTTCTTTTCTCTTCATACTCCTTCTCTCTCTTCTTATACTGCCCCCCTCTCTCCTCACTCTCTCTCTCTCTCTTCTTATACTCTCCCTTCTCTCCTCATACTCCCACCTCTCTCCTCATACTCTCCCTTCTCTCTTCATACTTTCCACTCTCCTCATACTCCCGGTATCCCCTAATACTGCAGTGTCTGCTTATACTCCCCCCTCTCCTCATATTTTCCCTTCTCTCATACTTCTCCTTCTCTTGTTTTACCTCCTTCTATTCTCATACTCCCACCGTTGTCCTCATAATCCCCTGTTTCTTCTTATAACTAATAGAATAGTATATTTCATATATTTATTTTTATAATAGATTCTATTTATCAACACTGAAAAAAAATCATCATGCCTTCAAAAAGTGAAAAGAGGAAACAACAAAAGAAAGTTTATTTTTTTAAAGCGAAGTCATCCACAAGATTTACCTGAAGAACAATGTGTGAACAAAAAGAAAAAAAGTCCTGGTAAGAGAACGAAGATTTTTTTGAGGAAATTATCAAACACTGAGAGTAGTGTACACAATGTGAAAAACACAAATTGTGTATCTGTAAATAAAAAGAAAAGGAAGAAAAAAGAGAACAACCATGGGAATTCATCTTGTAAAAAAACGGTGTATAGTAAAATGAGGAAGAATCAATTTTAGGAAATTAGAAAAAGAATGTTTTATAATAGAGTTTTGCCGAATTTGATCAAAGAAGTGAAGAAATGTAAAAAAAAAAAACAGCATTTTATAAGAAGAAGAAACAGATAGAAAATATAGTTGAGAAAGCTTTCAAATTGAAAAATTCGATCACTAGATAAGCCAATCCATTTAATGAAGGCCAAAAGTAAGTGGAGAAGAGTAATTAACGGAAGTCATTTTTCTGAGGTCTTTTGGGTGAATGGAAACATAGGTCAAGTTCTGAGCCTTTTTTTAATGAAGAGAGTTACCTTCAGAGTATTGATTTGTTGCATGCAGTTGACACTAGTGGTCGTGCTTATGAGTTTAGAAATGGTTGTCCGATTGAGAAAGAGAAAATTGTTCCTTGAAATGCAGAAGAGGTGTTAGCTGATGACGTTTTAGGGAGACATCCTAAAGCTCCAGTGTACACTTGGAATTGCAGTAGTATCTGTAGTTTACGGCAGGAATCTATTGATTTTGTACGCAATTTCTTATGCAATCATGCTAAGAAAAGTGTTAAACAAAAGATTAAGATGTTGCAAGGACTAAACCCTTGCAGAGTGAGAGAAAATACTGGTTTGCAAGGTCATTCTGGCTTGTCTTTCTAAAAAAGTAAGTTGAAGTGTTTTTCACCATTTCAGGATGTTAGAGGTACATCATACTCAAATGAGAAAATTAGTCAGAACGTTGTATTACGCAAAAAGTCCAGCACTAATGTTAAAAAAGTTGAACAGTGCTCTTTTGCGTGGATCTGTATCAGATGTACTGAATGTTTGAGATGAAATTTAGGTTAGTTACTTTGGTCCTGAGGAAGACAGTTTAGAAATTGATACATTAATAGAAGGAAATGGTGAAGAGAATGTACAACTGGTACATTGACAGAGCTGCACACTCAGTACTGGGATAGCAGGACCCACTGCTGCTCAGGATTGAGGTGCATCATTGGATCTGTGTGTGTGTCTCAGCATTGTCTAGGAGCAGTTCCTAATGGAGGTACATTGGTAGAGCTGCACACTCGGTATTGGGCCAGCAGGACCCACTGCTGCTCAGGACTGAGGTGCATCAACAGATCTGTGTGTGTGTCTCAGCGTCGTCTAGCAGCAGTTCCTAATGTAGGTATATTGGCAGAGCTGTGCACTCAGTACTGGGATTGCAGGACCCACTGCTGCTTAGGACTGAGGCGCATCAACGGATCTGTGTGTGTGTCTCAGCGTCGTCTAGCAGCAGTTCCTAATGGAGGTACATTGGCAGAGCTGGGCACTCAGTACTGGGATAGCAGGACCCACTGCTGCTTAGGACTGAGGTGCATCAGCGGATCTGTGTGTGTGTCTCAGTATTGTCTAGCAGCAGTTCCTAATGGAGGTACATTGGCAGAGCTGCGCACTCTGTACTGAGATAGCAGGACCCACTGCTGCTCAGGATTGTGGCTCCTCATTGGATCTGTGTGTGTTTCTCAGCATTGTCTAGGGGCAGTTCTTAATGGAGGTACATTGCCAGAGCTGAGCACTCCGTACTGGGATAGCAGGACCAACTGCTGCTCAGGACTGAAGTGCATCAACAGATCTGCGTGTGTGTCTCAGCATTGTCTAGGAGCAGCTCCTAATGGAGGTACATTGGCAGAGCTGCACACTCTGTACTGGGCCAGCAGGACCTACTGCTGCTCAGGACTGAGGTGCATCAGCTGATCTGTGTGTGTCACTGTTGTCTAGGAGCAGTTCCTAATGGAGGTACATTGGTAGAGTTACGCAGTCAGTACTGGGCCAGCAGGGGCTGCTGCTGCTCAGGATTGAGGTGCCTGAGCTGGAGTGTCTGGGCCTTGACTCGTACAGTGCACAGGTGTTAGGTCAGGAATGAGACTGACCCCTAAACCTTTCCTTGGAGCACTATTTGCACAGAACCACCTCAGCAGATCCAAACAGCATAAGTCTTTCAGATCTCGTCTATACAGCAGTTAATGATGTAATCAAGATGCATCTTTTTCCATTAAATGTTCAGTACTTGTAAAAAAAAAATAAAAAAAAAAAGAGAATGTACAACATTGTAGTACAGAACATTTTGAGCAAGAAATTACAAAGTTTAAGGTGATTTCAGGTGAAAGGCCAAATTATTCTTGTATTTGTTGTTGACAAACTCATTCTAAAAATCAGACCAGGACTGTTGATCTGTATTTAAAAAGTGAAAAGGAAAATAATAATGAGTGGATGGAATTTGCAACTTATTTGTTGGTAGAGAATTGTTTTGATTTGGGTTCTGATCAGCATATTTGTAAATATTGTTATAACAAATTAGACGAGAACAAAATGCCTGCTAGAGCTGAGCATAATAATCTTGAGTTGGTAAATATTCCTTCTGAACTGATGGATTTAAATACCTATAAGTCTATTCCTATTCAATGTGTGAATCCATTTCAGGCTATTGTTCGTATGGAGCTTAAGACAGGAAAATTGCCTCCTTCAGATTTACAGAGAGGATTAAAGGGAAGAGTTGTATATTTGCCTCTAGATTTAAAGAAAAATATTGAAAAAATTGGTGTAGAAAATGTAGAAGATCAACCTCTTGTTAATGGCATTCCTACTAAGAGTCAGAAAATCTGGCAAGAATTAGTGGATGTTAGGAAAGTGAAAAAGGCAACATTGTATCTGGTAAAAAATAATCAATACTATAAAATGTGTATGCGGGAGAAGATGAAATAACTGTAGAAGAAGATAGTGACTCGCCATCGGGACAAATTGAAAAAGTGGATGTGCCCAGAACTGAAGAAATCTACGAACATTACAGTGTTCATCCACTTCATTCCAAAGAAGTGATGGGGAACACTATAGAGTTATTTCAAATGAAAGAAGCAAAGGGAAGTCCCATTAGTGTATGGAAAAAAGCTTGGAAGCTCGTTGTTTCCAACAAGAAAAGGAGGACGATATGATGATCGACCTGTGCAGATTCCTGCATCTGAATATCGGACATCAAGATTATATGTAGAAGATCCAAGATTTCGACAATGTATTCCGAATTTGTTTCATTTTTTGTTTGAGAGTGACTTGTCTGGACTTTCTTATGCAGTGTACCATATATTGAAAACAGATGTACATCTGCAAAATGTTTTGGCAAAGGAATTTATGGATAAAGTACAGCAGAAAGATAATGTTTTGGAATCTCAGCTAATTAATCTCATGGCATGTCAGCGTGGTACTAATGAGTATTGGTACTGTCGTCATGGAGAACTTAAATGTATGCTAAGGAACTTAGGAACTCCTACATGGTTCCTTACTCTAAGCTGTGCTGAATATTCTTGGGATGATTTACTTGAATTTTTTCGAGAGGCAAATCCAAATATACTAAATATTGAACACAAGACTCCTGGAGAATTGTGCTCTTTGGATCCAGTTAATGTGTGCAGGTATTTCAATCATAGATTTGAAGCTATGATGTCTTTTATCACCAATAAAAAAATCTTCCTCTTGGAGAGGTTATGGATTTCTTTTGGAGAAATGAGTATCAAGCGAGAGGTGCTCCGCACATACATATGCTAATATGGATCAAAGATGCTCCCAAGTTTGGAGCAGACTCAGATGATACTGTGTTGTCTTTTATTGAAGAATATGATACATGTGATATACCCAAAAGTACAGAAGATAAGGACTTAAGACAACAAGTCTTATGATTCCAAAGCCATCGTTGTGAGAAATACTGTCGTCAAAAGTACACATCTAAGGACAAATTCTATACCAAATTTCGTTTTGGATTTCCACATCCTGTAATATCGAAAGGAAGTGTGAACGGTTTTATGTCATCTTTGTGATATACTATTACAAGAAAGTACCCAAAAAATACCTACAACTTAAGAAGAAATGAAGACTCAAAACACATAAATGACTACACCCCAGTCATTTTGTCCATGGTTAATGCGAACATGGATATTCAATACGTTGTGGACAATTCCTTTGCTGCTGCTCGATATGTAACATCCTACATAACAAAATCAGAAAATACGGAATTGAAGGAAATTTGGGAAGAGATTTCCCACAAGAAGAGTCTAAGTAAGAAAGTATATACTTACAGTTTGAAGATGTTATCTCATCGAGAAATTGGAGCATATGAATGCTCGGATTGCTTATCATCTGCAAGTCTATACTCCAAATCTAGAAGAATCATTTGGGTGAGTCTAGGTCTTGCTGCAACACAAAATCGAGTACTTAAATCTATACCAGAAATTGAATATTTAGCTGAAGAAGAGCCAGAAAGTACAGATATTGTGAAAACGAATATGTTGGATACATATTATCCAAATAGAAGTCATCATCTTGAGAACATTTGTCTCTATGAAGTGCTGCAAAACTATATTTTTAAACAGAATATTAAAGAAAACATCAACAATGGTATATATGCCGTGATTGGTTCTGAAGGATGTTTGTTAAAACAAAGAAAAGGACATTTAATTAATGACCGTAAACTAAGTTGCGAAACTCCTGACAAAAGGGAATTTTACTATTTAGCTCTTTTGCAACTTTTCAAGCCGTGGCATTCAGAATTGAATTACTTGGAGATTTTGAGAGCTATGAAGATTCCTTTAACGCAAGTAAAGATACCATAGAATGTCCTGTTTTAGCTAATTATGTGAAAATGTTGAACGACAAAATTGAGCAAGAAACTACAATTGAAGTTGAGATTGCTAGAGACAGTTCTCAAGACAGTCAGACTTCTGCTCCATTGAGTCAGGATCCACTAGGAGAACCAATTGTTCAAAATGAAGCAGCAACTGCTATGGAAGAGGTGGAAACAGCAATGTATCAAGCTCAAGAAGATGTAACAAACTTAGGAAACTTAGAAGAACACCTAAATGTTGAGCAAAAACAAATTTATGAGCAAGTGAGAGACCAGATTGACCATGGATTACTTCATGAAAAGAAAGAGTGCTCTTGCTCATCATTTCAACCTATCCGAATGTACGTCAGTGGACAAGCTGGAACAGGAACATGTTTTTTTAAATAAAGGAATTACAACTTATGTACTTAAAAGAAGAGAGTCGCATTTGTCTTGTGTTGTCACTGCTCCAACTGGGTTGGCAGCACACAATATTAAAGAAATTACTTTACATCGTTTATTAATGCTACCAGTAGAGCAGGAAAACAAATTGGAATACCACACGCTATCTGGAGATGCTTGTTGTGAAGTTTCAAGAGTATTGAAGAAAATGAAACTTCTCATTATTGATGAGATAAGCATGGTATCAAACTTAATGCTTGCCTTTGTGCATTTAAGAATGCAGCAAATTCTTAAAACAGAGTCGGACGTAATATTTGGAGGAAAGCACGTCATAGTTTTTGGAGATCTACTACAACCTACTCCTGTTAAAGGACAACCCGTGTTTAAAACACTGGCGCATGAAGATTCCAGAAAGCCTTTGGGGAGCATTGGAAATGTTAACATTTGGTCATTTTTTGAATATATGGAACTTATTACAAATATGCGAAAGACAAATGATGCTGATTATGGAAGTATTCTTCAAGATATAAGAATTAGGAAAGTGACTGAACATGGCAAAGTAGCTTTACAGAGACGATTACTTTCCAATTTGTTTCCAAATGAAAATGTTGTTCCTGAGAAAATATATATGAGAATTGCAGAAAACAAATCTGTAATCTGCTTGATGCCAACCCTGCGTGAATGTTCTATATTCAATGAAGAAATGTTAAAGTTGGAAAATGAAGACATTATTAAATTGGAAGCTATTGATAAAATAGAACATGAAGGAATTACTATTATTTTGAGCGAAAAGTTGAGGAGGAAATTGGATTCTTTAGAGAAATCGATAAGTAAAACTGTTGGTCTAGAAAAGAATTTATATGCATGTGTAAACTGTAGGGTAATTTTACGACGTAATTTGAATGTGGAAAAAGGTTTAGTAAATGGAGCAATGGGTAAAATTGTTGATTTCGTTAATTATGTAAATAGAGATGGTATTGAATTTTTAAAAATCAAATTTGATGAAATTGTAGAAGTACAACATTTTAGTCGTTGTTAAGCTCGGTTTTTGCTTGTAAAAGATTTGTATTTTTGCAGAAAACAGTTTCCTATTTCTTTGGCATATGTGGTGACCATTCATAAATCTCAAAGTTTAAGTGTAGATAGTGCTTTAGTGAATATTGGAAGTACAGTGTTTAAAGAAGGTATGGCATATGTTGCTTTGTCTCGAGTGAGAACTTTATCTGGATTGTACTTGATTGATTTGGATGAGACAAAAATTCATGCAGATGCGAATTGTGTGAAGGAATATATTAGGTTAAGAAGATAATATGCACCCAATTTAGGTCAATATCCAGTATTTGAAAAGCGTGTGGTAGATAGAAAAAGAAGATTGGAGAATATATGTAGTGAAGTTGTGGAGAAAGAAAAAAAACAAGATGAAGTTGTGATTGTAAGCAAAAGGAAAAAGGACAGTGTTGAAGAGAATGTTGGTTATCAGTTTGAAAATAGTTCTGGTGTCAACTGCTATGCTAATGTAGTTGTTAATGTTGTTGTTTTTTCTTGAAAGTTTGCAACAGCAAATTGTTGAAAATCGGTAAGAAAGATTCAATTCATTGTTGTATTCTGTTTATGAGAAATGTAGTAGTGATAAAAGTAAAAAAACTAAGTGGTTCTGATATTTGAAATGTTTTGGACATATGTTCTGGTTGTACTCAATTTATGCAGAATATTCAGCATCATTGTTAGGAATTTCTAATGTATATGCTTGTTGTATTAGAAGATGAAGGTATAGATATTGAAAACCCTTTTGGCCTTTCTCATGAATGGCAACATGACTGTGAAAATTGTTTGTTTACATATAGCACTAACATAGACTGTGAAAGATTTATATATTTGACTTTACCAGACTGTGAATTAGTGTTTTTTAACAATCTAGCTAGAGGAGCAAGCCAAAACATGGAGTGTAGCCAACGTAGATCAGAAATGTCAGCAACATAATTTATACAAAGATATGGACATTATGTAATTTTAATGCTGGAACGTTGTAGAGCTGATGAAGGGAAATTGGAAACTTTAATTAAAAATGTTGTAGCTACTCAACTATCAATATCAGGAAGAACTTTTGCAGCTGTAGCAATTATTTTTCATGATGGACCTTCTACAACATCTGGACATTACACTGTTTATTTAAAATGTCTGAAAGGTTGGATACATTGTAATGATAGTTAATTGGTTTTTAAACAACGTTTGCCTAAAGAGTTACCAAATTCTTACCTTATATTTTTAAAGCCAAAATTTTAGGAACAAACTTTGGCCTTTCAGGATTACTGCTGTTAAGGTAGGTTGTCTGGTGTTGTAGAGTAGTTTATAAGTGAGGGTGAGGAGCTTGAAGGTGATCCTCTTGTTGACGTGAAGCCAGTGTAGATCTGTCAGGTGGTGGATGATGTGGCTGCGGCAGGGGATGTTGATAATCAGTCGGGGAAAGTGTTTTGGACTCGTTGTAGTCATTGTAGGTGTTTGTCCGAGTTGAGATTTAGAGAGTTGATCCTTATGCAGTTTGTAACGTCTTTCGTGGTATGTGGCTCCTTGGTGAAGGAGAAGATGAGTTGGGTGTCGTTGTCTTAGCAGATAATGTTCAGGTTGTGATGGTGGGCCACTTGTGTTAGGGTGCCATGTAGATGTTGAATAGTGTCTAGTTGAGGGATGAGCCCTGGGGGACGTTGTAAATGATGTCGGTGGATCAGAAAGGTGGGAGACGGATGCTGAGGATTAGTACTGAAGAACTTCTGAACTAAGAATTTGAGATATACTATTTGGCCATGAGGAAAAGTATATAAAACCATTAAGGACTATTTGTTGTATATTTTGTCAGCATATATTTGTAAGTAACTTTATTTGCAGTGTATAAAAACTAATGACAGTGTTTTGTTATTTTAAGATTGTTTGAGATATCTCATAGTTATGTAAGAAATTGCTGTTAGAAAAAAACATTCAATATGTTTTATTTCTATTTTTTAGATTGTTATTGAGAATGTTGAATTTTTTTTAAGATAATCTTATTGATTGTCTTTTTTTTTGCCTGCTGTTATGTGATGAGTACTATTGAACTCACTCTTTCTAGTGAAATTCAATATATTCTGAGAACAGCAAAAAAGGCAAATGAAATGCTTTACAAAATATTTTGTGTTGTAAAAGATATATTGTAAATATTTTTTTGTCTTCCACAGATGCTAATTTTATAATATATACTTTTTTTATTATTTATTATTTTGAAGGTAAGTATAAGTAACTGTTAAAAATGGTCGATGGGATGTGCTTCTACAGAGCTGAAGTAACAAAACATGAATGGAGTACATAAGTGTGTAAAGATGGTTTGAATATTTTATAGACATTTGAAAAAATTAAAATATATATACGAGTGTACCAGTATTCTTTGCATTTTACTACAACACATCTACTAGTTTGGAACAGGTAAGGTGAATAGACATATTGTACTTTTTTTAATACTGCCTTTTATTATAACATCCTTAGTTTTTTCCTATAGTGATAAGGAGTGACTGGTTTGCAAATTTAAGAACATTTTAAAACTGAACATTCATATAAATAATTATATTTATATAATTTTATAAAGTAGTTGAGAATGGGAAAAAATTAATGCTGCAGATATCAGCTGTGATTTCCTAGATGAAACTTTGGATGCTGATTTTGTGGAAGCATTAGATGACATCGAGTTTGATCATATGACTTTTGAAATTGATAACCAGGAAAATGAAATACCCGATGAAAATATTTTAGAAGCTCTACTAAATTAAGAGATGTTACAAGAATAAATGTATTATTATATAATAATAATAATGGTTTGAGACACTCTTCTTGCAGAATTGTAATCATTCAGCTAGTACCCAAGTACTCATGGTGCAAAGTGGACCTAAGGGCATGGACTGCTTCAAACCCCTATAGACTATGCATGCACTCTTATATGCACCGGCAAACTTGCCTTTTATATCTTCTATTCCCCAGTCTGTATCCTTATACTTTGAGCAAACACTCTGTCATTGCTGATTCAGTATTGTACTGAGCTATTCAGCAGAATGTCCTTATCTATGCAGTGTGCTAAAACTGAAGCTCTCATAAATTTAGATAGTCACTCTCCTTGCAGAACTGTAATCATCCAGTCAGTACCCAACTACTCATGGAGCAAAGTAGGCTTCAGGACATGGACATCTTTAAACCCCTATAGACTATGCTTGCAGTCTACTATGCACCTGCAAACTTGCCTTTTATACCTTCAATTTCCCAGTCTGTATCGTTACACTTTCACCAAACACTCTCACACTACTGTTTCAGTATTGTAGTGAACCATACAGCAATATGCGCTTATCTATATACTGTTCTAAAAGTGAAGCAGTTACACATTCAGCTTGACACTGCTTGCAGAACTCTTATCATCCAGTCAGTACCCAAATATTCATATAGTAAAGTAGGACTTAGTGTATGGACTGCTTCAAATCCTATTTACTATGCATGTACTCTTCTATGCACCTGAAAACTTGCCATTTAAACTTTTAATTACCCAGTCTCTATCCCTATACACCCTCCAACACTTTGCCACTACTGTTTCAATATTGTAGTGAGCCATATTGCAATATATGCTTATCTATACACTGTACAAAAAGTGTAGCAGTTATACATTCAGCTCTAAACTCTCCTTGGAGAAGTGTAATCATTCTGCCACTACCCAAGTAGTCATGCAGCAAAGTAGGCCTAAAGGCATGGACTGCTTCAAACACCTATAGATAATAAATGCACTTTTCTAAACATCTGCAAACTTGACTTTTAAACTTTGAATTGCCCAGTCTGTATCCTGACACTTCCTCCAAACATTTTGCTACTCCTATTTTAGTATTGTAGTGAGTTATACATCAGTATGTTCTTATGTATGCACTGTTCTAAAAGTGAAGGTGCTATATATTCAGCTAGACAATCTCTTAGTAGAAGTGTAAGCATTCAGTCGGTTTCCAAGTAGTCATGCACCAAAGTAGGCATTAGGGCATGGACTGCTTCAAATCCCTATAGACTATGCATTCATTGTTCTATACACCAGCAAACTTGCTTTTTAAAACTTCAATTGCCCAGTCTGTATCATTACCCTTTCACCAAACACTCTCACACTACTGTTTTAGTATTGTAGTGAACCATACAGCAGTATGTGCTTATCTATACACTGTTGTAAAAGTAAAGCTGCTATACATTTAGCCTCACACTCTCCTTGCAGAATTGTATTCATTCAGCCAGTACCCAAGTACACATGGTGCAAAGTGGGCCTTAGGGCATGGACTGCTTCAAACTCCTATAGACTATGCATGCACTGGTCTATGCACCTGCAAATTTACCTTTTATATGTTCAATTCCCCAGTCTCTATCCTTACACTTCCATCAAACCCTCTGTCACTCCTGTTATAGTTTTGCAGTGACTCATTGATCAGTGTGTAGTAATCCATTCACTACATTCAAACACTAATCAGCAGATGTACAATAATTGGTACATCCCCAGAGATATGCCAGTTATTGTGCACAGTGACATCACCACCATGGATGCACCGTATTTTACAATGTGGTGTATTATGGGGCAAAAACGGCACAGATATGTGATGTATTTGTGTTGTGAAGGCGGCTCACAATGCTGTGTTTCAGGCAGGTGCAGGGTTTTGACACAGCATAAGCCCAAAAGTGACTGAATGAAATCTTATAGATTTCACTTAGTCACTTTTAGGAGGCGTTCCTGCACCAGAATACCCCCCACCCCCTGTGCAGGAAAGCCTCCTTCTGGCACAGGGCTTTACAATGTGATGCACCTTCCATATGCGTCACATTGTTAATACCACACACCATAGCACATCTATTGCACCACCGATGCGACACAAAAGTGACGCAACAGATGTGTAAAAGAGGCACAAGGGGGGGTGTACATCCGCTCCTAACACATACAAATTCACCCAGGCAGTTTCACCAGCAGTGCAAATTGAAGCATAGACTTGTAACATATGTATGTGCATATGTTACATTCAAGTGCTTCGGAGGTACTACAGTATACTATAGGTAACTACCTTATAGCTTTATGCTGTAGCGTTTCCTTATAGTTCTGCACTTTCACATTCACCATACACTAGTAATGTATTCATTCATTCATTTAAGAACTACACATTCATTCTGACAAACTTTTACATACTAAAATAGAAATATAGTTCTTTCTTTGACCAGTGAAGGTAGTTCTAAAAATCTAAAAAGAACTGTTTTTTTTGTGTTTTTAGTTTTCAATTTTTTTTGTATTTTTTCAACAGGTTTTTTTTTTTAAACCCAAAACATGGAACTGGAAACAAAAAAACTGTGGAACAGGACCAAAAAAGTAAAAAAAAATAATAATGTTTTGGTCAACGGTGCTCTTCTTTCCACTTCACAATGAGGTCAATAGACTGCTCACAGTAACAAAGTAGTTATTTGCAATATTTACAATGAATACTGAGATCCGCAAACTGTGGCACAATATTAGGATGCGGGCTGCTCGGAGGAGGTGGTGGTGCAATTGAGGTACTAGGGACTGCAGGTTCAGGATTCTCCTGCAAGCTTTGGGTAGCCATCCTTGCAAAGTTATTTGGATGCAAATTTTTGGCATGGCGAACCATGCTGGCTGTCCCGAAAGAGTACTTTTTAGTGTGGCCACCCCTGGAAAGGGTAACCTCATAGATCTTGCTAGTTACTTTCGGTGTGTTGACTTTTCTCTGTCCCTCAGGATATGTAAAAAACTTCCAAATGAAAGCTTCTTTTCTCTTTTTCTGAGGGGGTTCAGCAATAAATTCTTCCGTAGAGGAATGTTCTGATGAAGTCTGAAAAGAAGAGCAGCCATTGTAGAGTTTGGTTCTA
This sequence comes from Lissotriton helveticus, assembly GCF_964261635.1. NCBI lineage: Eukaryota > Metazoa > Chordata > Amphibia > Caudata > Salamandridae > Lissotriton > Lissotriton helveticus. The sequence continues at coordinate 748,376,819 of NC_136059.1, read as the reverse complement.
AAGGACTACAGCTCCACAGAATAGATGCTTCTTCTATGAAAGGCCAAGTAGAATGATAAAAATGGGAGGGGTCTTTCAACAGTTGAAATAGGAAGTGTTATGAACCAATCAAATCTCTTCTTTTGAAAGTCACATTGCTTTGTGTACGCTTGCGGTGCGCTTAAGGTGCTCTTACGCTGCGAGTACGTACGATGTACCGCCGCGATTTGCGTAATTGCTTTTCAAAGTAATATACGCTTATTAAAAGTTAAAAAAAAACCTATTTTTATGATTATCCCAGATAATGTCTTCCCTTAATATGTACATTAAATACATAAATATATGTTTTTGAACCATTACAAACTTTCGCGCCGTACGCGTACGGGGCTTCGTACATGACGTCACACGGAAGCGTTGATGCAACGCGTAACGTCAAAGCGCATTCATAACGTATGTGCGGGTACGTGCAGGGTACGATTTGCCGTACAAAGTATGGTGCGATCACCGTATGCGTACAGTACGATTATAAAAAAAACTATGAAAAAAGAATTATATATAATTTAATTTTAATATTTTGAGAAAAAAAAATTAATTAAAAATATATTTTGGAATTTAGTTTTATTATTTTACATTAAAAATATGAAATATAATTAAAAAAATAAAATAAATATAAATATTTATAATAAAAATGTAGGAAATTAGTATAAAAAGAAAGAAATATAATAATTAATACAGTTAAAAATGATCATTTACAAAACCTTTGAAATTCACTGAAAACACCATAGGTTTTATACACTTTATAGTTAGGAATTAGCATTTAAAAAGCCTTGCAAATTCACTGAAAAAACATAGGTTTCAGCCACGTTATAGTTAGGAATTAGCATTTAAAAAACCTTAGAAATTCACTGAAAAAACCATAGGTTTCACACATGTTATAGTAAGCTGGACATTTCACTCAAAGAAAACCATTGAAATTCCCCCGTTATAGTTAGTTCAGCTAACTATAACTCGCGCGCCCGCAATGCACTGCGGATGGCGTCACATATTACATCACTCATGACATGGTCAGTGACATCACTCATGACATCATTGAAGACATCTCAAATGACATCACTGATGACATCACTGATGACATCATCCTTGTGAAAGAGTGGCAGACCTCCTCTCACCATAATATAACCTTTGATAAACACATTGAAAAATAGAAACTAAAATTTTCAAAACAATGGAGATACCAAGACCAGTTACAACAACCTATTCAGTAATTAAAAAATCTAAATACATATCCACTCATTCACCAACAGTTCTATATAGTCACTCATACATGCACTCACTCAGAGCCTTGTCAGATGAAGGCTATTTCAGGGTCCTGTGTTTGGCCTATTGCAACAACCTGTCGGCACGAAACGTCCTTAAAAAGGAAGACATAGTCAGCAACATACTGACTACCTGCAGAAGAGTCTGCACTTATTTCAGCCATTTTTTAAAGCCGGAAGCAGCTGCAGTTATTTAGCATAATAACAGAGCACCAGTTAAAGCACTGATACAGGAGGTGCCAACACTTTGAAGCTCCACCTTTTACATGCTGCAACGTCAGTTTGAGCAGTACAAACAGATCAATGACTGCGTTATTCAAAGAGGAGGGGATGCAGTTGGGAAAGCTATGTCCACGGATGGGGACAAATTGGGCCTAGTGAAATGCTCCATGTTTTCACATGGAAAGTTAGCAAGGAAGATAGTACAATGGACCAAGCTATCCCATTGTTGCATCTCCTACAAGACCAGGTAAATAAGGCAACAGAAAAGTTTGCGCCTGCAGGTTTGAATGAAAACACAGAAGCACATGACTTGGTTGAGACCTTAGTTCTGCGCTTGGCTTCTAATATAAGACTACAACATGATATCATTGAGTTCAAAGGGTACATATGTGGCACACTACTTGATCCATGGTACAAAAAAATTCGGCCCACTTTCGTTCCTTTTTCTGAAAGGGATGTTTTAAAATAAAAGAGGTGAATTGCAGAGCAAACCAGAGACCTATCCACATTTGTGTTATAGACATTAGGGACAAGGCCTGTCCTCCTCAAATATCTATTGCCTAGTGCCTATTCCTTTTTGCACCACTTAGCACTAGAAGGGCTGCCCCATACAATTATTTATTACCTACAAGTCTGCATGCCAATAGCAAATTCCTATGTGTTACCTGCATCAAAGATTACTGAGATACCTAAGTGTACTACATGTGCTTGGATTGGATGAGGGCACTTCAACTAGTGCAATAGTGAGTGACTGAATGCGTGAGTGATGATTTAAGTTGATTGATGATTCATTTGGTAGCAGACACTGAGGGGGGGAATGTGTTGAACTGTAATATTGGAAATTTCTCGAGATGATTATGGGTTTGCATTGTTTGGGGCTTGAGTGATGGGCGCTCATTTTGTTCTCTTAAGGTGATGATAAGCCCTTTCACACTTAGACAGATTTAAATATTTGCAGGTTGTTGGCATTTTTTCTGGTTCATAAGAGACCGGAACAGTCACTTTAGTTAACAAAGAAAAACCTATGCAAAATACTGCAATTCTGTTTCATGCTCCACTTGTTCTTCAACAGAGTTTGTGCAGGGAATTAAAATGAGAATGAAATTAATAATGGACGTTTACTGCACAAATTGTTCCACAGGTATTCCCCATATAAAATGTACCAGTTTCATCTTGGAAAAATCTATGTGAGGTTTGGTACAAAAGAACCCTGCAAGTGCCTACTTGAAGTCTGGTCAGGTGTATTCAGTAAAAAAAATCAACATTTGATATCACAATACAAAACGACTAGGTTACACCTCATTTACAATGAGCATTTAATGCTCACCTTTCACCTATATGGACAATTTATAGCTTTTCTTCCTACACCTATTAAAAAAACAGAATACACGTGATAGAACTGAATCACAAAGCTAAACGTACACTTGTGTAACTGTACTATTTTTTGCAATTTAGAAAGCTATTAAATAATTGTATGAGTAATATCTTTAAGACTGCTTATTTTTCTACATATGAGTATCTGTCATGAGTGTGGGGTCCTCACATTCATAGAGATACTCCTCATGAAGTTCCTTTGTGGATTCAAAAAATTGTAAACTTACAAAAAGGCCCCCTGGTTCTATCAATATTGCAGGTGCACAGCGTTATCATTTTTTTCATTGGTAAACAAGATGGCTACAGCTAAACAATATGGTGTTGGGGCTATTGTAGTAATTTCACAGCAAATACAAATAACTTCTAAGGGGGAAATTGTGTGTGTGTGTGTGTTAGAGAGAGAGGGGGAGAGAGAGAGAGAGAAAGAAAGAGAGAGAGCGAGAGAGAGAAAGATCTAGTGCAAAACTCAGAATAAAGATCCCTGTTTAAACTCCTCTTTGTGTATAGACATGCATTGTTTGACTTGGTTATCACTAATTCAATGTTGTTACTTCCTTATATGTGCTGTTTTTCACACCCACCTATTTCAGTAATAGATCTAGAGTACCACGTGTATTACAATCTGGGAGAGACTAAAAATAGAATATTTTTAATATTGTCAAACAAAGTATTTCTTCCAACCTATATCTGTATAGCATCCGTAAAAAGAAATGGTATTCTGTGACTGTAGAACTATGATTATTACTGCCAAAACATACTGCCCCCATGAGGAATATAGTGCAGATTTGTTCTTGAGGTTGTTTTATTATGTGTCACATTACCTTTCTTTTACTGTGCAACCCTGGAACAGCTTTTGGTTAATTAAACATTTTACAGCACACTAAAAATGCTACACGAAGTAAACAGTATTGCACACAAAATGAAAACTTGCATAAAATGACAGCAGTACAAATTCTACTTCTCCCCACAGTAACTGCTGCAATATGAATTTAAACATTATTCAGTTTTACTTTCACAGTGACCTTGGTCAGCAATTTCAAGAGTAATGCATCAATATATGATGAATTTTATGAATTGATGTTTCAGGCGCTGAACATCTTTCGGCTATACACAGGCATTTATTCATTTCTGTGTTTGGCTCTGGGACCTATTCTTTGCATTGCATTATGCATAATGCTGTGTTTCATATTGAGTATGGAAATAGATACATTAAATGAGATTCCTGCTTTTTGTAATCCTTCTAGACCACTATTCAACACAAAAGATGTTTTTTAAAACTGTTCCTAAACTAGATTATGAACTTTCTAATAGATCGGTCTGGACATAACCATCTTTCTGTCCATGAGTCTGTTTTAAGATTCCACTCTATCTCTAGATGCTGGTCTGCATGTTTCTGCCTATTGTAGTTCACGTTTATTTAAACATGTATTTATAACGCGATCGTTTTATTCATAGAAAACATTTAACAATAGAGGAATACAGTGGCACTTGTTATCCACGTATTTAATATTTCTAAGTTAATTTGCTGTCACTATGTATTTATATTTCTAATTAATAGGCACTTAAAAACGTAATTACTTTCAATCAGTCATTTATGTTCCTTTGTTTATGTAGAACATCATTGGTTTTCTGTGCTGAAGCAATGCAGTGTACCACCTTCCTGTGACCTCCATGAGTTGTGCTAGGAAGAGGCACTTCCTGATTGGCTCAGATGACTGAATGCCTGAGCTTTTGTGGTTTTAGTTTCTTCACTTTGTTCCTAATAAAATGATGAGAATGTTTTTCTCGTGTCCCCGTTATAGAAAAATTATAGATTTGGATATATATTCCTTATACGCGTTCTTCTGTGTCTGGCAAATTGTCTGTATAGGAACACAATTTTCTCCAGCCATTCTAGGCAATGTATATGAAAGACAACGGTCTCAAAGTGGTTTCCGCCGGAGCAGTGTAATAAAGCATGAGAATCAATCAATCAATCAATCAGAACATTTGTATAGCGCACTACTCACCCGGAGGGTCTCAAGGCGCTGGGGGGGGGGGGTCCGCTACTGCTCGAACAGCCAGGTCTTGAGCTGCTTCCTGAAGGCGAGGTGGTCCTGGGTCAGGCGGAGGTGGGTCGGGAGGGAGTTCCAAGTCTTGGCGGCCAGGTAGGAGAAGGCCCTTCCTCCTGTGGTGGCTCTTCGGATGCGGGGGATGGCGGCGAGGGCGTGGCTGGTCGATCGAAGCTGGCGCGTGGGAGTGTAGAAGTTGAGGCGGCTGTTGAGGTATCCTGGTCCTTGGTTGTGTAGGGCTTTGTGTGCGTGGGTGAGGAGCCGGAAGGTGATTCTCTTGTTGACCGGGAGCCAGTGCAGGTCTCTCAGGTGTCCGGAGATGTGGCTGCGGCGGGGGATGTCTAGGATGAGTCGTGCTGAGGTGTTCTGGATCCGCTGGAGTCTCTTCTGGAGTTTGGCGGTGGTGCCGGCGTAGAGGGAGTTGCCGTAGTCCAGCCGGCTGGTGACGAGGGCCTGGGTGACCGTCTTCCTGGTTTCGGTGGGGATCCATCGGAAGATCTTGCGTAGCATTCGCAGGATGTTGAAGCACGACGAGGAGACGGCATTGACTTGTCTGGTCATGGAGAGGGATGAGTCCAGGATGAAGCCCAGGTTGCGTGCGTGGTCAGTTGGTTTGGGTGCGCTGCCCAGGGCGGGGGGCCACCAGGAGTCGTCCCAGGCGGAGGGTGAGGATCCCAGGATGAGGACTTCCGTCTTGTCCGAGTTCAGTTTCAGGCGGCTGTTCAACATCCATTTGGCTACGTCTGTCATCCCTTCGTGCAGGTTGGCTCTGGCGGTGGCGGGGTCGTTGGTGAGGGAGAGGATCAGCTGGGTGTCGTCTGCGTAGGAGATGATGTTCAGGTTGTGCTGGCGTGCGATGGCTGCGAGGGGGCTCATGTAGACGTTGAAGAGAGTTGGGCTGAGCGAGGAGCCTTGAGGGACGCCGCAGATGACTTCGGTGGCTTCCGATCTGAACGGGGGGAGGCGGACTCTCTGTGTCCTTCCGGCGAGGAAGGAGGTGATCCACTCCAGTGCCTTCTCCTGGATTCTGACGTTGCTGAGGCGCTGTACTAGGGTGCGGTGGCAGACAGTGTCGAAGGCCGCGGAGAGGTCCAGGAGGATGAGGGCCGCTGTTTCTCCGTTGTCGAGCAGGGCTCGGATGTCATCTGTAGCTGCGATCAGGGCGGTCTCGGTGCTGTGGTTGGCCCGGAAGCCAGACTGCGAGAGGTCGAGGGAGCCGTTCGTCTCGAGGAAGGCGGCCAGTTGCTTGTTGACGGTCTTCTCAATGACTTTGGCTGGAAACGGGAGCAGCGAGATGGGGCGGTAGTTCTTGAGGTCGGTAGGGTCTGCTGATGGTTTCTTGAGTAGAGCGCTGAGTTCGGCGTGCTTCCAGCTCTCCGGGAAGGTGGCGCTGTCGAAGGAGGTGTTGATGATGTCCCGCAGGTGGGGTGCGATGACAGCGTCGGCCTTGTTGAAGACGTGGTGAGGGCAGGGGTCTGTTGGAGATCCGGAGTGGATGGAGTTCATCGTGCGGATGGTGTCTTCGGTGCTGATCGGGGTCCAGGCGCGGAGGGTGGCGGTGGGGGGGCGGTGGTTCGGTCGTGGCGTGCGTTGGTTGAGTGCTGAAGCTGTTGTGTATGTCCGCGATCTTGTTGTGGAAGTAGGAGGCGAGGGAGTTGCAGAGGTCTTGCGAAGGGGTGATGTCGTTGTTTCCGGCATTGGGGTTGGAGAGCTCTTTCACGATGTTGAAGAGTTCCTTGCAGTTGTGTGCGTTGTTGTCCAGTCGTTCCTTGAATGCGGTTTTCTTGGTGGCGCGGATCAGCTGGTGGTGTTTTCGGGTGGCGAGCTTGAGGGCAGTCATGTTGTCCGGTGTTGGGTCTCTGCGCCAGGTTTTCTCGAGTGCTCTGCAGTTCTTCTTGGAGCTCTTGAGTTCGTCGTTAAACCATTGGGCTTTCTTGCTGCCGGGTCTGCTCGGCTGGGTCTTCAGAGGGGCGAGGTTGTCTGCGCAGTCGCTGATCCATTTCGTGAGGTTGGTGGCCGCTTGGCTGGGGTTCGTTGTGCTGGTGGGAGGGTTCTTGCTCAGGGAAGTAGTGAGCTGGTCTGCAGTGATCGTGTTCCAGCTTCTGCGGGGAGCCTGTTGCTGGAGATGGTGGAGCGTGGTCCTTCTGTAGCTGAAGTGGACGCAGCTGTGGTCCGTCCATTGGGGTCCCGTGGCGTGGCTGAAGGCGATGTCCTTGCTGGAAGAGAAGATCGGGTCGAGTGTGTGTCCGGCGTAGTGTGTGGGGGTGGTCACCAGTTGCTTGAGTCCGAGGTTGGCGAGGTTGTCCAGCAGGGTGGTGGTGTTGCGGTCGTTGTTGTTCTCCAGGTGGAAGTTGAGGTCTCCGAGGAGGATGTAGTTGGTTGAGGGGAGGGCGAGCGGGCTGACGAAGTCGGCGATGTCCTCGCTGAATTGTGCGCGTTGTCCCGGGGGTCTGTAGATGAGGGTGCCTCTGAGGGTGGTCTTGGGGTTGACGTGGATCTGGAAGTGCAGGTGTTCGGCGGGTGCGAGGTTGTCGTCGGTATTGGTCGTGATGCGGATGGAGTTCCTGTGGATGATGGCGATGCCTCCTCCTGTCTGGTTGACGCGGTCCCTCCGGATGATCTTGTAGCCGTCCGGGATGGCGATGGCGATGTCGGGCGCTGAGGAGGCGTTCATCCAGGTTTCCGTGAGGAAGGCGACGTCTGGGTCTGTGGTGTCGAGCAGGTTCCAAAGCTCGACGGCGTGTCTGTGGACGGAGCGGGTGTTGAGCAGGATGCACTTCAGGTGGGTGCTGCTGAAGTTCGGCTTGGTGGGTGCTGGTGTAGCGTGGGTCCGGTTGCAGGTGAACTTGCAGGAGTGGCAGCTGAAGGGTCCGTGGGTGCGTCTCGGTGTGGCTCGGTAGCAGCGCGGGGTTCGGCCGGTGTTGAGAGCGTTGAGTTCGGTGGAGTCGTAGGTTCGTCTGGTCGGCTTCCGGCGGTGGGGGCCAGGGGTCCTGGCACTGGGCGCGGTCCAGGCGCGGACGGGCGCAGACGGGCGCACCTTCGGCGCTCAATCGGTGCTCCCGCTGCGCGCGTCCGCTGCGCGGTCGCTCAGGGGCGTCATAAGAAGGGGGACGGGAGGGCGGGTCTGCTGGGCTGGGCGAGCGTCCGGGCCAATGGGCCGGTGGTGGGGGGGGCCGCAGGGGCCAGCGGCGGGAAAAGTGGCGAGCGGCCGACTCCGCTGTGGCTGGGCCGCTCGGGGGTGCTGTGGGGGCGGCGGTGGCGGCAGGCAGGCGGCAGGCAGGCAGGCAGGAGGCTGGCAAGGAGGCTGGCTAGCAGGGCAGCAGGCGAGTGAGGGGGGTGACCCGGCCTCGAGAGGCACAGTGGTCACTCCCGCGGTCACCCAGGCGCTCCCCTTAAGAAGGGGGACGGGAGGGCGGGTCTGCTGGGCTGGGCGAGCGTCCGAGCCAATGGGCCGGTGGTGGGCGGGGCCGCAGGGGCCAGCGGCGGGAAAAGTGGCGAGCGGCCGGCTCCGCTGTGGCTGGGCCGCTCGGGGGTGCTGGGGGGGCGGCGGTGGCGGCAGGCAGGCGGCAGGCAGGCAGGCAGGAGGCTGGCAAGGAGGCTGGCTAGCAGGGCAGCAGGCGAGTGAGGGGGGTGACCCGGCCTCGAGAGAAAGATTAATAACACCTACAATTTTGCAATCATGGTTGTTGTGTTTGGAGTCAATGTCACTCAAGTACTAATTAACAAAAATAAGTCTGTAGTGCTTAATAGATACTCCTCCAGATGCCTTATTAACAGGACTGCACCCATCAACAATGGAAACACTAGGGCCAACCACCCAAGAAACAGACATTCTTCCTCTAGAACGAGATAGAATTGTTTCTTTTTAGATTTCTTTTTAATCTATATTGCAAACGCAGCCCAAAGGCATTGTAGCATTGTGAATGAGGTCCAGATTACGTTACACAAGTCCAGATTAATAATTTGAGGCACGTGGAGATTATCTGATTCAGCCAGAATCTCACAATGTTGAGCAAACAGCAGGACTTGAACTTGGTTCCCCAGTTTACAGCTCCTTTCCTACAGAATTGACAAATAAACAGAAATTCTCTCGATGTTAAGTATGGAGCTTGCAAGACAACCCCAATAATTAAGCATTGCAATATTAGTCTTCAGAAGCTGGGGGAAGATTTATCAATAGCTCACACAATGCATCAAGACACCTTGCTGCACTGCGTAAAAAGGGAGAGGGCAAGAATGCAACATATTTGGCATTATATGGTGCATTGCTGTCATATCCTTGTGCTGGCTCACCTTTGGCTGCCTATCGCCAATGTACGCATTATTGTGTCATGGTACAAGGGTGCCTACACTGCAGGCAATATTGTTTTTGTGCAGGAAGGTCCTGTTTACTCTAGATTAACCAAGCACCACAGGGTCATGCAAGATGGCCTTGCATGGCTTCTGGTATGAAATATTAAATTCCTCTGTTATCTCTGCTTGGCAAAAAAGGCATCTACTTGGGAGGTACTAGAGAAGAGATACATTTATCTATAGCAGAAGAGACAGACTAAGACTTTCAATCCACAAAACCAAGATGAACAGAGGATTCAGCTGTAAAGGGAAAATGCATTTATTAATTTCAGCAGATACAAGCTCCAAAAATAGGGTTATCAAATCACCCAAATCAAAAGTAACAGAGGGTCCGGCTGTAGTAGTGCTGAGCAATGTTTTCACAAGCAGCAGGATTTTCTCTAGAGTATTTATTTTCCAAATCTGTATATTCAAATGGAATTTGAAATTAAGGGCCAAATTTATATTTCAGAGGACAGGTTACTCCATCAAAATGGCGATGAATATCCCATCCGGCAAAATCTAAATCCTATAGAATATGATGGGATTTATGTTTGGGCCACGGGATGTCCACGTCGATGGAGTTAACCTGTCCACGGAAATATAAATCAGGCCCTAAATCTTTAGCTCACTTGTCTCTAGCAGTGGAATAACTCACATTTTAAGATCAGGGAAGAAGAAGAGGGATTAATACTGTAAAATCCACTCTTGCAACTAATAACCCATTCATTTACAGTTTATTGTTATTTTTGATTATGGAACAACATTTTGAGGTTATGGTTTTTAGTTTTGGAGCATTATTAAACTTACTTTCTTACAGAATGAAGATTGTTTTTTCAAGTAGGTCACTGTTATAAGTGCTATAGGGCTTCCAAATGCCAGAGTTTTATTTTACTTCATAGTGGGCTATTTGTTGATGTTTCATGTATTCTGCATTAATACTTTTAATAAATGAGTTCTGTTGCTTATCAGCTATCAAAGGCTCATTCAAGTTTCACTAGACTTTGCCTCATATCCTGCCATCTCTAAAGAGGAAAGAGCAAAACCAGTAAGATTTTTTCGCCCTTCCAAAGCTGCTGGTCCAAATGGTATACCTATAGACCTGGTCAAGTTAGATGTCCCCTTCTGGAGTACACTTTCGGAACATCGATTCTCCTGTGTTACCATGACTGGGAAAATTCTGTCCTCATGGAAAGGCACTGTGGTTCATCCTATCTATAAAAGTAGCCCCAAACAAGATCTAGCTAGCTACAGAATAATAGCCCTCCTAGACTTTGAAGGGAAGCTATTCACCAAACACTTACTAAATAAACAGAATAGCTGGGCAGCAGAACAACCAGATTCTGCTCTGGTTGTTCAATTGTTGACAACATTATGGTCCTGACCCTTCTTGCATCAAAATCATTCAAAAACAAAACAACATTGTATGCCTGCTTTGTAGAATATTCCACTGTATTTGACAAAGTGAACCCGCAAATACTATGGACAAAGCTCAAGAAGTGGAACATCAACACTTGTTTATTACATTTCCTTGTCATACTACATACCGACACATGGCTTCAGGTAAAGTTATTCACCGACAATGTCTTGACATATAAATTTCGCAGTGGAAATGGCCTCAAACAAGGGTGTATACTGGCACCCTTATAATTTTCCTTGTATTTTGCTGATTTAACTGAGTCACTGCATTTGAAACTTGGTATTCCACCTAATTTGGGAGGTACAAGAATATTACATCTATACTACGCTGACGATTTGGTGATATTGTTGCAAACTCCAAAAGGTCAAACAACACCTATTAAATCATTTGAATTGGTTCAATATGGAGAATGTATCTTTGACTAATCTGTCAGAAACAAAAATCTTGATCTTTAGAAACCTAATCCTGTGTCGTGGGTCTTAGGGGATGCTTCGATTGAAATAATCAATCAATACGACTATCTTGGGGATATATTTGACAGTAGGATATCATGGATCAACCATCTAGCCATGAGAAAGCTCAAGTCAGCCACGAACACAACATCTGTTACAAGATTTGTCAGCCTGTTGGGTGGCAGAGCAATCAAGTCATCATTGAAACCATTAATCATGAAACGTATTAAATACCTGCTTTATGCATCTTCTGTGTTAAACCATAAGGTCATAGAATGTCTTGATAAAACATTTATGCAACATGTACATAATCTCCTACATCTCCACACAGTTACTTTGCACTGTGTTATCAGACTTCTAATTTCTAATTTAAAACATTTATAGAGCGCATCGTCCACGGTACGGTTTCTTGGCGCTAACGAGAGGTCCGAGTACTGAGACATAAAGCCGTCAAATTACAGGGGTGAGCAGGTCTATACAGAAAAAGCCTGTTTAAACAGGAACGTTTTGAGGTCTCTTCGAAAAGAGACGTAGTGGGTGGCAGAACGTAGATGATCGGGCAGGGAGTTCCAAAAAGTGGGGGCCAAGGTAGAGAAATTGGCACCACCCCACTTTTTGCGCTTGAAACGTGGGATTTGGAGGAGAGACTTGGAGGAGGAACGAAGCTCTCTGGTGGGAACATATTCGCTTATCAGCGAAGAGATGAAGGCAGGGGCAGTGCCTTGCCGGGCCTGGAAGGTCATGCAGGCGGTCTTGAAAAGGGAGCGTTCCCTGACAGGCAGCCAGTGGAGCTCCCTAAGGAGGGGTGAAGAATGATGGTAGCGTGGGAGACCGTAGATTAACCGGGCCGCCTGGTTCTGCACCATCTGGAGCCTCCGCAAAATGTATGCCGGGATGCCGTTGTAGAGGGCATTGGCATAATCCAGTCGCGAGATTACTAATGCGGCCATGATCAATTTGAGAGCCTGGGGGGAGAAGAAGCGGGAGACAGTACGGATTGTTCGGAGGGTGAGGAAGCAAGAGGAGACTACGGAACTGATTTGTGAGTGAAGGGTGAGGTGACTGTTCATTTTAACTCCCAGTGTTTTGACCGTGACTGAGGGGGTAGGGGCGGGACCAAAAGTGGAGGGCCAAAAGAGGGGGTTCCAGGGACTGGACGAACCACCAGTGAGAACCAACTCGGTCTTCTCCGGGTTCAATTTGAGGTGGTTGTGGTTCATCCAGTCCCTGATGAAAATCATAATGGACTGGAAGTTAGAAACAGAGAGAGAAGAGGAGGAAAGATCAAAGATGAGCTGGAGGTCATCTGCATAATTAAATACAGTGACCTCCAGCTGCTGAAGAGCGAAAATAAGCGGAGAGATGTAGAGATTGAATAGTAGGGGAGAAAGGGAAGAACCCTGGGGAACACCACAGGTGACGGGGAGTGAGGTGGTCGTGAAGTCTCCTAGCCGAACCGCCTGGGTACGGTCCCTCAGGAAGGAGGAAAGCCAAACCAGGGCTGTGCCCCGGATTCCAGCCGCCCTGACACGGGACAAGAGGATGTTGTGGTCCACCGTGTCAAAAGCGGCGGAGAGATCCAGGAGCACCAGCGCCTGGTATTGGTTATGATCCATGAACTGAGCTTAAAAAGATTAATGTAATTTCATCACAGAGCTTTGAAATATTCATCAGACTGTGCAAGTATGCGTACATCAACTTTAAAATCCTTAATCCATCAGGAAATAAGAACAATAACATATAATGACTTATCCCCAAACATTCAAACTTGCAAACTACCCTATCTAGAGGTGCTGGCAAAGTTAAATTGACTGGCTCGGAAAAATGTACTCTGGAATTTTAACTCCCAAACAGAAGGATTCTGACTTGGCATAGTCAAAACAATATATTTACATGGGCTTAGTTTTTGACACTTTTTACTTACAGAGCCAAGGGTATCTAGGGTAAAACCTGCCAGGCTATGTTAAAATTAAATTCAGTTGAAATGGAACCTATCACTCAAAGAAAAACCTTTTGTGGACTCAATGGACGTACAAAAGGACATGCACATGTTATATATTTGTCTCAAACTCTTGTATTTAAGGATCATTTTTTTAAATGCAAAAGTAAGATCTTCTGAGGAGGCTCTCAAACCAATCGAACACCATTTGTAGAGTGCAACACTGTCACCCCTAGGGGTATCTGGGCATTGTGTGTCCTTTAAAGAGCCAGGTCTTGAGTCTCTTTCTAAAGTCTGCAAGCAAAGGGGCTTGGAGGGAAGGTTGGTCAGGTCTTTTCAGCAATGTATGAGATGGAGCAGCTACCTCTCAGGCTGAGATGGATATGGTGTGTGTGTGCAAGGGCAAGTAAAGTGGAGCACATGTGTGTAGCGGGTTGATGGAAGTTCAGTCGATGGTTGAGGTAGACAGGTCCTGGGTCATGGATGTCTAAGAAGGCATGTGTGAAGACCTTGGACTGGCATCTTTTCTAGGTGGAGAGCCAGTGGAGGTCTCTCAGGAGGGGGGGCATGCATGTTCATTTGGGGAGGTCCGGGATGAGTGTGGCTGCAGCATTCTGTATGGTCTGAAGTCTTGTGAGAAGCTGGGTGGCAATGCTGGCCTAGAGGGCACTGCCGAAGTCGAATTGGCTGTTAACGTGGGCCTGGGTGATGGTCTTTCTGGTGTTGGTTGGGATCAATCTGTAGATTCTGCAGAGCATGTGAAGTGTGTGGAAGTAGAAGGATACAAATGTTTTGACTTGTCTCATGGTCAGTTGGTTGTTGAGGATGATGCAGAGGTTGCATGCATAGTTGTACAGTGTGGGCGTGTGTTCGTGTTCTGTAGGCCACCCGCTGTGGTCCCATGAGGAGTAGTTCTTCTTGAACTTCAGTACTTCAGTTTTAGCAAAGTTGAGTTTGAAGCAGTTTGTATCTCTTCCATTTGCATACATTGGTCATTGAGTTGCTGAAGTTGGTTTTGGCATTGGAAGGTTCCTCTGTGAGTGAAAGGATCAGCTAAGTGTTCTCTGTGTAAGAGATTATGTTGAGTCCATGGGATCTGACAACGCCTGCGAGAGGGGTCATGTAGATGATGAACAAGGTGGAGCTGTAGGATGATCTGTGTGCGTCCTGTACGGAAGGAGGCGATCCACATTTTAGGGTGTCTTGCTGTATGCCTATATTGTGAAGTGTGTTCATGAGGGTGTTGTGGGAGACTGTGTTGAGTGCCACATGGAGTTTGAGGAGGATCAGGCCACAGTCTCTATGCGGTTGAAAAGTATTCTGACCCCATCTGTGGCACCAATCACACAGTCTTAGTCACAGAATCCTGATTGAAAGGCGTCCATTAGGTGGTTTTATTCCAGGAATTCAGTGAGCTGTTCGTTGATGGCTTTCCCAAGAACTTTGAATGGGTAGGGAAGCATGGAGATCAGATGATATTTTTGAGATCCTTTGGGTCAACGGAGGCCTTCTGTAGGAGGTGTCTGGCATCTGCATTTTTCAATCTGTCCAGAAAGGTTGCTGTGGAGATGGAGGATTTTATGATGCTTGTGAGTTGCATGCTGATTGTGTTCCTGCTGAGGTTGTGGAGTTGGGAGGGTAGGGTGTCAGTGGGCACCGTGGATGGAAGACATGATGGCTGAGGGGGTCAGGGTGCTGAGCGATGACCAGTTAGTGATGGTTTTGCTGGTGTTCGCTGGTTGGTTGAGGTGCTCAGAGTTGATGGTGGCAGGTTGGATATTGAAATTGTTGTAGATGTTGGTGATCTTGCTGTGGAAGTGGTCTGTGAGGATGTTGCAGATTTCTTGGGAGTGGTGGGTGGTGTTCTCTATGGCTGTTGGGTTGGAGAATTCTTGCACTATTTTGAAGAGTTCTGTTGTGTCGTTTGCTGCAGAGTCGATGTGGCTGGTTTCAGTGGGGTGACTCTGTTGGTGTTGTCAGTGATCCAGGTGACGAAGATGTGGATGGGCTTGTTGAGGCCTGGTGAGGCCTCAGGTTGGGAGGCAATGAGAGCATGTGACCCCTGAGTTTCAGTCACTTTGCTCTAGCTGTGGTGGGAGGAGATCTGACACCTGGTGATGATGTGCTGGGTGTCAGTGATGATGAAGTGTACAATGGTGTGGTCAGTCCGATTCTGTTGCAGGAGGTGAAAATAGAGTTGAGTGTGTGTCCAGCTTTCTGTGTGGGTTCAGTGACCACGTGGATGAGGCAGATGTTGTTCAGGTTCTCCAGGAGGGTGATGGAGTTGGCGTTGTTGTGGTCATCAATGTGGAAGCTGAGGTCACTGAGTAAGACTTAGGGGTGAGAGTCGATTGCTGGAGGGCATTGTGGTTGGAAATATCATCGCATAATATGGCATAAGGTCTCAGGGGTCTATAGGCAAGGATGCCTCTTATCGTGGTCTTCAGGTCAATTTGTAGAAGGAAGTTAAGGTGTTCTAAGATAGGTGTGGGGTTGTCATTTGTAATGGTGCATCTGATGGTTTCCCTGAAGATGAATGCAATGATTCAGCCTTGGTTGTTTGCGCAGTCACAATGTATTATCTTGTAGCCTCCAGGAGTGGCAGTGGTGATGTCGGGGACGAGGAGGGGTTGAGACGCATTTTGGTGATGAAGGCGATGTCTATGGAGAGGGTGGTGATGGTGTCTCAGTTTTCCGTGGCAAGTTCGAAGAGTAAGTGGGCTTTGTGCAGGATACAATGGAGCAGGTGTGAGGTGTTCTTAGTCTTGTGGGCAGGAGTGGTGCAGGATCTTTCATAGGTTGTGTCGCAGGAGAAGTGGCAGTGTTGGCAGACAAAGGGTCCCTTGGGAGATTGTGGGGAGTAGGAGACACTGCTGTTTCAGTGTCCTGGGTCCAGGAGTTCCTTGGCAGTGTACCATCGGGTGGCGGGAAGTGTAGGGGTCCTGGGGCTGGAAATTGACTTACCAGAAGTGCCTGGGCAGCATGCCCTTTGCACATATCGGCTGTGTGGTCATGGGGAAGTCTATATTATTGGATCTGGAAGGTGGCTCTAGTGGTCCTGGGTGCCAGGCAGGGACCTGGACCGGGCAGGGTGGGGACAGGGACATCAGGAAGCACAGGAAGGCAGTCAGTGCAGGGACCGGGGCATGAGGCAGTGCTGGGGCAGGGACAGCAGGTGATGCAGGGGAAGGGAAAATAGCAGCGGAGTGGTAGGGACAGCAGGCACAACAGGGAAGCAGGAAGTGCGGGGCAGCAGGTAGCACAGGGACAAAAGGTAGTGCAGATACAGCAGGCCATGCAGGGACGTCGGCAGCAGGCAGCCCAGGGGTAGGGACAGCAGGCAGTGCAGGCAAAGCAGGCAGCATGGTACGGTCGGCAGCACAGGGGCAGGGCAGCAGGAAATTCAAGGGTAGGGATGGCAGGCAGCGAAGGGGTAGGGACAGCAGGCCACACTGGGGCAGGCGCAGCAGGCAGCACAGGGGTTGGGACAGCAGGCAGCACAGGGACATGGCCAGTGGGCCGTGCAGGGACAGGGGTAGCAGGCAGAGCAGGTACAGGGTCACTAAGCAGCGCAGGGACAGGTGCAACAATCACGCAGGGACAGGGGAGTTTGGTATCTTCATCTATGGGTCATTCAAATAGGGGGACCCCAGCCGCCCCCGGGCTCTGATGGGTGCTGGTTTTTAGCTACTGTTTTAGTGTTAGAGAAAATAGTGCAATAATAAGACTAATCTAATTATTTAACCAAGCTCAGGAAGTTTTAATTTTGAGATTTAAACAAACTGTTTTGCATATTGATTTTAGCTTACTTGTGTCTGGATATAATCAAATCGTTTTAGCACATTTATTTTCCAAAAAATACTGTCTGAATTTCCTCTATTGAACTTAACGAATGGAGCTCCAGCTCCAAAGAAAGAGCTTTGATGCAGGTACTAACCCAAGTGCTAAAGCTCTCTTTAAACGTTTCCCCTTTAAATTATCAAAATTAAACTTTCATCCACGAACCTTGGATGAGTATCCCTTTAATGCTAATTGAACAACCTCTGCTGAAAAATTCCTGGTTGTGGCTCAACAACTGATAAGCAAACCACAGATCAAATTAAATTGTTTAAGACCTCTCATTTTTTTGTTTTCTTTTTTTTTTATGAATTTCAACAGTTGCCAATGATTAAAATACGCATCCATACATTGCTCGACTGAATCATGCATTAAACAATAAATGCCTTTACAACATATTAGATCATCACATCAGGCAGCGCCTGGTGAGATGTACGTGCGTTATCAGCATGTTAATTCTTGGGGGGTGAGCTGTAGGGTGAGCGGAAGGGTGCCTCATCTATGTAGTTTAGTAGGTTGGGTGCAGATTCCTGTGCTAATGTGCTGTCTACATAACACTATGCAACTCTACTCTGTCCCAGTGGTGGCTGGTGACATTTGAAAGTGGTGAGGCATAAAACAATTGTCATACTTCACTGCGGCGAGCGCGCCTGAACCACCTACGGGAGGATTCGGGGGTTTACCCCAAAAACATTTTTAATAAAAGTGTGCAAATGGTGCATTTTCAAGCAAACCAGAAGGATGACAACAGATGCTTAAGAGCTTAAACTCTTTTTCCTGACTGGTTAACATAGAGGTGTCCAGGTAGCGCCAGGAGGACAGGACCCATGCCAGTCTTTTGGAATATCCAAATAAGGTAGATGTGAATACAACAAAACTCAGTGAAAGTCAGCACCTGCGCACGAGGTTTTGTCTCACTCCGACGTTCCTCAGTTCATTCCTTAAAAAACATCGGAATCTGTCTTGCAAGTTGCATTTAGCACGAAGCAGAGAGAACAGCACTTTATTTAATTTAAAGCTGCTTCGTGGAGTAAATTCTCTCGGATGCTAGTAGGGCAACGCCCCTTTCGCCTGTTATAACCAGCCGCCGCTGCTTCTGTCCCTGCGTGCTGTTTGTTTATACTACCTTTCCTTCTATTTTTTGTTTTAGCTTTATATTCCTGCTTTTCTCACTGAAGTTGTATATTGCCTTATTTTGTTGTGTACTCCAACACGTTTTGAATTGGATAACTGTCTGGGTCTCTCCTTGCTCCACGCTCATATCTTTCCTTTAGTGAAGCGCCATGTGAGGACGCCAGCTATTGTGTGTTATTCGTTTGTTCTTGTGCCGTGTTTGCCTCTTGGGGGTTACCCTATGCCTCCAGGTGCGTCTTCCAGGCAACTCAAATGTCTGTGAGTATCATATCCCATGCTGTTGCCATTGGCATCCTATGAATGGCAGCGGCGTCTTCACGTCAAAGTGCTACCCTTTCTGCCTGCGCCCAGCATACAATTAAATTAAACCATGCATTCTCTGTTGTGGGATCAGGGGACTTCCAGCGCTTAGTGATGAGATGCTTTCCATGATAAGTCCCAAATTCATAAAGCAGGTTGTCATCCTGTGTTTCTTAGGGCTCTGGTATAATCCCAAAAGGCACACCTTCCAGGTCTACTCCAGTGTGCGGTCCGTACATTGCGCCAAGTGTGTTGTGATAGTCTCACAGTATGTGGCCAATGTGGTGAAGGCACATAACATGTGTAGGAGGTCGTCACCTACCAGTCCGCACCTCGGGCACTGAGCACCTTCTCAATCAAAGAATGTATTTATTTTTGCTAACGTCATATAAGCTTTCTCGGTTATATAGTATTGTATAAGCCAGGACCTGGTGTCCCTCAGGATGTAGGTGGGTCCTTCAAAATTGTTGTCCGTTCACGATCTGTACTTTGTCTCTGCAAGTCTGTGTCCCATCAGCATTTAAGTGTTGTCAATGGGGTTGCTGCATGTGTGCGTAGTGATTCTGCTAGCCATCTGGTAAGGTATCGACCTATGCCCATTTTGTGTAGGTTCTGTATCGTAAGGTGTGTCCCTGGTTCTTCTGCTATGTCCCCCCAGACTGCCTGCATCGCCCTTGTTAGCGCAGCATGAAGTAAGAAGCGGCTCTGTGTTAGGTCATATCCAATCATGAGGGCGTTGAACTCCATCATCTGCCCGTCTTGGTATAGATCCCCTATAGTTTGGATTCCTGCCTCTTCCCATATATGGAGTTCCGCTGCTGTGGTTTCATGCTGTTGTCTTGGCATGCCTAATTTTGGAAAGGAAGGTGCTTTTGAGATGGCAGCCTTAGTGAGCCGCATGCTATGTCAAAACAGGCATAGCCACCTTTACCGATTGCTGGGGGTCCGACTCCTTTACTGCCAGGGTGGAAAAGAGTCACAATCTGCGGATGGATGTAGACCGGTTGATGAGAAGCAGTATCAGTAAGCTGCAGGCCACTAAGCCAGTGGGCCACCCATTGCAGATGTGCTGCCAGGTAATAGTCCTCTATGTTGGGCACAGCTAACCCGCTGCTGTAGGTAGGCCAGTAGAGTGTGGCCAACGCCACCCTGTTACAGGTGCAATGCCAAATGAACTGTCTCATATCTGTTTTGAATACTTGAAGCAGCGCAGGCCTAATATATAAAGGTGCATTTGTGTAGTAATATGAGAGTCTTGGAAGTGCCACTATTTTTAGCAGTGCACCCCCCCAAATCCCCCCCCCACCCCTAGCGCCTTGAGACCCTTACGGGTGAGTAGGCGCGCTTTAACAAACTCCTGATTGATTGATTGATTGATCCTGCCCATAGTAGCGAGAGGTAGCGTGCGCCAGAATGCCATTGGTGATTTGATCACAGTTATTGTGCAAGTGTAATTACCTTCTAGTAGATCCAGTGGCTCACAATAAACTCAGATTCCTAAATAACCAAACTGCTGTCTGCTGCTAGTGTACTGACATGTCATTAACTGACAATGCAGCATCAGGGTTTGACTTACTAAATGGGTATAGACATGACTTTCCCCAGTCTACGTGTAGCCCGATAGGGAGGCAAATTCCGAGATTGCTTTTTCTATTGCATCACAGGGCTGCCAAACATCACACAAGTACAGCAGGTCATTTGTGTATAAGGATACCGCATGTATGCCATCTCCTAGGAGGATACCCCAGTCTTTCCTTGTTTCGCACAGAGATCCAGCCAGTGGCTCAATGGCCAGCATGAACAATAGTGCAGAGAGAGGATAGCTTTGCAGCGTTCCTCGCCCTGTTGGGATGAGTTTGGATAAATATGGCCCTGTCTTGACTCTGGCTGTAGATCACGTATATAGTAGTTTAAGGAGACCCAAATAGTCTGCTCCTAAGCTATATCTGTTTAGCGTGGCGAAGAAGAAGTCCCATTCTAGCGTGTAGAACGCCTTTTCAAAATCTAGCACTAAGCAACTTGAGTGCGGCCAGCGCTTCCTAGAGTAATGGGCCACTCTAAAGAAGCGCCTCAGATTCTGTGAAGTACAGCATCTCGGTACGAATCCATTTTGGTCCGCATGGACTAATTTTGGGACTAATGGGACAAACCTGCCCGCCAACAGCTTAGCTAATATTTTTTATCCGAGTTTAGCAGTGCTAGTGGGCTGTACGTGCCTACGAGTTCTGTGCCTCTATCTGGCTTGGGCAATGAGACAAGTAAAGACACCCGCAGTGACAATGGTAGGGCAGATGTCTCCTGTGAACTGCAGTATAGTGCGAGCAGTTTCGGGGTGAAGATTTCTTGGTACGCCTTGTAAAACTCTGTGGGCAGCCTGCCAGGACCAGGTGCCTTGCCCGTAGCCTGTGCCCAAATCGCCAGATGCACCTCCAGTAATGTTATTGGTTCGTCCATCTCAGCTCAGTGAGATTTAGTCACAGACGGCACAAGGAGATAGGGCAAGTATGTTTCTAGAGCTTCTGGTGACGTTTGCACCACCGGTTTGCGGTATAGTGGGTGGCGAAGTCACTGTGAATGTCATGTTGATGTGTCAATAATTGAAATGTCTTGGATCGTACGTGCAATGTCGACTGTTGTGTATGCTCTTGGTTAATTAATCTTTCCAACAGCCTTCCATGGGTGCGAGCTGAATGAGCAGTATAATTCAGGCAGTGTAGTCTTGACCTCAGCTTGTTTCTTCCTCTGACCATCTAGAGCTTGCTGTGTGTCAGTGTTGTCTTCGAAATCAGTTTGTAGCCCAATGAATGTGACCTCAATTTATTTAGTTTTATGGCCCAGCTGGCAGCTAATGCTCCAGCTCAGGCCCAAGCATTTGGCCTCCAACCACTGCCTTCCATACATCCCACAGTACACCTTGGGCCATCACTAAGCATTCGTTTGTGTCAAAATATGTTGTTATGGCTCTGCCGAATGAGTCTTGAAAAGTGGAATCCTCTAGAGTCGCTTTCTGCAGCCTCCACAATTTAGTGGTGTGTGCCATGCAGTTATAACATATGCAGGTTGTGGCCTGAATGTGGCAGCCAAGATAGTCCGCACTGGTGCACTCGGCTAGCAGTGCTGCACTTCTCACAAATCTATCTGTGCATACATGCAGGCCATGTGGGTGTGAGTAGTGTGTGTACTGGTATGTCTGTAGGTTTAAGGACCTCTGTATATCCACTAAAGCCCATCTATGTAACCATTCTCGCAAGCTTGGGAAAGCATGGCAGCCGGCGAGTAGCGGGTCGCGAGAGCACCTTCAGGGCGAAGAAATCACGCTTAGCTTCTGAGCGAGAAGCTCTTTCCACAGCCAACAATGTATGAAAGTATAATGAAGTAGGCATCTTTAGGAAAAAAAGTTAATAATTTTCCCTTGTAAGAAGGTTTGGCGAGTGTACTTGCCATTCACAAGCGGTGGAGGGTAGCAAAAAAGGTAGCGGAGACGATGCAGCCGTGAAGAAGAGCAGCCCTGGAGCTTCGGGGGGGGGGGGAGGTGTGGCTGTAAAGATACCCTTCCGGCTAGGTTACTCAACTGCGAGAGATCTTAGGACGGATAAGCAGCCAGAGGGGAGCAGGATTGAGTCAGAAAGAGGGCAGAGTCGGCTCCTTCTCCTGGAACAAGAGGCAACGGGAGGACTTTAGGCAGCAGACGGTGTGAGAACAAAACTAGTTAGATGCAGGAGAAAGGCAGTGAGTGGGGCTGTTCAAATGGAGGTGTTTTCTCATTATACATTAAGGTGTTTGAGGAGAGATAAGGAGGAAGATAAGGAGTTGAAAGGCCCTGATAAAACGGCACTGTGAAAGACTTTCCAGTTTTTCAGGTTGAAGCAAAACCGAACAAAACAGCGATATGGAAAAGCACAACAGACCAAAGGGTAAAGGTTACCCCCTCTTTTAAGATGTTTTTCAGAATTTTGCCTAAAACGATAATTTTGGCTGACAATAATATGGAGGAGGTAATAAATCCCCAAGAGAAGGTTAGTACAAAGCTGGGAGAAGCTCCTGAAGGCCTGGGTACAGTTGGCGGGATGGACTGGACTGAAGATATGTCACCAAATAGGCATCAGGTTCTCGCATCGCTCTCTACCGACGCATGTGGGAGTGTGGCTCAATGGTTAGAGCGGCAGTCCCTGATGCAGAGGTCTAGCCCGGGACCAGGGTTCAATTCCCCGCCTCGGCGGGTCTAGGGCTCAAAATTCAACGGACCTGATAATTCTCGCCTCGGTGCCTATTCCAATCATGGAGTCTGTCACGCCCTGGCCCGCCCAAATGACACACAGGAGTCGGAGCTAGGTTCTATGCTTCCATCGTTATTCCCTGCCAGGACGTGACTGGCTCACAGACTAAATCAGTGTTCCTGTTCCTGTCCCTGCTGCTTCTGCTTCCTGTCTGCCTGCTCTGTCCCTAGGCAGAGTCAGGCATGGCGACACGACACCTCCCCCTTTTGTACGAAGTCTTGCTGCTCCCTACATTTCTTCCACGAGTCGCCTGGGTCTCCTTACTTGACGTCTGGGACGAACCTCTCGATCCGGCGTTTGGTTGCGTCGATCAGAGTCACTGGTGATTCTTGGAGAGTTGTGGCGATGGGAGTCGTTGTTATCGCTTTGACTGGCGGGGTCACTTGATGTTTGACCCGAGGATATTTCTCGCCCGTTTTGGGGGTTTATATCTCTTGAAGTGTGATATATTTCTTGTTATTTGCTTGTGATCAGCTTTTGCTGTAATCATCGTTCCTTTCCTCCTGTGGACCTGCAGTGGAATGTCCAGGTATCGGCTATCTACTTTTGTTCGCCGGTCACCTCGTACTATGACCCAGTCTCCTTCTTGGATGTCGACATCTTTGGCGTGTCGGCGCCGGTCTGCATATGTCTTCATCTTCTGCTTCTTTTTCCTGTCGATTTCAACCAGCGTGTCGTGATCAACAGTGATGGTCCGTGGTTGAGATGTCGTGCCTATTGTGGGTAGTCGCGTTCTGGGCGTCCTTCCCAGCATTATTGTGGCTGGGCACTGGTTTGTGGTGTTATGCGGCGTGGTCCGGTAGGCCCTCAGCACCTCGTTCTGGGTTTACTGGATGTCTCTGCGCGTTAGTTCTGCTTGCTGGATCGCTCTCTTTAGTGTCCCCATGAATCGCTCCACCATGCCGTTGGCTTGTGGCCATAAGGGAGTGATTTTCTGATGTTTAAAATCGAGATGTTTCGCGAAGTCTGAGAATTCATGGCCGTTGAACGGGGGTCCATTGTCAGATTTGACTCTTGAGGGGACACCCCATGCTGCGAAGATGTCATCTAGTATGGGGATGACTGCTGTTGCTCTGGTGGATGGTATCATGTGTGCAAACGGAAATCTTGAATATTCATCCATGACAACCATGATGTATTGTCCTGACTGCAGTGGTCCGAAGAAGTCAACTGCGATTTGTTGCCACACTCCGTCTGGAAGTTTGAACATTTGAAGTGGGGCTGGGGGTTCTTCGCGACTGACCAGTTGGCAGGTTATGCAGTCTTTTAGGGTTGTCTCTACCAGCAGGTCGAGAGAAGGGAACCAGACTCGTTCTCTCAAGGTCTTCTTTGTGGCGTTTATGCCTCTGTGGCCTTCGTGGGCCAGGTTGATAATTCCTTGGCGTAGTTTGTGTGGGATCACGATTCTCCCCCCTCTCAGGAGAAGGCCATTGTCACTAATGGAGAGTTCCTCATGAATGCGTTGAAACGCCGTGAGGTCACTGAGGTGTGTTTCTGAGCTTGGGGGTGTAGTCTTGACGTGCCGCCAGGAGTTTGCACGTATGTGAGTCATGACCGCTTGAATGAGTGGGTCCGAGGCGGATGCTTCTTGAATGGCCTCAAGGGGGACCGTCGGAGGGCACGCTGCGTCAATGACGAAGTGAATGTAGTCATCTGCTAGTGATTGTGCAGTCGTGGCGCTGGGTAGGGGATGTCGAGACATATAATCAGCTGGATTCTCGGCCTTGCCAGGTTTGTGGACAATTGTGTATATGTAGTCTTGGAGGCGCAGCCCCCACCGCTCAATGCGTGGCGGCATCTTGGCGTTGGGATTGCCAAATATGGTGATTAACGCCTGATGGTCAGTGATGATTGTGAAATGTTTCCCATACACAAATAAGTGGAAGTGCTCACATGCCCATACCACGGCCAAGCTTTCTTTTTCCGGCTGGGAATATGCTTTCTCCGTGTCCGTGAGGCTGCGGCTGGCGTATGCAATGATATGGCGTTGGTCAGAATGCTCACGATACTGAGCTAAGATGGCGCCTAGGCCCACAGGACTGGCGTCGACAGTGATCTCTGTCCTCTTGTTCGTGTCAAAATAGGCAAGGTTAATGGCTGTACCAACGGCTTGTTTGATTTCCATGAAGGCTCGTTCGCATGTTTGTGACCACTCAAAAGGCTGACCTTGACGCGTTAGTTCTCGAAGTGGGTAGCTGATGGTGGCGTAGTCACGGATGTAGCATGCGCAGTAACTCGCCATTCCGAGGAAAGAGCGGAGATCACTCACGTCCCGGGGCGTCGGGGTGTCGGCGAGCGCAGCCACCTTGTCCGGGTCTGGTTTTGTGATGTATTCCTATAGGTTCTGTATCGATCCCCCTATTCCTGACCCTATTCTGGTTAACAAGTTAACTAGCAGCCATCCCATGATGCAGAAACCGTTATCTGATTACGCCAGACCACGGCACAGGAGCGCGTTATCTGATTAGGTCATAACGCTTGCCATCTAATTAGGCAAAGCAATATTCCTCCAGCCCCTGATAAGGCATACGGAGTTCTCAAAACAAATCAAACCTATGACAACCTGGGAAAAACCCTGCGGCCATTGTTTTGATTTCACCGAGAACTTCAGCATAAGAATGTGCTAACGACCAGTTCGTATGACATCCTTATTGACGTATCTATGTCCATCCTAACGTCAATCTCGGCACCTTACAGGTATAAATATTACCGACATTGCCTTAAGCAAACACACGCGGTGGTGACGAGATCGGAGCAGCGAGACTTGCCGAAGCCCACTGACGCTGCCCCGCCTTCCTGACGCGCTGTGAACGAGACGCTGCCTTTCTCCTGCCGAGAAATCCAGCTCCGGCGCTTCCGAGCAGCCCTTGCAGGCAGCCTGGAATATCGAGACCAAAGATGAGAGATACCATCCCTCAATCATCCTAGATTCAAGGTACGGAACTGAATAACCCCTTGCAGAGAATTCTTGAATCAGTCACTTGGCAAAACAAACTTAACTTCAACTGCTACTTTCTATCCCCGCCCACGTATTAGGCTTAGGTCAGGTACACTGGGGTAGGCGTAGTTAGAAGCACCAGTTGAGTACGATTAGTCAAATGTTTATATGTATGTATCTATTTTATCCATTTTAAACCACCATATGGCTTAGAAACCATATAAATGTTTTTACAGTATTATTTTATACTTCTGCTTTTATTGTATGCACTTTACTTAACCATAAGTATTGCAATAATATCAATTCATTTCTCTTGTACGAGAAAAGAGACTGATCAATAAATAACATCTTTTATTGAACACGCCCGTCTCTTCCTTTTCTCTACAATCTGGTGAAACTAAGAATGCACGTACTGACTGAGTAAAATAAGTTGTCTTTTGTTTTCACACGACTCTAGAGATACACTCTTGATTAGGGGAGAGCAAAGTTGTCATGTTCTATGGTTGTCAGAAACGAAATCCCTTCTTGTCTATCCAGGGAGGTTCAACTCCTCCTTGCCTATTCGAGAAAGTTTCTAGTGAACTCTGAGCTAGCTGGCAAACCCAAAACTTTAAGTCTAATATCGACAGTAGAAGACCTAGTTAACGTCTGGTCTAGGTCTATACTATTGGAGGTATTATTCCAATGCGCAGAGCCTATTGGGATAATAGGAACTACACTACATGGCGCCCAACTTGTTTGGATAGGCGATAAAACTAACGCAAGACTTTAGAGTAACTCAGTCGTGCTCTTTCACTCAGACCCCTTTTTCCCCATAATACTCCAAAGACGTCTGGAGTGGGTGAGAGGTAAAATCCGCCAAACCTCGCAGGAGGGAACTCCTATGTAAGGTTCTTGGTTCAATCAACGTTGAAGGATACACTGTTCCAAAATATTGTGCATCTAATCTTTGTTTCCATAAGAAACCTGATCTGCAAACAAACAGAATAACCTTCCTGACAGTAAAATGCCAGAAAGTGATGATGAAAGAGAGAGAGCTAGATTAGCAGCTGAAGTAATAGAAGCTGATAATACTATGCAAGAAGCAGACCCGGATATAAAACTCATCCCGGTCAACATAAGAAGATCTATAACGTTAAAACTTATAGACAATGGACTGACACCAAGAGGTGGTACAGTCATATTCGTAATTGAGGCACACGAATATCGGCAGACAGAGGTATTCTATTCATGGATAAACTTTCCAGCAGCAAATGCTATAACAAAGGAGTTCCACTGTTATAAAATAGAGGAACCACCGGATACCTACACTCCTTTCGAGGAAGTGGAAGTACCACTTAAATTCCAAGAGCATCTGCTCTTGTTTAATGGCGCCCTAAAACATAATAATCACATCACCAGGCTCGGTCCACTAGGTAGACCAGGAGCAACGTGGCCGGTCCTAGCCGGATACACACCACATCCAGACATCGAAAGAATGTCTGCAGCAGATGTTTTAGTACAACTAAAACAACTAATTAAAATATATAGACAACTAGTCCAATATGTAATACGGACTTCAACCATCCAACCTGTAGTTAAAATTCCACAGCTGACCCCACATCAGGGGAACACAAATAAAATTACACCACAGAACATACAGTCCTGCCTAAGTAAAGTACCAGCTAAACGGGAACAAATACCATTCTGGTTAGCACAAAAAATCACCCAAATAGAGGTGTGTTTCCAGACACCACCCCTGTGGATAAACACAGGATTCTGACTATCTGTCTTCCAATGGGAATCGCACCACACGTGGAGGACTGTGACACTTGGGGTAGAGTATTTGCTTCCATTTACACAAAAACACATGGAGTTCCATCCATGTCAGTAATACCAGATGTGCTAAAACAAATTCAAGACGAATACGGTCCAGAACCCGCTTTAACTCTTGGTATGAAATTACTAAAAGACTTCAAGCAGGTCTCGGCAATATTACTAGCCAACATAAAAGGAGAAGCAGCGAATGTGGCGATCCGCCAGAGGTTAAAAGAGACAGATATAGCAGACCAACCAGCTGAAATTGCCAGAATTATAGAAAAATCCTATGAAGAACTAGGTAGAGATAGTTTGGGTGGAATACCAGTAAAGCCCCAACTAATTGAAAGTCCTGAAAAAATATTTATTAAAAATAATCTAAACAGTCAAAAGAAGAACTGGGATGGAAACAAACAATCCAATCCAAAAGAAAAGAGATTCCAGTCCAGAGGAAGGTCTCCTGGGCGGAGAGAAAGATCTCCGGACCAAGGACCCAAGTCTCCCCAAAGGGAGCCCTCTGTGAAAAAATACAACCTTAGAAATAGGGATAACATAAAGAAACCGGATAGATATCAAGATTTTGATACACGTCCCTCTCAATCTTTTCAGACTTCCTCGCAGAAATCGGAAAGAAGAGGACGATCGGAACCCAGGGAAGGGCACGTCAAGTCCAAAGACAAGGAACCTGCTCATCCAAATAAAAAATTACAGTTTCCCAAGAAGAAGGTAGCCAGCATTAAAGTATTCAACAATGCCGAGAATACAGAGGACCCAGCTGAAAAACGGAGAGTGGGCTCAGACAATGCTAGACAGCGCAGCAGAAGTGAGCATAGCACGCAAAGTCCTTATGAATCATCTGGAGACAGTGGACACGAATGAATACATTCAGGTGGAAACTGCAGACACCAGAGTTAGCAAACCTCACAAAATATATGAAATAACTTTACGTATAGAAGGGGATAAGACTAGAAAAATAAGGGGCCTTTTTTGGGATAATCTCTCCAAGGGCTATGACATCCTTCTAGCTGAAAAAGATTGGCCCCAGAGTTCGTCAGGGAGTGCCCACATGGCGAAGAAATAATTATGCCTGCCTTCTCAAATCATATTACAATTCATAAAAAATATACACTTGCAAGAAAGTGGGCAGTAGCTCAAGCTCCTGCTTTATATAAAAATCATGTAGGATGGGATGAGGACTCTCCTCCTCACAAAATCCAGTTAAAATCACAACCTACTGCACAAAGGCAGTATCCAATCAAGCAAGAAGCTAAAAAACAGGTAAAAGAAATTCTAGATCAACTAGAATACCAGGGGGTGATTGAAACTTGCACCTCACAAATGAACAACCCTTTGTTTCCTGTCTCCAAACCAGACAATTCATATCGTCTAGTTTTGGATTACAGACACCTTAACTCATGTTGCAAAATTTTTGCAGTACAAAACTCGCATAGTGCTGCACTAATGAATAACATAGTGCGCAAAAAAATATAAAACAACATTAGACATCTCTAATGGATTCTTTTGTCAAAATATAGCACCAGAGAGCAGATACTTATCAGCGTTCTCAATAAATGGCGCTCAAAAAGAATTCTGTCGGTTACCCCAGGGGTACAAGAACAGCCCAGGATTATTCTCAGCGAGAGTAACAGAGTTACTACAAACATATGATGACGAAGCATTATCTTATGTCAATGACATATACCTAACAGACGATGACTTGGATACTCACTTGAAGAGAGTGAACACCATAATACTTGGGTTCGCGGCAGAGGGTTACAAATTCAACTTTAAAAAATCTAGAATTGCCCATCTAACAGTCCTGTTCTTAGGATATGAATTATCAAGTGAAGGCAAAAGCCTGGCTGACAATTTCCTAGAGAAATGTGCCGTACTCCAAGCACCTAGAACACTAAAAAACCTACAGTCAATTCTAGGCTTCCTAAATTTCGGAAGAACATACATTGCAAATTACGCAGAAAGGGTCAAACCCCTTTATGATCTAATAAAACCAGATTTTAAAAAAACCAATTGGACTCAAAAACACACAGATATTCTGAGATCCTTACAAACAGATATGTTAATTAAAACAAAATTAGAAACACGTGAAAACACACGCAATCTTGTGATTCGAGTCATCCCAGGAAGATGCGGATTCACATACCTGACCTCTAATGAGGGAGAAAAGGTACCAATTGCATTCAAATCACACTTGTACACAGAAGCTGAAAAGAAATTCAGCATTAAAGAAAACATTGTTCATGCAGTTCAAACCGCAATAGCTAGAGAAAAAGATAAAGCTGACGGTAGACACATCACAGTCAGAACAGCAGAATCAGCCTTTGAGGCATTAACAACCCCGTGTAATTTACCAACAACAGCATTGAATCCGGAATGGATACAATGGGTGAATTCCATTACAATGGACAAAGTAAAATACTACTTTGATCCAGAACTAGAGGAACTAAAATATCTAGAATATGAAAGAATATTCCCTCTGCCAATCGACATTCTGCCATTTCGACAGTACGCTTGTGTAATCTATACAGACGGACATGCTCAACCATCCGTTTGGGGGGAACAAGCATACAACCCCACATGTGAGATTACAAAAGAAGTATGGCGCGGAGGTATACTAAGACCTCTATTAACAAAAACACACTCAGTAGAAACTAATTCAGAACAACAGACTGAAATAATAGCATTGAAAATGGCGCTAGATAATGCAGATCGCGAATTCCCGACACTCATAGTGTCCGATTCATATTACTGCGTCAAATCATATAACAGCGATTTACAGAAATGGATTCAAAACGGTTACAAAGATGACACAGGTGCAACAATAAAGCAAAAACTGCTTTGGGAACAAATAGTTCTGTTAAAAAAAGAACTACCAAAGACTCACGTGATACACTCACTGAGTCATCAGCGTGATGGCGTTCACGTTGCAGGGAATTCATTGGCTGAGAAAGCCACAGCGGTAGCAACTGAATCGGCTTCCGTAGCTAGAAAAAAGCGTGCAGTAACATACATTGACGGTGAAACAATGCTGGCGGTGAAAACGTCATCAAAAGGCGACTGCTCAGCGTTACCGATCAGTTACCCACTCAAATATACATACATAATCGATGCGAACTCCGTTCCTTTTGCTCGAATCCCTGGAGTGGGGGATAGAGTAATTCCAAACAAGGACAGGAGAACTTTGTTAATAGCAGACGCACATATGGGCGATGGTCTCAGACACCTCAAAATAAAAGATTCTCTGGAAGAACTACAATCAGTGTACTGGTGGCCAGGAATGAGCCTGCATCATCACATCTTTGTAAAAAAATGCCCGGGCTGCAACAGAGATCGCAGCGGCGAGAGGAACGGGGTAATACCATGGCGTTTCACTCAATAAGGGCTAAACAATATTCAGTGACACAAGTGTAAATAAGGCGTCCCATTAACAAATAAAGACTAGTTTCCACTTATAATGTAGACCCCAGCACTCGGCTGACGTCGGGACTGTTATACAAAGATTTGCGAGTCTAAATGGCATATACGCTAGGAGCATGCTACGTTTGACCAATGTTTTCACTTTAGCCCTCAAGCTTGTGGGGAAGCACGGCCAAATGAGCATAGTGAAGCGGGATTCTTCTCACTTCCTTCCTGAGGGATACGGGATGGTGTAAAGAAAAAACCAAGGCATAAAGCTGTCTATAACAGAAAGGATATTAGGTTCGGGAGCTGGGTGGGTCAAACATCTAATAAGTGTCCAACGTAGTCTAAACAACTTGCCAAGAAATTCTCTGAAGGGATTCAGTCCGTACGAATTGTTGTTTGGAACTAGGATGTTAGTCTTAGATCTTGACAGTCAGACTTCAGTGGTGAAAGAAAAAGGCTTTGATATCAAAGACCGTTTGGCTATTTTGCAGGACTTAAACGAAACAAGAAAAGACCTGAGCAACATAAAGTTGAAACAGCAGCCAACAACCACTGAAGAACCACCACCTGTCCCAGCAAGACCTGTCTGGATTCCAAAAGTCGGGGATCTAGTCAGAGAAAAGATCGCGGTAAAGAAGGAATTTGGGCCTTCTTACAGAAAAGCAGTTCCTGTCTTGTCCATCAACGGGACGAGATCAGTTGTACTACCGCCACTTGCTGGTAAAAAGGAGAACCGAGTTGTATCCATCGACCTGGTAAAACCACAATCATGTGGCCGATAACAAACAGTAGGCCAAGTGGACTCCCGATAAGTAGTAGAACACCGAGGTTTGCTACAAATACAGAGGTGCTAACTAAAAGGCTAATCACATTCGAAACGCCTACAGAACAACAACAAGGACTATGCAACAATGCAATGGAACTCACACCTCTGAAAACCCAAATAAAAACATTTAGTAGAGACACACCAACCTACAATGAAGTAACAAATGAATATGCTGAAGCTGCAAGAAACGGTAATCCTGAAGCAATTGGAACAATAGACAGAACGGCATCCGGCTACTTCATCAACTTTGATGATTCTTCTGAAGATCTAAGTGAATCAAAGACACAGCCATCAACAAAAACTTTTAAAGATAAAGCTAAGGAACTTTTGAAACAGCTGAAAGAAACCTATCTGATTTCTCCATGGATTGAATTTTGGGTGTCCTTTGGTGTATTTATCCTGATACTTTGGCTCATCATGATACTATGTTTGGGACGCTTCATTGAGGGAAAATATGCTAAAATGGACACAGCAAGCCAGAAAATCAACTTGATCCTCAAGCCACACACGTCTTCACACGTCAAGAAAAGAGAACTTTCTTCAGTCAATTTCACAGCCAATCCTATACCGGGTGGGGTAGCATGGGACAATACTGACTATGAAATTTATGGTCCGGTCGAAATCCTCAAATATCCACACCAAATCAAGATCTCGTTGAGTGACTTTGTAAAACCAAACTCATTTGCTGATGATTGGGACTTTGAAAGTATCAATGACATGATGTCTGACCTAGTGATGTCTGCTAAATTTACCAAACATGATTATTTGCAGGGTTCGTCTAATTATGATAGTATGTACTGCTACAACCACTATGGTAACCATTTTTTACATAAATCAGCACAACCTAGAAATGTTTTAAATTATAATCAATGGGAACATTGTGCAACCCCTCCAAAAGGAAGCTCAAGAACCGTTTATGACACATATTCATACTTTTCAGGGTTCAACACAAGTAATGCTGAAACATTTTATTTTAAATTGTCGAATAAGACAGGAACAAAAACCATGCTTACAAACACGAAATTTATATATTCGGACTCATTTTTTAAACAAATGAATACATTTGGTTTTGATTATTGGGATAAAAATGTGGAAGTAAAAAGTGTTTGGGGTACAAAAGAATGGCAAGTACAAGGTATAGAATCATTGTTTAGAGCCTGCATGATCCCAGAACAAATTATATTCTTGAATGAAACTATTCAACAAACTACCTGTCTTGGATTAGCCAAAATCAAAGACTTAAATAAACCGTCTATTCCAAAACCAACAATGAACAGCAATAACTCTGCGGATGAAGAGATAGACGTAAACTATGTATTAAACCAGAACAAATCCTGATTGGAAACAATGGTTAATCTGGCCCACAGATACTAATAACTGTCAAGACAGATTCCTGAACAAAACACAGGGGTTCAAATTGACCAGGCCAGACCCTAGATATTCCCAAAGACAACACCCAGGGATAATCACCACCTACAGTGTGGGCAAACTCTGCCTTCAATGGCTAAAAACTTCCACACTGACAGAAATTAAGCAACACCTAACTTTACTTACTGATGGTGCTGACTTGCGTGATTTCATTATGGGACCACGCAAACAGCGTCAAAAACGCTTCATAGCAGCCTCTATATATGCAGCTTACAACGAGGCCTGGAAGATAACTCAAATTGAGACAGCAGAAAGTATACGGGAAATTGACCGTATTAATTTGGAAAAATCGCTTTCTGTAGTGGACAATGGGTTAATGACTCTGTCCTCCAGAATCTTTTCACTGGACAGCATTGTGTCTTCAGCAATCGACATAATATCGCAAGACTTACTGTTGTTACAACACGGTCAGTCTCAATTGCGTTCTATTGTACAGCTTGGCTGGACGTTACAAAATCTGCGTTCAGGCTATGTGCCTTGGCGTTTAATCAACACAACGTCACTATTCAATATCTTTAACCTTACTGATAAACAAATCAGTATGGCACAAAAGGGTGCTGATTATACAATCCTGAGCATTGATAAACTCGAGAGATTACCATTGACAATGTCAGAACGACCTGTCATTGAATGGATAATACATGGGATAATTAATATTCCGATATCTACTTTCAAGTTTCAATACTGCCAAAAATATATACAGGCTGGCATGTACGAAAAATTGGGAAAAGGGTACATTAAGACAACATGGAACTTGCCCTATTCACATGCATGTGTCAGTAATAAAGGACAGAAAGTGTTTCTTAGTGGCAATAATTGTGCGATGTCACTAAGCGGTACACTTCTGTGTAATGGAATTAGTTTGCATGGAGCCTGTGAAGGGAACTCAAATAACCTTTCATGTCACCAGCTAGGCACACCTGCAACAGAGATAGAACCATTCTTTAAAAGACTCTATAACGGGAGTTACATTCTAATTGTGGATCGCAGATGTTGTAGTCTACTGCCCGGGGTTCCTTATCTCGTTAGTACGACTGCGAAGGTCATGTGCTGTGGACGCTTATTGTTCCCCAGCTCCTTTCCAGACAGGGAGGCAAGGGCATGGCCTAACTTGACAATTACTTCTATTCGAGTTGATACTTTAAGCAGAATGAAAACAGTGCTTCTTCAGACGCCGACCAGGCTCACGTCATCAAAAGAAACGTATGATCTCCTAGTCGCAAGGACGACTGCAGAGATTCACTCATTGTTATCAACTAATTCCCCCATATATTTCGCAGAAATCCTGAATGAAATCTTAAATATTTCTGATACCAGTGGAGTCTCAAATGTATTTAAGACAGTATTTTCGATGGCATTAACACCATTCAAAGCCATACTGGGTATTTTGCCAGACTTCGTCCATTCGATTTTTGGAGGAGTTCCCCTCATTTTGGGACTAATTGCAGGAATCCTATTCTTAGTCCTTATATTTCGTTATGGCAAACCATGTCACAGACAAAACACCTGCGACAAGGGAAGAAACAATCCGAGCCATTGGATACCGGGACCGGATATCAAAAATCCTGGGACTAACCCGGCTTAGAGACCTGAACATGACTTGGTTTCTTTCATTTCGGCCGATATGGCAAAGATGTGTTTTACCTGTATTAAGGTGCATGCTGTGCGGAGAAGAATGCGTGTTGGACACCTGTCTGACGCTACAATCGGATGCGCCAATGGATGCAGAAACATTGTTGGGTCCGGTAACGGCTCATGCATTGTGCTGCCCTCAACGGCTGCCAATCCTGATGACGGCATTCGTGGAAACTTCACCACTACGATTAAGGGGTAGTGAAGATCAAGATGAAAGCAGCATCGATCAGGTACGACCTTCTGTCAGCAATACTACTCAAAACGCCAATGGAGACAATCATGCACATGAATGCATGGTTACATCTTTTTCCGAGTTAGTGGAACTCTCACAGGAAGCTGTTGACAGCTTTTTCAGCAGTCTCAATGATATGATGTTCTCACCAGAGCAGAAATAATGACTCTTGAACAAGCTAGCACACGGCGTTCCCGACACCTTGAATTTGGCCTTCAACTTTAATAATAAAGTAGCAAGATCAACTTTTCCTCCAGTCCACGGACAGCAATTTTTTTAGCAGCCCCAAAATATATTTTTTTTTACATTTTACGGGACACTTTTCTTCTGCTTAAAGTAGGAACTATTCTTAGAGAACTAATTTCTGTTTTTAGCAACTTCATAGACATTAGCTGCCCGCTGGTATGCTCATAAATATTTTTGAACTGTGATGAAGTGGTCTCGAACTTTTCTTCTGTATTAAGAGCCATTTCATGTGTAATTCTCATATTCGATTACTAATAATGTATACATGCGTGATTAATTTAGCATTAGTCTACTGCTTAAGTGCATATAATACATTTGGCTATTTTATTTTCCCGTATATTACATAATATCGAAATGCATTATATGTATTTTGGGGTGGTAAGGTATACACGATACTCTACAGTATGTTTTACTATGCCTAGATTCGTAAATATGGCCATAGTTAGCGTGGAGTGGGTGTGATGTATTCCTATAGGTTCTGTATCGATCCCCCTATTCCTGACCCTATTCTGGTTAACAAGTTAACTAGCAGCCATCCCATGATGCAGAAACCGTTATCTGATTACGCAGACCACGGCACAGGAGCGCGTTATCTGATTAGGTCATAACGCTTGCCATCTAATTAGGCAAAGCAATATTCCTCCAGCCCCTGATAAGGCATACGGAGTTCTCAAAACAAATCAAACCTATGACAACCTGGGAAAAACCCTGCGGCCATTGTTTTGATTTCACCGAGAACTTCAGCATAAGAATGTGCTAACGACCAGTTCGTATGACATCCTTATTGACGTATCTATGTCCATCCTTACGTCAATCTCGGCACCTTACAGGTATAAATATTACCGACATTGCCTTAAGCAAACACACGCGGTGGTGACGAGATCGGAGCAGCGAGACTTGCCGAAGCCCACTGACGCTGCCCCGCCTTCCTGACGCGCTGAGAACGAGACGCTGCCTTTCTCCTGCCGAGAAATCCAGCTCCGGCGCTTCCGAGCAGCCCTTGCAGGCAGCCTGGAATATCGAGACCAAAGATGAGAGATACCATCCCTCAATCATCCTAGATTCAAGGTACGGAACTGAATAACCCCTTGCAGAGAATTCTTGAATCAGTCACTTGGCAAAACAAACTTAACTTCAACTGCTACTTTCTATCCCCGCCCACGTATTAGGCTTAGGTCAGGTACACTGGGGTAGGCGTAGTTAGAAGCACCAGTTGAGTACGATTAGTCAAATGTTTATATGTATGTATCTATTTTATCCATTTTAAACCACCATATGGCTTAGAAACCATATAAATGTTTTTACAGTATTATTTTATACTTCTGCTTTTATTGTATGCACTTTACTTAACCATAAGTATTGCAATAATATCGATTCATTTCTCTTGTACGAGAAAAGAGACTGATCAATAAATAACATCTTTTATTGAACACGCCCGTCTCTTCCTTTTCTCTACAATCTGGTGAAACTAAGAATGCACGTACTGACTGAGTAAAATAAGTTGTCTTTTGTTTTCACACGACTCTAGAGATACACTCTTGATTAGGGGAGAGCAAAGTTGTCATGTTCTATGGTTGTCAGAAACTAAATCCCTTCTTGTCTATCCAGGGAGGTTCAACTCCTCCTTGCCTATTCGAGAAAGTTTCTAGTGAACTCTGAGCTAGCTGGCAAACCCAAAACTTTAAGTCTAATATCGACAGTAGAAGACCTAGTTAACGTCTGGTCTAGGTCTATACTATTGGAGGTATTATTCCAATGCGCAGAGCCTATTGGGATAATAGGAACTACACTACAGTTTCATCCCTTCACTTGAGAAGGTGTGGCCATAGAATTTCAGGGTGTTTTTGTGGAACTCACACTTGGTGGCATTCAGCGTCAGATTTGCTTTTAGTAGGGCGTGACATACCCTGTCCAGTGCCGTGTCGTGCTCTACCTGATCCTTACCAAACACTAGTAGGTCGTCACTGTAGTTGAATGAGTTGGGTATGCCTTGAATGATTCTCCGTATGGTTTCTTGGAAGATTTCGGCGGCTGATGAAATGCCGAAGTTCAGACGTTTGTAGCGGAATAAGCCCTGGTGCGTGGTGAACGTTGTAATGTACCTTGATTGTTCATGGAGCTCTAATTGGTGATAACCTTTATTAAGGTCAAGTTTGGAGAATATTGTAGCACCATTTAGTCTTGTGATCATGTCGCTTATGTGTGGCCCTGGGTGACGTTCTCGCTCTATGGCGGTGTTGGGCGCTCGCATGTCCACACATAATCTGACTTTGTTGTCCTGTCCTTTCTTAGGGACTACCACGACTGGGGATACCCAGGGGGTGGGTCCCGACGTACGTTCAATGATGTCAGCTTGCAAAAGGTCTTGGAGCTCGTCATCAACGGCTTGTTGTAGGTGGAAAGGCACCTTTCTGTGATGCTGGGCAATCGGTGTTATACTTTCATTGATGTGTAGCTTCACCTTGAAGTGATTTAGCTTGCCCAAGCCCTTGAAGAGTTTTGGGAACTTCGCCACGATGTCGGGGGCATCTTCAGTCATATACAGCAGCTCCACCAGTTTTAGTCTTTCAGCCGTTGGCAAGCTGAGCAGGCAGTCGGCAACATCAGGTCCTTCTACCACATGGACGTATGCTGGGATTTGTCTAATTTTGAAGGTCAGTGTGGTGTGAAACCGACCTAGACATGGTAGGGGTTTTCGGGACATCCATGTGAATATACGAACCGCTGCTGGCTCCAGTTTGGGTTGAGTTTTCATGTTGTAGTACTCCAGCGCACAGCTATAATTTAGCGAGGCTCCTGAGTCCAGGACGAATTTCGCTGGGTGATCCCCTATCATGATATCTAACTTGGGGTATCGTTTCAGCCGGTCCGGGTCAGCCACCATGCAAATGTACTCATCACTGTCTTGTGACACAGTCGTGTGTGACGATGAGTCGCTGGACGTGGACCTGTGTGCTCGACGTGATCTCGTTGTGTGATGTCGAGAGTAGTGCGTGCTCGTGGATCTGCTTTGCGGTTGATACGAGCTTGTCGATTGGTTGCTTGATCTCGATGAGCTGGATGAGTGTCTCTCTCTTCTTGTTACAGCACGTGCGTGATGTCCGGTGCTAGATCGCGGGGCGGGAGACGGAGACTGACGTGTTGGTTGTCTGGCTTGGCATGCTACCTCAAAGTGGTTATCTTTCCCGCAGCGATGACACCGCTGGCCAATTGC
The DNA here is from genome assembly GCF_964261635.1 of Lissotriton helveticus. Classification (NCBI taxonomy): domain Eukaryota; kingdom Metazoa; phylum Chordata; class Amphibia; order Caudata; family Salamandridae; genus Lissotriton; species Lissotriton helveticus. Next base: position 748,338,447 of record NC_136059.1, on the reverse strand, counting down.
TGGGCATTGTCCCGAGTGTGGATAGTCTTGGCCACATCGATAGCACGCGGGTGCAGATCTGGTGGACTTGGTGTGCCGTGATTCTCGTCTGGGTGACGTTTTCCGGGAGCTGTGGTGGTGTTTGCTTGCTCTGTGCGCGCTCGGCGCATGCCGAGTGGTCTTGCGTGCTTGTACTCGGAGGGCGTGCTCTCTGTGATCAGGTTTGTGAGTTTCTATTCGCTTGGCATGATCTTCCGCTTGATCATTTATTCTTGTTAGTTCTTCAATTTGTTCTAAGGTGTAAGATTTTTTTAGAAGTCGCCTGCGTAGTGATTCAGATCGGCATCCATCAATGATGCGAAGCCGCAGGGCGTCTTCCGTTTTGAAGTTTTCGAAATCGCAATGCCGCGTCATTCTTTTGATACGTGTGATGAAGTCGCCCATGCACTCTCCTTTCTCTTGAGAGGCGAGGTTGAATACATAGCGTTCATAGTCCACGTTACGCTTGTGTAGAAATCGTCTGTCAAGGGCAGCTTTCACTTCATCATATGTGGCAGTTGCTGCATCGGGCATTTCTTTGATTATTTGTGCTATCTGTTGGCCTGCTAAGTTTCGCAGTGCAACCAGCTTGCGTTTGGAATCTTGTACCAGAGAGCCCTCCATGTAATCTTCAAAATCCTCGCTCCACGTCTTCCACGAGGGTCCCATGGTGTTTCCAGGCTTCAACACCAGCGGCTGTGGTTGTCGCATGAAGGGTCCTCCCACGGACGCTGCTTGAGTCATCATGGTTGTGTTAGGTTGTGCCGGTGGGCCCCCACCACTTGTAGAGGTACTGTGAGCGTCGGTATCAGACATGCTATTTCTCCTTGCTGCTGATGTTGTTTGCTGGTATTGTTTGCGTTATTCCGCACCTTTGGTTGTTGCTCCCAGCTTCTGTTTGTGGTGAGTATGCGTGTTCCCGCCTTTTTTCTGTTTCGTGGTTTGAAATGAGTGTGCCTGACCTTAAGATGGCCGCCGTGATTGAGACGTGGGTTGTGTATGGGCCGGCGCCTGACCTAAAGATGGCCGCCAACTATGACGCTGTCTTCTGGGCCCAGACACTCCCTGACCACGCTCTCACGCAGTTGCTACACGCTTTCTTGCTTGGTTGTCGCTTGAGAGCGGGACTCACCCTCGCATGTGTTTCTTGCCTCGCGAGGTAGCGGGACCTTCGCGTCCGCCGCGGCGCTTCTCAGCGGACTCCTCACTTGTTTGGCGCTGCGCAGGCACTTCACTCGTTTCGTGCTGCTGGATGGCAGCGCAACGTCGTCTGGCCAGGTCGGAGATCTTGGCAGTCTCGGGTGCCGGTATTTCTTTTCCTCTGCACGCCCTTTTACTATTATTTTTTTTTTTTTTCTGGGCTGCCGACCGGAGGACTGCTGACTCGTCGTTTGGGGCTGCACATTCAGCTGGGCTGCGCGATGTTCCTTGTGGGGTAGATGCATCCCATCCTCGTCGCCATTGTCGCGCCCTGGCCCGCCCAAATGACACACAGGAGTCGGAGCTAGGTTCTATGCTTCCATCGTTATTCCCTGCCAGGACGTGACTGGCTCACAGACTAAATCAGTGTTCCTGTTCTTGTCCCTGCTGCTTCCGCTTCCTGTCTGCCTGCTCTGTCCCTAGGCAGAGTCAGGCATGGCGACACGACAGAGTCCTACTCTGCAACTTTGGGCAATAGCTTGCTTAATCTCCACAACGGCCCCTGCAACGCTAAGGATGCCTGGCCTCCACCTTGGGGGTGCCCAGGAGTGGACACCTCACATGGAAAGCCAGGATGGGTTCCACAGCGGTATTCGTACAAGCGCCTTGAGAACCTTGCGGGTGAGTATTGCACTATAAAAGTATCAATTTACATTTACATTTACCAACAACCTTCAGAAGTGGAGAGGCAAGCTTCAGTAGAGCTAATAAATTCAGAGTCCAATACTAAAGGCCCAGAGGTGAGTCTGAAGAAGGCGAGAAGGAAGATCCGACTATTGGAGCTCTCTTAATATCCACGACTGCTGAAATTAAAAACAGATTTGGGACATCGGAGGAAAACCAGAGGGAGATAAGAAATGCTTTTGAAGTTCTTGAGAGAAAGATGAGGTTAAAGAGCTCTGAGAAAAGATGCAGGCAAATGGCTCTGAAATAGAAAAATTAATATCAGTGGGGAGGGAGTAACAAGACAGATTGCAAAGACTGGAAAACTTTCAAAGAAGAAACAATATAACATTTTTGAAGGTGCAGGAGGGCAGGGAAGGTGGAGACATAGAAACCTATGTAGTGAAATTGATTAAGAGGGAGCTACAGATGGAAAAATCAGAAAAAGAAATAGCGAAAGGTTTGTAGCGGGTACCTAGAGATCCCTTTAGATTAAATACTAATAGGACTAAGCCCAGGAAAATGTTGCTCAAATTTCTAACCTTTTTGCGAAAGGAGAAGATTCTGTTGAAGGCTTTGAGATTGAAAAAGATAGAGGTTTAAGGTGCCAAATATGAGTTTAGATCTGACGTCTTTAATGTTACCTCAAATAGACAATGGGAGTTGGGGCAAAGGATGGATTCACTAAAAAGATTGGGCACTGTGGTTCAGTTAAGGTTTCTGCCAAATCTGAAGGTGATATACAATAACAAAATGCTCATCTTCCAATCCAGTGAAAAGGTAGACGATTTTAATAAAGACTTTCAAGCAGGAGGTTCAAAACCCTAAATAACCTTTAACAAGCAGGAGAATATTTCATAAAAGGGAAAAGATGTATATAAGTAAATAAATAATCACGGTTTTGAGAAGTGAATTATTATTTTTTTGGGGTCCTTTTCAATACATTTTATATAACTAAGTTAAAATACGCTTATCTCACTCAGATAGAAAATGAATACCTAGTGAGAAGTACGCTCTGGGAGGGAACCCATGGCTTTTAGCCATGTTGAGCTATGGATGGGGTTTCCATGGGGGGAGCACTGGGTGGGAAGCAGTGGAGAAAAAAGTTGCAAAAGTTCCTCTAAAGCCTATTTTTGCTATGGGGTGTTTAACCTTTTTAGCTGGTATCAGGGATGGGTGAAAAGAGAGAGAGTAAAATTCTCTTGTGGAATCTAAATAGCCTTATGGTGCAGGGAAGAATATTGCAGTATTTAAAGGATTGCCCGGCCCAGATTATATTAGTACAGAAGACACACTTAACGGAGAAGGAAGGCATGGAACTTTTTAAGGCAAAAAAAATGGATTGCCCAAGTGGCATGCACAGCTCAATCAGCCATAATAAAAGGGGTAGCGATATTAATTAAATGAGGGGCACAAATAGCCTAGGGTACTATGTTTCAGACAAATCCAGTAGATGGTTAGTGGCTAAATTAAAGTTTTTGGCCCACAGTCTTTCCCTTGCAGGCTACTGTGCAACAAATCAGGATGATGTCACTCCCTTGGGTGAACTGTTGACTGAACATTTGAACTCCTCTGACCCAATCATTTTGGCAAGAGATTTTAATGTAGTGTTAAATTACACTTTAGATAGATCTTCACATAGCAGAGCATTGGTCAATCCTAAAATGTCTGGGCTATTAAAACAAATGATGGATCAATTGGGGCAGTGCGATATATATGCACCAAAGGGCAGGTTCACAAAAAGGCTTTACCTTCTATAATAAAAAATACAGTCACCATTCGAGGATTGACTATTTTCTCATCGATGCCAGAATAAGGGGCGAGGTTCAGCAAATTGACCATGTGGGATTTCATCTGTCTGATCATTCCACAGTGTCTCTCCAATTGAAATTTGGTGAGGGGGTGATTCAGTCCAGATGGACCTTGGATCGTGCGATTCTGAAGGATGAGGGAGTCATAGAAATACTAAGTAGAGAGACTGAAGTGTGTTTTAAGTTTAATTGGGGCTCAGCCACTTCAGGTGTGATCTGGGATGCTTACAAGACCTTTTTAAGGGGAAGACTAGGGCATTGGCTGCGGGAAAAAGGAGGCAATATTATGAAGAGGTATCAGGAGCTGGTTCTCTCCCTAGAAAGGGACCTAATTGACCCTAGGATGGAGGAGGGGGTTAGGGTAGGGTTGCTAAAGAAAATGACGCTTGTAAAATACAACTTAGCAATGGTTGTACAACATAGGCCAAGCAAAAGGTGGGAGGCCAGTCGGGTGGCTCATTTTGAGTGTAGTATAAAAGGAGCAAGGGAGGAATAGACCAGGTCATATGTGAGAAAGCTGGGGCCCTAATTGGTGACAGCAAGGGGATCAAGCGAACTTTTCAAAGCTACTTCAGTAAAGTCTATCGAGAAGATCTAAAACAAATGGAAGCAGAAGTAAAAGCATGGTTAGGGAAAGACTGCGTTAATTCCCTTTCATCAGAAAAAAACAGGACAGCTGAATAGGAAAATTGATATGAGGGATGTAGAGTTGGTAATTAGGCAGGTCAAGAAGGGGAAGGCTCCTGGGCCCGATGGGCTGCCTCAAGAGGTTTACAAGGCCCTGGAAGATACATTAACTCCCATTTTAGTGACGATCTTTAACGACCTGTTTTTTGAAGGGTCTGGTATGGGAGCCTCCTGGAAGGATGCTACTATCTCGCTAATTTTGAAGCCAGGAAAATGCCCAAAGAGTTGCGATTCCTATCAGCCAATTTCACTTTTAAATAGCGACTATAAGTTCTATGCTAAAATCTTGGCCGACAGGTTGAATGAGTTAATGGCTGAGATGGTGCATGATGACCAGAAAGGGTTTATACGTGGAATATCCATGCACTAGTTGGCTCAATGAACCTGGAAACTTCTTATAATCTCCCTGCTGCAGTAGTGGCTTTGGATACCACTAAGGCTTTCAACCGAGTAAACTGGGCGTACTTCAAAGCTGTAGCAAAATTTTTGAATATTGAGTTACATTTTTGTAGGGCCCTGGCTGGTTTCTACGAGGTTCCAGAAGGCAGAGTTTGGTTTTGGCCCCAGGGGGGCCTGGTCGCCCCCCTGCTCCTCTCCTGCCACTGCAGCCCTGCTTACCTGCTTCCTGCTGACAGAGTTCCGACGCCGCCAGCAGCGCCCCAGCCGCCGCTGGGCCGCCCGCTCTGCCGGTCCCGTTCCCGCGCCTCCTGCCTGCGGCCCCGCCCCCCCGCCACACGACTGGTTAACCCCTTCCCGCCTCCCAGCGGACCCGCCCTCCCTGCTCCCCTCTTATGACGCCCCCTCAGCGACCGCGCAGCGGACGCGCGCAGCGGGAGCACCGATTGAGCGCCGAAGGTGCGCCAAAGGTAAGCCCGTCTACGCCCGTCCGCGCCTGGACCGCGCCCAGCGCCAGGACCCCTGGCCCCCGCAGACCCCAGCCCACCCGCCGGACGTACGACGCCGCCACCCTCAACGCACTCAACGCCGGCCGAACCCCTGGATGCTACCGAGCCACCCCGAGACGCACCCACGGACCCTTCATCTGCCAGGCCTGCAAGTTCTCCTGCACCCGGACCTGCACAGCACCAGCACCCACCAAGCCGAACTCCAGCAGCAGCCACCTGAAGTGCATCCTGCTCAACACCCGCTCCGTCCACAGACACGCCGTCGAGCTCTGGAACCTGCTCGACACCACAGCCCCAGACGTCGCCTTCCTCACGGAAACCTGGATGAACACCTCCTCAGCACCCGACATCGCCATCGCCATCCCCAACGGCTACAAGATCATCCGGAGAGACCGCGTCAACCAGACGGGAGGAGGCATCGCCATCATTCACAGGAACACCATCCGCATCACGACCAACACCGACGACACCATCGCACCCGCCGAACACCTGCACTTCCAGATCCACGTCAACCCCAAGACCACCCTCAGAGGCACCCTCATCTACAGACCCCCGGGACCACGCACACAATTCAGCGAGGACATCGCCGACTTCATCAGCCCGCTCGCCCTCCCCTCAGCCGACTACATCCTCCTCGGGGACCTCAATTTCCACCTGGAGAACAACGACGACCGCAACACCACCACCGTGCTGGAAAACCTCGCAAACCTGGGACTCAAGCAACTGGTGACCACCCCCACCCACCTCGCCGGACACACACTCGACGCCGTCTTCTCATCCAGCAAAGACATCGCCTTCAGCCACGCCACAGGACTCACTGGACGGACCACAGCTGCGTCCACTTCACCTTCAGAAGAACGACGACCCACCACCACCAGCAACAGGTTGCCCGAAGAAGCTGGAACAAGATCACAACCGACCAGCTCGCCGCTTCCCTGAGTCAGCACCCTCCCGCCAGCTCAGCGAACCCCAGCCAGGCCGCCGACAACCTCACGAAGTGGATCAGCAACTGCGCGGACGAACTCGCCCCTCTGAGGACCCCGCCCAGCAGACACGGCAGCAAGAAAGCCCCATGGTTCACCGATGAACTCAAGAACTCCAAGAAGAACTGCCGAGCACTCGAGAAAGTCTGGAGAAGGGAACCAACACCGGACAACATGACCACCCTCAAGCTTGCCACCCGGAAGCACCACCAACTGATCCGCGCCACCAAGAAAACTGCATTCAAGGACCGACTGGACAACAACGCACACAACTGCAAGGAACTCTTCAACATCGTGAAAGAGCTCTCCAACCCCAACGCCGGAAACGACGACATCACCCCATCGCAAGACCTCTGCAACTCCCTCGCCTCCTACTTCCACAACAAGATCGCGGACATACACAACAGCTTCAGCAGTCAACCATCGCACACAACGACCGCAGCAACGCCGCCCACCACCACCCTCCGCGCCTGGACTCCGATCAGCACCGACGACACCGCCCGCATGATGAACTCCATCCACTCCGGATCTCCGACCGACCCCTGCCCTCACCACGTCTTCAACAAGGCCGACGCTGTCATCGCACCCCACCTGCGGGACATCATCAACACCTCCTTCGACACCGCCACCTTCCCGGAGAGCTGGAAGCACACCGAACTCAGCGCTCTACTAAAGAAACCAACAGCGGACCCCAGCGAACTCAAGAACTACCGCCCCATCTCGCTCCTCCCGTTTCCAGCCAAAGTCATCGAGAAGACCGTCAACAAACAGCTGGCCGCCTTCCTCGAGACGAATGGATCCCTCGACCCCTCACAGTCTGGCTTCCGAGCCAACCACAGCACCGAGACCGCCCATATTCTCATCTATACTACTAATCTACAAGATACCCTGTCTCGTATTATGATTTTGACTACCGATTTTGGAAAAATCTCGGGTTATGACATCAAAAGGGGCAAGACGGAGCTTATGACCTGGAATCTAGACGCATGAGGTGCTGCTAGAAGAGGAACAATTTGATATTTGGTAGTCATGACATCACAAGATCTCAATAAAATAACTAACAGCAAGTATTCATAAGTTCCACTTATCAATTTGAAGCACCTTCCTCTAATCATAGGGAAAAGCTGGCATTCATGCTGTGTGGGTAACACATTACGTGATTAAAGTCAATTTTGAGGAAAGTTAAGAAGGAGGGTTGTAGACTTGTAAGGATGTGGTCTCATCCACAGCTATCTCTTATGGGACGGGATACATTTAATCAAAATGATAGTCCTCCCGAAGCTTACTTTTCTTTTCAATACTATACCCTTCCCTTTTGAGAAGGAATGGCTAAAGAAGATGCAAAGCGAGATCAGTACTTTTATTTGGTCAAGTAAAGGCCCTAGGATAGCATTGAAAAAACTGAGACGGAGGGTTGAGAAAGGAGGTATAGGTTTGTCAGATCTGCTGTTCTACTCATGGGCCTTTCTACTGAAGAACGGGAGAAGTTTGTTCAATATACAAAGATCAACAAAGACATGGGGAATGTGGGCCCTGCTGTCGAGCCTGGAGGTAGGGGGCAGACAAGGGTTTTTGTTTAAATACGCAGACCCTAAGTACTTTAAGAAGTTCAGGTTAAAGATTTTGAAGGGGTTAGCTAAGACTTGGTATAAGATCAGGAAGGTTTTAAAAATACCATACTACAGCCTACTGGCTCTGATCTGGGACTCATCAGGCCCTCCGGAATGGAAAATAGATGCTCTTGCAGGACCATTATTCCAAGATGGGAGCATATAATCCTATACGGTAACCTGATCACTTGGGAAATGTGCAACCAACCAGGAGTCCACAAACTATTCATATTAAATGTGGAGCTGGTATCATGCCCCGGAAAAAATAATTGGGGAAGAAAATGAGTTGGAAGTTTGATTGATGCAAGAGACAGTAGTTAAGAAGGAACTGGCTGCTATCTATTGGTTGATGATTGATTTGGAGGATGGCGTTTTGACCTTGCCAACGGAATCGTGGGGAAGATACTTGCCGGAGGCATCGCTGGAACATCAATAGCAAGTATCTATCACCAAGTTATTTAAAATAGTTAAACCTGCATACCTGAGAAGCAGTCATCTTTTCTCCATTCACAGAGCCTACTGGTCCCACCAGAAATTATCAAAGTTTGGGAGAGGAGGTGACGTAGTATGAAAGAGGATGATGTGCATATGTTTGTGGCTTGTCCAGAAATCCAGACATTCTGAAAAGACCTGAGTAGGGCTTTGTCCAATATGTTGGAGATTAACATCGAAGTAAGTGTCAGGCTTGTTATTTTTGGATATGTGGACCTGCTGGTAAAAATGACAAAGAACCAGGCAGGCAAGGCTGATATTTTACTGTATGCTATTGGCACGTAGGGAGATATGCAAACAATGGGTGGCCGTGGTTCCTCCTAGTTTTGATGATTGGGTGCACTCTGTTAAGCATATAGCCTGTCTGGATATGTTGTGTTCCAGAAATCATGATCTTAGTCTCCAGATGCTTGAATGGTGTGTGCAATAAGTTCAAGTAAATAAAAATAGGGGTCCAATGATTAAGCCTTCTCTGCCTCAATTAGCACATTTTGTATTCCTTTCTTCCTGCTTCCTGGTTTCTTTTCTCCCCAGACGGCTGGCAGCGGCTCGAGCGAGAGACAAAGAAAAAAAAGTGAACTATGGAAGATGGAGGTTAAACCTGAGGGCGGTATTGAGCGAGATCTTCAAATCATCTTTTCTGTTTTCCAGCACAAAGGGGCAGGACACTTTATCCAATTGCAAGTGAAAGAGTGTTCTTTTAAAGAGGCAAATGAGAACAAAAAAAACATTCTAGTAAGCCTCTGGCATTGGGTTGTTTGTTGTAGTGGAGTGAAGGATCTGCCTAAGCTTGTGTCTAACACTGTATTGTAATCCCCACCTAATAACCACGGGATATCACACCATGGGTACAGTTTTACTGATATTGCGCACCAGTAAGGAGCTTGTTCTGTATTTGGAGCATATATGGAACCCAATGCTATTTGCCTACTGTTTATTCTGCCTTTTGTTAAGGCAAATAGGCAGTGGATGTCTATTTCTGTTTTTTCTGGCATGTACTGTGTGCCTGGTCTAACCCACATCAATGTTCCTCTCGCATATGAGGAGTATCCTGAAGTGAATATCTGCCCCGTCCACTCACATTGTAGTTTGTGTATCTCAGGCTGCGATATGTGTGTTTCTAGTAAGAATGCTATATGTGCTGCATGTCGCTTCAGACATGCATGAGTTTCGTATCGGTGCGCTGGCATGTGCATGCCCCTGACATTCCATGAAATTATAGTAGTCGGCAGCATTTGTCAATCATGTAGAATAGTTGCATGGGTAGTAGACATGCTGCCCTACAGGTGGAGTTGTAAGTGTATATGTGAACTCTAGGTTTACCCTGAATCCTTGGTATTTTTAATGCCAGACGTAGTGCTTGTGAGGCATAGTGTGGGGGAATAGGCATTGTGTTATAAACTGGGACATGGCATAGTGACAACAGGTGTCTGCCCAAACTTTGAACTTTGCCTTATGGCATCTGCTGGCTGTTCACACCGTACTACTCTATATGAGTGAGGAGGCTTTAGATGGGTCTATAGAGGGCTGGTAGAAGTGCAGGCCCTGTGTCTATACTTAATTTTGCTCACTGTTGTTTGTCCTAGCTACATTCCTGCACCTACATAGCGGAGGGGGAAGCAAAAAGAGAAATAGCACACTTGTGCTTGACTTTGCAGTCAGTGGAGTTGAAACCCTGTCATGATGCGTTTCACTTGTGTTGATGAGAGCAACGTGTCTTATGTACGGATGCATAGTTCTATATGAAAGCCGCTGCAGCATTCTTTTAGTCTCTATGCAATGTTGTCTGCCGTCTGTGGTGTCACTTCTGGTAATGTATGCGAGTACTGACCCACTGGCCATATCGCGGACGAGCTGCTTGCACCTATAGATTGCCCTGAAGAGGCGCCTGTGTCCCCGCTGTCTTGATTTCTCCATATGGTTACTGCTGCTTGCAGGGATTTGCGTATTTCATGTAGTCTTTGTTCTAAGTTGGGAGCTACCCTGAGCTGGGTCGGGCCTTTCTTGACGTGCTTCCGATGCCTCTGCCGGTTTCTATGGATACCCACTCCAGAACCGGCAGCATTATATTGCCTACTGGACAATGTGTTGTGACCTGTAGTTTTGAGCCGGTCCCATACACTTCTGCAGCATTGGAGAAGTGAGTAGAGCCATCCTTGACCACTCAGAGGTGAGCTGGGAACAGGAGTCAGTATTTTATATCCAGCTCTTGCATTCAATTTTTTACTACCATGAACGTGCTTCTCTGTTTCTGTACTCCCAGGGAGTAGTCTGGAAAGAATAGAACTATAGAATTATCAACTCTAACCTCTTCTATCTTGGCAACTCACAAAGTATTGCATCTTGGTCCATATAGTTTAGAAGACGGAACAAGAATGGACCGGTACCAGTGCCCGGTGGCGGGCGGCCCAACCTGACCCTCTGTGCCCTTTCCACTGCGAAAAAGGGGGAGAGTGTGTTTGGTGACATCAAGGACTGCAGCCAGGTCTCCGTGTAGGTCATCGCGTGTCGCCCCTCTGTTCCCTCAGGCAGGCCAACCACCTGGACGGTGTTGCTGTGTGAGCACCCTTTCGCATCAACCACCCTGCGCTCCCGCACCTAAGTGGTCGAAGCCTTAATGGTTGGGAGTATCCCTTCAATTTCTGCTTCTATTTCATCAACTATTTCAGTTAATTTGTGGTGGACTGCATGTAGCCATGTGAAATCCGACGTAATCTCATCTATACGTCTCTCCAGGGATGTGCAGGTTTGCATAAAATCAATGCTTAACTGTGTCACCGCCTGGAGTCCAGAGTCTATTTTAAATCCCAGCATGGGTTTTCCTGAGGCCTTCACAGATACCTTTTCCTGTTCTGGTTGCTTGGGAAGTGCTGTGGTCTGTGCAACTGGTACGGTTGATACTGCACGTTGGCTGCCCATTGTTAATGCCAATCGTGTATGTACTAGGTACATGCGCTGCGTCAGCGCAAGGCAAGACACTGCTGCTCCTTTCTAGTTCTCCGGTCATGCTACTTTATTGATATAGTCTATCTGTGGCTTTAGAGAAATTGCGCACCACTTTCTGATTCTGTATGTGGTTGTGTGCTGCTCCTGGCACCACAGTCAACCTACTGGGCCACTTGATGAGTCTCTCTTTAGGGCTGTCACAATCTCCCAGCCTATGCAAGAGTTTACAGGTACAAGTCGCATGTTCTATTAGGCCGCTGTTCCTGTGGCCAGTGTTTTCTGTTGTCTCTGCTGACATTTGGTGGAGCTGTAATTCTCATATGGGATAGGTCTGTGCTTCAAGTGTGGCTCTGTTGTTTCTGCTCCACGGCTCGCCGTTTCACTAGTTATTACAGTGGCTTCATCAGCGCTGGCACTCCTATGCACTTCTCCTGACCGGGCCTGGGCTTGGTTCAGCCCCAGTATCCCTGCTTCTTGGCCAGTGCAGCAGCTGCTGTATTGTTCGGTCCCAGGGCACCTAAGTTTGGAACACTGCCTATATGTTTAAGTGGCTGCTTGGTGCGAGCTTCTGGGTTGGCACTGATGCCGCTCTCTACCTCCTACACACTTGCCATCTTTCGCGCACCAACTCGAGTCAGGTCGGGACTCGACCCAGCCCCAGGGCCTTCACAGTATGACCCAATCGGCAGCTGTGCACTCTAACGGCCCCAGTGCTCCTCAGCCCGAGCCACGCGGGTTCTCTTTGCCCCAGATTTTACTCTCTCCTTGCTACCTCCTACGCAGGTTCTTTGTGCTGTCCCCTCAGAACAGCCTCCGCGTGTGGTTCTGTTACCCCCGTTGCCTGTGTCCCCTTCCATGTGGATGTCTGCAGTTCCCTTTCTCCTGAGTGGTCTTGTTGGTCAATAATTGCCCCAGGTCCAGGGCTCGGTACAGCCCTCAGGACCCAGCAGTGCAACACTTACAGTGATCGCGTGGCTGCGTGATCATAGGGATCCACAGGTTGGGCTGCATTCGGTGGAGCCTCGGTCCAGGGTCCCATGCACCTACGTCTCCACAGCGTGCCTCACCTCTGCCTGCACTGCTCTCCCTCGCTACTGCTTCTTACCCACATCAGGATTTAGGTGCACCCCCTTTGTCGCAGGCAGCTTTTTCACAGAGCCCAGAAGCATGGATCTCCAGCTCGTGGGGCTGCTACCCAGCGATGCCGTGGTTATTGACCAAATAAGAGCTGAGAAATCTCCACTGGTTTCAGCAAGAGGACTGCCACCCGCAGTCCACCTAGGGATAGAGCGGACCTCACTCCAGGCCTGCTTTGCGCCTCATCTTCCAGATTCTCAGCTGTAAGGTATATTCTGGTGTTATCTGTCTGTGGCGCCGGCTCTTATTCTTGTGGATAACAGGGCCTCAGTGCAGAGCCGCCTCAGAGCGCGTCTGCCATCTTGGCCAGCTAGCCACTCCCCTTGTTTAAGACCTTTCATAGTACTCTAGGTGTTACATGCTATCATCTCTCTCTGTGGAGTCTATGATATTCAGCTTGTAACAAGGATGCAAAAATCAACAACTTTTCATTGAAAGAAAATGGTTATTAGTTGGGGAGGATGTGAGTTCTTCCCAAGTAATAACTCCCAACATTTTGTCAGTTTAAACACTCATTTTCAATATTGTAAACCTGGGCTCCATGCTTATTAGCTTTGGCACAGAACAGACATGATTAACTTAAGAAAGGTATGGAAAGAATTTAGCAGTACCAAAACACATAACAAGTTAAATAAATCACACAATCGGTTTCTAAAAAATCAGGAAAAAGGTAATATGAAAAATCACACAAGAATTATTAAAATCCAATTAGGGGAACTAGAGATATACATTTTTAAAGTTTTTAGGTTAAAAAGCAGCAATAAACAGTGTCTGTGGGTGCAATAGACTGGTTATTTAGCTACTGGTAATCAGCGATAGTGTGATTACCCCTGAAAGATCTGGGCGTAACCATGTAAATATCACAAATAGGGTCGATAAGGGAAAACATTTAACCTTATGGTGCTTAATGACTACAATACTGGACCTGTCATCGCTGGTAGTTGCATCTGAAACAGTTTGCAAGAATATGTAATACAAAATGTTTGAAAAAACAACCCTGTGACTCAAATATAACAATTTTCGTTTTGTAATATATCTAAAGATCAAATTATAATCTTTTTTAATCAGTCCTGAATAATGTTTTTTGTTATGTGCATAGATAATGCAATGCATTTTTTAACACAAAACACACTCATTTTGGAAATATTATAAAACTAGAGAAACAATTAGATTAATGGTATTTATGACTTGTTAGACTACAAAGTGAACATACATGATAAAATGTTTTTCTGGATTCTGCAATGTTGGAAAGAGCAGCGCAAATACAAGGTCATGATCCACTGAACATACAAGCAACATATGTGTGCCTAAAAATAAAACACCATAGAGGCACTACATTGGATAGCGAAGAAGCACAACTTAAAGCAGATTAGTTTCAATGTTCTAAAATGAGTAAGGATACAAACAAGGGATGGTGACATTGAACGACTGCCCCCCCTGTAAGAACACTTCTAAATAAAAAGTTTAGGCAAATTGCATCCAAGGGTTTCAGTGACACGTTTGAATTGAAATGTGTCTTATTATTTAAAATATTTTTTATATGCAAATGGTGATGTGCAAATCTTAAACATCTAAACTAGTTTCAGTAGAGGCAAAGTGGCTTAACTGAAAAAGAAGTATATAGATGGGATGATGCTTAAAACATTATATGCTTAGTTATAAAATATCTATATTAAATTAAGTTAAATAATCAGGTGTATTCCTATTTAGAGTAACAGTGTTTCTAAAATTAAGGATGCCAGTTCTGATAGAAATCATCCGTAGTCCCAAATATGCTTGCTGAATGTGAACCAAACATACTTCAAATAGATTAAATAGAGACATATGTTGATTAATTATAAACATCACCCAAAATTATTCCATACAGTTGTTTTTATTTTCACGCATGCCATGTGGTTTATAGAGTACTGTCATTCACAGGGAGCATACCATAGGGTTTTAATAAGTACATTATGCTCCGTTCATTTGAAAGATTTAATACAGAAAGATTTTTAAAGTACCAATTTAAGATGTCTACAACCTTACCTTTAGAATTTACAGTGTTAACCAGATAGGATATTGCTATTAAATCACCATTTTGTAATCTCTGAAATATATGCATATGGTATATGGCAACAATAGAAGTACAATCAATTTCCTAAGGAACAGTACACATGATAGACTTGTTGATGCTATCAAAGACATTAAAAAAGTAAGGAGTCGTTGTTAGTATAAATAGTGTAAATTAGTATGCCAGAGAAATATCAAATATGTATTATTTGTTGGTTAGTAATTATAGCTTTCTCCTGATAACTAATTGGGTTGTACTCTACAACTCCCTAACGTTTGAGCTGTAATAGAAACAGAAAACATTGATCAACTGCAGAATGTATTCACATATGGGCATAGCATCTCACATACAATGTTGTTGTTTTAGTAAGTGTAGAAATGCTTGTTTGAATAACAGAGCAAGCAATCTGATTTCAGTCAAATGAATTAAAGAAGACCATTACAGATGTGTTTTCTGCCAAAGAAACAGAAGATTAAATGTTAGCAGTAAGTGTTACACCTAAAAAGTCTCTTCATACTGGGCTTCTGAATACAATTGATATGTTATAGATACTGCTACAAATGTTCAAGTTCTTTTTTGTCTGGCTGTATAATGTAGCAAGAGTGCTACAGAATGATAAAGCAACACCTATCTAAAATGATGGTTGCAAATGTACAACCTTGTTGTATTAAACTCAGGGTCAGATTTGATTTTTTTCTAATTATGATGATGTTCATATAATGTGCCTGGGTGTTTAGATACCTACATGGGTAGTGGCTTGATAATTCAATGAGTACATCATTAGTGCCTGGCTGATTAAATGACTGCATGACTAGTGTAGGAGTGATTGCACAACTCCATTGTTAAAGCTTGAGAGATTGGAAGAAAGAAAGTATACAGCTGCTGTGAATGTATTAGTGCAAGAGTATTGCTTCAGCAATTAAATGAGTGCATAAGTATTGGATGGATGATATGTTTACTACAATGGTACTCCCTAAATAATTAGATGAGTGCATGAGTAGTGCCTGAGTGTGTGCATGAGTTCATGTGTGCGCCTCAGTATTTCAATACTGCATAGGTTGTAAGTGTATCCTTAGATAACTGCATAGCTTCTGCGCAAGTGTTACAATGACTGCATAGCTACAGCCTTGGTAATTGCATAAGTAAATGGTTAGTGTATGGGTGATTAGATGAATGTATAAGTAGTGCCTCCATAGTTGAATGACTACATGATTTCTGCCTGCCTGATTGCAAGAGTATGTCTAGTGTCTAGGTAATAGAATAACTCCATGGATACTGAAACAGTGATTTGATTCCTGCCTCACTAGTGCCTGTAGGATTGCAAGAGTACCTGAGTACTCCCTGACTGACTATGAAAGTATCTTAATTACTGTTAGATACATAACAGTTGTGACTGTATATCGGACTCATTGGTTAGCTCCTTTAGTTACTATCAAACTACCTGTTTTTAAAATATATATATATATATATTTTAGGGGTGGAGCGACGAACCTGGTAACAGGATGTTGGCAGGATACTTAAAGACGCTACTGTGTGCCCGCATCCACGCAACACCTCCAGCACTGAAGATGGCTCGAATACCTGCCGAAATGCCTATGCTATGCTGTGTTTGCCGAATAAATGTCTCCGTGCCTCCATGTCTCCCCGTCTGCGGCCTCCTCCTTCCCTTTGGGTGGAGTTTCTTGGACATTTTACAGCGTGACCGCCAGCATCACGCACAAGAGGCCCCCGCATCTGAAAATTTGGCTACAGAGCTGCTGGTTCTCTGCTCGCGCAGATTTCTTCGTTTTCCAGGGTACTGGATTTTCTGTGGCCCCCATCCATGGAAGTGAAAGATTTGGGGCGGTGATGTCGTCATTGATGGCACGTTGGGCGAGGCTGCTACATACCTTACCCCCGCCGTTATGATCCTGCTTGCTGTGGATGGTGATGTGGTCTAGGGGACCCGAGGAGGCTCGGACTTTCGTAATACTTGCACAGTTTGAGGGTTGAAATTTTCCAGGCAGCCCATCCTCCCCAGTTTCCACACTGTGTCAGAACATTGCATTCTGGAACCTGTAGGCGTGCTACCCCATGCTGCACTGATGATGAATTTTAGGGGCGGAGCGACGAACCTGGTAACAGGATGTTGGCGGGATACTTAAAGACGCTACTGTGTGCCCGCATCCACGCAACACCTCCAGCACTGAAGATGGCTCGAATACCTGCCGAAATGCATATGCTATGCTGTGTTTGCCGAATAAATGTCTCTGTGCCTCCATGTCTCTCCGTCTGTGGCCTCTTCCTTCCCTTTGGGTGGAGTTTCTTGGACATTTTACAGCGTGACCGCCAGCATCACGCACAAGAGGCCCCCGCATCTGAAAATTGGACTACAGAGCTGCTGGTTCTCTGCTTGCACAGATTTCTTCGTTTTCCAGGGTACTGGATTTTCTGTGGCCCCCATCCAGGCAAGTGAAAGATTTGGGGCGGTGATGTCGTCATTGATGGCACATTGGGCAAGGCTGCTACATACCTTACCCCCACCATTATGATCCTGCTTGCTGTGGATGGTGATTTTGTCTATTGGACCCGAGGAGGCTCGGACTTTCGTAATACTTGCACAGTTTGAGGGTTGAAATTTTCCAGGCAGCCCATCCTCCCCAGTTTCCACACTGTGCCAGAACATTGCATTCTGGAACCTGTAGGCGTGTTACCCCACGCTGCACTGATGATGAATTTTAGGGGCGGAGCGACGAACCTGGTAACAGGATGTTGGTGGGATACTTAAAGACGCTACTGTGTGCCCGCATCCAAGCAACACCGCCAGCACTGAAGATGGCTCGAATACCTGCCGAAATGCATATGCTATGCTGTGTTTGCCGAATAAATGTCTCTGTGCCTCCATGTCTCCCCGTCTGCGGCCTCTTCCTTCCCTTTGGGTGGAGTTTCTTGGACATTTTACAGCGTGACCACCAGCATCACGCACAAGAGCCCCCCGCATCTGAAAATTGGGCTCCAGAGCTGCTGGTTCTCTGCTCGCGCAGATTTCTTCGTTTTCCAGGGTACTGGATTTTCTGTGGCCCCCATCCAGGCAAGTGAAAGATTTGGGGCGGTGATGTCGTCATTGATGGCACGTTGGGCGAGGCTGCTACATACCTTACCCCTGCCGTTATGATCCTGCTTGCTGTGGATGGTGATGTGTTCTAGGGGACCCGAGGAGGCTCGGACTTTCGTAATACTTGCACAGTTTGAGGGTTGAAATTTTCCAGGCAGCCCATCCTCCCCAGTTTCCACACTGTGCCAGAACAATGCATTCTGGAACCTGTAGGCGTGTTACCCCACGCTGCACTGATGATGAATTTTAGGGGCGTAGCGACAAACCTAGTAACGGGATGTTGGCGGGATACTTAAAGACGCTACTGTGTGCCCGCATCCACGCAACACCTCCAGCACTGAAGATGGCTCGAATACCTGCCGAAATGCATATGCTATGCTGTGTTTGCCAAATAAATGTCTCTGTGCCTCCATGTCTCCCCGTCTGCGGCCTCTTCCTTACCTTTGGGTGGAGTTTCTTGGACATTTTACAGCGTGACCGCCAGCATCACGCACAAGAGGCCCCCGCATCTGAAAATTGGGCTACAGAGCTGCTGGTTCTCTGCTCGCGCAGATTTCTTCATTTTCCAGGGTACTGTATTTTCTGTGGCCCCCATCCAGGCAAGTGAAAGATTTGGGGCGGTGATGTCGTCATTGATGGCACGTTGGGCGAGGCTGCTACATACCTTACCCCCGCCGTTATGATCCTGCTTGCTGTGGATGGTGATGTGGTCTAGGGGACCCGAGGAGGCTCAGACTTTCGTAATACTTGCACAGTTTGAGGGTTGAAATTTTCCAGGCAGCCCATCCTCCCCAGTTTCCACACTGTGCCAGAACATTGCATTCTGGAACCTGTAGGCGTGTTACCCCACGCTGCACTGATGATGAATTTTAGGGGCGGAGCGACGAACCTGGTAACAGGATGTTGGCGGGATACTTAAAGACGCTACTGTGTGCCCGCATCCACGCAACACCTCCAGCACTGAAGATGGCTCGAATACCTGCCGAAATGCATATGCTATGCTGTGTTTGCCGAATAAATGTCTCTGTGCCTCCATGTCTCCCCGTCTGCGGCCTCTTCCTTCCCTTTGGGTGGAGTTTCTTAGACATTTTACAGCGTGACCGCCAGCATCACGCACAAGAGGCCCCCACATCTGAAAATTGGGCTACAGAGCTGCTGGTTCTCTGCTCGCGCAGATTTCTTCGTTTTCCAGGGTACTGGATTTTCTGTGGCCTCCATCCAGGTAAGTGAAAGATTTGGGGCAGTGATGTCGTCATTGATGGCACGTTGGGCGAGGCTGCTACATACCTTACCCCCGCCGTTATGATCCTGCTTGCTGTGGATGGTGATGTGGTCTAGGGGACCCGAGGAGGCTCGGACTTTCGTAATACTTGCACAGTTTGAGGGTTGAAATTTTTCAGGCAGCCCATCCTCCCCAGTTTCCACACTGTGCCAGAACATTGCATTCTGGAACCTGTAGGCGTGTTACCCCACGCTGCACTGATGATGAATTTTAGGGGCAGAGCGACGAACCTGGTAACTTGATGTTGGCGGGATACTTAAAGACGCTACTGTGTGCCCGCATCCACGCAAAACCTCCAGCACTGAAGATGGCTCGAATACCTGCCGCAATGCATATGCTATGCTGTGTTTGCCGAATAAATGTCTCTGTGCCTCCATGTCTCCCCGTCTGCGGCCTCTTCCTTCCCTTTGGGTGGAGTTTCTTGGACATTTTACAGCGTGACCGCCGGCATCACGCACAAGAGGCCCCTGCATCTGAAAATTGGGCTACAGAGCTGCTGGTTCTCTGCTCACGCAGATTTCTTCGTTTTCCAGGGTACTGGATTTTCTGTGGCCCCCATCCAGGCAAGTGAAAGATTTGGGGCGGTGATGTCATCATTGATGGCACGTTGGGCGAGGCTGCTACATACCTTACCCCCGCCGTTATGATCCTGCTTGCTGTGGATGGTGATGTGGTCTAGGGGACCCGAGGAGGCTTGGACTTTCGTAATACTTGCACAGTTTGAGGGTTGAAATTTTCCAGGCAGCCCATCCTCCCCAGTTTCCACACTGTGCCAGAACATTGCATTCTTGAACCTGTAGGCGCGTTACCCCACGCTGCACTGATGATGAATTTTAGGGGCGGAGCGACTAACCTGGTAACAGAATGTTGGCGGGATACTTAAAGACGCTACTGTGTGCCCGCATCCACGCAACACCTCCAGCACTGAAGATGGCTCGAATACCTGCCGAAATGCATATGCTATGCTGTGTTTGCCGAATAAATGTCTCTGTGCCTCCATGTCTCCCCGTCTGCGGCCTCTTCCTTCCCTTTGGGTGGAGTTTCTTGTATATACGTTTCTACTGATCTATGTATGACTGAAGTGTAGATATCACACTTGGTATATGATTGCATATATAGCTTTCTAGCAGCATACATTGCTTTGTTTCTCAGCATCTACATGCATCAATAACTTTCTATAACAGAAAACAAAAATGTTTTTAAAGCACAAAACCTTTTGTAAATGGTGTAGCTGCATCATTTCTCAAACACTTCTTCTGCCTCTAAAACATATATTCAGCATTTTCCAAACAAAATGTATACACCAAATGAAGCTCTCAAGGCATTCTGCACTATTAATCCTTCTCAATTTCAAACAAACCACGAAACCACATACATGAAATTTCCATCAGCTTTCCCATCATAGATCAACATGTAAACATATTTGCGATTTCTTAATGTACACCTTCAAGCCATCCTTCCGAAAATATATACTTTTCTGCAGCTTTAAGTAAACTCAAAAGTCCCACCATATACATAGCTATGTGCAACCACAAGAACCATATCTCACCATCTAAGCAAATGCAAAGTGGTCACAAAGGTTAAAAACCACATTGACAAACACTTTTCAATACATGCCTAACAAGTATTGCTTCTTTCTAATTCATGTACAGGCAGACAATATGTTCTCATCTTTCAATTGTGTGTACACTACTTCTGTGATATAGATATATTCATATCACTGTGATATTCTTTTATCATCAAACTCCCATATACATCTTTTCTTATGTAATTTTTGTAAACAATTAAACAGTTATATACATACCAGTGAATTCTGTCTGCATACTATATTGTTGTTTTAGCTCTTTGTAGATAGTTTTGATACTGTTAGGTTTGCTGAAAACTATGCACAAAAATGGCACACCACTTTCACACAAAGCCACCATAAAATGGCAACCTCTTCCACTTTTTACTCTGTGATCATGAGAAAGGCATTACATGAAATCATGTTTTTCATTTTAGACTACACTATCTACTCTTCTGAATGGTTATATCTGTTAACCCTTTCCCTCAATTTCCAAAAAAGATTCCTATCTATGTGTGTTCGAAATGTTTTTTAGATTATCACAGAGAAATCGATAAAAATGGAGTTCAAGTTACTTTAATTGTGTCATCACTACTCAACTTTTAAAAAAATGTTTCCCCCCTTTAACATCCTCCCTCCCAAAAAAATCTTACGCCAGTGTACCTAGAAACCCAGTACAATCAGTAGGTCACAAATTCATAACAAATTCTATAAGGAACAAGCTGCTTACAAATAAGATACCAGTACAAAAGGGGGTGGTGATGGACGGAGCATCTGAACCAATCAAACACTCACACCCAGTCGACAGATCTGGGTTTAATCAATCACCGTTCTTTAGCCCACTCTGCCACCCCAGTTCAGACATGGCCATATGCAAATCAGTCTGACCCTGTGCCTCCTGGGAACGGGAAACATCACTTACAACAAAACTTTTACAACGCACTACCATTACAACGCGGTCATTATAACGCAAACCATTACAACGCATTGCGCTGGGGGGCGCTCTAGGATAGGGAATAGGTTAATTTGCTATCGAATAACCTTCCCTAGTGTCTAAGGGGACTGGAGTTGGAATAGTAAATTAAACTATTCACTATCCAGCACCCAAAAGCGCTATGCGTTGTAATGGTATGCGATGTAAAAACCACGTTGTAAAGGCAGGCGTTGTAATAGCCTGCGTTGTAATGTCATACATCCCCTGGGAACAGTCCAGCCTGAACTGCCAAGCCATGCCTTCTCTGGATCGGAAACAAGCTTCCTAGGACCGGTTTCTTGCATTTCAGCCATCTTCAGCCAGGCTTGCATGAATCCAATGGCAAAGTGAGCAAGGGACTCACGTCTAAGCATACCCTGCTAACTTATGGCGAACAAAGCGGTACAAAAGGGGGTGGTGATGGACGGAGCATCTGAACCAATCAAACACTAACACCCATTCGACAGATCTTGGTTTAATCCATCACAGTTCTTTAGCCCACTCTGCCACCCCAGTTCAGACATCTCCAGCCTTCTCCTGACTGCTATTGCTCCTTCACTTCAAAATGCTTAGATTATGGATTGTGGGCAACAGCTATATCTATTAGGCTAAAGAGGCTGCAAAAAAGAGAGTTATTGACAGAGACTTGGGTTTGCAAAATGTGCAGATTGCTTGGTTTGGCTAGAGGGGGTTAAACTTTCATCAGTTACTGCCTTTGGTTAACCCCTTCCATGCACACGGCGGCCAGGGGGCCGCCGTGTGCAACGGTGCTCATGTGCGCACGACGGCTCCCGGCCTCATGACACATCGGCCCCAAAATCCCTCTGGTGCGGTCACCAGAGGGATTTCTATTCCTCCCCTGTAGCCTCGGGAACTGAGGAAGAGCTTCCCCAGCTGCCGAGGCCCCCGTTTCAGTGAAATGACGATCACCACGTACGTCGCACTGACGTCGTTTCCCCGAAACCAAAACTGAAATGAGCCTTTAGGCTCATTTCAGTATCACTTTCTATATGCTCGGGGGCTATCGCAGCCACCTGAGCACGTAGAAAGATAGGGAAGGTTAGATTGGTTGGAAAGGGGAGAGTCTCCCCTTTCAAATGGTACCCCTCCCCAGTGGATCCCTGTTTGGGGATCGCCCCAGGAGGATGATCCCCAGGCAGGGATCCACCACTAAACACCAGGGAGGGGGAAGCCACCCCTTGGGCATAAGCCTTTGCCCCGAAAAACATTTGGCCATATTTAGTACTTCTGCCCACCCAAGGGGGCAGAAAACCCACTGGATGCCAGGGATTTTTTTGTGCAATTTCATGAGGGTGGGGGATATCCAAAACGGGGACACCAATGCCCCCACCCGGGCCCCAATATTGCCTTTCTGCCGCCCCGGGGGGCAGATGGGGGCTAAAGCCTCCAATCTGCCCCCCTGGGGGGCAGAAAGCCCACTAAACACCCGGGATTTCTTGGGCACATTTGTTTTTAGGGTGGGGTAGGCTGAAACAATGCCCCACCACCATTACAGCCTTTCTGCCCCCACCAGGGGGGCAGATGGGGGCAGTAACCCCAATCTGCCAACCTGTGGGGGGCAGAAAGCCAACTGGATGCTAGGAATCTTTTTAGCAATTTCAATGAGTGTAGGGGCTGCCCAAAATGGGTATGCCAATGCCCCACCCCTCCACCAACTGGGGGGGGCAGAAAGCACCTCCGGATTTTTTTGGGCGCATTTGTTTTTAGGGTGGAGGCTGCCTGAAATGGGCACCCCAATGCTCCCACCCCGCCACCATTACAGCCATTCTGCCCCCTGGGGGGGCAGAAAGTCCACTTGATGCCAGGATTTATTTTTATTCGTGTAGGGGTTGGGGTGCCCAAAATGGGCATGATAATAACCCCCCAGAGAAATTCCAGTCTTTCTGACCCTCGGAATCTGCGTGAATCTACACAAATCCTCCTACCCCGCGTTCCCTAAAGTCTTCAGAGAAAAATGGTACCTTAATTGGTTAGGTAGGCCTAGGGCCCGCAAGAGGAAACGGCGCAAAGCACAACAGTGAAAAATTACCCTTTTTTTGCAAAGTGCCTTACTGTAGTTTTTTAACCCTAGCTCTGCCGGCACCTATGGAAACCTAGCAAACCAATATATGTTATAAAACTAGACACCCAGGGAAAACTAGGATGGGTTTCCTAATGACTTCAGAGAAAAATGGCACCTCACTTGTGTGGGTAGGCCTAGTGCCCACGACAGGAAACGGCGCAAAACGCCACGTGGACACACCACAATTTCACATTGAATAATGACCCTTTCTGTGCAAAGTTCCTAGCTGTAGTTGTTGAACCCTAACTCTGCCGGCACCTAGGGAAACCCAGGAAACCTATACATTTTTGAAAACTAGATACCCTGAGGAATCCAGGATGGGGTGACTTGACTGGCTTTCACCAGGTACTGTTACCCAGAATCCCTTAAACCTGAAAAAATATTTTTTTTAAATAATTTTTCCTCAACTTTCTGTCGTGGAAAGTTCTGGAATCTGTGTGGATCCACAAAATTCCACCCACCCCGCCTTCCCCATCGTCTTCCAATAAAAATGGTACTTCACTTGTGTGGGTAGTCCTAGTTCCCACGACAGGAAACGGCGCAAAACGCCACATTGGCACACCACATTTTCACAGTCAAAAATGACCCTTTCTTTGCAAGGTGCCTGGCTGTAGTTTTTTAACCCTAGCTCTGCCGGCACCTAGGGGAAACCTAGCAAACCTACACATGTTTGAAAACACCCAGGGGAATCCAGGATGGAGTGACTTGACTGGGTCTCACCAGGTTCTGTTACCCAGAATCCATTCCAAATCTAGAGAATTGACAAAAAAAACAGATTTTCCTCACATTTCTGTGGTAGAACGTTCTGGAATCTGCATGGATCCACACAATTCAACCCACCCCGCATTTCCAAAAGTCTTCTGAGAAAATTGGTACCTCTCTTGGTTTGGGTAGGCCTAGTGCCTGCGAAAGGAAACTGCCCACAACGCAACGTGGACGCCACATTTTCACAGTGAAAACTGACCCTTTTTTTACAAAGTGCCTAGCTGTAGATTCTGAACCCTAACTCTGCCGGCACCTAGAGAAACCTAGCAAACCTATACATTTTTTAGAAACTAGACACCCAGGGAAATACAGGATGGGGTGACTTGTCTGGCTCTTACCAGGTTCTGTTACCCAGAATTAGGCATGGGCGGATATCACGGATACACGATCCGCGGATTTTGCGGATTTGCGTATTGTTGATCCGCAAAATCCGCGGATCTGCAGATTTTTTATTTTTTTTCCGCTTGCGCTCGTGAAAGTCAAGGATGCAAAGGCCTCTATCCAGCATCACAGCTGATTTTCGACGGTAGATTTGGGAAGAAAGCACACCTGCCCAGCCTCGACAATGCTCACGATTGTTTTTGGGCTGATGAATGCATCACTGAATTTGAGCTTCACCTGTCCATCATAGTGGGTAAATGATAAACTATTTTATTAGTTATAAGGGATAGAAATGTGAAGACTACTGTTCTAGAGCCAGATGAAGAGAACGCTACACGAGTGACGAAAGAGGTGGGCTGCCATAAAATAAGTGTTAAGTAGTTTCACTAGACCGGGGCCTTGAGAGCTAAGATAATTTAAGTCAGCTCTGACTCCCCTACATTTGCATGATTGATACTACTCTGCAGAAATGTTGGCAGATCCTCTCAGAATGGCTGAGGGCGGTATATGACACGAGCTGCTACCAGATTGGCGGCCCTGTCAAATGGGAAAGGCCGACGACAGCAGGGTGACATGTGCCCAGCAGTGGCTGGCACCGCCCCCAGCGTGGCCGTACGAAGCCAGAGCCTCATAGCAACGCGACAGGAGCCGGGGTCGACTGCTCCGACTTCAGCCAGCCACTGCCTGGGAAGCTGACCCTGCAGTCCTGCCGCCTGCCCCCTCAGGACTCCGGCCGAGTGCTCTAGCTGCCCCCTCACTGTAAGTTTTGCTCGATCACTGGAGTCCAAAGGGAGCCACATTATTATATATATTATATCATCATATTCACCACATATTCATCATAGTTCACATGCCTCTGGTGTGTATAAAAGGTCAGAGACCGATCAGAGCAGTAGATGAAGAGAAAGAAGCTCCTGGTCACAGGAACAGCCAGGGGATTGCGCTCGTGAAAGTCAAGGATGCAAAGGCCTCTATCCAGCATCACAGCTGATTTTCGACGGTAGATTTGGGAAGAAAGCACACCTGCCAAGCCTCGACAACGCTCACGATTGTTCTTGGGCTGATGAATGCGTCACTGAATTTGAGCTTCAACTAGGGCACATGCTTTATTGATATCTGTAAGTGCTACCTGTTGAGGTTTAATTTTTGTGACAGGACCATCGTGCCAGAATGAACCCTGCCCTTCATATCCTTTAACTATTTAAGGATGGCGCCGGCAAGCTGCCAGCACCATCCTGAAATAGTTACTAAGTTAGCTTCAACAGGAAGCACTAATAGATAAAATAAAGCAGGTGCTCGAGCAATCGCTCGATTTGAGCCAGTAGGGTCAATTGGAGGGGCGACACAGAGTCCTTTGTTCTAATCCCAGCCTTATCTGTCATTAATAAAGTTGGGTTGGCGGGGGATAATGAGGGGCTACAGCACATTTGATCGTTATTAGCCTCATCATGGTTCCTTTTACTGGTTGAGCCCCGGGATAGTATGTTAGCTTGAGGAAGGATTTTTTCGGGGGCTAAAGGTACATCCTGGGGAGTGCAGTTTATTTGGTCAGTGTCTCTGCCCACTATAGGGGGGCTTGATACCTCCGGTATATAGGTTGTGCCACACAGGGCATTCAGCTCCTCCCAGATGGACATAATTATTGGGCAGCAGAAATCCGGAAACGATAATAGGAAAATCAAAGCGGAAAAGATAGAAAGATTTAGAGTCTCTGTACCTCCTCCTTAGATGGGGCCAAGTGGGGTGGCCGGTCCCGTCCTCCTCGGGTCCTATGAGGGCCACAGAGGGCCCGCCCTTTGCCTGGGCTTCGCCTGGCGTCCCGCGGAGCGGAGCAGAGCGCTGCTTTTAGTCGCCTCCTGGCGCTTCCGTGGTGGTGTCAGGAAGCAGCGCCGCAGCTAAGGCTGCCGGGAGATGTAGTCCCTGGGCGGCGACGCTGTGGACTGCACAAGTTGACTCCTGGCGGTGGCGGCTACAATGGGGGCCTGCTCACCTCCCCCCTCCTCCAAAACAGTGAGTGAAAATGACCCCCGCGCTCCGCCGAGCAGAGCGCTGCTTTTAGTCGCCTCCTGGCGCTTCCGTGGTGGTGTCAGGAAGCAGCGCCGCCGCTAAGGCTGCCGGGAGATGTAGTCCCAGGGCGGCGGCGCTGTGGACTGCACAAGTTGACTCCTGGCGGTGGTGGCTACAATGGGGGCCTGCTCGCCTCCCCCCTCCTCCAAAACAGTGAGTGAAAATGACCCCCATGTAAAATGATATCTCACTTGCGTGGGTATCCAAAGCTGAATTGGCTAAAAACATATTTTTTTTCAAATGTAGCACTTAGAATTCTCGGTGCTATACCTTTATTCCCTATGTTTTGGGCTCTTCGGAGTCACAGGCCCTTGCCCCAGCCACACAAGTGAGGTTTCATTTTACTCGGGAGATGACGGGGATCGCTGAGGGTTAGGACATTTGTGACAACACTTTTTTCTCAAATTTCTGTGTGGGAAAGTTCTGGAATCTACATGGATCCACAACTTTCTTATCACCCAGCGTTCCCCCAGGTCTCCAGATAAAAATGATATCTCACTCACGTGGGTTGGTCCAGTACCCGCTAAAGGCATGGGCCCAAAACGTATTGAGTGGACATCAAAATGACCTAACACAAAACAACCTAGTTTTGCAACAGAATTGACCTGGGCTCAGCATCCATCTTGGGAAACCTACCAAACCCACACATTTCTGAAAACTAGACACCCAGGGTAGTCTAGCGTGGTATGGCTTGCATGGGTCCTCCAACGTTTTCCTACCCAGAATCACTGCAAACCTCAAATTTAGCTGAAAGAAACACTTTTTTCTTAAATTTCTGTGTAGGAAAGTTCTGGAATCTATGCAAATCCACACATTTCCTACCACCCAGCATTCTACAGCTGCGCACTTTGCCAAAAAAGTTGTCATCAGTGATGTCATCAGTGATGTCACTGACCATGACATGAATGATGTAATATGGGACATCATCAGCAGTGGATTGCAGGCGAGCGAGTTATAGTGAGTACAACTAACTATAACGGGAGAATTTCAATGGTTTTGTATGAGTAAATGTCAAGCTAACTATAACTGGTGTGAAACCTATGGTTTTTTCAGTGAATTTCAAAGGTTTTTTAAATGCTAATTCCTAACTTTAACTTGTGTGAAACCTATGGTTTTTAAGTGAATTTCAAAGGTTTTTTTAAATGCTAATTGTAAAATGTATCAATAACAATTAGCACTCCGCGAAAGTTTCTTCATTCCAAAAAGACATTTCTGTAAATGTAATGTACATAATAACCCAAGACATTATCTGACATAATTGTAAAAATAGTATTTTTGATTTTGAAGAACCGTATATTAGCTTTAAACACATATACGAAAATCGGGTAAAACGTCATTCATATGCGACTCATGCGCGCTCCATTTTTGCTCCGTGCGCGCACCCTGCGCGCGCGTAAAGTGATGTGACTTGTAAACAACACTTTTGATTGGTTCATAGTAGTTTATTTTCCAAATCTTCAAACACCCCATCCACTTCCCTCACTATCTCTTTCACTTTCCTGGGAGAAACATCTGAAGAGACATCATCGTGCTCAAAACCATTTTTACAATGGCAGAACAGAAACAACACCAGTCTTCATCTGACTCTGAGGTGAAGTTTGTACCAGAGAATCCACCACAAAAGAAAACAAAGGAACATTTTGTAAGGAAATTTTTCTCCTATCCAGAAGGCCAAAAGAAAGTTAATGCTTCTAAAGTCACATGCAGAATTTGTGACACCACTGTCTCAAGAGGAGATCCCTCTAAGCATTATTCTTTTGGGATTGCGAGCATGACTCACCATCTTCTAAAATTGCACCTGAATAACTATGCTCGAGCTTCTACTGCACATGTGAGGGACACTCCTCCAGCTGCTGTCCCCAGCACCTCTACTTCACAACCGGGTGCATCTCCATCTCCAGCTGGTCCAGATATCTGCCGTATTTTGCGGACTTACACATACGTTGCAACTATTGCAACAAAGTTTTATGCTATGGAGAGCAAAGTATTGATTTAATCATACAAAAGAAGCGGCAGCACAGATGTTCCCGTAGTTAATTTTTTTTAAAATTATTTTTGTTCCTGTTCTTGTTTTGCAGTTTTTGGTTACCTGTTTATTTTTTTGTTACAGAAAATACCCCAAAAATATATAATTGTTAAAAAAAAAATAATTTAAACAAAAAGAGATAAAAAAAGTTCTTCTAAGAACTAACTTCACTTCACTTCACTTGCAGAAGAGCAATATTTCTTATATACTGTGTCATACTTTTTTGAATGAATATGTGGTGTATAAATGGATGATTGAAATGACTAGGTGAAGGGGAGGAAGGGACCGAAGGGAATGAGTGAGGAAAGGGGAGTATGGTAAGTGAGGAAAGGGGAGTCAAAGAGTGACTGAAAGAAGGGGACCATGGGTAGGGGAGTGAGGTAAGGGGAGTGAAAGAGTAAGGGAAGGACAGTAAGGAAAGGAGAGTGAGGGAGGGGGAGTGAGATAAGGGGAGCGGGGGACGGAGACAGGGAAGGGGCGTAAGGGACAGAGAGGGAGAAGGAGAGCAGGGTAAGGGGAGTGAAGGTAGGGGAAGTGGAGTGACGGTGAGGGAAGGGGTATGAGGATGAGAAAAGGGGGGTAAGGGAAAATGAGAGAATGGGAGTGAGGGAGACAGAAGGGGAGTGAGGGGATGGAGGGAGTTAGGGAAGGGGAGTGAGGGAAGGGGAGTGAGGGAAGGGGAGTAAGGAATGGAGTGAGGGAAGGAGAGCGAGGGGGAGTAAGGGAAAGGGAGCAGGAAAGGGAAGGGGTGTGAGATACAGATAGGAGGAACTGGAGTGGGGGAAGGGGAGTGATGGTGAGTGAAGGGCAGTGACAGTTAGGGAAGGGGTTTGAGGGTGAGGGAAGGGGAATGAGGGAGAAGGAAGAAAATTAAGAGAGAGGGAAAGTGAGTGAGGGAGAGAGGAGGAGTGATAGAAAGAGAGAGGAAAGGAAATTAAGGGTAAGGGAGAGGGAGAGAGTGAGAGATAGGGAGAGCAAGGAACTGTGAAGGAGTGAGGCAGTTAGAGTGAGTGAGACAGAGGGAGACAGGAAGAGAAACATGGATGGAAAAAAGTGAGGGAGGGAGTGAACGAAGGGGAGTAAGTGAGATGGAGTGAGGGAGTGAGGAAAGAGGAGTGAAGGAAGGGGAGTGAGGGAAGGGGAGTGAGGGAAAAGTAGTGAGGTGAGTAAAAGGCAGTAACAGTGAGAGAAGGGGTATGAGGGTGTCGAAAGGGGAATGAGAGAGAAGGAAGGAGATTAAGAGAGAGGAAAGGGGACTGAGGGATAAAGTAGGAGTGAAGGAAACAGAAAGGGAAAGAGAGGAAGGGTGAGGGAGAGACAGAGAGGGAGACAGTGAGAGAGAAAGAGAGGGAAAGCAAGTGACTGAGAGGGAGTGAGGCGGTTAGACTGAGTGAGACAGAGGGAGAGAGGGAGAGAGAGATGGAGTGAAGGGGAGTGAGGGAGTAAAGGAAGGGGAGTAAGCAAAAGGGAGTGAGGAAAGGGGAGTGAGGGAAGGGGACTGACGGATAGAGTGAGGGAAAGAGAGTGAGGAGGAGTGAGGGAATGGGTGCAGGAGAAAGGGAATGGGAGTGAGGCACAGAGAGGAGAACATGAAGTGGGGGAAGAGGAGTGAGATTGAGTGAAGGGCAGTGACAGCGAGGGAAGGGATATGAGGGTAAGGGAAGGGGAGTGAGGGGAAAAGAAGCATATTTAGAGAGAGGAAAAAGTAGTGAGTGAGAGAGAAGAATTTATAGAAAGAGAGAAGAAAGAAAAGGAAGAGTGGTGGAGAGAGAGGGAGACAGTGAGAGAGAGAAAGAGAGGGAGTGTGAGGGACTGTGAGGAAGTGAGGCAGTTATAGTGACTTAGACAGAGGAAGAGAGTTAGAGATGGATGGAGGAAAGGGGAGTGAGGGAGGGAATAAAGGAAGGGGAGTGAGCAAAAGGGAGTGAGGGAGTGAGAGAAGGGGAGTGAGTGAAAGTGAGTGAGGGATGGTGTGAAGGAAAGAGAGTGAGAAGAGAGTGAGGGATAGAGCAAGACAAAGATAGTGATGGAGGAAGAAAGGAAAGAGAAGTGAGGGACACAGAGGGGAAAGAGGGAGCAGGAGAAGGTGAGTGAGGGTGAGGGAAAGGTACTGATGGTGAGAGAAGGAGTGTAAAGGTGAATGAAGGGGAGTAAGGAGAGTGAGAGAAGGGGAGTAAGATGAGTAAAGGAAGGGGAGTTAGGGAGATAGTGAAGAAAGGGAAAGAGAAGTAAGAGCGTGATGAAAAATTATTTTTTGCTGGTCATACTTACCTTATAAGTAATTACAAATTAATAATATATTTTTGATAAATATAGTATATGTGGAAGAGAAGAAAAAATGTAGTTATAATATATATTTCACAATACAAAATAATTTGTACAATATGTTATGTATCTTATTTTGCTGTTCTCAGAATATATTGAATTTCACTGAAAATAGTGAGTTCAATAGTACTCATCATATAACAGCGGGCAAAAAAAAGACAATGAATAAAATTGTCTTTAAAAACCCATTCAAAATTTTCATTAATAATGTAAAAATTAGAAAAAAACATATCTTAAATGTTTTTTTCAAACAGAAATTTCTTACGTAAATATGGGACATCTCCAACAATCACAAAGTAACAAAACATTATTACTTCTTTTTTATACACTCTAAATAAAGTTATGTAAAACATATGCTAACAACATTTACCCGAAATAGTCATTTTTTGTTTCAGGTACTTTTCCGCATGGCCAAATAGTATGTGTAAAATCCTCAGTTTGGAAGTTACTTAATAGTACTCTTAAGCTTCCTTTTCCCAACCTCCTGAATCAAAAGTACCAACTTCTTTTGTACCATCTAACAATGGTTATACCTCCACCCGCTGCTATTTATCATGCACATAGAACCTTAAACAACTTGCATGTTATCGGAATCTCAACATCATCTGGTATGCCGATGACACTCTGCTCATCCTTTATCTTAGCAAGGAGCCGTATACCATTAAAAGAAACCTCTACAAGGGAATAAAAAATGTCACCAACATCTACAACAACTACAACAAATCTAAAACACCTCTGCCTCACTGATGATCAACATCTCCTGTGAATGCCACATCACCCACTATCTAATACACTTACACTACCTCTACGTCAACTACAAGAATTTTTTTAACTTGATCACCCTCACTCACAAAGTGCTTTTCAACACCAGACTACCCTTTCTTAACAGCAGTAATTTTCCCTGGCCAATTATTTTCCCTAAAATTTTGGTTGTAAAAACACTAGGTAAGAATTTGGTAAGTCATAAGGCAAACGTTGTTTAAAAATCAATTGAGTATCATTACAATGAGTTCAGCCTTTTGTACATTTTAAATAAGCTGTGTAATGTCCTGATGTTGTAGAAGGACCATCATAGAAAATAATTGCTACAGTTACAAAAGTTCTTCCTGATATTGATAGTTGAGAAGCCACAACATTTTTTATTAAAGTTGTCAGTTTTCTCCCATCAGGTCTGCCTCGTTGCAGCATTACAATTACATATTGTCCATATCTTTGTAAAATTAATGTTGATAACATTTGTGAGTTACATTGGGTACAGACCATGTTTTGCTTTGCTTCTCTAACTAGATTATTAAAAGACACTGATTTGCAGTCTGGTAAAGTCAAATATATAAATCTTTCAGTGTCTATTTTAGTACTACTTGAAAACGAACAATTGTCACAGTCATGTTGCTATTTATAAGAAAGGCCAAAAAGATTTTCAGTATCTATACCTTCATCTTGCAATACAACAAGCATATACATTAGAAATTCCTGCAATCTTGCTGAATATTCTGTGAAAATTGATTTAAACCAGAACATATGTCTAAAACATTTCGAATATCAAAATCTTTTGTCCTGATTTTCAACAATTTGTTGTTGTAAAGTTTCAAGAAAGAAAACAACATTAACTACTACATTAGCATAGCAGTTGACACCAGAACTGTGTTCAAACTGAAAACCAACAATCTCTTCAATGGTATCCTTCTTCTTTTTGCCTACTATCACTGGTTCATCTAGTTTTTTCTTTTCTCTACAACCTCGCTACAATTTTTCTCATATCTTCTTTTTCGACCTACCACAAGCTCTTCAAATAAAGGATATTGAGGTAAATTGGGAGCATGGTCTCTTCTTAACCTATTATACTCTTTTACACAATTTACATCTGCACTAATCTTTGTCTCATCAAAATCAATCAGGTATAATCCAGATAAAGTTCTGACTCGATATAAAGCAACATATGCCATACCCTCTTTAAACACAGTACTTCCAATATTCACCAAAGCACCATCTACACTTAAACCTTGAGATTTATGAATAGTCACTGCATATGCCAAACAAACAGGGAACTGTTTTCGGCGGACATATAAATCTTTTACAAGCAAAAATCGAGCTGAACAACGACTCAATTATCGTACTTCTTCAATTTCATCAAATTTGATTTTCAAAAATTCAATGTCATCTCTATTTGGGTAATTAACAAAATCAACAACATTACCCATTGCTCCATTTACTAAACCTCTTTCCACATGTAAATTACGTCGTAAAATTATCCGACAATTTATACATGCATATAGATTCTTTTCTAAACCGGCAGTTTTAGATATTGATTTCTCTAAAGAATCCAATTTTGACTTCAACTCTTCTGACAAAATAATAGTAGCTCCTTCATGCTCTATTCTATAAATAGCTTCCAGTTTTATAATTTCTTGATTTTTTAACTTTAAGATTTTTTCATTGAATATTGAACATTCTTGCAGAGCATATCACTGATTTCTTTTCTGCAATTTTTCTATATATATTCTCTTGAACAATATTTTCGTTTGGAAACAAATTTGAAAGTAATCGTGCCTTTAAAGATTCTTTGCCATGTTCACTCACTTTTCCAATTCTTATATCTTCAAGAATACTTTTATAATCAGCATCCTTTGCCTGTCGCGTACTTGTAATGAGTTCTATATATTCGAAATATGACCAAATATTAACATTTCCAATTCCTCCCAGGCATTTTCTGGTGTCTTCATGTGTAACTGTTTTAAATACTGGTTGTCCTTTCACAGGAGTTAGTTGTAGTAGATCTCCAAAAACTATGACGTGTTTGCCTTCAAATAACACATCATACTCTATTTTAAGGATTTGTTGCATTCTTAAATGCACCAAGGCAAGCATTAAATTTGATACCATCAAATAAACAATGTAAAGTAATCCCTTTAATGTTATGTGCTGCCAACCCAGTTGGAGCAGTAACAACGCAAGAGAGTGACGACTCTGTTCTTTTCTGTAGATAAGTTGCAATTCCTTTATTCAGAAAACATTTTCCAGTTCCTGCTTCTCCACTCACGTACAGTTGGACAGGTTTAAATGACGTAAAAGAACACTCTTTTTTCTCATGATATAAACCATGCTCAATCTGTTCTGTCACTTGATCATATATTTGTTTTTGCTCAACATTTAGTTGTTTTTCCAATTCTTCTAAGTTTATTACATCCTCTTGAGCTTGTTGCATTGCTCTTTTCACCTCATCCATGGCAGTTGCTGCTTAATTTTGGATAATTGGTTCACCTAGTGGATTCTGACTCAACAAAGCAGAACTTTGACTGTCTTGAGAACTGTTTCTTGCAATCTCTGCTGCAATTGTAGCTTCTTGCTGTATTTCGTCGTTCAACATTTTCAGATAATTAGTAAAAACAGGACATTCTATAGTATTTTTAGTTGCGTTGAATGAATCTTCATAACTGTCAAAATCTCCAAGTAGTTCCAGTGCTGTACGCCATGGCTTAAAGAGTTGCAAAAGATCTAAATAGTAAAATTCTCTTTTGTCAGGAGTTTCACAACTCAGTTTTCGGTGATTAATCAAATGTCCTTTTCTTTGTTTCACTAAACATCCTTCAGATCCAATCACAGCATATACTCCTTTATTGATATCTTCTGTAATATTTCTCTTAAAAGTATAGCTTTGCAGTACTTCATAGAGACAAACGTTTTCAAGTTGATTACTTCTATTTGGATAGTATGTATCCAACATATTTGTCCTCAAAATATCTGTACTGTCTGCTTCTCTCTCTGCTAAATACTCAATTTCTTCTACAGATTTCAAAACTCGGTTTCATGTTCTTGCAAGACCTAAATTCACCCAAATGATTGTTCTAGATTTGGAGTATAGACATGCAGATGATAAGCGATCTGAACATTCATAGGTTCCCATTTCTCGATGAGACAACATCTTCAAACTGTAGCTGTAAAATTTCTTACTTAGGCTCTTTTCATGAGAAATTTCTTCCCACATTTCCTTTAGTTCCGTCTTTTCAGAATGTAAGACGTTACATATCTAGCCACAGCAATGGAGTTGTCGGCAACATATTGAATATCCATGTTAGCATTCCACATGGACAAAATTACTGGGTTATAGTCATATATGTATTTTGACTCTTCATTTCTTCTTAAGTTGTAGGTATTTTTCGGGGATTTTCTTGTGACAGTATGTTGCAAAGATGACATAAAATTGTTCACTCTTCCTTTTGATATTACTGGACGTTGAAATCCAAAACAACATTTTTTGTAAAACTTATCCTTAGATTTGTACTTTCGACAACAGGATTTTCCACAACGATGGGTTTGAAACTGTAAGACTTGATGTCTTAAATTCTTTTGTTCTGTACTTTTTGGTACAGCACATGTAGAATATTGTTCAATAAAACTCATCACTGTGTCATCTGAATCTGTTCCAAATTTGGGGGCATCTTTGATCCATAGCAGCATATGTATGTGAGGAGCACCTCTTGCTTGATACTCCTTTCTCCAAAAGAAATCCAGAACCTCTCCAAGAGGAGGATTTTTATTTTTTGTGATTAAAGACATCAGAGCTTCAAATCTATGTTTGAAATACCTGCATACATTAACTGGATCCAAAGAGCACAGTTCTCCAGGTGTCTTGTATTCTATATTTTCCATGTTTGCATTTGCCTCTCGAAGAAATTGAAGTAAATCTTCCTAAGCATACTCTGCACAGCTTAGAGTAAGGGACCATGTAGGAGTTCCTAAGTTTCTTAACATACATTTCAATTCCCCATGACAACGGTACCAATACTCATTAGTACAACGCTGACATGCCATGAGATTAATTAGCTGAGATTCCAAAACAGTATATTTCTGTTGGACTTTATCCATAAAGTCCTTTGCCGAAACATTTTGCAGATATACTCCACTTTTTAGTATATGGTTCACTGCATAAGAAAGTCCAGACAAGTCACTCTCAAACAGAAGATGAAACAAATATGGAATACATTGGCGAAACCTTGAATCTTCTGCATATAATCTTGAGGTCCGGTATTCAGATTTAGGAATCTGCAGAGGTCGTTCATCATATCGCCCACCTTTGCCTGTTGGAAATAACTAAGGGAAACAACGAGCTTCCAAGCTTTCTTCCCATATACTAATGGGACTTCCTTTCGCTTCTTTCATTTGGAATAACTCAATAGGATTCCCCATCACTTCTTTAGAGTGAAGTGGATGCACACTATAATGTTCATACATTTCTTCAGTTCTGGACATATCCACTTTTTCAATTTGTCCAGTTGACAAATCACTGTCCTCTTTTACAGTTGTTTCCTCTTCTCCTACATATACATTTTTATAGTATTGATTATTTTTTACCAAATACAACGTTGCCTTTTTCACTTTCCTAACATCCACTAATTCTTGCCAGATTTTCTTACTCTTCGTAGGAACGCCGTTAACTAGATTAACTAGAGGTTCCTCTTCCACATTTTTGACACCAATTGTTTCAATATTTTTCTTTAAATCTAGAGGGAAATATACAACTCTTCCCTTTAATTCTCTCTGTAAAGCTGAAGGAGGAAATTTCCCTGTCTTAGGCTCCATACGAACAATAGCCTGAAATGGATGCACACATTGAATAAGAATAGACTCATAAGTAGTTAAATCCATCAGTTCAGAAGGAATATCTACCAACTCAAGATTATTATGTACAGCTCTAGCAGGCCTTTTGTTTTCATTTCATTTATTTTAACAATATTTACAAATACGTTGATCAGAACCCAAATCAAAACAATTCTCTACCAACAAATATGTTGCATATTCCTTTCACTGATTATTATCCTCCTTTTCACTTTTTAAATATAGATCAACTAACCTGGTCTGATTTTTATAATGAATTCGTCTACAACAAATACAAGAAAAGTTTGGCCTTTTTACCCGAAATGACCTTAAACCTTGTAATTTCTTGCTCCAAATTTTCTGTACTAAAATTCTGTATATTTTCTTCAACATTTCCTTCTATTAATGTATCTATTTCTGCACTGTCTTCTTCAGGACCAAAGTAACTAACCTCAATTTCTTCACAAATGTTGATTACATCTAATACAGATCCATGCAAAAGAGCACAGTTTAACTGTTTAAGCTTAAGTGCTGGACTTTTTGCATTATACAACCTTCTCACTAATTTCCTCACTTGAGTATGATGCACTGCTAACATCCTGAAATGGTGAAAAACACTCTGACATACTTTTTTTAGAAAGACAAGCCAGAGAATGACCTTGCAAACCTGTTTTTTCTCTCACTCCGCAAGGGTCTAATTCTTGCAACATCTTAATCTTTTGTTTAACACTTTTCTTACTATACTTACGTAAGAAATTGAGAAAAAAATCAATTGAATCCTATCATACACTACAAATACTACTACAATTCCAACTGTATACTGGAGCCTTAGGATATCTCCCTAAAACGTCATCAGCTAACACCTCTTCCGCATTTCTAGGGACCATTTTCTCTTTTTCAATCAGACAACCATTCTTAACCTCATAAGCTCGACCACTGGTGTCAACTGCATGTAACAAATCATTACTCTGAAGGTAACTCTCTTCATTAAAAAACGTCTCACAACTTGAACTATGTTTCCATTCTCCAGAAAAAATATTACAAAAATTACTTCTTTTAATTAGTCTTTTCCACTTACTTTTGGCCTTCATAACATTGATTGGCTTATCTAGTGTTCGAATCCTATTGATTACTAAAATGAACAACGTTTTTTTAATTCAAAAGCCTTCTCAACAATTGTTTCAATATGTTTCTTTTTCTTATAAAAAGCTATTTTTCTTTTACGATTCTTTATATTTTTTTAATAAATTTAAAACAACTCTGTTATAAAACATTTGCTTCCGAATTTCAACAAACTGATTTTTTCGTCTATTACTGTACACAATATCTTTACCACATAGTTTTCCATCATTTTTCTTTTTTGTCTGGTTTTTCTTTGTAGTAACAGATAAAAAAATGTTTTCTGATTCTCCACACTTTTTTTAGTTTGTGGTTTCTTCCTTATAAAATCCTTTGTTGTCTTACCAGGAGCTTTCTTCTTTTTTTTCCACACATTGCTTTTTAGATAAATCTTGTACTTGTTTTTTCTTGGAAAAGTAAGGCTGTTTATATCTATTTCTTTTGTCACTCTTTGAAGGCATGATGTTTTTTCTTTCTGTAGATAATTAAAATCTGTTGTGAAGAAAAAAAACCATGTACAATTCTTTTTTTTTTACAATTATAGACCACTACTAGCATACTACATAGCAATTCGAAGCACTATATGTTGTAAAGTGTTGTTCACTCCATATGTAAGTTTAAGGCACAGCAGTAGCGTTCGAGCAGTGTAGGAGATCATGCAGGAAGTGCTGTTTCAGGGTTTAAGGCAGTGCAGTGGTTTTTCAACATCATAGGAGCATTTGCAGAGGATGGTGTTTCAGGGTTTAGAGCAGTGCAGTAGTGTTCAAGCAGTTTAGCAGGATTTGCTACAGATGTTTTTTTAGTGGTTAGGACAGTGCAGTGGTGTTAGGGCAGTGTAGGAGGTCATGGTGGGATTGGTATTTATGAGTTTAGAGCAGTGTAGTTATGTGTGGGCAGTGTATGGTCTCATGCAGGGGCTCAGAATATAAAGCACAGCATGTCCTAAAGCCTAACTCACTCCATGAGTACATGTATTCACATGTCTGCAAACACATGTACCGAGCAAGTGATTCTGTCACAATATTCCCAAAAACACACTGACTCACATTTTGATTCTTGAAAAATCAAAATATCCCTTGCAATTCACTGAAATGATTACTACACGCTACAGAGAGAGTTGCTATGGCATTTATACAGCACACCCAGGATCTTTATTACACAGCATGGAGTCTATTTGGGAATTAAGAGGCCTGACACACATACTGCATAGGCCTTTCTAGCACTACATGTCCTGAAGCCTGACTCACTTCATGAGTACATGTATTCCCATATTTTTAAACAAATCAACTTAGAAAATTATTCTGCCACAATTTTCTGAAATGAATACTGACTCACACTGTGATCTTAGACAAATGACAGTATCCCTTGCAATTCAGTAAAATGATTACTACAGTGAAAGGGGTCTTGCTGGGAGTGCTGTTTCAGGGTTTATAAAACTACAGTAGTATTCACCCAGTGTAGGCGGTATAGCAGGGGGTGTTTTTGCAGAGTTTAAGGCACGGCAGCAGTGTTCGGGCAGTGTAGGAGATCATGCAGGGAGTGCGGTTTCAGGGTTTAAGGCAGTATAGTGGTGTTTCAACGTTATGGGGCATTCGCTGAGAATGGAGTTTCAGGGTTTAGAGCAGTGCAGTAGTGTTGAACGAGTTTAGCAGGTTTTGCTAGGGCTGGTCTTTCAGGGTTTAGGACAGAGCAGTGGTGTTCAGGCAGTGTAGGTGGTCAGGGGGGACTGATATGTCTGAGTTTAGAGCAATACAGTTGTGTTTGGGCAGTGTATGGTATCATGCAAGGGCTAGGAGTATAAAGCTCTGCATGTCCTAAAGCCTAACTCAATCCATGAGTACATGTATTCCCATGTCTTCAAACACATGCACCGAGCAAGTGATTCTGTCACAATATTCCCGAAAACACACTGACTCACATTCTGATTCTAGACAAATCAAAATATCCCTTGCAATTCACTGAATTGTTTACTACATGCTACAGAGAGAGTTGCTATGGCATTTCTACAGCACACCCAGGATCTTTATTACACAGCATGGAGAATATTTCGGAATTAAGAGGCCTGACACACATACTGCATAGGACTTTCTAGCACTACATGTCCTAAAGCCTGACTCACTTCATGAGTACATGTATTCCCATATTTTTAAACACATCAACTAAGCAAATTATTATGCCACAATTTTCTGAAATGAATACTGACTCACACTGTGATCTTAGACAAATGACAGTATCCCTTGCAATTCAGTAAAATGATTACTACAGTGAAAAAGGGTCTTGCTGGGAGTGCTGTTTCAAGGTTTAGAGCAGTGCAGTAGTGTTGAAAGAGTTTAGCAGGTTTTGCTAGGGATGGTGTTTCAGGGTTTATGACAGTGCATTGGTGTTCAGGCAGTGTAAGGGGTCATACTAAGATTGATATTTCTGAGTTTAGAGAAGTGTAGTTATGTTTGGGCAGTGTATGGTATCATGCAAGGGCTAGGAGTATAAAGCACTGCATGTCCTAAAGCCTAAGTCAATCCATGAGTACATGTATTCCCATGTCTGCAAACACATGCACCGAGCAAGTGATCCTGTCACAATATTCCCAAAAACACACTGACTCACATTCTGATTCTAGACAAATCAAAATATCCCTGGCAATTCACTGAAATGATTACTACATGCAACAGAGAGAGTTGCTATGGCATTTCTACAGCACACCCAGGATCTTTATTACACGGCATGGAGACTATTTGGGAATTCAGAGGCCTGACTCACATGCTGCATAGGACTTTCTAGCACTACATGTCCTAAAGCCTGATTCACTTCATGAGTACATGTATTCCCATATTTTTAAACACATCAACTAAGCAAATTATTCTGCCACAATTTTCTGAAATGAATACTGACTCACACTGTGATCTTAGACAAATGACAGTATCCCTTACAATACAGTAAAATGATTACTACAGTGAAAGAGGGTCTTGCTGGGAGTGCTGTTTCAGGGGTT
This sequence comes from Lissotriton helveticus, assembly GCF_964261635.1. NCBI lineage: Eukaryota > Metazoa > Chordata > Amphibia > Caudata > Salamandridae > Lissotriton > Lissotriton helveticus. The sequence continues at coordinate 748,297,682 of NC_136059.1, read as the reverse complement.
AGAGCAGTGCAGTAGTGTTGAAAGAGTTTAGCAGGTTTTGCTAGGGATGGTGTTTCAGGGTTTAGGACAGTGCAGTGGTGTTCAGGCAGTATAAGGGGTCATGGTGGGATTACTATCTGCTACTGAAAGATGTTCTATGGCATTTGTGCAGCACACCCAGAATGTTTACTAGACTGCAAGGAGACTATCTGAGAATTCTAACCCTGATATACAAGTGTGTAAGTAGTTAGACCACTTCATGTACACACTCTACATTTTTAACAACAGCACTGTACTGCAAAAAAATATCCCCTCAAACACATTAACATACCAAAAGGTCCTATCACAATGTTTTTCCCAAAGCAGACAGATTCAGAATCAGACTCTATACAAATAAACTCCTGCTTCTACATTAGAACACATTTTTCTTATCAACTTAAAGGGCACACCATAGATCCCCTTACAAATTAACAACTCACCTTTAAAAATGATTTTCTTAATTTAGAACAGTGTCAATCACACACCAGATTTTCTTAAGCAGAATCTCTAAATTGTGCACCAGTCACTGGAACCATAGAATAGCATTGCTTCCCTCTCATTTTCCATACATATTCATATAGATAACCAATGACATTTCTTCCCACACGAATTCAAAACCAAACTAACATTTTAATTGGTTCTACATTTCAACACTTTCAAACTCACATAATAATATTCAACCTTCCCCCCCCGGCTCTCTCTGCCTGTTACCATGGTAACACTCCATAGAACACCTAATTGAACACACAGGTGAAAAGTTCATCTGCAAACCAAACCAGCAAGGGTGTTTGACTTCTCAATACACCAGCTTATCATGTGCAATGTTGCTTTCAATGACTTTTTCTCAACCATTAGCATTTCTCCTTTTAAAAAACAGTAGCATGCACCCTAGTTTTCAATGTTGAATTTTCAGAAACCACCAACCATTTCTTTTTTTTCAAGTGCACTGAATCTCATCCACATTTCTTCTAAACTCCTACTTTTCAAACTGCGATTTCATTTCCAGAGCCCATCTGAGTACAACCAGATCTCCCTTCAAGATGCTTAGAGTGTGGATTGTGGGACACAGTTATATTTTCTCGAGTGAAAGGTATGCAGCAAATAGATGCTTTCTCAACCTTGATTTACCAAATGTGGATATTATGTGGATTAGCTAGAGAGGATTGAGATGTCACCAATTGATGCCATTGGTAAAATCCTTTTTGTATCTCCCACACCCCGACCTCACAATTGTGCACTGTGGTGGCAATGACCTAGGCACTTTGAATGGGGTAGGTCTGGAAATGCTTTTAAAGGACACCTTTGGGCAATTGATGTCACTTTTTCCTCAAACTGCCTTTGTATATTCTAATATATGCCAAAGGCAAAAATGAAACTGGTCCGACCAATATTGTCCGCAGATTGAGAAAGCAAGGCAACATTTGAATAAGTCTGTGTCAGCTTTCCTCAGAGACTATGGTATGGGTTCTATATACCACAACAACTTGCGTTACAACATGCAAGGCATTTATAGAGGAGACGGTGTACATTTCACAGATGAGGGGAACAGAGTCTTCCTCTTGAACTTTAGACTCTGCATCGGTACTTACTTGTAGGTAGAAAAAAACACTCATTGAACACAACTGCTCTTTTTAGAGCCGACCAACGTCTAAACACTCAAACTTGTTATTTAACTGTATTTTTTTTGTCTTTTTTTGCCGACGTGCGCGCACCGTGCGCGTACGAGTGCGTGCACCGTGCGCGCAACCCGCGATTTAAAAAAATAAACAAGGGTTTTTTTGCCTTTGGGGTTCTGAGAAGGCCTAAGGGGTCAGGGAGTCTCTACCCTTCCCCCTTTTCACATTCTCCACTTTTGTTTTTGGTTCTCTTCTGCCTCGGAGTGACAAAATGGCAGCCAACGGGTGCGTGTACCATGCGCGCACCCTGCAATTTAAAAAAGAAAATGTGTTTTGGGCCTTTGGGGTCCATCAGGGAACCCCTGAGAAGGCCTAGGGGGTCAGGGAGTCTCTACCCGCCCCCTTTTCACGTTCTCCACTTTTGTTTTTGGCTCTCTTCTGCCTCGGAGTGACAAAATGGTGGCCAACACTTCCTGGTTTCCACCGATTGGAATGTTGACAGATGTCTAACAGCAAATCAGAATTCTGCGCGCGCACACCCGATACACGCACTGTACGCACACGGGTGCGCACACGGTGCGCGCTCCTAGATATATATTTTTTCTTTTGATTTTCTCAGGAACTACTGGAGGGATTTACACCATTGAAGCAAAAGCGTGATCCGCGAATCATACTCTACCATTTTGCCAAATTTCTTCTAATTCCGTTCAGCAGTTCGGGCTGTAGCTGTGTCTAATCGTCCAATGGAAAATAACATGGGGAAAACACGTTTTGGGAACCCCTTTTTACTCAGCCCCCACTTGACAAATCCCCCCAAAACTTTTAGGGAAGGAGCGGAGCAGAGCGGGCCATCTTCTTTGAGAAACTTGCGAAGATTCATCAACCGGCGGCAAAGGTATTCCCAATGAAATGTTGCAGATTTCCTATGGAAACTAGGTCCTAACTATAACTACCTACTGGCGAACGCCAGTAGGTAATATATATATATATCTTCTACTACTGCTCATCTCGACCCCAATCTGGGAATATTAAAACAGGCACGGACCACGTTTCTGTGCAAAATTTTCATTTATTCCTTTAGTCGGCCATGACGCGTTTCGGTCCTTCCTGGACCTTGATCATATATATATATATATATATATTCACTGAAAAAAACATAGGTTATAGACCATATATAGTTAGGAATTAGCATTTACAAAACCTTGAAAATTCACTGAAAAAACCATAGGTTATAGACCATATATAGTTAGGAATTAGCATTTACAAAACCTTGAAAATTCACTGAAAAAACCATAGGTTATAGACCATATATCGTTAGGAATTAGCATTTAAAAAACCTTATTTTACCCACACAAAACCATTGAAATTCCATATATAGTTAGTTGCACTAACTATATATCGCGCACCCGCAATCCACTGCTGATGATGTCACATATTACATCATTCATGACATGGTCAGTGACATCACTGATGACATCACTGATGACATCTCAAATGACATCACTGATGACATGACTGATAACAACATCCAGTGATTTTTTGTTTCTGTAAAGTTTAAATATGTCTTACATATTGAAGAATGAGTGGATGTGTAAGTGTCTGGACGAAGGATTTAGTAGGTGCATGACTGACTGTATGACTGAGTGATTAAATGTGTCTCACTGAGTGCATGGGTTAGTGACTAAACTGTCTTAATTTGTGCATCATTATGTCTGTTGTTCTATAAACTGCTGCATGTGTTGATCAGTAGCTATATGAGTAACTATATGGGTTATTGATTGATTGCCCAAGTATTTGTATGGGAGACTGAGTGTGTGTGTGGCTGGCTGGGAGGTGTATGACTCTGTGCAGATCAATGTGTACTTGTATCAATGATTGTATGAGAAGGTAAGTATGTGTTAGTATATGTTTGAAAATGTAAGGTGCACTATGTTTAACTGTATAGACAAGAAAATGGAAGTGTCATTGATTCTTTACAGGACTGACTAGGTGTGTGAGTAACTCCATGGATGAGTGGCAGACTGTGAGTGTCTGTATAGGTGTATGAGTGCATATGATAGTGTTGTAAAGATGAGTGATTGTATGTATGAATGATTGTATGGGTGAATGAGTGAAGGTGTGTGTAGACGTAGGAATCAGTGAGTGCGTATGTAGTAACTAGTATTGGTGTGTCAATGGTTTCAAAAATTATACTCTGTATTTAACACTGGGTGAAACAGAGGTTATATTAAAATGTGAGGAGATGCATTGTATTGTCACATGAATGATATCATCAGTGATGTGGTCATTGATGTCAAATGAGATGTCATCAGTGATGTCATCAGTGATGTCATTTGAGATGTCATCAGTGATGTCATCAGTGATGTCACTGACCATGTCATGAATGATGTAATATGTGACATCATCAGCAGTGGATTGCGGGTGCGCGATATATAGTTAGTGCAACTAACTATATATGGAATTTCAATGGTTTTGTGTGGGTAAAATAAGGTTTTTTAAATGCTAATTCCTAACGATATATGGTCTATAACCTATGGTTTTTTCAGTGAATTTTCAAGGTTTTGTAAATGCTAATTCCTAACTATATATGGTCTATAACCTATGGTTTTTTCAGTGAATTTTCAAGGTTTTGTAAATGCTAATTCCTAACTATATATGGTCTATAACCTATGGTTTTTTCAGTGAATTTCAATGGTTTTTTAATAGCAAATATCATAAGCTGTCGAATGTCAAGTACGTGGTAAGTAAAAACATTTTCGTGTTTATGCACACTGATCTGCTTTGAATGCTGCCCTCCCCCCCTCATTTCTATTAGGAGTACTCTCTCTTTGCAGATAGTGAAAGGTAGTTAACGCAGGCCTTTGCCCCCGTTGTAATACGTCGTGCCTGCTTCTCTCTCCATTTGATTGATTGTTATCCAAGCATTTACTGTTTTAGAATTGGTTCTCTTTGGTTCATTCTCTATTTACAAACAAACACAGAGTCGCAATACTCTGTTTAGTCTTTGCAGATAACGAAAAATCGTGTAAAAAAACAAAAGGAATCGAGCAAAATCAGTAGGCCACTAATGGGATCTCTTTTTGACCTCGCTAAAATAGAAACATTAAGAACAACCCCTCATGACAAATACGAAACTAGTGAGATGAACTGAACTCCACACCATGATGGCTGCAATACAGCTCGGCTCCGCCACCCACCCCGCCCAAAATAACGATAAAGAGCGGCTGCCATGATTGCTCGCGGAATGGCCACGACGGAGCTACGAAATGGTGGTGCTCTCATGCTAACGCCAGCTTCAGTCTGAAACATCCAGAAACACTGTAGACTACCAATTCGATCAGTTCCGGTAGCGCCCCAATGTAACCCGGTAGAGAAGAACTAGCCCTCCCCTCTTTGACTGATGGTTCTTGTTGCCTGTCCCTTCTGTTGTCATTTAACAGAACTATTTAGCCTGCTGAAAGGGGTTGTGTTCCGACCGCTGGTTGGTGGAGACATTTTGACTATATTCTGGACCTGCGTTGTCGCGTAATGCGTCATATGACGCGCCGCATTAGCGCATCCGGAAGTCATCCGGGGCGCGACGCGCAGCGCGTAACGTAAGCATAACAGGTCATGTGACTTGTTAATAAAACTTTTCATTGGTTCATTTTACTTTTCTTATTCTAATGATGAAAGGCTTGGTCATATGACCTAAAAATTACGCTTTTTATTACTTCCGAACATTATTTTTTCTTAAATATATGTTATAATGTTCCAGGCTAATGTACTTTCCCGGAAAATTTACAACTGTCCTGCAAGTAAAATATATTCTTTTTTTCGAGAAAAAGGGCGTTTCTTCGTCCCATGACGGAGCCGTTGAGCAAAAGAGGGTCGACCTGCTGTCTTAGTCGCCGATACGCCTGAATATGAGATTCTTATCGATCACTTTATGTTGCAGGAGTAGAAAACACAACAGCCCTTGACCATTTATCTTTACTGCGTTCCTGCGTATTATACCTTTTACCCTTCATGTAATTGGTCTGCTTTATTTCACTTGCCTTTTAATGATTCTAAAACAGTGACTATTATTAAAAACGTTACCAATGTATATACTACTACCATGTTTTCTTTTAAAAACCTTTATTGTGAAAATTTCATTATACAAATACGAGCCTATAACCACGTGGGCCGGCCACGGAGCAAACTGTAATCGTATATGATGAGTAGACATTTACACTGTAGAGGAACGTAACGGGCGGGCCATTAGGTTGCAAGAACTAAGGTGTCTAACAGTTGCGGAATCGGTGGACGTACATTTTATAATTAAAATACGACAGGGCCAGTTACAATAAAATTATCTAGATATACATTTGCGGGCAAGTACCATGCGTGACGTTAATTCGAACTTTCAATAGTACAGTAATCAATAACACATCAGAACTTAATATCAATAGGGATGTCGAAATACTCAATCAATTCTCGTCCCCGCCCGCCATGTGCTTCAAAACTGCATACGTATCTCGTGATTTCAAGGTTCTGCAACCAGTACACAACAAGGAGTTACGAGTCCCATTTACTCCGGCGCCATTTTGGGCGAGGACGGGCAGGTCCAGGATATAGTCAAAATGTCTCTACCAACCATCAACTATGATGATGTTCATATGCTGTATTTATAGAGTAACACTCATCTGTCCACATGAAATTAATTTGCCACAATCTAAACATGTCATTTTAATCTTTCCAAAGTTCTTCTAAATATTTGGGACCGTTTCCCTTGCCTCTGATGCTGTCAGTGCCACTTCTTTGATGAATGTACTGGCAGGTCGGGGGTTCTCCTCCAAATCTCTCTTTTATGCAGCACTATAATTAATTGGTGCCACCTCTCCATATGACGATGCATGGTATAGTTACCATAACTATATATTTTTTCGGTTCCTCTGGAGAGTACATCGTGGCAGATGAAGCGTATAACGTACCGGGCATTTACCTTTTTTTGCATGTAGAGGAAAGGAAAAAAAAATCGAGCGCCCGAGTTCTAAGGTGTCCCAGGGCCATTTTAGTGGACCAGGCCCAAATCCAAAGAACAGGCCGCCATTTTGAGAGTCCTGTTGCAGCCGCCTGTCGCTGTAGCATCAAGAGTGGCCAAAACTCAGCTGAATGGCAACTGAAACGGTAAAGGGGCGCCCCACTACAGCAGAAGAGCCTCCACCTAGGAAGGCCCGTTCACGCCGCCTCCCCCCCCCCCTTCGGGCACCCCACGCCGTTATTCGGAGCAGTATTGTAGGATGGCCACACCAGTGCAGCAACTTGCTAGACACCACCTCGGTGGTAACCGAATCTCAGCGCCTTGTGGTGTCTTCTATTCAGAAAACATTGTTGTGCTGCCTTCGACCTATTCGCCGCAAGTGCGCACGCAACTCAGCTGCATAGCTTGCTAGACACCACCTCGGTGCTAACCGAATCTCAGCGCCTTGTGGTGTCTTCTATTCCAAAAATATTGTTGCGCTGCCTTTGGCCCCATTCGCACATCGGTCCGCTACTGCCGCCATCTCACAGGCCAACGGGGCGCCCCACGCCGACTTTCAGCATTGTAGGATGGCCACACCAGTGCACCTTACTAGACACCACCTCGGTGCCATCCGGATCTTGGCATCTCAGCGCCTTGTGGTGTCTTCTATTCAGAAAATATTGTTGCGCTGCCTTTGGCCCCATTCGCACATCGGTCCGCTACTGACGCCATCTCACAGGCTAATGGGGCGCCCCACGCCGAGTTTCAGCAATGTAGGATGGCCACACCAGTACAGCAACTTGCTAGACATCACCTCGGTGCCATCCGGATCTTGGCATCTCAGCGCCTTGTGGTGTCTTCTAGTCAGAAAATATTGTTGCGCTGCCTTTGGCCCCATTCGCACATCGGTCCGCTACTGACACCATCTCACAGGCCAACAGGGCGCCCCATGCCGACTTTTACCATTGTAGGATGGCCACACCAGTGCCACAACTTGCTAGACACCACCTCGGTGCCATCCGGATCTTGGCATCTCAGCGCCTTGTGGTGTCTTCTATTCCGAAAATATTGTTGCGCTGCCTTTGGCCCCATTCGCACATCGGTCCACTACTGACGCCATCTCACAGGCCAACGGGGCGCCCCACGCCGACTTTCAACATTGTAGGATGGCCCCACCAGTGCGGCAACTTACTAGACACCACCTCGGTGCCATCCGGATCTTGGCGCGTTGTGCTGCCTTCGGCCTATTCGCACATCGGTCCGCTACTGACGCGAACTCACAGGCCAACGGGGCGCCCCACGCCGACTTTCAGCATTGTAGGATGGCCACACCAGTGCTGCAACTTGCTGGACACCACCTCGGTGCCATCCGGATCTTGGCGCGTTGTGTTGCCTTCGGCCTATTCGCACATCGGTCCGCTACTGACGCCACCTCACGTGCCAACGTATTTTCTCCGCATTTTATACCCTATGCCGCATAACAGGTCATGTGACTTGTTTATAAAACTTTTCATTGGTTCATTTTACTTTTGGTTTCCTAATGATGGAAGGCTTGATCATATGACCTAAAAATAACACTTTTCATTGGATGAAAACTTTTTTTTTTCCCAAACGATGAAAGCCCCACCTTGTTTCTGGATGTTTCACACTGAAGCTGGGGTCACCATGAAAGCAACACCATCTCGTGGCTCCGTCGTGGTCATTCCGCGAGCAATCATGGCAGCCGCTCCCCACCAGAAGCCTGCAGGAGTTGGGGGCCCCCAAAACTTTTGTTGAATCCTCAAGGCGGAGGGGACGCTTTCGAGAATGGGGTCCAAGACCTAGCAGACAAGCGTCCGATTTCCAAGGTGTCCCAGGGCCATTTCAGTGGACCAGGCCCAAAAAGAAAAGAGCCTGCCGCCATTTTGAGAGTCCTGTGGCAGCCGCCTATCGCTGCACCGCAAGAGTGGGCGCAACTCAGCTGAATTGCGGCTTTTGACACAGTGGACCAAAAGCGGACGGAATGGCAACTGAAACGGTAAAGGGGCGCCCCACTACAACAGACGAGACTCCACCTGGAGAGGCCCGTTCACGCTGCCTCCCCCCCCCCCCGGGGCGCCCCACGCCGTTATTCGGAGGGCGGCAACTTACTGGACATCACCTTGGTGCCATCGTTCTGCTGCCTTGGAACTATTCGCACAACAGTTTGCTACTGATGACCCACCCCCCGCGACGCCCCACGCCGGATGCCGAAATCAGTGCGGCACCCAGGCAACATCACCTGGGTGCCGTCCAGAAATCTGGACGTTGTGCTGCGTTGGGACTATTCGCACAGCCGACTGCTACTTCGTTGTTTTTCCCTAAAAATGTTTATATGTTTTTACTGTTTTTGTTTTGTTGTATATATTTATAAGTTATTAAAGTTTTATAATCTTACTACTTTGTTGGAGTGCTATATATTTTTAATGTGACACATAATTGTAAAAACTTTGATGTACAAAGAGTCATCCCTGGAATCTTCCGCTTCAGGCTCGGTCCCCTCCCCAATCACAATACAGGATGGTTTTCAGATAGTAGGAACGCGTGTGCTGTGACGGATCTCATCGAGTGTGGGCCTTGATCTACTATAACTCCTTTGAAGAGGGGTGATTCTTTACAGCTGGGGCCATAAACTACATCTGCAGGGCTAGCTGGTAGCCTAGGACCGGCCTGGACAATTGGACACAGAGGAAAAGGAGTGTCAGAGGGTGCGGTAGTGAATAGGGCGAAAGGGAGGTGTCGGGCGGGCACAGGGTGTGATTCTCAGGGAAGAGCAGCGCAGATGGGGGGAGGTTTATTACCCATGCATAAGACAGAGAACGAGGGTGACCAGTGCCTGGGGGAGATGCTTGCGAGGGTGGGGAGCCATGCTAAGGATCGACAGCGTGCAGAGAGTGGGTCTGGTCAAGGCATCTAAAATGACTGCTGTGCACGACAAAAGTGTGGCATTTGAAAAAAGGCAAGATGGCGCAGACAATGTTTTTCAACACTTCCTGATTTCCTTCGAATCGAACGTTAACAGACGTTGGGGCATATTACCAAAGTTAAGCGATATTTATCCCTAACGATGCTTAGCAACAAATTTTTTACCGCTAAGCATCGTCAGAAATTATCGCAGATAAACCTTGCTATTATCAAGGTTTATCGCAAATGCCATAAAAAATGACCGCAATGCATTAATATCGCTGAAAACTCAGCGATATTCATGCATTACCGAGCTAATGCTCTTAGCCATGTTATCCACCTCCCATTGGATAACATGGCTAAGAACTGCTCAGGGTAGGTGGTAGCTTTTGGAGATATTCGCGCTTAGCGCGAATATCTCCAAAAGTTGGTAATAGGAGATAGCGATGTTAGCGACTGTTTCCAGTCGCTAACATCTTGGCATGCCCACTTTGCATGTCATTAGTGATAAATATCACTGACATGCAAAGTGGGGCCCAAGATGGTCGCTATCTCCTACTAGCGGTCGCTAACTGGTGTTAGCAACAGCTAGGTAATACAGAGATAATTTTATCTCCGCGAAGCGGAGCGCTGTTACAGATATATATCTTTTTTTGAACGTTAATTTCTCAAAATCCACTGAAGCACATATATTGAGACCTAGCAAAGGCACATCGAGCTACCAGTCCCTACAATTTTGCCAAGTTTCGTGCAAATCCATTCAGCCGTTCGATTATTATTATTATTATTTTTTTTGCCCCGCGGGGCCCTTTTAAAACCTCCACATCAAACCTAGGGGGTCAGGGAGGATCTACTATGCCCCCTTATGGTCATTTGCCCCTTCGCTTTGGCCTCCTCTTGTCTCTCGATCCTACCGAGAGACAAGATGGCGGCCGCTACGGACTGTTTGGAATGTTTACAGACGCCGGAGAACCAATCAGCTTCGCAAAGCTCCGTTACGCGAAAAGTACGCGAAGCGGAGCGCTGTTACAGATATATATCTTTTTTTGAACGTTAATTTCTCAAAATCCACTGGAGCACATATATTGAGACCTAGCAAAGGCACATCGGGCTACCAGTCCCTACAATTTTGCCAAGTTTCGTGCAAATCCATTCAGCCGTTCGATTATTATTTTTTTTTTTTTTTTGCCCCGCGGGGCCCTTTTAAAACCTCCACATCAAACCTAGAGGGTCAGGGAGGATCTACTATGCCCCCTTATGGTCATTTGCCCCTTCGCTTTGGCCTCCTCTTGTCTCTCGATCCTACCGAGAGACAAGATGGCGGCCGCTACGGACTGTTTGGAATGTTTACAGATGCCGGAGAACCAATCAGCTTCGCTTCACAAAGCTCCGTAACGCGTAAAGTCCGCGAACCGGAGCGCTGCCTGGTCCGCTGTTACAGATATATATCTTTTTTTGAACGTTAATTTCTCAAAATCCACTGGAGCACATATATTGAGACCTAGCAAAGGCACATCGGGCTACCAGTCCCTACAATTTTGCCAAGTTTCGTGCAAATCCATTCAGCCGTTCGGGCTAAAAGTGAGGCCAACCGCCCTATGGAAAACTCAATGTTAAAAACACGTTTTGGGACCCCCCTTTTTTCTCGGCCCCCCCTTGACGAACCCCCCCCCAAATTTTCAGGGGCTGCTCAGAAACAAAATGTTCCATTTTCCTGAAAATTTCAGCCAATTCTGTCCACAAACGCCAAAGTTATTAGACATAGAATTTTCAAAAATCCCATAGAGAAAAAATCCTAACTATATATACCTACTGGCGACCGCCAGTAGGTAATATATATATATATATATATATATATATATATATATATATATATATATATATATATATATATATATATATATATATATATATATATATATATATATTCACTGAAAAAACCATAGGTTATAGACCATATATAGTTAGGAATTAGCATTTACAAAACCTTGAAAATTCACTGAAAAAACCATAGGTTATAGACCATATATAGTTAGGAATTAGCATTTAAAAAACCTTATTTTACTCACACAAAACCATTGAAATTCCATATATAGTTAGTTGCACTAACTATATATCGCGCACCTGCAATCCACTGCTGATCATGTCACATATTACATCATTCATGACATGGTCAGTGACATCACTGATGACATCACTGATGACATCTCAAATGACATCACTGATGACATCACTGATGACAACATCCAGTGACTGTATGTTTCTGTAAAGTTAAAATATATCTTACATATTGAAGAATGAGTGGATGTATAAGTGTCTGGATGAAGGATTTAGTAGGTGTGTGACTGACTGTATGAGTGAGTGATTAAATGTGTCTCACTGAATGCATGGGTTAGTGACTAAACTGTCTTAATTTGTGCATCATTATGTCTGTTGTTCTGTAAACTGCTGCATGTGTTGATCATTAGCTATACGAGAGGCTATATGTGTTATTAATTGCTTGCCCAAGTATTTCTATGGGAGATTGAGTTTGTGTGGGGGTGGCTGGAAGGTGTGTGACTCTATGCATAGATGTGTGAACAGTTTATTCACTAGGTGTATGAGTTCAAGAGTGCATGTGGAAACAGCTACATGGGCAGTTGACTGTGTGCATGAGTGTATTGATGAGTGAATGGATATCTCAATGCTACATGTCATAGTAAGTACATATGTAAAACACAGTACATGTGAGAGTTGGCATATATAAATAACTGTGCATGAGAGCCACCGAATGAGTGAGTGGTTGTATCGATCATTGTGAACTTGTATCAGGGATTGTATAAGAGAGTAAATATGTGTTAGTATATGTTTCAATAAGTAAGGTGTGTTTAACTGTATAGTTGAAGAAATGGAGATGAGATTGTTTCTTTGCATGACTGACTGGGTGTGTGAGTAACTCCATGGATGAGTGGAAGTGTGTGAGTGTCTGTATACACTGAGTGTATCTAAGGTTATATTAGAGTCTGAAGAGGTTTATCGTATTAGCACAAGAATGATGTCAAATGAGATGTCATCAGTGATGTCATCAGTGATGTCATTTGAGATGTCATCAGTGATGTCATCAGTGATGTCACTGACCATGTCATGAATGATGTAATATGTGACATGATCAGCAGTGGATTGCAGGTGCGCGATATATAGTTAGTGCAACTAACTATATATGGAATTTCAATGGTTTTGTGTGAGTAAAATAAGGTTTTTTAAATGCTAATTCCTAACTATATATGGTCTATAACCTATGGTTTTTTCAGTGAATTTTCAAGGTTTTGTAAATGCTAATTCCTAACTATATATGGTCTATAACCTATGGTTTTTTCAGTGAATTTCAATGGTTTTTTAATAGCAAATATCATAAGCTGTCGAATGTCAAGTACGTGGTAAGTGAAAACATTTTCGTGTTTATGCACACTGATCTGCTTTGAATGGTGCCCCCCCCCCTCATTTCTATTAGGAGTACTCTCTCTTTGCAGATAGTGAAAGGTAGTTAACGCAGGTCTTTGCCCCCATTGTAATCCGTCGTGCCTGCTTCTCTCTCCATTTGATTGATTGTTATCCAAGTATTTACTGTTTTAGAATTAGTTCTCTTTGGTTCATTCTCTATTTACAAACAAACACAGAGTCGCAATACTCTGTTTAGTCTTTGCAGATAACGAAAAATCGTGTAAAAAAAAAAGAAAAGGAATCGAGCAAAATCAGTAGGCCACTAATGGGATCTCTTTTTGACCTCGCTAAAATAGAAACATTAGGAACAACCCCTCATGACAAATACAAAACTAGTGAGATGAACTGAACTCCACACAATGATGGCTGCAAAACAGCTCGGCTCCGCCACCCACCCCGCCCAAAATAACGATAAAGAACGGCTGCCATGATTGGTTGCGGAATGACCACGACGGAACTACGAAATGGTGCTGCTCTCATGCTAACCCCAGCTTCAGTCTGAAACATCCAGAAACACTGTAGACTACCAATTCGATCAGTTCCGGTAGCGCCCCAATGTAACCCGGTAGAGAAGAACTAGCTCTCCCCTCTTTGACTGATGGTTCTTGTTGCCTGTCCCTTCTGTTGTCATTTAACAGAACTATTTAGCCTGCTGAAAGGGGTTGTGTTCCGACCGCTGGTTGGTGGAGACATTTTGACTATATTCTGTACCTGCGTTGTCGCGTAATGCGTCATATGACGCGCCGCGTTAGCGCATCCGGAAGTCATCCGGGGCGCGCAGCGCGTAACGTAAGCATAACAAGTCATGTGACTTGTTAATAAAACTTTTCATTGGTTCATTTTACTTTTCTTATTGTAATGATGAAAGGCTTGGTCATATGACCTAAAAATTACGCTTTTCATTACTTCCGAACATTATTTTTTCTTAAATATATGTTATAATGTTCCAGGCTAATGTACTTTCCCGGAAATTTTACAACTGTCCTGCAAGTAAAATATATTCTTTTTTCGAGAAAAAGAGCGTTTCTTCGTCCCATGACGGAGCCGTTGAGCAAAAGAGGGTCGACCTGCTGTCTTAGTCGCCGATACGCCTGAATATGAGATTCTTATCGATCACTTTATGTTGCAGGAATAGAAAACACAACAGCCCTTGACCATTTATCTTTACTGCGTTCCTTCGTATTATACCTTTTACCCTTCATGTAATTGGTCTGCTTTATTTCACTTGCCTTTTAATGATTCTAAAACAGTCACTATTATTAAAAACTTTACCAATGTATATACTACTACCATGTTTTCTTTTAAAAACCTTTATTGAGAAAATTTCATTATACAAATACGAGCCTATAACCACGTGGGCCTGCCACAGAGCAAACTGTAATCGTATATGATGAATAGACATTTACACTGTAGAGGAACGTAACGGGCGGGCCATTAGGTTGCAAGAACTAAGGTGTCTAACAGTTACGGAATCGGTGGACGTACATTTTATAATTAAAATACGACAGGGCCAGTTACAATAAAATTATCTAGATATACATTTGCGGGCAAGTACCATGGGTGACGTTAATTCGAACTTTCAACAGTACAGTAATCAATAACACATCAGAACTTAATATCAATAGGGATGTCGAAATATTCAACCAATTCTCGTCCCCGCCCGCCATGTGCTTCAAAACTGCATACGTATCTCGTGATTTCAAGGTTCTGCAACCAGTACACAACAAGGAGTTACGAGTCCCATTTATTCTGGCGCCATTTTGGGTGAGGACGGGCAGGTCCAGGATATAGTCAAAATGTCTCTACCAACCATCGACTATGATGATGTTCATATGCTGTATTTATTAGAGTAACACTCATCTGTCCACATGAAATTAATTTGCCACAATCTAAACATGTCATTTTAATCTTTCCAAAGTTCTTCTAAATATTTGGGACCGTTTCCCTTGCCTCTGAAGCTCTCAGTGCCACTTCTTTGATGAATGTACTAGCAGGTCAGGGGTTCTCCTCCAAATCTCTCTTTTATGCAGCACTATAATTAATTGGTGCCACCTCTCCATATGACGATGCATGGTATAGTTACCACAACTATATATTTTTTCGGTTCCTCTGGAGAGTTCATCGTGGCAGATGAAGCGTGTAACGTACCGGGCATTTACCTTTTTTTGCATGTACAGGAAAGGAAAAAAAAATCGAGCGTCCGAGTTCTAAGGTGTCCCAGGGCCATTTTGGTGGACCAGGCCCAAATCCAAAGAACAGCCATCTCACAGGCTAATGGGGCGACCCACGCCGAGTTTCAGCATTGTAGGATGACCACACAAGTACAGCAACTTGCTAGACATCACCTCGGTGCCATCCGGATCTCGGCGCCCCACTGCAGATGAAGTGCCTCTCAACTATGAAACCACCACGGTGACATCCGGATCTTGGCGCGTTGTGCTGCCTTCGGCCTATTCGCACATCGGTCCGCTACTGACGCCATCTCACAGGCTAATGGGGCGACCCACGCCGAGTTTCAGCATTGTAGGATGACCACACCAGTACAGCAACTTGCTAGACATCACCTCGGTGCCATCCGGATCTCGGCGCCCCACTGCAGATGAAGTGCCTCTCAACTATGAAACCACCACGGTGACATCCGGATCTTGGCGCGTTGTGCTGCCTTCGGCCTATTCGCACATCGGTCCGCTACTGACGCCATCTCACAGGCTAATGGGGCGACCCACGCCGAGTTTCAGCATTGTAGGATGACCATACCAGTACAGCAACTTGCTAGACATCACCTCGGTGCCATCCGGATCTCGGCGCCCCACTGCAGATGAAGTGCCTCTCAACTATGAAACCACCACGGTGACATCCGGATCTTGGCGCGTTGTGCTGCCTTCGGCCTATTCGCACATCGGTCCACTACTGACGCCATCTCACAGGCTAATGGGGCGACCCACGCCGAGTTTCAGCATTGTAGGATGACCACACCAACTTGCTAGACATCACCTCAGTGCCATCCGAATCTTGGCATCTCAACGCCTAGTGGTATCTTCCATACAAAAAATATTGTTACGCTGCCTTTGGCCCCATTCGCACATCAGTCCGCAACTTAGACATCACCTCGGTGCCATCCGGATCTTGGCATCTCAGCGCCTTGTGGTGTCAGTCAGAAAATATTGTTGTGCTGCCTTCGGCCTATTCGCACATCGGTCCGCTACTGACGCCATCTCACAGGCCAACGGGGCGCCCCACGCCGACTTTCAACATTGTAGGATGGCCACAGAAGTGCGACAACTTACTAGACACCACCTCGGTGCCATCCGGATCTTGGCGCGTTGTGCTGCCTTCGGCCTATTTGCACATCGGTCCGCTACTGATGCAAACTCACAGGCCAACGGGGCGCCCCACGCCGACTTTCAGCATTGTAGGATGGCCACACCAGTGCGGCAACTTGCTACACACCACCTCGGTGCCATCCGGATCTTGGCGCGTAGTGAAGCTGCAGCAGCTGCAAATAAGCTTCAGACAGTGTTACAACCGCTGCTCAGAACTCTCAACTATGACACCACCTCGGTGCCATCCGGATCTTGGCGCGTTGTATTGCCTTCGGCCTATTCGCACATCGGTCCGCTACTGACGCCGCCTCACGTGCCAACGTATTTTCTCCGCATTTTATACCCTATGCCGCATAACAGGTCATGTGACTTGTTTATAAAACTTTTCATTGGTTCATTTTACTTTTGGTTTCCGAATGATGGAAGGCTTGATCATATGACCTAAAAACAACACTTTTCATTGGATGAAAACTTTTTTTTTCCCCCAAACGATGAAAGCCCCACCTTGTTTCTGGATGTTTCAGACTAAACTGGCGTCAGCATGAGAGCACCACCATCTCGTAGCTCCGTCGTGGTCATTCCGCGAGCAATCATGGCAGCCGCTCCCCACCAGAAGCCTGCAGGAGTCGGGGCCCCCAAAACTTTTGATGAATTCTCAAGGCGGAGGGGACGCTTTCGAGAATGGGGTCCAAGACCTAGCAGACAAGCGTCCGATTTCCAAGGTGTCCCAGGGCCATTTCAGTGGACCACGCCCAAAAAGGAAAGAGCCTGCCGCCATTTTGAGAGTCCTGTGGCAGCCGCCTATCGCTGCACCGCAAGAGTGGGCGCAACTCAGCTGAATGGCGGATTTTGACACAGTGGACCAAAAGCGGACGGAATGGCAACTGAAACGGTAAAGGGGCGCCCCACTAAAACAGATGAGACTCCACCTGGAGAGGCCCGTTCACGCCGCCTCCCCCGGGGCGCTCCACGCCGTTATTCGGAGCAGCATTGTAGGATACCAAAACCAGTGCGGCAACTTACTGGACATCACCTTGGTGCCATCGTTCTGCTGCCTTGGAACTATTCGCACAACAGTTTGCTACTGATGACCCACCCCCCGCGACGCCCCACGCCGTTATTTGCTGGGTGGCAACTTACTAGACATCACTTTCGTGTCATCTAGATTTCGGCGCGTTCTGCTGCCTTGGAACTATTCGCACAACAGTTTGCTACTGATGACCCACCCCCCGCGACGCCCCACGCCGGAAATCTGGACGTTGTGCTGCGTTGGGACTATTCGCACAGCCGACCGCTACTTCGTTGTTTTTCTCTAAAAATGTTTATATGTTATTACTATTTTTGTTTTCTTGTATATATTTATAAATTATTAAAGTTTTATAATCTTACTACTTTGTCGGAGTGCTATATATTTTTAATGTGACACATAATTGTAAAAACTTTGATGTACAAAGAGTCATCCCTGGAATCTTCCGCTTCACGCTCGGTCCCCTCCCCAATCACAATACAGGATGGTTTTCAGATAATAGCAACGCTTCTGCTGTGACGGATCTCATCGAGTGTGGGCCTTGATCTACTATAACTCCTTTGAAGAGGGGTGATTCTTTACAGCTGTGGCCATAAACTACATCTGCAGGGCTAGCTGATAGCCTAGGACCGGCCTGGACAATCGGACACAGAGGAAAAGGAGTGTCAGAGGGTGCGGTAGTGAATAGGGCGAAAGGGAGGTGTCGGGCGGGCACAGGGTGTGATTCTCAGGGAAGAGCAGCGCAGATGGGGGGAGGTTTATTACCCATGCATAAGACAGAGAGCGGGGGTGACCACTGCCTGGGTGAGATGCTTGCGAGGGTGGGGAGCCATGCTAAGGATCGACAGCGTGCACAGAGTGGGTCTGGTCAAGGCATCTAAAATGGCTGCCGTGCACGACAAAAGTGTGGCATTTGAAAAAAGACAAGATGGCGCACACAATGTTTTTCAACAATTCCTGATTTCCTTCGAATCGAACGTTAACAGACGTTGGGGCATATTACCAAAGTTAAGCGATATTTATCCCTAACGATGCATTGCAAAGATTTTTTTACCGTCAGAAATTATCGCAGATAAACCTTGCTATTATCAAGGTTTATCGCAAATACGATAAAAAACGAGCGCAATGCATTAATATCGCTGAAAACTCCGCGATATTCATGCATTACCGAGCTAATGCTCTTAGCCATGTTATCCACCTCCCATTGGATAACATGGCTAAGAACTGCTCAGGGCAGCTGTTACTTTTTGGAGATATTCGCGCTTATCTCGAATATTTCCAAAAGTTGATAATAGGAGATAGCGATGTTAGCGACTGTTTCCAGTCGCTAACATCTTGGCATGCCCACTTTGCATGTCATTAGTGATAAATATCACTCACATGCAAAGTGGGACCCAAGATGGTCGCTATCTCCTACTAGCCGTCGCTAACTGGTGTTAGCAACAGCTAGGTAATACAGATATAATTTTATCTCCGCGAAGCGGAGCGCTGTTACAGATATATATCTTGTTTTTGAACGTTAATTTCTCAAAATGCACTGAAGCACATATATTGAGACATAGCAAAGGCACATCGGGCTACCAGTCCCTAATATTTTACCAAGTTTCGTGCAAATCCATTCAGCCGTTCGATTATTATTATTATTTTTTTTTTTTTGCCCCGCGGGGCCCTTTTAAAACCTCCACATCAAACCTAGGGGGTCAGCGAGGATCTACTATGCCCCCTTATGGTCATTTGCCCCTTCGCTTTGGCCTCCTCTTGTCTCTCGATCCTACCGAGAGACAAGATGGCGGCCGCTACGTACTGTTTGGAATGTTTACAGACACCGGAGAGCCAATCAGCTTCGCTTCGCAAAGCTCCGTAACGCGAAAAGTACGCGAAGCGGTGCGCTGTTACAGATATATATCTTTTTTTGAACGTTAATTTCTCAAAATCCACTGAAGCACATATATTGAGACCTAGCAAAGGCACATCGGGCTACCAGTCCCTACAATTTTGCCAAGTTTCGTGCAAATCCATTCAGCCGTTCGATTATTATTATTATTATTATTTTTTTTTGCCCCGCGGGGCCCTTTTAAAACCTCCACATCAAACCTAGGGGGTCAGCGAGGATCTACTATGCCCCCTTATAGTTATTTCCCCCTTTGTTTTGACCTCCTCTTGTCTCTCGATCCTACCGAGAGACAAGATGGCGGCCGCTACGGACTGTTTGGAATGTTGACAGACGCCGGAGAACCAATCAGCTTCGCTTCACAAAGCTCCGTTGCGCGAAAAGTCCGCGAACCAGTGCGCTGCCCGGTCCGCTGTTACAGATATATATCTTTTTTTAAACGTTAATTTCTCAAAATCCACTGGAGCACATATATTGAGACCTACAAAAGGCACATCGGGCTACCAGTCCCTACAATTTTGCCAAGTTTCGTGCAAATCCATTCAGCCGTTCGGGCTAAAAGTGAGGCCAACCGCCCTATGGAAAACTCAATGTTAAAAACACGTTTTGGGACCCCCCTTTTTTCTCGGCCCCCACTGGACGAACCCCCCCCAAATTTTCAAGGGCTGCTCAGAAACAAAATGTGCCATTTTCCTGAAAATTTCAGCCAATTCCGTCCACAAACGCCAAAGTTATTAGACATAGAATTTTCAAAAAACCCATAGAGAAAAAATCCTAACTATATATACCTACTGGCGACCGCCAGTAGGTAATATATATATATATATATTTGTTAGATCTATGTTTAGGTCTATCAGTGGGTGCACCAAACTATCAGAGGGTGTGCGAGTGGAAGTATTACTCTCTCAGTGGGTTTGTGAGTTAATATGTGAGTGTCTGAGTGGGCCCATGACTGGGTGTGTGAGTCTCTGAGTGGATCCCCAAAACTGGAAAAAAAGGATCTTCTTCAAGAGAATTAACGATATTTCCGGTACTAGGGTGGCTCTGACAAGAGTTGTTGTTTTGTTGTCATGTGATCAAGGGTGGGAGCGCCTGAAACGCGTAGTGGCAGAGCTGGCTAAATAAAGACAACATTTCTGCGCAATACTTGGGTCCACCCTCGTCTTTTCCGTAAAGGGTTGTGTGATTGAGCAAGAAATCATATACATATATATATATATATATATATATATATATATATATATATATATATGCAAGCTCCAGAATCCTAAAAATACCCAGCCGGGTTTAAGGAAAAACAGCACTCACGCATCTAGCAGCATGTCATCAAAGGGCTTTATTCAGAACAAACGCGTTTCAGGAAAAAATCTTGAGTGCATATGGAGTGAATAACCCATTTTATGTTTCAAATGATGCCTGTTTACTTACCACACACTTAAAGATGGCGCGCGAAATAGCGCCGGTGATGTAGTCCACTGTTTGTTTCTATGACATCTGCAAACATAGATAATGGTGCCACATAGCGTGTTTCCGATGTGAACACTGACGAAGGGATTTTTTCCTGAAATGCGTTTGTTCTGAATAAAGCCCTTTGATGACATGCTGCTAGATGCGTGAGTGCTGTTTTTCCTTAAACCCGGCTGGGTATTTTTAGGATTCTGGAGCTTGCATTTTTCACACGGACACCGTCGTGTGACAGCACCCGCTTCTGTGAGTGACTCGTTGAATGGTGTAATCAGAGCTTGGATTTTGAAAACGAGTGCACCGCTGCCACCGACCTGAAGGAACGAGGAGTAAAGAGTGATCGCCTCACATTGTGAACACAGCTTGGAACAGCGCATTGACATTGTGGAGACCGGCTCATCTAGAATCGTTAAGCCAGTCAAATTAACTACAATTCTGTGATGCTGTGTTTGGTGGTCGTGGGCAGCGAAGCGAGGCATTAGCAGCAAACAGTCATCGGGCATTTGTTGGTCCCCGGGACCGGGTGACCAAAGTGACTAACAACGAAATAACGGAACATGTTCAACATGTCGGAACGCAGAGATGCGGCTGGTGACATCTTTAAGAACAAAAACCCAGACATTTCGAAACCGCCACCTACACCCAGCGGTCCAATTCATAATACCTTGACAACTCAATTCCAGAAACTAGAACGACTATACGAACGTGAACTCCGCAAGTGGTGGGAGGGTACATCTCTACAGGGGTACATTGAGGTACAGAGAGTACCGCGAGGTTTGCGAATTTTTACTGTACCCGCGAATGAAAACCCTGACCCCCTCCTGCTGCGAGCCACATAGCGAATTCCTGCAAAGGTATGTTGGAGATCTTAGTCCAATTCGCATGGAGTGATCGCGATAAGGTCGTTAAGGAAATCGAAATTCTGGAGGAGTTGATTGCCCAAAATACCGATAAAGAGGAACAAGAGAAATTGAGGGAAAATATGAAAAAGAGATTACATAAATGTGAAACAAAGATCAAACAAAGAAAACAAGAAAAGTTTGACCGGGACGAGCGGGACTACGCTATGGATAGGGTCCTCACGTTCTCTAAGAAGTACGACCAACCACGCAAGGAGGTCGCAAGAAAGAGCCACATATCCAATGTTACAGTAGAATCAGCGGCTGTAACTTCAGAATCTGATTTGACTGCTAGCGAATTATCAGGAGATGAAACTCCAAGCACAGCAGCAGTACCAACTACTAAAACACATCAAGACAAACCAGACGTGGCGGTTGGAAGGGGAAAAGGAACCGCACAAACAGGAACAGTCCCAAGGGTAACCAGGAGCAAGAGGAGAGGCAGATGGTGAGAGCATCTGACCAGCTAACCATCGTGAATTTGTCCCAGCGAACATTGACACCAGCGGAGGAATCTGTTCTTAAGCTGGGTCTCACGTTCTGTCCAAATAACAACATGGAATACACCCAAACCCGGATTGACCTATACAAATTCATCCGAAAGGTCAAACTTCATAAGTTCTTCAAGACAAAACCTACTGGGAAAGAAGCAAAACAACTGCGACACAACAAGAAAGACACTGACCTTTTATCTGTCAATGACCTAACAGCGTGCGAGGTCCTGGAAAATCTTAGACAAGAAGGAGACATGGAAATAGTGGGGAGTGGCCACACTCTCACACAGAGATTGAGGAACATTGATGTTGATCAAGAGGCGCCCAAAAGCAAATTCAAATTGGCATCAAAATTTGTCCCCCAGATTGCAACTGATGCAATAGACGTTTTTTCTGATGCGGTCATTAGGGATCTGATGGCCATGAGGAGAGACCATAATCAAGAGAGAACAAAATCTCATAATATCACAAAAGAACAAAAACTGTCAATCAAAACATTAATGGAGGACAAAACAATTGTGTGCAAACCCTCCGACAAAGGAGGAAACATCGTGATCATGTCAAGGTCGAGTTATGTCTCAGAGGCTATGCGCCAATTACAAGATGTGTCCTGCTTCAAGCCAATAAAAAAACAAGATTATCTGAAAAGCATTGACAACTTGTACATTTTGCTAAAAAAATGGCATGATAAACAGATGTTGGATCTTGAAGAATACCTTTTTCTGAAGATCATGAACCCTATTTTGCCTTGTTTCTACCATCTACCTAAGATCCATAAGAACAGTGACAGTCCCCCTGGGAGACCCATTATTTCTTCTATAGGAGGTTTAACCGAGAATCTCTCTAAATTTCTGGACCATTTTCTTTTTGACTTTGTGCTATCTTTGAGTTCTTATATCAGAGATACCACTGATTTCATTGAGAAGGTGGAATTGTTAACCTGGCGATCCTCTTATGTACTAATCACATTGGACATTACAAGCTTGTACACGTGCATAGACCATGAGCAAGGTCTTCATGCAGTGGAATATTTCCTAAAGAAAAGAGAATTGAAGTACGCAATGCACAACAAAATGTTACTAGAATTGATTGCATTTTGTTTGCGTAATAACATCTTTCTCTTTCTTGATACCATCTACTGCCAACTCTCTGGCACGGCCATGGGTTCCTGCTTCGCCCCCAGCTACGCGAATTTATTCGTGGGCTGGTGGGAGGAGCAGGTAGCCTGGGCCCCGGAGAACGCAGTTTGGACTAACAAGGTGGTGTCTTGGCACAGGTACATTGATGACCTGTTCCTTGTTTGGGACGGGTCTATAGAGGAAGCCATAGAATACATAAAAATACTTAACCAGAATGAGTGCAATCTAAAATTCACTGGTGATGTGAGTAAAGACAGTGTTAACTACTTAGATTTACAAGTAAGTGTTAGAGAGGGACACTTATGCACCCAACTCTTTCGAAAACCAACAGCTGGGAACAGTGTATTGCACTCGTCAAGCAGCCATCCCCGTAAACTCATTAATAGTATCCCATACGGGGAATTTTTACGACTCAAACGGAACTGTAGTCAGACCAAGGATTTTGAGCAAGCTGCATTAGAGAGTATGGAGAGATTCAGAATTAGAGGATATAGTGGACAAATTCTCCAGGATACTTTGAATAAAGTTAGACAACTACCCCGTACAGACCTTTTTGTTAAGAAAACACGCCCCATTTCAGATGGTAAATTCCGCATGATAACACCATATGCTGCTAACTCTAACAAATTGAGATCCATAATGTCCAAGCACTGGCACATTTTGAAATCGGATTTGATTGTAGGGCCAGATATTCCAGAAAAAACACTAATCACGTTCAAAAGGGCAAGATCATTACGTGATCAGATGGTCCATAGTTACTTGCAGCCTCAAGAAAAACAAACAGGTACCTTAAAAGATGCAAAAGGGTTTTTTCCCTGTGGGAAATGCAAAGACTGTACAGCCAGCAAGAGAACGTTAACATATGTAGTCCCTGGCTGTAGAGATGGCAAGAAAATTGACAAATTCATGTCTTGTCACACGGACCATGCGGTTTACTGTCTGTCATGTCCTTGTTTATTGAGATATGTTGGGAGTACCATCAACCCCGTCAAACTAAGGGTGCTCGAGCATATGAGAGCCATCACTAATAGAGATTTCACGTATCCGGTGGCTCGACATTTTGCTCTGAAGCACAAGAGTGACAGGAATCTCCTGAGATATTTTTGCCTAGACTATGTCAGTGAAAATCCTAGAGGAGGCAACAGGTTACAAACACTCAGGAGATTAGAATCTCGATATATTGTTGATCTAGAGACAAGGGCGCCAAAGGGCCTGAACATGGGTGAAGAACTGGCATCACACTTAGGATGATGAATCAGTAATATATCAATGTGTAATTCTATAACTCTGCAATTTTTTGATATGGCATTCTCTGAATTTTTTGAATTTTTTGAATTTTTTATGTGTAAGTTTGACTGATTTGTAAAACAATATGCATAAGAATGGGTTTTTGTCTTAAGCTGCACCTAAACTTATACATTTATTGTATTTCTTGCATCAGGAAACAATTGGGAATAAATTCCTAGTTTTTGCAGCTAATATTTGGCTGCCTGTGCCGATCCACGGCAAGATATATGCCCCCGTGATCATCGTTTAATGTGGTTTTCATGTGGATGTTGCGATATTTTGCATGATGTCTATTCTTGTTTTTAGTTTGGATTATTTTGCCTTACTAATGATTACAAGCAATGACTGGAATCAACGTTTGCCGATACACGGCTTTAAATATGGAGTGAATAACCCATTTTATGTTTCAAATGATGCCTGTTTACTTACCACACACTTAAAGATGGCGCGCGAAATAGCGCCGGTGATGTAGTCCACTGTTTGTTTCTATGACATCTGCAAACATAGATAATGGTGCCACATAGCGTGTTTCCGATGTGAACACTGACGAAGGGATTTTTTCCTGAAACGCGTTTGTTCTGAATAAAGCCCTTTGATGACATGCTGCTAGATGCGTGAGTGCTGTTTTTCCTTAAACCCGGCTGGGTATTTTTAGGATTCTGGAGCTTGCATTTTTCACACGGACACCGTCGTGTGACAGCACCCGCTTCTGTGAGTGACTCGTTGAATGGTGTAATCGGAGCTTTTGATATATATATATATATATATATATATTACCTACTGGCGGTCGCCAGTAGGTATATATAGTTAGGATTTTTTCTCTATGGGATTTTTGAAAATTCTATGTCTAATAACTTTGGCGTTCGTGGACGGAATTGGCTGAAATTTTCTGGAAAATGGAACATTTTGTTTCTGAGCAGGGGGGTCCCAAAACGTGTTTTTAACATTGAGTTTTCCATAGGGCGGTTGGCCTCACTTTTAGCCCGAACGGCTGAATGGATTTGCACGAAACTTGGCAAAATTGTAGGGACTGGTAGCCCGATGTGCCTTTTGTAGGTCTCAATATATGTGCTCCAGTGGATTTTGAGAAATTAACGTTTAAAAAAAGATATATATCTGTAACAGCGGACCGGGGCGCGTACCGGAACTTCGCGTAGCGAAGCTGATTGGTTCTCCGGTGTCTGTCAACATTCTAAACAGTCCGGAGCGGCCGCCATCTTGTCTCTCGGTAGGATTGAGAGACAAGAGGAGGCCAAAACAAAGGGGGAAATAACCATAAGGGGGCATAGTAGATCCTCCCTGACCCCCTAGGTTTAATGTGGAGGCTTTAAAAGGGCCCCGCGGGTAGCGCCCGGTCCGCGAACCGGGAAGCGTTCTGGGCAGCGTACTGCAATGAAAAATGAATGATAGACTTTTTAAATGCTGTATGTTAATTGATTGTTGGTTTTGTTGATTATTTTTTATTTTCTTTATTTTTTAAGCATTTTTTTTATTGTGATTGTGTTTCATAATTTATTAAACTTTCTAACATTTCATTGTCAGAAATTTCATAATTATCATTGAATATACATTGTAGTCTCTGAGGGTGTAAAATGTCCTCATTTTCAAGGAGGTTATCTACTGCTTGTACACATTGCAGTAGTTCTTTGTCCCAAGTTTCATCGAAAAATTCAATATCATTTTCATCAATGATTTCTTGGCTGCTCTCTTGCAGGACAATTTGAAATTCAACTTTCTGTTCGCCTTCCATTTTGCCTGAAATTTAGATTAAAAAAATATATATTAGTAGAGATAGGGCACTGTTGGGATTAATTTTAGATAGGCAGTTTTTATCAGTGAATTTATCTTTGGGCAGTGTATAGTATCAGAGTGGAAGTAGGAATATAAAAAAGTGTATGTGATTTAACGTAAGTAAATTCATAATTATACAAGAGAAGCCTAACTCCATCCATAACTATAACAGAGAAGTCTATCTAAATCTATAACTACTACAGAGGGATAGTATATAACTATCAGAAAAAGTTTACCATATTAACTTATAGTGCACAATATACTTCAGTTTTAAAAATAAAAACTTACCTTTAGAAAGAAGTTGAAGGAATTAGTGAAAATACTATTGAAATGTACACCAAGAAGTAGTAGTCAAAATGGCTGTGTTTTCTTCTCTTCCTTTATATATATTCAGGTATATAACCAATGAAATGTCAGGTGAAAAAAGTAGAAAATGAAAGTAACATATTAATTGGTTGTCAATTCCAACACTTCAGATGTGTTTTGTGAAGTAATTTACCTCAGGGTATTTAGAGAGGTCTACAGGCTAAATGGCTAAATGGAATTCCAATCAAATTTGTGAAAATGGTAGGGATTGGTATGTAGTATGAGCTAATCTATATTTGGTGAAATTGTCTCCAGTGGCTTTTCTGTGAACTACTTTCCCACCTTTTTTGATGGTGCGCTTCCCAGGGAGCGACCCGGTACGCGAACCGTTGAGCGCCCCGGTTCGCGAACCTTAAGCGTTACGGGAGTCCACCATTTTGTGTTTCGGTCGAATTAAGATACAAAATGGAGGGCAAATAATGTTCAGAATGGGTAGAAGGGGGCACGGTAGACTTATCTTGACCCCCTAGGTTTTGTGAGGGTGGCTGAGGAGGCTTATATGTGCGAAAAAAAACCATTTTTTAAAAAAATTTCGCGAGGTTAGCTCCCGGTTCGCGTACCGGGTAGCGTCCCAGGGAGCGTACTTTGTTGAAAATTAGTGAAAAATGTTAGAGTAAAATAATAATTGTGAGTGATCAGATGTAGGGTAGCTCTGAGAAGAGCTTTTGGGTTTATGGTACATTTAGGTACTTATAAGTAGGTACCAATGCACAGTGAACTCCATCTCCTCTGTAGATATCTTGCATGTAGTAACGCAAGTTATTGTTGTACATGGAGCCCATTCCATGGTCTCTCATGTAAGCTGAAACAGATTTGTTTACATGCTTCCTCGACTTCTCAATTTGTGGACAAAATTGGTTTGACCACCTCCATTTCTGTCTTTGGCATATATTTGAATATACCAAGGCAGTCTGAGGAAAAAGTGCCATCAATTGCTCAAAGGTGTCCTTTAAAAGCATTTCCAGACCTACCCCAGTCAAAGTGCCCAAATCATTACCTCCACAGTGCACAATTAACAGGTCAGGTTTGGGCAAATGCATAAAGGTTTTCACCAATGGTATCAATTGGTGACATTTT
Source organism: Lissotriton helveticus (assembly GCF_964261635.1). NCBI lineage: Eukaryota > Metazoa > Chordata > Amphibia > Caudata > Salamandridae > Lissotriton > Lissotriton helveticus. Next base: position 748,269,901 of record NC_136059.1, on the reverse strand, counting down.
AATCCTCTGTGGCCAAACCACTTAATTTCCACATCTTGTAAATTGAGGTTAGGTAATTTTCTGTTCTCAGCATACCTGTGAGCCCAGTGAATATAACTATGTCCAACAATCCAGACAGAAAACATGGTGAGAGGAGGTTCTCCTGCAGTCAGATGAAGTGTGGCAATGAAATGGCAGTTGAAAAAATGAGAGTTTAAAATGAAAAAAACTGTGGAGTTTCTGTGTTCATGAAGCAGTAACAGTGATTTGTGGATTTTGATTGCTGAAAACAGAAAGTTAGGGTGCATGGATGTGTTCTTTGAAAGATGTATTTTGAGTGGTCAATAAAAAATCATTAAATGAAAGATTGCAGTGGATACGCAGGTGCACTGAGAGTTCAGAGTTCAATTGCAACATTGTTGTGTGAACTTGCAAACACCAGACGTCTTCCAAGAGGTGGTTGCCATGCAGAAAAGGCATGAAATGGCAGAGGGGGGAAGGGTTTTCATTTGAAAAAAAGTGAGGGAAGAGTTTTGATTGGGTGACATGAGAGATATGTGTGAAGAATTACAGCATTTCTGTGCTTTTGATAGCTGCAGACTCTGGAGTGCATACCTTTTGCTCTGCTGAAGACAAATTGGTGTGTTTCTGAGACTGTTTTCAAACTCAAAGTATTTGCTAAGGTGAGAAAATATTTCTTTAATTTAGATAGAGAATAGTGTGCTTTAAGGAAAAAATTATGAATTATGTGGCGCAAATTGCTTGTAAATATGCTCCCATCTGTGCATGGAAAATTTAGATTTTGAATGTTTGTGTTACATAGCCATGTTAAAAGTGATACAAACATGCTGCAAAGGCAATCAAAAAACGCTTTTATGTGTCTTAAGGACATTTTAAGTAATTTTCCCATGTGCAGTGTTTTGAAATTATGATTTGAAAATCGTTTTTGGGGAAAAGGAATTGTTTTTAAATTTATGACAAGGACATAATGGTGTATGCTTCTTTATACGGCAATTGACTGTCCCATTTTAATGTAAGACCTTTCTCTGTGGCGCAAATTGCTTGTAAATATGGTCCCACCTGTGCATGGCAAATTTAGATTTTAAATGTTTGTGTTACATAGCCATGTTAAAAGTGACCCAACCATGCTGGAAAGGCAATCAAAAAACACTTTCATGTGTCTTAAGGACATTTTAAGTCATTTCCTCATGTGCAGTGTTTTCAAATAATGATTTGAAAATCGTTTTTGGGGAAAAGGAATGGTTTGTAAATTTATGACAAGGACATAATGGTGTATGATTCTTTATAAGGCATTTCAGTGTCTCTGATGTCATTTTTCACATATTACATTAAAAGACTTTTCCCTGTGGAGCACATTCCTTGTAAATATGCTCCCACCTGTGCATGGTAAATTTAGATTTTGACTGTTTGAGTTACATAGCCATGTTAAAAGTGACCCAAAAACTTGCAAAGGCTTTTAAAAAAAACTTTCATGTGTCTTAAGGACATTTTAAGTAATTTCCCTGTGGGCAGTGTTTTCAAATTATGAATTGAAAATCGTTTTTGAGGTAATGGAATGTTGTTAAAATTTATGTGCGCCATATGCCCCCAAATTTATTTTTCAGGGGTGCAGCAGGGTGTTCTTGAGACACCCCTGCACCTTTGGAAAAATTCCTAATTTGCGATGAGCTAATTGCTAATCGCAAATTGCACCTTCATTCATATGGGCATCCTGGCCCATGGAAATGAATGGGTAATTTGCAATTAGCAATTTGCTCATCGCAAATTTGGAATGGTAAAGAATCGCTATTTATTCCTTAAAATTCGCTATTTTGGAAATGCAAAATAGTTATATGATACATATGGCGTTTGATGTCTAACAAGATAAGAAGCTTAGGGATACATTTATGATGACTGGCGCAATGAAGTGGACATCACTTACTTCATTGGTAGAGCTTTACATGTATTATGTCCTCTGTATTCTTCATCAAGCGTAACTTTAATCTGCAATCCTGAGTAGGCCTCACCTTAAACAAACCTCTGGATAGGCCACACCTTATCGTCATCATGAATTAATCATTTAAAATGCTAGAGACAGATTTATGATAGGTGTATGCCTCTTTTGCGCCACTTACAAAACACTGTCCACGGGGAAATGACTTAAAATGTCCTTAAGACACATGAATGTGTTTTTTTAAAGCGTTTGCAATTTTTTTGGGTCACTTTTAACATGGCTATGTGACTCAAACAGTCAAAATCTAAATTCACCATGCACAGGTGGGAGCATATTTACAAGGAATGTGCTCCATGGGGAAAGGTCTTATAATGTAATATGGGAAAAATGACATCAGAGACACTGAAATGCCTTATAGAGAAGCATACACCATTATGTCCTTGTCATAAATTTGCAAACCATTACTTTTCCCCAAAAACGATTTTCAAATCATAATTTGAAAACACTGCACATGTGGAAATGACTTAAAATGTCCTTAATTCAAAATTTGCTATTCCTTATTTTGCGATTGCACTGAAGGATTTGCAAATTTTGCGATTCCTTAAATGTAATGTATCAAACAAAAAATATGTAAAAAATGACATTAAGGATTTGGAAACTACCACCAACTTCTAGTTTGTGGTAATTTGCGAATTCTTTTCAAAAAGCATTTTTTTCCAAAAAACAAAAGGTGCCATATGACGCCAATACATGTCCTTAGGGCATGTATGTGCGCCATATGCCCCCAAATTTCTTTTTCAGGGGTGCAGCAGGGTGTTCTTGAGATACCCCTGCACCCTTGAAAAAATTCCTATTTTGTGATGAGCTAATTGCTAATCGCAAATTGCACCTTCATTCCTATGAGCCTCCTAGCCCATGGAAATGAATGGGTAATTTGCAATTAGCAATTTGCTCATTGCAAATTAGGAATGGTAAAGAATTGCTATTTATTCCTTAAAATTCGCTATTTAGGAAATGCAAAATAGTTTGATGGTACATATGGTGGTTCATCTGTAACAAGATAAGAAGCTTAGGGATACATTTATGATGACTGGCGAAATAAAGTGCAAATCACTTACTTCATTGGTAGGCCTTTACATGTATTATCTCTTCTGTATTCTTCATCAAGCGTAACTTTAATCTGCAATCCTGAGTAGGCCTCACCTTAAACAAACCTCTGGATAGGCCACACCTTATCGTCATCATGAATTAATCATTTAAAATGCTAGGGACAGATTTATGATAGGTGTATGACTCTTTTGCGCCACTTACAAAACACTGTCCACGGGGAAATGACTTAAAATGTCCTTAAGACACATGAATGTGTTTTTTTAAAGCGTTTCCAATTTTTTTGGGTCACTATTAACATGGCTATGTGACTCAAACAGTCAAAATCTAAATTCACCATGCACAGGTGGGAGCATATTTACAAGGAATGTGCTCCATGGGGAAAGGTCTTATAATGTAATATGGGAAAAATGACATCAGAGACACTGAAATGCCTTATAGAGAAGCATACACCATTATGTCCTTGTCATAAATTTGCAAACCATTCCTTTTCCCCAAAAACGATTTTCAAATCATAATTTGAAAACACTGCACATGTGGAAATTACTTAAAATGTCCTTAATTCAAAATTTGCTATTCTTTATTTTGTGATTGCACTGAAGGATTTGCAAATTTTGCGATTACTTAAATGCAATGTATCGAACAAAAAATATGTAAAAAATAACATTAAGGATTTGGAAACTACCACCAACTTCTAGTTTGTGGTAATTTGCAAATTCTTTTCAAAAAGCATTTTTTTCCAAAAAACAAAAGGTGCCATATGACGCCAATACATGTCCTTAGGGCATGTATGTGCGCAATATGCCCCCAAATTTCTTTTTCAGGGGTGCAGCAGGGTGTTCTTGAGATACCCCTGCACCCTTGAAAAAATTCCTAATTTGTGATGAGCTAATTGCTAATCGCAAATTGCACCTTCATTCCTATGAGCCTCCTAGCCCATGGAAATGAATGGGTAATTTGCAATTAGCAATTTGCTCATTGCAAATTAGGAATGGTAAAGAATTGCTATTTATTCCTTAAAATTCGCTATTTAGGAAATGCAAAATAGTTTGATGGTACATATGGTGGTTCATCTGTAACAAGATAAGAAGCTTAGGGATACATTTATGATGACTGGCGAAATAAAGTGCACATTACTTACTTCATTGGTAGGCCTTTACATGTATTATCTCCTCTGTATTCTTCATCAAGCGTAACTTTAATCTGCAATCCTGAGTAGGCCTCACCTTAAACAAACCTTTGGATAGGCCACACCTTATCGTCATCCTGGATTATTCATTTAAAATGCTAGGGACAGATTTATGATAGGTGTATGCCTCTTTTGCGCCACTGTGCGTCACTTTTATGATGCAGCGGCGGTGCAAAAGATTTGCTATGAGGCGACAAAATTACAAATTGATGCATTTAGGCAGATATGTCATGGTGTAAAAAAACGTACCACATGAAACCGATGCAGCAGTGATGCAAAAGATGCACCATGTTGCAAGACAGGCCTCACTTGGGGCCATATGTATCAAGCTAATTAGCATTCGCAAAGATCAAAATTCTGCGAATTTCGGCCTTTGTGAATGTTAATTAGACAAATGGTATGTATCAAACAAGTTTGATGCAAAATAAGGAGTAGCAAAATTTGCTATTCCTTATTTTGCGATCGCACTGAAGGATTTGCAAATTTTGCGATTACTTAAATGCAATGTATCAAACAAAAAATATGTAAAAAATGACATTAAGGATTTGGAAACTACCACCAACTTCTAGTTGGTGGTAATTTGTGAATTCTTTTTCCCAAAAACAAAAGGTCCCATATGACGCCAACACATGCCCTTAGGGCATGTATGTGTGCCATATGCCCCCAAATTTCTTTTTCAGGGGTGCAGCAGGGTGTTTTTGAGACACCCCTGCACCCTTGGAAAAATTCCTAATTTGTGATGAGCAAATTGCTAATCGCAAATTAAACCTTCATTCCTATGAGCCTCCTAGCCCATGGAAATGAATGGGTAACTTGCAATTAGCAATTTGCTCATTGCAAATTAGGAATGGTAAAGAATTGCTATTTATCCCTTAAAATTCGCTATTTAGGAAATGCAAAATAGTTTGATGGTACATATGGCGGTTCATCTGTAACAAGATAAGAAGCTTAGGGATAGATTTATGATGACTGGTGCATCACCAGGGATGTGTCAGTCATCCTGCGCCGCTGTTCCGCCACCCATGGTGTGCTGCATTTACAATGCGGGGCATCATGGGGCAAAAATGGCACAGATGTGTGACGTATCTGTGCTGTAAAGGTAGTGATTGCTGGAGTTGTATCGCAAGTGCGATGCAGCTCAAGCAAGGCTCAGGGGTGCCCCATCTCCACAATGTTGCGTCAAGACCTATGCCTGCTTAAAGCAGGCGCAGGGTTTTGACGCAGCTTTCTCCTATCTGATTGTAAATACGGCACACCATGGGTGGCAGAGCAGCGGTGCACGTTAACTGGTGCATGCCTGGGGATGTGCCATTTAACATAAATCTGCCCCTTTACATTTAAGTATGTGCAGGGGACACAGAGTCGGTGAGGCTTATCCAAGGTTAAGAAGAGATGAGTCCTGTTCACTGAAAAATTAGACATAGTCTTCACCTGCTCAGCATTGCTGGACATGGCTAAATAATAGCTGCAAAATATTACTCTTGTTAAACAATTTTACTATTATAATCTCTGAGATTTGTCTCTTACTCTGCAACATCTCATTGTTGTTATCTTTCTTTAAAGATAAAGACAACATCAACATGAGCGACAATCTGCAATCAGTTGATTTTGACCTCATCATTGAACTCGTAATTGAAACATCAGTGGATGTTGATCCCTTGGATGATTTAAATCCTGAGGATGAAGAAGAGCGTGATGAGGATGCAGATTTGTCCGAATTATATGACATAGGGTGGGAAGCTGACCTGCTTGAGCCTATGGAACTATAAACATTTATTTTTCAAATTTATAATTAATAAAAAGTAAAAATGTAAACCGTTTAATTTAAAAATAAAGACACCTTCAAAAACAGGTTATGTGTAGTGTCTTCAATAAAATATTAAAATATGCTCATAAAATTAGATCAGATTCACATATAAAATAGCACAGGTAACATAAATATAAATGTCATTTCTTTTCTGCTATTTCTGTATTGTAAATTTGCCAAGGACTAAAAAATCTTCTATTTAAAATGTCAAGTAGTGTGTTAAGTTTTTGATCACTGTTATTGATTTACTGTTTGGTAATAGTGGTTAATAACATTTTTTATTATATTTTACCACAGATTCAACTGCAGATCATTTCAAGATTTCACCATGCCAACAATAGAAAGACAGAGAAAGGCTGCAAAACGTCAAAGACAGCAGGTGAAACAAAATAAGCAGCAGTCCTCTAACAAAAAGATTTGTCAAGTCACGAAGAAAGCACCGGGTAAGAGCACAAAATATTTCATAAGAAATATGTGTAGTAAAAAAAATATTACTACAGAAAATGTTTCAGTCCAGAAAAAGAGAACCAATTCAAATGGAAAGGAAAGGCCAATCAAAAATGTTACTGCTAGAGCAAGAGATAACTCTGTGCATGATAGTAGAAGGAAACAACAGTTTAGGGACATTCGTAAACGAATGTTCCGCAACAGGATAATTGGCAATTTGTTAAAAAATATTAAGAAAGGTCAACAGAAAGTGGTTTTTTATAAGAGAAAAAAAAAAGTTGAGAAAGTATTGATCAGGCATTTGAAATTAAACGTAAGTTATTTATTTTGATAATCAATAGAATTAGGAAGCTAAACAAGGCAATTTATGATTTCAAAAGAAATAGTAGATGGAAGAGAATAGTTAATCGTAGTAATTTTTGTGAAGTTTTTTCTGGAGAATGGATGCATAGTTCAAGCTGTGAGGCATTTTTTAATGAGGAGAGTTATTTCCAGGATAATGATTTGGTGCATGCAGTTGACACCAGTGGTCGTGCTTATGAAGTGAAAGATGGTTGTCCAGTTGAAAAAGAAAAACTTGTGACAACAGAGACAGAAGAGGTGTTAGGTAATGAGGTTTTAGGAAGACGTGCTGAGGGTCCTGTCTACACCTGGAAGTGTAGTAGTATTTGTAGTGTGCGACAGGATTCCATCAATTTGCTTTGTGATTTTGTACGGTCATTTAATAAGAAAAGTTTGAAGCAGAACATAAGGTTGTTGCAAGAATTAGATCCTTGCAGAGTGAGAGAAGTGACAGGTTTGCATGGTCATTCACTGGCTTGTCTTTCCAGGAGAGTATGCCAGAGTGTTTTTCATCATTTCAGGATGCTAGCACTGCATCATAATAAAGTGAGGAAATTAGTTAGAATGTTGTATTATGCTAAGAGTCCAGCAATTATGCTTAAACAATTATGCGCTGCTCTTTTGCATGGTTCTGAAATAGATGTGAAGAATATATGTGAAGAAATTGAGTTTTGTTACTTTGGAAGTAAAGAGGAGAATGTTGAAATTGACCAAGAAGAAGAGGGTAATGTGGAAGATAGTGTACAGGTTTCCAGTACAGATAATTTTCAGAAGGAAATTGCGACGTTTCAGGTGAAATCAAGTGAGAGGCCTAATTTCACTTGTGTGTGTTGTCGACGCACTTATTATAAGAATCAGAATACGTTAGTGGATTTATATGCAAAAAGTGAAAGGGAAAATAATAGTGAATGGAAGGATTTCGCAACATACTTGATGGTAGAAAATTGTTTTGATTTGGGATTGGATCAACGTGTGTGTACTTATTGTTGTTGCAAATTAAATCAAAACCAGATGCCTGCTAGAGCAGTTCATAATAATCTGGAATTGGTTGAGATTCCTTCTGAATTGAAGGATTTAAATACTTATGAATCTATTTTGATTCAAAGTATCCATCCCTTTCAGGCTATTGTAAGAATGGAGCCAAAGACAGGGAAATTGCCTCCATCAGATTTACAGAGAGGATTAAAGGGAAGAGTTGTTTATTTGCCTCTAGATTTGAAGAAAAACATTAACACAATTGGAGTAGAAAAAGTGGAAGAGGAACCTCTTGTTATCTTAGTTAATGGGGTTCCGACAAAGAATAAGAAAATATGGCAAGATTTAGTAGATGTTAGGAAAGTCAAAAGGGCAACATTGTATTTGAAAAAATATAATAAATACTATAAAAATGTATATGTTGCAGAAGAGGAAGTAAGTGAGGAAGAGGACAGCGATTTGTGTGCTGGTCAAATTGAGAAAGTAGAACCCTGTACTAGTGAAGAAATATATGAACATTATAGTGTTCATCCTTTGCATTCCAAGGAAGTCATGGGGAATGCTATTGAGTTGTTTCAAATGAAACAAGCGAAAGGGAGTCCCATTAGTGTTTGGGAGGAAAGTTTGGAAGCTCGGTGTTTCCCACAGCTTTTTCCAACAGGTCAGGGAGGAAGATATGATGAGCGACCTCATCAAATTCCTGCTTCTGAATACCGGACTTTGCGATTGTATGCAGGAGATGCTAGGTTTCGACAATGCATTCCTTATTTGTTTCATCTCCTGTTTGAAAGCGATCTGTCTGGACTGTCATATGCAGTGAACCACATCTTGAAAAGTGGTATACACATGCAAAACATCTCGGCAAGTGACTTTATGGATAAAGTCAATGTCCAAGACAGTATTTTGGATTCTCACATGATTAATATCATGGCGTGTCAGCGTGGTACTAATGAGTACTGGTACCGTCGTCATGGTGATTTAAAATGTATGCTGAGGAACTTAGGTACTCCCACATGGTTCCTCACTCTGAGCTGTGCCGAGTATGGCTGGGAAGACTTACTTGAATTTCTACGAGAGTCAAATGCTAACGTAGATAACATCGAATTCAAGACACCCGGAGAACTGTGCTCTTTGGATCCAGTCAATGTATGTAGGTATTTCAATCATAGATTTGAAGCTATGATGTCTTTCATCATGAATAAGAAGAATCCACCTCTTGGAGAGGTGTTGGATTTCTTCTGGAGAAAGGAGTACCAAGCAAGAGGTGCTCCTCATATACATATGTTGCTGTGGATCAAGGATGCACCTAAATTTGGAACGGATCCAGAAGACTCAGTGATGAGTTTCATCCAACAGTATTCTACGTGTGCTGTTCCAAACGCAAAGGAGAAGAAAAGCCTAAGAGAAAAAGTTCTGCGTTTCCAAAGCCATCGATGTGGAAAGTACTGCCGTCGTAAATTCCGAAACAAGGACAAGTTCTACACTAAATGTCGTTTCGGCTTTCCATGACCGGTGATTTCTAAAGGAAGAGTAAACAGTTTGATGTCTTCGCTGCGACACAATGTCATGAAGAAATCACCTAAAAACACATACAATTTGAAGAGGAACGAAGAGTCCAAGTACATCAACGACTACAACCCGGTGATTTTGTCCATGTGGAATGCTAACATGGATATACAGTTTGTGGCTGATAACTGTATGGCTGTGGCTCGGTATGTGACGTCTTACATCACCAAAAAAGAGAAGACAGAATTGAAGGATATGTGGGAGGACATTTCCCATGAAAAGAGCCTCAGCAAGAAGTTGTACAGTTTCAGTCTGAAGATGTTGTCGCATCGAGAAATTGGAGCTTACGAATGCTCTGACCGGTTGTCTTCAGCAAGTCTCTATGCCAAGTCCAGGAGTATCGTTTGGGCGAGTCTTGGTCTTGCTGCAACGCGTAATCGAGTTCTGAAACCTGTGCGGGAAATTGAGTATTTGGCGGAAAAGGAGCCAAACAGTACCGACATTTTGAAGACCAACATGTTGGATACATATTATCCAAATAGAAGCAGTCACCTCGACAATGTTTGTCTGTATGAGGTTCTTCAAAATTACATATTCAAGAGGAACATCAAAGAAGATACCTAGAAAGGAGTGTATGCTGTAATAGGAAGTGAGGGATGTCTGGTCAAGCAAAGAAAATGCCACTTGGTAAACCATCGAAAATTGAGTGGCGAATCTCCTGAAAAAAGGAGTTTTTCTATTTAGCACTTTTGCAACTTTTCAAGCCTTGGCGTGCAGAAGAGGAACTGCTTGGAGATTTCCTCTGTTACGAAGACTCTTTCAATGCCGCCAAGGAGACCATAGAATGTCCTGCTTTTCCCAAATATGTAGAAATGTTGAATGCGGAAATTGAGCAAGAAGCAACGATTGCAGCCGAGATTGCCAGAGACAGTTCTCAGGACAGTCAGAGTTCTGCTTCATTGAGTCAGGATCCACTAGGAGGACCTGTTATCGAAAATGAAGCTGCCACTGCCATGAATGAAGTGGAAAGAGCCATGGCACATGCTCAGGAGGATGCGGTTAAATTAGAAGAGTTGGAAAGACAACTCAACGTTGAGCAGAGGAAAATATATGACGAAGTTACCATGCAAATTGATCATGGATTAAGTCATGACAAGAAAGAGTGCTCATGTACAACGTTGAAGCCTGTCCGACTGTACGTGAGTGGAGAAGCGGGAACTGGAAAAAGTTTCCTCATTAAAGCAATTTCATGCTATTTGCAGGAAAGGACAGAGTCATCGCTGTCTTGTGTTGTCACCGCTCCAACTGGACTGGCAGCACATAACATTAAAGGGATTACTTTACATCGTTTACTGATGCTCCCAGTGGAGCATGACAACAAATTACAATATCACAAGCTATCTGGAGATGCTTGTTTTGAAGTTTCAAGAATCTTGAGGAAAATGAAACTTCTTATCATTGACGAAGTAAGCATGGTTTCCAATGTCATGCTTGCCTTTGTGCATTTGAGAATGCAAGAAGTTCTCAAAACAGAGTATGATGTGTTATTTGGTGGCAAACACATCATTGTTTTCGGAGATCTTTTGCAGCTGACACCAGTGAAAGGGCAACCTGTGTTCAAAATGCTCACGCATGAAGATACCAGGAAGTGCCTAGGGAGCATTGGCAACGTCAATATATGGTTAAACTTCAATTATGCTGAACTGCATGAAAATATGCGTCAGGCGAAGGATGAAGTTTACAAGACTATTCTACAAGATGTTAGAATTGGAAAAGTGACCGAGCATGGGAAAGAAGCTTTACATGCACGATTACTGTCAAATTTATATCCAGAACAAGATGTTGTGCCTGAGAATATTTTTCAGAAAATTACTGAGAAGAAATCTGGAATATGTTTGATGCCAACTCTTGCAGAATGTGCCAAATTCAACAACAAAATGTTGCATTTAGAAAAGCAAGAGATTGTGAAACTGGAAGCTATTGACAGAGTAGAGCATATGGGATCAACAATTATTTTGTCTGAGAATCTGAAAACAAAATTGGATTCATTAGAGAAGAGTATATCTAAAACTGCAGGTTTTGAAAAGACTCTGAATGTGTGCTTGAACTGCCGTATAATTTTAAGAAGGAATTTACATGTTGAAAGAGGTCTGGTAAATGGATCAATGGGTAATGTTGTTGATTTTGTGAAATACAGAAATAGAGATGGAATTGAATTTTTAAAAATTAAATTTGATGGCATTGAGGAAGTACAGCTAATTGGTCGTTGTTCTGCTAGATTTTTGCTTGTAAAAGACTTATATGTTCGCCGTAAGCAGTTTCCTGTTTGCTTGGCATATGCGGTGACAATCCATAAATCGCAAGGTTTAAGTGTAGACAGTGCATTGGTGAATATTGGCAGTTCTGTGTTCAAGGAGGGTATGGCATATGTGGCATTGTCACGAGTTAGAACTTTATCGGGATTGTACTTGATTGAGTGTGATGTCACAAACATTTGTGCGGATCTAGATTGTGTTAAGGAATACAATAGGTTAAGAAGAGAGTATGCGCCACATTTGCCTCAGTATCCTTTGTTTGAGAAACGTGTGGTAGGCCGGAAACGAAGAAATGTGACCAATACTGGGGAGGTTGTAGCAAAAAGACAAAAAGTCAATGAACCTAAAATTACAAGCAGAAACAAAAAGGATTCTGTTGAAGATGTTGTTGGTTTTCAGTTTGAAAACAGTTCTGGTGTCAACTGCTATGCTAATGTAGTGGTTAATGTTTTGTTTTCTCTAGAAAATGTAAAAGAAGAGATTGTGGTCAATTCTGATCAAACATTTTGCAGTTTGTTAAATTCTGTGTTAGAGAAATGTAGCACTGATAGAACAAACATAGAAAGTGTGTCTGAAATTCGAAATCTGTTAGACAGATGTTCAGGCCAAACACAATTCTCTCAAAATATTCAGCAAGATTGTCAGGAGTTTTTAATGTATATGCTTGATGTATTACATGCTGAAGGTGTAGATGTAGATCAGCTGTTTGGGCTTTCTTATCAATGGCAGCATGACTGCGAGAACTGTATGGTATCAAGTACTACTAGTGTAGACTCAGAAAGATTTATATATTTAACTTTGCCAGACAGTAAATCAGTCTCCTTTAATAAGCTAGTAAAAGCAGCTGATCACAACATGGAGTGTAGCCAATGTAAATCTGAAATGATGTCCACATTATTTATACGAACATATGGCCAGTATGTCATTTTAATGTTCCAACGATGTAGGCCTGATGGAACAAAATTGACAACTTTAATTAAAAATTTTGTAGCTTCGCAGTTGTCAATATCAGGAAGGACTTTTGTAACTGCAGCAATTATATATCATGACGGTCCTTCAATAACATCAGGACATTACACAGCTTATTTAAAGTCTAGAAATGGCTGGTCATTCTGCAACGATTCTGTTTTAATTTTCAAAAAAAATTGCCGTATGACCTTAAAAACTCTTACCAGGTGTTTTTAAAACCAAAATTTTAGGGAAATAATCTCGGGATGTGCTCTGTGGAATTTCAAGAAGTTCTAATGGCTCCTACACAATTTGGCCTTGAGGATAAGTGTAGTTCAGAGACATAACTTCTAACCATAAGACTGGACGTCATGGAGAAATAAGTGCACTTTGAATGAGTTCAGAAAAACTATTTCTTTTTATAAGCTAATTGAAGCAGCCAATCAAAACATAAAGTAGAGGGAATGTAAGTCTGCAATGCTGTCTACTGTTTTACATTGCTTTGTGATTAAAAGTGATGTAGAGAATTAAATAATTGTAGTAGTCATAGAGGTAGTGTAAGTCTGCTTCATAGTAAGCAGTATCAGTGTCATAGGAAATGTAGAACATGACTGAGCAAGAAGGGGAAGATATTACTATTCCAGGATTGTGAAAATGATCTTCAACATTTTAATTCTGAAAGTTGCGGAAATGCCAAATGACGGGATTGGCTTACAAGAAATCCAAGAGTTATAAATGGGTCTGACAAGATTTGGCCTTGTGGAAACTTGTGGTAGAGAGCAAGAAGTCATTTATTGCATGTAACATGTTTTTAAAAACGATGGAGATTTTCTTTCAGAAAGTGGCGGGCTGAAAGTAATAACAGCACAACAGAGTGTAAGCTGTTCATAGGACATCCTTTGACGTCATGGAAAGTAAGTTAACTTTAAGGAGTTCTGAATTCTGATTTGTTATGTTGTATGGGTTTTTTAAACACAATCATTTTGATTGTGTTTTTTTTCCCCGCTGTTATATGATGAATACCTTCAAGTCACTGTTTTTAGTGAATTTTGATACATTCTGAGAACAGCAAAAATAAACCATTTAACATGTATAATTAATTCTGTACTGTTTGTTTGCATTTATGATGTATATGTAGAACTGTGTAGGAGGCATGGAGAAGGTGAGGCTTCTGTAAGTGTCAAAGTTGTTGCATGCAGTGCTGCACTTCTGCGTATTCTTTCATATGCTGGACTACATCTGCACAATGAGATACCTAAGCAAAGGAAACACAAGTGATGTGATTGTGAAATGAGCAAAATAAATTGCACGTATTTCATTTACATCACCTGTGTTTCCTATCATTATGAATCACATTGTGCAGATCAAGTTTAGGTCTGTCCAGGGAAACATAGGAGGTTTGGACTTTGTTCAAGAGTGCAGTGGACATGACTCACTTCATTGGTAGACCTTCACATGTATTATGTCCTCTGTTCTCTTCAACAACTCGAAATTTCATCTGCAACCCTGAGTAGGCCTCACCTCAAACAAACCTCTGGATAGGACACATCTTATTGGCATCCTGAAGTAATCATTTAAAATTTTAGTGTCTTGCGACACTTTTCTGAGACAACAGCAATGCAAAAGATGCACCATGTTTTAAGATAGGCCTCACTTCATCTGCATCAAGATACTGTTAGTTTAAAATGTATATCTTTAGGACTGTGTAGGGGGCCTGGAGAAGCAGAAGCTTCTGTAAGTGTCAAAGTTGTTGAAAAACTGTTTGTCCTTCAATCTTTTCCCTTGTCTTTTGTAATTTTTAAATACATGTTTTAATATTTTTCAAATGTTTGTTCTCTCTTTCACAGATTGAAAGTATAAAAACAAAAAGTGAGTAATTTAACGACAATTATAAGGTAAATGTTTTGTACTCTTTTCATTACATTTCTATCACATTTAACTTCTATTAGTTCCACTGCTTCATTTCTTTAACCCTCAGTTTCCTGCCTTTGCTACTTTCCTCATTCCTTTCTCTATTACCTACTTACTCAACTCCTTCCACTCTTTTTCTCAGTCCCTCTCTTCTCATAGTTCCTCACTCTTGTTCACTCACTCCGTCTCTATTACTCTTAGTGTCTTTGACTGATCACTCTATCACTACTTGTTCATAATGCTTTCTCTGTGTAGTTGAAGCACACTAAGGGGCATATTATGAACACAGCCAATAAAATTATTGCTCTTTTTATTGGCAGAAAACTGGTGCAAAAGTGGTTTTAGCGGCAGTTTTCTGCCGCAAAAGCAGCTTTAGCGACACATTTCTGCCAATAAAAGCTGCAAAACTTTTATTGCCTATGTTGATGATATGGCTCTATGTTACTTACATTTCTTTGCTGTTTCAATTAATCTTTTTCTGTTATTTTTTGTTTTCTGTTTTCTATTTTTTCTCTCTGTTATTCCTCATGTTTTAATCTTATTTTGAACATTCACTCACATTCTCCAAGAAACTCTTCTTTGTTAATGTTATACTCTCTTTTTTTTTCTTTCACTTCGTTATCTATTTTGTTTTTCACAATTATACCCTCTTCCGTCTTTTCTTCGGTAAATAGATCTATTAAACAGTATCTCTTCTTTACTCCCTATAGCTGTCTTTCTTTTAACATCACTCTCTGTTTACTTTCCTTATACTTACTCTTTTTTAAAAAAATAAATAAATTTTGGTTAGCTCCCGGTCCGCGTACCGGGAAGCTAACCGGGAAGCGAACCAAAAGAAATAGAGCTTGCCAGAGTGCTAAACATTCTAGCAATTTTTTTTGAAAGGGAAGGTAGTTCTGAAAATAACTTTTTTTTATATATTTTTGTTGTTTTATATTTTTTTTAATTTTTTTTACATTTTTAGGTTTTTTGTATTTTTTGAACGATTTTATATATTTTTTGGTTTTTTTTGGGGGGGGGAAACAACAAAAAACAGGCATTGAAAAGGGCTCAACAGGAGCAAAAAAAAAATTACTGGGGGCGGTTAGGGCAATTATGGTGTTCATACGCCAGGTTTATAGCATTTATGCTCATGTTGCCACATGCTAACAACGCACGACAGTGCATACAAGAGTGTATCATGTGGCCAAAATTTTCTTGTATATTTGGCACAGTTTCCCGTGCCTCTGCTGGTGTCAATGAAATGGGTATTCTTGATCTGGCCACAGGAGTTGATCTTGGATTTTCCCGCAAATCCCGTATTTCCGCCCGGCTATAATTGAGTGGATGCTTCCTTGTCATGTGCCTGTGCATTGTATGATTTCCGTAACTATATTTCTTATCCGTCCCTCTGGATAATTTTTCTTTACAGATGAGGCAGGTGACATACCTCTCATTGACTTTTTTTTGGCCAGGAGGGATCGAATAAAACTGCCAGATGAAACTGGCTTTCTTATGTGAAACCCGGGGCACCTCTTCTAAGAACTGTGGTTCTTCTCCCTCCTCTTCATCCATTTCTTCCTCTTCCTCCTCAGTGTTGGTCATCACCTGGGGAGGTGGTCCTCTCTTCCCATGAGGAGGTGGAGGTGGTGGTGGGGGTCCACCAGCTGAAGCAACTACTGAAGCCATTTCTGATATAGTAATGAAGGTCTTCCTCTCACAATGATGAAAGTCAGAGTGAGGAAAGAAGGAGGGGTTTTCATCATTTGGGAAAAACAATACTTCTCAACCAATGAAAAGTGTTATTTTTAGATCACCTGACCTAGCCTTACATCATTATGAAACCAAAAGTGAAATGAACCAATGAAAAGTTTTATTAACAAGTCACATGACCTCTCACGCTCATGTTACGCGCTGCGGAACGTGCCCCGGTTAGCTTCCGGGTCGCTGAGCTTCGCGCCTCGGTCCGCGCCCCGGGACACTTCCGGGTGCGCTAACGCGGTACGTCACAAGACGCATTACGCGGCACCGCGATACGTCGCGCTTTCACGACGCGCCGCGGATCGCTTCCGGGGAGCTGCGTTTCGCGCCTCGGTCCGCGCCCCGGGGCACTTCCGGGTGCGCTATTGCAGTACGTCATAAGACGCATTACGCGGCAACGCGATACCGTCACTATGTTGATTTCTTACCGGTTCGCGGACCGGGTCGCGGCATCAAATTGAGCTAACGGGAAGCTTCCCGGTTCGCGGACCGGGAGCGAAACAAAAAAAATATTTAAAAAAATGTATTAATAAACATATAAAATATATTTTTGGATTTAAAGAAGAATACATTTTACAGCTATAGATATTAGCTTTTAAAAAACCAATGAAATTCACTGAAAAAACCATAGGTTATAGACCATATACAGTTAGGAATTAGCATTTACAAAACCTTGAAAATTCACTGAAAAAACCATAGGTTATACACCATATATAGTTAGGAATTAGCATTTAAAAAACCTTATTTTACTCACACAAAACCATTGAAATTCCATATATAGTTAGTTGCACTAACTATATATCGCGCACCCGCAATCCACTGCTGATGATGTCACATATTACATCATTCATGACATGGTCAGTGACATCACTGATGACATCACTGATGACATCTCAAATGACATCACTGATGACATCACTGATGACATCTCATTTGACATCAATGACCACATCACTGATGATATCATTCATGTGACAATACAATGCATCTCCTCACATTTTAATATAACCTCTGTTTCACCCAGTGTTAAATACAGAATATAATTTTTGAAACCATTGACACACCAATACTAGTTACTACATACGCACTCACTGATTCCTACGTCTACACACACCTTCACTCATTCACCCATACAATCATTCATACATACAATCACTCATCTTTACAACACTATCATATGCACTCATACACCTATACAGACACTCACAGTCTGCCACTCATCCATGGAGTTACTCACACACCTAGTCAGTCCTGTAAAGAATCAATGACACTTCCATTTTCTTGTCTATACAGTTAAACATAGAGCACCTTACATTTTCAAACATATACTAACACATACTTACCTTGTTATACAATCATTGATACAAGTACACATTGATCTGCACAGAGTCACACACCTCCCAGCCAGCCACACACACACTCAGTCTCCCATACAAATACTTGGACAATCAATCAGTAACCCATATAGTTAATCATATAGCTACTGATCAACACATGCAGCAGTTTACAGAACAACAGACATAATGATGCACAAATTAAGACACTTTAGTCACTAACCCATGCACTCAGTGAGACACATTTAATCACTCACTCATACATTCAGTCATGCACCTACTAAATCCTTTGTCCAGACACTTATACTTCCACTCATTCTTCAATATGTAAGACACATTTTAACTTTACAGAAACATACAGTCACTGGATGTTGTCATCAGTGATGTCATCAGTGATGTCATTTGAGATGTCATCAGTGATGTCATCAGTGATGTCACTGACCATGTCATGAATGATGTAATATGTGACATCATCAGCAGTGGATTGCGGGTGCGCGATATATAGTTAGTGCAACTAACTATATATGGAATTTCAATGGTTTTGTGTGAGTAAAATAAGGTTTTTTAAATGCTAATTCCTAACTATATATGGTGTATAACCTATGGTTTTTTCAGTGAATTTTCAAGGTTTTGTAAATGCTAATTCCTAACTATATATGGTCTATAACCTATGGTTTTTTCAGTGAATATATATATATTTATATATTATTACGGGTCCGACACTCGGTCGGTGAATGAAGAAGGCACTCACTCAGGTATAGTTGCTCAAACTAGCAGCTTTATTTTTGCCTGCTTCTCGTCACTAACCCAACGTGTTTCGCCTTGCGCTGAAGGCTTGATCATGGGATGTTGAGCTCTAACTTGAGCCTTCTTTTATGTTTGGTGCACAATTGAAAAAACATATATATGCAATTGTATTGTGGGTGATGTAGTTTTTCACATATCTTTCGATATTAACACTTAAATTTAAAAAAAGGGGTGAGAGTGCTCATAATGGCTTTTCATTAACATAGGAAGAGTTTTATAAAGCATTTCAACGGATTTTATCACATTTTTGTGAATTTTTTGCTGGGTTAGTGGGTTAGTGACGAGAAGCTGGCAAAAATAAAGCTGCTGGTTTGAGCAACTATACCTGAGTGAGTGTCTTCTTCATTCACCGACCGAGTGTCAGACCCGCAATAATAATTATCAACTGGTCCTGTCGACAGAAGGAGGTACCACACCAAGTTGGAGCGCCGGCGTCAAAGTGGACCCAAACAGTGAGAATATATATATACATATATATATATATATGTATATACATATATATATATATATATATATATATATATATATATATATATATATATATATATATATATATATATAAACGAGCAATGCGCCAGGCGCTTCAGGAGGGCTACCCACAGCGTATCCAACCATCCAGTCTTTCTTTGCGCCATCAGCTACACAGCTTTCCTCCAGAGTGATAACAAGGAAGTCCGACGCGTTTCGGGGCAGACACGCCCCTTCCTCATGGACTGCTGCAATAAGCACATTCCACCCACCATGATGATTTAAATGCATTTTATTTAAATCGGGCCGCCCTGAGTGGGCGTTGCTCTTCATGACGCTACACAGCATGCTGGTAGCTGTAGTTCGTATGGCGAGTGTAATAGTGTTCCTTCAGTAGGCTGTGCGTTATTGTTTTTATAAGTCATCTTGATTTATTACCCTTAGTTTTCAAGGTTGGAGGTGGGTTGTGAGGCTGATGTTCATTAAAATCGATGCGCTGTGCTGAATGAGCAAGGAAGGGTTTCCTCGCTCCAGTCCCCGAATTCAGAGGCTTGAGCGTCTGTCGAGGTGGAGCCCCTCCCACGGTCATGGCAGACCGGAAAAAAATAAACGAGCAATGCGCCAGGCGCTTCAGGAGGGCTACCCACAGCGTATCCAACCATCCAGTCTTTCTTTGCCCCATCAGCTACACAGCTTTCCTCCAGAGTGATAACAAGGAAGTCCGACGCGTTTCGGGGCAGACACGCCCCTTCCTCATGGACTGCTGCAATAAGCACATTCCACCCACCATGATGATTTAAATGCATTTTATTTAAATCGGGCCGCCCTGAGTGGGCGTTGCTCTTCATGACGCTACACAGCATGCTGGTAGCTGTAGTTTGTATGGCGAGTGTAATAGTGTTCCTTCAGTAGGCTGTGCGTTATTGTTTTTATAAGTCATCTTGATTTATTACCCTTAGTTTTCAAGGTTGGAGGTGGGTTGTGAGGCTGATGTTCATTAAAATCGATGCGCTGTGCTGAATGAGCAAGGAAGGGTTTCCTCGCTCCAGTCCCCGACTTCAGAGGCTTGAGCGTCTGTCGAGGTGGAGCCCCTCCCACGGTCATGGCAGACCGGAAAAAAATAAACGAGCAATGCGCCAGGCGCTTCAGGAGGGCTACCCACAGCGTATCCAACCATCCAGTCTTTCTTTGCCCCATCAGCTACACAGCTTTCCTCCAGAGTGATAACAAGGAAGTCCGACGCGTTTCGGGGCAGACACGCCCCTTCCTCATGGACTGCTGCAATAAGCACGTTCCACCCACCATGATGATTTAAATGCATTTTATTTAAATCGGGCCGCCCTGAGTGGGCGTTGCTCTTCATGACGCTACACAGCATGCTGGTAGCTGTAGTTCGTATGGCGAGTGTAATAGTGTTCCTTCAGTAGGCTGTGCGTTATTGTTTTTATAAGTCATCTTGATTTATTACCCTTAGTTTTCAGGGTTGGAGGTGGGTTGTGAGGCTGATGTTCATTAAAATCGATGCGCTGTGCTGAATGAGCAAGGAAGGGTTTCCTCGCTCCAGTCCCCGACTTCAGAGGCTTGAGCGTCTGTCGAGGTGGAGCCCGTCCCACGGTCATGGCAGACCGGAAAAAAATAAACGAGCAATGCGCCAGGCGCTTCAGGAGGGCTACCCACAGCGTATCCAACCATCCAGTCTTTCTTTGCCCCATCAGCTACACAGCTTTCCTCCAGAGTGATAACAAGGAAGTCCGACGCGTTTCGGGGCAGACACGCCCCTTCCTCATGGACTGCTGCAATAAGCACATTCCACCCACCATGATGATTTAAATGCATTTTATTGAAATCGGGCCGCCCTGAGTGGGCGTTGCTCTTCATGACGCTACACAGCATGCTGGTAGCTGTAGTTCGTATGGCGAGTGTAATAGTGTTCCTTCAGTAGGCTGTGCGTTATTGTTTTTATAAGTCATCTTGATTTATTACCCTTAGTTTTCAAGGTTGGAGGTGGGTTGTGAGGCTGATGTTCATTAAAATCGATGCGCTGTGCTGAATGAGCAAGGAAGGGTTTCCTCGCTCCAGTCCCCGACTTCAGAGGCTTGAGCGTCTGTCGAGGTGGAGCCCCTCCCACGGTCATGGCAGACCGGAAAAAAATAAACGAGCAATGCGCCAGGCGCTTCAGGAGGGCTACCCACAGCGTATCCAACCATCCAGTCTTTCTTTGCCCCATCAGCTACACAGCTTTCCTCCAGAGTGATAACAAGGAAGTCCGACGCGTTTCGGGGCAGACACGCCCCTTCCTCATGGACTGCTGCAATAAGCACATTCCACCCACCATGATGATTTAAATGCATTTTATTTAAATCGGGCCGCCCTGAGTGGGCGTTGCTCTTCATGACGCTACACAGCATGCTCCAACCTTGAAAACTAAGGGTAATAAATCAAGATGACTTATAAAAACAATAACGCACAGCCTACTGAAGGAACACTATTACACTCGCCATACGAACTACAGCTACCAGCATGCTGTGTAGCGTCATGAAGAGCAACGCCCACTCAGGGCGGCCCGATTTAAATAAAATGCATTTAAATCATCATGGTGGGTGGAATGTGCTTATTGCAGCAGTCCATGAGGAAGGGGCGTGTCTGCCCCGAAACGCGTCGGACTTCCTTGTTATCACTCTGGAGGAAAGCTGTGTAGCTGATGGGGCAAAGAAAGACTGGATGGTTGGATACGCTGTGGGTAGCCCTCCTGAAGCACCTGGCGCATTGCTCGTTTATTTTTTTCCGGTCCGCCATGACCGTGGGAGGGGCTCCACCTCGACAGACGCTCAAGCCTCTGAAGTCGGGGACTGGAGCGAGGAAACCCTTCCTTGCTCATTCAGCACAGCGCATCGATTTTAATGAACATCAGCCTCACAACCCACCTCCAACCTTGAAAACTAAGGGTAATAAATCAAGATGACTTATAAAAACAATAACGCACAGCCTACTGAAGGAACACTATTACACTCGCCATACGAACTACAGCTACCAGCATGCTGTGTAGCGTCATGAAGAGCAACGCCCACTCAGGGCGGCCCGATTTAAATAAAATGCATTTAAATCATCATGGTGGGTGGAATGTGCTTATTGCAGCAGTCCATGAGGAAGGGGCGTGTCTGCCCCGAAACGCGTCGGACTTCCTTGTTATCACTCTGGAGGAAAGCTGTGTAGCTGATGGGGCAAAGAAAGACTGGATGGTTGGATACGCTGTGGGTAGCCCTCCTGAAGCGCCTGGCGCATTGCTCGTTTATTTTTTTCCGGTCTGCCATGACCGTGGGAGAGGCTCCACCTCGACAGACGCTCAAGCCTCTGAAGTCGGGGACTGGAGCGAGGAAACCCTTCCTTGCTCATTCAGCACAGCGCATCGATTTTAATGAACATCAGCCTCACAACCCACCTCCAACCTTGAAAACTAAGGGTAATAAATCAAGATGACTTATAAAAACAATAACGCACAGCCTACTGAAGGAACACTATTACACTCGCCATACGAACTACAGCTACCAGCATACTGTGTAGCGTCATGAAGAGCAACGCCCACTCAGGGCGGCCCGATTTAAATAAAATGCATTTAAATCATCATGGTGGGTGGAATGTGCTTATTGCAGCAGTCCATGAGGAAGGGGCGTGTCTGCCCCGAAACGCGTCGGACTTCCTTGTTATCACTCTGGAGGAAAGCTGTGTAGCTGATGGGGCAAAGAAAGACTGGATGGTTGGATACGCTGTGGGTAGCCCTCCTGAAGCGCCTGGCGCATTGCTCGTTTATATATATATATATATATATATATATATATATATATATATATATATATATCACCTCCACGTTGGTTCACCACTCGGGATTTTTGCAGCGCTCGTGCATGTGCGTTATCCTGCGGCTGAACCCACGCCGCTCATTTATGCCAACAACTTTTCCCCAAGTGGGGAAAGAACGGGTCGCACAACTAGTTCGAATTTTACAGCAATCTCCTTTTATTGCTCAAAGTTACACAGGGCAATAGCGCATATGATCTACGCGTTTCGGTGTCTCACCACCTTGCTCACGATCAACAGGTTTGCCCCACCCCTTTGCTTTTTAAAAGATTACATTTTTTTCGTTACTCTCATTTCCTGTCACATGTTTCCCAAGGATTCTGGTCCTTGTAGTTTTCACATTGTTTTTAACAAAAGTCAACCACAATAGTGCACATAGTGATGTTTTTTACCAAAGATCTTTTCCAAAGTCCTATTCTTTGCTTTGTTTTAATCTCCTGTGCGTACTGCCATCCAATAGGCTTCCATATTTTTATTATTGTTCTGCCTTCCAATAGGCTGACTTTTTCTATAGCCATTTCAGCACAGTTTATCATTGTTCATCATGAAATTCTTTTTCACTTTATTTCATATTTATGAGTGCACATATAACTCCTCCGATTGATTTAATCCATTCGGATGCAGGCTCCTCAGGTTGATGATAAATCTCGATTCTGCTTGCCTCAATTTTCTCTCCCGATCACCTCCACGTTCTCCTTTTGGAATTGTTTGTATGCCATAGAATCTCAATTTTTGCCAGTCTGCCTGATGGCATTGTTCCATATGTTTAGCTATGGCATTCGAACGGTCCTTGTGGATTGTTGCCCGCATATGTTGCAATATTCGATTTTTCAATTCCACTGTTGTGCTGCCAACATATTTCATTGGGCATGGGCACTCAACTACATACACAGTAAATGGAGTTTTAAAGGTTATGCACTGTCTAATTTGCCACTTCTTCTTGTTTGCTAAGGTTAACTCTTTTGTAGGTTTAGCTATTTGACACATTTTGCATCCGTAGCATTTCACAAACCCTTTGGTCTTGAGCCAATCATCTTGTCGTTTCTTTTGAAAATGACTGTGAATCAAATGATCTTTCAAATTTTTTGCACGTCTGTATGTTATCGTTGGATGATTTCCCACAATTTCCTTCACTGTGTCGTCCAACTGTAACAGTTTCCAATTCTTTCTTAGGATTTTCCCAATTTTTTCACTTTCTTGAGAGAAATCCATGATCAAACGGATTTTTCCTTTTTCTGTATCATCTTCCGGATTTTTTGTCTCTAGACATTCCTCTCGTGTCTTTATCCTTGTTCTATTCAGACTTTTTCGTACGATTTTTTGTGGGTATTTTCTTTTTATAAATCTCTCCATAGTATTTTTACTGTTTGTTTCCCACTGATCTTGTTCACTGCATATCCGACGGACTCTCAAGAATTCTCCGTACGGTATGCTATTTAGTAATGTTTTCTGGTGGAAACTAGTAGCTTCAAGGGTGGCATTGGTGGAGGTTGATTTTCTATGCAGAGTTGTGTGAATCTGCCGATCCTTGATGTAAATTTCAGTGTCCAGGAAGATGATTCTTTCTTTACTCATATTGTAAGTAAATTTCAAATTTGTTACACTGTTGTTTATTATTTGAAAAAATTCCTGGAATTCTGCTTCTGTACCGTCCCAGATTATTAACAAATCGTCGATAAACCTTTTCCAGCTCACGATTTTATCAAATGATGTTTCATGTTTTGGATCCCATGCTATTTCTTGCTCCCACCATCCCATAGTGAGACATGCGTAGGAGGGACTAAAAGAAAATCCCATTGCTGTCCCATTCCGTTGTTTGAAAATTTCTCCTCCGAACGTGAAAATGTTCTCTTCCAGACAAATTGTGATCATTTCCAGTAGCATTTTGTTATGACTACTGAATTCCAGATTTCTCTCCTTTAGGAAAAAATTACATGCATTTGTTCCCATGTCATTGTCAATATTGGTGTACAACCCGATTACATCCATTGCAATCAGGTAATAAGACTCTTGCCAAGGTGTGTCCAGTAGTGTTCGCAGTAGATCACTCGTATCCTGAATGTATGAGTTTAGATTTGCAACAAACGGTCGTAAGAAGTGATCTATATATTCCGCCATCGGTTCCAATAAAGATCCTTTGGCGGATATTATTGGTCTTCCCGGAGGTTTTTTTTGGTCTTTATGTATCTTTGGCAAGAAATATATAGTTGCCAATATGGGGTGTGTCACTGTGAGGAATTTCCTCTCCGTTTCATCAATGAGTCCTTCTGATGTCCATACACTTAATTTGTCATCGATTTTGTTTTTGATTTCCATTCCTGGATTTTGTTTCAATTTTTCATAATGATTGTTGTTTCTTAATTGACGATGAGCTTCTATCATGTATGCACTTCGATCCATTATTATCACGTTTCCGCCCTTATCGGCGACTTTTATTTCTATCTTGTCATGCTCTGATAAGTTTTTTAGTGCCATCCGTTCCTCCTTTGTTAGATTATCCTGGTCAAAATTCCATTTTAATTTATAGAGATCTTGAATCACAGCTTCTTGGAATAAATCCACTTTGTTTCCTGGATTCAATTGTGGGTAAAATCTTGATTTTGGTTTTTTTCCACTCAAACCTGCCCCACGTTGATTTACCGCTTGTGATAAAGTTAATTCCTCCGTTGAATCTTGGTCAATGTTCATTAGAGTAAAAAATCCTGCTGCGTCATTTATTTGTAACATTTCATCATTTGTTTCCATTTGATTAGGCACTTTCTCCTTTAGTATCTTCTCCTTGAAGACTTTTGCCAATTTGATTTTCCTGATATACAGGTATAGATCAATCCTGACCTGGGCCAAATTCATATGACTTTTCGGGCAAAAATGTATACCCCTTTTTAGTAAGGATGTTTCGGTGGCTGTTAACTGTCTGCTTGATAAATTTATTACTTGTAGCTCATCAGGTGTTACTTCCGTCTCTGTCGCATGTTCCTCGTTTCCACCCCTGTTCTCTCTGTTCCACCACTTGCTCCTTTTTCCTCTTCTGTTGTGTTTTTTCCTGGCCATTGCCTTCCCCTTCCTCTTCCTCTTCGTGGTTGGAATTGTGGGGTTGGTCGATTCTGCTCCCAATATCATTGTTGCAACATGAGGCGCATATCCCCTAAAAAAGGAGTTCTTTTATTTGCATCCATTTCCTTACTTGGTACTTGTTCATTGGATACCGTTGAGGATGCCGAGCTAGACATGCTAGACATACTTGCCCAAGCCATTTGTTCCTTCAGACCATCAAATTTTCTTGCAAAAGAGAAGATACGGCCTTCCGCATAGTCATTCGTATCTCTAAGGAATTTAGAATGTTTGCGATCCATCACAATTTCTCACAAAAATTGAGATTCTATGGCATACAAACAATCCCAAAAGGAGAACGTGGAGGTGATCGGGAGAGAAAATTGAGGCAAGCAGAATCGAGATTTATCATCAACCTGAGGAGCCTGCATCCGAATGGATTAAATCAATCGGAGGAGTTATATGTGCACTTATAAATATGAAATAAAGTAAAAAAGAATTTCATGATGAACAATGATAAACTGTGCTGAAATGGCTATAGAAAAAGTCAGCCTATTGGAAGGCAGAACAATAATAAAAATATGGAAGCCTATTGGAAGGCAGTACGCACAGGAGATTAAAACAAAGCAAAGAATAGGACTTTGGAAAAGATCTTTGGTAAAAAACATCACTATGTGCACTATTGTGGTTGACTTTTGTTAAAAACAATGTGAAAACTACAAGGACCAGAATCCTTGGGAAACATGTGACAGGAAATGAGAGTAACGAAAAAAATGTAATCTTTTAAAAAGCAAAGGGGTGGGGCAAACCTGTTGATCGTGAGCAAGGTGGCGAGACACCGAAACGCGTAGATCATATGCGCTATTGCCCTGTGTAACTTTGAGCAATAAAAGGAGATTGCTGTAAAATTCGAACTGGTTGTGCGACCCGTTCTTTCCCCCCTTGGGGAAAAGTTGTTGGCATATATATATATATATATATATATATATTCACTGAAAAAACCATAGGTTATAGACCATATATAGTTAGGAATTAGCATTTAAAAAACCTTATTTTACTCACACAAAACCATTGAAATTCCATATATAGTTAGTTGCAGTAACTATATATCGCGCACCCGCAATCCACTGCTGATCATGTCACATATTACATCATTCATGACATGGTCAGTGACATCACTGATGACATCATCTAGTGTCTGTGTGTTTTTGTAAAGTTTAAATATGTTTTACATATTGAAGAATGAGTGGATGTATGGAAGACTGAGTGTGTGTGTGGCTGGCTGGGAGGTGTGTGACTGTGCATATCAATGTGTACTTGTATCAGTGATTGTATAAGAGAGTAAGTATGTGTTAGTTTATGTGTGAAAAGTATGGTGTTCTGTGTTTAACTGTATAGATGAGGAAATCGAAGTGTGATTGATTCTTCACAGGACTGACTAGGTGTATGAGTGCATATGATAGTGTTGTAATAATGAGTGACTGTATTTATGAGTGATTGTATGGGTGAATGAGTGAATGTGTGTGTAGACGTAGGAATCAGTGAGTGCGTATGTAGTAACTGGTATTGGTGTGTCATGATGTCATCACTGATGTCATTTGAGATGTCATCAGTGATGTCATCAGTGATGTCATTTGAGATGTCATCAGTGATGTCATCAGTGATGTCACTGACCATGTCATGAATGATGTAATATGTGACATGATCAGCAGTGGATTGCGGGTGCGCGATATATAGTTACTGCAACTAACTATATATGGAATTTCAATGGTTTTGTGTGAGTAAAATAAGGTTTTTTAAATGCTAATTCCTAACTATATATGGTCTATAACCTATGGTTTTTTCAGTGAATTTTCAAGGTTTTGTAAATGCTAATTCCTAACTATATATGGTCTATAACCTATGGTTTTTTCAGTGAATTTCATAGGTTTTTTAATAGCAAATCTTTATAAAAATAATACATTTTAAATCTAATTTTATATTTTATAATTTTTTTATTTTTTTTTAATATTATTTTTAGTGCGCTCCCGGGGCGCGGACAGGTGAACGCACGGGTAAGCGCAATCTGGCGGCGCGCCCCGAGGCGCGTACTAATGCGCGTCCCGGAAGCGCTATTGTCGAGAACGAAAACAACATCGTGACGTATCGCGTAGCCGCCACGCCTTGCGTCATAAGACACGTATCGCGTAGCCGCGAGATGCGTCTTATGACGCACCGCGTAAGCGCACCCGGAAGCGCATACGATCGCGCAACGTAAGCGCCCCGATGCGCTTACGATACACGCCCGGGACGCGCCCCGGGCGCGTAGCGTAAGCGCGTCAAACCATGTGACTTTAAAATAACACTTTTCATTGGTTCAGAACTTTTTTTTTTCCAAATTGTGTGAAACCCACCCATTTCTCTCACTATTGCTTTGTACTTGGAGAGAGCAAGAGCTGTTGTGTCTACTCTATCTCCTACTTTTCTGATCTCCAGCAATGGCTGCAAGAGAGTCATCCAGCAGTGATTCAGAGGGATTTTTGGATGAGGACCCTCCTCAGCAAAAGAAAAAAACCCATTTCATTTGGAAATTTTACGACATCCCAGAAGGACAGAAAAAAGTGAACGCTCCCAAAGTAACATGCAAAATATGTGGGAGTAGTTTATCCAGAGGCAATCCTCTGAAAAAATATAGTTTTGGCAATGCCAATTTGATCCGGCATGTCAAAAGAAGACACCCTAACAACTTTGCCAGGGAGAGTGTCAGAGAGCTGGCACGGAATGTACCAACAGATGGCGGCAGCACCTCCACTGGTGGAGCAACACCTTCGGGACCACCCCGTGGAAGAATGATCCCTAACATTCAGCCGGTGTTTGCGGGCATCAAATTTTTGTGCGCAGAGTGTGACGAACTGCTCTGCTATGGGGAGCAGAGTGTTGAACTGATTGCCCTAAAGAAACAGCAACACCGCTGCTCTTCCAGTCCCTAAATTTTCAATTTTTTTTGCTCCTGTTGAGCAGTTTTGGAATCCTTGTTTTTGTTTTTCCCTTGAAAAAAATACAAAAAAAATATAAAATTGTTTTAAAAAGTCTAAAAAAATATAAAACAAAAAAAACAAAAAAAAAATATATATAAAACAACAAAATGAAAAAAAAAGTTCTTTTCAGAACTACCTCCAATTTTTAAAAAGAAGCTTTATTTTTTTTAAAGTCTGTCATTTTTAATCTCCATGGTACGCTCCCCCGTACGCTCCCCGGTGCGCGTACCGGGCGCTCACCCCCGCGAAAATCGAATTTTTTTTTATTTTTTTTTTCACCCGCGGGAGCCTTTTATGGCCCCCACATGTAACCTAGGGGGTCAGGGGGTGTGTACCCTGCCCCCTCTTGCTCATTTCCCCCTTTGATTTTTGCCACCTCTTGTGTCTCAATCCTACCGAGACACAAGATGGCGGCCGCTGCGGACTGTTTCGAATGTTTATAGACACCCGAGAACCAATCAGCTTGCCGTGCGCAGATCGCGTGGCGCGCCTGGAGCGCTCCCCTGTACGCGTACGTGGGAGCGCTCCAGGCGCGGCTCTAGATATATATCTTTTTTTGAACGTTAATTTCTCAAAATCCACTGGAGCACATATATTGAGACCTACAAAAGGCACATCGGGCTACCAGTCCCTACAAATTTGCCAAGTTTCGTGCAAATCCATTCAGCCGTTCGGGCTAAAAATGAGGCTAACCGCCCTATGGAAAACTCAATGTTAAAAACACGTTTTGGGACCCCCCTTTTTTCTCGGCCCCCCCTGGACCAACTCCCCCCAAATTTCCAGTGGCTGCTCAGAAACAAAATGTTCCATTTTGCTGAAAATTTCAGCCAATTCCGTCCACAAACGCCAAAGTTATTAGACATAGAATTTTCAAAAATCCCATAGGGAAAAAATCCTAACTATATATACCTACTGGCGACCGCCAGTAGGTAATATATATATATATATATATATATATATATATATATATATATATATATATATATATATATATTCACTGAAAAAACCATAGGTTATAGACCATATATAGTTAGGGATTATCATTTAAAAAATCTTATTTTACTCACACAAAACCATTGAAATTCCATATATAGTTAGTTGTACTAACTATATATCACGCACCCGCAATCCACTGCTGATGATGTCACATATTACATCATTCATGACATGGTCAGTGACATCACTGATGACATCACTGATGACATCTCAAATGACATCACTGATGACATCACTGATGACATCATCCAGTGACTGTGTGTTTCTGTAAAGTTTAAATATGTTTTACATATTGAAGAATGAGTAGATGTAGAAGTGTCTGGATGAAGGATTTAGTAGGTGCGTGACTGACTGTATGAGTGAGTGATTAAATGTGTCTCACTGAGTGCATGGGTTAGTGACTAAACTGTCTTAATTTGTGCATCATTATGTCTGTTGTTCTGTAAACTGCTGCATGTGTTGATCAGTAGCTATATGAGTAACTATATAGGTTATTGATTGGTTGCCCAAGCATTTGTATGGGAGACTGAGTGTGTGTGTGAGTGGCTGGGAAGTGTATGACTCTGTGCATAGATGTATGGGTTCAAAAGTGCATGTTGGAAACAGCTGTATGGGCGGTTGACTGTGTGCATGACTGTATTGGTGAGTGAATAGATATCTCAGTGCTACATGTCAAATTAAGTACATATGTAAAATACAGTACATGTGAGAGTTGACATATATAAATAACTGTGCATAAGAGCCAGTGAATGTGTGAGTGGCTGTATGGATCATTGTGAACTTGTATCCAGGATCGTATAAGTGAGTAAATATGTTTTAGTATTTGTTTGAATAAGTAAGTAAGGTGTGTTTAACTGTATAGTTAAGGAAATGGAGGTGTGATTGATTGTTTGCATGACTGTCTAGGTGTGTGTGTAACTTCATGGATGAGTGACAATCTGTGAGTCTGTGTTTACACTGAGTGTATCTAAGGTTATATTAGAGTCTGAAGAGGTTCATCGTATTATCACAACAGTGATGTCATCAGTAATGTCATTTGAGATGTCATCAGTGATGTCATCAGTGATGTCATTTGAGATGTCATCAGTGATGTCATCAGTGATGTCATTTGAGATGTCATCAGTGATGTCATCAGTGATGTCACTGACCATGTCATGAATGATGTAATATGTGACATCATCAGCAGTGGATTGCGGGTGCGTGATATATAGTTAGTACAACTAACTATATATGGAATTTCAATGGTTTTGTGTGAGTAAAATAAGATTTTTTAAATGATAATCCCTAACTATATATGGTCTATAACCTATGGTTTTTTCAGTGAATTTTTAAGGTTTTGTAAATGCTAATTCCTAACTATATATGGTCTATAACCTATGGTTTTTTCAGTGAATTTCATTGGTTTTTTAATAGCTAATATCAAAACCTTTACAATGTATTATTCTTTAAAAAGAAAAATATTTTTTACATGTTTTTTATACAATTTTTTTTGTATTTTTTTTGTTTCGCTCCCAGTACGCGTACCGGTTAGCTTCCCGTTAGCTCAATCTGGAGGCGCGACCCGGTACGCGAACTGGTAAACGTTCCTTTAGCGCACCTCTCGCGTTACAAAACAACATCGCGACGCTTCGCGTCAGCATGACGTTTCGCGTTCTCGCGTAATACGTCATATTACGTGCTACGTTCGCGTACCCGGAAGCGCAGCGGTACGCGAACCGGAAGCGATCCGCGGCACGGCGCCGACCGCGTAATGTAAACATAGCAGGTCATGTGACTCGATAATAACACTTTTCATTGGTTCATTTCACTTTTGGTTTCCTAATGATGTAATACAAGGTCATGTGATCTAAAATGGACACTTTTCATTGGTTTAGAACTTTTGTTTTTCCCAAATGATGAAAACCCCTCCTTCTTTCATCACTCTGACTTTCATCTTGGTGAGAGAAAGACCCTTTATTGAGACTTTGTGATGGCTTCATTAGTAGCTTCAGCTGGTGCTAGCCCACCACCTCCACCAAATCCAAGAAAGAGAGGACCACCTGCAGAAGTAATTCTGCAAGAAGAGGAAGAACAGGAAGAGGAGGAAGAGGAGGAAGAGCATGAGTTTTTGCCAGAGGAGCCCAGGAGGTACAATCGACAGGAGAATTATATCTGGCAATTCTACAGAATTCCTGAGGGGCAAAAGAAAGTGAATGCTCGTTACGTGTTTTGCCGCATATGCGGTGACAGATTGTCAAGGGGCACTGATAAAAAATATAGTTATGGCAATCATACTATGCATCGGCATATGAGTAGGTGGCACCCAAATAATTATAGTGCTGCCCAGCTACGTGACCAACAACAAAATCCCCTCCAAATGGCAAGAAGATCGGTGGTTCCAGAGGTGTCGGGACCAGAGGCGAGGGAGGTGATTGCAAACATCCAAATGTTGTTTGGGCACGTAAAACAAGTGTGCGTGGAATGTGGCGCTTTCATCTGCTACAGAGAAAGTAGCATCACTTTGATTTTGCGAGCAATTCAAAATCATATTAATGTTTGCACAAGACGCACCAAAAAATAAATTCTTTTTTTTTTTTTGCTCCTGTTGAGCCCTTTATAATGGATCGTTTTTGTTTCCCCCCCCCCCAAAAAAACCAAAAAATTTTTAAAAACGTTCAGAAAATACAAAAAAAGTAAACAAATGTTCAAAAAATACTAAAAAAAATATAAAACAACAAAAACATAAAAAAAAAAGTTCTTTTCAGAACTAACTCCCCATTATAAAAAAATTGGTAGAATATTTGGAACTCTGCCAACCTGTATTTCTCTTAGTTCGCTCCCGGAGCGCTACCCGGTACGCGTACCGGAAGCTAACCAAAAAAATATTTTTTTAAAAAGAACAGTAACTATAAGGGAAGGAAATACACAGTTATGTTAAAAGAAAGACAGCTCTAGGGAGTAAACTAAGGATACTGTTACCTACAATCCACTGTTGATGATGTCACATATTACATCATTCATTTTTTATTGTGATACGCTCCCCAGTACGCTTCCCGGTTCGCGTACCGGGCGCTAACCACGAAAAAAAACAAAAAAAAAATTTTTTTTTGCCCCGCGGGGCCCCTTTAAAGCCTCCACATCAAACCTAGGGGGTCAGGGAGTATCTACTATGCCCCCTTAAGGTCATTTGCCCCTTCGCTTTTGACCTCCTCTTGTCTCTCGATCCTACCGAGAGACAAGATGGCGGCCGCTCCGGACTGTTTAGAATGTTGACAGACACCGGAGAGCCAATCAACTTCGCTACGCGAAGTTCCGTTACGCGTCAAGTACGCGTACCGGGGCGCTGCCTGGTCCGCGCTTACAGATATATATCTTTTTTTGAACGTTATTTTCTCAAAATCCACTGCAGCACATATATTGAGACCTACAAAAGGCACATCGGGCTACCAGTCCCTACAATTTTGCCAAGTTTCGTGCAAATCCATTCAGCCGTTCGGGCTAAAAGTGAGGCTAACCGCCCTATGGAAAACTCAATGTTAAAAACACGTTTTGGGACCCCCCTTTTTTCTCGGCCCCCCCTGGACCAACTCCCCCCAAATTTCCAGTGGCTGCTCAGAAACAAAATGTTCCATTTTCCAGAAAATTTCAGCCAATTCCGTCCACAAACGCCAAAGTTATTAGACATAGAATTTTCAAAAATCCCATAGGGAAAAAATCCTAACTATATATACCTACTGGCGACCGCCAGTAGGTAATATATATATATTTATATATTTTTGGGTCTATATATAGGTCTATCATTGGGTGCACCAAACTATTTGCATTTGCCAGTAGCTTGTTAGAGTTAGGACCTAGGGCCAGATGTAGGACACCAAATACCGGTCGGTAACGGCCGATTTCGGCCGTTACCTACCGGTATTTGGTTTGTGAGATGTAGGGGGCCCAAATGTTAACGATTCGGTAAATTTACCGAATTGGTAAATCTAGATGTGGGTGGCACTTAAAATAGTGCCACAGGCCCATAAGAATTCGTTATTTACCATGACATACTATGTCATGGTAAATAACGAATTCCTGTGTTCATGCACATTAGGGCATGTATGTGTGCCAGATGGCACACAAGCCAGAATCAAGGGTGCAACAGGGTGTCAAAGTGACACACTGGCCCCCCTTGCAAATTCGGTAATTTTACCGAATAGGTATTTACCGATTTGGTAATTGACATTGATTCCTATGGGCCTCAAGGCCCTTAGGAATCAATGGCAATTACCGAATTCATACAGATTCGGTAAAAATTACCGAATTTATTTGAATTTATTCCTACATCTGATTTACCGAATCTAGAATACCGATTCGGTAAAATTCGGTGTTCTAGAGTCGGTAAATCAGAGCCCCTAGTTTCTATAATAAGTGCACTTTTTGTTTTGCCAATACCTTTGGGTTTGCATGAAGAATCTGCACTGAATTTTCAAAAGGTTTTCTTTAGTCGGTTCAGCTGCTATGCTGAAAGTTTCTAGGTAATCTGTCACGCGGGCTCAAGAAAAAAAGGGTATCCTAAAAAGTGTTTTCAATATGCAATTTCCCATGTTGGATTTTGAACACGACTACAGCCTGAACCACTGAACAGAAGTGCACTAAATTAGTCTGAGAGCTACATGTTGGTCCAGAAAGCTTGCTGTTTGTGATTTGGTGTAAATATCTTCTCTAGTTTTAGAGATATTTAAGGTTAAACAATATAGCTATCTGTGAAGAAGATTCTTGCAGTGGACTCGCAGATTCACAGTCCCCGTGCTGAAATTTGTTTGGCTGCCAACACTTCAACCAGAAAATGTCTGAGGCATCTTGGGACTCAGCTTGAATCCGAGTCTCACAAACAATTTACAAACTAAAGAAAAGTGGACAGTGTAGGAATACCCTGATCACCCAGATGTGGTAGGGGGTCCCACAAACAAACCACCGGGTGTTTAAAGCCTTTTTGTTTTCAATTTTGCCACAAGTGCACTTGGAGCAAAACTGAAAATAAATTAAACATGGGTTCCCACGCTTTGCTACTAATCGGCCCCCAGGTGGGCCAGGTCCCAGGGCATTTTTATAAAGGAGGGGGTATCTGATGCCCTGGTGACCACCAGCTCCCAGGGGATTAATTAATTATCAATGGGAGGGCCTCTTGAAACCCACTTGCTCCAGAGAACACCACCTCCCCAGCGCTTTAATTTTAATTAAGGCAGGGGGCTGCCACGACCACTCCCGCAGCCCTGGGGACTGCCACCTCCTTGGTGCTTTTGTCAAATGTAATGCAATGGGGGCTGTTCTGTGCACCCACAGCACCGGGGATCACTACCTCCCCGGGAAACATTTTAAGAATCGAGGTACCCACCCCCGGGAAATAGCTGTTTGAATAGCTGTACAGAAGTTTTACTGCTCCCACAAAGCCATAGCACACTGAGCTCTGTTTCTAGCAAGTGATAGCATAAAACATGCTCTTGCTTGCTAGAAGAGGAGCACAATGAGCCTGCGAGAGGGGCCACTCAGCCTCGCTCCCTTTAATTAAAATATAAATAAGGCCAAGCCCCGTTGGATGGGGTACCTGGAGGGAAAATCTGCCTAGGAATGGGGGATCATACAGCCCCCTCCCTTCATGCCTGAAAAATAAGGTAAAATAAAGTGGACTGGCAAGTCATCGGAGGCCCACCCCCTTTTATCATCACTCTGCAAATGCACCTCCTGGTGCACTGCTGGTTGGGTGATGAAGTCTTCTTGGATGCTGAGGCTCATTGGTACCCAACAAGCCCTCCTGCTACCTCCAATAAGTCAAACACGCACAATTGCTGAGGTCCTCTCAGTCCTTTAGAGGCCATACCCCCTTTCTCCACCTCCACCCGTCTGTTTGGGGGATGAAGTCCCCTTGGCTCTAGAGTGTCCTTGGGGGCCAACAAGCCCTTCTGTTACCTTCAGTAAGTCCCACAAAGCAGAAATGATGAGAGGTCTTCAGAGACCACCCCCATTTATTCACCACTCTGCAAACACATCTTGGTGCACTGCTGGTTGGGGGATGAAGTCCTCTTGGATGCTGCGGAATGTTGGGGGCCCGGAAACCCCCCTGTTATCTGTAGTAAGTCCAACACAGCAGGATTCCTGAGCGCTGGTTGGAGGCCAGCCCATTTTCTCTGTCATTATGCAAACACGACTACTAGTTAAAAAAACATTAAATTTTGAACAAGTGAAATCTGAACCTAGATATAATGTCCCTGTAACCTTTGGGGTTTTTCAGGGAATTTCTATAGCTTTTTTAAATTCTATTTCCTAACTATAACGACTCAGTAACCTTTGGTCTTTAAGTGAATTTCTAAGAGTTTTCAAATTCTACGTCCTAACGATAATGTTTCTGTAACATTTGATTTTGTAAGTGAATATATATATATATTCAATCAGTGATGCCATTAGTGATAGTATTGATCATACCATCAGTAATGTAAAATGTGAGGTCATAAGTAGTGTGTTCGGGGTGTAAGCTATAGTAAGCTGAGGTAATTATAAGTTCTGAATTTCTCTGGTTTTGTATGAGTGAAACTGTGTGTAACTATAACATCCCTATAACCTTTAGTTTTTTTTAATTCTATTTCTTACACATAAAATCCATGGAATCATTGTGCTAGAATGAATTCTGCCCTGTGTATTTATCTAATGTATACGGGACGGGCCAAATGTGCTGGATTTGTAGGCAAGTTTACATACTTCTAGTTTTTAAAAGTTTAGAACATGATCTGTGGTCTCAGCAGCAGATAGCAAACAAGAACCTAATCATCTCAGACACTACATGAGATATTGAGATTGAGATAAGCAGGGATTCAAACTCCTCCATAACAGATTACAGAACACCCTAAGAGGATTTTACTTTACAAAAATAAATGTTTTTTAGGGAGGGGACTGGCAGCCCCCTGGGCTTATTTTGGCCATGGGAACCCCTTTCACCGGGACCTGGCCATGTCACCTGGGTGCCCCCAGTGTACCCAGTGTACAAAGGGACTGCAGAATGAGCCTCAATGCCCCCGCTGACCCAGCTGGAATTGCCATGACAGGCAAGAGACTGCTGAAAGGCAGCTCCCTGTCTGTCAGATAAAATGTTTTCATCCGTTTCCCTTCAGGCATATTAACATCCAGGGAAACAGATGAAAACTCAGCTTTCTGCAAGCCAGAGCTATTTGACACCTCTGACTTACAGAAAGCAGAGTTATGTTTGCTTTTGTTTGGTGGGAACTGTCAACTCCCAACAAACAAAAGTAAACAGCTGGGGTCCCCAAGCAAACAGCTACCTTTCAAGTGTAGGCATCTCAGGAGGTAGCAGGATGGCCTTGGGGGGTGGCAGTCCCAAGGGCCATAAATGGCTTCAAGAGTACGGCCGCCTGGCCTCCCCTCCATCGTCGAAGTAGCCCCAGGGAGGTGGGGTGCCCAGGGCCAGGGTCCCCAACACACTCCCTTCATTCATTTATTTTAGCCCTTGGCAGGTGGTTGTGGGTGAGCCCTTGTACTCCTCATATTTTTTGTAAATTTTCCTAGGGAGGTGGCAGTCCCTGGGGTTGCGGGGGAGGTCGTACTGGTTCCCCAGATTCTTTTTAGGTTTAGGTCAGGGATGTAACGGTCCCCAGGGCAAGGACCGCCCTCACACATACTTTTAAATTCCCCCAAAAGGTGGTGGACCCTAAATCTGCAGGGGGGCACACAGGTCCCCCCATCATTTATTTCAGATTAGCCCCTTAGTAGGTGACAATCCCCACATAAATTATAAGCCCTGTCCCGGGGCAGTGTGCAGTTGCTGGGGCTTTTGTTAGCTCGGGCAGAAGGGCCCTGTGCACCCACCCCCCTAATTTTATGTTATGCACTTGGGACCTGATCCATCCTGTGGTCATTTATAGGCAAGTGTGGGAGGCCAAGATCAAGATCTGGGGGTCAGGGTATTACTACACTGTCCCCCTTTTTTTTTCTCTGTCCCAAGATGCCTGCCAACATTTCCTAGTTAAAGTTTTGGCTGCCAATCAGAGGTCTGCATTTACCTTCACAAAGCCATCATGACTGCTGTTATCACTAACTGTATTTACTTACATTTTTCACAACTACTGAATGGATTTACACCAAATAAGAAAAAACTAAATCTGCGTAACCAAAACTACCTTCCTGCCAAATTTGGCTTACTTCCGTACAGCGGTTCGGACTGTAGGCGTATTGACAACTCCTTTGGGAATTAACATAGGAAAATGCATTTTTTGTCCCTTTTTCTTGGCCCCCCACTTGACGGATCACCCTGAACCTTTCCATGTACAACAAGAGTCACAGGCACACTTGTTTGGGAAAGGTTCCTGAATATTTATCAAATGGTGTCAAAGAGATAGGCAAGTTAAAACTCTTTTCCTATGGAAACATGATCCTAACTAAAGCTACCTACTAGCAACTGGCTATATATATATATATATATTAAATATCACAGTTAATATTCTGGATATCACTTCATGAAAGTAATAGAGCTTTTTTTAAGGTATTTTTATTTTGCAAAACAACTTAAAGCGGTGCCCAACCTGCAGCCACAAAAGTAGAGATTCAATTTGAGGCAGACACTTTGCCTTCATTGTAATATTCCAGACGTCCGAGATGCACTGCACTTTTAAAGGAAGAAAAACAAAAGCAAAATCCCACAGACAATATTAGCATTATACATCTAGATTTAATCGGTACTAATTGGTGCCGACGGTTGGAGTAGGCCCCGCTATTCCCCCTGTGGACCCCAGTGTATGATATTTGAGCCAGCCATTGCATACCCTACAGAAATTATGGGGACAACCCCTGTTTGAATAAGTGACTTTCTTTACTGGCATGGTAACACCCAATCACATCTCCATTTTTGTATGGTCTGGAAGTAACAGAGCTTTTTAACCATTTTAACACTTGCAAGAATGAATTGTACGTTTGCAATGTTAAAAATAAACAGAGCTGTGCAAATTGTAATATGTCTTGTTTTATCATTGTCATATATATCCATTTTTCTGAAGTCATTTATTTGAACTGTGTTGTGGGAATACTTGGTGAATGCTTGCAATGAGGAACTGCTAAGAAATTCACATAGGGACTTATTTACAAGCCCCCTGCGACACTGGTATGTCCCTTTTTATGAATCTCGAGTGGCGAAGAGCACAGACCCATATCTACGAGTTACCCTGGGCGTAGTACGCGTAGTCGCGCTACGCGAAGACGTTCTCGCACTACGCGAGCTTTGCGAGTGTGCGTAGTAGCTTGTTGGAACCATTCGCGAGCTGTTTTTCTTGCTCGGGAGCACGTTGTGCGTGTTCGGGGTGAAGTATGCGTGCTCGGGGATTGTAGCGCGCGAACTTACCCATGCGGTGGGCTATGGGTGCGGACATCTTCTTTTTTCTATTGTCCCGCCTGCTCGCGTTGCCTTATTTCCTCACCAGGTCGCGCATAATGTGTTCGCATTGTGCAAGTCTTGTTCAGGAACACATCTACTTGTTCACGCCGACAAAGTGCGTGTTCGTGAGAAATCGTGCGCAAACTTACCCACGTGGTCACGATGGGGGCAGCCATCTTGTTCTTCACACTCTATGCTATGGTTCTGGGCCTAGTTTTCTATCCAGCTTTTATCTTTGCAATCTTTACTTATTTTCACATTTGTTCTGACTTTTTTTTACTTATCATCTTTCTCTCTCTGTCCCTAAGTTTATATTTTGCATTTATTTCTACTTTTACACCTTTTTTTTTTACTTTTCTACTGTTTTATTTGACTTCTTTCTTTAAGCTCCTACTTCTTCCCCCTAAGTTTTTTTCCTTTTGTTCTAACTTTTCTTTTCCGCCCCACCCCAGAACCATGGCAAAGGGCAGCAGCAGTACCGGCTCGAAGGGCAAGGCGCCTGCGCCCAAGAGCCGGCTACCTTGCGGCAGAATGCGACCTGCAGGGGTGCAGCCCTGGA
Source organism: Lissotriton helveticus (assembly GCF_964261635.1). Lineage (NCBI taxonomy): Eukaryota > Metazoa > Chordata > Amphibia > Caudata > Salamandridae > Lissotriton > Lissotriton helveticus. The sequence goes on along the minus strand of NC_136059.1, from coordinate 748,230,200 downwards.
AACTATTCGGGGAGGCGGAGGTGGCCGCCCTGTTTTTTTTATCCAGCGCCACCTCCCCTTGACCTTGGCAGAAGGCGGCAGGCCAAGCTCCGGTTACCTCTCAGTGGAGCGTCACCACCGGTGGGCGAAGGTGTGCCGGGCAGTCTTCCGCCGCTTGTGTATCCGGCGCAACCACCAGCAGCTGGCCCACCGGTGGGCAGACATTCTGGACAGGGAGCAGGACCTGTTGAACCTGCTAGGTGTCGAGGTTGTGGGGCTTGGTGAGTAGCTAGTAATATATATATTGTAGTATAAGTATTGTGTACAATTTTTGGACGAATAAGTAACACGATTACTGGTGCGCTTAGTTGCATTGCAGATCAATTCTGTTTCAAAATCGTCTGTGACACAGGTGCTGCTCACAACTTCTCTTACTGGTTTGTAACTTTGAGCTAGCTTGGGTTGATTATTGATGTTAGAGTTTACTTTAGAGAACTGAAGTTAGTTAATGCTATTGCTAGAGTCTAGTCCTTCCATTGTCCTTTAGTGAAATAGTTGTGGATGGATATAGGTTTACTTAGTTTTAGTTCATATTTTTTTTAACGGTCTGCATGACGCCTCCTCTGTCACTGAATGCTTAGTTAGTTCTTATTTATCTCAATAGAACCTTTTTGAAGTTTGTTTACTCAGTGGTAGGCTTAGCATCAACAGCATTGTCACGTCAGTCAGTAGCAGTTCATATGACGCAAGCAACCAACAATGTCGTGTATGCACAAATTTATGCATGTGTCCTCCATCTCATCTATGCATTTTTGCGGGCAAAAATAAAATGGAAATGCCGACTTACTGAACAATTGGCCCGTCTGGAATAGGTGTAGGTCAGGTGATACTGGCTTCGTTAGTATATTTTGCAATCAGAATGATTATGGAACATTTGATTAGTGTTCTATAAGTAGACGGTCTGTGAATCCTGCAAGCCAGTAGTCATTTAGAGGTAAATTTTATTGCAATTGTTGTTTCCTAAAATGTTTGAGCGGATTTTTGAATGATGTATTTGTTTCACAGCACTCAAAGTTACTCTTTCTTTATTATTTCTTACATGATCAGCACCACCCTGGGGCAAGAAGACGGGGTCCGAGTCGGCGGGACAACTACCAGAGGAGCGCTCCTCTACCGAGGATCCTGCTGCTGGCCCCAGTAACTCCTACAGTGCTTATGTTATTAACAATTATATTTCCCTAACTTTTTAACGCACCTTATTTTTTCCAACCTATTAATTAAGCCTCCTTCCTAATTCAATTTTAGCAAAAGCTTCTTTGGTCTTCAATTTGTTTTCAAATTTTGGGTATCCATTGCTGACTTTCAGTTCCTTCAAACTGCCTCTGCCCTATGACTCTCTGTGCTACTACTATTAGACTGCCTGTAGCTAAGCTTGCCCTGTTGGCCACTCTTTAGTTAAGCTATTCTTTTGAATAAAGCTGTGATAGAATAGCTGTAGCCACTGGGTCCACTCCTGTCTTTTGTGTTGTCCTCTGAAATCTCTAGGCTTTGTCAATTCCCACCAACAAAATGCGCAACCAGATGTTTGTCTACTAATTTTTGTTGGGTTAGTATACTACTACTACTGTTGTGGTTATTCTCTGCACAGCCACATACAGAACTATGCACAAGAAAATAGGATGTTGGTGATAGGGAGGTTGGACCTTACTTACACCCCAGTCACAGAACTCAGAAGAACCCACAATTCACTGACCAGGTACCTACCTATAGTGTCTCAGTCATAGTCATTTGTCCAACTCCCGACCCCCCACATGAAGATAGATTAAATACCCATTACACAACCCAGAACATAAGTAACACCCTTTCGCTCACTCACTCGTGTAAGTCCACAACACCACAGACACTCAAAATATACCACAGAGTCTATGTGCAAGTTCAAAAACTTTATTTTTTTAAGAACAAGCTTTGTATTGTTGTAACTTTTAAGTTGTACCACGAATAACATCCGGCTCCACCATGCAAAATAAAGAAGATTAAATACTATACATTTTGTACAACTGGTGCACGATAGAGAACTGTGGGAGACCCCTCACCGTTGAACGTATACTGGTTACACATGCATCTTTCAAAAGCTCTGCAAATCTCTGGTTCGTAGAAGGCAATCTTCTCATCTGCCTATGAGAAAAATGGTGTGGGCTTTTTGCAGTCATGACAAAAGTGTGACATTATGGATAAGCAAAAGGGACTAACTAAACTCCATACAAAAGCGTGCCTTGTTTTTCAACCTCTTTAGTTGTATGCAACACTCATGTGGCCTCAAAGGTGTCTTTCTTACTGTGCAACAAGCTGCGAGGTAACATGGGAAAAACAGTAGACATGGATCTAAAATGGTTACATGGCTCAGGCTAACTTTCCAAAGACTAGAGTAGGAGTAGAGATGAGATGGCCCTAGGGACCATCTAATAAATTAATACTAATGTCTGTCTACTGACTGTGCTGTACAGTAGCACGCAATTTGAACTAGTTACGATGATTTATGTTGTACTTAACTGTTTTTTCAATCTTCCTTCCTGGTGAAAAAAGTACAACTAGTAAAATAGGGGGAGGTGTGCAGGCATCTAAAAAGGTGTACTTGTTTTTATAGGTGCACAACCCCTACCAACCACCAGTGCCGACGGGGCCAGTAGCGAATCTGCTGCCATCCAGGAGGGGACAGTGGCTGCGGCACCTGCAGGAGCACCAGTGGGGGAGGAACAAACATCAGCGGTGGGCGGTGGTAAGTTATATTCATTACTTATTTGCATTACTAGGTGGAAGGGGTACATTTCCCTCACTGTGCTATGAGACTTATTAAGAAAGTATGAACTTGAAGTTGTACTGGACAATATACAATGGTTGAAGGAGACACCCTTACCAGCATTACCAACGTGAGTTGAGTAAACAAGGCCTCTATCAGACTCCAACTCAGCTGTGAAAGTTATGGAGAAGACTAAAAGTGAGATCAGATGACCTTGAGGGATGTGTTGAACAAAAAGGGAAAGAAGTGAACTAGGGTGGAAGGAGGAAGGACAAAAGAGATGTAAGGTTCATGCAGGTGGCTGATAGGAATACGATGCATGGGTTGTTGAAGGATGGGTGGAAGGTGAAAGAAGATACATGCCTGGGTGGGCAACACAATATGGGTGGATGGATATAGTGGAGAATCATCAGCGGTGTTTGTGTCAAACCCAAGGCAAGGAAGGAGTAGATGCATGGGTGGTTGTTGGTGAAAGTGAACCCAGCTAAGGCGATAATAAAGAATGATAGACATTTACTTTTAATGGATGGATGCCCCCTGGATGTATTGTATTTATTTTAGGTGGAGACTGTCACTGGAAGCAGAGTCTTACTTTGAAAATATAAAAGGAGATACAAAAAAGACGGGTGTTCTTCTGTGTACTGAAGTCCACCCATAGTACTAGGGCAAGTATAATGCCGGAAAAAACGTCAACAAATGTTACAGGCAGGGGAAGCATGAGGATAGATTAGATACTTAAAGTTGCCACCAATTGTATGTACTGCGCTTGCTAGTGCTACTATGCCACTATGTGTTGAATTAATTTTGAAGAGTTTCAGTTACAATTCTGTTTCTTTTTTTATCGATACTCATACTCCTTCCCAAAAACCACCCCGGAAGGAGTTGGCAGCCAGGGCCCGGCAAAGGAAACCGCAAGCCATTGTGGATGAGTACCGCCGGCTGGTGGCAGAGGCTGAGGAGGAAGAGGCGGCTGCGGCAGCAGCAGCTGCTGCTTCTTCCAATGTCCCAGGCCCCTGCCAGGCCCCACCTGCAGGAGTACGGCGCCGTGGTGAGGCAGCCGCTCACCGCCAGCATTTCGCAACATATGCCGCCCTCCCACATCATGGAGGCAAATGCAGGTGCCGTGCATTTCGGCAACAACTTCTCCTCTGGGTGGCAAAGCTGGAGGACCAATTAGAGGAGCGCGTGAAAATAATAGTGGACAAACACCTCAAAGCCCGCCGACTATAATGGACCCTGTTAATTTGCCCCTTTTTTAATACTTTTGTTGGTGGGTGGGAATTGGGTGTTGGGGTTTTTGTGGGACATTCTTTGGACTTTGACATTGGTTGGGGTTAGGGACGGGAGAGGGGTGGGTGAGGTGTGGGATAGGAGGATATTTTTTGATGGACATGAATAAATGTTATTTATTTTCAATGTACACATATGATGTTGTTTTGTGGTGGGGTTACTGTTTCACGAATTAATGTATGTCACAAGGTTTACTTCTAGATGCAGGGCAGCGGCCAGTGTTTGATTTAAATAATGTATTAATTGGTGACATTTGTAACACGCCAACAGATAGATGCGGTACCCCTCACTGAGTTATATTCTTCATATTAGTACTACCAGTCTCTCCTCCATTATACCTCCCAGCAAACTTATCTTCTTTCCTGTGATTGATGATGATTAAGTTCGGCACAGCAGGGGCTGCATGGTTTCCTAATACAATGAAGAAGATGCCGTGGTTGTGTGATTATATAACAAAAGGAAAATGCCAGTACTGATAATTGATTTACAAAATAAATTCCGAATGTAAAGACCACAGTTCAATACATTTGTGTGCTACTGAATAGCAATTTATTTGAAAGAGTTTTGTTTGAACACACTTTTTAAATTAGTCATGGGGTTCAAAAAGACAACGCTAAATAGAAGGAAACAATCAAAGGAAAGACACTTAAGTGGAATAAAACTCCTCAAGCAAACAATCATTCATAATTTTGACACATCTCACAGTCATACCTCTCACATTCAAACAATCAAACAAAGATGCCCAACACCCACTGAGGAAAAATGTAAACCAGTGGGGTGAGAACTAAGTCTGCTGTATTCTAGGTGACTAATCATAAAATTCACAACAGTACACTTTGATACAGAATTTTCTATAGTGTAGTTCACATCTCAATTAATACAATTGAAGTGTACAAAAAAGTCAAGATGCACTAATTCCAATTAGCACCAAGACCTAGACAGTAGACCACAACAAAAGCCTACGCGTTTCGAATCCTCACGGTTGACAGGATTCTCATCAGGGCCAATCAGATCAAAAGGGCCTTCAGTCAAAGGTGATATTCAATCAGTAGAGTTTTACCCGCCTAAAGAAGCGGGCAATGCAGGATATAGATGTTTGTCATTTATATGTTGAACAATATAGATCTTGTCCCGGGACCGGAATTAATGCCGTCTCAGATGGACAAATGGTGTCTGCAGTTGGAGCGTTGTAAGCGGCGTTATTCCCGTCTCTAATGGATCAATGGAGTCTGCAGTTAATGCGTTGTAAGCGGCGTTGTCCTTAACGGCCGTGGGCTTTACCCAGAGTCGGGAAAGCGTCTAGCGGCGATAGTGAATCTCCACATTGGATGCAATTGGTAGTAGTAGACTAGACACGGGCACTAGCATTGGCAAACAAAAACAAAGAGACTTTTCCTGAGAGAGAATGTGGGAGTAGTAGAAAAGTACAGTACATAAGACTGACAAAAAAATAAAAACAATATTGCAACTGCTAAACTAAAAGAAATCAATGGTGTCGGGGACTGCCAAGTACAAGAAGATAAGAAGAAGTTCAACTGTAGTTGTGTTGAAGGAGCCACTAAAACACAATCCTAATTAGTAAACTTTACTGCTGTAAAATTCAATTCAAACAATGCCGCCAATTATTTAGATGTATTTGGTGGGTCCCTTTGGAAAATTAATTGCCTTGTACACTAGTACATACACTGAGCTTGGGTGGGCAAGCAGGAGAAGATCTTCGCCGTGCCTCGTTGACATTTAATTAGTGTTGCTTTCACCACATCTGCCCCAGCAAGCGTGTGATCAATTGTTGGTGTAGTTTTAATGTAGTCACATCACACCTCAATATAAAACCACACAGCCCGGGGGAAGAAGGTTAGGGTTTGATGAATGGATGGGAACGGGGGTTTGGGGAAAGGTTTGACAAAGAAAAACAGTACGCATGGAGACAACAAAAGCAAAACAATGACGACGATGATTGATGATCCACTACTACCCAATGAATCTAAAGTGAAGGTAGAAAAAGGAAATGCATGCATGATGAAGATAAGTTATAATTTATAAATTGATGGTTAATAATATATAATGAGTGGTACTTAACTACTACTACACAATTCGACACTACAAGGAAGTATTTCTTATATATGATATGAATATGACATTTGCCTAGGCTGTATGCCCTCAGAGAAACCGTAATACCTGCTGTAGAAGGGCTGAAAGCTAGCAAAGAAAATAAAGAAATAGTTTTAGTGAACAATTACCAAACAAAGTCACACAAGCGTAAAATAAATGGAGAGGAAAAAGTAATCAAATAAATTACGAAAATGATATTAAAGTTACTGTATTATCCAGGTCCAAAATGTGTAGTTGTATCTCGTCATTCATCTTTGTCCTCCCTTCCATGGACACTGTGACTGAATATCATTCTTGGGTGCCACTGGCTGGATGATGATGAGGAGGATTGGTAAGGTAAGTGTGAGTTGTTGCTCCAAGTATAATAGCACTGGGTAAAAGGCCGACCTGTAAGTGTTGATGGAAAAAGAAATGGGGATTACAAAATAACTGAATGAAAACATAAAAATCAATTACAGTGTAGTGCAAAAAGACACGACTCGTGAGCGAGTAGACTTTCAGACTGAGGCAGCTTGGATACATTGTGTAACTCTACTCTACTAGTTGCACAGCATTCATCGAGAAGGACAACAAGATAGGAGCCAGCACAGAACAGGACCACGCCACGACACCTGGCCGTGAGTCTGTGACCCAAACTCCATTTACCTAAATTTTTCACAGTGCCAGACAAAAGGCATATACAACAACCTAGCATTTTCCAAATCAAGTGATTAAATCAATGCGCCATTGTCAGTCAATGCTACCACTATTCTATTCCATCACTGCACACACATGTAGCCTAGGTCTGCTGTGGTTCTTGTTGATTGGTTGTGTTTACCTTGTATTCCACTTCCTGAACGTATTCCATCAATCATCTGAGATCAAACTGACTGACAGCGTGCAAAGATAGTATGGTGGTCATCACCAAAATTATCCGGTGTGGCACGTGTACGTGTTGTCAAACAGACCAACAGCAACTCAGTCTCTAGTGAGTGACTACGATTAAGTAAGTCCAGACTGCACCTGCAGTAGTAGGAGTACAATTGGATATTATTAAACATCATGGAAACATTGATTATCACGTGAGGCACAAGTACTTCGCTATTATATTAAACTACTAGTATAGTTCTACTTCATGCACATTTGCTCAGGCTCAGCAAGCATCCAATGCAATGCATGGCATCATTCATTTCATATACCTGTCTTGCTCTTCTCTGTGACTGTCAGATCACAGATGCTGCAGAGCCTTCTGAAAGTGATAACGAGTTTACTTTAGTTTTGGAGCCCTGCTCAAGTTCTGACAGTGAAGAGTTGTGTATGACTGCAGACAGAGGAGGTAGCCTTAAGACAGTGATGAGTTTCAGATTGGAAACAAAACAGAAGATGGCTATAGTCACGTGCGTTTCACTTGTTATGGAGGGACTGTTAGAGGCTACATTATTGTACTATTCCCCATCTCCATCCAATGTATGTCAAGATGGAAATGTATTTAGGGCGAGTCAGGAAGATGGAGCAGGACTTTGAGGAGTGGAGTGCACAGTTAAATGCACAGATCTGCAATTCCAATAGGTAAATAAAAATAAGAGACGGTGGTGATGGATTTGAAGTTTGAACCAGAAAGACAGATATACACACAAATGAAGGAAGGGAGAAAGTAACAATTTAAAAGCCTAGTTGTGAGGGAAGAGGAGCTTGTCCTCAAACCCTCGTGGTTCTTCTGACAGAAGTCTGTCTTGTAACCCACTAGTTATGTCTTCGGACTCGCTCTCCTCTTCCTGCTGTGATTCACGTATTTTGTAGTCTGGTGGTATGAAGTGCTGATTCATTTTGATCATGGTTAACCTCTCCACGCTTTTGGGCGAGAGACTGGTCCTTTTCACAGTTACAATGACACCAGTAGCACTGAAAACACACTCAGAAGAGACACTTGCAACAGGGTAGGCAAGATACTTTATCGCCAGCCTGCTGAGCACTGGCCATTGGATTCTTCTCCCATACCAATACATCAATGGGCTTTGCTCCATGAACACCTCTGTTGTGTCATAAAGATAGGCCTTGACCATCCGCTCAATGTTCAGTGGTGCTCCGATTTGCTTGGCCTCTTTTGGGTTTGTGACAGCAACGGACTTACCCATCCCTTTCTGTATAAACCAAGCAGCTATTTTTTTGGTTGTGTCTGATGAATCAGATCCTGTTGGTGCTGTTGTTGTTATTGGTTGTGTTGGTGACTGCTAGGAAGCAAACACACTACCCTCATGCTGTGAAGAAGAACTTGACTCTGGAGGATGCCCTGTAGTACTTGCACTGTCCTCGGCTGGCACTGGCAGGCCTCTAATTAAGAGCCGTTTGTTTTCTAAATCAGTGGCTTCCTCAGCTATTAAAGTTTTGTACTTGGCAACATCCCCTTCTGAAAAAGGATTTACTGCATTAACGTTCACATATAATTTGTACCGGGGATTCCAAAATTGTGGCAGTAATGCAATGTTGATGTGACACAATCTTATTTTGAATCCTTGTATTCTCAGATAAGCGGCCGGCTAAGGCGTTCGCCAAATAACATGCTTCAAGTTTTTCTTCCACACCTTCATATGTTTCAGACAACTCCTTCAGCTCTTGCTCTAGCATGTACAACAATGGGATAGCTTGGCCCATAGTACAGTACTCTCTGCTGACTGCATGTGTGAAGACCTCAAAAGGAAGTAGCATCTCTGTCAGGCATTTAATGAGGTCCCATTGCCACATCTCAACGGCCATGGCTTTATCAGTAGGATCCCCTAATCTTCTTGTCATGACATAAGCATTAAGTGGTATGTACTGCTCAAACAGCCGATCAAGCATGTAATAAGTAGAGTTCCAACGTGTTGGGACCTCCTGGATGAGTGCTTTGACTGGCATTTTATGCTCACGTTGAATGACCCGTAGCTGCTTTCGGGCTTTAAAAGAATGGTTGAAATGCATGCATATTCTTCTGCAGTTGGTCAGTAAGTTGCTGACTTTGCTTTCATTTTTCAGAAAGTCTTGAACAACAATGTTAATGCAGTGTGCCAAACACGGGACCCTGAAATAGCCACCATCGTTCGTGACCTTAACTACATTACTGCCATTGTCGGTGGCAACAAAACCAATGTTAAGGCCTCTTGGTCGCAGTCATTCAAAGACCTTGCTGTTAAACTCAGGCAAAATGTTTGCAGCAGCATGAGATTTCTCCATAGCAAACATGGCTACAGTTGCATGTATGCGAGTATCATTAAAAATCTCAACAGTGTCAACGCCTGCAGATAGCTTGCCTCTAAAACCTGAAAAAGAGATCCAATGTGCAGTGATGCGAATGTAATCAGTGGCTTGGCAACTGGTCCACATGTCTGTTGTCAGGTGTATACTATGAACAACACTCTGATGTAAGGCTTTTCCAAGCAATTCAAGCACGTCGTGGTGTAATGCTGGAACAACAACTCTGACAAAATAGTAGCGACTGGGAACTTTCCATTTTGGGCAGATGGTTGTCACAAATTCCAGGAAACCCACCACTTCAACGAAACTAAAAGGGAGAAGGTCCAGTGCTAACATTTTAGCAAGCTTAGCATTGTACAAACGTGCTATTGGGTGGTGGCGCTCGTACTTCCCTCCTGCCTAAACATGCTAAAAATGGTACGCTGCTTAGTATTTCTGTTGGTTATGCTCGATGCAGCATTTCGCATCGCAGACTTTGCACCCGTACTCCTTGGTGTCTCTGGGTTACTCTTACTCTGGTGCCACTGAGATGTTGCTGATGTGGAGGATGTGGGCTGTACCACTGTAGTGCTGGGGACAGGGGTACTTTGTGTACCACTACCAGATAGAATGTCTCTCTCTTCTTTCTGTTCAACCGTGAGTGGACCTTCTACTACTTCCCCACCAACATTAATGGTTCCTGCTTTTATGCTACGTAGGTGGTCCTCCCGCTTAATTGCGTGGTGTTTTTTCAAATGAGTCTTTTGGCCTCCGGTACCATAGTTTGTACCAAGCTTACCACGACTACCAGAGGAATGACAAATGGAGCATATAGCAACGTTGTCCTCATTTGTGCTAACTGTAAAGAAGTCCCACACTGGGGAGCTTAACTTTTGTCTCCTGCTAGAGGTGCCACTTCCAATGCCGGATGAACTGGAGGGTGTGTGTTGAATTTCACTGTGTGGCTGCGCAGTAGTACCACTACCTACTTCTGCTGAGGTGGAGCTTGTGCTGGATGTAGGACGCTGCCGGCCCTGTGCAAATGTAAAAATGGAAGCTGGAGGTTGTTTTGGTGTTGCCTGTGTTGGAGGTATGCGTGCTACATCCCTACTAGTCGCAGCCATTCTCGATAGGGTAAAAATGTTGGTCTCTATGTCCTCAGGGCCAGGAGTAATGCTTGTGATGACTGGGTCTGACTCGTCATCACCATCATTATCCGGCTGTTCAACATCGCACTCCATAAATGTAAGGCTTGCTGGAACCTTCCTTTTCCCTAGCCTGGTCTTGGGATGTCTCTCCCGCTCATGCTCAGATTGTTGTGGCTCCCAATTGAGATCAAGACCATCAGAAGGGATGCTTGACGAAGAACTCGATGGACTAACCCTCCTTTTCCTTGGTGGGAATTTGGAAAACAATAAATCTCCTGCATGAGTGGCTTCCTCTTCTTCTTGCTCTGCATGAGGCTCAATTTCCTGAACTGCCCCGACTTTGGTAGGAACAACAACTACTATTGCGGGTGGTGATTGTTGAACAACTACTATTTCAGGCGGTGGTTGTGGTTGTTGTTTTCGTTGAACATCTACTATTGCGGGCGGTGGTTCTGGTTGAACATCTACAATTGCGAGCGGTGGTTGTGGATGCTGTTGTTGAACATCTACTATTGCGGGCGGTGGTTGTTGTTCACCACTTTTCTGCTGTGTTCGCTCTTGCGTTGATTGTGTACTAATTTGAGATAGCGATAAGTTTAGGTCAGGCTCAGTATCACTGCTTTCCACCATTAGGCTGGCTACCTCTTCCCCACTCATCTGCTTGGGCATGGGTTGGTGGCTTGGGCCCACTAATGCGGAGGTGCTGGCCCCAGCTTTGCACCCCGGACACCGCTGCTGCAGGCGTACTTTTTTTTCCCAAAAAAGGTTTTTGGGTCAACACCAGACTTAAGTGTCACTTCCTTCTTCTGTTCTTCTTTCTTCTTCTTAGCAACTTTCTTGGTCTTGGAAGACCTGGTACGTGCTTTCTTTGGGCCCATATTCTTCAGATGTCAGCAGCAGCACTCAGTTGCACAGGTTTCTGAGATGTCTGGTCAGGTGAGTCACACCACACGTGACGTAGAACAGAAGGACGTCCGTCTGGCAGCAGAACGGACGATGAATGATGACAGACACCTCCTCCTCAGTCTTTTGTGCACCTACAAAGCACAGAAGGCAGAAGAATATCAGTCAAATGTGGAATTTGTTTAGCTTTAATTTTAATTACTACTAGTAGTATTAGTACACTCAGTAAGAGTAAGAATAGCAAAGAACTAAAATACAAATGTAGTGGAAGTGGAACTTGTCTATCCTTAATTTGTGCATCATTTCGGATGGATGCATCATCAGTGACCTGCAGCAGATAGCAATGGGGATGTGAACAGTAAGCCAACAGGAACAATGGAAAGACACACAGGTCTATGTGGCAAAAACAAAACAGCACACTACTACTACCACCACCACAGCTCCCAGCCACATGGGCACTCATCACAGGCACATGGGTAAAGGCCAGAAAACAATAAACTCAAGCAGGCCTTTATATCCCTATATGGCCAGAAAAAGGAGGATGCATGTTACACATCACAGCTTAATGAAAAAAAGAAAATCCCCATGGCTAAAAAGTTGGAAAGTTACACAACAACAACACATACAACATAGGCATCTACAGTTTACACACACCCAAAAAGTTAACTACACCCCAAACACCACATTTGGAAATTCAATCCATTGCCATCCATGCCTTAAATGATGTTAAATTCAACCGACAAAATGGAAACAGCTACTTCAAGCACCCCCGCTGACTACCTCTGGGACTCTAGGCCTACTGGCAGAATATAGACCACAAGTTTGTAGGCCCACGGCAAAAGCACCATGGAAGGTCACACAAAATGGCCGCCACCACATGGCCTGGCCACCCCCAACAACATGAAAAGAAAGAGAAGACAGACAATACATGCCTATGGCAAAAGGACAATGCTTGGCTTCACAAAATGGCCACCCCGTCACCCACATGGTCAGCCCACCCTCAAAAAACAAAGTACATAGAGGACAGAAACAGTAAATGGTCCATGCTCCAAAAACTGCAACCAAATGACAACCTGGGGAGTTTTTTTTAGCAAAATGAACTAAATCAACATTTTCAAGAAGGTTTTATGCAACTAGAGACATATTGCTCGCGAGATTGCAAATTTGGCATGTTCGGCAGCAGTATCGCGTGCCCGAGCACTCAAAGAAGACAAAAACTGTAAGGTTGCATTGTCGCACTGTGCAAAGTTACCAAAACTACGCGAGCTGAATTCTAGGGTTACCTAATGGGCAGAAAAAGCCATATTATTCAACACACACCCAAAACCTGCAATTCAACACCAAAAACACATTTTGCAAATCAATCCAAAGCCATCCATGCCGTACATGATGTCACACTTACAACTTAAACACCACAATAACAGTTGATAAACTTTCATGCACCCATGATGACTCTAGTAGTACCCTTGGGCCTACTGGCAGAGTAGGCCACAAGCTTGGAGGCCTATGGCAAAAGCACAGTGGCTGAAAACACAAAATGGCCACCACCACATGGCCAAGCCACCCACAGAAAGTAAATGAACTCAAGCAGGCCTACACTAACTACATGAACTACTAGGGTTACCTATTGGCTGAAAAAAACCAAAATGTAATTACACACATAAAAACTGAAATTCCACTACAACAGAGTTTGCAATTGAATCCATGATGTTTATAAACTTGAAATTTTACAGACACCACAGAAACATGGTTGAACCCATGGGTACCTCTAGGCCTACTGGATGAAATTTCAAAGAAATACAACTTGGCCCCTCATGAAAGTACAGGCCTCCCTCAATAATAATGTTTAAGAAAGATTGAAAAGCCCAGAAAACTGTAGTTAAAAAAAACCCAAATCAAACAAACATTTACAGTACACCAATTTCTGAATTCTCAAACTTACTTGTAAAATAGCATTTCAAATCCAAAAGTCCTCAATAAATCCAATCAAATGCTATGATGCAGCAGACATACACAAAGAGTGATCCTTCCAGCTCAAAATCAAAATGAAAGTGAACAGCACATGGACAAAGTACTGAGAGGAGCCTGGTGGACAGGAACATGAAGTTGGAGACTCAGGGGCACTTCCTTTCTCCTGAAAAAAAGAGTAGAAACAAAAAGAGGACTCCTTGCACAAAAAAATACTGCCAAATCACAATCTGAGGGCTTTTCCTTAGCAAAATGATAATTTTTTAGAAGGTTTTAACATGCTCGGGAGATATTCTGTGCCAGATTGCAGTTTCTGCGTGTTCGGAAACGCGATCTTACCAACATGGCGCCGGAAGGAAGATCGCGCGTCCTAATGACGTGATTGCGCATCCGAATGACGTGATCGCGTTCGCACAGTTGCATGGGATTGTGCGGCCGGATTCCAAACATCGTGGCGAACGCGACCGGGAGAGAAAAGCGAGAAAGCGAACGCAGAACCACGTAAGTCATTACCGCGCATGCAAGAATGCTATTGAGCGCGCGAGGAAGAAAAACTACTACGCTACGCTGTAGATTGCGAAGTAGTCAACAACTTCGCGCTCACCGCGGAGCGCAAAGTTGCTGAAAATTCGCAAACTCCGCGAGCAGAGCGTAGTTCTCCGCCCAGGGTTATCTACGAGGCTAAGCAACTCCACTTTGCATCGCTTTTCATGGCCTTGAAGATATGGTGTAAGGCAACGCATCACAAGTTGCTGTGTTGCCTTAAACTGCATCAAGGGGGCATTCCAGTGGGTTTTGACACATTCCCAGATGTACAAGGATCTGTAAACCTGGGAATGTATCAAAACTGTACTCCTCCCCAGGGGTGGGGTAATGAGGAGAAATATGTTTATTACACCTATTTATTTCCTCTTTCTATGTGTGCCGTCACTGCATAAAAACAATCCTGCTAACAAAACAGAGACACCTGCACATGCTTTGCCGCTAGGCACCAAATTGTGCATTCCTGGAAAGGACAGCAATGCACAGTAGCTTGTACACATGGTAAACTCCTGCCCTTAAGAGTTTGCATAGGGCAGCGCAGAAAGAAGTCATGTGGCTCTGCCCTACACCAATTCATTGTTAATGAAGCCATTACGGTCCTTGAATTTACAACCCACCTCAACTGTCCTTTTGGAGATAGACAGCAAATTCAGAGGTAGCATTCTAATATGTTACTACAATTGGAAAGAGAGCTAGTATCTCGAGGGGCTCATTTACTATATTTTGACGCACAGCAGTGCAGCAAGCCTTCCTGTTGCACGCTGTGTATCAAAATAAAAGGGCAGGAATGCACTATATCTACGAGATATGGGGCATTCCTGTCCTTCTCCCCTGTACCAGCGCTTAAACAGCAGCCGTGCGGCAATGCAGACACCCTTGCACCATGGTGCAAGGGTGACTGCGCTGCAGGGATAATTTTTGTTGTACTGGAAGGGACCTTTTCCTGCACAAAAACAATCATTAATGCAGCACACATGGAAAGAGCATAAAAAGTGAAGAAATAAAAGTTTTTCTTCTCGATGCACCCACTCATATGCCATCCCTGGGGAGGTGCAGGATTCTGGCACATTCCCAGGTTTACAACACTTTGTAAATCTAGAAATGTGCCAAGTTCCATGGATGTTACGTGGGTTCACCCACAGCAACACCCATGGAATGCCCCTTTCACACAGAGTAATGTGTGAAAGAGGCCCATATTTACAAGGCCATAAAAAGTCATGCAGGGTGAATTTGCCTGGCCTTGTAAATATGTACAGGCACACTGAGGCTCCAGTGCATTATAAAAATTGACCCACCGGCAACTCAATGGACTTGTAAATAAGCCCCCTTGTATATTCCGTTTGGAATGCATGCTCTCATATCAAAGTATTATTCGGTCGCATCCTAATTCCTGGGCTGGAACCGACGACTGTAGGTCGTTCAGTTCCAGTTCCAGAACGATGCCGGACAGACTTTGCTCCGTCCGGCATCATAATCGGCCTCTCGGTGTCCATGAGAAAAATCATGTCTTAAAAGTGGTGGAAAAGGCAGTGCAATTAGTACTGTGTTTTTTTACCAATGTTTGTGTTCTCTCCTCATCTGCCTTTAGCTAGTGCTATCCTGATAAAGTAGCGCAGAATCACTGCATTATTCATACTCAACTTGAATCATTAATACCAGCAGTAACCTTGTAACCTCATTGTTGCAGGTTTTTCAGCATGGTCAGTGATGATGAAACATTTATTTGTAGCTTAAGGCGTGACGCTTAGCACTTTATTTAGTGTTTGGGGGACAGGGTATTGCCACAAAATGTGGTGGATGACCCGCCTACCATATTAACAGTATTATTTTTTATATTGAACTTGTGATATGGAGACAAGACATGTTCTGAGTTTCTGACAGAGTATCCTGTCTGCCGGACTCCACATTAGACTCTCAGTAGCTAAATCCTATAAGCATTCCTCTCTTGCACTGTCTTTGTGGATAAGACAAATGAGATGCAAAATATTCTTATTATTTATCTTTTTCATGCCAATCGTTGTCTGGCAGAGCAGATAGGATATTTAGTCATATAGTATGCATCACAACATGAGTATATAGGCAGTGGCGGCTCCTCCACTAAGGCGGAGAAATATCGCCTCACTGAGCAGGTCGAATAAGGAAAAAATATAATGATAATAGCTCATTGTGAATATCATTCTGTTCTTCCCCTTGCTCAGGGGTGGGGTTGTTCTGCTCACAGAGCAGAGCAGGGAAGGAGTGGTGTGCCCACTCCAAGTGATAAGGCACTTAGGCAGTCAAACTGTCATTCGCAGTTTGCATATTCTCCAAGCACGCTGCATTACAGCCTGCATGAAGAACATCCCCAGCCTCCCAATCTCTGGCTGAGCACCAAACCACAGCGCTCAGACCAATCGCAAGGCTGCATTACAGCGTTATGATTGGCTATGGGGAGGCTGGGAGCTTGGTGCTTACTGCTTACTGCCCTGGACGTGGGCAAAGAGGAACTAGAGGAGGCAGCAGAAACTTGTTTATTTTATTATTTTCTCCTACCCCCTCAAAGCCCCGCCCTCGTGAAAACTGTTAAATGCCAGCCGCTACTGAGTAGGTTGGCGATTGTGAAATACAGAAGCCACATGCATATTTGAACTACATTCGCTAGCATGTGATCCAGCGGGCTATAGAAAATATATCATAAACTACGCTACCCAATTTCATAACCTATAAACAAAATTCTAAACTATACATGGACCCATTTATGAACCTGATATATTTTTGGGCCTACTGAATCAGGTGGTCAGAATAAATCTATATACACATTATCTACACACTATATACAATTTTATACATTTGCAGAAAGAATATTGTCATTAGAATAAAACCCAACCATTTAAACGACCACCATAGGCGACGTGATCTAGCTAAAGGTAACCTATACTTCTAAATAACCAAGACCAGCTTGTTTGTCAAAAGTAAGATTTTATTTTCTAGATTATGGTATATAAGTTGTAAGTTTTATAAATGAAATTTATTTGCAATAAAGCAAGCATGATAGTAAGAAATATGGGAAAAATACAATTTAAGCAATTGAATCAATTTAAGAAATTATATAAAGTTTAGTATTTCTAAAACCTATTTCCCTAACTGAGCTAAATAGACAGAAATTAAAGTAAAGATCTTTGAGGATTCTTACGTGCTCCACGCAAAGTCCAGCAGCACATCACCCTCATCGGAAAGTCAGAAAGCAGCAGCCAGCCCAACCCTAAGGGCATGACTTTTTATACCTTTCTACGCTAACTAAACTAGCAAAGGAAAGTTTTCAGAAATACTCGACGTCCCATTGGCTGAGAGTGACAAGTGACATGTCACCCGATTCTTAAAAAGTTCCACAAAATCATGTCTTACAAAGACCATTGTCTCTTCCACGTGAAGCCAAAGGCTTCCTGCGATTGCAACTTTGTTTTAAGACATCCTCGCAGCTTCCATAGTCTTACAGTGCAACTTCCGCGGATGCCAAGTTAAGGACTGACAAAAAGTTCACTTTCGACCTTGGCCATGTCCGACAGAATGATGTCAGCTCATCAGTTTTTGCTTTGTGAATGCAGCTTCAATAAACGTTTTAATTCAGAATGGGCGTCTCGTGACTTTCTGCAGAATTATAGTTCAACTCTCATTTTGCGGCTCAAATAGCTAGGCCTCAAAAGCAGGCAACTTATGATTTCTAGTATAAAACAAACACAAGAAAAGTATTAATGTAAGAAATAAAGTATATTCTGTATCCACCCCATGGTTTACTAAATAATTAACCCACCCGATTAATCAAATGTTACCTAGCCATTGCAAACAAATAAAGCAGCGTTTATATTTACCAGTCTCCGTTTTTCAATGAGACCCATATGCACCTAGAATAGTAGAAATGACATCACACAGACAAGGAAAAGCAAAACAAGCACATGCTTATTTTAAATATGCAGCAGTTAGTAATGACAAAAACGAAAACAATAAATTATTTTATTATTTTGCACGAACAAAAAGATGCAACATTTATGCACGTTTATGAGCACACATGTTAGTCCCCCCACGTGTAAAGTTTAATCTAGGTTGTATTAGCACGACATATCACAAATCATTAATAATTTTATTCATGTTATGGAAATGTGACTTTGCGAGTTTAAACAAAATTTTGTTTTCTATCTCGCTCCATCAACTCCCTCATCTGGTGATTAACAAATCACCACACCAGCACTCAAAAATTTGGTAAATTTATTTTATAAGAAATCGATTCAAATTCATTGTATTAGTAAACCTAAAAGTCTGTTTCAGCATAATCCTTGCAATTAACATGACGCTCTCTATGTAACTCCTGCAACTCAATCTCCCTTTCCTCTTCTTTTCTGAGTTTATAAATTCTCTTCTTTTCTCTCAAATGCTTCTTTCTTTTATGCAACAAACAACCTACTTTAGTCAAAATAAAAATGAATATAATTATAATCAAAGGTGCCAGAATCTTGCCAAGAATTGAACTTCCGATATTATGAAACCAGTTTTTAATTGCTTGAAACCTATTTGAAAGTTTCCCAGTAAAATCTTCTTCTTCTAAAGGAATTATTTCAGAATGCATTTGTGTAATATTCTTAATATACATTTCAATATTTTTACTTTCATCCGGTATATATGTACAGCAATGTTGGACATGTAAAATGCCACAGACTCCTCCCTCCTTTGCTAGGAGTATGTCTAAAGCAAGACGGTCTTGAATTACCATGGATCTAATTGCAATAACTTCAACATTCACTAATTGAAACCCATCAGCAGTGTCAGTTGATAATCTATCAACTATAGTGGACAATTTTCTGATTCTCCCTGCATTTAGGGTTATACCAACAAAAGGTATTACAGCTTGAAAAATATCTCCCAGAACTTCAGTAAAAGTTTCTCTTTTAGCTCTATTTACATAATTATGAATTTTAAATAATCCTTCTGAATCTCTGTCAACATGAAACACTTTAGGAAAAACAATTCCCACATAACAAGTTCCATACCAATGGTCTGGAAGGTTGTAGTAGGCTTTGTCACCACAAACAAAATAAATTCCAGGAAAGATAGGATCTTTTCCACCTTTAAATCCCCAACCTCCCAAAATCTGATAAGTATCTTCACAGTTGCTTGCACCTACAAAATAATTATCAAAAAGTGTGTTATCTCTTCTAATGCAAAGCTTTCCACTAACAGGTTTGTCTATGTGAATTGCAATATTTTCAAGCATTTTGCCATTTAGTTTCTCATCCTCTTTTTGCCAGAATGATGACTTAGTCTGCTTGACTAATTCATTTCTCTTATAAATTGCTCTTCTCTCCTCAACCATATTCAAAAATTTCTTTCCTTCAGCACTTAATTTACATGTTAGATTATTCTTGTAAGCATACTCATAAGTGAGTTCGTTAGTAACAAGGAAATATTCTCTCAATTGTTTAGCTTTCTTATGCTTATTTAAAGCATTATCAATCTTGACATTAGCAAAAATCTCATCATAATTTGAATAGTAATATTCTAAACGACCAGTTTGATAAAATAAACTAGTTAATACACTACATGTAACAGCATAAGTGAGAGGAAGCATATTATATGTTACTCCCTCAGAAACAGAAGCGGGTAACTTAACGCATACATAACAATCCTTTGCATCCATTACCTTTACATATTCACTCAAAAGCTTTGTGAAAGTATTGCTTGAAAAATCACCTATTGATTTATCTTGATGAATGTTAGGCTGATGATCAATTACTTTTGCAGATGCACTATGTTTAGTTTGGCTAACCAGAGCTTTGCTTGTTAAGTTAACTTTGTGTAATTCTCTATTCATTTCTAAAGGTATAATCACAGCTAGTATCAACCAGAGCAGAACTAAAATGAGCAGACACACCAGAGTCATCTTACAGCATCTTTTAAAAACAGAGCATTTTGAAGTGCTCTCCTTAATGTAAGGCATTTTTAGGTTAGTTTTAGCCTCAAAAATAAAATTAAAAAATAAAAATAAATTTTAAAATTTATATACACCCCCCTTTTAAAATATATTTTTCTTTTATAACCCTAAACAAGATTTCTTCAACCTTATGTCATACATAAGTTTTCTTCTACTAGACAGTTTTTCTTCGACCTTGTGTCAACTAACAGGATTTCTTCAGCCTTATGCCAATTTAATAAATTTGTACTTCAATCATTGTCACTAATTTCTTGGATTTCGTTTTCTTCTTCACTACTATCATATATGTCAATAACAGGTGGAATTACTAAGTAAGTCCACTCAGGAGACTTGTATTTCTGGTTTGGTCTAATTATTCTCTTCCCTTTTCTTGATATCACTTCTATTTTTCTTCCAACTCCAATTTCTTTTCCAGGACTCTTTTGACTACTGATTTCTTCAACTTGTTCTATTGGCTTTTTAATCAATCTGACTCTCAATCTTCCACCAGGCCAGTAGTCTGCTTTTCTCACGTACTTTTTCTTTGGTTCAGAATTATTCGATTCAGATTTCCAAGTCCTTTTCTTTCTGCTTTCACTTCCACCTTCCACGTCACTTTCCTCAGTTTCGTAGTCTGAAATTTCAATTGACTCAGGAACTTCTCTATTCGGCAATTTCACTCCTTCAGGAACTTCACTTTGTCTTCCATCACTGGTACTCGGTAATTCGTTCTCTTCCTCTTCCTCAATTACCTCTAGCTTCCCAGATTTCGGATTTTTGTTCCTTACTTCAGAGCTTGTTCTCTGCCTTTCGATACTCTCCTGGTCTGAAACTTCTTTTGGTTCAGCTTCTTTGTCTTCAATATAGACAACCGAATCCTCAGTTATCTTTCCTTTTAGCAGATTCTCTTCACCTTCAGAATCTATTTCAATTATTTCTAAGTCTTTTCTTGTCAGATTTCCATTCACTGGCACAGTTTCCAGATGTCGACTTTCTTGTCGATCTTCAGAATTTGGAATTACTTCACCTTCTGTTCTGTCTTCTGCTTCAGAATCAGAGTCATCTGTGGTATCACTTTCAACATCAGAACTCTCAGGAGTTGGTATTGGAATAGTATGACTTGGATGAATCCAGCGCTTCAATCCTCTGCACTTTACAGCATTAGTAGTGATCAAGATTACCTGCCTAGGTTTCTGCCATCTAGGAGATAGACAATTCCTCCTCCGATGTACTTTCGTTCTGACCCAGTCTCCAGGTCTCAGATCATGTGTCAAAACTTTGTCATTTGATTGTGCTTCAGTTCCCACCTGATTAGACACAGAAGTTACCATATCAGATAACCTTTTACAGTAATCCAAAATTGCACTGTCATTTATGCTCAACAGTTTACCTACAGGTACAAAAGCTTGCCTCATAACTCTTCCCATCAAAATTTCATGAGGACTCAAACCTGTCTTTTTATCTGGTGTACTTCTTATTGACATCAAAACAAGTGGAAGAGCATCAGTCCACTTCACTCCTGTCTCTAGACACATTTTTCCAATTCTGTTTTTGATAGTTCCATTTATTTGTTCAACTACACCTGATGCCTCTGGTCTGTATGCACAGTGTATTTTCTGCTCAATGCTCATAGCTTCGCAAATTAACTTCAACAGTTTGTTATCAAAATGGCTTCCTCCATCACTCTCAATAGTGACTGGAAAACCGTACCTTGGGATGATTTCTCTGAGCATTAGTTTTGCTACTGTAATTGAATCACAATGTCGTGTAGGAAAAGCCTCTACCCACCTTGAGAATAAGCATACAATTACAAGTACATATTTCAAACAGTTGTGTAAGGGCATTTCAATGAAATCTATTTGTAACCTGGTGAAGGGACCACCCTCTCGACCAATTATTCCTGTCCCCACCACTGATTTTCTGTTTGGATTCATTTGTTGGCATGACAAACACCTTTGACAAAAAGATTCTGCAATGGTTCTAAATTTGGTATTGAACCATGTTTCTTTAAACAGTCTGACCATAGAATCTCTTCCTAAATGTGCAGGACCATGATATAATCTGGCCATGTCAGAAATCATGCAATTTGGTAAAACTACTCTGCCATCTTTGTAAACCCACACTCCATCTTCATCACGTTGTCTACAATCTGATCTTAACCACTGGTCTTTTTCTTCATCATCTGCTTCGTTTTGTAAATCTCTAATCTCATTCCATGTTTCTACAACAGTTGTTAGCATTAATGAATTTGAATCAGTTTCTGTACTTCTATTCCGATTGTAAGAATAATTTTTCCTTGCGCAGTACTTTGCTGTTTCATCTGCGAAGGCATTTCCTTTGGAAATATAATCAGTTCCTCTAGTGTGCGCTGCACACTTGACTATGGCAATTTCTTTTGGCAATTGTATTGCTTCAATTAATCTTCTAATGAAAACTGCATTTTTAATTGGTGACCCTGTTGATGTCATGTATCCTCTCTGTGACCAGAGTTGTCCATAATCATGCACAACTCCGTACCCATACTGACTATCAGTAATGATGGTAACTCTTATATCTTTTGATACTTCACATGCACGAATTAAAGCAATCAATTCAGCCACTTGTGCTGAACGAACTCCTTCAAGACATGATGCTTCTTTAATGTTTTCGACTGTACAAACTGAGTATGAAGCTTTCAAGACACCACCTTCGGATCTTAAGCATGAGCCATCTACAAAGTAGACAAAATCCGATTCAGGCAAAGGTCTGTCTTTGATGTCTTTTCTTGGTTTTGTGCAGAATTCCATGACATCTAAACATTCATGTTCTGTCTCAATGTCATTAACGATTTCTGAATCAGGCAGTAATGTAGAAGGATTCAGATTCAAACATCTTGAAATCGAAACATTATCTGCTCCTAGTATGATTTTCTCATACTTTGTCAATCTGCTACTTGTTAAATGTTGAGTCTTACCTCTTGTCAGTAATATTTCAACTGAATGAGGCACAAAAACTTTCACAGGAAATCCCATAATGATTCCTTCACTTTGTTCAAGACTGATACTTGTAGCTGCAACTGCTTTTAAACAACCTGGTAATGCTTTTGCAATTGGATCAAGAACTGCAGAGAAGTATGCAATAGGTTTCTTTAGGTTTCCATGTCTCTGAATTAACACAGATAATGCACATCCTTCTCTCTCACTGCAATACAGTTCAAAATCTTTCTCATAATTTGGCATACCCAAAGCAGGAGCTTGGCATAAGCTCTTTTTCAAGTTTTCAAAAGATTCCATCTCAACATCATTGAGAATAATTGGATCTTTTACATCTGATTTGGTCAGTCTTTGTAGTGGTTTCGCAATTACTGAAAATCCACTTATCCATTGTCGACAGTAACCTACCATTCCCAGGAACATTCTGACCTGTCTTTGTGTTCTTGGCGGTAACATTGCTTGAATCATTTTTATTCTCTCTATTGTTACTTGTCTTTTTCCCTTTGCAATTCTGTGACCAAGATATTTCACTTCCTGTTTGCAAAACTGTAGTTTTGCTGGGGACACTTTATGTCCTTCTTCTGCAAGGCGATTTAACAGAATTATTGTGTCTGTTACACAATTTTCTCTTGTCTTTGCAGCTATTAACAAATCATCAATATACTGCACCAACGTAGACCTACCTGGTAAGTCTAAATCTTCTAATGATCTTTTTAACAGTTCGTTAAAGATTGAAGGACTTTCTGTATAGCCCTGAGGGATTCTTGTCCATCCAAGGGTCTTACCTTGGAATCTGAAAGCAAAGATTTCATAACTGTCTGGGTGTAGAGGAACAGTAAAGAATGCATTGCAAAGGTCAATGACTGTGTACCATTCAGCATCATATGGAATCTGAAATAGAATTACTGCTGGATTTGGAACCACAGGACAACATGGAATAACAATTTGATTAACCTTTCTCAGATCTTGTACGATCCTAAATGTTCCGTTAGCCTTTTTAACTCCCATAATTGGTGAATTACAAGAGCTACTCTTCATTTCTTCCAATACACCTTGCTTGATTAATTTTCCAATTACAGGTGTAATACCTTCAATTGTCTCTGTTTTCATTTTATACTGTGGAGTGTTTGGAAATTCTATTCCCTGCTTCAATGCAATTTTAACAGGATCTACGTTTTTCATCAGACCCATCTCATTCCCAGTAAAATCCCATATTTCAGATTTCACTGTTTCTTTTAGCTCTTCAGGTAAATCTTTTTCCTCAAATGCAGGAAACAATTTTGTTTCTTCTGCTTCCATCATCATCATTGTCATTCTGTACAAACCATCTTCCTCCATTGTTTGTAATTCAACTCCTTCAGGAGAACAATATATTCTGCAATTCATTTTACATAGGATGTCTCTACCTAATAGATTTACTGGACTACTATTACAAACCACAAATCTGTGTTTGTCTCTGTAATTTCCAATTTCAACTGGTACTGGATCAGTTAAATCTGTTTTAATTTGCTGATTACTTACTCCGACAACTTGGATGGTATCCCCAGAGAGAGGTAGGTTTTCAATTTCCACTGATCTAACAGTAGAACGGGTAGCACCAGTGTCCACTAGAAAAGTGATGTCTACATCATTAACTTTCCCGTTTACATAAGGACCGGACTGGTCAACCTCAAGAGTGGCTCCAACAACACACTCTTCCTCCTCTCTCGGGCACCGTCAGCAATAATCATCAGAATCACTGTCTTGGCTTTCTGTCAATAAAAACTGTTGTGAAGCATTTTGCATTTGAACCCTTTGCTGCTTTTGCTGTTTTTGTGGTTTTATTACCTGTTCACATCCCTGAAATCCCACGTTTGGATTATATTTTTGAACTCCCCCACAATTCGGAAAAGGTGGTTGTGGCAACTGGTCCTGACGATTATTCACCTGTTGTTGTTGCTGTTGTTGTAATTGTCGCTGAATATTAAATTCATTTAACCCCTGTTGCATCTGTAGTTGTTGCTGCACGTTAACACCATTCTGCATCTGTGGATTCAATAAGGGATTCTTTAAATTTCTAGGAGGATGAGGACACTCGTCCCTCCAATGTCCAATTTCGCCACAATTAAAACAAGGTAATCTTTGTTTCAGCTCTTCTATCTTTGGGCTAAATTTCTTTTGGAAATTATTACCTTTAAACTTTCCTTGTATCTGGTTCGTATTTCCAGTTTGAACAAAATTAGTGTTCTTATTTCCCATGCTGGCAATCTGTTGCTCAGCCACTTTTACCTGTGCCCACATGGCTTTCTCCTTCAGCTTCTTCTGTTTTACTTCTAATTCATCGCTACAATATTTTGCCTTTCTCAGAATATCATCAATAGATAGTGCTTGCCATCCAACAATACTAGTTCTGATCATTTCTCCAATTTCAGGTTTTAGTCCATAAACAAATCTATAGATAAAATGACTCATGTCTTTCTCATCTAATTTTTCATAACCACTGTATTGTTTAAAGATTAACAGTAGTCTTTCATAAAAAGAATGAACTGATTCTTTTGTTTCCTGCTCTGTTCTTTCTATTTTAACCCAATCAACTTCTTTGGGTGGAATTTTGTTTTTCATCCAAACAATTACTTTCTCGTAAAAATCCATTACGAGTGGATTTGGGGCACCTGTTTCTTTAATTCGCTCAGGTTCTGTTTTTGGCCAACTAATAGATATTTTACATTCTGTCCAAAGATCAGATGGAACAACAATGTCAAAAAATCCATCCAAATCAATCCACAGAACTTTTGACACTTTGATAAATCTATCGACTTGTCTGTACCACTCAACAGGTTTCTCTCTTAATTTAGGAAAGTCATTTGTGAATAACAGAATGTCCTGTCTCGACCATGGGACATGAACATATCCTCCACCTGCAACTTCTCTCATTGGAAATTGTTTTGACATTCTTTCTAATCTTTCATCTTCCTTCCTTTTAGTCCATTTCACTCTCCATTTATTCAGTTCTCCTAGCTTTTTGATATAGACAATTAAATCTTTAATGTGAACTATTCTTCCCATTGAGTTCAAACTCTCAATGTCGCTTTCTGAGAAATCTAATCTGTAATGTTTTGCAAAATTCTTTTGTTTACTCACATCAATTTCAAGTTCTGCAGCTAGATCCTCTAATTGATCATATTTGTTTTTCGTTTTCCACTGTATGCTTTTGCAAATGAACAGTAGTTCATCATCTCGATAGTAATTTAAACTATCTGGACCAATTGTTCCAATTATTAATTCTTCGATATTCGCTTTTAATTTGGCCACATCAAGTTTTGGTGTGGTTACCCTGACTTCAGGACTCCCTATATCTGATATAGCACCCATTGGTGTTTTTGGAGATAAATCCTCATTAAAGGTTAAATCAGGCATTCTCGATCTAGAAGTGTTTAATTCTGTCAAATCTGAATAAAATTTTTCAGCAGGCTTTTGAATTTCTGTATTTAAAGGAATAGTTAATCCAGTTTTGTTTGTATTTCTTTGATCAAATACAGGCTGAACAGGACCTATTGTTACTGGAACTGTGACAGCTTCCATGCCTTTTGTCATTCTTTTAATTAATTCTTCTTTAGACCTTAAGTATTCATTATAATCATCATCCTCAACATTTCTTGTTTCTCTTGTATAATCTTTTGGAGGTTCCCTTGCTCTTGGAGTCATTGAAAAATGTCTACCCTCATTTCGAGCATTCTCAAATTCTGGTCTTCTAGGAGTTTCAGTGATTTCACAATTATTTGGATAAAGTTTAGGAGCTTCACTAATTGGAGGTGCACTCGGTGAAGTTTCAGTAGAAACCACCGGAGTAGACCATGATCTAGAAGGTCTCAAAGGCTGATTAGGCTGTTTATTTCTAGAAGTTGTATATATTTCTTCCATAATTGCATCCTCAGATTCACTTTCCATAGATTTTCCTGTAGGAGAACCCATTACCATTTCATGAATTAAATACAATCCTTCACTCATGTTTCCCTGTCTCCACATTCGTAATCTATCTTCATGAGTTTCTCTTTTCCATGATGGACTTTTAGAAGGTCTTTTAATTCCACTAGCTTCTCTTTGTAACTGATACATCTCATCTTCCCACTCAACTAAAGCTTCAAATTGAGTTGGTCTCGGTTTTGGAACAAGAGCATTCATTTTCTCTCGTAAGTTTCTTAAAACTCTTACATTAAATGAACCATCATCAGGCCAAGCCAAAACACCATCGTTTTTAGTATAACGTTTCCAACTGTCGAACCATAAGACAGTATGATATCCGTATTCACCTTCCATGTACGCTGCAGGTGTTTTATACTTATGAAGTAGTTTACCACCTCGCGTTTCGATTTTCTTGTCAGGTGAAAATAAATTCTTAAATTTCTGAAATAATGTTGTCTTCTTCTCAACATGTTTAAAATGATAACTCATTTTTAAAAGTAAAATTTAATTCACAAAATCGTTCGTAAAATATTTCCGGGATGTTCCGCAAACAACCAATCCGTGCGCGAAACACACCAACAAGCCAATGGCAGTTGAGTTACGTCAGTTTCCTGCTCAACCAATAATTTTGGAGATTTTCCTAAGGACCAATCAGCTCACAGGCCGTCAGAGACTCAGGAGCCAATCAGAATACAGCTTGTGACGTAGGTCACCCAATCCCAGCGCGGCTCTGTGACGTACACAGCAGCTGCGGTTTCTCGCTTCTCTCTCCTGGCGCTTACCCCTCCTTCACAAAATCTTTTCACAGCGCCATTTTAAGAACACTTTTCAGTGTAAATTAATTCTTAACAATGACTTATAAAGACAACATCTGTTCGTTTCACTAATTAGGATAGTTTACATACATTCAAGTATCCACACTTCGGAATAGACGGCGCTATTCACACTAAGGATAATATTCAATTGTTAGTAGAGTAACCTTACCCCACCCTTCAAGCAAGTATAATTATGAACTCGCTTTGCTCTGAACCCACCGCGAAGTGAAAGTTCTAAGAGTTCCACTTGAACATAAAATACAATTCAAACTCGCACTTTTACACGGAAAATTCCCCTAATTTCAAACACACACGAAATCCGTACAGGACTCTCACCTGTTTATAGAAATCATGCACCGTTAGCAAAATAACGACGTTATCCGTACAGGGCTTTCACCTATTTATAGATATGAAACATGTACCCGTACAGGACTCTAACCTGTTTATAGATAATCATGCACCGACGTAAAATTTTACCCTTCACTCAAGCTCGGATATAACTAATACTCTCATCACAGTGAGTTTTATGGAAGGCACTTTGTCCCTATTCTCATGCTGCTTTGATTTCTTAGAAAATCCTCACTATACAAGATTCAGACCTAGCCCTAAAACTGTGCTGCTCGGCGACAACACTATGGTACACGGCGATACCTCTTGTGATACTCGGCGATATCACTACAAACGAACAGATGGCTTGCGTGACTAATTTCTCGCCACACAATCTATACCGGTATAGCTTACAGATAGGCACGAAAAACGAACTTAACGAGTGTTAAAACATTAATCCTATTTGCATACCATGACGCAATCCTTAGCAACCAACATGTTACCTTGGTTACTCCTTAGCAACCATCCTCTGCTACCAGATAATTGATCCAGCGGGCTATAGAAAATATATCATAAACTACGCTACCCAATTTCATAACCTATAAACAAAATTCTAAACTATACATGGACCCATTTATGAACCTGATATATTTTTGGGCCTACTGAATCAGGTGGTCAGAATAAATCTATATACACATTATCTACACACTATATACAATTTTATACATTTGCAGAAAGAATATTGTCATTAGAATAAAACCCAACCATTTAAACGACCACCATAGGCGACGTGATCTAGCTAAAGGTAACCTATACTTCTAAATAACCAAGACCAGCTTGTTTGTCAAAAGTAAGATTTTATTTTCTAGATTATGGTATATAAGTTGTAAGTTTTATAAATGAAATTTATTTGCAATAAAGCAAGCATGATAGTAAGAAATATGGGAAAAATACAATTTAAGCAATTGAATCAATTTAAGAAATTATATAAAGTTTAGTATTTCTAAAACCTATTTCCCTAACTGAGCTAAATAGACAGAAATTAAAGTAAAGATCTTTGAGGATTCTTACGTGCTCCACGCAAAGTCCAGCAGCACATCACCCTCATCGGAAAGTCAGAAAGCAGCAGCCAGCCCAACCCTAAGGGCATGACTTTTTATACCTTTCTACGCTAACTAAACTAGCAAAGGAAAGTTTTCAGAAATACTCGACGTCCCATTGGCTGAGAGTGACAAGTGACATGTCACCCGATTCTTAAAAAGTTCCACAAAATCATGTCTTACAAAGACCATTGTCTCTTCCACGTGAAGCCAAAGGCTTCCTGCGATTGCAACTTTGTTTTAAGACATCCTCGCAGCTTCCATAGTCTTACAGTGCAACTTCCGCGGATGCCAAGTTAAGGACTGACAAAAAGTTCACTTTCGACCTTGGCCATGTCCGACAGAATGATGTCAGCTCATCAGTTTTTGCTTTGTGAATGCAGCTTCAATAAACGTTTTAATTCAGAATGGGCGTCTCGTGACTTTCTGCAGAATTATAGTTCAACTCTCATTTTGCGGCTCAAATAGCTAGGCCTCAAAAGCAGGCAACTTATGATTTCTAGTATAAAACAAACACAAGAAAAGTATTAATGTAAGAAATAAAGTATATTCTGTATCCACCCCATGGTTTACTAAATAATTAACCCACCCGATTAATCAAATGTTACCTAGCCATTGCAAACAAATAAAGCAGCGTTTATATTTACCAGTCTCCGTTTTTCAATGAGACCCATATGCACCTAGAATAGTAGAAATGACATCACACAGACAAGGAAAAGCAAAACAAGCACATGCTTATTTTAAATATGCAGCAGTTAGTAATGACAAAAACGAAAACAATAAATTATTTTATTATTTTGCACGAACAAAAAGATGCAACATTTATGCACGTTTATGAGCACACATGTTAGTCCCCCCACGTGTAAAGTTTAATCTAGGTTGTATTAGCACGACATATCACAAATCATTAATAATTTTATTCATGTTATGGAAATGTGACTTTGCGAGTTTAAACAAAATTTTGTTTTCTATCTCGCTCCATCACATGACACAGAAAAATAATTTTAAATGTAGTACTCTGGCAGATAACGTGCTAAAGAATGACATGAATTTAATTGCTTAATTCTTATTCAGAAACAGGTAATCGTTATTTCACTGAATGACACTGACAATCATTTCCAACATATTATATCGACACCTCAGGAACGACTCTAATGAAAGTTCTTTCCAACACTTATGAACAAAGTTTTAAAAGAACAAGCGCTTCAATTCCATTTAAAACATTTTTTTTCGAATGTCCTGAAAATAAATGGGGCTGATGAAAAATAACGATTTTCAAAGATTATACCAGGTGCCCTTATATTTTTCCTGTTTATATATTACAGTTCGCGGTTGTCAGCATGAAAGATAGCATTTTTTGTTTACTTAAATTCGGAAAGCTGAGGTGCTCTGTGTTTGAGAAATGCAAGGGCATGAGTGAATATCCTCCCGTGACTGAAAAATTAGGTTTTTATTATCGCAAAGTGGAGTTGAGGGGGCAGACATGGTCCCCACTTGTGGAAGCAGACAGATTACTGTTTATCCAGTGAGGAAGGAAAATATTGGGCGAGTCATAGAGGCTGCAGTGAGAAGAAGCGCGCAGGGGGCTGACCACAGCCCGATCCAAAAGCAAACCACTCAGACGCAGCTTCTCTACATTTCAGACCCTCTAGGCGCATGCTGAATAAACACGTAGCAAACTAAAGCTCATATTTCACGGCATGATGAGACTCTGCAGTCAGATTGCATCTGTTAATAATAAAAAGATCCCTGGTGGAATAAGACTTTCATATTTATTTTTCTGTACTCTTTGAAGTAGTGGACCCCAGCAATAAATCAGTAACTGAATGGCAAGTTCGCATCACCACGTGAAAAACGAGGTATTTACGCTGCAGTCCATTAAATGCAAAATCAAGTTCAACACATTGCGTTATGAGGGAGATTGATCAAGTCAAAATTCACACATCCGCTCACGTCCAAGTCAGTGATTCGGTGGCTGCCCGAGGATTGCTGACGTGTGATCAGTGCTCCCCCTAATAAGGGAGCTGGGTTTAATAGCTTCCTAATGTTTGCAAACTGCTACTGCGCGGAAAATGACGTGAACCGCCGAAAATGGAAGAGAACAGCATGTCCATACAGCTTTTTGAGAATATATAGCATATACGGAAGGTTCGAATGGATTTTCTTATTTGTGAATTAGCTCTCAGGTTTAATTTGACTTTTTTTTATAACAGTGGAATGCATTCCGAAACGATGACCAGGGGCCATATGTATCAAGCTAATTAGCATTTGCAAAGGCCGAAACCTTTGCGAATGCTATTTTGACAAATGGTATGTATCAAACATGTTTGATGCAAAACAAGGAATAGCAAAATTTGCAATTCCTTATTTTGCGATTGCACTTAAGGAATCGCAAATTTTGCGATTCCTTAAATGCAATGTATCAAACAAAAAATATTCAAAAAATGCCATTAAAGATTCGCAAATTACGACCAACTTCTAGTTGGTGGTAATTTGCGAATTCTTTTCAAAAAGCTTTTTTCAAAAAAAGGGCATGTATGTGCGCCATATGCCCCCAAATGTCTTTTTCAGGGGTGCAGCAGGGTGTTCTTGAGACACCCCTGCACCCTTGAAGAAATTCCTAGTTTGCGATTAGCTAATTGCTAATCGCAAATTGCACCTTCATTCCTATGGGCCTCTTGGCCCATAGAAATAAATGGGTAATTTGTGATTAGCAATTTGCTAATCGCAAATTAGGAATGGTAAAGAATCGCTATTTAATAGCGATTTTGTACATACATACCGTTTTGCGAATTCCAAATAGCGATTCCTTAAAATTTGCTATTTGGAATTCGCAAAACGGTAGTATGATACATATGACCCCATATTCCATAAATGCATTCATCTGCTGTTGCATCATTTTTATTCGCTTAATGCTTAAATATCACGAATAGGAAAACATTGATGCAGGAGGTGGAAATCCCCTAGATAGCTCCACTCCACTGTGCCTATCTACCTCGTGTGGGAAACCACCGAATATTTGGTTTGCAATGGATTTGGGGTGCCCACTGACATTACAGTAAATGCAGCCGACTTCAGAGGGATGTCATGACTTTGGTGCAGATATGTGACCAGGAACTGAGTAGAAACATACCAATGGTAGTAAAACCATGCTGCTGCTGTAGACGTCTCCTTATTTACAGGATTAAGGGGCCAAATGTGGGGTGAACCCCCAATGAATCATCGCCAGATGTTGTGTATTCCCAGTTCTAACTTGCTAATCAGGCGGCAGCCAGCTTTGGTCATATCATTGCTGTCTGCCCTTGGATCGCCCATAAGTTAACCAATTGACTTTTCAAATAAATCTGCAACATAACTCTCTCCAATCAAAACGGGTGTGCTCTCAGTCATTTGCTTTAGGATAGTTGCTTTGCATGCATTTATTCAATGCATCCTGACGATGCGATATCTGCGCTAGGAATAGAAACATACCAAAGGCAAAAATGCCGCTGCTGTAGACATCTGCTTATTAGGAAATCTCTTAAATCTCCAGCCAGGCTGTCTTTTTCAGTTGCACCTGTACTTTTTTAAAACAGTCCTCAAATACTTACCTGCCATTCCCTAAAGTAAATATTTCGCTTTCCTAAAGAAAATTCATCTTCTTTAATCAAATAAGCTTTATCCGATCACAAGTATCATAAAAGCGTTACAAAACCATAAATATATAGAATGCCAATACATTTGTAAAATATAAACAAGTTAAAACATTTAAAAAAAGATAAGTTAAGTTATTAAAAACAGAGGTTTAAGACATGGTTTCCCAAAGGTAGTGCATTTCTTTTACAGGACACATTTTCTGTTATTATCAAAATATCCCCATCATAACTCTAGGCAACAGTTAATAACAAAATTACAATCATGGAAGTGCTTCCTGCACAGAGAATCATTGTTCAGCTTTAAACCACTGCCTTGTTGATAATAATTTTTTTTGTGATAATAAGCATTGCACAGCCCAAGTACTTGGCAACTCCGCATACGAACAGAGACCTAGAGGCATCAGTCCGCAGGATGCGAAGTGCCACTAGATGGTCCCTGGTCCCCAGTTGGGTGCAAATTGGGGTGAGCCATTTTGTCCTGGCCTGTTTATAGGCAGGACATGCAAATAGTAGATGGGCTACCGATTCTTGCTGGGCTCCGCAACACGGACAGTCGGCTGAAGTATATTTTGTGGAGTCCCGTTGAGCAAGCGTAGAATTTAAGTATAAGGAGCCAAAGCGGAACTGCATATAGAGAATCCCGTCTATAGGAAGTCTAATAAAATCTAAGTAAGGTTCCTGGTAACTAACGTGTTTGTGTTGGAGGAATTCGTCAGTTAGTCTCCCAAACCTGGAATGATGCACAAGCTGGTAATTAACCCAGTTCCAGTAAATTCTTTTAAACTCTACCTTAGACAGGGAGGCCGGATCCTCCCAGGATTCTGCTAGGCCTAATTTACACAGTAGATCCTTCAGATCCCTTAGCCATTTTACTCTTTTATTTGTATCCAGAGCAATCAACTCAGTAAGGCCAGCCGCATAATGTGTCAGTTCTGGGGTGCTTCTTACTCTTGCCCAATACAATAGGGAACGGAGTCTGGCCTTCTCACTGAACGAGCGTCTGCCCATGTCGAGAAATATTGGCTTCAGTGGTGTATGGATGGGGCGGAGACCAAGTCTCTGATGAATTTATTTTCTGATCTTTGGATCTCTACAATATTCTCAAAGCCCCAGAGTTCGGCACCATAAATTGCCGAACTCACCGCTTTGCCCTCATACACAACTAGAGCCGGAGCAACCAATCGGGACATGGAGGAACGCTGCTCTCTTGAGATGGCACCCGTCGCCCGTTCATGGTTTAGTAACATCTTACTCAGATACGACCCCCAAGCCATTTTATCTGAAAGCCTAACTCCCAGGTAGTCAAAAGAATGGACTCTCTCTAAAGGAGAACCATTCAGGGAGAGTTTAGGTCTAAAGTGGCTCCCAGGATTAAAAGTCATGAACTTGGTCTTAGTAATATTTATGGTGAGGCCCCTTAAGGTACAAAAGAGTTGGAAAAGAGTAAGGAGTTTTTGGAGACCCATCGGAGTTTTAGATATAAGGAGGGTATCATCCGCAAAGAGGAGGGTAGCAATTTTTTCCCCTGCCAGGGTAGGTGCATCTGCTGGAACTTGGCTCAAAAAGTCAACCACACCGTTCACGTACACTGAAAAGAGTGTGGGAGCCAGCACACACCCCTGGCGGACACCCCTGTTTACTGGTATCTTCTTGGTGGTTTGTCCATGGTCCCCCCATCTAACTCAAGCAAAGGTGTCCTCATGGAGGCGTATTAGGAGAGATAAAATATAGGGGGGGATACCCATATCCTGGAGCACTGCCATAGCTTTGCGCGTGGGACCAGATCAAAAGCTGTCTTAAGATCAATGAATGCCAGATATAAACTTCCCCTACCAATGACTACCACCTTCCAATAAAGAAGAAGAAGTCTAAAGACTTGGTCGACTGTGCTGGTGGCTTTCCTAAAGCCTGCTTGGCAGTTTGAGAGGATTTCCTCCTCCTCCATCCAGAGCTGTGTCCTGTTCAGGAGGGTTCTGCCTACCACTGTCTGCATGCAGTCTAGTAGACTAATAGGCCTATAGTTGGCAGGGTCCTGGCGATCGCCTATTTTGTAGATAGGTATTACCTCTGCTTCTTTCCACGAGTTCGGTACTCCCACTCCTTCCATTATGTTATTCATCAAGAGAAGAATGTATTTGGCCCACTATTCATCTTCCTTCTTTTTCATTTCCTAATGTTTTAGTTCAATTCAAAAGTAGAACATGTTTGCAAATAGACTACCTAAAAACTCCATCTGCTGCTAATTGGATTCTGACTATGGCTTAGAAATAACTGTTATAAAGATGTGCATCTTTAAAAATCACAAACAAAATTGAAATTTAGCTATCCTAAAATGTATGGAAAATAACCCATGTTCATTCCTACAGTGCACTACTCTTTCAAACGTTTTCCTTTCAAACACCTTTACAGTAATTTTTAAACACTTTTCAATAAGGAAATATATTGTTAATGTGTACAATACGCTAATTAGAAACCAGATAAATGGTTTCTTGCAGGAATTAATCAATATTATATTTTGAATATTTGTAATGATTGCAGTCAATGCAATGTGATAAATGCTCAGTTTGTACAATAAAAAAGTGCACATGCCAAAGTTTTTCTTCATAGCCCAGTGCTGGAGCTGCCAAATAGAGATCATCTACCCCTAATTAAGATAGAGGAATAACTGTCTACTTTTATGTATCATAAAGAATG
The DNA here is from genome assembly GCF_964261635.1 of Lissotriton helveticus. Lineage (NCBI taxonomy): Eukaryota > Metazoa > Chordata > Amphibia > Caudata > Salamandridae > Lissotriton > Lissotriton helveticus. Next base: position 748,194,845 of record NC_136059.1, on the reverse strand, counting down.
CTATTTGGTTAAACAAACGAGTCACAGTACTTCTCCAAGGATTCAGGAAAAGGAATGATGGTTGGGAAGAAAGGAGGGGGAATGCAGCGGGTAAAAGGAGGCACCACTCATATACAGCCATGAATTTCAAAACAACATTGAGTCATTTCTCCAGTCTTGTGTCACACTGATTTCTGACCATAATGAGTCCCAAGCAATGAAGACCTTACAGCCAGACATGCAAAAAAAATTGCAATCAGCCGCCAGGCTACTGTGTCTGGGAGTGAACATTTAGGTCCTAAGAACGACTACGCTGCATAAGAGCAAGAGAAGCCATGACTATTATTGTCATGTTAGCATTTCAGTTTAGCCATTACATAAAACATGAGGGGTGACCTAAAAATAACCCGAAGGACTTGGGTAACTTGCGATACTCAACAACACTGGTCCAATTGGAGATACCGTTAAAAAAAATGGGAAAAGGCCAAAGCAATTACTTTACCCAACTTTTCATTAATCAATCACAACCTCCTACGCTCCGAGGAAGGGAGTAAGGCATATGTCTCTGACATTTCGACCTGGTTGACTGAATGGAAGGGACACAACCTGGAATTATCAATCATTCAGTGGGTGACCTGTTAAATTGATAATCTAGGTGGCGAATGGCAGCCAGCTCCTCATGTGAAGGAGAATTAGTCAGACTCCTTATATCCATTGGCTGTGAGGAAAGACTCAAGTGAAAGTTTCTGCTTAAGTTCCAGATTCTCACAGAAAATCTATGTGCAACTGCAGTGTAAAAAGATACCTTTTATATTGCACAAATCCGTTTGAGCTCTCCGTCTACTAACAAATTTCTTCTCTGACTGAAACGGATGAGCCACTTAAGTCATTTCTCATGGCCAATGATAATTTAATCAGATCATTCACCGAATGATTGATAACTCAAGGTTGCTCCCCTTCTATTAAGTCACCCAGTCCTAATGAATGCCAGCTGTTGAGGCTTAGATTGGCCCTTCTCCCTTTCTCCAGGTCGATTTATGCAGCCTGAATTGGATATTTGGTCCATAAATGGGCAATTCTTTTTTTATCAATAAGCCTGTACTAATGAGATAACATGTATGCTGTAAAATAAAAAATAAGTGTAACAGACAGGCTTATCTGTAATGATTATGATAAATGTAAGAGATCTATTTTCTCCATCCTTTCTCTATTGCAATTCCACTCAAGGGAACTCTTTTTTTAGCACCTTTTTTTCTTATATTCTATCTGGAGCCACCAAATGAAAACAATGTATTGATACTGCTGATTTTCATACATAAAAAAATGCATGCATTTACCATTTTGTGTATGATAACGCTTTATATTGTTACATAGGCTCTCCTTTATTGACAGAAGCAATGTTGTACTCCCTCCTAAGAGCAGAGGAGGCTGTGATTGACAAATGAAAAGTTGGGTAAGATGATTGGTTTAGCCCTGGTGGGCCCCTGGTAGTGCAGTGCATTGTAGGCGCTGGCTGAGCACGTTCAACTACCAATGTATTTGAATGGGGAGACATATTTATCAAGGAGGTGAGAAGGGATCAATCAATCAGGGAATTGTGAAGCACGCTCCTTACCCGTAAGGGTCTCAAGGCAATGGGGGGGCCAGGGGGAGCAGCTACGGTCAGTCGAAGAGCCAGATATTGAGGGTCTTCCTGAAGATGTGTAGAGTAGGGGCACTTCTGATGATGATGGGGAACTCATTCCAGGTATTTTCCCATTATGTAGGAGAAGGCTCTTCCACCCGTTATGGCTCTGTGGATGAGTGGTATTTTGGCAAGGGTGAGGTTGGCAGAATGGAGGTTTATCTTGGGTATGTGGAATGAAGTTTTTTTTATGAGATATTGGGGTCTGGTGTTGTGGAGGCATTTGTAGGTGTGGGTGAGTATCTTGAAGTTTCCTTTTTCTCGACAGGGATCCAGTGGAGGTCTTGCAGGTGTTAGGTGATGTGTTTGTGTCGGGTGATGCCGAGGATGAGTCTGGCTGCGGTGTTATGTAAGGTCTTGAGCTTGCGGAATAGAGATTTGTTGATCCAGCATAGAGGGCGTTTCCATAGTCCAATCTGCTGGTTATGAGTGCATGGGTGATGTTTTTTTTTATTCGAGGATCCATTTAAAGGTCTTCCAAAGGATGCTGAGAGTGATGAAGCAGGTGGAGGCAACGGTGTTGATGTGTCGGGTCATGGTGAGGGAGGAGTTGAGTATGATGCAGAGATTCTGGGCCTGATCCATGGGGGCAGGAGGCCTGCCGAGGGCGGTGAGCCACCAGGTGTTTTCCCATGTAGAGGACGAGGTTCTGAGGATGAGGACTTATGACTTCTCTGAGTTACGCTTCAGGCAGCTGCTGCTCATCCAGGATGCAACATCCTTCATTCCTTCCTGGAAGCTGAGTCTGGTGGTGAGGGGATCCTTGGTGAGGGAGAGGATGAGCTGGGTGTTTTTTGGCGTAGGATAGTATGCTGAGTCTATGCTGTCTGACTATGGCGACAAGGGGGACCATTTAGATGTTGACTAGCGTGGGGCTGAACGACGATCCCTGGGGTACTCTGCAGTTGATCTCTGTGGGTTTGTAGGGGAAAGGTGTAAGTCTGACTCTTTGAGTTCTGCCGGTGAGGAAGGAGCGGATCCAGCCGAGAGTGGTTCTATGAATGCCACCATTGTGGAGTCTGACGGGGAGAGTGTCCTTGGAGACGTGTCAAAGGCTGCAGAAAGGTCAAGTAGGATCAGGGCTGTGGTGTGGCCTTGCTTGAGAAGGGTTCGGATGTCGTCTGTGGCGCCGAGTAGGGCCGTCTCGGTGCTGTGGTTGCTGCAGAATCCTGATTGGGGTGGTCGAGGATGGAGTTCCCTTTCAATGAATTTAGTGAGTTGGACGTTGACAATCTTCTCTGTGACTTGGGCCATGAAAGGGAGGAGAGAGATGTGTTGATAGTTCTTGAGGTCCGTTGGATCTGCTGAGGGCTTCTTCAGGAGGGGCTTGACTTCTGCATGTTTCCAGTTGTCGGGGAACATGCTGGGTTCGCAAGTGGCATTCATGGTGCATCGTAGTTCAGGTGCAATGGAGGCGGTGGCTCTGTGGAAGTAGTATGGAGGGTAGGGGTCTGTTAGAACTCCTGAGTGAATGCCTTTCATGGTTGATGCGGTGTCTTCGGTAGTGACTGGGGTCCAGGAGAGGATGGTGGGCTGGTTGTCGTTGCTGGGGGGAGGAGTGGGTTCATTGTCTAGAGTCTGTTCATTGAAGTTGTCATGGAGGGATATTATTTTATGGTGGAAGTAAGAGTCGAGTTTGATGCAGCGGTCCTGTGAGGGTGTGATGTCTGTGGCTTCACTGGGGGGGGCTTGGTGAATTCTTGATCGATGCTGAAGAGTTCCTTGGAGTTGCTCGCGTTGGCGTGGACTTTGTTTCGGATGAAGGTCCTTTTAGTGAACCTGATGAGTTGGTGGTATTTTGTCATGGCGTTCTTGTAAGTGGTGTGATCTTCTGAAGTTTAGCTGTTTCTCCAGTTCTTCTCTAGGCGTCTGCAGGTGCGTCTGGATTCTTGGAGGTTGGAGGTTGGCAGCGCACCAGGTGGCCTTCCTGGTGGACTTCTGGTGCAGTTGGTGATCCATCTGTAAAGTTCTTTGGCTGCAGGCTTGGAGTTGGTAGAGGTCGGGAGCACTGCTGCTGAGGGCTGAGTTGAGGTGCTCCTCTGTGACCTTACTCCAGTTCCTTCACAGAGGGTGGGGTGAAGGTTTGGGGGTGGTGGGTTTGTCCATGTGGAAGTCTATGCAGTAGTGGTTGGTCCAGGGGGGTTGCGTGGTGTGGCTGAAGTGGATGTTGTTCCCTTTTGCGAAGATGGGGTCAAATAGCGTGTTCTGCCTTGTGGGTGGGGGTGGTGACGAGCTGTTTCAGTCCGAGGTTTGTTGAGGTTGTCCAAGAGGGTGGCGGAGTTGGGGTTGCTGAGGTTGTCGAGGTGGAAGTTGAGCATCCGGTGAGTATGTAGTCCATGGAGGCAATGGCGTGGAGTGCGATGAGGTTGGCGATGGTTGTGGCAAGTGCAATTCGAGGTCCAGTGGGTCTGTTGGTGAGGGTGCTGTGTAGGGTTGTTCTAGGGATGGTCTGGCTCTGAAATGGAGGTGTTCTGTGGTGGGCTGGGTGTCAATCATGCTGGAGGTTGTGATTCGGAGGGAGCTCTTGTGTGTGATGGCTAGTCCTCCTGCTGGTTGGTTGGGCCGTCCTTCTTCTGGATCGTGTACCCATCGGGGTTGGCGATGTCAGGGACAGAGGTGGGGTTTGTCCATGTTTCTGTGAGGAACGCGACATCTGGCGAAAGGGTGTCGAGGAGGTCTCAGGTCTCTACAGCATGTCTGTGTAGGGAGAGCACATTGAGAAGGATGCATCTCAGGGCTTCAGGGGTGCTGGAGACCAGCAAGGGGGCAGCGGCCATGGGGGTGCGGAGGGTGGTAATGGATTGTTGGCAATGTCGGCAGGAGAAATGACTGTGTGTGGTGTTTGGCATAGACAGCTGGCAGTTGTTGCTCCTTCCGGGGTTGAGTCAGAGGGGGCAGCTGAGTTACAGCGGTGGGTGGTCGGCAAACCAGGGTCCCTAGCCCTGGTCGCAGTCGGGTTGCGGACAGGCACAGACAGGCTTGCCTGTGGTGCGCCAGCGGCGTGGCCGCACATCGGCCACAACTAAATATAATATGTATATTGCAAGGTAGCATGCATGACCAAGAAACTGCTGTGTCTGACAGTGTCACACTTGTGTTGCAGCTGGGGAGGGATGAGAGAGAAGACACCAGTGAGGACTCACATCCTACATGTGATATGGGTCTGGGTGAAGATGTAGCATGTGGCAGGAAGGAGTCTGAAGCCAAAATGCCTCACCATGTCAAAGTCGGAGGATGTGAAACAGGGATCTGTCAAGGGATAGGTTGAAGTTCTTTCCTAACACAGAGCCTAGGAGTCAGGGATGGCTGGAGAATGGGGTGGATATGCCCAATTGTGTGGCTAACTTGGGTAGGTATATGTCCCCAAGTCCTGTGCTACTACCATGTGGGCTACAGTTAATCCCATAGCCATCACAATCTGACAGTCATGTCAGTGCTTTGGATATTATCACTCATACTGTTGGTATTGTAGGCACATGAGAGTCATTGTAGTAACTGGATACCATCAATGTGTGTCAGTAAGTTGAGTGCTTGGTCCAAAATTAGGATTGCTAGAGGAGACATATATATGTACTTATAAGGGGGCCTGAGTAAAAAAAGGAGTGAAAGTCTGCAGATGACCAACTCTGAAATTGCCTGAGTGTGAGTTTTAGCAATTTACCCAGTTTTACTGGGCACATACCAAAAGAGTTGCTGCACAGTGCTTACTGCCCACAAATATGGAGCCAAGTGTGTGTGCTATGAATTCACATGAGTGAACACAAGTAGGAAACTCTCACACATTTCTGCAATGTAGCAAGGTTGGAAGCTGTGTAGAGTTTTTAAGAATTTGTGTGAATAACTGAACCACTGGGCACATGCATGTATATAATGTACATGCAATACAGCACAACAAGACTTAGTACCATAGTGTATTGTGTGAAAGGCAGACTGCTGGAACATAACTAAGTCATGAACAAACCTACTTCACCCTCACACAAGCTGTGGGTTGAGTACTGGTCACAGGGAATGCAGACAGCCTAGGGACTAGCTGCAATGTGCACAGTAGATGTGCCAATATGTCAAAAACACAATAAATAGTAACTGTGTTGCAACAAGTCTCATGACAAAACAAGTCAGCCTTGTCACACATTGGTTGTTTCAACAATGTGGAGATACTTCCATCTGAAAGGCAACTACACTGCAGCTTGGCCTCTATACCTGTGAGAAACAGATGTCCAAACCATCAATTTTGACCAGACAGTGAATCAGTAGGACATCGGAATATCAATATGATTACTCATGTCACCATCTAACATAAATTTAGAACAACATATTTCTATTTCATTTCAGAGGCTGTACCAACATTCTAGAGCAGCTGCATGTCCTGGATGACGATCCTGCTGGCGATGACAGCCTGCAATTCCTCTAAGAAATCCTGCACTACATTTGGCCACCATCTCTAGTGGCAAGAAGGGCCAACAACGTCACAATGTCTCCATAGTCTGCCTTTCACCCAACAAACACCACCAGTCAGCCCACCCCCAGAGTTTGACTCCCAGAACCCCCAAGTTGAATTCCAGCGTTGTGTGGTAGGAGTCAAGTGGGAGCTGATAGATGCAGTGTGGGCAGAGATGTGGACCATGGTGGGCACCCTAGAGGGAGTCTTTAGGCGCTTCAGCCCCAATAAGAAGACCTCAGAGGCCATAAGAGGCACCTATCCTCCACTTCATGACTTGAAGCAGGCCCTGGCTGGCATTGCTGCTGTCGTGAGGCAGAGGCATGAACAACTGCCCCGACAAAGTGGCACCAATGACATTGCCAAGAAGCTGGGGGCAATCCAGAACATCCTGGAGTCCATGGAGAGGTACCATGACTCCTACATTGTAGCAGTGGTTGCCAGCACATTGACAACAACATGCTGTACCACAGACATGTAGACCCTTCTTACTGCTGTGCTGTCTTAATTTTTAGTGGAGAGAAACACTGGAGACAGGGTATCCACATTTTCATCTCCTGATGTGTGTTTGCCTCTGTTGCCTCTGGCACCAACAACATCCTCCTCATAGGAGTCATCACACACATCAGAGAATGATGATGTGCACCGCCCCTCTTTGCACTGAAAAACTGGCCGGTAGCTTTTCTCTGTGCCACATGGGCAATTTCTCTAATTAACTGTGCCTATGGCCATGCCTGTGCACATCTCAAAAGGTACTGTCCTCCTTTAGCTTTCTCACCTTTTGATCTTACACATTTATGAACTGTCAATGTCGCTTATCTTCCTTAAAGTCAATTTAGTCCCCTTCTCACTGGAACTCTGCTCTACTCCTCATGTCCCATGACATGTATCCCCATGGATTCTGTTGGGCATCTAAGAACTCACAAACTATGTTGGGGTTGTTGCCCCAAGGACTGCACGTAGCTCCTTGGTTCATGTACCAAAAAATTCACTAACCAGAACCAGCGTGTTGTCTGTCTGTTCATGGTTTGACTAAGCAGACCATGGTGGAGGTGCTGACCCTAAATATACTACCTACTATGTAGAATAAAATGAGTATTTAAAAACCCTGGGGTAGAGTTGCACAGGCAGGGTGAAATAGTATTTGTGATCCCTATGTGAATCTAAACTAGCAAATAGTTACCCAAGGTCACTTGCATGAAGTGTCACAATAAGCAATCATTCAATGGTTTGACTGAATGAAATTTCAGTCCAGGTGGGGGACACCTCCATGCATACTGGCCGGCAGAAAACACTGATGTGACAACCAAATGGTGCTACAGAGGATGTGTAAGTGGTTGCCATCAGTGTGACATACAACACTTCCACGTTTAGTCACAGTGGTTTGACTCATTCATCCATACAAAACATATAGTATCACACACACACACACACACACACAGTGCAACATTAGGCTAATACTTATTTTAGGCTGTGTTTACATTCACAGCAAGAGGGCCACTTACAGTGTACAATCATGTTTGAATATACCTTAAGTGACTCTATTGCTAACTTGAAATGATCTGCTCCTTAGGTGCTCCACCTAGCAACACACATATACATACACTGGCAGGGAATCCTACTGCATGTGCTGAACCCAACGTAAGCAGATGTCGCAGCTGCCATGAAGAAAATAGGTAGGCATTTGTGAAAGTGGAAAACAGATTTTATTTAACACACACTACTAATTCTAAAATCTAAAACCTACACTAAGTATACTAATCTACACCATGCCTAAACTAACTTATTCTAACTTACCTTCATTATCCTAACTTAAAACTAACCTAACCTACCTAACGTTAACTTGTCCTACTCTACACATATACCATAACATACAGGTTAAACATCAAAACCTACCTCCCTTAAAATGCATTTGCACTTGAGACTAACATAAGCTACATCTACACACAAAGGGGCTTACTTACAAGGCCCTTGCTCCACTTTTGCGTCACTTTTCCCATGTTAAAAATGAGGCAAAAGTGGCGCAAGGGACTTCTAAATCTGCAGCAAACTACCTAAACAATAAAACCTGAGAAATATTTTTTGGTTGCATTTTTATTTTTGTTTACTTATACACATAATAAACATTAACCCCTAACCAACTTAATAACATACGCACACATATCCCCACCTAAAAACAGATAAATATTAAATCTATAAAAACACTAAAACTAACCTAATCTAACCTGCCACTCTGCTAAGACCCATCTTAACCTATGCTAAAAGTCTAACTATTAAAACAAGCAAAAATAATTGGGGAGGGCCAGAAAGTTGGAGGGAAGGCCTAAATTAGATTCTCTATATGGTCCATAGTCTGCTGTAAGTTCCGCACGATTTGCATGAGGGTTGCCACCTGCAATTGTCCACATTGTCAACCATCACACATATTGGGGCATATTCACAAGGCAATATCGCCGTGTTAGCAGCACTTTTCTGCTGCTAAAGTGGCAATATTTTTATCGTACTATTCACAAGCTGTCGCTAACAGCCGTTAGCGACAGCTTTCATGTGAAAACTACCATTTTAAAGATCGCGATTTCTGTTAGTGATAATGATCACTAATTACATGCAAGGGAGGCGTTCCAATGCAAATTCCGCCGTTAACCCAACATCTCCATGTTCACAAGGGGATTCCTTAAGCCCAGAGGATCAAAAGAAGTGTCTCTAACTCCAACTAGGGGCAGTTTTTTTAGACCAGAAAATATCTGGTCTTAAAATGGAGATAACCTACAGGGCCTTATTTCTGCATGTTTTGTTGCTGGACTGCTCTGCAAGAAATGTTGCTGTGCTGCCTGCTACAAAATTACAGAGCTGGACTGGGTACCATCAATAAGATAGTGCGCATTCCTGGTCCTCACGCATGTAAAGTGTTGCAGTGCTGCAACAAGACAGCGTCACAACACTTTTCACTACCCCCTTCTTGCAACACCATGGATGCGCTGTATTCACTGGACATCTGACCAAAAAGACATGCCTAAACTGATGTGTGAATTGAACAAAAACTTTACTCTGTCAGGTAGAAAAACTCATTTCAGCCTGCAATATTGCTAGCAAATAGCGATTTATTCATTCAATTTGAAAATAATTTTTTACAAAAAGTTTTTCATTTTATATACAATACTACACCATTATTTCATACTAAAGCTCATTCAGCTAATCATCCATATCACACTCATGCAAGACCAAACATACATATGTACAAAAACCAAGGAATGACAAGGGAAAATTAAAGAATTACCATGGGGAAAAAACAAGAGGGGAGAACAAAGGTTGCTCAAAACATAGGGATCTGTAGTATACCATATATGTATATATACACCAAGAGATTAATCCTAATCAGCTTCAACGATGGAAAACAACGTATATACTCAAATTAACACCTACAGGTTGTTACTATTTAGATTTCTGATTATGGAGAGCAACACTTTGTACAAGGGCCTACGCGTTTCGAGTCCTATAAAGTGAGGGGACTCTCATCAGGGCCAAAGGAAAAATCTGGAAGAAAAAGATATATATCTCCATGTAAAAAATTTTAAGACCTTTAAGGAAATATTTGAGCAAAAACCAATTTCCTCTAACAGCTTACCCCACTGGTCTGCAAGGCCACTTAAAGGGTGTAGAAAGTATGGGCGCAGCTGGTGGTGCTCTGTTTATGGAATGGCCGGGTCACACTGAAAGGTAGGTAGCAAGCATTAGCCTCCAGTGTTCTCACTGTACCAAAATGTAGTGAGAAATATCTACAAGGAATAGTTCTTACCTCGCTCAATTAAAGTGGTTTCCCGGGGTCGAATGCGGAGTCGTTCTCCCCTTAATCGTCGACCAGGTGACTCAGACGAAGTCAAGGCTGGTGGCCTAAGAAGAAACCCAGGGAAGGGTCAGGGGCAGTGTCTTAACAACTGACACCCACCCAAAGGCATACTGTCGCCCAACAATCATGACAACATGGCCCGCTAGTTGGGCATTCAAAAACCGGTCGGTAAAAATCACCTGTGTTAGGACAGCACCCGGGCTCTGTTGAAGGGCGTCCCCACCGTATTTTTGAAGGGTTGTACTGATTCTGTACTTGACTCCTGTAACAGAGTCCAGGGCATTAGTATTTACAATTGCCGCGAGACACTTGTAGAAAATCAGACATTAGTCTCAGAATTAGGCTCACCAACTAGTGAAAGTATCCTCGTCTTGCTCGGCGTCTCTCCAAGCACTGCTCCCTCGCGCATGCGCCGTAAATCAGGGATCAGCTGGGAGCCGTCTACTGAAATAGCGGAGTCTGCCCGAGATACTGGTCTCTTGCGCGTGCGCACTAGAGTGAGTCCGGGGCTAATAATAGATACAGGAACATTTCGCTGGCAGTATACTTAACATTCAATGGACAAAATCGCCGTCCGTGGGAAAACTGATCTCTCGCACCTGCACACTAATAGGTGTCAGGGAAGGACCAGCTTTGGCACGACGAACTGAGCTGCCCCTGCGGGCAAGTCACTGGCGCATATGCTTACCATGAGCAAAATAGATGGTTAAAACCTCTAATTGCAGCCCATGATGGCGACAAGCCTAAGTAGAATGTGATCATATGCAATGCAAAATAGTTGCACAAGAAGGATGGATTCACTGGACAGCGCTCCATGATGCAAGTAATAACAGATACGTCTGGAATCCTGATGTATTTGTCTACGCTAAAGTAACGCATTGCTGCAGTTGTGTCACAACCATGACGCAACTCCAACAATGCTTGGGGCCAGCCTATCCCTATGGCTCTGCCTCACCCTCATGCCTGCCATCAGGCAGGTGGAAGGTACTGACGCAGTGCCATTCAAGAGGGGTGCCCGAATGTCTGCACTGTTGGAGAACCATCAATGGTGGTTGTGCGCAGCGGTGTCATCAGTTGGAAGCAGTGGCAGAGTGTTGGTGCAGAGAGGGTTGACGAGATGTTCTTCGGTGGCCATGATCCAGCTGCGAGGGGTTGTGATGATGGCGGTGGTGACCGGTAGGCAAGGTGAAGACGTGATGTACCTAATGATGGTCACTCCAGGAGAGTCCAGTGTTGTGGCTGAAAGTGAAGCTCCCGCTGGCAGAGGTGACATGCTTGACCATGTGTCCTGCTATGTGTCCTGTTGAGGTGAGTTACAGCTTAAGTCTGATGTTGGGGACCTTCCCCGAAAGGCGGTGGTGTTCTGCTCACTGGAGTTGTCCAGATAGAACCTGAGATAATCAAGTAGGATGTCGTCGGTGGATGGGAGACCCTGGGGTGCAAATAGGTCAACAATGGTATTTGAGAACCGGGGTCCAAGGGCCAGGGGGCCTGCACATGAGGGTGCCGCATTGGATGTACTTGGGCTTGGTACAGATATGGGAGTTGAGGTAGTCCATGGTCACACTTTGCTCATTAGGGTGTGTGGTCAGTGGGAGTGTGCCTCTGTAGGTGATGGCAATGCATTGGCCTTGAAGGTTGGGATGCTCCTTGCAGGTGATACTGCAGCCGTCAGTGATGGCGATAGCGATGTCCGGTCTGGAGCAGAGGTTGGTCCTGGCAGGCGAGGTGGCATCCAGGGTTGATGACAAGGAGGGTCCTGGCGTCGTAGTGGTGGAGTGTCTAATATAAAGGCTCCTTGGTGCTGAGTGTGGTGGTCCAGGGGCAGACGGATGCAGACAGGCCAGCCTATGGTTTGCATTTGGCACGGGAGACGTCCAGTACAACGCAGGCAGTACATCATTAACTACGTAACTCCAACAAAGCAGGTGCCCTTAGATTGCATTTGAGTACAACACATTGTGAGGTCAGTAATGGGGTAATGTTAAGTACTTTGTGTGGGATGGGTTTTGGATGTCGAATGTGAAATATGGGGTGTGATTTGGGGTAAAATGTGAAATTTGGGATGTGATTTGTGGTAAAATATGATATTTTGGGTGTGATTTGGGGTAAAATATGAAACTAGAGGTGTGCATTTGGGTCGATTTAGATATTTGGCTGTGTAATGGGGTCTCAAAAAGGAATTTCTGAGTTCACGGTTGGGATTGGGGTGCAAAGGTTAGTTTAGGGTTGCACTCAATTGAGTGGGAATAGTGATGTTCATGTCTCTGCAATGCAACGCCTTACCCACTGTTGCAATGTGCCTACTATTAGTATGCATTAGAATGGAATGCAATGTCATGTAATGCGTTGTAACTACGTATGACCTTTGGCACATGAGTGTTAGTCCCGCTGTGCATGTGCGCACAGCGGCCACATTAAGAAGTGCTGGAGGGTGTGGGACAGCTGTGAGGTGGTAAATGTCTGAAAGAATTCTGGATGGTGCCTGGACGCGGGGATGTGTGTGTGAGCGCATGTTGTAAATATTGTAATGAAGGAAGTCTTACCTCGAAGCCGAGCCCGTGCCTTCATAGCTCCTGCTCCCCTGCGTCTGCTTCCAGGAACGGGAATTCGGCACCAGGCTCCCTACCCTCAATCACAATGCTGCGATGCGGCAGTGTGATTGCTAATTTACAACGGTACAAGTCTTGCAGCCAGGTGCCGGAGGACTGGGAAATGAAAGCAGCCCTGGCAAATTTTGGCAGACAAGCTGCGTCTGGCGCATAGCGAGCGAGCACAGCGGGCATGCCCGACCACTACTAGGAGGGTCTGGGGGGATTCTTCCCTCAAGAAAATTTTGGAAAGAGACAGACAGAGCACTGAGATTGACAGCCAAATCAATCTGGAGAACACCATCTCAGGACTCGGGCCGCTCTCTGTGGCACGGCTGACGTCACCCGGTCCAACAGCAGGGATCATGTGATAGGCCTCAGCACAACAGTTAGTCACGGACCCACCTGTATCTCGGTGATGGAGCACTAAGTGACACAGACAGCAAGCAGCTGCAGCAGCGCCCTTATGGCTGCTCCTAGGCACTGGTCATTTAATTTGTGTTAACACTAACAAACAGTCTGGGGTAGCAAATGGCTGGTAAACAACTGTCTTTTGAATGATCTTTAAAGCCAGCGTGACTGGTGCGTCAGCAACTCATTCTAAAAAGCAGCTATCCACCTTAGACTTCGGTCCAGGCTGCCGGCTTTCTCAATGAGTCCTGGCAGGCTGACTCTTAGATTGCGGTACTACTTTTAGGCCCCGGCCTGGTTTTGCGACCGCACCGCATTGATTTTATTCAGGATTTATTTTGTGAGCACTGCACTGCTCTCACTCAGGAAATCCACTGCGCTGCGGTCGCGGAACTGGGCAGGGGCCTAAGTAACCACCACCAAACAGGCTTTTACTTTTTTTTATTCCAGTCCGGGTCGCAACACCCCCACCCCAGTCCCAGGTCCCAGACAGTGCCTCACCTGCGGGTGCCGGGCCGCAGAGACAAGGGGAAATAATTAAAGGAGTGCCTCCAGTCTCCGCTCCAGCCTCTCTTTCTCTGGAGTAGGGGCCGTGGCCTCCTCTCTCTGCCTCGCAGTCACGCGCACCAGACCACACCCTAAGGGTGAATGTTTACCGCGGTGGCAAAATTACATCACTGCGTGCTGCGCATCAATCATGGTGCGTGCAGGCAGCTACTCAGCCAGTGGCAGTGCGTGGATTTATAAAATAATAAATTTAGTCCTCCTCCTGGCAGTGGCTAGAAATAAAATTTAGGTGACATAACATGCAGCATCACGGACACGGACAGTACCTGCAGATGCTGCATTTTATGCAGATAAATGTGCTTGTTTGCTAGTCGGTCAAACGCCCCTCAGGGTCTAAATCGGCCTCGGCAACAAAACCGGCACCCTGTCACAAAACCAGCCCCACACCATCCAGCCTACCGGGGGATTGCCCGGCATTACCAGTCCAGCCCTGCCGGAGTGGTGAGCATTTTAACCATGCATGCTGTAATGGGGTATGGTCAAAAACCAACGCCTCCCCAGAGCAGGCATAACTAGGGGAAATGTTTACATTTCTCCTCGTTTTTCCTCATTCCACATTTGCTGCATTCTGCAGCACACATAGAACTGGGGATGCCTCTTGTAATTGTTTTTGTGCAGGAAAGTGTCCATTCCTGCACAGAAACAATGATGCCAACAACACAGACACCCTTGCACTATGGTGCAAGGGTGCCTGTGTTTGCGCAAGGCTACTTATTATGTGCCTGCGCTGGCTGAAAAGACAGGAATGTACTGTATCATGTCAAAAAAGTGGTTTCCTGCCCTTTTGAATTGGTGTAGGGCAGCGCTGCAAAATTACTTGCCCTACACCAGTTCTTAGTAAATAAGGCACATTTCTGTCACATATTCCGAGCAACATGTTATCATTCTCTGCCCATATTAAGTGTGAGAAGGAGACATTTTAGGTAATAATCATAATTTGGGTGTTGGGCAGGAGATGGGACATGTGCCATGAGCATCCACTTGATAGCTTGCACAGAATTTGCACTGCAGATTCTGAGGTATCTACCATGTGAGCCTACATACATTGGGATTAATTCCCCACAGCAATTTGTCCGTGACATTAGCTCATGCAACTTTGTCCTACTTTTCTTGTGATTCTACATGTAAAGCATATTTTGGCTGACTCATGATACCCCTTGCACATGTCACTGCAGATAATTTATGGGAACACTCACACTATTCACTGAGCACAGGAACCATCAGTTGGTATTCACTGGTTGCACTGGGTTCTCTGAAGGTCACAATCTCACCAATGGTGGATGAGTTTGGTCTAAGGGTGGGCGTAGTATGCGTAGTGGGGCTACGTGAAGTGGGCATGAAACTATGCCAACACCCATGCCCTTCGCGTAGCCCCACTACGCGCGGCCCGCCTCCCTCCTGCCCTCTTCTACATACCTAATTTCAGCAACAAAAATACTTGAAAAGTATATTAAAGGCACTTACCTGGTCCGCGGCGTCCTGGGGCTCCCGCTTCTCTTTCGCGCCGCGTCTTCCATCCAAATGCGCATGCGCGGCACTGTTGCCCCTACAGTCGAACGAGAGGCTCGCAGTACCCCTGATGCACCAGATTCATCATCATCTGTTTTGTTCTCTGATCAGGAAGTGCCTGGCCATGCTCGATACAACCTGCGGTCCAGAAGATAACGGGCTAGCCCAGGTGAATATGGTAGGAGGTAGGGAGAGACTTGAGTGATAGGGTACAGACTTGTTCCACGAATGTCTGTTAGATGCGCTTCTGGGTAAGGGTGGGCGCAAAATCCATTCCGCTCGTGGATTTTGCAGATTTTCGGCAATTTTGCGATCCGCGAACCAAGCGAAATTGCCGAAAAATCCGCAAATTTGCAGTAGATACTATCAACACAATGGCATCTTTGTGGATAAATATGCAGGCAGGATTCATTCTGGCATGATGCTCCTGTCACAAAAATTAAACCTCAACAGGAAGCACTTACAGATATAAATAAAGCAGGTGCCTTAGTTGAAGCTCAAATTCAGTAACGCATTATAATCAGCCCAAACAACTAGTGAGCACGGTCGAGGCTAGGCAGGTGTGCTTCCTCCCCATATCTACCGTCTACATTTAGATGTAATCCTTGATGGAGGTCTTTGCAACCACGAGTTTCTCTAGCGCAATCCCCCTGTACTTCCTGTGAACAGGAGGCTGCTTTCTTCTCATCTGGTGCTCTGATCGATCTCTGACGCTTTATAAACAAGAGGCATGTGAACTCGCATAGAAGCCCCGCTCGTTTGGCCCCACCACACACACACTAGGGTATCCAACTTCTTCACGACCTTTCCTCACTATCATGGACGGCTCACTCGAGGGACCTCGGCGCCTGTCGGCGCGGTGGCAAAGTTAAAGACACACGTGGTCATGCCGTCATGGTCACATTATGCAAAACAAGGATCACCGCTTAGATAAACGAAGTATGCCTGTTAGGAGAAATAAAAGAATGATAGATACTACCGATATAGATCAGACAGATACTCCTGAACAGCATTTTACCGACATTGTAAAAGGAGTGTTTCCCATCTGGGGGCCTATAATCACCAGCAAAGAAGTACGCCGTTTGTCCAGAGTAGTTGAAGGGGTAATTAACACCACTGCAGGAATATTGACTAATCTGACCGTAGAGCTACAAGTGACCAGACTCGTTTTGCTACAAAATCGTATGGTTTTAGACGTTATCTTGACTGATCAAGGAGGAGCAGGACTTGTGATCGGCAGTTCTTGCTGTGTTTATATCCCTGACTACACCTCATCCGTTCATTTGTCTATCCAGAAGCTACATCGTTTGGCTTCCAAAATACATGTAGAGACTGGTGCGTGGTCCCTCTCTGGTTGGTTCTGGGGTCTGTTGTTGTCTACTTGGGGATGGACAATTTTGATAGTGCTGGCAGGTAAAGCCGGTATCATAATCAGGTGTCGCCTTTGTGTACAATGTGGACCTGCATGTTGCTCTTATTGCGCAACTAAACTCACCTCCTTCTTGGCCGGTCCATCCCCAGCAGCAGTAAAGGCTCAGTTAGTTCAGCAGGAGCTCAATGATTTAATGCAGATTGATGAAGGAATATTTGAAGATTGAGCTGTTTTAGTTAGCTACATCATGCTAAAAGGGCCGTTCTGAGGGATAAAAAATAGATTTCCCGTACATAAGGAGTATCGGACCATATTATGTTAGCATGATGCATCTATATGTACCCTCTTTGCTTTATATATATATATATATATATATATATATATATGTATATATATATATATATATTGCTTTTGCAGGGACGACAGCATTTATTCACTTCTTGCGTTGACACTGCTAACATGGTAGGCCGAGAACCATACAGACGCCATTATCTGATCCAATGCTCAAACACGGGCTGTGATCACGTGTTAGTCTCTGGCAGTTGTCCAGCCCCAGTTCATCTGAATTTCTGGGAGCATCTGAACGTAGGCTGTTTACTCGACTGTCCTGAGACTCAAGGTCGCATCTGGCTTTGGGTGCGATAAGCGCATCCCTGGAGGTGCTGTGCCTACAGTCCCGGGCACCAAGACGAAAGGGAGTCACCCCTCCTGACCTTTCCAGTAATAAATAGTTAAGCTTTGAACTAATCATGTGTGCCATATATGGTCCTTTCCTGGAGCTCGAGGGCCAACTGGTGTTTTTCCTTTTACAGTGATCATATATGTTGAACTGAAAAGTATATAACCTCATGTTTGAATGCGAGCCAACAGTCTTCTCCGCGCACCTGATCGGTCAGGGTTGGAGAGGCTCCTCTATAGAGTATTTTTGCTTAATAAATGATTGAACTTTCTTCACTGCCAACTGACTGATTATTTGGTAATGGGATTGGGGCTATTGGTAGGTATAGCTCTTTTATGTTATTTTTATGGTACTTCAAGTGCTCAGTGTTGTGCTAATTGCACCAGTGGATGGGGCCCTCCTTGAATGAGGTAGGGAGTAGTGGAAGTCAGACGAGCATCTCCCTGGTAAGGAGGAAGGAGACCGCTCTGACAATGCAGCTGCGGGTCATGGAGGGGGAAGGCGGAGGAAGGCAGCGGAAGCAGCGCATGCATGTGAGGGATGTGGCCCAGGAGCTGAGGAGACTCTGCCCAGCCTCAGGAGGGGTGAGGCAGCCAACCTGATCCTGGACTTTGCACTACGGACACAGTGCAACTAGTAGCAGGCTTTGAAGCTGGCCTTCAGTCACTAAAACTGGCCTCACCTAGTAACACTTCACCTCACTTGATTTGTCATCATGCGGACTCGGGCTCCTCTTGCTTCTGCACACAAACACTTCAGCCCTATCATAGGGACTGCCTCAGACTTCCAAGATCCTGGATATTCAGTGGCAGCCTTCCATGAGAATGTGCCACAGCCCAGCCACTGTAAGCCCCTGGACTCCTGCAAACATGAATCCTGGCTGGTCTTGCCTTCAGTACTTGAAGCAAAACTCTCTCCTCCTTGCCATGGCATAGTGTGTAGTGCTGTGAGCACAATAACACACTAGACACTGCCCCCCAAGCAGTGATGACGAATGGGTACTGACAGTGGGATTTATTTATTTATTTTATTTATTTGCAATTTGTATTGCGCAAACTAAACCCGAAGGTGTCAAGGCGCCTATCAAAACAGATCAGAAAGTTTGCAGAGCACCACTACAGGTATGCACGTGTGAAAAGGTGGGTCTTCAGAGCAGATCTAAAAGCTTGTAGAGTGGGGCGGGACCTTACTTCCAAAGGGAGAGCATTCCACCATTTGGGGGCCAGATTAGAAAAGGCCTTGCCTCCCCATCTTGTTTTCCTAACACGCGGCACAGAACGAAGAAGCTTATGTGTGGAACGGAGATTCCTGCCAGGGTTGTACTGAGAAAGGATCAATCCAATGCCTGTAGGGCTGGTTTTGGCTAAGGCCTTGTACACCATACACATGGATTTAAAAAGGATACGATCCTCAACGGGGAGCCAGTGGAGCTGCTTCCGGGCTTCAGTGGCAGAGGCACGTTTGGGTAAGTCGAGAACAAATCTCGCAGCCGCTTTCTGGACCACCTGCAAGCGCTGTAGCTGACTCTTAATCAGTCCTGCATACAGCGCATTGCAATAGTCCAGACGGGAGCCCAGAAGTGCGACGGCAAGCTGCTTTTTTGCCTGGAGTGACAGATAGTGCCTGATTTTCCTTAGGATGTGGATAGTCCCCCAACAGGTCGATATAGTCCTGTTGACCTGTTGGCACATGCTAAGGTTGGGGTCAATCATAACCCCCAGATTTTTTGCTGAGGAGGTAGGATCGGGGCAATGAAAGCAGCCCTGGCAAATTTTGGCAGACAAGCTGCGTCTGGCGCATAGCGAGCGAGCACAGCGGGCATGCCCGACCACTACTAGGAGGGTCTGGGGGGATTCTTCCCTCAAGAAAATTTTGGAAAGAGACAGACAGAGCACTGAGATTGACAGCCAAATCAATCTGGAGAACACCATCTCAGGACTCGGGCCGCTCTCTGTGGCACGGCTGACGTCACCCGGTCCAACAGCAGGGATCATGTGATAGGCCTCAGCACAACAGTTAGTCACGGACCCACCTGTATCTCGGTGATGGAGCACTAAGTGACACAGACAGCAAGCAGCTGCAGCAGCGCCCTTATGGCTGCTCCTAGGCACTGGTCATTTAATTTGTGTTAACACTAACAAACAGTCTGGGGTAGCAAATGGCTGGTAAACAACTGTCTTTTGAATGATCTTTAAAGCCAGCGTGACTGGTGCGTCAGCAACTCATTCTAAAAAGCAGCTATCCACCTTAGACTTCGGTCCAGGCTGCCGGCTTTCTCAATGAGTCCTGGCAGGCTGACTCTTAGATTGCGGTACTACTTTTAGGCCCCGGCCTGGTTTTGCGACCGCACCGCATTGATTTTATTCAGGATTTATTTTGTGAGCACTGCACTGCTCTCACTCAGGAAATCCACTGCGCTGCGGTCGCGGAACTGGGCAGGGGCCTAAGTAACCACCACCAAACAGGCTTTTACTTTTTTTTATTCCAGTCCGGGTCGCAACACCCCCACCCCAGTCCCAGGTCCCAGACAGTGCCTCACCTGCGGGTGCCGGGCCGCAGAGACAAGGGGAAATAATTAAAGGAGTGCCTCCAGTCTCCGCTCCAGCCTCTCTTTCTCTGGAGTAGGGGCCGTGGCCTCCTCTCTCTGCCTCGCAGTCACGCGCACCAGACCACACCCTAAGGGTGAATGTTTACCGCGGTGGCAAAATTACATCACTGCGTGCTGCGCATCAATCATGGTGCGTGCAGGCAGCTACTCAGCCAGTGGCAGTGCGTGGATTTATAAAATAATAAATTTAGTCCTCCTCCTGGCAGTGGCTAGAAATAAAATTTAGGTGACATAACATGCAGCATCACGGACACGGACGGTACCTGCAGATGCTGCATTTTATGCAGATAAATGTGCTTGTTTGCTAGTCGGTCAAACGCCCCTCAGGGTCTAAATCGGCCTCGGCAACAAAACCGGCACCCTGTCACAAAACCAGCCCCACACCATCCAGCCTACCGGGGGATTGCCCGGCATTACCAGTCCAGCCCTGCCGGAGTGGTGAGCATTTTAACCATGCATGCTGTAATGGGGTAGGGTCAAAAACCAACGCCTCCCCAGAGCAGGCATAACTAGGGGAAATGTTTACATTTCTCCTCGTTTTTCCTCATTCCACATTTGCTGCATTCTGCAGCACACATAGAACTGGGGATGCCTCTTGTAATTGTTTTTGTGCAGGAAAGTGTCCATTCCTGCACAGAAACAATGATGCCAACAACACAGACACCCTTGCACTATGGTGCAAGGGTGCCTGTGTTTGCGCAAGGCTACTTATTATGTGCCTGCGCTGGCTGAAAAGACAGGAATGTACTGTATCATGTCAAAAAAGTGGTTTCCTGCCCTTTTGAATTGGTGTAGGGCAGCGCTGCAAAATTACTTGCCCTACACCAGTTCTTAGTAAATAAGGCACATTTCTGTCACATATTCCGAGCAACATGTTATCATTCTCTGCCCATATTAAGTGTGAGAAGGAGACATTTTAGGTAATAATCATAATTTGGGTGTTGGGCAGGAGATGGGACATGTGCCATGAGCATCCACTTGATAGCTTGCACAGAATTTGCACTGCAGATTCTGAGGTATCTACCATGTGAGCCTACATACATTGGGATTAATTCCCCACAGCAATTTGTCCGTGACATTAGCTCATGCAACTTTGTCCTACTTTTCTTGTGATTCTACATGTAAAGCATATTTTGGCTGACTCATGATACCCCTTGCACATGTCACTGCAGATAATTTATGGGAACACTCACACTATTCACTGAGCACAGGAACCATCAGTTGGTATTCACTGGTTGCACTGGGTTCTCTGAAGGTCACAATCTCACCAATGGTGGATGAGTTTGGTCTAAGGGTGGGCGTAGTATGCGTAGTGGGGCTACGTGAAGTGGGCATGAAACTATGCCAACACCCATGCCCTTCGCGTAGCCCCACTACGCGCGGCCCGCCTCCCTCCTGCCCTCTTCTACATACCTAATTTCAGCAACAAAAATACTTGAAAAGTATATTAAAGGCACTTACCTGGTCCGCGGCGTCCTGGGGCTCCCGCTTCTCTTTCGCGCCGCGTCTTCCATCCAAATGCGCATGCGCGGCACTGTTGCCCCTACAGTCGAACGAGAGGCTCGCAGTACCCCTGATGCACCAGATTCATCATCATCTGTTTTGTTCTCTGATCAGGAAGTGCCTGGCCATGCTCGATACAACCTGCGGTCCAGAAGATAACGGGCTAGCCCAGGTGAATATGGTAGGAGGTAGGGAGAGACTTGAGTGATAGGGTACAGACTTGTTCCACGAATGTCTGTTAGATGCGCTTCTGGGTAAGGGTGGGCGCAAAATCCATTCCGCTCGTGGATTTTGCAGATTTTCGGCAATTTTGCGATCCGCGAACCAAGCGAAATTGCCGAAAAATCCGCAAATTTGCAGTAGATACTATCAACACAATGGCATCTTCGTGGATAAATATGCAGGCAGGATTCATTCTGGCATGATGCTCCTGTCACAAAAATTAAACCTCAACAGGAAGCACTTACAGATATAAATAAAGCAGGTGCCTTAGTTGAAGCTCAAATTCAGTAACGCATTATAATCAGCCCAAACAACTAGTGAGCACGGTCGAGGCTAGGCAGGTGTGCTTCCTCCCCATATCTACCGTCTACATTTAGATGTAATCCTTGATGGAGGTCTTTGCAACCACGAGTTTCTCTAGCGCAATCCCCCTGTACTTCCTGTGAACAGGAGGCTGCTTTCTTCTCATCTGGTGCTCTGATCGATCTCTGACGCTTTATAAACAAGAGGCATGTGAACTCGCATAGAAGCCCCGCTCGTTTGGCCCCACCACACACACACTAGGGTATCCAACTTCTTCACGACCTTTCCTCACTATCATGGACGGCTCACTCGAGGGACCTCGGCGCCTGTCGGCGCGGTGGCAAAGTTAAAGACACACGTGGTCATGCCGTCATGGTCACATTATGCAAAACAAGGATCACCGCTTAGATAAACGAAGTATGCCTGTTAGGAGAAATAAAAGAATGATAGATACTACCGATATAGATCAGACAGATACTCCTGAACAGCATTTTACCGACATTGTAAAAGGAGTGTTTCCCATCTGGGGGCCTATAATCACCAGCAAAGAAGTACGCCGTTTGTCCAGAGTAGTTGAAGGGGTAATTAACACCACTGCAGGAATATTGACTAATCTGACCGTAGAGCTACAAGTGACCAGACTCGTTTTGCTACAAAATCGTATGGTTTTAGACGTTATCTTGACTGATCAAGGAGGAGCAGGACTTGTGATCGGCAGTTCTTGCTGTGTTTATATCCCTGACTACACCTCATCCGTTCATTTGTCTATCCAGAAGCTACATCGTTTGGCTTCCAAAATACATGTAGAGACTGGTGCGTGGTCCCTCTCTGGTTGGTTCTGGGGTCTGTTGTTGTCTACTTGGGGATGGACAATTTTGATAGTGCTGGCAGGTAAAGCCGGTATCATAATCAGGTGTCGCCTTTGTGTACAATGTGGACCTGCATGTTGCTCTTATTGCGCAACTAAACTCACCTCCTTCTTGGCCGGTCCATCCCCAGCAGCAGTAAAGGCTCAGTTAGTTCAGCAGGAGCTCAATGATTTAATGCAGATTGATGAAGGAATATTTGAAGATTGAGCTGTTTTAGTTAGCTACATCATGCTAAAAGGGCCGTTCTGAGGGATAAAAAATAGATTTCCCGTACATAAGGAGTATCGGACCATATTATGTTAGCATGATGCATCTATATGTACCCTCTTTGCTTTATATATATATATATATATATATATATATATATGTATATATATATATATATATATATTGCTTTTGCAGGGACGACAGCATTTATTCACTTCTTGCGTTGACACTGCTAACATGGTAGGCCGAGAACCATACAGACGCCATTATCTGATCCTATGCTCAAACACGGGCTGTGATCACGTGTTAGTCTCTGGCAGTTGTCCAGCCCCAGTTCATCTGAATTTCTGGGAGCATCTGAACGTAGGCTGTTTACTCGACTGTCCTGAGACTCAAGGTCGCATCTGGCTTTGGGTGCGATAAGCGCATCCCTGGAGGTGCTGTGCCTACAGTCCCGGGCACCAAGACGAAAGGGAGTCACCCCTCCTGACCTTTCCAGTAATAAATAGTTAAGCTTTGAACTAATCATGTGTGCCATATATGGTCCTTTCCTGGAGCTCGAGGGCCAACTGGTGTTTTTCCTTTTACAGTGATCATATATGTTGAACTGAAAAGTATATAACCTCATGTTTGAATGCGAGCCAACAGTCTTCTCCGCGCACCTGATCGGTCAGGGTTGGAGAGGCTCCTCTATAGAGTATTTTTGCTTAATAAATGATTGAACTTTCTTCACTGCCAACTGACTGATTATTTGGTAATGGGATTGGGGCTATTGGTAGGTATAGCTCTTTTATGTTATTTTTATGGTACTTCAAGTGCTCAGTGTTGTGCTAATTGCACCAGTGGATGGGGCCCTCCTTGAATGAGGTAGGGAGTAGTGGAAGTCAGACGAGCATCTCCCTGGTAAGGAGGAAGGAGACCGCTCTGACAATGCAGCTGCGGGTCATGGAGGGGGAAGGCGGAGGAAGGCAGCGGAAGCAGCGCATGCATGTGAGGGATGTGGCCCAGGAGCTGAGGAGACTCTGCCCAGCCTCAGGAGGGGTGAGGCAGCCAACCTGATCCTGGACTTTGCACTACGGACACAGTGCAACTAGTAGCAGGCTTTGAAGCTGGCCTTCAGTCACTAAAACTGGCCTCACCTAGTAACACTTCACCTCACTTGATTTGTCATCATGCGGACTCGGGCTCCTCTTGCTTCTGCACACAAACACTTCAGCCCTATCATAGGGACTGCCTCAGACTTCCAAGATCCTGGATATTCAGTGGCAGCCTTCCATGAGAATGTGCCACAGCCCAGCCACTGTAAGCCCCTGGACTCCTGCAAACATGAATCCTGGCTGGTCTTGCCTTCAGTACTTGAAGCAAAACTCTCTCCTCCTTGCCATGGCATAGTGTGTAGTGCTGTGAGCACAATAACACACTAGACACTGCCCCCCAAGCAGTGATGACGAATGGGTACTGACAGTGGGATTTATTTATTTATTTTATTTATTTGCAATTTGTATTGCGCAAACTAAACCCGAAGGTGTCAAGGCGCCTATCAAAACAGATCAGAAAGTTTGCAGAGCACCACTACAGGTATGCACGTGTGAAAAGGTGGGTCTTCAGAGCAGATCTAAAAGCTTGTAGAGTGGGGCGGGACCTTACTTCCAAAGGGAGAGCATTCCACCATTTGGGGGCCAGATTAGAAAAGGCCTTGCCTCCCCATCTTGTTTTCCTAACACGCGGCACAGAACGAAGAAGCTTATGTGTGGAACGGAGATTCCTGCCAGGGTTGTACTGAGAAAGGATCAATCCAATGCCTGTAGGGCTGGTTTTGGCTAAGGCCTTGTACACCATACACATGGATTTAAAAAGGATACGATCCTCAACGGGGAGCCAGTGGAGCTGCTTCCGGGCTTCAGTGGCAGAGGCACGTTTGGGTAAGTCGAGAACAAATCTCGCAGCCGCGTTCTGGACCACCTGCAAGCGCTGTAGCTGACTCTTAATCAGTCCTGCATACAGCGCATTGCAATAGTCCAGACGGGAGCCCAGAAGTGCGACGGCAAGCTGCTTTTTTGCCTGGAGTGACAGATAGTGCCTGATTTTCCTTAGGATGTGGATAGTCCCCCAACAGGTCGATATAGTCCTGTTGACCTGTTGGCACATGCTAAGGTTGGGGTCAATCATAACCCCCAGATTTTTTGCTGAGGAGGTAGGATCGGGGCAATGAAAGCAGCCCTGGCAAATTTTGGCAGACAAGCTGCGTCTGGCGCATAGCGAGCGAGCACAGCGGGCATGCCCGACCACTACTAGGAGGGTCTGGGGGGATTCTTCCCTCAAGAAAATTTTGGAAAGAGACAGACAGAGCACTGAGATTGACAGCCAAATCAATCTGGAGAACACCATCTCAGGACTCGGGCCGCTCTCTGTGGCACGGCTGACGTCACCCGGTCCAACAGCAGGGATCATGTGATAGGCCTCAGCACAACAGTTAGTCACGGACCCACCTGTATCTCGGTGATGGAGCACTAAGTGACACAGACAGCAAGCAGCTGCAGCAGCGCCCTTATGGCTGCTCCTAGGCACTGGTCATTTAATTTGTGTTAACACTAACAAACAGTCTGGGGTAGCAAATGGCTGGTAAACAACTGTCTTTTGAATGATCTTTAAAGCCAGCGTGACTGGTGCGTCAGCAACTCATTCTAAAAAGCAGCTATCCACCTTAGACTTCGGTCCAGGCTGCCGGCTTTCTCAATGAGTCCTGGCAGGCTGACTCTTAGATTGCGGTACTACTTTTAGGCCCCGGCCTGGTTTTGCGACCGCACCGCATTGATTTTATTCAGGATTTATTTTGTGAGCACTGCACTGCTCTCACTCAGGAAATCCACTGCGCTGCGGTCGCGGAACTGGGCAGGGGCCTAAGTAACCACCACCAAACAGGCTTTTACTTTTTTTTATTCCAGTCCGGGTCGCAACACCCCCACCCCAGTCCCAGGTCCCAGACAGTGCCTCACCTGCGGGTGCCGGGCCGCAGAGACAAGGGGAAATAATTAAAGGAGTGCCTCCAGTCTCCGCTCCAGCCTCTCTTTCTCTGGAGTAGGGGCCGTGGCCTCCTCTCTCTGCCTCGCAGTCACGCGCACCAGACCACACCCTAAGGGTGAATGTTTACCGCGGTGGCAAAATTACATCACTGCGTGCTGCGCATCAATCATGGTGCGTGCAGGCAGCTACTCAGCCAGTGGCAGTGCGTGGATTTATAAAATAATAAATTTAGTCCTCCTCCTGGCAGTGGCTAGAAATAAAATTTAGGTGACATAACATGCAGCATCACGGACACGGACGGTACCTGCAGATGCTGCATTTTATGCAGATAAATGTGCTTGTTTGCTAGTCGGTCAAACGCCCCTCAGGGTCTAAATCGGCCTCGGCAACAAAACCGGCACCCTGTCACAAAACCAGCCCCACACCATCCAGCCTACCGGGGGATTGCCCGGCATTACCAGTCCAGCCCTGCCGGAGTGGTGAGCATTTTAACCATGCATGCTGTAATGGGGTAGGGTCAAAAACCAACGCCTCCCCAGAGCAGGCATAACTAGGGGAAATGTTTACATTTCTCCTCGTTTTTCCTCATTCCACATTTGCTGCATTCTGCAGCACACATAGAACTGGGGATGCCTCTTGTAATTGTTTTTGTGCAGGAAAGTGTCCATTCCTGCACAGAAACAATGATGCCAACAACACAGACACCCTTGCACTATGGTGCAAGGGTGCCTGTGTTTGCGCAAGGCTACTTATTATGTGCCTGCGCTGGCTGAAAAGACAGGAATGTACTGTATCATGTCAAAAAAGTGGTTTCCTGCCCTTTTGAATTGGTGTAGGGCAGCGCTGCAAAATTACTTGCCCTACACCAGTTCTTAGTAAATAAGGCACATTTCTGTCACATATTCCGAGCAACATGTTATCATTCTCTGCCCATATTAAGTGTGAGAAGGAGACATTTTAGGTAATAATCATAATTTGGGTGTTGGGCAGGAGATGGGACATGTGCCATGAGCATCCACTTGATAGCTTGCACAGAATTTGCACTGCAGATTCTGAGGTATCTACCATGTGAGCCTACATACATTGGGATTAATTCCCCACAGCAATTTGTCCGTGACATTAGCTCATGCAACTTTGTCCTACTTTTCTTGTGATTCTACATGTAAAGCATATTTTGGCTGACTCATGATACCCCTTGCACATGTCACTGCAGATAATTTATGGGAACACTCACACTATTCACTGAGCACAGGAACCATCAGTTGGTATTCACTGGTTGCACTGGGTTCTCTGAAGGTCACAATCTCACCAATGGTGGATGAGTTTGGTCTAAGGGTGGGCGTAGTATGCGTAGTGGGGCTACGTGAAGTGGGCATGAAACTATGCCAACACCCATGCCCTTCGCGTAGCCCCACTACGCGCGGCCCGCCTCCCTCCTGCCCTCTTCTACATACCTAATTTCAGCAACAAAAATACTTGAAAAGTATATTAAAGGCACTTACCTGGTCCGCGGCGTCCTGGGGCTCCCGCTTCTCTTTCGCGCCGCGTCTTCCATCCAAATGCGCATGCGCGGCACTGTTGCCCCTACAGTCGAACGAGAGGCTCGCAGTACCCCTGATGCACCAGATTCATCATCATCTGTTTTGTTCTCTGATCAGGAAGTGCCTGGCCATGCTCGATACAACCTGCGGTCCAGAAGATAACGGGCTAGCCCAGGTGAATATGGTAGGAGGTAGGGAGAGACTTGAGTGATAGGGTACAGACTTGTTCCACGAATGTCTGTTAGATGCGCTTCTGGGTAAGGGTGGGCGCAAAATCCATTCCGCTCGTGGATTTTGCAGATTTTCGGCAATTTTGCGATCCGCGAACCAAGCGAAATTGCCGAAAAATCCGCAAATTTGCAGTAGATACTATCAACACAATGGCATCTTTGTGGATAAATATGCAGGCAGGATTCATTCTGGCATGATGCTCCTGTCACAAAAATTAAACCTCAACAGGAAGCACTTACAGATATAAATAAAGCAGGTGCCTTAGTTGAAGCTCAAATTCAGTAACGCATTATAATCAGCCCAAACAACTAGTGAGCACGGTCGAGGCTAGGCAGGTGTGCTTCCTCCCCATATCTACCGTCTACATTTAGATGTAATCCTTGATGGAGGTCTTTGCAACCACGAGTTTCTCTAGCGCAATCCCCCTGTACTTCCTGTGAACAGGAGGCTGCTTTCTTCTCATCTGGTGCTCTGATCGATCTCTGACGCTTTATAAACAAGAGGCATGTGAACTCGCATAGAAGCCCCGCTCGTTTGGCCCCACCACACACACACTAGGGTATCCAACTTCTTCACGACCTTTCCTCACTATCATGGACGGCTCACTCGAGGGACCTCGGCGCCTGTCGGCGCGGTGGCAAAGTTAAAGACACACGTGGTCATGCCGTCATGGTCACATTATGCAAAACAAGGATCACCGCTTAGATAAACGAAGTATGCCTGTTAGGAGAAATAAAAGAATGATAGATACTACCGATATAGATCAGACAGATACTCCTGAACAGCATTTTACCGACATTGTAAAAGGAGTGTTTCCCATCTGGGGGCCTATAATCACCAGCAAAGAAGTACGCCGTTTGTCCAGAGTAGTTGAAGGGGTAATTAACACCACTGCAGGAATATTGACTAATCTGACCGTAGAGCTACAAGTGACCAGACTCGTTTTGCTACAAAATCGTATGGTTTTAGACGTTATCTTGACTGATCAAGGAGGAGCAGGACTTGTGATCGGCAGTTCTTGCTGTGTTTATATCCCTGACTACACCTCATCCGTTCATTTGTCTATCCAGAAGCTACATCGTTTGGCTTCCAAAATACATGTAGAGACTGGTGCGTGGTCCCTCTCTGGTTGGTTCTGGGGTCTGTTGTTGTCTACTTGGGGATGGACAATTTTGATAGTGCTGGCAGGTAAAGCCGGTATCATAATCAGGTGTCGCCTTTGTGTACAATGTGGACCTGCATGTTGCTCTTATTGCGCAACTAAACTCACCTCCTTCTTGGCCGGTCCATCCCCAGCAGCAGTAAAGGCTCAGTTAGTTCAGCAGGAGCTCAATGATTTAATGCAGATTGATGAAGGAATATTTGAAGATTGAGCTGTTTTAGTTAGCTACATCATGCTAAAAGGGCCGTTCTGAGGGATAAAAAATAGATTTCCCGTACATAAGGAGTATCGGACCATATTATGTTAGCATGATGCATCTATATGTACCCTCTTTGCTTTATATATATATATATATATATATATATATATATATATATGTATATATATATATATATATATATTGCTTTTGCAGGGACGACAGCATTTATTCACTTCTTGCGTTGACACTGCTAACATGGTAGGCCGAGAACCATACAGACGCCATTATCTGATCCTATGCTCAAACACGGGCTGTGATCACGTGTTAGTCTCTGGCAGTTGTCCAGCCCCAGTTCATCTGAATTTCTGGGAGCATCTGAACGTAGGCTGTTTACTCGACTGTCCTGAGACTCAAGGTCGCATCTGGCTTTGGGTGCGATAAGCGCATCCCTGGAGGTGCTGTGCCTACAGTCCCGGGCACCAAGACGAAAGGGAGTCACCCCTCCTGACCTTTCCAGTAATAAATAGTTAAGCTTTGAACTAATCATGTGTGCCATATATGGTCCTTTCCTGGAGCTCGAGGGCCAACTGGTGTTTTTCCTTTTACAGTGATCATATATGTTGAACTGAAAAGTATATAACCTCATGTTTGAATGCGAGCCAACAGTCTTCTCCGCGCACCTGATCGGTCAGGGTTGGAGAGGCTCCTCTATAGAGTATTTTTGCTTAATAAATGATTGAACTTTCTTCACTGCCAACTGACTGATTATTTGGTAATGGGATTGGGGCTATTGGTAGGTATAGCTCTTTTATGTTATTTTTATGGTACTTCAAGTGCTCAGTGTTGTGCTAATTGCACCAGTGGATGGGGCCCTCCTTGAATGAGGTAGGGAGTAGTGGAAGTCAGACGAGCATCTCCCTGGTAAGGAGGAAGGAGACCGCTCTGACAATGCAGCTGCGGGTCATGGAGGGGGAAGGCGGAGGAAGGCAGCGGAAGCAGCGCATGCATGTGAGGGATGTGGCCCAGGAGCTGAGGAGACTCTGCCCAGCCTCAGGAGGGGTGAGGCAGCCAACCTGATCCTGGACTTTGCACTACGGACACAGTGCAACTAGTAGCAGGCTTTGAAGCTGGCCTTCAGTCACTAAAACTGGCCTCACCTAGTAACACTTCACCTCACTTGATTTGTCATCATGCGGACTCGGGCTCCTCTTGCTTCTGCACACAAACACTTCAGCCCTATCATAGGGACTGCCTCAGACTTCCAAGATCCTGGATATTCAGTGGCAGCCTTCCATGAGAATGTGCCACAGCCCAGCCACTGTAAGCCCCTGGACTCCTGCAAACATGAATCCTGGCTGGTCTTGCCTTCAGTACTTGAAGCAAAACTCTCTCCTCCTTGCCATGGCATAGTGTGTAGTGCTGTGAGCACAATAACACACTAGACACTGCCCCCCAAGCAGTGATGACGAATGGGTACTGACAGTGGGATTTATTTATTTATTTTATTTATTTGCAATTTGTATTGCGCAAACTAAACCCGAAGGTGTCAAGGCGCCTATCAAAACAGATCAGAAAGTTTGCAGAGCACCACTACAGGTATGCACGTGTGAAAAGGTGGGTCTTCAGAGCAGATCTAAAAGCTTGTAGAGTGGGGCGGGACCTTACTTCCAAAGGGAGAGCATTCCACCATTTGGGGGCCAGATTAGAAAAGGCCTTGCCTCCCCATCTTGTTTTCCTAACACGCGGCACAGAACGAAGAAGCTTATGTGTGGAACGGAGATTCCTGCCAGGGTTGTACTGAGAAAGGATCAATCCAATGCCTGTAGGGCTGGTTTTGGCTAAGGCCTTGTACACCATACACATGGATTTAAAAAGGATACGATCCTCAACGGGGAGCCAGTGGATCTGCTTCCGGGCTTCAGTGGCAGAGGCACGTTTGGGTAAGTCGAGAACAAATCTCGCAGCCGCGTTCTGGACCACCTGCAAGCGCTGTAGCTGACTCTTAATCAGTCCTGCATACAGCGCATTGCAATAGTCCAGACGGGAGCCCAGAAGTGCGACGGCAAGCTGCTTTTTTGCCTGGAGTGACAGATAGTGCCTGATTTTCCTTAGGATGTGGATAGTCCCCCAACAGGTCGATATAGTCCTGTTGACCTGTTGGCACATGCTAAGGTTGGGGTCAATCATAACCCCCAGATTTTTTGCTGAGGAGGTAGGATCGGGGCAGACGCCCAGCGAGTTCGGCCACCACTCATCAGACTAGATCTTTTCCTTTCCTCCAAATACCATCACCTCCGTCTTCTCCCCATTCAGTTTCAGTGAATTGTGGATCATCCACTGGCCGACTGCCTCCATACAAGATCTAAAATTGGCTGCAGTCGACGTGACTGACTGGGAGAGAGAGACTAGGATCTGGGTGTCGTCCGCATAGGAAACTACCTCCATCCCAAAAGATCTAATAAGTCTGGCAAGGGGGGTCACATAGATATTAAAAAGGGTAGGACTAAGCGCTGACCCTTGAGGGACCCCACATTGCACAGACAGGGATGGAGATAGAAACGATCCCAGCATCACCCTTTGCTCTCTATGGTCGAGAAAAGAGGAAAGGAGTCCCAGGGCCGACCCGCGAACCCCAATCTCCCTCAGTCGAGATGTTAACACCGAGGGGGATAGGGTATCGAAGGCAGCCGTGAGATCAAGAAGGATCAGGAGGGAGGTCTGTCCCTCATCAACCCTAGTGCGGATGTTGTCAAGCACTATGGTGAGGGCAGACTCGGTGCTATGTTCCCTCCTGAATCCATGCTGGGAAAGATCCAAACAACCCGAGCTCTCCACAAATGCAGCCAGATGTTTATTAAGATGGGCTTCTAACATCTTCGCGGGAGCCGGGAGCAGTTACTCTGCGTCAGCAGGGTTTCTGATGGCAAGGTAAAA
This sequence comes from Lissotriton helveticus, assembly GCF_964261635.1. Classification (NCBI taxonomy): domain Eukaryota; kingdom Metazoa; phylum Chordata; class Amphibia; order Caudata; family Salamandridae; genus Lissotriton; species Lissotriton helveticus. The sequence goes on along the minus strand of NC_136059.1, from coordinate 748,162,965 downwards.
GAAAAGTTTGCTCCTAAATACTTGCAAGTTGAGCCTGAGCCCCCTGTGGCAACATGGGCCACTGTAACCATCCATGGTGGAGGAAATGTAGGCATTTGCATTTAATGAAATAAACAACAGAAAATGTAGATGATGATATCCCCTGGACCGACCTTTGCATAGACGGAACCTCCCCCCAGTTTGTAGCTCTCTAGCACACAGTAACAAAAATGTCCTCGCAATGTTAGCATCACCAGTCAGGCACCAGTGACAACTGCGCCCACCTCCCCTCCTTGCATTAATGCATGCAGTGTACGAATCAGGGCTCCTCCGAGACTTATCTATTGCTCTGGGCCCACCAACTGGCAAGGTTATAAGGATCCTGGCTGCTCCACCTCACTGGCCTGGCTTGGTATTGTGTCACAGCAGGATCTTCTCGCACCCTCCTTTCAGTGTCGCTAGGAGTGCAGTGGCACCTACAGCTTCTAAGCGCTGACATGCACTTTTTATTGGCAACAGGGTGGCCATCTGCCCAGAGCTGCAGTGGGAGCAGTGGGCTCCTTTGTGGCTATGTTCGAAGGCCCGGGAAGAGCAGGCCCCACCTAGCACCTACAAGGATCGTACAGGCTCTTTAGACATGAAAGGGCGAGCTATAATATTCTGTCTTCTTTGGGTCAAGAAGGACGTGATGCGCAACATATAATTTCCTTGCTGATTTTAACGTGGCTGCAGGGGTGTGAGGCAATTGTGTTTTTGTCTTCTTAATGCACCGATAAGCTATGCTCCACCAGTGGTTGCTGGAGTTTTGTGAACTCTGTGTCCGATGGGGATTTGCGAATGCTCCAGGAACTCCATAGGCAGAGCGGAGTTTACCACCCAGTTAATATTTACATAATACAAGGAACATCATGCAAGATGTGCAAGGGTGCCAGGCTTTGATGGCTATGTGACCAGTTCAGTTTGATTGACCACACTCTGCATAGTATGACAATGCTGGGGCATTCTCAAGTCATTATGTGTTCTTTATAATGCTACACACATCAGACAGTTCCCATGCTTCTTTGTCTTCTTAGATGTGACCGTAGAGACTCATAAAGGCATGATTGTCATTTTTTGTAATATAGATGTACGTGTGACCATTTTGGGGGTAACCAAATACCCCATCCAGCCTGTGGCCTGATGATATGTGAGTGTCTCCCTTGACCTGCATGGTATGTTTTGGCTATCATAATGCCCCTGTGAACATCCACTGTGACATGTTCAGTGTAATTAATGGAGTTAGCCTGTATAATGAAAGGATGTAAACAGTTTAAAGTATTGTGCAAAAGCCACAGCGCTGCTAGCTCAAGGTATATAGGTACTTACAGGTAGCCCCACCAACTTTTTTTCCCAAGTGATCCATAAGATCTTACTCCCAGCTGGAGACATCTGCCCACTGGTGCTTGAGTTGGTGGATGATCTGCTGGACACCAAATATTTGACTCATCTGGAATTGCACCATCTCCCACTGGTGCCGCTTCTAAATGGCTGGGTGCACTTGGCTAACCCTGCATCCATTTCTGACCATATTGGGCAGGTACTTGTCTAACAGCCACAGCAAGCCCACAACCTCCTCAGCCATTAGCTTTTTGGCCCTGCCAGACAGCTCACTACCTCCACTAGCCACACTAACCAAACAAAATACACTATCTATTCCCCCTACCCCTATAACTATAACCCCTATTTAAACAAGCAACCCAAAATACAGTACACAACATTAACCAAAATGCAATTACAAGACACAAAATGACAGTTTTGGGATACAACAGGGACAGCACAGACACCAACGAGACCAAGAAACAGCACCAAATTCTTCAGTAACCAACAAACACCTCCATCAGTCAGCACAGATAAAAAGACTGTAATTGAAAGGAACTTCACATTCCCTGGTTAGCAGCATGGCTGGACCATTATATCATTTCATGTGTGGGTGTGTCACGTTTCCAGAAGTGTATCACTTTTCTTTTTAGTTTTATATAGCGCAGACTAGACCTGAAGATATCAAGCATCAGAGCGCTTTACAAGACCACCAGTTTCATTACAGATGAACACATTACATTTTGTTAGGCATGGCGGGATTAAGTGATTTGCCAGAATCACAGGATGCTAAGTGTCGTTGCCAAGACTCTAACCAAGTTGCCCAGCTTTGAGGTCCATCGCTCTAGCCGTTAAACTTCATCCCACTACATCTTCTTTTTTTCTGATGCTTCGCTAGACAAATAGCCAAGACACAAGTTAAACAGTGCCCAATGCATTGTTTCTGATGCTTTGTTGTTGATCACATTTTCTGCTCCAGTGTCAATTTTCCTTCAAGAGGCATCATGTTCACTACTAAAAAGCCTCCTTTACTAGAAACGTGTAAGTCTTTCTTACTCAAACATCACTTTTTGTGCTACAGCGTCACTTTTCTTACAAATGGTTCACATTTACGACTAAAATGTCACCTTTCCTAGAAAAGAACAATGGATTTAAGCCAGATCTTTTGACTGGTGGGGGGAACGTTTGCATTGTCATCATTCCGTCCATCATTTGTTTGCTGTAATACTTTTCACTCTAAGTGGGATGGGTATGGCCTGACGTGGGTCCGTTGCTCACTGTGCCACTGGATTCAAACTAGACTGGCTGAAGAAGGGTGACATACCCTGAAACCGGTCCGAGGATGCTTGTTTCCGTTCCAGGGAGGACCTGGTCTGGCAGTTCAGTCTGGACTGTTCCCATAGGGCACAGGGTCAAGACTGATTTGCATATGACTGGGTCCAAACTGGGGTGGTGTAGTGGACAGAGGAACGACAGAAGAACGATGGATTTAGCCAAGATCTTTTGACTGGGGGAGAATGTTTGCATTATCAGCACTCTATCCATCATTTGTTTGCTGTAATACTTTTCACCCTAAGTGGAATGGGTATGCCCAGACGTGGGTCCGTTGCTCACTGTGCGACTGGATTCAAGCTAGCCTGGCTAAAGAAGGGTGACATACCCTGAAACCAGTCCCAGGATGCTTGTTTCCAGTCCAGGGAGAACCTGGCCTGGCAGTTCGGTCTGGACTGTTCCCATGTGGTACAGGGTCAAGACTGATTTGCAAATGGCTGGGTCCAAACTGGGGTGGCGTAGTGGGCAGAAGAAGGATGCATTTAACCCAGATCTTTTGACTCGGGGAGAATGTTTGCATTGTCAGCATTCCGTCCATCATTTGTTTGCTTTAACACTTTTCACCCTAAGTAGGATGGGTATGCCCAGACGTGGGTCCCTTGCTCACTGTGCCACTGGATTTAAGCTAGCCTGGCTGAAGAAGGGTGATATACCCTGAAACCGGTCCCAGGATGCTTATTTCCATTCCAGGGAGGACCTGGCCTGGCAGTTCTGTCTGGACTGTTCCCATGGGGCACAGGGTCAAGACTGATTTGCATATGGCTGGGTCCAAACTGGGTGGCGTAGTGGGCAGAAGAACAATGAATTTAACCCAGATCTTTTGACTGGGGGAGTATGTTTGCATTGTCAGCATTCTGTCCATCATTTGTTTGCTGTAACACTTTTCGCCCTAATTGTGATGGGTATGCCCAGATGTGGATCCCTTGCTCACTGTGCCACTGGATTCAAGCTAGCCTGGCTGAAGAAGGGTGACATACACTGAAACCGGTCCCAGGATGATTGTTTTCGGTCCAGGGAGGACCTGGCTTGGCAGTTAAGTCTGGACTGTTCCCATGGGGCACAGAGTCAAGACTGATTTGCATATGGCTGGGTCCAAACTGGGGTGCCGTGGTGGGCAGAAGAACGATGGATTTAGCCCAGATCTTTTGACTGGGGAGAATGTTTGCATTGTCAGCATTCTGTCCATCATTTTTTTGCTGTAACACTTTTCGCCCTATGTGTGATGGGTATGCCCAGACGTGAGCCCCTTGCTTGCTGAGCGACTGGATTCAAGCTATCCTGGCTGAAAAATGGTGACATACCCTGAAACAGGTCCCAGCATGCTTGTTTCTGGTCCAAGGAGGACCTGGCCTGGCAGTTCAGTCTGGACTGTTCCCATGGGGCACAGGGTTAAGACTGATTTGCATATGGCTGGGTTTAAACTGGGGTGGCGTAGTGGGCAGAAGAACAATGGATTTAACCCAGATATTTTGACTGGGGAGAATGTTTGCATTGTCAGCATGCCGTCCATCATTTGTTTGCTGTAACACTTTTCGCCCTCAGTGGGAAGGGTGTGCCCAGGCGTGGGACCTTTTCTCACTGTGCCACTGGATTCAAGCTAGCCTGGTTGAAGAATGGTGACATACCCTGAAACTGATCCCAGGATTCTTGCTTCCAATCCAGGGAGTAGCTGGTGTAAGCCTTTCCTAGAAAAGTGTCACCTTTCCTACTAGAGTGTCACATTTCCTACTAAAGTGTGGTCTTTTACTGATGCATCGCTAAGGAAATAGGAAAAGCAGAAGTTACACAGAACACATGACAGTGAACAGTGCATTGTTTCTGACGTTTTGACATTGATGCCTGCCTTCCGACCTGATTGTAAACTTTTGAGGGCTACTTCTAGTTGATGAGATGTGTGTAAGTTGATGTTTACTGGATCTGGGACATATATGTAAAGACAACTAATGGTTTCAAGCATTTTTTGTCATGTTGAACCCTTAGAACATGTTGGTATGTCCATTCACGAACATGTGGATCAAGTGAAGAAATGTTGCACAATGTGTGTGTCTGCAATTGCCATCCGTAGTGTTTTGGATGTCTCCACCATCAGCATCTTCCTCTCTCTCCTTCTCCTCCTCCATCGGGTCCTGCTGTAAATGGTCCCCGTCCCATGGGACATTGGTTCACTCACATATATTATGCAGTATGGCACACACTAGTATTATTTTGCTCACCATATTGGGAATGGGGCAATCTACCCCATGAAATATCCAGACAGCAAAAACTCACCTTGAGCAGGCAAAAGGTGCGCTCAACAATATTTGGTGTCTCGCTGAGTGCCTGCTTATAGACCTTCTCTGGCTCAGTCTAGGGTTGTGCGAATTGAGTCATTACCCATGGCTAAAGTCCATATCCCTGGTCAGCTGAAAGTGAAAATAAATAACCACTGTCAAGACTTTTGGTAAGTATTACAGATACATGCCAAACCAAGTGTGGTATGTATACTTACACTGTCATACATATTCCAAACATTGGTTTCACAATATGTGTTAGCCATACAATTTTTCATAGGATAACACATATCTCCTCCATTACTCTGGTTAATAGCAAATACAGAGCATGGGCTGATACATTGTACACTTCTACATCCTGACTGTTACATTGATCCAGAAGTTTCTGTGATGTCTGTTTGGAGGTTCTCCTGACTATTCTATGATATGTGCTCCCTCTACATGTGTGAAGTGGCTGATTGGGGATAAAGAATTTGGGTAGTTGATTCTCCCTAGGCAGGCAGTGACATAGCAGACATGACTTACACTTATGCATATGTAAAGCCACAGATCTTGGTGGTGGGACACATGACAAGTCTGATAAACCATTGGAGTGGCAGGTAGACACCTCCACAACCCCCATGGAACTCCTCCCTTGCACACAGTGATGCTACACAGCATTTGGCCCAGCAATGCACTGATCTGTATCCTTCCACCATTGAACGTCCACCATAGTGGATTTGCATGTCTTGACATGTGTAACCTATGGTTTTGGATGACACATGTAACATGATGCATGGTGCATGCATGAGGCACACCCCTCATATGTACGTCTCTATCAACATCAACAGGTACAGAGCTGGGTACTATGTCATCCATTCCTAGCTGCTAGTGTGTATTTGGCATTTAGGCTTTGCTTATCACAAGTAATCCATTCCCATATTTTCCATTCTGGAAGTGGTCATTTATGATGGAGTGCCTAAATATGTATGTGTCATGCACACTCCTGGGGTATTTGATCAGCACTTTAATGAACAGGCCCCAATAGTCCATGATGGCCTGGACATTTATTGAGTAGATTTGCTTCTGGTTCCTGTAGGGATGGGATGTGGCTGGTGGAGAAACCAGTTGCATATCTGCACAGTCCATGGCACAAGGATGTGTGGGAACCCAGCAATGGCATACAACCCTATTTTGGTCTCCAACTGTAGTTTGTGGGCATTTGGGAAGAGGAGGTAGCGGGAGTCAAACAGATGATGGCATCCAGGATGGAGGGAAGGAATATGAAGAAAGATGGCTGGGAACTTCTGGCCACTCTGCGGGGCTTTTATCTGGAAGAACATTGATGCCAGCATGTGTTGTACCGCTATGAGCTTTACCTTTGGAGGGATGTTGGGAGACCTGCAGCTGTTAGCTGGAGCCTTGGTGCCATCAAGTATTGCAGCTCTACAATGGACTTCCTCCTCAGCTGATAACATTGATATCCATTTCCTCCCTGAGTTCAATTAGGGTAGTCCACTGGCAATAAATAATTTTTCTTCTCCTGTACTGCCTAAGCATGGGCCAAAAATCCGTTCCGCTCGCGAAATTTGCGGATTTTCGGCAATTTTGCGATCCGCGAAACTCGTGAAATTGCCTAAAAATTCGCACATTCGCTCGCGGGCGTATTTTTACATTTTTTTTGATGGCCAGCTCACTCAAGGGACCAAAGTTACAGGCACACACAGTCACCGGAGGCAAATCTTCTGGCCCTTTACGCAGCTGCAGTGTAGGAAAAGCACTATACATTTACCCAACGAGGTAGCACTTACTGATTAGACAGTAGAAAGTACTCCAGTTGAATAGAGGTATGGCACAACCGGTGGCATCATCGTGGATAAATATGCAGGCAGGATTCATTCTGGCACGATGCTTCTGTCACAAAAATCATACCTCAACAGGAAGCCCTTACAGATATAAGCAGGTGCCCGAGTTGAAGCTCTAATTCAGTCGCACATTATAATCAGCCCAAACAACTAGTGAGCACGGTCCAGGTGTGCTTCCTCCCCGTATCTACCCCCTACAATTAGATATAATCCTTGATGGAGGTCTTTGCATCCACGAGTTTCTCGAGCGCAATCCCCGTGTACTAACTGTGACCAGGAGGCTGCTTTCTTCTCATCTGCTGCTCTGATTGGTCTCTGACCCTATATAAACAAGAGGCATGTGAACTCGCATAGAAGCCCCGCCCGTTTGGCCCAGCCACACACACACTAGGGTATGCAAGGTCTTCCTGCCCTTTCCTCATTATGATGGACAGCTCACTCGAGGGACCTCGGCGCCTTTCGGCGCGGTGGCAAAGTTACAGACACGCATGTCACATTATTTGTGCAAATGGCCCAAAAAAACGTGAGTTCGCAGAAAAATCCGCGAAAGCGCGTTTTTTTGGGCATTTCGCGTGAATACGCGGACCGCGAATCCGCAAAATTCGCCCATACTTAGAAAGCAGTTCACAGTGGACCCATGACATAGGCAGAATATCAGACTGACAAAGATGAGCGGAGCTGAGATACACTAAGAAGGTCATCTTGGTCGAAGATTTTACATTCAGACTTGAGGCACGATTTAAAGATCAGTGGGTGGGCTGTAATCCCTAAGGGGAGCAGAGGTAATAACCTCAGCTACCCTGGTGGATGACCGTCCAGCAATTTTAGAGAACTCCATCAGCCTAATGGAGATCCCTATGCCTTCAGAGGAGCTGCCGCCATTGAATTTCCTCTGAAGGCATTCAACACTTGCTCAGCTGCCATCATTTCTATTGATCATAGACATTTTCTCGTAGGGTATGTAAGTCAATTTTTTTTGCAGAACTGCCAGGCTTTTATTACTGGTCCTAGGAAAAAGGTGCATAGGGGGTCCATTCTAAATAGGGTGGATGATCTGATGTACTTAGCTCAAATTAATTAAACTACTGAAACTCGCCTACTACAGTTAGCAAGGCATGCAATACACACCATCTGCCATGCTCAAAACATCAATTTGATAATGGTACAGTGTACAAAATTGGGTATTAGTCAAGGAGGTAGCTCCTTGAGTAACAATGACAATTCTTGTCAGGGTCAACCCTCCAAGCTACAAACTTTACCTGGTAGCTATAGATATAGCTCAGAGAAGACAGGCATGTTTGAAAACTAGAGTAACCTTAAAAAATATAAAAATACACCAAAAGGCCATGAGTCTAAAAAGAGGACCCAGAGATATGGATTTTTAAAGTTTTGAATGAAATAGCACATAAAAGCAATAGGCATCAACTGTGGTCAACTGTTCAGGGTAGACTGAAACCTAGCAGCACTTTCAGTCCAACCATGATGGAGCACAGATGAGATAAAGAAACCGGGTTTGAAACAGTTGGAGGTTTACCCTGGTACTTTGTCTCAATAATGGAAGTCCAAAATCATCAGCTGGGAAAGGCAGCAGGCTGTAGCTGAAGAAGGCTCCATGAAGTCCGATAGCTATTGGATGTGATCCCAATGAACCTGTTGGTTTTTCATGGGAATGCTCAGATTGTGAGAAATTCATATTTCACACCTAGGGAAGTACTCTCGCCAGGCAGATACTTTTGGAGCCTTCATCCAGCCAAGATTTCTACATTTGCTCTTAGTAATGTTTCCAGAGCTCAGAATCATGCAGCTGGACAAGGCTGCAGGCTGCAGCCACAGAGTACCCGCAAGGCCAGATAGCTTCCCCATTAAATCCTGCCAAATTGGATTTGCTGCTGCAGAGAAGCTACAAGTGGAAGCAACCTGGATCATCAACCCAGCTTTAATGCATCTTGGGCAGATTGACTTACACGGTTTGTCCTGGTTCTCCTGAGTTCTTGAAGATGAAGTCCCAGGTTTTCAAGGGCGGCAGAAGAAGTTCAGCCAGGCACAGTCAAGGGTTCTAGGACCTCAGGAACAGCTTTTGGGGGGTCAGGCCTCCCTCCAACAGGAAGTCCCATGACATGTCTAGATGGTACTGGACAGCTGGGCAAAGGAAAAAGGCATCTCGCAGCCTTAGCAGGAGGTCAGCCTTATGACCCTTGGAGGTACTTTCTCTCCTTTACTCACATTTTTCTGCAAATATCTCTCGGTTGTTTTCATACACCTCCTTAGTAGGGGGTATATCTATATGGAGATGACTGCCAAGCATATTTTATTTTAAAAAGAAATATTTGGGCATTTAGGACTAGATAAGGCTGGTAAAGGTTCAAAATCAGCACTAAGTTAGTGTATGCCCTTTCCAATCAGGTCTTTTTTGTTCATTATGGTTATTGAGTGAAGGGCGACCTGATTTATATTTTTCCCTCTTGAGCCCCTTGTTGTGATTATGTCTGAGATGGACGACTGGACCTACTTACTTCATCCCAGCCTACCTAAGTGACTGCAACACAGAGCACCTCCACTTCCAGATCCAGACCGGACCCAGAACCATGCTGCATGGGACCCTCATCTACAGACCCCCCGAGCCTCGCACCTCTTCTGCCACCACCATTGCCGACCTCGTCACACCCCATGCCAACGCCTCCACGGACTACATTCTCATCGGAGACCTGAACTTCCACCTCAACAACCACAGCAACCCCCGACTCCACCACCCTCCTTGACAACCTCAGACTCATGCAGCTCGTCACCACCCCCACATACAGAGTGGGACACACCCTCAAACCCATCTTCGCAGGAGGGGCAAACATCCACTTCAGCCACACAACGCAGCCCCTCTGGACAGACCACCACTGCGTACACTTCACCTTCAACAACACCTCCGCACTCAAACCCGCCCCACGCCCACCATGAAGAAACTAGAGTAAGATCACAGATGAAAACCTCAACACCACCCTCCTCCATGACCCCTCCTCCACCACGCCTGACACCAACTCCACAGCCAAAGAACTACACCGCTGGATCTCCAGCTGCGCAGACAAGCTCGCACCCCTCCGCCACCCAATGTAACAACGCCCCCTGATGGCCGCCTAGTTCAACACCGACCTCCAAGAAGTCAGGTGCTCCTGCAGGCACCTCGAGAAACTCTGGAGAAACAGGAAAACCACAAAGACCAGAACACCTACAGGAACGCAATACCACCAGTGCATGAGAGACACCAAGCAGACCTTTATCAAGAAAAAAATCCACACCAGCAACGCAAAAGAACTCTTCAACGTCATAAAGCAGTTCACCAAAATCCCAAGCACAGCCACAGACGTCACCCCATCCCAGGAACTCCGCAACAAGCTCAGCTCCTACTTCCACCTTAATATCAAGGCCCTCTATGACAACTTCAGCGAACAGACTCCAGACACCAACCCCCTCTCTACCACCCACAACCAGTCCACCATCACCACCTGGAAACCTGGTACCAGAGAAGACACCACCATGACCATGAAGAACACCCACTCAGGAGACCCAAGAGACCCCTGCCTGCCTCACATCTACCACAGGTCAGCCACCGCCACAGCACCCAAACTAGGCCGGACCATTTTTGCCTCCTTCGAAGCTGGCATCTTCCCTGATGACTTAAAGTGGGCAGAAGTCAAGCCTCTCCTCAAGAAACCCTCGGCCGACCTGACGGACCTGAAAAACTACCCGCCCATCTGTCTCCTTCACTTTGCAGCCAAAGTCACCGAGAGATTCGTCAACACCCAGCTGACCACCTTCATCGAAGAGAATGCCATTCTCGACTCCTCCTAATCCGGATTTTGCAGCACCCACAGCACCGAGACCTCCCTCCTCGCTGCCACTGATGATATCCGCATCCTACTCGACCAGGGCCACACTGAGGCCCTCATCCTACTAGACCTCTCTGCAGCCTTTGACACCGTCTCACACCGCATTCTCGCAGCCAGACTCCTCGATGCCGGTATACGAGGAAGCGCCCTCGACTGGATCTGCTCCTTTCTCTCCGGCAGAACCCTAAGGATCAGACTCCCACCCATCCTCTCTGAGCCCACAGAGGTCAACTGTGGAGTACCCTAACCATCCTGGCTCGGCCCCAAGCTATTCAACATCAACATGGTCCCCCGCTGCCATTGTCAGACAGCATGGGCTCAGCATTGTATCCTATGCCGAAGACACCCAGCTCATCCTTTCCCTCACAAGGAATACCAAAGACACTAGACTCTGCTTCCATGAAGGAATGAAGGACGTTGCAGCCTGGATGAACAACAGCTGCCTGAAGCTCAACTCGGAGAAGACAGAAGTCCTCGTCCTCGGACTCTCCTCCTCTGCCTGGGACAACACCTGGTGGCCTTCCACCCTCAGAAACCCACCTACTCCATCAGACCACACCTGAAACCTCGACATCATCCTAGACTCCTCCCTCACCATGACCTCCAGATCAACGCCGTCGCCTGCACCTGCTTCAACTTCCTCCTCAAGACCTTCAAGTGGATCACCCCCGAATGCAGAAAGACCATCACTGAAGCACTCATTACCAGCAGACTGGACTACCGCAGTGTCCTCTATGCCAGAATCAACAGAACCCTGCTACACAAGCTCCAAACCATCCAGAACAACGCAGCCAGACTCGTCCTTGGAACCCCACGACACGAGCACTTGACCCAGTGCCTACAAGACCTCCACTGGCTTCCCATTGAGAAGAGAGTAACATTCAAGCTACTCACCCACACCTACAAATCCCTCCACAACATCGGACCCAAATACCTCAACGAGAGAGTCTCCTTCCACGTACCCACCCAAAAGGAACCTCAGCTCTGCCGACCTCGCTGCGGAACCACAGAGCCAGAGCAAGTGGAAGACCTGCAGCAAAGACCTGGAATGAGCTCACAGTCAACATCAGGCAAGCCACTACTCTGCACACCTTGAGGAAGAGTAGTTTTCAAAGAAGAAATGTCCCCACAGAAAATGGACAAATTAAGGGTGTCCAATTTCAATGAGTATTCACTCGAGTAGACCTGTTATCTAAAGGACAGCACGCCATCAATTGGGCGGGACTCCCGTCCATAATAATAAAAGGAGGGATTGGGGTGGAGGTATTTAAACCCCTGAAAACACCCTTTAAGTAAAAAATAGAAATAGAAAGAGGTGGATAAGATAAATTGTGAAACAGATCATTAGGAATAAGAATAAGACACCCCTTATTCTTGTTTGTCTTTTTGTCGCCATAATACAGAATGGACCGAATTGAGAACGGACCGTATTGGATTCAAGGGTCTAAAGAAAGTACATTCGTCACCTAAATTGAATAGGTAAAAATACGGCAACTACGACCAATAAAACGGTGGCTCCTCCTGGTGGTTAAATACTCTGCAAATCCATGCCATAAAGACAGGTACATTAATTAATAATAAGTACTAAATGAATAAGGCAATAAGAGAAATGTTAGCTACAAAAATAAGTTTTTATTCATTTTGGTCCATATAGCAGAGAGATACTTGTCGAGCAGGAGAAATAACAATATATACGACAACCCAAAGAAACGTTGAGAATATTTCTTCATCCAACAAGGTATGCAAAACAGTTAGTTCCCGATGAAATTTCTTTGAGATAAAGAAAAATATCACTGAAGGGTCTTGGAATAAATAAAGAATTAAAAAATGTTTATTCCATTCAGTGACACCATAAATTGAAAAGTGCGTAGAGAATCCTGGGACAGGTCTATCACTCCGAAGCTCTTAGGATTTTTATGAAAGAAACAACATTGCCCAGTAGAGATATTAAATCCATCTGGAATAAGGTATGCGTCATGATAAGAACACCATAAATATGTTCGCAATATGCCTAAGCGAGGGGTCAACAGCATTGGACAATAAGTCCAAGGGAAAGGTAAACATCGTTAGTTTTGTTATAAGTGTAGTTATGTGGAGGTATAGTGATCAATATATTTATTAGAGTGATGATATGTACATAAAATGCTACACAAACTGGATCTACATAATGTGTAGTACCTTAATGTATTAAGAGGAACTAGTGTATAGAAGAATGGCAACACAAGATTAATAAATAAGGGGTCGAATTCCAAGCATGAGATGAAGACATGATTTTGAGAAAAGAGAGATGTATGTTGAATCTGCACCAAAAAAAGAATGGTAACTCTGTGTTTTTTAAATTGATTTAGAATCAGTCCTGAAGAAGGTCTACTATCAGAATACCGAAACGCCGCGTCGACTCTTTTGATTCTTTGTGTTTTTAATTGTATTTTTTTAATAAAATGTATGACATGTGTTTTTAATATTGTGATAATGAAAAAAAAATGTTGTATTAGAATAAATGTTAACAGAGTTTTTACCAAACGCATAGTGTGGGGATCATCTCTCTTTTTCAATCTTCAATGTTTAATTTTGGTTTCCATCAAACACAGTAGTATTTGAGTAATAACTTTTTAGTTGTCCAGTTTGAACATATTGTGATAAGTTTAACACAAAGCCTTGTACCTTTGCCTTTCCCGCCCAATTGATGGCGTGCTGTCCTTAAGATAACAGGTCTACTCGAGTGAATACTCATTGAAATTGGACACCCTTAATTTGTCCATTTTCTGTGGGGACATTTCTTCTTTGAAAACTATTTCCCCCCCAGTCCCCTATAAGTCTGTGTGGGGTCCGCCTTCATTTTTATAACACCTTGAGGAAGAGCCACAAGACCTGGCTCTTTGACTGATTTGGAGCTGCACCCCTCCCCCCCAGCGCCTTGAGACCCTCATGGGTGAGTAGCTCGCTTTATAAAACCCTGATTGATTGATTGATTGATTGACTGACCATGTAGTATACATTCTTACATACCCTTTACCAAAAAGGTATATAGAGAGAATGAAATGAAAGTAAAAGAATCCAACAGCACATGAGGGATACATAGAACGAGGAATATAGAACAAGGAAAGTAGTTATACCATGGGTAAGCATTTCTAGGCACACCATGTGGGTAATTTCAACCTATTGCAATTTAGTAACATCTACTCAATTTCTCTAAGTGCTAGAATGTCATAGAACTGAATACAATTGAACCCCATAATTTAAACATGAAGTAACACCCTTTTGTACACCTATGAACAGATTAATAGAAACCAGAAGCATCTGCAACTCACATATATCATGCCTTCTTCACGTAAATGTATACATGTAACCTTTGCCATAAGAATGTTATATTGTGTTCGTTTTGCAACCTTTTTTGATGTATTACTAATTGATACATGGGGATCAGTTCTATCTGGGTAACACAGATTAGAATATTGAAGATTACGTTATATGGAATAGAATGACATGAGGAACATGTCTTAGAGTAAGATACTGCAAGGAAGTTAATATGCAACAGGACCCCAGTGGAGCATAATATAGAAACCTGAGAAAGAGAACAAGCCCACTGGGGTCTAATTGTGGGACTTTAATTGCAAGATATGATTATAATAATGAATGGAGTAATCAATGAGTAAGCAATTCCACACAATAGCATTGGTATAAAATACGCTTTCGATATATTCACAACAAAATGTTTGGTTGAACATTGATAATTTTGATTATGATCATCTATAATGCGTTTTGAAAGTTGATACGTGTAATGAAATTATTAGTGTATAAGTTAACAAGTTATCCCCATTTATTTGTCTAGAAATAGAGGAGTATTGTTTTGTGTCTATCACTATCTGCACTGTGTGGTTAGGTATAGAAGGGGGATGCAAAATGGCACCCGTTTGCTGTGACCAAGGCTCCTCGCAGGCCCATCGGCAGTGTACGCCTAGGACATCAACACCTCCCAGTGGGCCAACCGGGATCAGACCTCTTATTTACTCAGGCCTCCACTGTTCCACAGCGATCTCCGCTGTCAATATCACAAGCGGGTAAATCTTCCAGGGACTCTGCGGCCACGTCCTATCCCACAGAATCCACAACTGCACATGGGAGCAAGCCTGACCCTCAGCGACGGTTGTCATTTTGGTTTTCTCGCAGCGGCACCGCAAGTTCTGAAAAAATAACTCTCTGCAGCAACTTCAGAGTCTCCTGCTACCACAAACCTGTCCTAGGTGCCTGTTTCAGTAGCATGTGAATTGTAGCTGTCTGCCAGGTCTGGAAGCTGGATTGTTGTTGGATTATTGAACGGTGGACAGAGCTGCACTAAGGGGCAGCCACCTTGCTGTGTGCCCTGTAGCGCCCTATCCACATCGATTAACGTTAATAGCAACATTTTCATTGTCAAAAGACAGCAATGCATTCAGCGTGTCTCATCATCTACTGTAAGATCAGTCTCAAGGCACTGGGGGGGGGGGGGGTGCTGCTACTGCTCGAATAGCCAGGTCTTGAGGAGTCTTCTGAAGGTTAGCAGGTCCTGGGTCTGCTGTAGGAGGATGGGGAGGGTGTTCCAGATCTTGGCGGCGAGAACTATCTGCCACTGGAGGTCGCTCTTCGGATGCGGCGGACTGTGGCAAGGGCGAAGTCGGCGGACCAGAGCTGGTGGTTGGGGGTGTAGAAGCTGAGTCGTCTGTTGTGGTATGCTGGTCCAGTGTTGTGGAGTGCCTTGTGTGCATGGGTGAGGAGCTTGAAGGTGATCCTTTTTTTTGACGGGGGCCAGTGCAGGTCTCTCAGGTAGGGTGTGATGTGGCTGCGGGGAGGGATGTCGAGGATCAGGCGTGCCGAGGCATTTTGAATGCGTTAAAGTCATTTCAGGAGTTTGGCTAAGGCTCCTGCGTATAGGGCATTACCACTCAGTGGCGGCTTTCATTCCTTCATGGAGGTTGGTTTTCGCAGTGAGGGGTTCTTGGTGAGGGAGAGGATCAGCTGGGTATCGTCGCCATAGGAGATGATGTTGAGGTCAAGTAGGCGGGCGACGTGGGCGAGCGGTTCCATGTAGATGTTGAACAATGTTGGGCAGAGGGATGAGCCCTGGGGTATGCCGCAGATGATCTCGGTGGCTTCGGAGCGGAAAGGGGAGGCGGACACTCTGGGTTCCGGCAGAGAGGAAGGAGGTGGTCCAATCCAGAGCCTTGTCTTGGATCCCAGCGTCGTGGAAGTGTGTGCGTAGGGTGCAGTGGCAGACAGTGTCGAAGGCGGCTGACAGGTCCAGGAGGGTGAGGGCTGCAGTTTCTCTGTTGTCTAGCAGGGCTCTGATGTCATCAGTGGCGGCGATGAGGAAAGTTTCGGTGCTGTGGTTGCTGTAGAACATGGACTGGGAGGGGTCCAGGATGTGGTTCACCCCGAGTTAGCGGGTCAGTTGTCTATTGACAGTCTTCTCAAAGACCTTCACTGGGAGCGGGAGCAGGGAGATGGGCCGGAAGTTATTGAGGTTGGCTTTGGTTTTTTTGAGTAAGGAGTTGATCTTGGTGTGCTTCCAGCTCTCCGGAAGGTCGCTGTCTCGAAGGAGATGTTGATGGCTTTCCGGAGATGGGGTGCAATGGTGGTGCTGGCTTTGTTGAAGATGTGGTGTGGGCATGGGTCTGACGGAGATCCGGAGTGGATGGTGCTCATGATTTGGATGGTGTCGTCGTCACTTATTTTGGTCCAGGAGAGCAGGGGGTCGGTGCGGATGGTGGCCGTGGGGACGGAGAAAACAACACGCTTCTGATAAGAATTACCAGTGTAGGTAGGGCAAAATGACAGACCCTTGTTAGATAGCTTGAGGTCAGTCTGCCAAATATGAGTGACGCCGACCACTAGTATACCCCCACAAGGTGTCCTGGAACACGCATATATTTTAACTTAGGATGTTCCTGATGCATGCACACTGAGGCTGACTAGTGCCACATGACCTGGGGCTATACAGTCAGCTGTAAACTTACTGTTCCTGTGAAAGATGTGACCAAGTGGGTCACAGCATAGGAAAGAGCATTGATAAGGGAAGAAGCCAGGGGAGTAACTGAATAGCCTTCAGGTATCAAGACTGTGGGCAGAGGTACTGGAGGCTTGGGAGAGCCCAGTAGATGGATCCGAATCCGGACTGAAGAACAAGATGAGCAAAACCATGCCTAACCCAGCAGATGGCTGAGTGACCAAAGACAATGTGGGTGGCCGCCTAGTCAGGTGGAAATTGTTATCCTTGGTCCAGTATGCCCCTCTAATATTGACAGTCTTTAAACCCACACCCCGTCACCCCATAAACTTGGGCGATCCACCCTGACTGTGTTGAAACTCCTAGGGCCCGATGTAAGTAAATCTGATTTATCGACTCTAGAATACCTAATTTTACCGATTCGGTATTCTAGATTCGGTAAATAAGATGTAGGTACAAAATCGGTAATTTTTACCGAATCTTGAGGCCCATAGGAATCAATGTCAATTATCGAATCGGTAAATACTGATTCGGTAAAATTACCGATTTTGCAAGGGGGACAGGGTGTCACTTTGACACCCTGTTGCACCCCTGATTCTGGCTTGTGTGCCATGTGACACACATACATGCATGGCACACATGGCACAGGTGTACATGCACAAATGTGCATGTACACAGGAATTTGTTATTTACCATGACATAGTATGTCATGGTGAATAACGAATTCTGAAGGGCCTGTGGCACTGTTTTCAGTGCCACCTACATAACAAAACAGCGATTCGGTAAATTTACCGATTCGGTAATTTACAGAATCTGTAAATTTACAGAATTTGTAAATTTACCGAATCGGTAAATTTAAGGCCCCCTACATCTGAATCTCCAAATACCTGTTGGTTATGGCTGTTACCGACCGGTATTTGGCCTCCTACATCTGGCCCTTAGCTCCTTGGGGGCCACCCCCAGTGGCTACTCTGGATCTTTCACCTGCAGGCAGTGGCAGCAACCCCTAGAGACAGCAAGTTAAGAGTTATTTTCCTTACCATGTGTTGGACTTGGCCCCTTTGGCAGGTTCACCCCTACATTTTTTGCTTTTAGATGTGACATGTTGTTAGTTGTTTTAGACTTCTGCGCACTTTAACACTGTGTCCGAGTGTAAAGTGCGTGCGCAATCTGAGTGCGTGTGGTGAGATTGGCCTGCCCTCCCATAGGAATGCATGGGGAATATGTGTGTCCATGGTAGATCCCGATGTGTGGGGAGTGCAGGGGCGAGTTTAATATGTGGGCACTGGTGAGATTAAATGCTGCGCGACGGTGTACGCAGATTTAATCAGACCCTCCAGGATATCGCGATTTCGAAGTTTGACGCTAAATCGGCACTTTTGTAAAAATTCCGCAATTTTTACAAATGTGCCCGCGAAATCGGCACTTTGTAGAAATCGCGCGGCATTTTTACAACAGCCGCTATATCCTGGGGGGTCTGTTAAATTGTGTTAATAATTAACTGTTGGCTGTAGCTAAGACAGACCGAGACGGCCAGAGAGATCCCTCTTGGGTGCTATGGCACATTTCCATTTCAAACACATCATTTGTGTGCTTATACTATTTAAAAGTGTAAAATTACGAGGCGTTTCTATTTTCTTTCCGAAGGTTTGATTACTCGTGTTAGAAGCGGGATACATTATTCAGTGTCAGGCATATTTAAACTCATGTGTCCTCGTAATTTCGGCAGTCTTCTCTTCTATGTTATCGCCATGGTAAGCACGTCTGACACCGGTACCTCTGTGTGCTGGCCTTTTATTAGCATTTCTCGGCTGCTCGCCTCCTAGCAAAACAATTATGGGTTACAACCGATGCAGGGACTGAGGAACCCCGTGCGACCTGTGACTAATCTGTTTAAAGGGGAATGACACTCTGTTTGCTTCATGAGTACATTGATGTCTGCAAAGTATTGTCTCTAGTTTTTATTTGGCTAGATTTCTGATTCTGTATTTCAGATACATTTCTGTACTGTACGAAAAAAACAACGTGAGGTGTTGGCCTTAATAAAGAACACGCATTTGGAAGTCCACTTTGCTAAATGAAAATCCGGAAATTTAACCCGCTCAGTGGGTGTCCTCGCCCCCTTGCCCAAAGGAAGCCTCGCTGTATTGGTGGGTGGGTAGGATAGCAGGATTGAAACTGAAACCAAGCCCTGGGACCTTTAACATACTACGCAAGCCACGCTTTAAAAAAAGAGTTGAAAATTAAGGTATGATAAAAAGAGGAGGAAGACACTCGATTTGTAATAGTCAGCTCATACAATTCAGATTGTTGGATAATATGTCACACCTGAAGGGTAATTCAATTATACTGCTGTCAGATAACACTTGTTGGATTGTAATGTTTTTTTTTTTTTTTAATGAAAAGCGATGGCTTAACCATCGTCAGACTGGTGAGTACGCAGGGGTGCCCACATATTGCGCGAACAGGAACTCGCACCACAGAGCAAGGTCAACAGGAATTGACAAAGTCCACAGGTTGGGCCTCTTTGTAGTCTGGTTTTAAAAGCTTTACTAAAGTACAGAGGGGCAGATTTACAAGCCACTTGTGCCTCTTTTACGCTGCCGTTGCGTCACTTTTGTGACACAGCCGTGGCGCAAAGCCATCGCCATGCTGCGGGGTATTTACAACGTGACGCACCTGGGAGATGCATCACGTTGTAAAGCCCTGCGCCACATGTAGGTGTTCTGGCGCGGGGGGGTGGGAGGGCGTTCCGGCACAGGAACGCCTCCTAAAAGTGGCTGAGTGAATGTAATTGGGCAGGCCAAGAGCATTGCTGGAGTTGCGTCGCGTTTGCGACACGACTCCATCAATGCGCCACCCTTCTGACAGGAGATGCGTCATGCATCTGTTTATCCTTGCGCCATGATGCACCGCATTGTAAATGCGGCGCATCTGTGGTGGCACATGGGTAAACTTGCATGACACATCTCATCTGGCACATCTCTGCTGATTTGCAGGGATGCGCCAGTCATCATAAATCTGCCCCCTGGGCTTTAAATTCAACAAGCAACTATCATTTCATACTCAAATCAACTCTGTGGTGGGCATGGGCTTTGCCATCCTTCGTGTCCTTAGAACATTCTTAACTCTCCTGTCATTTAATGGTCATGGAAACGCTAGTGGCAGCTAGACATGAAACCTACCGTAGCTGTGAGCCTTCACCCACCGCAGCAGGAGAGCTTCATGTTGTTAAATAACTAAAAAAACTAAGATATCTGTGTTTGTTGTAGGAAAAATGGCCACATAAAATGCCGCAAAATTGCCGCTAAATTTCCATATTTGTGCCGCTAAATTTCCATTTTTGTGCCGCTAAATTTGCTAATCCATGCCGCTATATCCTGGGGGGTCTGTTTAATGTGTCTATGGTGGAAGTGCCACTTTTAGAAGTAGGCATGTCTGTGCAGTAAATGTGACTTGATGTCTGGCTTGTGATTGACTGGAGCTGGCTGGTGTGCCTGGCTCCAGGAGTCAGGATGGGTCTGCCCGGTGGTGAATGCGGAGATCTGCATGTTGATGGCAGGGAGGAGTGCACCTGTGACCTGAATAGGGCTGGGCCTTCCCTCCACAATGCTGGATCCGCTCCCTGTGGCTGTCTGATGTCCCCAGCCTGTCCTGTGAAAAGGGAGAGGGACTGAACAAAACAAAGTGCTCAAGAACCAGTTGTAACTGGTCCTTCCCCTGCCCTGCACCTTGAGGACAAAGGAAAATGTGTATAAGAAGGGGCTGTGACCCCATGAAGTGGTTCTCTGATCCTGCCTTAAAGGGGGGCCTGCTGCTGCTGGGCAACAGGAGGAACCTCCACTAGGTGCTACCTCCCTGCTGGAGGGCCCTGTGAGTGCCCCCTGGGCCCAGCCTTTGCCCCCCCTGCCTGCTGAAAGACTTGTTCTTGGACTGAAGTGCCTGGGAAGCGCTTTATTTCTCCTTCCATAAGGAACCTCTTGCTGTGCTGTCAGGAGGAGCAGTGCTTCTGTTTTTAACTGCAGCGAGGAGCTGCACCGTGAATATCCCCCTGCGTCTGTATTCTTGGCGCGGGTGCCCACCCCGCATATTTGCCGGTTTTTAGGAAACCCTGCTGATTTTTAGAAACCCTAGCTGGTGCCCACCCCACCAGGGACCTTGCCGTGCTGTGAAAACCCTAGCGGGTGCCCACCTCGCCAGGGACCTTATCTTTAATCGGGAGCCTACCCCGTATTGCAGCAGAAAGTTGGGATACCGAGGGCCGCTGCTCTGCCAGCGACGACCCGGAAGTGCTTAAAAGGAAACAGGAAGCAGACGGCAGACCACCCAGTTCTCCTGTGCCGAGAAGAAAAGTAAAGCCTGGAAGGCCGCGCTCCCGTGGCCGCGGTGTGAGCCCTGCGTGCACGTATGGACCAGCAGGACTCCTGTGCTGTTAGGAGAGCCCTGCACATGCAGGAAGGAGAAGATCGGCACCTCGACCTTTAGGCGGGAGCCTACCCCGCCGTAAGGAGCCTGCAGCCGGAGAAGGAGCCTCCACGCGGCCTAAAGTGACCGGGTGAAGGAGGGAGGCACCACCAGATCCCCCAGCGAGGCTCTCACAAGTAAGAGAGCCCCGCCCGCCGCCTGTGAGAAAACCCAGCCCCCAGGAGCGGGACCGGATGAGTAGGTGACAGTGTTCGGAGGAGTCCTGCAAAGCCGGAGAGTTGGGCCCCTGTGTTCAGTGTTGTAGAGGGGGCGTCGGGGCACATTGCCGGTGCCCGCCCCTTCCCTCCTGCTGGTGCTATCTTCATTTTGGGCCACATTGTCTCTGTAGGAGTCCCAGAGCGGGACTCTGATGTTGGGGGCATTATTCTTAAAAGGGGAGCCCCGGGAGGAAGCAATTTTTTCCCACAGCTCGTCCACTGCACATTGAAGTGCACAGTTGGGGGCAAGTGGGTGCAAGAGTCCCCCGAGTGGGGCCCCCACAGTGGTGCCCGGGCAGATTGTGTTGAAAAGCCCAGGAGGCACCAGGAGTGCCAGGCTGTATTTGTACATTCTTCCAGCTGTCCTGCGAGAGCGCAGGCAGGTGCAACGCTTTGGGGCATTTTGTCTTTCAGTTAGAGTCTCACCGAGGGCTCATAGGGCACGCGGGTGCCCATGCTCATTTCCAAAGCTTCCCAGCAACTAGTGGGCAGCTGCCATGTTTAGGCTGGTCTTTTGCGTTGTTGCTTTTGGCTGCATGCACAGCCAGCCCTGACTTTTGGACGTAGGGCGTTGCTGCCCTTTGGAAGGCCAGTTGGCCTGGGGTCAGTACCTGATGTCACTCTTGCGCAAGGTGATTGCCTAATGTACTTATGATGGTAATTACATGATGCCTAAGGTGATTTATGCGTAATGTGCAATGCCTTTATGCATATACCTCTAAAGGTGTTTTTAAGATTAGGAGGTTGTTTTGCATAGTATAGTTTATGCTAGTGAGTTTAGGTGATTAGTATTGCATAGTGTGTACCTACCTTTTACCAGTGGTTACTGGTTGTGTCCTACAATTGTTATTCTGTGCTACAATTTTTCTATGTTCTAGAAGTGCTATTTCTACTAAGTGCTGATTCTGACAGTGGCCCACGTGGCCCTGTCATGTGTATAAAATCCCCTGTAAATACTGCCCAGTGCCAGTTGGCACAGTGTATCTGTGTGATTATGATCTAATGTGTTTATGGTAATATAAAGGCTATTTTTATATATAACCTTGTGTGGAGTCCCTTTTTGTGGTGTGCCTAGTGTGTTGCTGCTGTGTGTGTGTGTTGCGCAAACGCTTTATACATTGCCTCCGGGATAAGCCTGACTGCTTGTGTAAAGCTACCAAGGCGGTGAGCAGGGGTTATCTTGGTGTGTAACTCCCTTGCACTGACTAGAGTGTTGGTCTCTGCCTGGCTTTGGCGCATGCCTTAGCCAACCAGAGATCCCATTTCTAACACCATGTAATTGTTATCTTTTTCTACTGTTCAACCAGCGTTCGTACATGTGATGGAGCAAGGTTCTGAATGTAAAGTGACTTGCTTGGACTCAGCCCTCTCGAAATAAACTGTAATACACTAATAAACATGTTTTGTCTTATTAACAATGCAAAAAACGACATTTCTAGTATCTAGGGGAAGCTTTTCTATGTGCTTTTACTAACAGTAACTCAAATGCATTAAAATGGCTACCGCAACGCGGGAACATTTCTGCACATGCGTCTGTCACACTCACGTGACATGACGTACTTACTACTTGGTTGAAAAACGTTGCTTCTGCGCACTAGAACTAAGATGTCTACTCTGTGTGTTAACGTGCTAACGCTTGCACTATTGCTTTTACTAAGTTGTTTGTTCTGCATAATCTCTAATGCTTTAGTTAAATTAAAGTAATAGGAATAGAGTAGAGATAAGTGGCATACAGTGCATTCATTTATTTCTTGTTCTAAAACTGTTTCTTTTCTACTTTGCATGTATCGTACTTTGAGCCTGAAATGTACTTCTGAACTCCATCGTTGGAGGAACTGCGCCTGTGCAGAGAAGCTCAAATTCCTGAAGCACTGACATTGAAACCCGGCAAACTCTTGACTTGCTAGAAGATGTTCTTGGGAACCTTACCTCTTGACCCATGGAGAGGAAGCTGAACCGAATTGTTATATTACATTTTAGTTCTTATTGATACATTCACTGCCGGGTGGAATAAAAGTGCATGGGAAAATAAAATATTGGGCGGGAACATAAATCTGAATATTGAAGAGCTTGACCTCATAACTGTTATGCTGTGATGACCTCTCCTCGTCTTTTGACCAATCAAATTGAGGGAATTCACACATTTGCAACATAGGGGGTAGTACACTGCCCTGGAAAATGGTATATCTAAGGTAGGCTTAGCTAGTTAGATTGTCCGACTTGTCCAAATAGCTGACCTGTCACTGACCCAACGCACTCAATAGGCGACCGAGAGCAGCGGTGCTGGCGGAGCACTCTATCAGAAGATTCGAGAGCAGAGGTGCTGGCGGACCACTCTGTCAGAAGATTCGATAACCCAATCGGGGTTCTGATAGGGAGTTCGATAACCCAATCAGGGTTCCTGAGGGAGAAGATTTGCTAACCCAATCGGGGTCCGACTGTTAGCTGCAGAGAGGGGTGTGACGCTGGCGTTGCACTTTAGCTGTGGGTGCCGGTCCTGACCTACGGTGGTCCTGTCCTGATCTAATTTGGTCCGTACTTATCCTGATTCTGGTCTGCACCTGTTCTATCCTGTTGGCACCTGCACTATTGGGGGTGCTGTCCTTTATCCCAGCCCGTGGCCAGGGTTGGTCTTCACACCATTCTAGGTAAATATAAAGTTGCATGTCATTGTGCTGTTTCCCTCTTCTTACCCTTCCTATCATTCAATGCTTAAAGAACATTTCATGATACTTTCACATCATCTTGCTTTGATTTTATTCTTTCTAATTGATCAAGCTCTGATTATTCTAGTATGAGCATTGACAGTTAAAGAAATTATTAAGATAAAGCGTTTAAACCTTTCCAGAGTCTGTGGTTATTTTATGAGTGCAAATGGTTATTTACTACCTATTTTTTTGCTAACTTCCTTGATCCCTTAGGACTCTAGGTACCGGTGACTAGGAATGGTAAGTTAAGGTATAGGTCCTAAAAGGTTAAAATTAAATCACTGGTATAGCTTAGGTTTACCTGTTCAAAGTAAGCATGTGTTTCTGGGCCCAGGTGAGTATGGTAAAATTCTCGGGCAGGTGAGCCCGCGCTTTATCACATGCATAATAGTGTAAGCCTCGTGCACTGGCATATTCTGTGAAAAAAGTAGGAGACGTCTTTGGGATGCATTGCTCCACCTGACTGGTGGGACAGCACATTGGGAGATCACTCACAAGCATTGTAGTGCACAAGCCGTAGGTTCGTGTTTAGGGAAGCAAACAGATATTTACAACAAGGGGTGGTGATGGACAGAGTCTCTGAATTAAGCAGAATACTCTCACCCAGTCAAGAGATCAGGGCTAGATCCAACACCGTTTTTTAGCTCATTGCACCATCCCAGTTTCAGAACCTGGCTGTATGCAAATTAGTCTGTCCCTGGCCCAGTGCATCATGGGAACAGGGCAGACCAGACTACAAAAGCCAATTCTTACACTGGGAAGGAAACCAGCTTCCGGGGACCGGTTTCTGGCATTTCAGCCGTATTCGGCCCGGCTTGCTTGAATCCTGATGGTGCAATGAGCAAGGGACTCACATCTGAGTATATCCTTCCACGCTTAGGGTGGACATTAATATTTACAACAAGGGGTGGTGATGGACAGAGTCTCAGAATTAAGCAGAATACTCTCACCCAGTCAAGAGATCAGGGCTAGATCCAACACCGTTTTTTAGCTCATTGCACCATCCCAGTTTCAGAACCTGGCTGTATGCAAATTAGTCTGTCCCTGGCCCAGTGCATCATGGGAACAGGGCAGACCAGACTACAAAAGCCAATTCTTACACTGGGAAGGAAACCAGCTTCCGGGGACCGGTTTCTGGCATTTCAGCCGTCTTCGGCCCGGCTTGCTTGAATCCTGATGGTGCAATGAGCAAGGGACTCACATCTGAGTATACCCTTCCACGCTTAGGGTGGACAAAAATATTTACAACAAGGGGTGGTGATGGACAGAGTCTCTGAATTAAGCAGAATACTCTCACCCAGTCAAGAGATCAGGGCTAGATCCAACACCGTTTTTTAGCTCATTGCACCATCCCAGTTTCAGAACCTGGCTGTATGCAAATTAGTCTGTCCCTGGCCCAGTGCATCATGGGAACAGGGCAGACCAGACTACAAAAGCCAATTCTTACACTGGGAAGGAAACCAGCTTCCGGGGACCGGTTTCTGGCATTTCAGCCGTCTTCGGCCCGGCTTGCTTGAATCCTGATGGTGCAATGAGCAAGGGACTCACATCTGAGTATACCCTTCCACGCTTAGGGTGGACAAAAATATTTACAACAAGGGGTGGTGATGGACAGAGTCTCTGAAGCAAACAGACCAGCAGCTTTTGTATCTTATATGTGACCTCTCTCAGACTCCCGATAAGACCTGCAGACACATGGACTACTTGTAATGTATGTAGAGAATAATGTTATGCTGTAGATGCACCGCTGTGATCAATGTCACCTAGAGGAAATTATGATAATCTGCTTGAAAACTGTAAAATGTAATTGCCATTAAGCATATATATTTTTTTATGGTTCTTCTAGTTAAGGCTTCGTTTTGGTTCTTTTGAATGAATTAATTCCTCAAGTGTCATTGTTTTTCATAATTTCTTAAATTGGCTGCCCCTTCTTTCTATTACCACAGAGCCTTTGGTGTTTTTTCCAGATTCGCCTGGTTTTCTTTCTCCTTTGTCTCTTGCTCATCCACCTCCTCCACCTCTTCGGCGTCCTCTCTTTCCTCCATTTTGAGTCCTGCCTTTTTCAGCAGCCTAAACTCATTTACAAATTTCCTAGACGGATCTCTTTCTTGTTATTTGTCTTCAGTGCTTGTGCTTGGTTCTTCTCCCAGGTCCAATACATCACCTTTGTCCCCTGTATTAGATATTTTCCCTTGTTAATACTGCATCAGGTTTGATTTGCCGCAGATCTTTTTGATGTGGCTTCCACAGGCCGGGCAGATGAGGGGTGTTACCCCAAAACCTGCACCAGGATGTTTGTTTCTGGTCGAGTGAAGACTTGGCTTGGTAGTTCGGCTGGACTGCTCCCATGAGGCACAGGGTCAAGACTGATTTGCATATAGTTGGGTCTGAATTGGGGTGGCGAAGTGAGCTTAAGAACAAAGATGGATTCAGCCCAGATCTGTGAGTGGGGGTAAGTGACTAAAAAGTGTCAGCGCTCCATCCATCATCTTCTTGTGTTTGCTTCCACAGGCCATCAAAATTGTAACCAAATGTTGGAGCTTAATTTGACCCCGTGGTTTCCGGTGCTCGGAACCGGCACTTCATTGTCTGCACCGATAACTATGACAGTCTGCCACATGGTGAGGCTGCTTTTTTATATCAGAGATGAGCACAACAACTGTTGTTTAGTCAGTTAGTTTTCTATGAATTTTTTTTGTAGCATTTTTAACATTTTTCTGCTCCTCTAGTCATTAATTTACAGATACTGAATATTTGTTCAATGTTTTCTTGGACATCACTTTTCATCAAATCAGACAGATTTTTTTCTATGTGCTTCATATTTCGATTACAATCATTCAATGCATACTTTATAAGAATTCGAGCATTGTCTTTGAAAAACATTCTTTAGTAGCATGCCTTTCTTCTAACAGTATTCTGCCTGAACCTTCGTAAAGGAATAGTGAAGGAATCGATAAAATTCAGAGACCTCTTAGAATCCTACCTTCTATTTACTTTTAAAGTGCAGTTTCCTCCCACATTTCTGTAAATCCTTTGTTGAGGGTCTTTCAAATGTCTGAAATAAGGCTTGTTTTTCCACTGCCATTAGCAGTCACATTTTTGCTATTCTTAATTTGAGTGTTACCTATAAATATTTTGTCTGCTGCGTTTTCTTCTGCCTTCGCGTTTTGCAGTCATTTTAAAAATAAATGGTATTGGTACCTCCATTTTGTTGTATTTAAAAACAGAAGACACATCCCCTCACTCAGACGAGCTATTCTTTCGACTCAATGTCCTCCGAGTCCCATGTTAAGTCTGGATTCAAACTGGCAGCCCTGGAAAGTGGAGTTCAGACAGTGCACTTAGAGCAGTAAATCCTAGAAACAGTGCCTCAAGTGACAACATCTCTGCTGACCCACATGAAGGAGGTGTTAGTGTCATAAGGGCAAGAGGTGCCCCAAATGTAATTGAAAACCAAACATCCACAGTTCGAAGTTTGGCACCGTTGACAAACCTTCCCAAGTCATTACAAAAAGAGAGGTTTATCCATCTCAGGTCCTTCCTGGGAAGTTTTGGGGACATCCGTCAAGTGGGATAGGAGAAAAAGGAGGTTCCCAAATTGCACTTTCCCATGCAATTTCCCATAGGAACTTTAGACATAGCTCAGCCAAAACCGCTGAATAGAATTACACTAAATTTGTCAGAATGTTCATGATTAGGTGTGAATCAGTAAATCGTTTTATGACTCGTCAAAAATAATGAATATAAGCAATAAGGGTCATGGTATGGGTACCTGGACCTCCTGGCCCTTGTCGGTCTGTCCCAGATGGACACCAAGGGGGGATGGGGGGATGGGGGGATAGGGGGGGCGGTGTGCAAATTAAAAATATATTTTCCCCAGTGGGACGGCACCCCAGTATTATCGCAGTGCTCAGCACAGTCCCCGTTTAACCCCTTCGGGGCTGATGACGAGCTGAGCTCGTCATGAGCGTAACCTGCGCTACGCTGATGACGAGCTCAGCTCGTCACGTAACGCGGTATTTTTAAAAATGCAACGCGCAGCGGGAAAACCGCTAGCGCGCATGCGGTTAAGTTTGCAGTGGTATCATGGTACAGCAGCAGCACTGACAAATACAAGGGACAGGTATAACTATAACTTGTGCCCTTGCCATGCACATACTATGACCTCAACGGTACAAAAGGGGGTGGTGATGGACGCAGCATCTGAATCAATCAAACACTCACACCCAGTCAATAGCCCGAACTGCCAAGCCATGCCTTCCCTGAACTGTTCCCATGAGGCACAGGGTCAGACTGATTTGCATATGGCCATGTCTGAACTGGGGTGGCAGAGTGGGCTAAAGAACGGTGATGGATTAAACCCAGATCTGTTGACTGGGTGTGAGTGTTTGATTGGTTCAGATGCTCCGTCCATCACCACCCCCTTTTGTACCATACTATGACCTCAAACATTACAATAGAGCACTGTGATCTTCACAGGCACCTTCTACTTCTATTGGAAAAAGGAGTAGTGATAAGTGGACTGATGTTGTAATGAGGCGCGTTTCAGTTAGTAGTAATACATCTCCTGGGTACATATCAATCAACATCTTAGTTACCAAGCAAAATGCATCATTTTGGTTGTGTACATCTGTTGGTGTGCAATTTATAATAACGTATGGCACCTGAATGTAATAATGTGGGAAAAAAATAGATGGAGGGCAAGGAGAGGAACCTATTTTCTATAATGCTTTAAAATTGATCGACTACACAGTTTGGGGATCGTCGCATTTTTCAGGCAGTATGCGACCAATGAGTGCAACCATTACATTCAGTGTATCACGTCTCTTTTGAATAGTGCAACAGGAGACCATTCGCACCAGGGTGGCCATTATTCATCCTGGTCTTTATTGACTCTTCTATACATTAAGGGCTGTGCTTAATATTAGTTGAGATAGTAAACACACTAAAGCAATTAGAGACCCTGACAATCTGTTACATAAAACAATACAATGTTTTACTCACAAATCTGTGGAGCGACATTGTTACAAAAACACAATATTCTGTCGAAGATTGTTCAGATATTTCCCCGAGTCTTTTTTTTTCAAACCTTAAATGATAAAACCCATTATTTTTATTTTAAATCAGCTACCAAATTGCCCTTATCTGTTTAATCTTTTAACCTACCTATTAAGCTCTTTCTTTCTATCTTTTAAAACCTGCAAAATATATTTGCTATAATTATGTAGTCACTGAAATAAATAGCTTTATTAGCTGCTTCTGAGGCTACATTTTGTTAAAGGTAAACAATTAACCTTTCATACACACTCATCCCACTTCGAAATTGACAACAGATTTAGTTAGCATATTAAAGAATTGACTTGGCATGTACTTTTCAATGCATAATCATAGTTTAGAAAATGTATTGTTCACTCTATCCCTTCTAATATTCTCTATCCTGGCACGTAATTGAAGCCACTGAGAGATAATAAAATCCAAGGCATGGATAAATAGTTACTGGCATTCAAACACCTCATCCCAAAGTGTTGTAAAAAATTTAGAAGTAGCTTCTTTATTTTTCTTCTGAATAGGACTTGAACAATATGTGGTATCCCAGCCCTCACAAGAATAAGCTGTTGCCCAGATGTCTCACTGTCAAAATAAAAGGAAAATATCCAAACAGTACCTAGTTTTGCTACGTGTTCCTTTAATGACTAGCAAGAGGACAATGAAGTCTAAGGGCCTTATTATGAGCTTGGCTGTGCGGGAACAGGGCCACCCCGCTCCTGCACCACCAGACGAGTGCCGGAACTGCGTGCCAGTTAGGGGGTTTCTACTGTCTGGTGGGCGGTTCTTTGGCATTCCCACGGCGGTACATAATAAATAAGCATGACATTGGGATTGTCAAAATCAGTACCTGCACGGCATGGGCTGCTGCAGTCCATGCCGTGGAGGTACTGGGATGCAGGCACACAAGGGGGCACAATATATGCCCCTCTGCATGCACCCTAATGCGAAGAGGCACAAAGGGGGCCTGTAGGACCCCTTTTTTTTCTCATCATCACACTTTTCATGGTGGTCGCACATGAGTGGCATGAGTAAACTTGTTATATGCTTGCTGGGGCTGTAGCAGCCTTCCCAAACATTTTTCAGCCTCAAGGTCACTGAACCATGCCCTGGTAGTACCACTGCCAGGTCCCTGCGAGTCTGACAGTCCGTGGACCACCAGGCTGGTAATAATCCCCTAAATCAATAGCCATCTTATACATGGCTATGGATTTCTATTCATATTTGTTAGCAGCCAACTGTTATTTAGCACCCCGCAACTATACCCCTCTGTTTTAAAAAGCACAAAGAAGGAGACAGTCAACAGCACTATCATAAGGTTAATGCAGAAGTAAGAAGTAATATCAATTGCAAAGTTCTACATTGCTCAATCAAGCTAGCTACTTTCAGTGATTTTACTATAAACCTGTGAGAGTCTGGAAGTAACCTTGAAAGAGTAAAATATCAGATTCCAGTAACATGCTTTAATGTTATGAGCCTCAGCCCTCCTTCATCCATGAGTGAATAACTTTTGCCCAAGTAACTCTGATTTTACTTTGAGATTCTGTATCTTTCCTATGAAAATTTACATTTTCATCACGTTTGTATGGATATTGATGTGGCACATTTCACTTTTAATATAGAACCCTTAGCTTCTTGAGCTTGGACCTGAAGAAAGATGGGGATAAAACCTCAGCTTAGTCTTAGAAATACGAATCCCCAATTCTGCAAAAGTGCCCTGCACTATACATCTAATATGAAGTTTCAGGGCAGACAACATGACTGTTTATGAATCAGTTTGGCCTCTGCCTTGGTAGCCTATAAGTCAATTGACTGAAGATCTGTGATTTGAGGTGACTTAGAGCCTGATTACGAGTCGTTCTTTTCTTTCTGAGCCTTGCTGAAACCCTTGAATTTTATTTAACTCATCTGATAATTATCAAATGTGTTAAATAACTCAACGTTTGGTAAATTTTGGCAGGTCAAACCTGCTGAAAGTTGCGGTTTCCACACGATATAGACTCATACAATTCAAATACCTGCATCGCGTGTATTACACCTGAACTAGAGTTTGGGTTATGGGCACAATTCAATCCCCTACATGCTTGTGGTGCGACCAAGAAGAAGGGAAATTCCTCCATACAGTTTGAGAGTGTTCCGCCCTATAGCCCTTCTGGTGCAGGGTCTCCTCATGCCTCAGCACTGTGTTAGCATGGCAGCTCCCTCATAATCCACGTTTATTTCTTCTGAATTGCACAGACGGGATTGGGCGCATTATTTATGAGCAGCACCTACTCTTCCTGGCCCTCACCATTGCTAAATATGAAGGCTGACTGGATAAATGCATGGGTGCAGAAACAGCCATGTTTTTGGTGCATGGTGGCCGTAGATGCACCGTAAAATTTGGACCCGCTGGGCTTCCCCCCTTACCACCAGTGGACCATTGAATGGCATACCTCAGTAGGTACACATGGTTCTCCTTGATTCCACGCTGGGCTTTGCTAGATCCCTGATGTATCTCCTGGGGTTTTGTTTGGCTGACTCTGGATCTGTCTGCATATTGTTGTTGTTGATTGTCCTGCATGTATTAAATGAAATGTGAAAAGATGGTGTCTCTGCAAATTAATGCTTTCTTACAAATATATGTAGGGTTCACACGCAAATGCTATAGGAAATACCAAATAAAATCTGTTTTGAACAATAAAACCTGCAGAAAGTTAACAGGGAAGAACCATGCAGTAATTACCATATACAAATTTTGGTGCGTCAAACACCAAAATCCGCATGTTATTCCCCAGAAACTCATAATAGGGTCGATTTATTGCACCTGATTAATATCAAACCACAGAGAGTATTGGTATTTAGCATGAGCAGTAAATAACACGTATACCTGTGATAGGGCCGGTAGTGTCTAATTTGAAACAGTTTCTTGTCATTGAAAAGCTTGAGATTTGCAAAGTCTTAGGGTTATTTTTTTTTGTCCTCATACTGCCAAAACCTTTGATGGGACTCCTCCAATCACTAAATGCTTACCTTTGCTGACCCTTGGGAGAGGCAGATGGAGAGAAAAAGAGCTTTCCCTCCAAGATAATACCGTTACCTTCTCCCACTCCTGTTCACATTTCTGGGAGCCCCCTGGATGTTACTTAGGAGGCCAGGTCCGACGGTGTATTGGCTCAATCATTGGACCCTCTTTCCTTCTCCCTTAAGTTTAACAAAGCCGACCAGATCTTAATTTTGCTTCTTTGGTCACAGGCCATATCTGATTTGCTAGTGTAGATAATGTTCTTCAAACATTCGGCAAAGGTCGGGGGAATTTCTGATTTCCAGATCCTACAGATTTCTCTCTTTGCAAGGATTATCACGTAAAATATGAAGTTAGATACAGGTGCATTCACATATTAGTCATTCGATAGACCGAAGAAAATCAAACTGGCACTCACTTCCATCGGCCTTTCCAACACAGCTTCCAGAAATTCACATACCTCCACCCAGTAAGATTTGATTCTTGGGCATTCCATGAACATATGAATATCATCCGCTGCTGAATGCTTGCACCTGGGACAGCTATATATGTTCCCTATCACCTTAGATACATTTTTTGGAGACCAGTAAACTCTGTAGGCAGTGTACAGGTGATTTCTCCTAAGTGCAGCTGGTTTAACTATAGCCTGCAACATAACAAAAGAATCAGACCATATTTTATAAACATCTGTTTCACTTTGTCCATATTCTTCGTCCCATAATCTTATGACCTCAGACTCCCCATCATCTTCAGCGTCCAATAAGGCCCAATACCAGAACAAGACTTCCTTTTACCATATGCCCTGTTCTAGTAGAGAAGTGGAGAAGTGTGGCTCAATGGTTAGAGCGGCAGACCCTGATGCAGAGGTCTGGCCCGGGGCCAGGGTTCAATTCCCGCCTCGGCGGGTCTTGGGCTCAATTTCCTCCGACCTGATAATTCTCGCCTCGGTGCCTATTCTAATCATGTGTCCCACTCTGCAACTCTGGGCAATAGCGTGCTTAATCTCCACAATGGCCCCAACAATGCTGGGATGCCTCGCTTCACCTTGGGGGTGCCCAGGAGTGGACATTTCACAGGGAAAAGCCAGGAAGGGTTCCACAGCGGTATGCACAGCACCAGGAAACTTCGGTTGGGGTATAAGTGTGCTTTACAAGTACAAATTCATTTCATTTCATTTCATAGTAACTAGATCTACTTTCGAGGTTACCTCCTCCTCATGCCAATTCTGCGTCGCCCACCAAGAGGATATCTGATGAAACCTAAACCTCGTCAAAGTTCCGCGGGTTAACCTGCTAAACGCCTCCCAACTCATAAGCTTAAAATACTCTTGCAGGTCACCCCATCATCTCACACCACCTGTTTTTAGAAGCTGACTGAGATGGTCTTATAAGGATTCCAGAGTTCCAGGGGAGTCCCAGACTGGGGCCTGTGCTGCATAGTATGGTATTTTCATCATTCTTCTTATATGCATCCAAGTCTTTAAAGCAGCTCCCAAGATCTTTAGCCTAACTTTTTTATAGAACTTTGGATCTCCATACTTATATAAGAAAAATTCCTGCCCTTGCACCACATCTTTTAACACAGCCTCAAACAGTAGACCTAATGATGATGAATCCGTTTTATTAGCAACATCCTAACATGTTTAAAGTGGAAAGCATAACAATATGTGAGTAGGTCTGGTAGTGCTAACCCACGCACTTTAAGACCTCTTCTTAATTTTTTCCAGGCTATTCTAGGACTCTTCGTTGCCCAAATAAAAGTGCCTATTTTGCATTGTAACTTAGCTATATCTTCTCCCCTGAATGACAATGGGACTGAATTATATAGTAAGGTAATTTTTGGCAAGATTATCATTTTCACAAGATCTACCTTCCCATAAATATTTAGAAGGCGATTTGCCCATTGTGTAAGTAAACTGGCAACCTCTTTAGAAACCCTCCTCCAATTCACTTTAGAAATATCCTCCAA
The DNA here is from genome assembly GCF_964261635.1 of Lissotriton helveticus. NCBI lineage: Eukaryota > Metazoa > Chordata > Amphibia > Caudata > Salamandridae > Lissotriton > Lissotriton helveticus. Next base: position 748,128,915 of record NC_136059.1, on the reverse strand, counting down.
TTTCTGAACTAGCTGAACCCCTAAATACCTAATTTGACTATTTACCCCCTGACTTCCCTTTACTTGATTCCATTCCATTATTTCAGTTTTTATAATTGATTTTATACCCTGAAACTTCACCAATTCTCTCTGCCTTCTCAATTAGTCAAGGGATTGCCTCTGCTGGGTTTGTTGTATATAGAAGCAAAGCGCCTGCATAGAGAGCAAGCTTAAGTTCTAACTCTCCAATTTTAAAGGGGTGAAAAACCAGATCCATCCTGATCCAGCTGACAAATGGCTCGATATAAAGATTGAATAAAAGTGGTGACAAGGGGCACCCCTGCCTAGTGCCCTTCGAAATATTAAACCAATCAGTCAGGGCACCATTTACCAAAACCTTAGCTTTGGGGCTCATGTACAAACTTGTCATCGCTTGAACAACGTTGTAGGAAAAACAAAACTTTTTATTGTCTCCCAGAGGTATAACCAGTTAACCTGGTCAAAGGCTTTTGCAGCATCTATTGCTACTATTGTCAGAGGAGTCTTCTAAACTTTGGATATATCTATGCCCCCCATTACCTGGAAGGTAAGCTCATTTAGCTGCCTCCCTGGTATAAAACCTCTCTGATCCGAGTGGACTACTGCCTTTATAACCTCTGCCACCCTTGCTGCCAATATACCTGTAAGAACCTTGTAATCTGAATTTAATAAAGATATTGGTCTATAGGACTCTATCATCTGTGGGTCTTTGTTAGGTTTTAATATCAGGGTCACTGTGGCTTCAGCCAATGAACCTGGTGTATCTTCTCAACCGATATCGATTTTATTAAACAAGTTTTTTTTAAATTGGCACTACAATATCTAGAATACCTACATAAAACTTAATTGGTAGCCCATCTGGGCCTGCGGTTTTTCCCCTAGCCATTTTTTTGCATTGCGCTCTGACTTCTTCTTCAGTGATATTAGCTTGCAAGAGTACCCTATATTCTTCTGTCAACTGAGGGAGGTTAAATAATTTTAACCAGTCCTGAGCTGCCTCTTGCCCTCATCTAATATCCTCCTTATACAGATCATTCATAAAAGTTCTGACCTCAACACAAATTTTATCATCCTCATATATTATTCCTCCTGGCCCTCTTTGGATTAAATTCTTTATCAGTTTCCTTGCTCTATCCATTTTCGCCTTCCATGCTAATAGAGAACTGAATTTCTCTCCATAAGCAAAATGCTGAAGCTTACTAGCTTTCCACCTATCCAAAAGCTTCTTATCTAAATTGGCTTGAAATTTGGCCCGCAAATTTTCCAACTCTTTCTCCAAACATGGCACTGTACTCAGGGTCTCCATTGATGCTTTCTGTATTTCTATTTCTTTTTCCTTAATATTACTTATACTATCTGCTTCTTCATTTGTCAAAACTCTCTTTCTTCCTACCATTATAGAACTACGTATCCCCCTTATATAGGCTTTAAAAGCCTTCCACACTATCTGATCCTTGGCTGTGCCAATATTGAACTTAAAGTACTCATCCGGTTTGTCTCCTACCTCCATTATCACTCCATCATCCAATAACATTGTCCTATCTAACGTCCACCTTTTTTGTATCTCTCTTTACTTAAGCCCCAGAGTCATAGCTACTGCTGAATGGTCTGATAAAATAGCGGGGATATGATTTATTTCCTCAACTTCTGAAAATAGCGCCTGGTCTACAAGGAAAAAATCAATTCTTGAATGATGCTTCTACTTTTTGCTGTAGAACGGAAAATCTCTAGTTTCCCCATTCTTGCTTCTCCATATATCAAGCAAATTGAAGTCTTTAATTATATTTTTTAACGCCACAAACATTTTTGGTGGACTGTTGTATTTTGCTTTCGAAGTGCGATCCATCTCTTTGTTTAAAACCAGATTGAAGTACCCCCCTATTATTATTGGTACAGTAGTATTCAACAGACTGGCCTTAAGTTTCAAAAGTGCCCTTGGGTTGTCTTCATTCGGGCCATAGTATACTACACATACTAGGGGTGTACTCCAAACTGTCAAAGTGACCACTAATCATCTCCCTGACTGATCTGTGTCTTGCTTTACCACATTTATACCTGCATTGCTTCTTATGATCAGCGCTACTCCCCTAGTGCTTCCTGTTTGGTCAGAACAAAACACCTCCTGTATCCATCTCGCCTTGCTAAAACCCTGTTTACACTCATGGGACTCTAAGTGGTTCTCTTCTAAAAGACAAATATGTGCCTCACTATTCTTCACGAATTCAATGACCCGGGACATCTTTCTCCTACTCCTCAACCCATTCACATTCCATGTTATTAATTTAACTTTATTTAGCCTGTTCATCTTTACAACTCCCCTGGCTCTTCCCTCCCGACTCTGAATTTTTAGGACTTGTATGAGGACTCATTTTTTTGTTTTTTCCCCCTTGCTCCCAACACCCTGTGCTCCCCCCGACCTGCCCACTCATGAGGAATCCTCCTACTATTCCCTTGGCGATTAAAAACCGCCTTTCGGAACCCTCCCTTCGCAGCTAAAGACATCTACTGCTAAAGAACCCACCGCACATGTTAGATTGTATCCAATTTTACTAGCCTTTTTTTCGGCCCTGAGGACGAAGGGTGATGCAAAGTTGACATAGGTGCGTGCACTCAGCGGCAGCAGCTCTCTCTTTGCTGCAGTGGCCACAGCAGCTCTTATCCAGAGCCTCTCACTTCCACTGCCAGCCCTGAAAATTACCAGAAGGCAGCCCTCAAAGTTCAAAGTATACTGACACTTTGAAGCTGGAGGATCCCACTATGAAGAGTAGCTATAAATTGTGCAACAGGTGAAGTGGCACCTGGGCCTTGAGGGTCTGCCTGGCCCCAGTTAATGACTTGTTTTCACTACCATGACATGGGGCAATTTTCTTTACGTCATTAGGGCCCTTGGTGCTCCAGCTACACCACTGATTCCCACGGAGCTGTAGATACATCAAATTTTTTCCTGCTGTGAGAAGTTTCACCTTCCTTCATGCTTGGGTCAGACATCCCACGCTGAAGGCCATTCTAATGGCGAGAAACTGCGTTGCGTACTCCAGTCAACGGAGGCTCAGCTGCTTGTGACCCACTAAAGCTACTTTCTGTTCTCTCCCTGTACTAGAGTTGCAGCACAAATGCGCTGCCATCGCTTTGCGAGGCATGCAGTATACATAATAATGTGGAAGCTTCGTGGAAGCTCCGCCCACTCTCAGGCCCATCTTCTTCATTGGCTTAGGTTATAAATGCTGCCTTCTTATTGGTTTTAATCGTGTTAGTCCCTCCCCATGACAGCCATGTCAGTATTTTGAAGGGCAGCAGGATCTTCAAGTTACTGCTTCATGTAGGCACCTACAAGAGTAAAGACTAGGAGGGCTCAATGGGGATTGTCCGGGCTTATAAACCTATCCCTTCCTGTGAAAGACCACCACCCCTGTGTGTACCCAGGAGGTCCAGTACACTCCTTCCTTCTTTCAGAGAGTCCCTTCATCTTCAGACAAACAAATGTCATTCTAAGGAAGAAAATAGCCTTTGGGGAAGGGCAACCCAACCCACTTGTGGTGATAAAATCAAAAAGAACAATTGATGGACATTCACCCCAGTACAGAAATCGGGGCCTAAATCAATCACTTTTTTGCTTCACATGCCATTCCAGTTTGAACCCAGCCATATGCAAATCAATCTTGACCCTTCACCCAATAGGAAAAGTCCTGTCTGAAAAGCCAGGCCAGGTCCTCCCTGGACTGGAAATAAGCATCCTAGGACCGGTTTCGGGGTTTCACCCCTCATCAGCCAGGACAGCTTGACTCCAGTGGCATGGAGAGCACAGGACCACGTCTGGGCATACCCATCTCACTCGGGCTGACAAAAGCCAAAAGAAAAATTGAAGGAAAAAATGCAGAACAATGTCTTACATTCACACCAGTACAGAGATCTGGGCCTAACTCCAACATTTTCTTGCTCCCCATGCCATTCCAGTTTAAACCCAACCATGTGCAAAATCAGTATTGACCCTGCACCTAATAGGAACAGTCCAGGCTGAACTGCCAGGCTAGGTCCTCTCTGGACTGGAAACAAACATTCTAGGCCAATTTTGGGGTTTCACCCCTCATCAGCCAGGATAGCCTGGGTGATGCTCTAAAACCGGTCTCAGGATGCTTGTTTCCGGTCTAGGGATGGCCTGGCTTGGCAGATTGGGCTGGACTGTTTCCTTAAGGAACAGGGCCAAGACTGATTTGCATAGGGCTGGGTCCAACCTGGGGTGGTGTGGTGAGCAAAAGAATGATGGATTAAACCCAGATCCTTGTGACTGGGGGTGAATGTTTGCATTGTCCAGCATTCCATCCATCAATTGTTTCTTTTGCAGTGCAGGTAAAGGCATTGGTGAGGACAAGAAGCCCATAGCTTTTTGAGTGTTCTAGCTTTACTTTGCTCAGTTTCCCTTTCATTCCATTTAGGCACATATTTCCAAATGTATTTATTTTTCTTTCACTTTAAGGATCAATTTAGAGGTTATTGATTGACAAATTACTTACATGTTGAGAATGTGACAATGGGTGGTGAGTTGCGGACCGAGGTGGTTTGAATAACAATGTTGTCTCCTTTTTAGGTCTCACCTTGCGTTGCAGCCCAAATGTATTGCATCACTTTGTGAGGCATGCAGTATATACTGTAGCGGAGAAGCTTCATGGAAGCTCTGCCCACTCTCTGCCCATTGGCCTTTGTCTTAAATGCTGCCTTCTGATTCGTTTGAGGCATGTTAGACCCTTATCCATCATCATTTGTATCCTTCCACGGCTATTGGCCCCTTTACACGTAACACTATTTTCTTTCCTGTCTTCCCCCACCCCCTCTCTCAATCTGTTACTTCTCGCACCGCCCTACCCAGCTACCCCACTCCCGTTTGTGTCTTCTTGCCTGCCGGCACTACCGTTTTCAATGCAACAGGCCTCGCATAAAAGCGAGTCCTATTGCATTGCAAATGTTTCTTTTTTATTCTTATAAGCACTATTGTTCTCTATGTCACTGTTGGACCCGGACCTTTTTGGCAGGTTCACCCCAAAACTTTTTGCTTTTTCCGAGCCTGTTTCTGTAACCTGGTGTTGGTGATTTTAGGCCTCTGCGCACTTTTTCACTGTGGTACAGTGTAAAGTGTGTGAGCTCTCTGTGTGTGTGGTGTGAGACCTGCCCTCCCATAGGAATGCATGGGGAAAATGTGTGACCATGGTAGTTCCTCATGTGTGGGGAGTGCAGGGTCGAGTTTGGTATGTGCGAACTCGTGAGATTTAATGCTGCGTAATGATGTATGCGGCATGAATGTGTCTAGTGTGGTAGTGCCACTTCTAGACATGTGTGTGTGTGTGTAGTGAGTGTGCTGACACAAATTTTGGCTGGAGCCTGGCTCCAGGAGTCTGGATGGGTCTACCCAGTGGTGAGTGTTGAGATTAGCATGCTGATGTGAGGGGAGGGGTGCATCTGGGACCTGAATAGGGCTGGGCTTTCCCCACACAATGCTGGCTCCGCCCCCTGTGGTGCGACTGATGAACCTAGCCTGCCTGGTGAATGGAAAGGGTGTCTGGGGAAAACAAAGTACTCCAAAACCAGCTGCAACTGTTTTCTCCCCCACCCTGCACCCTGAGACAAAGGGATTTGCTGTATAAAAAGGGGCGGTGTCCCCTTACAAAATGTTCTTGTTCTGACACTTGAATCTACCAGGGGCATGCTGCTGCTGGGGCCCAGCGGACGGCTTGCCTCCCTGGGCCCTGCCCAGCCCCTGGATTGCTGGAGGACTGCTTTCTGGGGCCATTCTGCCTTGCCCTGGAATCCTTGTGGCATTACTGTCCCCCAGGATTTCTGGCAGCATGGAAATGCTGTATTTTACATTTAAAAAACATGCTATCCTAGTGAGCGCGTTGTATCTCCTGAGGGAGCGCTTTATCTCAGCCCTGCCGCGCTGGACTGCATCCTGTGCGACGAATTCCCCGGCGTGGGGATTGCCCCTGGCTCATTTTTGGCGCGAGTGCCCACCTCGCTTATTTGCCAGTTAAAAGGAGCCTTGATGGGTGCCAACCCCGTTTCTACTTTTATTTCGTGCACCGAGGGTGCCCACCCCTCGGTGCAGCCCCGTAAAGAAAGTGCGGCCGCAGCCGTGGCAAAACCGAAAGTCTGGGCCGCGCCCGCCTGACTGTGGGCGGGGCCGGGATGGACTCACTTCCGCTTCCCCCTGCCTGGAGGAAGCCGTGCCGTGGTTGCCGGTCTCCCGTAGGGAGAGGGAGACCGGAGATTATGGCTGCCCCCCGCCGCGACCAGAGGAGGAGTGTTGTGGCCTGTTGCGGGGCTCCCCTGTGCTGAGCGAGCCCCGCGGTGTCCGGTGACCAGAGACCGATGCTCCAAAAGAAGAGGAGGCAGCGTGGAGCTGCCACCCGCACCGCCGACCGGAGGCGCCTCCCCAGCAGAGAATAGCCCAGTGAGTAGAAACGGGCTGGGGGCTCCAGGCGGGTGCCAACACGAGCCACAGTGTGACGGTGGCATGTAGGGCGGATCCGAATGGCAGTGGGCCGCCCCAACATTTTCCAGAGCCCAGGGGGGCTCCAACCCGGGCCCATATTTGTTAAGAGTCCCTGTGAGGGGCTTGGGGGGGCCCAGTTGTTTAGTACGAGGCCCCAGAGCTGAAGGGGCATTTCGAGTGTTCAAAGCAGCCCCATTGGCCGCGGGCTGCTCCTACCTATGGGGGCATAATTGTTTTAGGGCCGTGTTGCTCCCACGAGGTCACCCATTGATTTGCAGAGTCCCCACGAGGGACTTGGGACACATTCGTTTTAGAGCCAGAGAGCTCCAGTTTTGGGGGCACCTTGTATTTGTTTGTAGAGCTTGTGTGGCTCCAACGTTTGGCGCAGTGTTGTCCTAAGGTCCAGTGAGGGCCCTGTTGCAGTTTTGGCTGATTCCCAGCTTCCCAGCATTTAGTGGGCAGCTGCACCATTTAGGCGCAATCAGAGAGTCCCTGTGTGGGACAGAGATGGCACAGAGGTGCCAGGCCTTCTACAGCTGCACAGCACTTAGTGCCAGCTGCAACGTTTAGGCCCTATGATTGTTCCCAGCTGCCCAGCAAGTAGTGGGAAGCTGCAACGTTTAGGTTTTGCGCCGGTGGAGCACCCCTGACTGGTGCTGCATTGGCAGCGTACCCTGACATTCTGGACACAGGGCTTTTAAGTCCCTTTATTAGATGGCCCATTGGCCATGGGGCTGGTATGTGATTTGATTTTTGCGCAATGTGATTTTCCACTATGTTTATGACGGTAATTGCCTAATGTGATTTTTGCGCAATGTGATGTTAATGTGACTATGAGGTTATTTTACCTATGTAGGTTTATGCTAGTGAGATGGTTTCACTATGTGAGTTACACCCCTAAATATGATTTATTCTTAGGAGGCAGAGTCTAATGTGTTTAGACTAGTGAGGAGATTGCCTACTGTATTTTTACCGGTTAGGCCCAAATGTGAATTATGCGTAATGTGCTATGCCATTATGCCTGTGACACCTCTGAATGTGTTTTATGCATTATGTGTCTTACCTACACCGCTGAATGTATGTTTATGCATCATGGGTTTTCCTTCCCTACACCTCTGAATATTGTGATGCATCATGTGTAATGTGTTCTTGCCTATACCCCTAAATGTATGGTGATACTTAGGTGGTTGTTCTTTCTAGTACAGGTGTGCTAAAGTGATTATTATTCTATGTTCTAGAAGTGCTATTTCTACTAAGTGCTGATTCTGACAGTGGCCCTTGTGGCCCTGTCCTGGTGTAAATAATCCCATGTGAATAGTGCCCGTGACAGTTGGCACAATGTATATTGTGTGATTACTATCTGATGTGTTTTTGATAATACAAAAGTTATTTTTATATAACCTTGTGTGTAGTTCCTTTTGTGGTGTGCCTAGGATGTTGTTGCTGTTGTGTGCGTGCGCAAATGCTTTACACCTTGCCTCCGGGATAAGCCTGTCTGCTTGTGCCAAGCTACCAAGGGGTTGAGCAGGGGTTATCTTGGCATGTGACCCCCTTGCCCTGACTAGAATGGTGGTTTCTGCCTGGCTTTGGCGTAAGCCTTAGCCAACCAGAAATCCCAGTACTAACTGTCACGATGTGCTTTGCTTACGTTTAGAGTGCCGTGCGTACTTTCACTTTCAGCCTGGTAGAGACTAGTTTTCAATTAGAGCATTACTCATCAGCAAAGATGAAACAAAGGCACAGAAGCCATCTCGTTCTTCCATGCGTCATCCATAGCATTGGTCATTCATGACTGGAGCAGAGCCAGCCATTGTTGACTTTAGTTTTAAAGGTAGAAAACGTTTGAATACCTTTCCCCTCAATTTCAGTATTGGCGTCTACTTTATTGGCTTTCAGAAGGTTCTTAAGAGCATGCTAGTTAGGCTGCTGAAATCTTCCTGCGACCATACGAAATCCTCCCATTTTCATCTTTCACAGTCTCTTGCACTGTGCGATTGACTAACGTAGCACATTTTGTATGAGGTTTTTTATTGTGACAGAGTGCTTAACAGATTATTTTGCATTTACAGTTGTGACAAAAATCATAGAAGGCATCTCAGGAGCATCAAACTAAACTGGTTGGGACTTGGTGGTGTAGTTATCCACATAAATCATGTGACCACTTTGAAGGCCACAAGTGCGGTTTCATGTAAAGTGAAAATCCGAAAGAATTTAGAGCATTGGTTCTGTGGTGACTTGCATGTTAACAGTTGTGAAAGTGAATCTGTGCATGAGGTGGGGTTACCTTTAGCTTTTTATAACCAGATGCACATTACCCTGCAAATGGCAGACAATGCAGGGAACATGTGGACTAATACAAAGTTGTGTGACCCAACACGGCAACTCGCTTCCAGTGTGGCAGTTCAGGGAATACAAGTTAGGATAAAGGCTTTACAGATGTGTATGCACTACGGCCAGCATGGAATACCAGCAGTGCCAACTCAGACTTTTATACTTACGAAGTCTATAAAAACAGAATCACTGAGCTGCATTCTATCAACACTGGTTACTGACCGCACTACCAGGCGACAAATCACATATAGCAAGCCCACTATACAACCAAACAGAATATTCCATGTACACCCTTCCTTTAAAGAAACACTGCCTTCTCCCCAGGATTATATAAACACATAGGCTGCTATCCACATATTCTGAATGTGTGTCAGCAAGACATGAAGAAGCACGCACTATCATTCAATGTGGTCATGAGGCTGCAAGAGCACGCTGGCTTGTAACCACACATGCGCACATCTTTCGGTCCCTGGGTCTGTGAAATTATATTGTTCAAAGGGGATTTTAAGTGCCTCCAAGGTAAAAGTTGGTGTGCGGAACTGGTATTGCGAGGCAGAGCTGTGAAGAAAGGCTTTCATTCAATCTGATGAAAAAGGTGCCCTAAAGAGCAAAGGACATTGTGGTATCGCCCACTTTACAGTGATGTAATGTTCACCCACTACCCTCCTGTCCCTTTGCCCACGTTGGAGCGCTCCGTGTGACATCATTTAGAATGTCACTGCTGCGAGCGTTCCAAGGTGAGCGCCTTTGAGTGAGCTGTCATCGGAGCGTGACAGTCGGTCAGCTGTGGCTGGGGTCGATGTTTCTCTGCTTGAGAACCCTGTAGCATAAAGGCTTTCTGAACCACTTCAAAAGCGTCCTTCTCTTCTGTAATTGGACGCCACACTGGCGACGAGGACAAACGAATTGTACAAAGAAATTTTCGGCCCCAACACGCAACAGAAGAAAGCAGTAACGGAGAAGAAATCAGTTATTATACTGGCTCACTTTGTTAAAGGAGGAAAAGGAATTAGTCATCCGGGTGTGACTAACTGTGTGAAGCCGCATTCGCCACTGGTGTGGGAGCAGGACAACACTCACCTGCTTCACCTGTGAACCAGCAAGCTGTCGCGGAGTCCGGAGCACCCATCCCCTTCAGCGTTGGAGTACGTAGTAACCAGGACGAATATTGGAACATACCCGGTGAGTGAGATCGTGGGCTGACTGGGATGCGCACCCTCCATCGTAGCAAAAACAGCATAGCGGATTATAGGGCTTAGGGGCAAGTTGGCATACGACATACACTGATAATACCGGCTGTTGAACGCACAGCGTAAAAGTGCTGGCGAAGATATAGCGTCAATGGAAAGGGAGGCAGCAATAAACACTGCTAATGCCGCTTGTTGAGCGCAATCAGCAATGAGCGCATGGCAAGAGAAGTGCTGGCGAAGCCATTGCATCAATGGAGTGGTGAGGCAACAGGAACTGGCGGCGATCGTGGGCAGGTGTAAGCGGGGAGCAACTGTAAGGGGCGACACTGCACGACATGGTGTGCTGACAGAGATCGGACGAGCCCCGTATAAACGCTCTGCAAGGTCCTTGAGCGTCACGGACTTTGTTTGGTGAGTGGCTAGAGCCGGGAAATAAGCGGTGCTGGTGTGAGAAAGTGCAGTCGCAAAGCGGAAGGAGGCGTTTTGGAACTTCCTTCGCTAAACTCTGGTGAAAGTAGCCTGAGGTGTCTGGAGGTGTGTCTTCACCGTCTTCTGGCAGTTCCTGTCACACAAAGGGAAATGGAACTGTAATAAAGGATTGGGACCCTGCATAAGGTGTGGAAGATCTTGTAAAAAAAAAAGTATTCTCAGTAGAAGACAGCGCCATCCAGTGGGCTCCAGGGCGTACTATCCTCATCTTCAAACGTGTAGAGTTAACTGCCAAATTTCTGGCGGACTTAGCAAAGTGTGATTTGTGCCTCGTTTTTTGTAACCCCATCCAGACTTGTATAGTGTGGTTTATACGAACTTACATTAGGTGTGTTAGCATAGCAGGTTACCTGTACAGATATGCAGAATATAACGCCCCCCCACCCCTTTCTTTTTGTCAAGTCCAGGGGAGCCTGCCATCAAGTGGAACAAATGGAAGAAGGTTTTCATGAATTATGCAGTAGTCTGCGGGCCGAATTTGGGGTTGGAAAGAAAAGTTGCTTTGCTATTGTACTATTTGGGGGCAGAGGGAGAAGATGTGTTGGAGCATCTCCCAGAGCTAAGTGCACATGAAGCTAGGGGTTTAAATGAATTCAAAATAAGTCTCAAAAAATTAGATTTACATTACCTTCCCAAAACTAGCACCATTATGGAAAGATACCATTTTGGTAAAAGGGGGCAGAAGGAAGGGGAATCAATCGAAGACTTTGTCTCAGATCTACACAAACTGGCTGCCACATGCAAGTTTCGGGGTGCATGTGAGGAAAGAATCAGAGACCAGTTTGTGTTAGCGTGCAGGACTGAGCGTATGCGTGAAAAGTTGTGGCTAAAGGATGACCCACCACTAAGAGAGGTGCTCATAGTTGCCAAGCAAGTGAAACACATGATGCAATGTGTAAATGAAATCAAACAAGACAGTGAGAGTAAGGTCAGTGAGTGCAAGGTTAAGGTGAGTGAAGTGGTGGGAGAAGGTGATGGAGTGTTGGTTGTCAAAGAGCAGAATGTCATGCAGAAAGAACAAAAGGAGAGCAAAGTGGGATGGCCTTTCAAAGGCAACTGCTATAGGTATGGCAAGCAAGGACACATGGCGAGTGACAAAGATTGTCCTGCGCTGAAATATACGTGTGGTAAATGTGGCAGGAAAGGTCATTTTAGACAGTACTGCAGGAGTGGTCAGGGATATAAGAAACAAGGAAAGGATAGCACTACCAGGATGTGTGATGAGATCATCCTGCAGGTGCAGAGTGGACAAGTCAGCATCCCAAGGACACCATAAAGGTTGAAGAGACAGGAGTAGAGGCTATGTTTGACTCGTGTTCCAAGATAACGATCATTAATGCCAAAGAATTTGAAAGGGTGGCTAAAGGAAAACTCAAATTGAGCAAATTGGATGTGAGGCCTGGGGGTATGGTGGACAACCCATTTGCATGAAGGGTTATTTCTGGGGCACAGTAGGCTATAAGGATAGACTGACGGTATCTAAAATTTATGTATCCTCAGTGGGGGACAACATACTCGGGTGGCAAGCCCAAAAAGAACTAGGTGTATATCTCAACCCTAACAAAACACCACAGATTTTAGTGCAGGAGGTAGGTGAATCTTGGGGAAGCATCGAAGAAGAGTTCAAGGAAGTTTTCAGTGGAGAACTAGGGTGCTTAAAGAACTATTCCCACAAGATAAAACTGAAAGAACATGCAGTACCAGCAGTAGCTAAAGTGAGGAACGTCCCTATAGCGATCCAGGAGGCAGTTAGAACTGAACTAGAAAAATTGTGCAACCTAGGGGTCATAGAACCTGTGGAGGCCACAGAGTGGCTGGCGCCGATCGTCGCAGCAAGGAAAAAAGATGGAACGGTCCACCTATGCATTGACCTCAGGGCACTGAACAAAGAGGTTGTGGTCGACAAGTTCCCGCTGTCCAATATCGCACAAATTATGAGCATGTTGGAAGGAGCGAAAGTATTCTCAACATTAGACCTGACCTCGGCCTACTTCCAAATCAGGTTACATGAGGACTCGCAGGAACTTACGGCGTTCGGTACACCAATGGGAGCATTCAAATTCAAGAGAATGCCTTTCGGTCTAGTCTCGGCCGCGGCTGTGTTCCAAAGAATCATGGGCAGTATCCTTGGAGGCATTCCTGGCGTTTTGTGTTATCAAGACGATGTGCTGGTCTTTGGCACAGATAACGAACAACACAACACGAGATTGAGACAGGTGCTGGCAAAATTCGGAATGCAAGGCCTCACGGTGAAAAGAGAAAAGTGCAGGATTGGCAGTAAAGAGCTGGATTTCTTAGGACAGCAGGTAACACCAGGTGGGATTCGTCCTAAAGCAGAACTCCAGAACACCATAATCAACCTGACGCCACCGAAAAACAAAGAAGAAATAAAATCGTTTATGGGCATGTTGGAGTTCTACAGAAAATTTGTAAGGAACTTCGCAGGCAGGACCTATGCCATATGGCAGTTGCTCAAGAAGGACGTGGAGTTCAGTTGGAATGAGGAGTGCCAGGAGGAGTTTGAACATGTGAGGAAAGCGTTTGCAGAGGTGCCCACCCTTAAGGCATTCATACCGATTAGGAAGACAGTGGTGACAACTGACGCGAGTTCAAAAGGACTTGGGGCAGTCCTCACACAAGTGGGGGCATGTGGTGAGGAGACCATAGCTTTCGCATCGAGATCCCTACGGAAGTCCGAGATCAACTACTCGGTAATAGAGAAGGAGGCCTTGGCGGTACACTGGGCCATGAACAAGTTCCGGGACTTCATCTGGGGAACTAAGTTCAACCTGCGAACTGACCACAAGCCTTTAGTCGAAGTATTCAATAGGAAGGGACTCGACGCGATCTCGAGTAGAATCAGGCGTTGGGTTGTGAACCTCCAGGAATAGACGTTCAGCGTAGATTATGTGCCTGGGACAAGGAATCTAGCAGCTGACTGCCTTTCGCGTCTGGTGGGAGAAACGGAAGAAGATGAGGTAGGCGACAAGAACGGAGAAGATAAGGATGAGTCTCAAACAGAAAAAGTTTGCGTAATTACCCAAGGGGCCATTGGGGAAGAATCTTGGAAAGAAGCCCTTGGAGCAGATGACCAGTTGATGGAAGTATGCGGGAGGGTAAAAGGGAATTGGAAACACAAAGACAAACAAGACGAGAACCTACGGCCGTTCTGGATGGTCAGGGATGAACTGTCCATCGCTGACAAGTGTCTGTTCCGTGGTACAAGGTTGATCCCGCCCAAAACTTTGAGGGAGTACCTAGTAGATTTGACCCATGAAGGACACCTGGGTATCACCAACACCAAACAGAGGATGCGGGAAGACTATTGGTGGCCGAGCATGGACAACGTGATCGAGAGGAAAGTGAGAGACTGCATACCATGCACAGTCAGTGACAAAGTCTTGATACAGCATGCGCTGCCCATGCAGTGGAGGCCACCCCCATCGGGCCATGGGAAGAAGTGGCTTTGGACATACTAGGTCCCCTGACGGGGGAGTTACGCACTCCTTATATCTTAGTGCTTGTGGATCTATATTCTAGGTGGCCATTGTATCTGAGATCACCACGAAGGCAATCATTGAGTTCCAACAAGAACTATTCCTCAGGGAAGGCCTACCTAGTAGTCTGTTGACAGACAATGGAGTGCAACTATGCTCAAAGGAAATGAGAGACTTTCTCGAGAAGAATGGGATTGAACACAAACGCTGCGCATTATACCACCCAGAGACCAACGGGATGGTCGAGCGGTTTAACAAAACTCTCAAGGAGAGCATCCAGTTAGCAAAAACTAATGGAATAAACTGGAGGGAAGAGATTGAGAGACGTTTAGAAGCCTACCGTTTGACTCCCCACCAGACGACAGGGGCCACCCCCTTTGAACTGCTCCGAGCGAGAAGACCTAATATGAAACTCTCACCAGGATGGATGGGGTGGCACAAAGGATGGACAGATCACACTAGAGAGTCAAAAGGATTGGACAGACAGTGCAAAGCCATGATAGAGAGAAAAGACAGGTTTGATAAATTGCACTCCACTAAAGAGGTTGGGTTCAAAGTAGGAGATGCAATAAAAAATAAAGCACCCACAGGCAGAGCTGAGTTTACCGAACCCACAAAGATTGTCAAACTATTTAAAAATGCTGTGAAAACTCAGGAGGGGAAGATTTGGAATCTGGGAAGAGTAGTGAGATACCACCCTCCCCTTGAAGACAAAGAAATTGAGGTCAGGAGGGAAGACAGACCCCAGATGCAGGGTGAACTGCTTGGTAGGGAGCGTTTTGGGGTATGCCACACTGCTTGCAGAACTAGCCAAAGGGTGGTTAGTCGTCCCAGATACCTGGAGCAATATGTAACTATGTAGCGCAATTCTTGTTCATATGCTGTTCCATATGTGTTATTTTCTTGTGTTACGTAGGGAAGGGGGATGTGTGGTATCGCCCACTTTACAGTGATGTAATGTTCACCCACCACCCTCCTGTCCCTTTGCCCACGTTGGAGCGCTCCGTGTGACATCATTTAGAATGTCACTGCTGCGAGCGTTCCAAAGTGAGCGCCTTTGAGTGAGCTGTCATTGGAGCGTGACAGTCGGTCAGCTGTGGCTGGGGTCGATGTTTCTGTGCTTGAGAACCCTGTAGAATAAAGTCTTTCTGAACCACTTCAACAGCGTCCTTCTCTTCTGAAATGGGACGCCACAGACATCCCATTCAGCAAACACGCTTTTGCAAACATAGATAATATAACAACAACAATAATGATAACGGCAATTGTGGAGCGTCTCTGCCCACAAAGCACGTCAATCACATTACACTGGTGAGCTACCATCAGGACGAGAAGCATCAATATGTCCACTTAACACCTTTGGGAGATCTGTCTCAGGACAAAGCAAGGATTTAAGAGGGCGCTTAGAAAAGTAGCCTGTCAAACTATTAAAATTATATTAAACTCTAACAAAGTCGCTCTCTACTCCGTTTCTAGATGTTTTTATGTGTTTCTTTATTAACACAAAAACCGAGAGACTAACGGGACGTTTTATAAATCCACTTTTCCAATAAAGAACAACTTCACAACAACATCCATTAACACATGCAGCCTGCTTCCCATTTGCTAGCAGTAAGGCATTCTGATGTGCCGTTGTGCAGTGACGTTGTAATGTCACACAACAATTTTACTAACCAGTTAAATGATGAAGGCTATATATACATCAAGGGCAACAATCTAGTAGTATGTGTGAGTGAACCTCTCTAGGTGTTACAGACTCAAGTGGTCTAAAACACCATCTAAAATGCACATGCTGCACAAAACAAGAGCACTGCTCCTCTCCGGTGTGTGCACCCACCTGAGCTCTCTGGCTCGTGCTACCTGCGACCTTCCACCATTCGCAGCATCCATGTTTACCATGGCGCCGGCTCTTTGTCCAGCCCAACGCAATCTTTTGTGGAACTTATGAAAGCACGGAGCAACCGGTTGAAGGCAGCAGATGACTGGTAGAGGACGCCAGCAAAATATGTTTTATGAAACCTCAGGTTACTGAAGCTTGAGTGAGCACAAGAGAAACCAGCCACCTTCATCATACTACTACTCACATCATCACAGCGTCACAACACCCTCAACTCCTCTCGGGTTGGTATGTTTCTTATATTAGTATATCAGTAAATAACTGTGTGTTTGCATACATAGGTGGCTAGGAATAATCCTGTGTTAAAACGAGAGAAAAAACGAGATAGCACCTTGATTGAGCTGACATATTTGCATTTTCTCTTCTCATTATTTTTCTCTCCCGTCTAAGGATTGTTAAAACTTTTCCATTCAGCTACTGCTTTCTGTTTCCGCGAGTTGTTATTGAGTTAAAACACTAAAGTTCAGGATGACGTGCACAAGATTGTAAGGGCTTCAATAAAACGAACATGAAATTAAACAAATTATTAAATCTACTCAATTGTAAGTGTGATTCGGTTAAGTGATCCGTACAAGAGAGAAACATCTCACTGGAAGCATCTGCGCTGCAAATGTGATTTCTTTTTTAATTCTATTTAATGAGTTCCTTAAATAGCACTCCTGCAAGTGAGGACTACAAAGCAGCAGACATGGTACATAAGGGCATAACAATTTTCTTTAACAGTTCCATAGCACCTCACTGGAAGTAATGTAGTATGCTTTGGGGATTTGTATAGTACACCGTCTGCCATTAGTATGTCATTGGAGTGGTGTGGCTCACTGGTTAGAGGCGGCAGACCTGTAAGCAGAGAACGGCCTGGGACCAGGGTTCAATTCCCGACGCGGCAGGGTCTTGGACCAGGGTCAAAGGACTCGATAATTCTCGCCTCAGTGCCTACTCTAACCAGGGAACACACTCAGTAACTCTGGGCATTAAGCTTGCCTCATCTCTACAACGGCCCGCCACAGACGCCGGGGATGCCTGGTTTCACCCTGGAGATACCCAGAAAGGGACCATCTCACAGGGAAAACCAGGACGGGTTCCCCAGCGGTCTACAGCGCCAGGACACTCGGGTAGAGTAACAGTGCGCTTTACAAGAATCCCACATTCCATTATAGCTCGCCGTCTTTTAGATGGCGCTTTAGCACATCATTGCGGGGCTTCCTTTGCAAACCAGACTCTGAGTCTTCCTGTAATATTATGTTGATAATATGTTCTGGGTAGTGTGTTCTGGTCCATCTTTGGTAGGTCTCGGTGTCATGATCAGCTGTCTTCCAGGCAAGTAGTTTTCCATTTGTGCTGCAGTTAGAAGTAGGCTAATTCTAGTGTTGCTGGCCGTATAGGTGTCTGTGTTGAGGGCACCATGATATACCATCAACTGGCATTGTGTTGGCTCTGTGGGATGTACATGGATATTGGGTCTAAATATTCACTGTAGGGTGTGTGTGATTTTCTAGCAGAGTGTTTGGATTTCTTCTGTCAGGTTTTTTCGGGTTCTTTTTATTGGGTGTGCTATGGATGTACCTAAAGACCAGTTATGCACTCTGAAGGTATTGCTTATTTTGTCATATTGCTCGCTTTCATGCACTCTGTTTCCTTTGTATGTGTTTTGATGTACTTGAAAAATAGTAAAGATCTGAAACATGGTGCAGTACGCCAGAGCCTAAAACGTCTTATTGTAGATTCCTCAGACACAGGCAACTTGTGACCTCCTTTGGATTGTCTTATCCCTGAAGACTGCTGGGGGGTGTAGTATTAAATCACATTTAGTACACTTTGAATTTAATAAAAAAGTGTACTTATTTCTAGTAGGCTCCTGGTTGGATACAAAAAAAAGAAATTCTCAGATTACTGTACTGGATAAATGAGAATTGAAGATTCCTGTTAAGTAACTCTTTCTCAGCATCTGTGGCTGCTCAACACCTAGCAGATGTACACATATTATCTGTTTCAGATCTATAACATACATGCCACCTGTTCCATACTTTCAACAGATATCCCCTAGGAACCAACATTATTCTGCAGTGCAGCCACTCTCCCCGCTCGCCCCCACCCTTCCACATCAATAACTCCTATGCAGCACTGTTGGGTTGAGAAAGGTTTTCATGGTTGCTGATGTAAATGGACGCAAATAACCTTAATGTGCATGTAGCACTAATGCCACAATACGTGGAGAGGTGCCTAACTCCCTGACTGCCAGCGGTGCAGGTATATCCATCTTCACACCCTTTCTCCATATCCTAACACTCTATGGACATGCTTAATATGGAAATTCCAGTGTGACTTAACCCTTTGGGTGCTGGTGACGGAACCACTCCGTCACCAGCCACGGATGGGCTGTGCTAATGACGGAGTGGTTCCGTCATGGCCCCGCCGCCACGCCTGCGCGGCAGCGATTTCGCGCCTCCGCTGAGCGATCTATTGAGCGGGCGGGGCCATGACGGAACCACTCCGTCACAAGCACAGCGCGCCCGAGGCTCGTGACGGAGTGGTTCCGTCACGAGCATACACCAATCTAGATGTTAATAAGCCGGCAGTCTGCGCTAAAAAGGTACATTCACTGTGTCGGATTATTTACATACATTGAGACATAATTCTAGTAGCCCTTACAATGGGAAGTCTGTACAGAGTGGTTTGTGGGCTGTAGTTAAATTAAGTTATTTATTAATAACATAACTTAAACATATTGGCAGAGCCAATAGCTCTGGCTAAACATTTACAAGGTCCCAATAGCGAGACCGATTGCATTGCAAATGCTTGTTTAAAGAGTGTGCTGTGCATGACCTCATACTGGGTGCTGCACTACTAGGTTTCAGAACACTTTTGCAGTCACCGCTTGAATTTGTTGTTATCTTTTCTGCTGTCTAATGTCCCGCTACTATTATAATGCACACAATCTAGCCATGCCTTATTTTTAATACTTTATTTTTGATGATTATTTCCTTATATTTTTCATTATCCATTCACGCGGAGGGTCTCCTTTCACGATGATTGCGTAGTTATCCCTGCAAGTCTAGGCAGGGAGAACCAGGAGCAGGTAAGGAGGGACACAGAATTGAGTTAACAATGATGCAACAATGTCAGCCCCAAGCACAGCGGGCAGGGGAGAAAGTCAGCCCTAATCACAAATCACACATCAGCTGCAGACAGCAGTCTCCGCCCCTGCTAATTCTGGTTTGGTAACATGGTTAACAGGTCATGTAGTTCAATTATAAGCTAGTTCTCCAGTATTTGACGCAGTTACATCCCGGGTTCAGTGACTTGTTCCTTCCAGCACTTTCTGGTGAAGCGGCAGGCAGTCAATCAGAAACCATTAGAGAGTGCACTTTCATTGTCTCCTCTGTATGTCAAGTGATTCAAATATCAGTAAGGACTGAGCTAACACAGTGTGTTATGTACTAACAGCCAGAAAGATGACTGTCTGAAGCCCAATACATTGCTCTTACCTGAAATGGGTGGATGTAGATTGTAACCTTACCAAACATTTTGTGCTGACAGAATTCTTGCATTTTAACTCTATAGCCTGCACTTTCAGTATGATTTCTTAGTGTGATCATGAAGACTAAATCCTGCAGCACCGTTGATTGCTCTATTGCAAAGGGGGATTTCTAATGATAGTCATGATCAGTGCATAATATGCTCATCGTTTAAGTGTCGTGTCGCTCCGTGATTGATTAGAGTCTCGTACTTTCTACATATCATGTCTTTAAAGTCTAAAAATATGTAGGATCAAGTGTGTGTCTGAGCTATGAAGGGCACCAGCATTGATAAAGAGTCTTACACTGCAAAACTTTATTGGTGGGAGCATCTCCTTTTTGATGATTCACCTCTTCCCCCTTTAATTATTTAATGTGTCAGTCTATGGAGAGGGAGCACTATCGGAAAACGCTCAGACTCAAGTACTCGACTATCCAAAAGGCGGTCCTCTTCAAATGAGATGTCGAGGATATCTATATGCCAGCAGTCAGCAGAAGTGTCACAGGCACAATACAAGCGGATCGAAAAAGGTCCGTTGTCGACCATGAAGGAAGGCCTGTCCGGTCCAGGCTGAAACAGAGGGTGAACAGGCATGAGCAGGGAGAAGGGGCAGGTATGTTATCTCACTGCTTTGCTAATGTGAAGGTAATCATGCATGGCTCGCCGATCTAATGTTGGCAAAACATTGCTGCAAAAGAGCTGTTATTTGGAAAACATCCCATTTAAATGCATTATAACTTGATCCTAATAAGGCCCCACCTGTTTGGACTAGGAGAACCTACTCTGCTACCAAGGCCCTCTTTTGAGCCCAGTGACAGTTAATGTCATTATAGCAATGAGAGAGGTGCATATTTTATTTATGTGGCTGGGAAATGGCAGGTGATTGATGTTAAATCCTTCTTAAAAAATAGTAAAACAACTTGGTAAGAGTGGGGCTGTCGCCTACGGTTCGGTAATTCGTACCCCCTCCATTCGTAGTCCATATCTTATTAAACACTTTCGGCAAAGGAGCAGCGGGGGTGGGGTCGGCACTTCTGACACCTTTGTGCAACTGCAAGTCGGAAGATTGAACCCTGGAAGGGCATTTCATTTTGTAATGCCAACAGCCTTGTGAGTTCAGTATATTGTTACTCCTATGGGTATAACCTGAATTAAGAGACACCACTGTGCAGTCACTCAACAGGTCACTTTGGAGCTTTGCCAGATGTGGAGGCCATTTGTTTGCTAATGATAACGATGGGCCTGGCCACCGCTAAGAGCTGATACTCGATTACAAATGCAATATCAAACCGCGTGCATGTGTTCTGGTTGTGTACCATTACGGCCTGAAGAAAAAGCAACAGCTGCTACTTCGCCAGTCGGTGACAATGTAAACACATGCTCACCCATTGTCACAGTTTAAGGGGCCAATCACTCGCTGATGAGCAGATACGGTGCGTTGCAGTTCGTGGATTCGAATTTCGACGAGACAGGGCCAGTTCTCAGCTTCCTGAGGGGGAAATTTCGAGTATTGAGAATGAGTTAGTAGTGATGTTTGCTATGTACTGTGTTTTAACTACAACTTTGATGTAGGTAGCACTATAAGCAAATGGTTGTATTATTTTTGGAAGTCACCTGGTGCCTGCACGCCAAATGCTTTTGGGGTATTTACCCTAGATCAATTCATCCTCTATTTTTCTGTGAACATCATCTTTTCTCGTTCCTTTTATACACTATATGCAAACTTAAATTAGTCACAAGATAGATGTATTGTGTATTTCTCATTGCACCTGACATATGGTGGTTTTTAATCAAGACTAAATATTAAAAGGGCCATTCAGACCCAGACCATAGAAGGATACGTTTTTATCCTTACGAAAAGGTTTTTTTCTAACCAGTTTACTGAAGGGTATGTGTAAAAAGTGGTATGTCGCTCAGAAATCACAAGATAGTCATTGTAAAAGGCTGAAAAATTAACTCAGTGATGGGAAATGTCTCCTTGAGTCAGTGATTACAACACAGAAAGCACATATATAGGGCCTACATTGTGCAAAAGCCCACCAGAGTATGGAACTCAAAAAGGAAGTTATTCTGTCAGTAGATGTAGTGTCGCTGTAGTCATGGTCCCCAAAGACATAGAACATCATTTCCTATAATAAGAACAAAAGGATGCTATGTTCATAAACTCTTATTGGCTATGTGCTCTGTGATAGCCTGAAGGCTAAGGCTAACCCAATTACAATGTTGCCCAGCTAGCACAAAGAATGATATTTAGGGCACACATTAAATTATGAGTCTTGGGAACCATTGGAAGGAAAATAATTTTTTGCAGTTAGCCCATACATTTTCTTGCCACTTTTACAACAATTACTTATTTTGTCAAAGAGAATAGTAGGAATTACAGATTACATTACAATTTGGAGATTCACTTAATTTGTAAAATCCACAGATTGTTGTAGTGGGCTCTCATCTTGAGATCCTGATCCCTGTGAAAGTTGAATTAAACTTTACACGCAGTGGGACAGACTTAGATTTAAGGGGGTAGAAATGTCCTTCAGATGGAGTTGCGTCTCCAAATTGATGGATGACAACTGCAGCACCGCTAGTGGCGTTTAAGGGGCCAAGTTGGCAAGGCACATGCTAAGGCACCAATAGCTTGAAGGATGGTAGAAAGAGTTATCATGTAGGCTCAAGTCATAGAGAGGGTCAATACTAGTTAACCATACTGTACATACATTGGGGGATCGCTATATCACAGGTTATGCCAAAACTCAAGACAGTAATACATCATATTATGCTAAGCAAGTCAGCAGAAGGCCAGCTGGCTCTTACCCTTCAAATGATTGCAAGGGGGAGGTCCAGCAGAATAATATCAAAGATCCATTTCATACACTTATAGCCATTTCTATATAGCCAAGGTAAAAAGTTGACCTTTCGAGTATGTAGGGTTCTTTATCAGACAACATTTTGCAAACAGGCAACAAGTAAATCATCTGGAGCCAGCTTTTGACACAGTCCTTGTGTTCGGTAGTATTTCTTCTGCAGGGGGGCAAAGAGGAACATGCTAAGTCTGCTGACCAGCATTTCAAGGAGGTTTGTTTGGTTCTTCTTTCTTGAACCCAAGGTTCATACGGGAGTATATTCCTTGTCTGGGAAAGCCAGTACTTATATTGACGCCGCTATAGCTCCCTGGTGACTGCTGGTAATACAGCTACCCAGTACACAGGGTTCACAGCATAGTACCCCATGATTAATTATGTCCATTGGCCTTTGGGGGGCAAGAATAACATGGGTATAATTGAGGAAGACTGTATGGAGTGTGCCCACTGTCGCTAGTCGGTAGGTAGTAGGGATTGTTTTATACTCTATTTCGACAGGTAGGGAAGGGCAATATTACAAAGCACATACGGCACCATAAGCAGCACTGCTTGATTTCTCTTGTTATCATGATGAGATGAATTCTTATGACTATTTGGAGGACAATGTTCCATTGTATTCTCTGGTGTTGCCCAGAGCTGTTGCTTGGGCAGTCAGTAGGATGAAGGGTACTTTGAATGGGCATGCTGTGACTGTCACTAGATTCTGCTGTATTTAATAAGTGGTTGGGTGGGTGTGCTGTGTGCAGACTGGTGGCCTTCCAAGTGTATTTGGAGGTTGGGCATCTTTCTGGCTTTTACCATGAGAGTGTTGGTCAAACAAATGCTCTGATGCTGCATGGAGCTGCTGCAATGGCCACTGGTGGGAGAAAGTATATATCCCTAGTTAGGGAGAATGTGCTGTGCTTACTCTGTAGTGGTGTCCCTTAGGAACCAGTTTGGGGGTCCTCCCCAGTAGTCTGGCTTCTGCAGGGAAGTGTGTTGGTTTATTACAACTGAGGTGCACGCCTGGTGAAACAGTCACATTTACGTCAGGGGAGTGCTTGTACACCAGAAACCAAAAAACCTTGTGGGCGAACAAGCTGTAAAAACAAAGATCCTGGTGCAACACAGCACAGCAATTCAAGAAGAGCAGCTCACAATTGTCTGTTGTTGACTGGGCATTAGTAGTGACTGCCTGCAATAGCTCTTCACTGCCTCTGCTCTCAAGTACTGGACACTACCCGAGACCATTATATGCATATACGGAAATTTGTCTTTCAAAAGATCATTTATTTATTAAGATGAGACTAAAAGACAGGTAGAGATAACATTTTGCAGCGGCTACATCTGTTCTTTTAATTTTGTTAAACAGTCAAATGAAGAAACACAGCTTTAAGGCTGCGAGGCCGCCAGGGGTTGACTGACTAACCTAGTCTGAACGCATTGAATCAGCATAACAGGCTGTCCCGGCTACAGACAAGTTAACACGCCGACATGTGCTCTATGAAGCCCGTTTTAAAAATGAATAGTTAGAGTGATCAACCATATCGTGGCACCCATCAAATGTTAATCAAATGGCTTGTGCAGAGACTGTGGAAGTCAAGTCACCCAGAAAAACTATTTTATTTCTGCGACTTTACATTACAGTACACCATGTACATGTTACCATTGTTTGGTCAGAGAAAGGCAAGTGTACTCTGCAAACTAAACCGACTGGCGAACCTGCATGTGTATAAACCTAATTGCCAAAACCTACAAAAAGCAAACTTCAACCTGAGTGTTTTGCACCGTAAACATCTCCTTCTTATTAATGGCATGTGACAGCAGCGTGTGCTCTTAGGAATCACAAGTGTGTGTTTCTTTCCGCAGCTTGCAGCCCTGGTGTGGTGCTGTATTTAGCTTTAAATGCTCTCACTCAATCATGTTGCTCAACATGTCACTCACATCCAATGCAATAGCTCTTTCTCAGAACGAGGAGTGTCAGATATATCTGCCTTGCTGTCAGAAGTGATGCAGAGCTTTTCAAACTCTTTCTTTACCTATTTGATCATTAGAATTACATCAATCGAGTTGAGTGCTCCCTGCAAATGTGTTTTGTGACTTTTTCAAAGTGTCTCAATTACTATAAAGGGGCAGCAAACTGCTCTGTTTAATGTATAGAGCTACTGGTGTGGAATTGGAAAGACCCAGGTTCAGTCTGTTCTCAGTATTGCGTTAACAGATCTGACTTAAGTGGGTTTTTATTGGAAAATGGGTCTGCTAAAATAACTGTAACTTTTTAACACAATGAAACACATTGTGTCAGACATGAAAATGACAAAAACGACATTATTTATGGTTAAGGGCCAATGAAACTGCATGTAAATTATTGTATCCAATATTTCTTGTTCTTCTGATTAGCTGTAAAGTACAATTTTGATATTTCCGACGGTGTGAGCATTTTTTAATTCACACAATGGAAAGAAGTGTTGCTATGTATATTTTATAGATATCCGATTTAGCCGAAATATAGCGCGGGGAGCATCGAAGCGCTTTACACAGAACATTTGTATTGCTGCCAGAACAACTCAAACATAATGTTTTACATAGAACATAATAAGGTGCGAGCCTGGGTGACAAGATGATGCTCTTGGTACGACACAGTTGAGACAAAACTGGAAAACACCGTTAATTTTAAGTCACCCAAAGTCACAATGGCTTCAATGGGTTTGGCACCAAAACTGGCAGGATAATGAGTGTACTGGGTAAAGCGGACTTGCACAGATTTATGAGTCTCTACAGGCAGGTTGTGCAGCTCACTAGCACACAAACTGTGTAATTGATTCGAGGCTGTGTCCGTGGCTAGCAAGATTAACTTGCAGATGCAGATGTTTGGTTATGAAATTTCAAAAGTGTTTCCAGTGGCACTCTGGAAATAACCTCTGGCAAGGAAACTGGACGCATGTGTCTCAGCAAACAGGATCTGAAGTGCTCTGATTTTGAGTTTTATGTGTTGTTTTGATCTTGCAGAGAATATTCTCACTGAAGATTTTTGATAAGCAATACACCCGGGTAAATTCCCTGCCCCTGACGTCCTAATCCGTTTTTCACTTTGTGGATCTATGTATCTTCTACTGTGTGATTTCCAACTTATCCGGAATTGGCCAGGATATGTGCAGGAGTAGCTGCATTTGCATGTGGTGCTGGTCTTTATGCTCGTCTTCATGCCTTGCAGACAGCCCTGTGTGATCTGGAAATTGAGGTCGATTGTTTAAAAACGTTTAGAATAAGTACATCTGCATTAGGGCGCTCCTTTGTACTATGGCAATGGTCCTGACCCCATATCCACATTTATCCACAAAAACCAGGACACCATTTGACTTGGTTTGGAACATGGTAATTTTACTTCACACACGCTCAGCAAGACATAAAATGATTAACAATGACAATATACAATGCACATCATCAAACAGTGCTTACACCACCCTAAAGATTACAAATGAAAATTGCACGCATTTCCTATTTGCATCCCTTTTCAAGGACAGGAGGGTGAATTCCGGCCAACATATCAGAAACATACACGCATGCCAAAAGCAAAATTCACATTACGTCTTTATGCTTCTCCAGGGTCTGCATACAGCCTTGTCCCTGCCAGGGCATCTTGGGCAGCTTATGTCATGCCCCAACACTGCCGGGATAACCGAGTCAGAGATGGAAGTAAGATGACCATTGGCAGCCGAGGCCCTCTTCCAACCAGCCTCATCCTATAGGTAACTTCTCCTGAAGAGAATCGGCGCTTGTGTGCTCTGGTGCCCTTGAAACGCATTGACATTTCACGGAATAATTTGTCCAGGCCTTTCTATATGCTGGTATGGTGTGTGATTCTGTCAGTGGCAAGCAGCGATATCAAGCTTCAAATGGAAGATAAAAGATGGCGCCTTGTGGACCACACCCCCACTTTATAATCCCTGCCCCTCCCAGGTCATGTATCTATGATCTCTCCTGGCCCTCCACGTGGAGTGTCAGCCTCAGTGGTAGGGACCCTGACACTGCCCCTAGTCATAAAATAGGGTCAGTCCCTCCTGTCCTCCAGTGGGATTGACTAATGGCACCATTACCAGATTTTTGCACTGCACTGTTTGTTCTCTAAATCGATTATTTAGCATTTTGATTTCTTTCTAAGTTGCTTCAATTCCCCCCACCCTCTCCCTGACCGTACATTCTATCAGCTATATACGAATAGGTTGGCTCGCATGAAAAGGATTCAGAGTGGGTCACAATCCTACCAACCTCATTAATGTTCATGGGGTAGATTGCAAATGGTGATTAACTCCGATTAGAGGCCTTCACGGGGATGGTGGCCTGCTAGGGTCAGCAGACCACCATGTTTGTGACTGCCTCTCAATAAAGAATTTTCTATTTTAAACGCAGCTCACTTTCCATTAAGAAAAGGCAGGCTACATTAAAAAAAGTGTCTTCTTATTTAAAGTTTTTCAGGAATTTGCACTGCACCCTGGACCACTGTTTTTTTCAAGATTCACAAAGTGGAAGGGGCTCCAATGAGGACCCCTTCCCTTTTGTGAATGCTTTATCCCCCAACTCAGGAGCCTGTCGTTTTTAGTTCTCGCCTGGCGAAGGCAGAGCGAAAGAGCTGTCGCCAGCGAGATCTATTGTTGCTGACCTGCCTCGGAAGTGGGATGGAGATGGGCACGCAGAGGGCTTTTGGCGATTGGGGTCTGTGGATACGCTTGTGAAGACGCGCTTGCATCTAACGTGTACAGCTGGTGTTTGGCACCGTGTTAATTAGGCTTGAGTCAGTAGGCAGTTGGAGCCTGTGGACGCGCTTGTGTGGACGCGCTTGTGAAGACGCGCTTGCATCAACATGTACAGGTGGTGTTTGACGCCGCATTAATTAGGCTCAAGGCAGTAGGCAGTCGGAGCCTGTGGACACGCTTGTGTGGACGCGCTTGTGAAGCCGCGCTTGCATCAACGGAAGATGCAGCTCGCCAAATAATTTTTTAATGAAAACTATATTTTGTTATGCAGCGGCACACCACGCTTGGTCTGTGTGGCGGCCAGACACATTTCTATTTTTTGCTTCTTGATGTTACACATTCCATTAGCCCCGGTACAATTTCCGGCCAGTCGGTGGACATACATGTGGGCAATGGGGCTTCGCCTCTGCACGCACGCTACGGTGGGCCTTGGTCTTGGCTGTCGAGTTGGTGCTCCAAAAGCGGGGTCTCTGATTCCGTGGACGTCCCTGCGTCAGCACTACACAGCAATGCGGCCTGCATCCTGTTTCAGGACCCAGGAACTACATTTCCCATGGGGCATAATGGAAGTGACCGCGATTCGCCGAGATCACGTGGGAATCAACTCCGATGAGAAAGACCAGTTAAGGGAAGCCTCGGGCAAACACAAAGCTGCTGGTTATTCTCTTTTTTGAGCACTCGTATTTACAGCTCATTGGTGTGGGATGCCTTACATCCAGCATCGAGTACTACCACTTATTTTAGGTAAATATGCTTTGTGGTAAAGGATGTAGTGGCGCATATGTATGTGGCTGGTTTCCCTAGCGGCTTACTTTACATGAGCGACAGAAAGACAGCCTTTACCAGAGCGCTGCAGAGATGGTGACCTGGGCTGCGCCAGGCTTTCACCAGGTGACAGGAAAAGATCATTTCGATTGACTTCACCGTCAAAGTCAAACGGCGAGCGATAATCCTCCTGGTCCACCTCCTGGGAATCCATTGCAAAAAACCCTGAATGCATGGCCCAGTCAATGCAAAGGCATCCCAGTGCTTCATCCACTTTGCTCAGGCCCCCCGTCTCTCCCTCTGCGTGCCTACCCTATCCACCTCCATCCTACAGGGGGCACTCTAACACCTGCACAAACTGAGCAATGCTTTACTAAGTCCCGTGATAAAAGTCCATGCCTCCGATCGGCGCAACCAAACCCCGCTTAATAAATAACTCTCCCTCGAGTGCCCCTCCAGAAAAAGTCGAGCTCCACAGACAGTGCGTTAATTTTTGTAAACCATCAGTAGGCCGTGGGGTCTCTTTTCACTGCCGCGGCTTCCAGTGGAAACAAACAGGATTTCATAAAGGACGGAGGCACCGCTAAATGCAGATTGGCTCCCCTGTCAGGGCAGTGTGTCCTTGGCAGAGAAGTACAAAGCACGCCCCGTACTTGGCACCCAGTGTGAGAGGTCCAGGTAAGACGTTCAGCCATGGTGCCCTTCACAAATCAGATTGTTCTCATTGTGGTTCTTTTGGTTGTGGGGCTGAGGCGCATGAACATTGTGAAAGTTAATGGTGAGATCAAGGATGCTGCAGATACGATGCCTAATGGGAAATCGGTTAAGTACCAAAACAAGGCTCAATGGAATCTGTGTCTGCAAGGTCTAAGGGCACTAGCCTTTTGTGTGAGAATTTAACGCCCTTCGCGTGGCAGTCTGTGTGTGGTGATCACCACAGAAGATTTGTGAGCCTATGCTCGGTCAGGTAAGCCTTCTAAAATGGATCAGACTGGAAATGTGTTCAAAGAACAGCAAAAATAAAATATGAGGCCGGTTCAGTGGCTTAACAATAACCTCCGCTGTGCGGGGGACCCCATAGCTCCTGAGGGCCCCCTCCGGCACTGTGCACAGGACGCAGGCCTGAAAGCTCCTGGCTGGTCCAGAGCGAGGGGGGCCATCCGTGGAATTTGCAGGGGCCCCTCAAGTTTCGCTACGCCACTAGGCCGTCTCCTTCCTTTGTTCTCAAGGGTTTTGGTGTGTCTCCCTGTTTGCACCTCTGTGTTGTGTAAGTCAGGGTTCGAAGTGGGGAAAAAAAGTAGGGGAACTGTGGGTGGAGAATCAGGGGGCGGGAATAACTGAAGATTGGATCAGTGGACGGAGTCAGGGGTGTGGCTAAAAGTAGCAAAACATACCAATTTTTTGTACGTTTAGCATTTCACTGACCAGGTACAGCTTATTATGGTATTTAATTCAAACAATGGATACACATGTGTATTTGAGGTTTAATTAAGGAAAAAGCAAACACTCATAGGGAATACAGGTTTATGTAAAGCGTGCAAAATATAAGCAGGAACAACATGTTACCTTAATGCCTTTACACTCATTGTTCAGAAATCCATGAGTATTTTTTGTTTCAAACATTGAGGACATGAATACATGGCTCCTCCTGTACACATGTATTAAGGAGGGTTCAGAAAAGAAAGGGACTCTTCAGGAGAATCTAGACTCAAGGAAACCCACAAAAGCTCCTTCATATTCCTGTCAGCTAGCCAGCTGCTCAATCATAATATAGCAAAAAGAACAACTGGTCGATAGAATGCAGAATAATGTCATACATTTACCCCAATACAGAGATCTGGGCCTAAATCCATAGTTTTTTGCTCACCTTGCCATTCCAGTTTGGACCCAGCCATATGCAAATCAGTCTTGATGCTGCGCCCAATGGGAACAGTCCAGTTCGAACTGCCAGGCCAGGTCCTCCCTGGACTGGAAACAAGCATCCTAGGACCCATTTGGGCTTTCAGCCCTCATCAGCCAGGATAGCTTGATTCCAGTGGCATGGAGAGCACAGGGCATACCAGTCCCACTCGGGGTGACAAAAGCAAAAAGAACAACTGATGGGCAGAATGTAGAACAATGTCATATATTCACCCTAGTACAGAGATCTTGACCTAAATCCATTGTTTTTTTGCTCACCATGTTATTCCAGTTTCCTCTTCTGCCCCATCACTTCTCCTGTCAAGTCAGTCAAGCCAAGTCAATAAATTTATATAGCGCGCTACATACCCAGAGGGTCTCAAGGCGCTTGAAGAAGGGTGGGGACTTACTTGTCAAATATCCACGTTTTAAGTAGCTTTCTGAATGCTAGGTGGTTCTGAGTAAGGCGTAGGTGAGTGGGAAGTGAGTTCCAGGTTTTAGCTGCCAGGTATGAGAAGGATCTACCTCCCATGGTGATTTTGTTGATGCGAGGTACAGTGGCAAGGGCCTGGTTGGAGGATCGTAGCTGGCGGGGGGGGGGGTGTAGAAGGACAGTCGTGTGTTGAGGCATTCGGGTCCGATTTCGTAGAGTGCTTTGTGTGCGTGGGTTAGGAGCCGGAAAGTAATCCTCTTATTGACGGGGAGCGAGTGGAGGCTTTTCAGGTGACCGGAGATGTGTTCTTTGCGCGGGATGTCTAAAATGAGCCTGGCTGAAGCGTTCTGGATGCGTTGGAGTTTTTTCTGGAGTTTTGCGGTGGTACCGGCGTAGAGGGTGTTTCCGTAGTCCAGTCGGCTCGTGACCAGAGCGTGGGTGACTGTTTTTCTAGTTTTGGTGGGGATCCAGCGAAATGTTTTTTTGAGCATGCGAAGAATGTTGAAGCAAGATGAAGAAACGGCGTTGACTTGTCTGTTCATCGAGAGTGAGGAATCCAGGATGACGCCCAGGTTCCGTGCGTGGTCCGTCGGGATGGGTGCTTTTCCAAGGGCCTCTGGCCACCAAGAGTCATCCCAGGCGGAGGGGGAGGTGCCTAGGATGAGGACTTCTGTTTTGTCTGAGTTCAGTTTCAGACGGCTGTGCTTCATCCATTCGGCTACTTCTTTCATTCCTTCATGCAGGTTGGTTTTGGCAGTGTTAGGGTCTCTGGTGAGTGATAGGATCAGTTGAGTGTCGTCGGCGTAGGAGATGATGTTGAGGTTGTGTTGGCGTGCGATGACCGCGAGGGGGCTCATGTATACGTTGAAGAGGGTGGGGCTGAGTGAAGATCCTTGTGGTACGCCGCAAATGACTTCGGTGGCCTCGGACTTGAATGGTGGAAGGCGGACTCTCTGGGTTCTTCCGGTGAGGAACGAGGTGATCCATTCCAGTGCTTTTCCTTGGATTCCGACGTTTCTGAGGCGTTGTAAAAGGGTGCTATGACAGACCGTGTCAAAGGCTGCGGAGAGGTCCAGGAGGATGAGGGCGACTGTGTCTCCATTGTCCAGTAGAGATCGAATGTCGTCTGTTGCTGCGATGAGGGCGGTTTCAGTGCTGTGCTTGGCTCGGAAGCCGGATTGTGAGGAGTCGAGGGATTTGTTGGTTTCGAGGAATGCGGCGAGCTGGTTGTTGACCGCTTTCTCGATGACTTTGGCCGGGAATGGAAGGAGTGAGATAGGGCGGTAGTTTTTGAGTTCGGTGGGGTCCGCTGTGGGTTTTTTCAGAAGGGCGCTTAGTTCGGCGTGTTTCCAGCTTTCCGGGAAGGTCGCGGAGTTGAGGGAGCAGTTGATGACGTCTCGAAGGTGTGGTGCTATGATGCTGTGATGCTGTCCCGTCCCTTCTCCTGCTGCGTCCCTTCTCCTGCCCCATAACTTCTCCTGCCCCGTCACCTCTCCTGCCCCATCACCTCTCCTGCCCCGTCACTTCTCCTGCCCCGTCACCACTCCTGCCCAGTCACCACTCCTGCCCCGTCACCTCTCCTGCTTGGTCACCTCTCCTGCCTAGTCACCTCTCTTGCCCGGTCACCTCTCCTTTCCTGTTGCCTCGCCTGGCAAGTCACTGCTCCTGGCCCGTCACTGCTCCTGCCCCGTCACTGCCCCTGCCCCATCACTTTTCCTGCCCCATCACTGCTCCTGCCCGTTCACCGCTCCTGCCCGTTCAGCACTCCTGCCCGATCACGCGCTCCTGCCCCATCACTTCTCCTGTCTCATCACTTCTCCTGCCCCGTTCCCTGCTCCTATCCGTTCACTGCCCCTATCCGTTCACTGCTCCTGCCCGGTTACCGCTCCTGCTCATGACTAATCACCGCTCCTGCCCCTTCACTTCTGCTGCCCCGTCAATTCTCCTGCCCATGACATCTCCTTTCCTGTCGCCTCTCCTGTCCCGTCACTGCTCTTGCCCAGTCACTGCTCCTGCCCCGTCACTTCTCCTGCCCCGTCACTGCTCCTGCCCCGTCACTTCTCCTGCCTTTTCACTTCTCCTGCCCGTTACTTCTCCTGCCCTGTCACTTCTCCTGCCCTGTCACTTCTCCTGCCCGGTCACCTCTTTCGCCCCATCACCTCTCTTTTCCCGTTGCCTCATCTGTCCCGTCACTGCTCCTGCCCAGTTCACTCTGTGTAGAACATTGACAAATTACACAAGGGAGCAAGTTCCCCACAATACTCTGTTTGGGGAAAGCTCCTCTGTTATGCCCTCCTCTTTCTTGAGCTCGCCCATGTGCTTTGCCCCATTATTTCCCCACAAGCGGCCTCCGTGTTGCTTTCCACCAATCCTTGAATTGCTTTTTCTCCTTCCTTTCCACTCTTGCTTTTGTGTCCCCTTCAGCTCTCTCCATCTGTTGCTCCTGCGTCCCTACTGTCTTGCTGCGTTGCCCCCCACCCTCCCGTTCACTTACAAAAAAACAGACCTTTGCACATTCATTTTTTTAGTTACCTGGTACAACTTGGATCAGTAATAAAAAGGTTTTTAAAGCAACACGTAATTTTGTAGGGGCTCACATGTATGGTGTGTGTGCCTATAAATATACACAGGTGGCCATGTCGAAGGCTTTCGTATTATTAATTTTTTTACTTTAGCCACCCTGCATTGAATCACTGATGCTGTGAAGCGTTGCTGAAAACCATTGCCATTTATAATGGCTCACACAGGCGAGACCTAACGGCTTTGTCTGGCACATGATATGCAAAAAGGCAGGCAGCGGGCGGGCGCATTGTCATTCCAAAGGGGATAATCAGCCTCAATCGGAATGACAATGGGCCTGCCTATAGTCTGTGAGAGCTCAGGGAGGGGCTGCTGCAGCCTCTGGAGCTCAACAGAGAAGTGCGAGCCGCCCCTGGGCCACCACACAAGCTGAATGAAAAAGTTATTGTTTTAATAAAGTACAACTATTCTTGCCGTCCTGGGATGCTTCTTTGAAAGAAAGAAGTAGGGGAACGGACTGAAATTTTTTTTTAAGTAGGGGCATGCCGTGCCCTTCCGTCCCCGCCCACTTCTACCACTGGTGTGAGTGTGTATCTGTGTCTGCTGGTGCGGATGTGTGCTTTTGTATGAGCATCGACATGATTGTCACTACCTGAACCCGTGCATGCGCGTCTCTATGTATTTGTGACTGCATGCGCCTGTGTGCGGGTTTCTGTTTGCTTGAACCCAAGCGTGTGCCTGTACGTCTTTGTACGTTAGTGACTTCATGCACCTATGTGTGTTTGTGACTGTGTGAACTCATGCGTGTGCCTGTATGTCTTTGTATGTTTGGGACTGCATGCACCTGTGAGTGTGTTTGTGACTGCTTCAACCCAAGCATGTGCCTGTACGTCTTTGTACGTTAGTGACTGCATGCGCCTATGTGTGTTTGTGACTGCGTGAACTCATGCGTGTGCCTGTATGTCTTTGTATGTTTGTGACTGCATGCGCCTGTGTGTGTGTTGTGACTGCTTGAACTCAAGTGTGTGCCTGTATGTCTTTGTATGTTAGTGACTGCTTGCACCTTTGTGTGTTTGTGACTGTGTGAACTCATGCATGTGCCTGTATGTCTTTGTATGTTTGTGACGCCATGCGCCTGTGTGTTTGTAACTGCTTGAACCCAAGTGTGTGCCTGCACGTCTTTGTTTGTTGTTTGTGCCGCAATAAGGAAAGAGGGGAGGAGCTTTATCCTAACCTTGGTGCTTGCGAGGAAAGAGGCAATGGTAAGCGGTGAAGGGGGCCGAATATGCTAACGAGCCATTTCCCTCCATTCCCTCTGCCCTACCCGTAGGCACACTCCACCTTCGCAGTGATAGACCAGGGATGTAGTATTGAGCGCAGAGGTGGATCCCTGGCACACGTTCAGTCTCCCCACAGAGTGCAGACCAGTGTTTTTAACGGGGTTGTCTCTGTAGTTCGAGTACATTGACCTACAGTGACTGCCCCATTAAAATGGCTCCTCGGTGTAGTGGTGTACACATTAAACCACTGAACTGAGGAACCATCTTTGGATCTAATGCACATGGGACGAAGTGTAAAGGGAGCGGTGCCTGCATGCAGTTTAAACAAAATCAAAATGGAATTATTCCTGAGCAGTGTCTTGCTGTTTTGCCCCCACCCTCACTGACCGCTATCCGAATTGCTTTGCTCCACCGTACTTATGGCTTTTTGCTCACCCTCCCTGCAGTCCGTGTTGCTTTGCCCGATACTCTTCAAATGTTGTCTGTTTTGCCCCTGCCTGCGTGTTGTCTGTGTTGTTTTGCCCCTGCCTCTCTGTCTGTGTTTCTTTGACCTCACTGTCCCTGTCTTCTGCTGTAAGTGTTCCTTCCCCCCCACCTCCCGGCGTGGCCCACAAGACATGCCATAACAAGCATTTGCAATGCAATAGGTCTCGCATTTACGCGAGTTTAAACTATTGAAATTGCAAATAACAATGCTTTTTTTTTTTTTTTTTTAAACATAAATAAAAGGCATTGTAATTTACAATACCAATAGCTTAAACTTGCGTAAATGCGAGACCTATTGCATTGCAAATACGTGTTCAATGTTTTGTGACCAGATGACAGTTGCAAAACATTGGTACATCTAATACCAATTTACTATTTGAAATGGATTCCTGCAACTTCCTTTCCTAATTACGAATTGGTATCTATCCCCAAAGACATTTTAGGAGTAGGTAAAAGCTACGAACTCCTAAAATGTCTTCAGTACTTAAAAGCCCATTTTAACGGTTGAAGAGGAGCGGTTGCACCTGCTAAAATGATGCCTCCTATATTTGGCCATCACTTCTAACAAATAGTCTTGGATCTAACATCTTTTAGGTTATACTATATAAGTTTTGCAGTTCTGCTACACGTGTACAGGCTGCCCAGATCATGTTGCCCTTCCGTTACTGATGCAGCCAATTACAAAAATGTACGGTTTAAACAGCTGTCAGATTATGAATTGCTACGCTCAACTCCGGCGAATTTTACTTAAAGCCCAGAAGCGAGCTGAGCATGGCATTTCAACGTGTGAGCCTCGCTGTGTACTTACAAGGTTTTAATTACCGTCTGCAAAGTCAAAGCAGCACAAGACACGAAAGGACGTGCCACCTCATTTAAATGTCTGTTATAATAGTGTTTTAAATGGAAAGTTCATCTCCCTGAATGCCAGAGATCAAAGGGTACTACTGTTAGTGCCCTCTGTCTGACTAGCTCAGATAGGGAGCGCTGCCCTAGAAGTCTAGTGATGAAAAAGAACATGCAGATTTCCAGACACTTCAATCAAAAGCAAAAAGGAGAAATAAAACAGATTGATCTGATAAAAAGGAGTTTCCAAATATGTAATTCATGCTGCAAAATACAATCACAAATCTTCTCTTTGGGGATGACCTTTTTCAAATGTTAAACATTAAACTGCATTAATGAATCCTCCAAAATTAGGTTAGTGTGAAAAATCATCACTTTTAGTTTGTAATTGGAGACCGAGGAGCGTAATTTAAAAGAAGCATTGGGATACCAGTGAACTAATCCAGAGGAGACCTATATTTAATCAAATGTAATGCGCACAGGCATCAGAATTATGTGCTAGTATATCCACAGTGTTTCTCTCAATAACTTGATCCCAGGTGAATTGATATGGGAAATACAGTGACTGTACCTTCTAGATGAGCTTTATCATTCTTTTTTTGAATAGAAAGAGGCATACATTGCTTAAACACGACCTAAAATATTCTATTGAATGTGCACTGTTTATACTAGAATTGGTGATTCAAATTTTTGTGCCAATTATATAGGCACAGAAAACATAGAACTGGTAAGGCCACATCTTGAGAGAATTGTCTTTCCATATCCTTCATTGCCCGACCAATTGCCGCCTTAACACATTGAAATGATTATTTCAATTAATAATGTTTGAATTTTCACACACTGCCATGTTAGTTGGATAATTTTATATTCTTTTATGAAAATATAATTTTTTCTATTGCAGCGTGTTTTTCTTATACACCTCCACTTTCAGTTCATTGGGTCTGAGTCAGGGTGGTAAGTCACACCTTGAGTAAGGTCCTGTGGGAGGAAACAGTCTTTTTGCAGTTTTTTTTAAACTCTGAGTGCACAGAAGCATGCTAACCAGCCATCAGTGCCAGAGTTCTAACCCCTTAGAAATGTATGTTGAATTGACAACTCCCAATTGGCGCAAGCTGACTTATTTATACAACCAAGGTATATGGTATCAGGGTACTCTGGGAATTATTTATTTATGCATTTTTATATAGCGCAAACTTTACCCAAAGGTGTCAGAGCACCTTACAATAGAACCAGTTACATTACATAAGGACTTGAGAGTACATGA
The DNA here is from genome assembly GCF_964261635.1 of Lissotriton helveticus. Lineage (NCBI taxonomy): Eukaryota > Metazoa > Chordata > Amphibia > Caudata > Salamandridae > Lissotriton > Lissotriton helveticus. The sequence continues at coordinate 748,092,412 of NC_136059.1, read as the reverse complement.
ATTACATAAAAGATAAAAACAGATAAACTCCCAGCCTCCTCTATGCGGCACACCACGAGCCATCCGCCAGGCCCAAGCAGATAAGTCTGGCCATAGGTCCTTCTCAATGTGGACATGACTGGGCAACAGGTGACCCACTCTTCTCTTCCTCCACCAGCCTAGGCCTACTGCCGGCAGTACTGGGGTGGCTGTACAGCACCACCTCTTGCAGCATGGCCTCCAGTTGTGGCGGCCTTCCCTTGAGCCAAAACCTCACTGGCCATCTGGGGCTGTTTTCGGGGTCTCACTGTGGCACAGGCGTCCACTGGTAGTGGGAGCCTTGCGTTCCCACAAACTTGAGAGGGACCACTCCCCTGCCAGTAGATTCTTGTGGCTTAGTGTGGCGCCTCGTGATGAAGAGTCAACTGCTGATCACCCCTCGCAAGATGCAAATAATATACCCGGGGCTCCGCAATGGCAGTAGGTGACAGGAGCCTCTCCCTACGGGCTGCGGGGACTCATTGCCCGCAGGTCAAAACTTTACCAAGTTTTTTACCAGTGAGATGCAAGGCTCAGTAGGCTGAAGCGTGGATGCCGGTGGTGGGGTGGTATTCTCTCACTCTGACTGGAGAGGCCCCAATGGCTTTCCCGAGTTAGAGTGTGGGCATCGGCAACACTAAGGGAATCAGTCCAGAAGCTGCCATCTTGTCTTCAACTTGCAGCAGAGCCAAAGACCGACCTCGTAGAAAAGCAGAAAAAGACCCTACCTTTGCAGCTCACCCAAACAGGGTACTTGCAAGGTCATGGTAATCAGCTCCAGGGGTCCCATTGGTGGCAGGAATGGCTATTTAGTTCTGAATGGGGTGAGATGCGGAAGACCTGTCGGGGGCATCTGCAGTCTGTGTCCTGTCCCAATGGCGTTCAGCTGGGTCTTCAATTCAGTGGTGAAGCACTGATTGTGCCACTCTGTGTGAGTCAAAGTAGAAATGGCCCCTAGCCTGCCTCTGCAGTAAGGAAGAGCAATTTTAAAATTGCTAATTCGACTTTGACATCTATAGTAATGGTAGAGTCCCCACTTCTCATAAAAATATATATGCCTCCCCTAAGAAGGACTTTGGAGCCCTAGGGCAGGGAACCATACATTATAAAGTAGTACATACACTTTTAATACGCCCCAACGGTAAAACCTCCAGATTGTTGTTTCTGCTGTGGAAAAGTTAGTAGCCCTTTGTCTAACACAGAAGTAGTGGCTGACCTCTCAGTCCAGCTAACTTCTGAACGGGACTACTAAAATGGGTACTTCCCGTATCAAATTAAGTGTAACATTAAAACAGACTCTGTGTCTCTTGGGTAATGGAAAAGTCCCTCCTGAGCTCCAGACTAAATAAGTGACTCCAAGGGTCAGTCGACTGACCCCCTGGAACCAACAACAGGGCCATCAAAGCTGCAGTAGCCCACGCCAGCAAGTCAGTAGCCACATTCTGCGAATCACTGCTGACTGCTGATGGTCAGCCCATGAGACCAATCTTCGGCAGTCAAAAGTTGGATATTGACCCTTGTGACCAATGTCACCCAACCTTACTCGTGGACTGAAGAATACCCACAAGGAGACACCCAACAACCACACAATACCCAGAGCATCTTTCAGCATTCTCAGCATCCAGAATCCACAGCATCAGGAGCACTTCATTGAAGTTTATGGTGGTCTTGATGGAAAGTGGGGAACTGGACTTGAGACTGCTTCGGTAGTCAGGTAACTGTCTAAATACTGCTTATTGGGCCCCCTGACCTTCTCCCTGTTGGAATTGGTCACCCACTTGGGCATGGGTAGTAGCTGAACACAATTCATTCAAAGGTTTCAAATTCTAGGCTTTAATGCTACCAATGCTTGTTTGCACTTTGGACTAAAAAGCAAAGATTTAAGTTTTACAAAAAAATCAATATCTCCGTAACCCTCTGGCATATTCTGCTAATGTTGTTATCTAAAAATCCATACACATATAATTTACTTCTATAAATTTGTGTTAGATTTATTTCTTTTTGTTTGGCTTTCATATTTAGTTGTATGGTGCTTCTAAATGATTTACACTAGATCATTTGTTTAAGCCTTGATGTTTTAAACAACAGCTACCCAGGACTGAACTAAAGGTTTTACAAACAAGCCTAACTGGACCCCAGACAGTTCTGCGAGTGCATTAAACAGAGAGATAGTACAACCATACCATATAACACACCATCATTTCCACATTCATTATTTTTCGTAAGTCTGCCACTTTGGTATTCACAAGCTCCGAGTGTAAACTTACTACAAATGTGTAAAACACATGTCTCCACCCCCAGGGAAATGCAATTAGCTTACTCTACTACTAAATCCATACGTGCAGACACTTTGCAGTATCAGTAAAGAACTCTGTGCATGTATATATCAGCAAAACATACATTTTGTAGTACATCAAAATGTACTTTATGAATCAAGCCAGTCTACACTTTATTGACAATGACCACTTACTTATTCGTAATTGTGAACTTTTGATAAAAATTGTCTTTTGAGCTCCATGACTTGCCTGACTCTTTGATATTGACTGCCCATCACATAGCTATATTAATTTTACCAAAATACTAGTCTTATTTTGAATTGATACCTCACTCAAAACATTGTTGTATTTCTTATGAATCGAAGCCCTCTTCCCTTTACACAATTTAAGTCCTTCTCTATCATCACACATAGACACGATACTGTGCTCATAATTGTGAAGTTTATTCTTCAATTCCAATTATAAATAATGAGTGATATTTAGGCATCTTAAGACTTGAGGGTAGATGTATCAAAATTCCTTTTTGCGAATTCTAAATAGCGATTTTTAAGGAATAGCTATTTAGAATTCTCAAAATGGAATGTATGTAAAAAAACGCTATTTTTTAGCGATTTCTTAGTCTTCCTTATTTGCGAATTCACACTTTGCGAATTCGCAAATAAGGAATAATTTCCCATGCAGTCCTATGGGCCAGGAGGCCCTTAGGAATGATTGCGAAATATTTCTTAATTTGAGAATCGCAGTTTGCGAATTCGCTAATGAAGAATAGTTTCAAGGGTGCAGGGGTGTCTCAAAGACACCCTGCTGCACCCCTGAAATTTACATGTGTGTGCATATGGCGCACATACATGCCCTATGGGCATGTATCTGCGTCACATGCCACCTTCACAACAGCCAAATAGGGCATTTTTAAATGAAATCGCAAATTACCACAAACTACAAGTTGGTGGTAATTTGCAATTTCTTAACACAAATTCGCAATTTGTAAAAGCCACATACATCGCATTTAAGGATTCGCAAAATTTGCGATTCCTTAAATGCTTAAGCAAAATAGGGAATCGCAAATTTTTGCGATTCCTTATTTTGCGATTTTTTGTTACATTTCTAATAATTCTAAAAATCCATTTGCGATTCGCAAAGGCCACAATTCGGCCTCTGCGCATCGCAAAAGGCTTGATACTTCTACCCCCTTAGACTAGAATTTTGCTAAATTACTCACTGCGCCCTCTCTATTATGGCCTCATCCACACCCAACCCTAACCCTCCTAACAATACTTCTCAAACCTTACATAGTGCTCTTCAGAAGAAACAGATTAGGACAAATTTACATTGCAATATATATAAGCGTTCCCCTGAACGGCCCTTTTAAATGTAAGTTCTGCTCATTCCAACTCCAATTGGAGGAGTCTGTCCTATGTCCTCCTGACCATACGGACTTTAAGTTTCTAAGCTTGAACTGCCGGTCGTTTGGCCCACAAGACATGCCATAATGAGCATTTGCAATGCAATAGGTCTCGCATTTACACGGGTTTAATCTATTGACCTTGCAAATAACAATGCCTTTTATTTATTTTTTCGTTTTTAAAACATAAATAAAAGGCAGTATCATTTACAATGCCAATAGCTTAAACTTGCGTAAATGCGAGAACTTTTGCATTGCAAATACGTGTTCAATGTTTTGTGACCAGATGACAGTTGCAAAACATTGGTACATCTAATACCAATTTACTATTTGAAATGGATTACTACAACTTCCTTTCCTAATTACGAATTGGTATCTATCCCCAAAGACATTTTAGGAGTGGGTAAAAGCTACGAACTCCTCAAATGTCTTCAGTCTTCAGTACTTAAAAGCCCATTTTAACGGTTGAAGAGGAGCGGTTGCACCTGCTAAAATGATCTTGAATCTTACATCTTTTAGGTTATACTATATAAGTTTTGGAGTTCTGCTACACGTGTACAGGCTGCCCAGATCATGTTGCCCTTCCGTTACTCATGCAGCCAATTACAAAAATGTACGGTTTAAACAGCTGTCAGATTATGAATTGCTACGCTCAACTCCGGCGAATTTTACTTAAAGCACAGAAGCGAGGTGAGCATGGCATTTCAACGTGTGAGTCTCGCTGTGTACTTACAAGGTTTTAATTACCGTCTGCAAAGTCAAAGCAGCACAAGACACGAAAGGACGTGCCACCTCATTTAAATGTCTGTTATAATAGTGTTTTAAATGGAAAGTTCATCTCCCTGAATGCCAGAGATCAAAGGGTACTACTGTTAGTGTCCTCTGTCTGACTAGCTCAGATAGGGAGCGCTGCCCTAGAAGTCTAGTGATAAAAAAGGACATGCAGATTTCCAGACACTTCAATCAAAAGCGAAAAGGAGAAATAAAACAGATTGATCTGATAAAAAGGAGTTTCAAAATATGTAATTCATGCTGCAAAATACAATCATAAATCTTCTCTTTGGGGATGACTTTTTCAAATGTTAAACATTAAACTGCATTAATGAATCCTCCAAAATGAGGTTAGTGTGAAAAATCATCACTTTTAGTTTGTAATTGGAGACCGAGGAACGTAATTTAAAAGAAGCATTGGGATACCAGTGAACTAATCCAGAGGAGGCCTATATTTAATCAAATGTAATGCGCACAGGCATCAGAATTATGTGCTAGTATATCCACAGTGTTTCTCTCAATAACTTGATCCCAGGTGACTTGATATAGAAAATACAGTGACTGTACCTTCTAGATGAGCTTTATCATTCTTTTTTTTAATAGAAAGAGGCATACATTGCTTAAACACAACCTAAAATATTCTATTGAATGCGCACTGTTTATACTAGAATTGGTGATTCAAATTTTTGTGCCAATTATATAGGCACAGAAAACATAGAACTGGTAAGGCCACATCTTGAGAGAATTGTCTTTCTATATCGTTCATTGCCCGACCAATTGCCCCCTTAACACATTGAAATGATTATTTCAATTAATAATGTTTGAATTTTCACACACTGCCATGTTAGTTGGATAATTTTATATTCTTTTATGAAAATATAATTTTTTCTATTGCAGCGTGTTTTTCTTATACACCTCCACTTTCAGTTCATTGGGTCTGAGTCAGGGTGGTAAGTCACACCTTGAGTAAGGTCCTGTGGGAGGAAACAGGCTTTTTGCAGTTTTTTTTTAACTCTGAGTGCACAGAAGCATGCTAACCAGCCATCAGTGCCAGAGTTCTAACCCCTTAGAAATGTATGTTGAATTGACTACTCCCAATTGGCGCAAGATGACTTATTTATACAACCAAGGTATATGGTATCAGGGTACTCTGGGAATTATTTATTTATGCATTTTTATATAGCGCAAACTTTACCCAAAGGAGTCAGAGCACCTTACAATAGAACCAGTTACATTACATAAGGACTTGAGAGTACATGAATTACATAAAAGATAAAAACAGATAAACTCCCAGCCTCCTCTATGCGGCACACCACGAGCCATCCGCCAGGCCCAAGCAGATAAGTCTGGCCATAGGTCCTTCACAATGTGGACATGACTGGGCAACAGGTGACCCACTCTTCTCTTCCTCCACCAGCCTAGGCCTACTGTTGGCAGTACTGGGGTGGCTGTACAGCACCACCTCTTGCAGCATTGCCTTCCAGTTGTGACGGCCTTCCCTTGAGCCAAAACCTCACTGGCCATCTGGCGCTGTTTTCGGGGTCTCACTGTGGCACAGGCGTCCACTGGTAGTGGGAGCCTTGCGTTCCCACAAACTTGAGAGGGACCACTCCCCTGCCAGTAGATTCTTGTGGCTTAGTGTGGCGCCTCGTGATGAAGAGTGAACTGCTGATCACCCCTCGCAAGATGCAAATAATATACCCGGGGCTCCGCAATGGCAGTAGGTGACAGGAGCCTCTCCCTACGGGCTGCGGGGACTCATTGCCCGCAGGTCAAAACTTTACCACGTTTTTTACCAGTGAGATGCAAGGCTCAGTAGGCTGAAGCGTGGATGCCGGTGGTGGGGTGGTATTCTCTCACTCTGACTGGAGAGCCCCCAATGGCTTTCCCGAGTTAGAGTGTGGGCATCGGCAACACTGGGGGAGTCAGTCCAGAAGCTGCCATCTTGTCTTCAACTTGCAGCAGAGCCAAAGACCGACCTCGTAGAAAAGCAGAAAAAGACCCTACCTTTGCAGCTCACCCAAACAGGGTACTTGCAAGGTCATGATAATCAGCTCCAGGGGTCCCATTGGTGGCAGGAATGGCTATTTAGTTCTGAATGGGGTGAGATGCGGAAGACCTGTCGGGGGCATCTGCAGTCTGTGTCCTGTCCCATTGGCGTTCAGCTGGGTCTTCAATTCAGTGGTGAAGCACTGATTGTGCCACTCTGTGTGAGTCAAAGTAGAAATGGCCCCTAGCCTGCCTCTGCAGTAAGGAAGAGCAATTTTAAAATTGCTAATTCGACTTTGACATCTATAGTAATGGTAGAGTCCCCACTTCTCATAAAAATATATATGCCTCCCCTAAGAAGGACTTTGGAGCCCTAGGGCAGGGAACCATATATTATAAAGTAGTACATACACTTTTAATACGCCCCAACGGTAAAACCTCCAGATTGTTGTTTCTGCTGTGGAAAAGTTAGTAGCCCTTTGTCTAACACAGAAGTAGTGGCTGACCTCTCAGTCCAGCTAACTTCTGAACGGGACTACTAAAATGGGTACTTCGTGTATCAAATTAAGTGTAACATTAAAACAGACTCTGTGTCTCTTGGGTAATGGAAAAGTCCCTCCTGAGCTCCAGACTAAATAAGTGACCCCAAGGATCAGTCGACTGACCCCCTGGAACGAACAACAGGGCCATCAAAGCTGCAGTAGCCCACGCCAGCAAGTCAGTAGCCACATTCTGCGAATCACTGCTGACTGCTGATGGTCAGCCCATGAGACCAATCTTCGGCAGTCAAAAGTTGGATATTGACCCTTGTGACCAATGTCACCCAACCTTACTCGTGGACTGAAGAATACCCACAAGGAGACACCCAACAACCACACAATACCCAGAGCATCTTTCAGCATTCTCAGCATCCAGAATCCACAGCATCAGGAGCACTTCATTGAAGTTTATGGTGGTCTTGATGGAAAGTGGGGAACTGGACTTGAGACTGCTTCGGTAGTCAGGTAACTGTCTAAATACTGCTTATTGGGCCCCCTGACCTTCTCCCTGTTGGAATTGGTCACCCACTTGGGCATGGGTAGTAGCTGAACACAATTCATTCAAAGGTTTCAAATTCTAGGCTTTAATGCTACCAATGCTTGTTTGCACTTTGGACTAAAAAGCAAAGATTTATGTTTTACAAAAAAATCAATATCTCCGTAACCCTCTGGCATATTCTGCTAATGTTGTTATCTAAAAATCCATACACATATAATTTACTTCTATAAATTTGTGTTAGATTTATTTCTTTTTGTTTGGCTTTCATATTTAGTTGTTTGGTGCTTCTAAATGATTTACACTAGATCATTTGTTTAAGCCTTGATGTTTTAAACAACAGCTACCCAGGACTGAACTAAAGGTTTTACAAACAAGCCTAACTGGACCCCAGACAGTTCTGCGAGTGCATTAAACAGAGAGATAGTACAACCATACCATATAACACACCATCATTTCCACATTCATTATTTTTCGTAAGTCTGCCACTTTGGTATTCACAAGCTCCGAGTGTAAACTTACTACAAATGTGTAAAACACATGTCTCCACCCCCAGGGAAATGCAATTAGCTTACTCTACTACTAAATCCATACGTGCAGACACTTTGCAGTCTCAGTAAAGAACTCTGTGCATGTATATATCAGCAAAACATACATTTTGTAGTACATCAAAATGTACTTTATGAATCAAGCCAGTCTACACTTTATTGACAATGACCACTTACTTATTCGTAAATGTGAACTTTTGATAAAAATTGTCTTTTGAGCTCCATGACTTGCCTGACTCTTTGATATTGACTGCCCATCATATAGCTATATTAATTTTACCAAAATACTAGTCTTATTTTGAATTGATACCTCACTCAAAACATTGTTGTATTTCTTATGAATCGAAGCCCTCTTCCCTTTACACAATTTAAGTCCTTCTCTATCATCACACATAGACACGATACTGTGCTCATAATTGTGAAGTTTATTCTTCAATTCCAATTATAAATAATGAGTGATATTTAGGCATCTTAAGACTTAGGGGTAGATGTATCAAAATTCCTTTTTGCGAATTCTAAATAGCGATTTTTAAGGAATCGCTATTTAGAATTCTCAAAATGGAATGTATGTAAAAAAACGCTATTTTTTAGCGATTTCTTAGTCTTCCTTATTTGCGAATTCGCACTTTGCGAATTCGCAAATAAGGAATAATTTCCCATGCAGTCCTATGGGCCAGGAGGCCCATAGGAATGATTGCGAAATATTTCTTAATTTGCGAATCGCAGTTTGCGAATTCTCTAATTAAGAATAGTTTCAAGGGTGCAGGGGTGTCTCAAAGACACCCTTCTGCACCCCTGAAATTTACATGTGTGTGCATATGGCGCACATACATGCCCTATGGGCATGTATCTGCGTCACATGCCACCTTCACAAATGCCAAATAGGGCATTTTTAAATGAAATCGCAAATTACCACAAACTACAAGTTGGTGGTAATTTGCGATTTCTTAACACAAATTCGCAATTTGTAAAAGCCACATACATCGCATTTAAGGATTCGCAAAATTTGCGATTCCTTAAATGCTTAAGCAAAATAAGGAATCGCACATTTTTGCGATTCCTTATTTTGGGATTTTTTGTTACATTTCAAATAATTCTAAAAATCCATTTGCGATTCGCAAAGGCCAAAATTCGGCCTTTGCGCATCGCAAAAGGCTTGATACATCTACCCCCTTAGACTAGAATTTTGCTACATTACTCACTGCGCCCTCTCTATTATGGCCTCATCCACACCCAACCCTAACCCTCCTAACAATACTTCTCAAACCTTACATAGTGCTCTTCAGAAGAAACAGATTAGGACAAATTTACATTGCAATATATATAAGCGTTCCCCTGAACGGCCCTTTTAAATGTAAGTTCTGCTCATTCCAACTCCAATTGGAGGAGTCTGTCCTATGTCCTCCTGACCATACGGACTTTAAGTTTCTAAGCATGAACTGCCGGTCGTTTGGCCCACAAGACATGCCATAATAAGCATTTGCAATGCAATAGGTCTCGCATTTACGCGGGTTTAATCTATTGACCTTGCAAATAACAATGCCTTTTATTTATTTTTTCGTTTTTAAAACATAAATAAAAGGCAGTATCATTTACAATGCCAATAGCTTAAACTTGCGTAAATGCGAGACCTTTTGCATTGCAAATACGTGTTCAATGTTTTGTGACCAGATGACAGTTGCAAAACATTGGTACATCTAATACCAATTTACTATTTGAAATGGATTCCTTCAACTTCCTTTCCTAATTACGAATTGGTATCTATCCCCAAAGACATTTTAGGAGTGGGTAAAAGCTACGAACTCCTCAAATGTATTCAGTACTTAAAAGCCCATTTTAACGGTTGAAGAGGAGCGGTTGCACCTGCTAAAATGATCTTGAATCTTACATCTTTTAGGTTATACTATATAGGTTTTGCAGTTCTACTACACGTGTACAGGCCAGGGCCGGCCCTAGGCATGTGCAAAGTGTGCACCTGCACAGGGCCGCCAAACCCCAGGGGCCTCCACGACGAGGATCGGATCGGAAGGATCTGATAATCGAGGCAGTGGCGGCCCCCTGGCAGGATTTGGTGGCCTCCGGCTCCGACCCCGACTCCTTAAGGTGAGGACAATTGGCAAAAATAAATAGTGGTTTTGCATTGTTTGCCTGTCCTCTGATGGCACGCTGCTCGACTGAAACATTTCAGAAGAACTGACAATTTATTTGGGCTGACTACAGCAAACCCCAATTCAATTTGTGGCTTCACTGTGGATTCCCAGTAAATATTGGACTGGGATTTAATGCTCTGCTGCTTAAGTGCTTTATTGTGTCCAGACTGAGCAAGGTGCAACATTTTAACTGCCTGCCTTAATGAAATAAAAATATCCAAAATTATAGAGGCCCGCGGGCCTCCTACCTCTTCAGGAGGTCTACGGACAAAGGGACGCCTTTGGTCTGTGATCTGAGAGCACGCTGAAGAAACACAAAGGCCCAATAAAATGCCAGGGTCACGATTGTAAGTAAGGAAGAACATTTTACACTATGAAAAGGCTGAAACATTTTTGAACCATATGCATTTGGGTAGTATGGGCAACCAAGAAAATGTAACATTTTTGGCGATAAATAAAGCACATTTTGCAGATGAATTGAATCGCCATATGTTGACCACAGCAGCCGCTTTTCATGTATTTCCAGTTATACCCTGACAGTGCACTTCTACAGCCTTACACCACCTCGCTGCTTTATAAAGTGTCTGATGATTAAATGAGCAGAAAGAAAGACTGGCAGATTAGATTCATCCCTCTTGTGCAACTCATGGTAAATCTGAGCCTAGCTAACCAGCGAGTAATGATAATATGAAATAACAAAGTATACTCATTTTCAAACATGTAATCACCTGCTAACGCTGTTGAAAGCTAGAGCAGCAGTATTTTACGCATGCGTATTAATACTTTTAAACTGTTTCAGAAATAAAGCTACAGAATACCATTTCATCTACAGTAATTTATTTAAATTTAAAATACAAATGTGTACTCACCCTTTCTAACATGATCAGTGGGTTGCACATTTTGACTTTCTCAGGAGTTAGGAAATAATCTGCACCTCTTTTTGTTCCTTAATGAATCGAAATGTCAGCAGCTCACCTAGGCGTTCCCAGAACTCGCCTTGTTATATTTCAGTACATCAATAACACTGTGAGCCCATCAGGGCCGGCCCTAGGCATGTGCAAAGTGTGCACCTGCACAGGGCTGCCAAACCCCAGGGGCCGCCACGACGAGGATCGGATCGGAAGGATCTGATAATCGAGGCAGTGGCGGCCCCCTGGCAGGATTTGGTGGCCTCCGGCTCCGACCCCGGCTAGCAATGGCAGCGTTGTTCACAATCTTGTTGTTAGTTTCACTTTGCCCAGCGACGGGGTCCCAGGGCCGTCAATCTTAGCCCACTACCAATGACCGTATGACGTAACGGCCCTGGGACAGCCCCCGCGCGCTGTGCGCAGTGCGGAACTGCACACCTGCTGCCGCTCTGACGCGTCACGATGGGTCACGCTCCCGCCAGGCCCAGGAGAGTGCATGAGCGGTGGTGCCACTGACTGGGCGTCGTCATCGTGTCTGCAGTGTGACTGTGAGAATATTACGCGGCCACCGACGATCATCAGAGAAGAACACCTGTCCCATGTCCAACTCCGAGTCTCCGGATTGCCAGGTATTGCCGGCAGTTCTGCAATGCGCTCATGACTGTGTACAGTACTCTTACTGAAGTGCATCTTTACAATTACTTTGACTGAGGTCGGACATTGTCACCATCCCGCAGCACATGCCATCTTTACAGAGCGACATTGTCACTGAGGTGAAATCTGCACATATTTGTAATGCAGATGCTGGCTAGATATCACAAAGTCTTTTGCTTTCTTTCTTCCAAATCAGTGTTCACAGGCTATTTATTATTTTCCTGACAATGTACCATGTTAATGATAAATAGAGAGCGCCGAAAGAAAAGTGTGACATCAAACGTCCTTCTGGAAGTAGTCAAAGACTTTTCAGACATTAAAAGGGACGCACTTCTTATCATTACAATGACATTTAATTGTAAAGTAAACTGGCTGTTTGGCTAGGTTCCCTTCCTGACGACTGCCTGGCTTTAGTTAAATATAAGGCAAACTGTCAAAATTAAGGGATGTTTGCGCCTTAATTTCTCTCTGACTGATTATTAGTATTTAGGTTTTCCGGATCTGGATTTACTTGATGTGAAAGATCTTGACCCACTGTATTTTAACCAGAAAATTCATACAATGCATCACCCCCCCCCCCCAAAACACCCACACCCTTTCGTACCCCTTACCCTATGCACAGGTCCCCCTATAAATGTTCAACCTACTTACAGCAGGTGGTAAATGTATGTGGCAAATCCACATGGAATATGGGGTTCCTTGTGATTTAATGGCTGGAAAAAACGACCTCACGCACTGAGGGGCATATCATCTAGAAACTGAGTTAAAATTATCGCCGCTTTAGCGGCAGAAAACTGTCCCTAAATCGGCAATGATGGGCTTGATAATACGCCCTTGAGAATTCCAATAGAAGCCCATGTTCACAGCAGAACATGGGCTTCAATTGGAATTCTCAAGGGAGTATTATCAAGCCTCTTATCTCCACTTTAGTTTTCTGAATTTGGAATGGCCTAATTGCGGGCCCTTTTGTTTAGATTTCTTTTTTGGGTGGACAGTGGTGCAACCTGGGGTTGGTGCATTAATCTGAGCAGCGGCAGAGACATGCTGTGGAAGCTGTACTGACCTTGGGTCAGTAAAACCCAGGGGATACTCCTGTTAGGCCACAGGTACTACTGCTAGTGTCACTGGGTAGTGGTAACTCAGTTTCATTGTTGAACATTAAAAGAAGGTGACTTCAGGCAGGACAGAATTGGTGCTCACTAGGCAGGTCTTACTTTCGTTCTTAGATCTGACTATGTTGGCAGCACAAACTTCATATCTACAGATGTTGGATTTGTCTTTGTGGATCCTGGCTTGTTTGTCTCATTTATTGTTAAAATTACTTTCACCTCATGAATTGTCCCTCTTGGACATAAAAGATTAACCATTGGTGTTGGCAGCAAGGTAAGCAGCCCTAGGCTGGGGACTGCGTGGTAATGGCATTTTGTTTGCTTTGATACTTGCACAAGTGCCACCATTGCCTTTGCCTATGAACGTAACGTTTGTTCTTGTGATCGTATTATTAAAACACCTTCCTGAGCTCCGCCCCGTCCGGACCCCCTCTTCCGGGGCCCCCACCTACGCTCCCTGCACAGGGCCACCATGAGCCTAGAGCCGGCCCTGTACAGGCTGCCCAGCACATGTTGCCTTTCCATTACTGATGCAGCCAATTACAAAAATGTACGGTTTAAACAGCTGTCAGATTATGAATTGCTACGCTCAACTCCCGCGAATTTTACTTAAAGCACAGAAGCGAGGTGAGCATGGCATTTCAACGTGTGAGTCTCGCTGTGTACTTACAAGGTTTTAATTACCGTCGGCAAAGTCAAAGCAGTACAAGACACGAAAGGACGTACCACCTCATTTAAAAGTCTGTTATAATAGTGTTTTAAATGGAAAGTTCATCTCCCTGAATGCCAGAGATCAAAGGGTACTACTGTTAGTGTCCTCTGTCTGACTAGCTCAGATAGGTATCGCTGCCCTAGAAGTCTAGTGATGAAAGAGAACATGCAGATTTCCAAAGACACTTCAATCAAAAGCGAAAAGGAGAAATAAAACAGATTGATCTGATAAAAAGGAGCTTCAAAAAATGTAATTCATGCTGCAAAATACAATCATAAATCTTCTCTTTGGGGATGACCTTTTTCAAATGTTAAACATTAAACTGCATTAATGAATCCTCCAAAATTAGGTTAGTGTGAAAAATCATCACTTTTAGTTTGTAATTGGAGACCGAGGAACGTAATTTAAAAGAAGCATTGGGATACCAGTGAACTAATCCAGAGGAGACCTATATTTAATCAAATGTAATGCGCACAGGCATCAGAATTATGTGCTAGCATATCCACAGTGTTTATCTCAATAACTTGATCCCAGGTGAGTTGATATAGAAAATACAGTAACTGTACATTCTAGATGAGCTTTATCATTCTTTTTTTGAATAGAAAGAGGCATACATTGCTTAAACACAACCTAAAATATTCTATTGAATGCTCACTGTTTATAATAGAATTGGTGATGCAAAAATGTGTGCCAATTATATAGGCACAGAAAACATAAAACTGGTAAGGCCACATCTTGAGAGAATTGTCTTTCTATATCGTTCATTGCCCGACCAATTGCCCCCTTAACACATTGAAATAATTATATCAATTAACAATGTTTGAATTTTCACACACTGCCATGTTAGTTGGATAATGTTATATTCTTTTATGAAAAGATTATTATTTTTATTGTTCCATGTTTTTCTTATTCACCTTCACTTTCAGTTCAGGGTGCCAAGTTACACCTTGAGTAAGGTCCTGGGAGGGAACAGGCATTTTGCATTTTTTTTTTTAAATCTAAGAGTGCACAGGGACCTGCTAACCAGACCTCAGTGCCCGAGTTCTAACCCCTTAAAAATGTATGTTGAATTGACTACTACCAATTGGCATAAGCTGACTTATTTATACATCCAAGGTAAATGGTATCAGGGTACTCTGGGCATTATTTATGTATGCATTTTTATATATGTGTATGCTGTCTGGTAGCAGTTCCAAGTAATATGTTGTGTATACATTGCTCAATGGTATAGGCCAAATAAAGGAGTTCGGAAGTGGTAAAGCCCAAAATTATGCATTCACCCAGATACGCAACTTACCATTCCCAAATCTGATCAGAGCCAAGCAAAAACCTGCAAACTTAAGTAACGTTTATTCAACCATCATAAGGTTTTAAAAATGCCATTGAAGTCGAGGAATACCTACATCATGATAGCTGTGCTACAATTATCAGAATTATTCTAGACTAAAATAATTTGAACATATTCTTTAGACTGTAGGACTATAACATTTTCACAAAGTAAAAGTACTCTATTGCTTATTAAAGAGCATTTCGTGAAACAACTTATAGCATTATAGCTGTCTCATTACTACTGCAATTGAATATGTAAATATATTTGCCCAAAGCAAATTAGCCATGCAGTTTGCCTTCACCAAATATATAGTTCTTTGCTGTATTCTGAAAGCAATATACGACTTGATGAGCCAGCAGAAGAACTCAGGGAGTGCTTGATTTATTTGCAACCAAGGTGAGCCCAGTTATGATTGTAGGTCCTTGCAGGTCCTATTTTCTTTGAGGATTAGGACCAGACCTAGAATTTGGAGGGCTAAACTCCATCCATCAGGATGGCTGAGGACATTACGTCCACCACCCAGATAGACCACAGCCAGCCAAATTTAGAGATTACCACTGGCTCCAGCGATGATCTCTGTCACTTGAATGAGTGCACCATCGTGGAATTCTTCTCAAGGTACAATACGTTTGGTGGATGATTACCAATGATTTTGATGGCCTTCAACGAAATCTTTACACGGTTTTTGTTTTTCAGAAGCAAGCACCCAAAGAGGGAGTTCGATAAAGTGAAGCAAAATAAACGAATTACCCCCCCACACCCAGACACTTTTTCCCCAGGATGTTGGGGGGTCAATATTTAGATGTTTCTGTCCCTCACGACAAGGTATTAACTGGTGGTGCTGGATAGAAAAGAATCCTAATTAGAGTGGGCAATGCAATGCCCTACCTGCGACGGGTTTTCATCCATTAGGTCTCCAGAAGAAGACTTATGTCTTATGTTGACAGAGACAGAAGAGTTTATGTCAACAGAAAGCTGAAGCTGACAGTCATCTAGGTCTTCAATACGGTGGACCCTAATTTTGGGAGACAGAATACTCCATCGTGTTCGCTAAAGAGTGCCCTGTCTGCCAACCTACAAATCTCCATGTTACTCCTGGGCCCATCATCAGTGCGATCCTGTAAGCACTGCCAGCGCTATTTCCTAAAATGGAAGAGCAAGAATATTTTTCTGTAACTCCTAAATGGACAAAGTTCATTGTTCCGGCAACACCAAATGTGGCCTTTTACAATAAAGTTACAGATTATCTCTTGACTACGTATTGTTGCAACAAACAAACATGTTTGCAGGTCCAAGTAAATGCAAAATCACTTTACTCCTATGTCTTCTCTAACACATCTTATTTAATGGTGTTCTTTCCTCCTGTCCAACTCTATTTATAGATTGCTGGCATTTGAAATGTATGTGCTGCATTCAGGCACAAAGTTTAGTAAGCTACACATTTTTGAAAAGTTTGTTTTGCAAAAACTGAGGGCCAGATTTATAGCCAAGTGGCGCTGACTTGCGCTGTGCTTCCTCACAGGGAAAGGGCAGAACTGCACTTTTGGCAGCGTAGCGCCAACCCATGCACCCTGGCACCATATTGCAAGGGTGAGTCACTTGCATGTAGGCTTGTTTTTGTGCAGGAAGGGGCACCTTCCCACACAAAACAATCCCCTAAAGCATATTTATCTTTCTATGTGTGCTGCGTCATGCTACTCCAGATCTATGAAACTACTCAAAGTGGCCTTGCATAGCTTCATAAATCTCATTTTGAGCTTGCATCGCTCGGTGCAAGTGCGGTACAATGGGACTCATAAATATGCCCATGAGTATCTGGAAGGAGTTTCCTATAAAATGTTTACTGGAAGATAATTTTCCAACTGAGAGTTTTTGTTCCATGAGGTTTGTTTCGGGAACATGTTTGCAATTGTTGCAGGATTTAGAAAACTTCCAAATATTTTTTAAAATGTCACTAAATGTGCCCAACACAACAAGCTCCACTGGTTTCCCTTGCAAGGCCGTGCTATTCTCACTCTCTTTTAGTGTGACACACGTTCTCTCTAGACAAATCTTTTTTGACTGCATTGAAAAGACCATTCGTACTTGCTTAACCACGCCATACTAGAAGGCGAGTCTGATGGTATGAAATATTGCTATGAATGAAATAAACATGGGAAAAACTAGCATCGATTTACATAAAAAATACTTTTCTCGAGATTCATGTGTTTACCACATGCAGCACTTATTTTTCTCATCTTAAATTGAGCAGAACTTCGTTCAGTTACATTTGCTTGTTTTATAGACTGCCATAAGACTTACTTCATTGTTTCCTCAATACCAGGTCTCAGTGTGCAAAAGGTTAGAATATTAACTACTAAACCTTCTTGCTTTCCAACCTCCTGTTCATATTGAGTTTCATTCCATTGCAGATGATAGATCCCATGTGTGTTTCAACCATCCCACAAGCAAAGAGTCATGAGCTAAACCCAACGAAACTAAACCTTTGAAATTTACTTTTCTGCAAAGGAGAAAATGTCAGTGTCTTTTATATAAATGTAAAATATGATGTGTATTACACTGAGGATGATTTTCTAACACAATATGTACTAAGAGTAGGAGGCAAAATATCAAAGTTCCACAATGAATGTCAATGGTGATTTAGCTCAAATAATTGCATACCATGTTTCGAGTTGTATTTTTGCAATATTTATAAAGGATATATTTATTGGGCATACGCCAAATAAAATAAAATATCACAGTTATTCTGTATTAGCTAATTTTAATTTAGGAAGCTTTCTCTTTCCCAGACAGGGTTAATATGTAAGTTCTTTCAGATACAAAAATGTGAGGAGCATTGATCCAGCAAAGCCATGATCAGATAAAACGAAGAAGTGTATATCTCCAAACTGAATCAAAATATAGTCGTCAAAAATAACAACAGCTGTATGGATGGGATCAACCCGTGATCTCCTAACAAAAAGGAAATAGTGCTCAAGCATATTCACCTACTACAATCACGTAAACAGCAGCACAAAATAGACATACATGTAGAAAATAAGGGGGTTTCATAAAATCTATTGCCATGGTACAAAGCTACTGCACAGCAACACACTTCAGGCGGTATACATATGTCCAAGCAACAGATTGAAAAGAGGAGATACGTGGGCCAGCAAAAGTCTTCATTAGATACCAAGAAACAATCTCCGTCACTCTCAGAGCGACGAAACTCATTTGACTTTCCTTGAAATCCTGTAAGATCTTCAAAATCAGCGGGGTAATCTATCAAGCCATTAAGACTGGTGCCTTAACCTGGCTGAAAAGTTCACCATCTCCAGTGGAGCCCCAGGGTTCAAAAATATCGTCACTGTATCCATGAGGCCCTCCCCAACCCTGCTCTAATTTAGGAAACAGTTGCAGGTACACCTATTTAAAGGACACTACATCACAGCAAACAGTTCACATCCACTCTCTGAACCCAGCTTCACTCCAGTCACCGAATGGCTGTACTATACTGTGCGTTCAAGAACACATCTTCAGTTCCTGATCACCGTGTCTATCTGTAAACAATGTGTTTTACAATTGAGAATGTATATATTATCAATGTATTGTTTGTGAAATTGTCCTATATGTCAACTCACTGAATGAGCTTTTTAAAACAATTTCCTCAAAATTATCTAGTCTTATAATAAATGAATATTAAATAGATCGACTAGCTTGACTATAAAAAATTAAATAATAACAAAAAAATACATATTTGTATGGAGAAAAGTGTTTTTTATATGTTTACTTACTAAATAAATCTCTATTTTTGAATATAATATGTGAATGTCAATGGTTTAAGTCACATTGAAATTGTGTTGCCCGTATTTGTTGTAATCAACCTTGCCCAGGTTTGTCTTTTCTCATACTTGTACTATACTGTGCTCCATTGCCTTTTAGCTACGTTCACTGTAAACAAATACCACCCACATAGATACAGACTTCCATGTCCATCCTCTATGCCTCGTTCTAATGCCCATGCTCAGAGGTGCACCAGCCCTTCAACACATAGGCACTGGTTGCCATCAACAGAACTAAAGTATCTTGCCTTTGTTAACCCATTTCATTTCTCTCTCCCATCGGGGATGTGGCATAAAGCAGCCATCGTCCCAGAATACATTCAAAGGTAGCTAGAAAAAAAAGTATTTGGGCACTCCTTAGTTCCTGGGGAGAGAGCACACTAAGTAATAGAACAAGAAAAAGATGTCTTGCAGTACTTGTGATTACCGGACATTACTGGCAAACAATAACAACATTACCACTGTTGACCACTTTCTCATGCCATCCATTACTCAGTTTCAGAGACTTTGGAGAAGAACACAACACCCGTACTAAAACCATATTTTAATAACTTGTGAAATATTCACTTAGCTCTATTAATGCTGAGCAAATCAGTGTGCTGAACAAGTGACAGGACCAAAGACCCAACATCTAATGACATAGGTGCCCACTTGCTGCATGTACTGCAATATCAAAATTGAGCAAATTACCTGAGAAACAACACCACATAATTGGAACTCACTGGTCTTCAACCCAGGACTTGAAGAGACTTTGCATCAGTTTCCCCTGAATCTCACAAAGCTTGTTCTGAACCACAGTCGTGTAAGGTGTATTCTACCTGTTGTGGAATACATCTTAAAGTTATCCTTTTCATCGTCAATCAATATTTACAAAGAGTACACCACATTGGCAAAAATGTTTTTGCCTAACCAAGCCTGTTTCTAGTGCCTCTTGCTGACAGGTGATTCAGGACAAATAAAGGTTAAATTTGAATGTTAAGATCGGATAGAATACATAGAAGTCACCTCAGGTACTCCAGTACCCTCAGAGAACTGTCTTGTATGATAGCTATGAGAAAAAAATATGTCTCATATAAACTTAATCACCATCTAACTTTAATTTTTGAATGGATAACTCTTATAGAACTGCAGCACTAGAGATGGACACCATGCAGATAATGGGGACTTTTGGACTGATCTGGAGAAAGTTAATGCTTTGAGAAACCCATTTATCTCTGACAAATTCCCTCAGTGATTCCATATTGCCTAGATTGCAGGCTAATATCACAAAACAGTAAAAAAATAGTCATTTTTAGACCCATGTTTTAAACAAATTGGAAATGAGCTACCTCTTGCTATGCCTGTATATCATTACCCACTAATTCATGCCTTTTTAATAGAAACCCAGTTGTAGCTTTAGAATGTGAGGATGGATATGTGTGGTTAAGAGGACAGCAGAATTCACTGTTTAAGAACTATGCCATTGGGACAGCAAAAATTCCTCTGCATGGTAAGAGATGATGTGAACCCCTACCATGAGTGCCTAAACTTTCATTTGTCTGGATCCTTGAAGCTGATTTCGTGCCAGAGGCAGACATCAATTATGCATGTGCGCCATGACATAGGCCTGTCTCACAGATTGTTCACTTGTTGAACTGGGAGGGGCACCCGAAGGGCAACCCTCATGGTGGAAGAATACTGCCTGCATCAGGATTCATGAAGCACAAGTGGAGTGGCAGCATACTTTGTAGTGACCAGTAGCAATGAACAGGACAGTTACACTCTGTGTCACTGGAGTGAGGCCCACAGGCTCACTCACCTTTTTTAAAGTTCTGATAGAGCATGATTATTTGAGAATAATCTTGCTCGAGCAAGTCTGCTCATCAAGTGTGTAGTAATATTTATTTTATAAATATAACTAACAGTGTGGTGGTTTTGAAAACACGAGCTTTTATAAATAGTGCAATGTGAAAAAGTGCAAGAGTGAATAAACAACACATTTAGAGTTAGAAATAACTGCAATGAAAAGCATGCAGATAGGTTGCAAACTGGTGTTATGAGAGATCCTTATGTCATGAGAGAGAAACGGATTAAGTGTACTAAAGAATATAGCGCAAAAGTTACTTGCAAGTAAAATTATAGAAATATGATAATGTTAATGCTTAAAGTAAAATGATACTTGTTTATGTTTTCTTTGATCATGAAAATCATATTAGAAAAGTGATTGCTTATACTTTTAAAATTCGAAATCAGTCTATGCTTATGATTTTAATTGGAATGATATTTTTCTTTTATGGTTTCATATGCATTTTCTATTTTCATATATATTATTAACAATGGTTTCCTTCTTTATAAAATGATGATTTGTGGTTTTTCTGTGAAGGCCTCAAAACATAATAATAGAGTTATTTTTCGTTCCTAACATAGGCCTCAGAAGAATGTATTTTGTCTTTTGTTATTTTTAAAATGCTGAACTTTGTGCTTCAGTCATACATACATGTTTATCATATCACTAGAGTTTCCCTCCTATGGTTAGAGTATTTCTCTCTATGAATAATTGGGTTGACTATGTTGCAAGCTGATGTGGAAGTGAGCGTGTCAATATAAAAAAGTTTTAATTTGCTTCCTACTTCCGAGGTGACATGGTGTTTTGAGAATGAAATGGTTAAAGTGCCAGATGAACTAGGCTCCTAAACAATGGGATTGTGTCAAACTGTGAAGAAGCTACATTTGGGGGCTGGAATTGTGAACATTTTGAGGTATAACTACTCTGTGGGAAAATAACTGTTAAATGCTTATGCCCATGTGCTCTGGCACCTGCTCCTGACGCTACTCTGGCTGGCTGGCTGTTTTCCTTTTGATTCTGGGCGAGACATGCTGTCAGTCTGAACTTTGACTCCCTCCCAGAACTGAACTATCCTGATTACCCTTTGCACATTATTGGCTGGTGATCTTGCACAAGCTATACCTTTTAGGACAGAAGGCTTAGCTGATTCTGACTTTTGTATGCTGAGCATTAGTTCTTGAACTTAGGTTTGCATGAAATCTCGAATTGCATACTGAAATTACAATGAATATCTCTCTCTCTCTCTCTCTCACTCTAGTTATTGATTTTTGATGTATGTATTTTCGTTTGTGATTTTACCTGTAATCATTGCAATAACAAAAGTACTGACATTCTTATGTGTTTCAGTGTTTTGTCCATTCATATTTGACGATTTAGATAAATGTACCTTGTTAAATATAGAGTTTGTGAGGGGGCGTGGCTTAGCGCCCGGCGAGGACGGCGGCTCTTATGTGAGCGCTCCAGGTCATCAGGGGTTTTCGCCTACCTTATCCCCTCATTTTCGCCTGCAAAGCGGCTTGTTGTGCATCGGAGGCTGTCGACATCAGCGTGCTCCCTGCGGTGGCTCTCCTGTGTGGTGAAATGCTCCTTTTTGCTGCTTCGTAGTGGACGCGACTGAGTGAAAGTCGCGTCCGCCATTTTGCTTCCTGTTACCGCGTACCGCGGCGCCCCCGCTTGCTGCAATGTGTACACACCACGGAGCTCCTCACGCCCACCGCTTCACATGGTGAGATATCTTCTAACGTTTGCCTCCAACGCTGCTGAACTCTGTCCAATGTGACCATTTCTCCTCGTCATAAGCTTCAGCAAGTCACATTCAAGTCTGTTAACCTGGCGGCCATTTTAGAGCACTGCTGTCTCTTCTCCCTCAAGTAACCTGCGTGCAATTATTCAAGCATTCTACTTTATTTCATTCAAATGCGCTCTATTTTTCACTGCTGGCTACACCTTTGAAGTGTTTTTTTCGAGGTTCCTGCACGTTTTTTCTCTGCGCTCTTCTTCATTACTGAGGTTTATCTCCTGATGGATTCTTTCAGTCCTACACTCGCCTGTTTTATTTTTTCTACACGTTGAGGTGCTTCCCTGCCTTCATCATTGGTGTGCTCGCTTTTTCCACGTTCTGCTTACTATCCCGTCAGCCGCTTTCACCTTGGACACTCTTGACTTTTGCGCAGGTAGCCTTCTTTTTCCTGCGCACCTACTTGTCAGCTTTCTGCCAACAGATCTTGTGTTCGCGTCCGGCTGTCGGTGGACTCACGGTATTCATTTCCAACTCTACTTCTACTCATCAGCACCTCCTTCTTATGGAAGGCAAGAAAACCTCACGCACTCCCAAAACTTCGCAAGGTGTCTTCCTTAAAAACTCTAAAGTTTTCTCAGCTTTAGCGCACCTTGAAAGCTCTCAAGCGTTGGCAGATCAGATGTCGCAATCCAGTACAGAAGGGTCTGCCCAGCCATCAGGGAAAGCTGCGTTGAAACGCCTTAAAAAAGCTCCTCCATCACCACCTGGATCTACTTCAACTGTCTCCATGGAGCTCCTGCTGGAGGAAATCCGTGCTCTTAAACCCTTCATGGAGGACACCAACTCCAAGCTACAGGTTCTAACCGATAATTGGTCTCAGATGGAAGCCAGAGTAACCACAGTGGAACATTCTTTGACCTCACTTCAGGAATCTTCTTCCAAAGTCTCTCACATGCAGTCCCAGATTTCTTCTCTTCAGAAGCAAGTTGAAGAGTTGGAGAACCGAAACAGGCGCAATAATCTCCGTCTCTACGGCCTGGAGGAGAATTGCGAAGGGACTGATCCCATTGCCTTCTTCAAATCATTTTTACCCAAACTTCTTCATCTACCTGAAGGTACCATGCTTAATATTCAACGAGCACACAGGTTGGGTCGTCTCCCCTCTACTCCCTCTCCTTCTTCACGGCCGCGTGGTGTCATCATGTACTTCCTCGAATACACTGACCTTCTCAAAGTCATCACAGCGGCTCGTGCTTCTCCTCGTCTACAATGGTCAGGATCCAACCTCTTCTTTGCACAGGACTATGCCAAAGCCACGGCCAGTCGTCGCAAAGCCTTTTTAGATATGCGTCCAGAATTACGAGCTATTGGCGCCAGATACGGCCTTTTCCATCCTTGCTTGTTCAGAGTGACCCACAACAACAAGACTACGACCTACGAGGATCCCGTTCGCCTCCGAAGTTTTTTGAATGCTGCACAGTCGTCTGACATGGACTTCTCTGGCACCTCATCAGCTTTTCCTCCATGAACCTTGTTAATGTGGCTTCATTGTCTTACTCACTTTACATGTTTTCTGGTTGACGTTTGCTGTTTTACAGTTCGCCTTTCCTAGGCACCTTGCTTCCTTCCATTTCTGTGCTTCCCCCTGACTCTCTCTTCCCTTTCTCGCATTTTTGTTGGATGGACAGGTAACCTTCCTTAGTGTTTTTCTATGTTGTCTTCCTTTGCACTGTTGTTTTATCTCATTTCTCTCTTTTTCACGTTATTCCTTTACCCCTTTTTCTCTTTTAACGTTATGCTGTTTCCTCCCTCTTTAAGCAGTCTCCCTCATTTGTATTTTTCCTTCCTCTTTTTCGCAGGTTTACCATTTGTATGGCGTCTTCCCCTCGACTTGTTGGTTCGCTTGCATTGGACGCTTGCTTCCTTTGCCTGGTGCTCCCCCCTCACTCTTTCTTCTCGTGTCCTTCCCTGGTGATCATTCCTCCCCGCCTCTGCCCTCCGTAAGTATGTTTTCCCTTTTTTCCCAAATGTTCACTTTCCTTGTTCTAGTTTTTTTTCCCTCAAGTTCACTAATTTCCTTTTTTCCGCAGGTGTCTCTCTTTCTTCTTCCTCAACGCCTCTTCTTCTATCATTTCCTCACTCTTATTCTTGCTATTTTATGGTCTACCTTCTCATGTTTCTCCTATCAACTGCTTCTTTCTCTCTTTCTTTTGCTCCCTTTTCTTCCTTATCACCTCTCTCCTCACCATTCTACTGTATTGCCTTTCGTTGTCTTTCTCATTCTCTCCGGCTTTCTTCTCCTTCTGGGTTCTTACTGTATCTTCCTTCTCTCTCATGACCTTTTTTTTCCTTCTTATTTCCTATGTCTTTGAAAGTTATTACGTGGAATGTTAGGGGTGTTAATTCCCCCATCAAACGGCAGAGAATCTTATCTCACCTTGCTCGTTTGAATGTAGATATTGCTTTTTTACAAGAAACCCACTTATCTGCTGAAGAATCTGTTAAATTGAAAAGAAGTTGGGTGGGCGATGTTTACTATTCTCCTGGGGATGGTAAGCGCAATGGTGTTGCTATTCTATGTCATAAAGCTCTTTCCCATTCCCTAATTGTTCAAGAGTCAGATGCTGAGGGCCGGTGGATATATGCCAAACTCTCTATTAAGAATGTTCCAATTTCTCTCCTCAATGTTTATGCCCCTACCACTGGTGATCCCGCTTTCTGGCACTCATTCTCCCAGCACATCACCAGATTCATTGATGATAATTTTATACTGGCAGGAGATTGTAATCAGCCCCTAGACCCCTTCCTAGATCGGCACTCCAAAGCACATTTCATACCCAACAAATCTCATAAATCCTTCTCTCAAGCTATCTCCCAACACAAACTTACAGATGCTTGGCGCCTTTGTAACCCTGAACTTCGGGAATTCACTTTCTACTCTCCATGCCACCATTCCCAATCCCGAATTGATTATGTTTTTGTTACCCACCACATTGCTCAAACCCTCACTTATGCGGAAATTGGTCCAATTTTGCTTTCTGATCATGCCCCCACATTAGTTCAATTGGACATCTTACCCAAATGAACAGGTCCCAAGCGCTGGCGTTTCAACAACTCCCTCCTCTTGGACCCCAAGTTCACTACCTCCTTTACCTCTTTTTCCCACGAGTTTTTTTCCCTCAATGATACTTCCCCTGTCCCCAAACACACCATTTGGGATGCCTTTAAAGCGGCGGCGAGAGATTTCATTATTCGCTTTGTTTCTACAAAGCGTAGAGCTGCTCGCGACTTTACAAAGGCTATCCTTCTGGACATTAAGAAATTGGAGCATTCTTATTTTACTTCCCGCTCACAGCAAACTCTAACCGCCCTGGTTCATGCTAAAATGAAATTTAACAAAACATCTACGGATGATGCATCTCTGTACTTATTAAAATCTAGTGCCAAGTTTTATGGAGGCAAAAATAAGGCAGGCAAAATCTTAGCCAACTATCTCAAGGTGAAACACAATAGATTAAACATTGACTCAATCTACGATGCCAACTCGAATCTCAAACACACTGATGCTGACATCCTTACTGAATTCTCTACCTTCTACAAGACATTGTATTCTTCTGAAACTCAGCCCTCTTCCCACTCTTTAGACACGTTTTTTTCCTCCATTCAAAAGCCATCTCACTTTCCACTTGACCTTTCTCACTTAGAACTCGCCATTTCCCAACAAGAACTACTTCAAGCACTTCAAACCCTCCAGAAAGATAAAGCCCCTGGGCCGGACGGCTTCACTGTAGAATTTTTCCTTCATTTTTCAAACCTCCTTCTCCCTAGACTTCATTCCATTCTTGACACTTTCCTTTCCCTAGGCTCCTCCTCAGGCTCTTTCTCAGATGCCCATATTTGCCTCATACCCAAGGAGGGAAAAGATCCTCAACACTGCAAGAATTACAGGCCAATCTCTCTTGTCAATATTGATTATAAAATTTTTGCAAAATCCCTTGCAGCACGTCTCGACCTTCTCCTTCCAGACCTCTTGGGCGAGGAACAGTCGGGCTTTGTCAAGGGTCGTTACATCACTGATAACACCAGACTCCTTTTCAATATTCTTTCTAAATCCCGCCTTTTGCCCCACCCCCTTGCGGCCATTGCCCTGGATGCCGAAAAGGCGTTTGATAGAGTCGAATGGACCTATCTCTTTCACACCCTACGCTGGTTTGGTTTCGGTCCTATTTTTATATCCTTAATTTCCCTCCTTTATTCTCATCCGCGCGCAGCGGTTTGCGCTAATGGTCAAATATCCTCCTTTTTTGATCTAAACAGGGGGGTGCGCCAAGGTTGTCCCCTATCTCCCTTTCTCTTTAACCTGGCCTTAGAACCCTTCCTTTCCAAACTCCGTCAACATCCCTCCATTCATGGTTTTCAAATGTCAGATTCCCACATTAAATTAGCTGCTTATGCAGATGACATTTTGCTCTTTATCTTCAACCCATCCGTTTCCATTCCTGCCTTTCTCAGTGAAGTCCATGCCTATTCACAAATATCTGGCTATAAACTTAATCATGACAAATGCGAGATCCTTCCCCTGACTAAATTTACTTTTCAACCCGATTTTGCCGCCTCTATTTTCACGTGGAAACCCTCCAATATCAAGTACTTGGGAATGCATATCACCCCTCTCATCCCAGACACTGTCTCTCTCTGCATGTCCAAATGCATTCAGAAATTAACAGATCTCACTTCCAAGTGGCATCCCCTTTACCTATCCTGGTGGGGGCGCCTTGACACCATAAAAATGATGTTGTCTCCCATTGTTCTCTACACCCTCTCCAATATTCCGGTCCCTATCCCCTCCAAATTTTTCAAAAAGATCAATTCTATTCTCATGTCCTTTCTCTGGAGTAAAAAGAAACCAAGAATGTCTTTAGTGCGTCTGATTCGTCCTAAAACTGAAGGTGGGGTTAATTTTCCTGACTTCCCAGCTTATCACAAGGCGTTCCAGCTAAAGCAAGCCTCTCTGTGGCTGCAAGATCCTGAGACCCCGTGCCCTCTATGGACTAAAATTGAACGCCTACTTCTCTCTCCCTTCTCCTTTGCTGAATACCTCTCTTTTTCCCGTAAACCTACTTCTATCTCTACCCCGATTCACAAGTTTACCGCTAAATTACTCCTCTCTTCCACGCACTTACCTCCTCTTACCATTGCTGCTTTCCTCTCCTCCCCCATATGGCATAACACGTCTTTACTCATACGTGCCAGACCCTTCTTTTGGAAAACTTGGCATTCCCGAGGCCTTCGATGGATTTCCCAACTTTTTTCTCACTCCTCTTTCCTCTCTTTTGCCACCCTTTGCTCCCTCTATGGCCTACCCACTTCCTTTGCACGCAAATATCAGCTGCTCAAAGATGCTGTCCTCACGAAATACTCTGCCCTTTCTCAGCCTTGCCCTCCTCCTCCTTCTTCCACTCCCGCTTCCACACTCCATTCCTTCTTACGCACTACACCGAAAGCTGCTGTTATTTACAGATACCTTCATGCTGGTGAGTCTCCAAGACCTAAATCTAAAGTGGAGGAGTCCTGGGAACACGATTTATCTGTCTCTTGGTCGGTTTCCTTCTGGGACAAACTCTGGACCAAACTTCGCAAATCCTCCAGAGCAGCGACACTTACTCAGACTCTGTTTTTTATTTACAATAGACTCCTCTTCACACCCTTTGCCCTTCACAAACGCTTTTCTAATACTCCTCACACATGCTGGTCTTGTTTATCACCACAAGCTGATTTATTTCATATGTTATTTTTATGCATTCCTGTTCGTACTTTTTGGTTACAGGTTTGGGCTCAAATTAACTTAATTTTCCACACTACTATCCCTTTCTCCCACACACATGTTTTTATGGGAAGCCTTTCCCCTTGTTGGGCTGATGTTGATCTAAAGCCCCAGATTATTGATCTGTTAATTGCCGCTGCCTTCCAACAAATAACTGTTAATTGGAAAGACTTCTCAAAAATTTCCTTCAAGGCGTGGTGGTTTAATGTATGTCATAATCACCGACTCGACACTGCTTTTGTTTATCCGGCTTCTATGGCTACTAAACGTATGATCTTATGGACTCCCATCACGCTTTATTTGGACTCATGCAGTGCACGCTTGTTCCATCCTCTGCCTCCACAACAGGAAGTCTCTAAACCGCCTTAATCCCCGATACGTTCCACTTATTCTCCATTGTACCATTTTGTTTGATTCTTTCTCATGTTTTCATGCTTATTTTATTCCATGCTTAACATGTTCTCTCAATGCCTTCTTCCCTTCTCTCATCTTGCACTTCGATTTGTTTTATTATACTGCTTGCTATTGTATGTTTGTTTTCTTTTGCTCAGAGTTTTTACCTTAATATCATATTGTACTTTGTTTTGACACCTGGTTTTCTCTTTTATTACCATCAATAAAATTTTCTTGAACTTAAATATAGAGTTTGTCTTTATTGATGTGTTTTATTGACATGATATGTATTTTAACTATCGTTGTTGGTTAGGCATTTTCTTCATTAGAGGTCCTAATGAAAGAAATAGCATCCGTCTCTAATTATCTGAGTCCCTATTAGATCTTACAAAGATCAATAAGAGGACCTCATGATTTGTAAGTGGTTATGGAGTTTCTTTGGGCCCAAACGCTTGGTTATAGAAAATAATGGTGTATATTTGGTTCATGATATATTGAAGATATTGAGAAAGATTATAAAATGTACACCACTTCCTCAGTCTCACAGACTGCTCGCTTGTTGAACTGGGAGGGGCACCCAAAGCACTACCCACATAGAGGTGGAAGAATACTGCCTTCACCATGAGTTAAGAAGCACAAGTGGAGTCTCAGAATACTGTTTAGTCACCAGTAGCAGTGAACAGGACAGTTTTACTCTGTGTCGCTGGAGTGAGGCCTACAGGCTCACTCACCTTTAAAAATGTTCTGCTTATGTGTGCTTAACTCATCCTTTGGCCTACATAAGGTAGATGTGGAGTGCTGCATAGCGCAGGAGTAGTACCTCTGAGCTGGTGCCTTGTAAATGTATAGTGCAGTGATAGAGCAATACTGTGCGTTGCATGTGTGTTTACTTTATGTACTGGGTGTACGTATGCCTGTGAGAAATGCATAGATGAGCAATGTGGTCATGTTTAGTGTGTGTGCATGTGCTGGGTGTATTTGTGCTTGGTGAAGTACAATACATGAAGGGTAAAGTGTTGTGCAGCGCACACATGGTGAGTGTGTGTGCTGGCATTTTGTGTGTGTGTGTAAATAGTGCACCCCGGTTAAAAACACAAGAGCTTCAGTGCTGATTAGTGAGGGCAGACTGAAAAGGTCCTGAATGCATGTGTACTTGTAATGGTACAATGCATGAAGGTAGCAGTGCTGGTAATTGTGCTGTGAATCTACACTGAGTAAATGTGTCTGCAATTTACATTACATGGAGAACCCTGGGTTTCATTTTGGGAAGTTCAGACCTGCCTGGTGAAGGCATGAGGAGGAGAGTAATCCCCCAGGCAAATTTGTATATTGCTGCATTCCTGTGAGCTGGGTGTGACACATACTGGAAGAGGCTCACTTAACACTTCATTACTGTTTTTTGATTAGATGTTAGATCACAAGGAAGGGGCCTGGACACATCTTAGGAAAGAAGAGGGGGTGATAAGAGAATCATAAAGAGTAGTGCTGGGAGTCTAGGATTAACCATTTGAGGCACACTATCACTGTTGCTGACATTTAGGTGTAAACTCTCGTCACCTTCATGACATTTGTTGTTGGATAATCAACTTCAGAGTCTTGCCTGCTGTTACAGACAATCTTCCATGAAGAAAGAAGAAAAAGTGTCCACTTCAAAAGAAGCAGAGCCACAACACAAAACTTCAAAGACTCAGACTCCAAATTGCATTATGTTGTCTGGAAATGGACTACAAGTAAGAGAGGTTGAGACACCAACCTTTGTCATCTGCCAAGCAGACAGGCAGGCTATGTGAAGAGGGGAAGCTCTGCAAGACTTATGCCTTTGACAAGGTCTGGGGGCGAAGACCTGCTAGTCTCCCTGCAGGGTAAGAGGACATCACCTAGGGAAACCAAGACCACCTGCCCTTGAGCACCAGCTCCTGCCTGCATGCCAAAACCAGTATGTCTTGTGGAAGAGGAGAGCATTGGAGGAGGCTAGATCCAGTGGGGATTCTGTGCAAGCTTTGAGGTTTCAGCTGTTTACCAACCGGGTTGCTGCCCATGTGCAGTGCTCACAAAATGATCCCTTCATTTCAGGAGAGGACTGTTGTGGCCATATGTTGAGCACCATGCGGTTCTTGCTAAGCCCATACTAGCACCCTGTGGTGACCCAATATGCCAGAGGGGGCAACATATAAAGTTGCTACTTTTGGGAAGTGCTGTGACATGCAATCTTCTTGGCAGGGGTGCTTGTGCTGGGGAGCCTGTGCCTGTATATCCCATACCACAGCAACCCCATATGTCAGGAGGGGCCTCTAGTAACTATGTTGCCAAAGTATTTGGGCCACTGCCCAAAGGAGAGACTGATGCTACATTTGGTGGGTTGGACCTGCACAGCAAGGGAAATGCCCCTGACTCACTACTGAGGACTGCGAATGACGTTGTGGATGACAATCCATCCTGGCAGGCTTCAGTTGGGAGCTGAAGAAAGGATTTCACCCCCACCCCCACTAAGTAAAGCCTTTTTACTGCTGGGAGCTGCTCTGACAACTAAGAAAATTCCGGCAGTGCTACTCAGGATAGAGTGCCTACTGGCATCCCAACTTTTCCAAGCAGAACAGGTCTCACGGTTGCTCACGCTGAGGGCACCTGTGGCACCTCTGAACTCCTCTGTGCTGCGAGAGTAAGAGGTAAACTGGGCTGTTTGGGGCCCTGGGAACTCAGTGCTAACGGTGCTGCGGCAGCATAGACACTTTTGACTAAACCTGAATAGTCAGGGGTATCACTTCAGTGTAGCCTAACAGTGAGCATTCCTTGGATGCGGCTACCAGTGAATAACCGAAACCCGTTACACAACAGAGGGTTGGACAGGGATGTGCCTGACAACTATTAGAGCCCTGACCTCAAGGGGGTTTTGTTGTTGCTTCTGAATGTCATATTCCTTTGCACATGCAGGCTTGGAAATAAAATAAAACTTTTTTCTCATAAAAGCAAGTATTTGACTCGACATTGAGTTATTGCTCGTACTGTTTGCACTTTGAGTTGAAAGTCGTGTTCACTGACCTGTATCTACAACTCGCCCCACCCTCAAGGAAGGCTTGATTGTTTGTCCATAGCTGCCGCTGAGAGTCAAGTGCAGAATGGGTATTGGACCCAGTTGCTCAGGATTCTTGGTATGTTGGGCCTGGGATATCATGATTAAATTGCCTCAGCCAACATGGTTGGGCCCAGTAACCCCTTTGTGCCTTGTGGCCCTCTAAAAGGGGTTCTGACATATGGCAATACTAGGAGACAGTAGGTTGCCTGGACCCATACGGATGCCTCTCTAACAAAACTTGGCTAAAATAAAAGCATCTGTTTGTCTGTCTATATTATCTGTGATTGATAGCAAATAAAGAGGAAGGGAGAACATGCATATATAATCTCATCTGGCTACTGATATCTACCATCAGGACCTTGAAATGGGTATGGGAACATGGAAACAAAGCATTTCCACTGCAAGCAAGCAGGTACACATAGGAAAGACCTGACAGGAACTTAACTGTTGACTCCATTTAAATATGAACCTCCATATTAGAGAATATTCCTGTCTGGAGAGAAACATTTCCCCCAAGGGATCCAACCAAAACATGTCCACAGTTGTTCCCAAGTGACCACAGACCATGCAGTGTCAGACAAGTCAATGACAATCACTAGTTCTACCGACTACCATCTATTTTTACCACTTTTGATGCCAATAGGAGTTCATGAATCGCACTGTACAAGCTGTATTGAGAGTTGAATTAATGCATGTCCTCACTGATGGAAGGACCTACTGGAATAGAAGAATTCCATCTCTGTCATAGGTGAAAACAAAAACATACATTTGGAACGAACCAACAGGTTGAGGTATAATCATGAACAAGGAAGATTTTAGCTGACATGTGCCCCAGGATTGACATTCATTATTTTACTGTTGTGTCAATATGTAAGCAAAAATGGAGAAGCAGAGTTCACAACAGACCTGTTCTGTATCATATACTCTCAAATAAGTAAAGGGAGCAGTTTTCCTTGTCACAAAAATAACCAACAGGTCTCTAAGGATGTGCTAGCTGTCTGCTCCATAGGAGGAATTTGGCTTAGCTAGTTATTTAGGAATGGAGGGGCAATTTCTACAGTTGTGAATTTGCCTGCCAGTATTGATTTTTCAGAGAAAGCAATATTCCTCTCTTTGAAAAGGATATTCAATAGGCATCTTGCAGAGTCAAGTGTTGCAAATTCTCACCTGGAATGACAGTCTGTTGCAATATTTTTTTCTTAACATTTTAAGACAGGGTTTAAGTAGTTGTTGCCTTTTAATACTATGAACAGTCTGCACCCACCTAATGATTTACCATTAGCAAGTTAGAAAAGAATCAACTCATTAGTGAAAAATTCACGTATGTGCCTCCAGAAATGTCAATAGGCCTTCTTACCGAATAAGATTGGAATAGATGTCAGCTTTCACCACCTAAAAATATATTGTATTACTTTAAATGGGAGTCTGGATTACTCCTGTTTCAGGTAGCCAACTGAAATCAACCTAGTATCCTTTCACCACCAGTATGAAGCAGACCTTGCTCTTCCAACCGGTGCTTGAGCCTATATTCTATCCAGAAATGCTATGTCTTTGGTGGGTATACATGTTTTGAAGTACTATTTGCATTTTATTACCTATTGGTTTGCTTGCAAAGCTTGGTGGCTTTAGTAGCAGGAGGAATGTAGGGCCATTCAGTAGGTGTTTAAGGCTTTTGCTATACTTTTTACCCTCACATTTATTTAATGTGTTCAATACTTTTGCACAATGTGCAGAAGTTGTTTCACAGACCTAACTCATATAATCAAGATATACACAGGAGACAGAACGTCTGACATTCTAGCATAGCAACTTTTCTCCAGTTTGAGGTTTTGAGTATGAAACATTAAAGTGTGGCGGGAGGGAGGTCAAAGTAATTGTCTAGTATTTAGAACTCATACAATTGTCTTGTTGATAGTCACAAACATACTTATATGGCCACTGTCATGATGGAAATAGTAACACATCTATCCTGGAAGATTTTGGGTAAGCATGCTTCTAAATAGTAAGGTTGCACTGCAATAATTAATTGTGGTGTTATGGACATACACCCTGAGACATTACTATGACTTCGTTAGGCACATTTCAAAAATCTCTAAAAGATGTAAAATGACATGAATCATGGGTAAATATCTATGAATTTAAGATTTCACAGACTTGAAAGTTTTTCAGAAACAGACCAGTAGTTAGATTTTTAGAAGAAATTGTTAGGAATCGAAGGCTAGACATATTGCTTACTACTCAGTGTGACACTTCCACAATAAGCAGTACTTCAAACATGTTTACACTAAGTTGTTTCAGCAAAGGGGAGGTGGGTGGCCATCACAGAGTACTAGCACTGCCTGAATTGAGGCTGTTCATGAGCAAAAAATGTGCTACATGACCCCATGCAGCATCATTGGATTGTCGGTTATACCTTCCCTCATGGTTCACAGAGTCCTTTTCTAGGCAATCATGATGATATGATACTGAAGCCAGGAACTAACTACATGGCTCTCCGATTTCTCTTGCTAAGACCAATTGCTGTATTGCTTCCTAGGGATTCATATTGATGAATACTGGGAATCCAGAGATGTACTCGTCGTGTTGCTGGTGAACACAAATAATTAACTTTTTTCTTGAGTATTTTCGGAACTCTTACAAAGACTGTTGTTACTTGTTAATAAATGTTCCCATGACAGGACAGGAAGCATTCCTAGGTTGGACTAGGTTGCATGTTTAGACATGAATGCCAATGTTCAGATATAATAATTTAAACATGCATGTACAAATTGCTAGGGTAGTAAATGACAGGATATTAATGGTACTGTTTATATTGCACTTTTACAGAAGTTAAGAAACAACAAAAGAGCATATAAAAATGCCATGGGTAACTACTGCAACCGTATGGAGATGTTACTGGGTCTCATGCACATACGTTAATTGTGATTCCATGCAAATCACAATTAGGAAATCTCAAGTTAAAATGTGCAAAACTGTATTGAGTTTCATTTGTGATTCCTAGTGGGTCACAAATAGACCTACCTCTTAAATATGCATGAGGTAAGTCGCCCATTTTCAACCCATTGGGAATTGCTAAAAACTCAGGTATTGTGGCCTGCTTGGGACAGCACACCACCATGTCTGTGTTTGCTTCTGAATAAAGCAATTTCTGCAGCCCATTTTCCTTAAAGAAATACAGGATGTGGTTCAGAAAAAATTAAATGTTTCAATTTAATTGTTTAAGATCAGGCAGTGGTCAGCGTGACCACTGCTTGCTCTTAAAAATGTTTTTGCATGCATTCACAAAGAAGAAGTGGTCCCCTGGGAGCCCCTTCCTGTTTGTGAATGGGTTACTGAAAAAGCAAATATTTTTGTCTGCATTTGGCATGCTAGGTCCTGATTGGCTATGTGTTCCTACCTAATGTGGCATTTGACTTTTATTGTGTTTTAGGAGTGTGCATCCCCTCTCTGGCCATGTATGCTTTATTGAGGCAATCTCCCTTGATCCCTGTAATGTTGCTGCACCTATCCATGGGAGTGATCAAGAGTTTCCTGCCCAAGCGTTTGCCTGCCAGCTAAGCACCCTCCCTCCTGGGACCTATCAATCAGCAATCCTGGGCCTTGGTCTCAAGGCCCGCTTGACTACATATTTGTGATTCAAGGTTGATGTGGAGCTCACAATGGGTGAATCTGTTAATAAGGAAAACATTTCGTTTTATCGATGAATGCATCGGTTTCCATATTAACATTACCCCCCTGTTGATTCTTCAACTACACTACCTAACTCATGCATTTTGACAGTTACTTTGTTAGGGCCTGTTGTTCATTATGCTTGCTTTTGACAACAACTACCTTATAATTTACTTACATTCTTCTCAGTTATAGGATTGCGTTTTCACAGCAGGTGATCCCCAATTTTATAACTCCTCATACCAATAGCAACATATTGATAACTGTGAACAGTGATTTACATAAACTAGATATCCATCTTGGGAGCCCGGAGAACCAATTTAAAAGCCACTCCTGCTCAGGGACACCTCCCTCTTTGTGCATGTTTCTTTGTATATTGTGCAGTGCTTGAATGTCAAGCATTAGTGTTCAATTTCCATTTCATTTCCTGGGATGACTATACAGCAAGCTGCCCCAATCTTGGCACAGACCCCTCCCTCCATTATGGTCATAAAGTCTAGTACATATCAGTACTGCATTACCATGAGGCAAATGGCTCTCATTTCTTCTTTGATAGAATTGAGGCTGAACTCAGTGCTGTTTGTCATTTTGAGCATATCCCACCAGGTTATTTGTAACCAATGGGCATAGGTTTTTTTTTTGCAGTGTGAAGAAGGGTATAGAACCCCATGCCCCAGCTGTGCTTCCATGACCAGTCTAAATTCTTCTGGAATGTCTTTAAATTATGCTTAGCCAAATATTTTGCAGCTCTCCTTTCACAAACTTGGTGTAGCAAGGTTGTCTTTTTCCTTAACGGAGGCTGGTACAAGTCTGGTAGCACTTTTCTAAAATTGACCTGGGTCGGATGTGCATAGGGACCTGGGAACAC
Organism: Lissotriton helveticus; assembly: GCF_964261635.1. NCBI lineage: Eukaryota > Metazoa > Chordata > Amphibia > Caudata > Salamandridae > Lissotriton > Lissotriton helveticus. The sequence continues at coordinate 748,056,296 of NC_136059.1, read as the reverse complement.
AGTCCCCTCTATCCGGGAACAAGCTGAATGTAGGCGTACTCGCCGCACTGCTAGTAGTAGTCCATCAACATGGAGGTGCTCCATTGCATAGCCAGAATATGCAATATCAATCAGCAGTTAGCAGTAGTGCCCATCAGAAGCTTTCCTTTTCCTCTGAAACATAAGGAATACAGTGCTAATTTTCATATAATCAAGGGTTGTCTTTTCCCTTCTAACCAAGTGAATTTTCACACCTCGGTGTCCCATATTTTCTGGCATGGGGTGGTCATACTTTAATTCAATCCTCAATGATGCGACCCATTCCCTTTTTTATCCCTGATCTGGACAGTAGAAATTCCATGTCAGGAGACCATTTGTTGTTTATGAAGCCCACCCCGGTTACACTAGGAGCAACTCTTGGTTCACAGATGGATGCCGGAGCAAACATGTTTTTGCACTGAGTTGGGTGTTTTTTCAACCTTCAAAAATCTTTCCTGCAGGAAATCTTAGAGCCATGTGATATCTCCCCCTATATAGCCTTTTCTATGCATCCTGTCCAGCTTGGTTTGGATAACAGTGGATTCAGTTAGGATGTATAGAGCTGTTGGGTGGGTGTCATATTGGGTTATGTTTACAACTACCCTATGTGGTTCTCTTTTTTGGTTTGAATCTTGGCCCTTATTCTACATAGGTGCGAGTGTTCTGTTTAATGTAATTAGAGGTAACCTATGAGAGATCCCTATGCACGTGCTGTAGTACCCTGTTAGTGAACTTCTTTTGCCTCTACAATTGCTTGGTAGATCTCAAGTGTGTGACTATCCATAGTAGACAGATTGTACATAACCATATAAATATACATAACTTTTTTTGCGACACTGTAGTTCTATGTATGGGTCCCATGTACTCCTTTGGCTGTGCTCTTTCTGACCAGTTCATGAAAGTTCACAGTTTTTAGTTCTAGGGTAATAGCACCGTGGAAGAGCTTGACTGTTCGTTGGAACAGCGCACCCATCCCCTCCTTTTTGAGGGCCATGGCTGTTAGGCAAACACCCCGCAGAGGGTCCGTAGTTTTTTCTCCTTGAATTTGCACGAATTTAGTAATGTTCTTCTTTTTTCTTCGGGTCATGGGGGTTGATGATAATTCAGCATTGGTGCACTTTGTTGTCCTTGCGGATACCTGTTTTGAATAGGAACTTTGTTGACTGTTAACTCAGCTTAGTTACATAAATTCCATTCTCACTGGTTTTGGAGAACTTTTATTTTACTACAGGGGAGTTAGCCCATCAACCTACTAGTCGCAATCTGGTGAGGTATTGGAAGGTGACCTCTGTTGGATATGTCTTTCAGTGATTTGGGGGTAAGGGTGATTGCTATGTACATTATTAACAAGACAGATCTTATTTTTATAAGCCGTTGAGCCCCGCTTGTCCTACTAGGGTGTTTTTGGACCTTCTCTAACATTTTGCCTCTGGGTGGTCAGCTCAGTGTTAGGGATGTTGTGGAGTGGTCCTGTGAGTTCAGGGAGGGATAGGATTGTGGCTTTTGCAGGGGTCCTATGGGTGTCAATCATTTTTCCAAAAAGGACTCAACCGGTGCATGCATAAGAGCGCGGTTGCTGTGCGACCCCCTCCCGAGAAGATTCTCCTGCTGGGGGCTACCTGTTTTGATATTACCCCTGGATGCGATTTTGCTGTGAGTTGTGTTTTTGAAGGTTCTCTGACAAAATACTTAAACAACAAATAACGTGGGACATAAATATCGAACCCAAATTTTCGTTATCCTATACTTATGATTTAAATAACAAAAATACAGAAAACAAATACTGTTATACACTAAAATTGAAGACAATACTATTCTATTTTTTTTTGTTTTATTTATAAAGTTTTATATAGCGTGAACTTGACCCATGAGGGTATCAGAGCGCTTCACATTTAGGATCATTGCATTAAAATTTACATCAGATACAAGAGCATAGTAAGATACAGTACACATAAAAAATGTTTCAAGATTCGTAGGAGGGAGGGGAGGAAGAAGTAATAGCAGGGAGACGAGGGGGAACTGTGTCCAATGTCCGGCTGGGTAGGTGACAGTCAAGGGGAAACCAAGGCCAATCTCCTCATTAGATGTCTTGCAGCTCCATCGGTCATCAGCCATGATGCTCAGGTCTCAGCATTCAGGGAAAACCAGTTTTTAGTTTATTTGATTTGCGATGGTTATATAGCGCTGTCTAGACCCGGAGGTATCAGAGTGCTTAACCAGAGGATCGTTGCATTACAAGGTACATCAAAAAGGATTATATAGCGCTGGCTAGACCCGGAGGTATCAGAGCGCTACAACAGAGGAACATTGTGTTACAAGTTACATCAGTTACAATAGTGTAGTAAGGTACAGTAAATAAACAATGAGGTTGAGAGAATTTGTAGGAAAGGAGGGGAAGAAGGAGCCATAACAGGGAGACGAGGAAGAACTGTGTCCAATGTACGGCTGGGTAGGTGATGGTCGAGAGGGAAACCAGGGCCAATCTCCTCATTAGTTGTCTAGCAACTCCACCGGGCATCAGCCATGTTTCTCAAGTCTCAACGTTCGGTAAAAACAGATTTGAATAGATACATAGGCTACGAGGGTTGAGGTACAAGAAGGCGGGGGAGGGGAGGGAGTAAAAACAAGTCGGAGAGGGAGCTAGGGCTACCATACAGGCCGATGGGGGATGTGATCAAGGTCTAGTCGGAGTCCGGTAGTAGGGAGAAACTCTGGCAGCCATCTTGGGGTCAATCGGCTTAATGTTGTTGCCAGGAAACTAAATTTGACAAGCTTTGGATCGCTCCCCATTTGAAGCAGGCACTGTGGCAATATACATGTTCACACACTAGAGTTGTTATCAACAGGGGAAAACAATAAAACGTTGTCTTCATTTGACCTCCATTTGGGGTCAGGAACCATTCTTTAGTAAGTTTGCCAGGTAGATGACATCCGTCTCTGCAGGAAGTGCTGCACCTAGGCCACATGCGCTGCAGTAGCAGCGGTATCACACATGCATGGGCTGCCCTTCACATCCACGCTGTATTCAGATCGGGGCTCCCCGTTTTGAGTTTGCCACAGCCATTTAAAGGTCATGGTTTGTCCCAAAAGGAGCAACACAGAGTTGTTGCCAGGAAACAAAATTTAGCAATTTTTTTTTTTTTTTTTTTAAGTTCAAGCTGTTTTATTGCTTTGTATATACAGTACACCGCTTTGAGCGCCTACAACCCTGGGGCCGGCAGCATGATAATTAAAACAATATAAAGATAGCAACTGGTGTGACACAGCCTTTTTTACCGGCATCCCGGAGGCCCGGCGATGTTTTGCGCTAACAGTCATTGCTTTTACTGCGAATACGTTTTCAATATGTCGTCACAGCTGAACATTTCGTACATTTTTCTTATACATCAACTTTCTTAACTTTTCAAAAATTCAACAACAAGCACTGTATCACAACATTCTCACTCCTGTCTTGTTTGTTGTATACTGTTAGTGATTTCTGACATGATGTTCCCATGTTACCACGAGCCTTGCCAACAGTGGAATCACACAAAAGAAAAAAAAGGAAAATTAAGGGAAAACATTATTCATTCATCCGTTGTGGTCGACTTCCCCTTCAGGTATTCAATTAGATACATCCAATAGTCTATGGGTCTAGCACCTGCTGGTAGTTCTTCCTCATACGTATTTAACGTGTCTTTACAATATGTTAGATCTGCCAACCAGTGTTTCAACTTAGGGTGCTTTCTGCTGTTCCAGAGAATTGAGACTCTACGCTTAGCAATTAACAATGCGATTACACAGAATTTACGCTTTCTTGCTCTTATATTCGGGACCAGACCCAATAGGCACACTTTTACTGAACATTCTATAGGCGTGTCCAGCAGTACGCTTAGTGCTTCTGTCACTTCTCCCCAATAGTCCGCTATTCCTGGACAACCCCATGCTAGATGTATAAAATCTGCGTCTTCCATTCTACATCTCTTACATCTTGAGTCTTCACGTAAACCGTACCTATGCAGTTTGTGTGGTGTGTAGTACGTTTGATGTAAGTATTTGTAGTGAATGATTCTTAGGTTGCCATTTGGGGTAAGCATGTCAGTTAACGTACATGTTACAGACCATTCCTCCGTAGACAGTGGGTCATCCATAACGCTATTCCATTTAAGCCTCATTTTGTCAGTGTTGTTCGCAATGTCTTCCTGTAATCTGGCGTAGAGCCTGGAAACTAGGGGCCAGATGTAGGTAATTTGATTTTACCGATTCTTAAATACTGAATTTTACCGATTCGGTATTTAAAAATCGGTAAATGATATGTAGGTAAAAAATCTGTATATTTTACCGAATCGGTAAAAGTCGGTATCGGACGATCGGAAAATACCGATTCGGTAAATACCGAATCGGTATTTACCGATCGGTATTTCCAATGCATTCCTATGGGCCAAAAGGCCCATAGGAATGCATTGGAAATACCGATCGGTAAATACCGATCGGTAAATACCGATCGGTATTCACAAAAACGGGCAGCAAACAAAAGTGAAACTTAATACAACAGCCAATCAGGTGCAACCACCCTCCCCCTTCCTACCAGGAAGTGGCTACCCAGGCAGCTGCAACTTATTAGAAGGTTCTGGAGAGGCAGTCAGAGCTGAGCAGAGACACAGAGCAGCAGGGAGTGTTTTCTGGGAGTGTTTTACATTGAAAATGGCTAGCAGCAGTGAGAGTCAGAAGGCAGAGAGGAAAAGGAAAGTGAAGTTCAGCAGCATGGAGCTGCAGGTACTAGTGCAGGAGGTGGTTAGAGTCCACATACAACTTTTTGGAAAGCTTTCCCTCACTGTAGCTGAGTCAGCTAAACGCAAGCTCTGGCTACACATTGGTGAAAGGGTGAATGCTGTGGGAGTCACCAGCAGGAGCATTGAAGATCTGAAAAAAAGGTTCTACGACATTAGGAGCCTCACAAAAAAAAGATGGCAGAGCTACACAAACAGTCTGGTCTCACCGGTGGAGGCAGGAACCCAGCACCCCCCCTGACTGACCTGGAGGAGTTGGTGGCGTCAACCATCGAGGCAGACAGTGTTGTGGGAGTGGGAGATGTGGACAGCTCAGCCAGAGCCAAAGCAAAAGGTAAGACGCATGCGCAGCATGACACCCCATACCAAGCAGCATCCCTTAACCCTTTGTGCACAGGCCAACCCCAGTCCAGTACTGCTAGCACTATACAGGAGCAATGCATTATGGGAAATGTAGTCTGCTAATATTAGACCATGTATAACTGAACAGACATCAGCAAGGCAGTGAAAGTAATGCTGATTAATGAAAGTAAAATGTGTAAAGATTTTATTTTAGTCACTGTGACACAGTAGCACTCAGTTGACATACGCTTATTTACACCTAGGGGCAACATCAGCCAGTCAAGTCACACCAACAGCATGGACTGCAGCACCGAGGGAGGACAGTGACGAGGCAGGGCCAAGCCATGTCCATGCATCGCAGGATGAGGAGGACACAACTGCCATCACCCAGGAAGAGGAGACAGTCCTGACCCCCGAGTTTCCACACTCCCCACACCTTTCCCAATCCCCTTCATTGCAATTCTCTCCTGAGACCTCCCCATCAATGTTACTGCCTGCACCTGCAACCCCACCAGCCAGGAGGCGAGTCGTGGCCCCACTGCCAGTGATGGAGGCAGCAGAGGCTGAGGCTCAAGACACTGCATCTATGCGTCCTGCTGCACTGCAGCCCACCACAGAATCTGACACCATGCGCAGACGTCGCCGCAGGCCCAGCAGTGCAGGTGGCTCTGGAGATGGCACTGTGTTCCGTGGGCTGGAGGGAAGCATGGTGCACATCCAACGCATGCAGGGTAAATCAATACAGGCCTGCCACCGCCAATTCCGTGCCCTAAACCAACAAATTGGAGAAATGGGGAAGGGCATCAGTGACATGGTACAAAGCAACAGGGAGATTGCAAAATCGGATGCTGACCTAGCTGCAGGAATTACTACTGCAATCACGCAGCTGTGCACAAAACTGGACAGCATGGAGCACACAAGGCGCAGGGACACCCGAGTAACCAATAGGCCCATGAATCGCCTGGCCACAGCCACAGCACAGCTATGCCGTAGAGGCAATAACATGCAGGAAAGCCTCACCCAGAACATGGCCGAGGTCATCAGGGGCATGGCCAGGATCACCAGTGCCCTAGAGGCAATGATGATATCTCAAACTGCAAACAATCCTGCCCTGGATGTGCTTGAGGGAGAGGACAGCAGTAGCCGCAGGAAGCGCTGTGGTTCAGCCTCGTAGGAGCAGCAGGCGCCCAGCTGAGCCTGCAGGCCATGAGGAAGGCAGTGGGGAACATCCCAGTGGCTCTGGGAAGCGTGCGCGCAAATGACTTTGCCAGTGTGGGTGATGTAACCCAGGACATGTTGTCCCCACCTTTCTTTAATTTAATTAGTTGCACTTAAGTGCTTTAACTTTGTGGCAACATAAAAATACTTTTGTCCCATACACAACCTGTCTGTGTCTCATTACTTACTCAGAAATAGTTGCTTGTTATTTCCTCACATCTGTATCTGCCATCACTTGGTGTTGTGACTCCAGCAGGTTGTCTGTCAGGCACAGCATTGTCGTCGTCATGATCCTCGTAGTCAGACAACTCCACCTCAGTACCCTTCTTAACAGCCAAGTTGTGCAACATGGCACAGACAGCTATTATCTTGCAGCAGGTGATGGGGATATACTGCCTTGCACCTCCACTCTTGTGAAGGCATCTAAATCTGCTCTTCCAGATGCCAAAGGTCCGTTCTACCACATTGCGTGTACTTTTGTGGGCCCGGTTATACCTCCTTTGGCTGGGTGTGGAGGAGTTGAGGTAGGGAGTGAGGATAAATGAACGTAGGGCATATGCACTGTCTCCTAAAAGGGAAATGGAAATACATTACTCACATGCATACTTGTAATTCTCACTGCAATAGGTGTTGAAGGGGTCGCTGACTCTGTCTTACCTAGGAGGTATCCTTCGCCAAATTCCCCTGCTGACAGCCGTGCATAGATGCCGCTGTTCTGAAATATATAGGAGTCAAGGGTACTTCCATGGAATTTTGCGACAAGGTCTGTGATGACGTACTTTGCATTGCAAATCACCTGGACGTTGATGGTGTGGCTTGACTTCCTATTGCGGTAAATGTATTCTGTGGCAGCAGGGGGACAAATGGGGATGTGCGTGCCATCAATGCATCCGATGATATGGGGAAATCTTGCCATCTGGTAGAACTCAGATTTGGTTTGAACCAGTTCAGCATGGGTGGATGGAAAAGAAATGTAATGCTCCATCCTATGCAACATGGCGTCAAGGAATGTGTGAAAAAACCTTGAGAGGCTGCTCTGGGTCACCCCTCCCACCGCAGCAACCACGCTCTGGTAGCTCCCTGATGCCAGCAGGTGGAGGCTGCACAGCACCTGTACATGGGGTGGAATTGCATGTGCCCTTGGGGTGGGGTGCTGCAACAGTGGTTGTAGGTCCCTGATGAGCTCCAAGATGGTGTCTGGAGCCAACCTGTACCTTTGCAGTATCTCTTCCTCTGTGAGCATGAACAGGGTCACCCTCTGCCTATAGACCTGCTCCTGTCTCAGCCATTCCCTCTCTCCTTCCTCCTGTAGCCGTAGCCGTCTTGCAATGACATAAAATGCCGCCATTGTGCAAACAGAATTGCATTTTGGGTCCATTTTTATAGGCTGCACCTGGTTACCACCTGATTTGAATCCATGGTAAATACCGACTCTTAAATACCGATCTTGAAGCAAAATCGGTTTTTCAGGGCCTCCCTACATCTCAATCTTCAATTTTACCTATTCTTAATTACCGAATCAGTATTTTACCGATTCGGTATGTTTACCGATCGGTAAGTTTACCGATCGGTAAGTTTACCGATCGGTAATTTTTCCCAAATCGGTATTTTACCGATCGGTAAGTTTACCGATTCGGTAAATTTACCGATTCGGCCTATTTTCTATCACCTACATACCGATCGCTCAATACCGGTCGGTAACGGCCGAAAATCGGTATTTTCGGCCGTTACCGACCGGTAAAGGCCTACCTACATCTGGCCCCCAATGCGCTGCTGTCGGCGTTGTCAACAGATACTGTAGGGAGAGTAGTTGCTGAGGCTCTTTAGGGTACACAGTGTATAACTCCTTCATAGCCCTCTGCAACCGATAATAAGTGAAAGTGAAAAGTAATGTCGGGTTACTGATATAACTCAATGTGTCAAGTGTTTTAAACCGCCCTGCCTCGTAAAGGTCGCCCATTTTATCAATTCCTGCACGTTGTAGCAGTTCCATGCCTACCGTTTCTTGCATCACCGACAGCTCCGGATGATGTGCTATAGGTAAGTCAGGTGCATACAGTGGAAGCTTCTTTGCTTTTTTTGCCATCAGTTGCCATGCTGCGTTGGTGGTATCTATCGTATTTATGTCTTTTGAATGCAATGGTGGACGCTTGTGAGGGAGTATCGCTGACAATGGAATAGGTTGGGCATCTCCTGTCTCAATAGCTACGTGTGACATAAATGGTATCTCGTGGTACCAGTAAAAAGCAAATTGCGCTTGGGCGCACAGATAATAGAGATAAAGATCTGGCACCTTAAACCCACCCTGTGCATATGGTAGTGTTAATGTCCGGAGTTCGAGTCTAGCCTGCTTTCCTGCCCAGATAAGACTCAGAACCAATCTGTTTATGTTTTGGAAGACTGCAGCTGGTGGTTTGATAGGGATGTTGTTAAACAAGTAGAGAAACTTAGGTAGAAGCACCATTTTCGCTATGGCAGTTCTGTCTACTAACGAGAGTGGCAATTTATTCCATCTGTTTATTTTCTCCTCCATGTCGGAAATGGCCCTGCCATAATTTGTGCGGATGACCAGTTCAGGGTCCCGGTGATAACAAATGCCTAAGTATCTTGTGGGTTCGTCCTGCCATTCCAATGGGTAATCCAATACAATAGGGTTGGTGCTGTCAGTTAGTGCCAGTACTAGGGATTTGGCCCAGTTGATCTGCAGACCAGATTGTTGACCGAATTTAATGTATTCCCTCAACAGCGGGTTGAGGTTTTGAGCAGGATCTTTCATGTAAAGCACCATATCGTCGGCATATAAGGATATATGTAATGGTCGTGTCGGAAACTGCAGTGCCGAGTAGTGGTGATGTTGCCTGATTTTGCATGCTAGTGGTTCCAGCACCAATGCGAATAGCAGGGGGGACAAGGGGCAGCCCTGTCTAGTCCCCCTACCGATCGCTATCGGATCCGAAACATAACCATTGACCTTTATTCTAGCCGACAGATCTGAGTACAGCATATTGATCCATTGTGCAAACATTATCGGAAAGCCCATTCACCTCAGTACTGCGTGAAGGTATTCCCATTCAATAGTATCAAAAGCTTTTGCTGCGTTCAAAAGGATCGCCGCCGCTTTAGTGTCTGGTGTTAGGTAATGGGAAAGGGCAAATAGGGTCCTTGTGTTATGTGTTGTTGCTCTATCCGGTATGAAACCGGATTGGTCTGGTCTAACTAGCAACGGCATCAGTGGTTTTAGGCGTGTGGCTAGCAATGACGTTAGGATTTTGGCATCAACATTGATAAGCGATAGGGGCCTATATGAGTCACAAAACTCTGGGTCCTTCCCGGGCTTCAGCAGTGTGATTAACATAGCCTCACGGAGAGATGCCAGGAGAATTTGTTTCTCGTGCGCTTCCCCATACATCCTCACCAGGTGCGGGGCCAACTGATCAACAAACGCCTTATAAAACTATCCAGTAAACCCATCAGGTCCTGGCGTCTTACCGTTAGGGAGAGCTTTAATAATCTCGGTTACCTCTTCTACCGTGATCGGGCTGGACAGATATGCCCTATGACCATCTGATAGCCAAGCGATTTCAACATCCTCCATGTAGTCCAAGATGGTGTCAGGTGAGACGCATACGGTCGATTTATACAGTCGGCCATAAGTCTTACAGAATTCCTCCAATATCCCCTTCATGTCATATCTATTGTTGCCATTGGCGTCCCTAACTGTATGAATGCGCTGTGGGGCACGTCCTGTGCATATCTTCTGAGCGAGTGCCCTGCCTGGCCTGCCGCCTTCCCCATATGCCCTGGCTATACCCCGCTTCGTGGTGTACTTAATCTCTGCGTTAGCATATTCTTGATGTTCCGACAGGACTTGTTTGATATCTCCCAGTACTGAAATATCTTGTGTGTGTTCAAATTGGTGCTCTAGTGCACTCAGTTGGGCTTCCCTAGTCTGTAGCTGCTGTCTTATATCTTTTAGTATCCCTGCTGTTGTGCTAATACACTTTCCCCTTATCGTTGCTTTGAAAGCTTCCCACAAAAGCCCTTTGTCTTCCGTTGTTGGAGCATTTAGTTCGAAGTATTCTGCAATGGCTTTGTGTATGGTTTCTGTGTATGTTGTGTCCAGTAGTGCCGTTGCATTGAATCGCCATGTGAAAGGAGGGGGTACATAATCAGGCAGTTGCAGTGACAATAGTACTGGGCTGTGGTCAGAGAGTGTGCGTGGTAAGTGTTTCACATCTGCTGTCCACAACGAGACATCTCTAGACCCTAGCCAATAGTCTATTCTCGACCAGCTGTTATGTGCTGCCGAGACATGTGTGGCTTCCGTGCATTCTGGGTATCGCGACCTCCAAATGTCCCTGAGATGTAACTCTGCCATGGCGTCTTGTGGTTCATCGCGTGCAAGTTTGTGTGATCCTACCGTGGCAGGTGACCTGTCCAACCCATCATGTAAAGCTATATTAAAGTCGCCTCCCCACACCAAATGCGGTACATTTAAATCTGACAGAACACGCCATATTCGTGTGAAAAAACTTGGGTCGTCCGTGTTAGGTCCGTATGTGTTTACTAAAGCTACTGTGTGGTGCCGGAGTAAGCCAAGGACTACGACATACCTACCCTCCGGGTCTGCAAGTACCTTTGACACTCGGAAATTAATGCCTTTTCTGATTAGTATGCTTACACCTCGTGCATACGATGAGTAGTTGGAACTATGCACGGATTCCGCCCACCTCCTCCCCATGGTACCCGTTGTATGTGCCGCTATGTGCGTCTCCTGAAGGAAGGCAATGTCTATCTTGTGACGTGTGAGGTATGCAAATATCAGTCGCACTTTCTTGTGATGATTCATACCCCTCACATTCCAACTGAGAAAATTCAGGTTAGTGCCCCTCTGAATGTCAGCGTGTGAATGTGTTAACACTCTTTATCCAGACGTTATTTAAATGTTGGCAATCGCTATTAGTCCAGGTGTCTACCACTGGGAACCTTATCCTCACGTACAGAAAATAAGATTTGGAGTTCGCAATGCTTCTTAGATACAGTGATTTGCAATAAACATCCCCAAGCATTCCTTCGTACCCCCCTCCCACTTCAGCAACCCAATTCTGCCAAAGCCAAATCCCCAAATAAAGTAAACTCAGCAACCAACATGTATTGGGGAACACCCATGTAGGGGATCCGCCAGGTTCACACATCTCCACCCACATTGTGGATGTGGACGGGTAGACCATCCTATTCAACTAGCGTAATCATGGTGCTATAAAGCTACAGTTCCTGCTCATACTGCTGTGTTGCCATGCAGAGTGACGGAGCTACTGAGCCCCTAGTTCAAGTCCTTGCCCCCTGCACTGTGGGAGCGCCAAAATGTTAGACTATTAGTGCCACATCGTTATGACAGGAAGGATCTACAATGCCAGTCTGCAGACCATCGATAGTGGAGTCCCTGTCAAGACCAATGCCTGTGCAGTGTCTGTGGACAATGAGTGAGTAGCTGGGTCTCGCAATGTACCCCATCTCTCAGAGTTACCAAGTAATTGGTTACCTGTGCATCAATATGGGCTACACCTTGCAACAACACAACAATGCCAAACAACTTACTGTAGTTCGTGTCTGATCGGTGCATTCATCTCAGTCTCCTGTGCCCTTGCACCTCGTAATTGCCGTGCACACGCGAACCATAGTCATCGAGCACGAGTTAATTACGGCAAATTTAACTGTCGTGAGTTTGTATTACCCTGCCCATGTGAGCGCACAGGGCATCGCACCCATCAACAACACAGTATCTGTCTGACACTTTGTGTATTCGGACATTGGTCAGCGTGTGCGGGAGAAGTAGTCGGAAGTCCTGCCGTTTCTCAGTCCAACTACAGTGCAGTCTTCGGGCACAACGCATCAGTGGCTCTGTATATCATAAGTCTATACTGGTACAACATTACCTTGTGGGCACCCCTCAGCTTGCTTCATCTTGCCGTTCTTCACGTTCTGGAGTGCGTCGTCGCCTGTTCAGTTTTTTGATGAATTTGTGCGCTGTTTGCGGTGTGGTGAAAACCATCGTTTTTCCTTCGTGATTGACTTTAAGTTTTGCGGGATAGAGCATGGAGTATTCCATGCCCAAGTCCCTGAGCTTCTTTTTCGCCGAGTTATATTCCTTGCGGGCCAACTGGACCACCATAGTGTGATCTGGGTAGAAGTCGAGTTTATTTCCTTGGTGAGTGATTTTGCCTTTTTCACGTGCCTTCCTGAGGACCATGTCCCTGTCCCTATAGTTTAACAATCGTGCAATTATAATGTGCGGGAGTGCCCCAGGCTTCGGACGCGGTGCTAAGGATCGATGGGCTCTTTCCACCAGGAATACCGTCGAGAACTCTTCCGCCCCAAATAGATCTTTAAGGAGGTTTTCAACATATACCTCCGTCTTGCCAGTGTTTGTTGACTCCGGAAGACCCGCTATACGAATGTTATTGCGGCGGGACCTCGCTTCCAAATCCTCCGCCTTACTTCGTAGTGCTTCCATCGCCTTTTCCATGGCGGTGCAGGCTGTAGTGTTGGTATTAGCGACGTCCTCAACTGCCGAAATCCTTGTTTCCGCCTCCACCAACCGTTCCCCATGTTTGTCGATTTTGGAAGCCATATGATCCACACGCTGTGTGAGAGTGTCCAATTTACCGTTCATTTCTTGTAGGCTGCGCTGTATAGCGCGTAGTACTCCTTCCATCCCAGCTCCGTCCTCCAACTCGTGGTCACCCTCCGTCTCCGAACCACCAGTTGCACCTTTGGTTTGCTTCTTTGCCTCAAATTGCAGCGTTGTCTGCTGTTTTTCTGGCTTCCCCATTGCGCTGGCTATGTCGGACCCTCTGCGAATTGTGCGCGGCAGAGTGTCACTGGCGGGTGCCCTTCTAGTCTCCATGTTCATCCGGTGTTAGTGACACTGACCGGCCGTCTGCGGCGACGTATGTTAGGGACCGTGTCTTTGCCAATACCGCACCCGTGGCCCAGGGGGGATTTAGGTATCTATTTCCTTCCAAAAGCTGGTTACTCACACCTCCGCTCCCAGGCGTATCTATACCACCGAGCTCATATGAACGTGACTCAGAGCGCGATCAGCCCACTAGTTGCAAGCAGCTCACAACGTCTGGTAGAGCCTCTGTTTTTCCCTGCTCAACGACGACGCAGTTTGGCTGTTATTTACGAAACCCTCACAGCGCCCCACTGCATGTGTAAAGCATACACTCTCACTTCCGAGCACCGTTCACTGGACCGGTGCACGCACCTCGCGTCTCCAGGGTCCTGGCACTCCGAGGGCATAGGCTAGTTGTTCACCCACAGCAGCCCGTCAGCTCCGATCACTCCAGCTCCTACGCTCTGCGCCGAGGGGTCATTTCCAGAGCCATCAGCTCCACACGCTCTCGCTTCCACCAACAGGTATGAAGCACTCAGCAGATGGACAGTCGCTACAATGGGGCATGTAAGCAGGGAGAGGCTGACATGTTCAGCTAACGGACGTGGTGAATGACATTACTGTGTCGGCCGTTACACAGCAAAGGCTCGCAATAGTCTGTGCGTTTTACTGCGGGCGCCATCTTGCGCTATGTGGAACGCACAGCCGAGAAGACTCACAGTTTGTGTTTACCTCTGCCAGGCAGAACCTCCTCCATCCCGGCGTGTATACGATCTCCACACTATGCGAGGGATGTGCTCAGAGCCAGATCCGAGGCTTCTACCTGGTCGCTATGCCTGCCGTCTCCTTACATCGCGATGTCCGCCATTTTGGAAGTCCGTCCGAGGTCTGCGCTGTTTCACTCCACAAGTTCCGAATTCAGCAGTTGTGGACCTCAGCAATCACAGCCTTGTACGCCGCTAATGTTCCGATCGCTCGCCCAGCAATGTCCGCTCGTTTTCGTAGTTTCAGCAGCGTTTTTAATTCATTAAACGGTCCACCGTCCGGCGGAGCTGACTCAGGAGCCAGCCATCCCGCAGTGCGCCCTCTAGCGCCCCCCCAAATTTAGCAAACTTTAAACCACTTTCAGGGCCCGGACCAAGAACAGATTCTGCAGGTGGGGTTACCATTGCAATGCAGGATCTTCACCAGTGAGTAATGCTCCGGAGTCCACAAGGTGAGCGCTGCTGATTTTCCGCTTATGGAGCGTCTCAGCTGGGCGCCATCTTAGAGTCAGGCACCCAACTTCAACCGCTCCTTGCAGCCTCAGAACCCCAACCGACCCCAGGCTTGCCAGTGTCGCAAGTCGCAGCAGCACTGGAACCTCACACAAATCTCGTCGTTGAAAGCACCACTTATACACCGGGGCCGGCGCCTTTCTTCTATTCGCGCCTCAGGTCTCGCACTCCCCACTCACCGGCCTGGCAGCCTGCCTGCACCATGTCCAAGAGGTCGAGGCTCTGTGAAGTCCAGGGCAATTCCTTCAGCTTTCTGCCGCTCAGACTCAGACCGAGCTGGCTGCCTCCTCCAAGATCCGCTCCTGACCTCGGTTCAGGGGAGCGTGGGCGCTGAAGCTGCCCCCCCCGCAGCCAGGGCCCCCAGCGGCTTCCCCTGCAGCCTGGGGGGCTGCGGTGGGCACTGTAGCATGGCGGGGAACAGGTTTGCCTCGCCACCTGGCTGAGCCTTGTCCAGCGGAGGTGAAGTATCTTAAAAAGTGTAGCTGGTCAAATTACAACTGCGGGCGTCCACCGGGGAAGCGAGTAGTGGAGCCCCCGGTAATGCCGCTAATTAGGGATAGGTTCCCATGGATCTTTTCCGAATCTTCTAAAAGCGGGTCAGTTCATTCCCAGGCGCCATCTTGAGGCTATAACACCGGGCCAGACATTTGCCAATATCTCAGCGTTGCAGGGTCCGGTTGGAACGGCGGCCACAGCGTCAGACGCTCCCAATCTTCCGATGTCAGGAGATGGCTCAATCCGTCGTTTAAGAGGGGATTAAGCACCTTGCTTGGTTGTTGAAAGCGGGGCTTCAACGGAGCAGAGGCTCCGAGCAGCCATGTTTTGCTGTGAATTTTTGCCTGCTCTCGAGAAGGGGAATAACAGTCTCTCATGGAACAGATCCCCATTTTTTGACTATATTTACTTTAAACAGTAATACAATATACCTTAAATATAGTTAAATAATTTTAAATGATATATACAGTTTTTAATCATTAAAAAACATATCTATGTGCAACAAATAAACTTGAAGAATTTCTTATAAACATACTGATGTACTTAAACATAAAAAGGAAACAATATGAACAAAAACTACATTTTAGTACATATTACAAACATTAATAAATATAAATGTTATAATATTAAATACACAGAAACAGTATAATAATATAAATGTAAACAATATAAAGAAAACTATACATTTATAGCAATAAATACCTATACTATTCCAACTCCAATCTTGCAACAATAAAGAAAGTTTTGGACTCAGGAGGGGTGCAAATTACTATTCCCACTCCAGTCACTGCAACAGTAGGGAAAGTGTTGGATTGTGGATGGGGTAACATTTATTATTCCTACTCAAGCCAATGACAGGGAAAGAATTAGACTCAAGGGGGGATAACATTTACTATTCCAACTGCAGTCTGCACAACAGTAGAGAAAGCGCTGGACTCAGTAGGGATAAGATTTACTATTCCAGCTCCAGTTTGTGCAACAGTAGGAAAGTGTTGGATTGCAGAGGTTTAAAATGCATTATTTTCATTCCAGTCTGTGAAACAGTAGGGAAAGTGTTGAATTGCAGAGGTTTAAAATGTATTATTTTCATTTCAGTCTGTGCAACAGTAGTGAACAGTCCAGAAGATTTTTACTCTCCAGGTGATCTGTGAGTTTGCGATCTCCTCAAGGACTTTGACATGAAAGGGTAGCAGGGAGATGGGGCTGGAATTCTTCATTTCGCTGGGGTCAGCTGCCGGTTTCTTGAAAAGGTGTTTGATGTCTGGATTTTTCCATTTTTCGGGGCCGGTGGCCATGGTGATGGATGTGTTGAATATGGAGATGAGCTTATTGCTGATCAGCTTGCTTCGGAGGTTGAAAATGTGGTGGGGATAGGGGTCTGTGGGAACTCCTGAATGGATGGTGTTCATGATGGCTGTGGTGTGTTGCATGGTCAGCTGGTCCCAGGTGGTGAGCAGGAGGTCGGGTTTCTCTCTGTGGATGCGAGGAGGCTGAGGATATCAGTGGCAGAGGTTGGAATTTTTTGTAGATGGTGGAAATCTTGTCATGAAAGAAGTCCGCCAGAGAGTTGCAGAGTTCCTGGGATGGGATAATGATGGTTTCGGTGGCTGTGGGGTTGGATGAAGAGTTATTTGCTGTGGTCGGCACTGGCTTCGATTTGGTAGGCTAGGGCATTCCTTTTCATCTTTTTCAGCAGTTGGTGGTATTGGTTGAGGGAAGTCTTGAAAGTGACTCGGTCTACGGGCTCCTTGCTGGTCAGCCACATCCCTTCTAGTCGCTTGCAGTTGTGTTTGGTTTTTCCTGTTCCATGGTGTACCAAATGCCCAGTCTGGTGGATCTCTTAAGTTTGGTGGACTTGACCTGAGCAACACTGTTGGCATAGTTTCTGATCCAGGGGGAGAAGTTCTTGACAAGCGTGTTCTATGTTGGTTGCATTGACAGGGATGATTGTGTTGAGGGCCTTGTTCCACTGGCTCTCTAAAGGTTTGTTCCAGTTGTGGTGTGAGGTGTTGGGAGGCTTGGTAGAGGATCTGTGAGGTCCTGAGATGGTGAAATGGTGGATGGCGCAGTCTACCCAGGTGAGCTTGGTGACATGGCTGTACCTGAAGAAGGGGTTGAGCGTGTGTACTGTGTTGTGCATGGGGTCAGTGATTAGTTGGGTGAGGTCTATGCTGTTGATGCTTTTGAGAAGGTTGGCAATGTTGGTGTTGTTAGGGTCCTCAAGGTGAAAGGTGAAGTCTCTGAGGTGGATGAATTGTTTGGAGTCAATCAAAGCAGCGCAATGAATTCGGGGATGGCGTCACAGAAGCTAGAGTCTATAGGTGAGGGTGCCTCTCATGGTGATTTTGCTGGTGGGTTGAGGTTGAAAATTGAGGTGTTCCATGATTGAGGTGGTTTTGTCTGTGGTGGTAGTCCAGTGGATGGTGTTTTTTGATCCCATCCACATGTTTGTTGATGAAGCCTAGGTGGGCTATCTTGTAGCCGTCTGAGATTGCGGGGGTGATGTCGGGAGTGGATGTGGGGTTGAGCCAAGTTTGGTGAGGAAGAGGATGTAGGAGGTGGGGAGGTGATGGTCTCCCAGATCTTGGTGGTCTGCTTGCAGAGTGATCATACGTTGAGCAGGAGGCAGTGGAGTTGTTCTGATGTACTTGTGGTTGGTGTGGTGGTGGCCGTCGAGAAAGGAGGTGCTTTGGTTTTGTAGGAGAAAAGAAAGTACTGGATGGAAAATAGATCCTACTGTCGATCGAGGCAAAGTGTGGCAGCAGTTGTTGGTGCAACTCCGGGTTCCAGGGCTACAAGGTCAGTGACTGTGTATATTTGAGTGATGTGAGAGTCAAGATTCCTAGTGCTGGGCACGTACCATGCATGAATGGGTGCAGTCTGCCTCTATTAAGTACGTCTAGGAGGAGTGAGGGGCTCTGGAAGCTGGAGGGCAAAATGGTGGGTAAAATGTGAGGACAGTTGGGTAGAGAAAAATAGCAGTAACAGTGGTGAAAATAACATTTTCTTTCTCAAAAAATACAACCAGTAAATGACAACAGCAAAGGAAACAAAATAAAGTAAAAGATTTGCAAACATTAACAACAGGAAGATGAAATTAAACAATGATTGTCAACATCAAAAATAACTAAAGTAAAAGGCGTAAAACAGATAATAGCAACAGCAGAGAAAATGAAACAAGGAATTGACAACTGCAGAAGTTACAGATATCAGAGATTAGCAATAGCAATGCAGAGGGAACAGCAAGTGAGAACGAGGCAACAGAGGTGCTGGCACAAGGGACTTGCTCTTGGGGGCTTCTAATCCTGGCTCGTAGAGAGTTTTAGGGCTTGGCTGCTTGTACTGAGAAAGCAGTGCCTCCTATGGATTTCTAATGGTAAGGTGGAATGATGATAAGTAGTGCAAGCATGAAGCGTAGTGATCTGTTTGATTTGTGTTTGCCCCTAAAAAAATTGAAATAAGAATGTGCCCCTATAATCTCATCCTAAAATGTAACATTAGGCTAAATGTGACACCAGTTCAGATAGGATCTCTATCTCTTAGGTGACATGTGTTCCCCCCTTCACATCCTATATCTCCAGATGTGACTCTACGCTACTACCTAGGAGGCTATTTGAGTTTCAAATGTACACCCTCAAAGTCACTTTCTCTTCCTGGTGGGACCATAGGGCCCCATTAGGATAGCGAGTGGATCACCCCTCTCCCGGCCAGCGGTAGTCACTGTCGGCCCGGCGGGGTCGATCCGCCCCCCATCCTTGCAGAAAAGGCCCCTCTGCCATATTACAGTGGTCTGCGGTGGAGGGAAAGACCGTCCACCCCTTTTCCGCCCAGTCGACATGTCAACCGGGCGGAAAAGGGTTCAATATGGTGGGGTGTCTGAAAGACACTGCCAGCCATGTTAGAATGTGGCCTTGAACATGCCTTTCCGTGGCGGCATTGCCGCCACGGAAAGGCATGCGGAGTCTGCTTGGGGGTCCCGTTGTGGGCCCCCAGGGACTCCGGGGAGGGTGGGGGGTGCACATGGGGATACCTATGGAACCCCCCTGCCTTTCAATGAACAACGTGGCAGGTACCGTGCGGTCGCTATCACGTTGTGCATTGAAATGCACAACTTGCCTCTGCGGCATTGCGGCGGGCGGTGCTCTCTGCACCGCCCGCCGCTACGTTGAAGATGCTCTATGTGCCCGCCAGTGTGGCAAGCACATGCTTATCAGGAGTGCGGGACACCTGCACCCTCCGCTGGCGGTCCAGGTGCACCAGGGTTTGCCGCCATACTAATGGGGCCCATAGTATCAGCAAGCTTAACATATTGGCCCAGTGTATTACTTCCATATGACTGATTCCTCTCCCCTGCAATGGATAACATTTGTTTTTTTACTGCTTCAGATGTGGCCCAAGTCTCTACAAGCTCTAGGGATGGCCACAGTTTCTTACTGCTCTGGATGTGAACTGTCATCCGACTGTTCCATAAGTGATTCAACGTTCTGTTTCAGATGTGAGACTAATCTTCTATCCAGATGTACCATCAGAATATCTGCAGGCACATAATGAGAGTGCAGCACCTCTCTTTCTGCTCTAGATGTAGCCTGCCTTTCCCTGCTCCAGATGCAGAATCTCCTTCCTTCTGCTCAAAACACAACCTGACACTTACTGCAAAAGATGTGCCTACTGCTGTAGCTATGGTACCAGAGTATCCTTTATCTCCAAAGGAATCCCAGTCTTAAAAATGTCTACATGTGGCCCCAGTATCTTACTTCTTTAGCTGCCACCTGCCTCTCCCGTATGCAAATGGGGCACTGGAGAGTCTTACTTTTCACAGTATAACACCCCTGTGACCTACTGCTCCAGACCTCATGCTTATCTTTACAGATACATGTGGGCCCTGCATCTTATTACTCCATATGTGACTGTGCCTTACTTCTCCATGTGCAGCATCCGCCTCTCCTTGCTCCAGATGTGACTGCAGAGCTGATTTTTGCTCAACATTGACCAAGTCTCTGTGGGTTCCACACGTAACACTCTAGTCATAATATTCTAGATCAGTGGTTCCCAAACTTTTGACTCCTGAGGACCCCCATTGAGTCACCACTGGAATCCGGGGACCCCCAAGCAATTTCTATGAGTTAAATTTCAAACATTAACCCCCTGCGCACTTGTGACGGAACCATTCCGTCACAAGCCACGGTGGGGCTGTGCTGGTGACGGAATGGTTCCGTCACGGCCCGGCCGCCGCACCTGCGCGGCGCTGATTTCGCATCTGCGCGGCGCATTCTATTGAGCCGGCTGGGCCGTGACGGAACCATTCCGTCACAAGCACAGCGCCACCGCAGCTCGTGAGGGAGTGTTTCCAACACGAGCATGGCGGCGCCGCGCGGCCCCCCTGCCCCCTAGCACCGCGGCAAAACTACCGCCGCGGCCAAGGGGTTAAAACAGTAATTCGAAAAAAACACACGTGTGCACACAAAACAAATACTCAAAGTACTAAGGATTTTGGGGCCAGATGTACGACCATTTCATTTAGCGCCTCACAATTGGCGACACATTGCGATTGGCAAATTGCGAGTCGCTAAATGAAATGTACAACAGTTTGTTTAACACTGTTTGGGATTCTCAATGGGGTCGCAAATTGCGAGGTTCATTAATATTAATGAGCCTCTCGCAATTTGCGAGCCCATTGGGAATGCCAGCCCTCCAAGCGATGGTGGCCTGCTGGGCTCTGCAGGCCACCATGTTTCGGACTGCTTTTAAATAAAGCAGTTTAAAAAAAAAATGCAGCCTGTTTACCATGCATTTAAAAAAAAAAAAAAGAAAATGGAACGTTTTTGTTTCATTTTCTAAGGGCAGGCAGAGGTCCCTGGGACCACTGCCTGACCTTCAAAAATAATTATGCATGCATTTGGGAAGGGGTCCCCTGGCAACCCCTTCCCATTTGCGAATTCATTACCATTTACTTGAAGTAGGTGGTAATTGTGACTGTTTTGCGAACGCAAAACATTTGTACATGGTTTTGAGACTCGCTATTTAAGGGAATGCCCCTTCCAAATAGCAAGTTGCAAAACCTATTTAGACAGTCGCAAACAAATTGCGACTCGCGAAATAGGCTATGTACATGGCCCAATAGGTTTTGCACGCGCAAACGGGTTCGCGAACCCGTTCGCGCATATAAAAACAGATCGTACATCTGGCCCTTAGTATTTTATATTGAAGTAATAGCCCCTGTCACATGTATTTCATTTGTTTTGTAGCATCTCTCATACAATTGTAGGATGTCAGAGCACTTTACATCACACACATATAGAGACATTGAATCATACATGTAAATCAGTGTGTATATAAAATGTTTAAAGTGTGCTTGGTGTGGAAAAGCACAAACTCAGGATTCAGAGCATAACACAGTGGCTAGCATTGACTTTAACATAAAAAATGTATTTCCACCAAATATATCTTTTTAGCAGCATCAGGATAATGAATAACTGGGACAAAATATAAGTTACTAACTGGTACAATGCAGTTTGCAAGCAGCTCTTTGATGGCAGTTTATAGGTCCCTCTGCTAGATTACGATTGTCACTTATAAAGTGCACAGTAATAAAGGAATCTCTGTGACAAAAGCGGTGACCACGAACCTAGGCACATAAAATGCTGCTTTTTAAGATGCATGTTACACATTCTTTGCAGTAGGCACATTAACCCTCTGTGCTGCATTAGTTAAATCAAAGCTGCCACTGAACAAAACTCTCGTCTCTCTCCAGCAGGTACATTAATCACTGGCATTCTCTTGACACTTTTATTGTTGCTGGCTGGAAAGCTGCTAATTATACAAGAAATGTTTCTGTGCTTTTAAAACTGTTGCCTACGGACCCCCTGGGAATGTGTCACGGACCCCTGGGGGTCCGCGGACCACAGTTTGGGAAACACTGTTCTAGATGATCACTGTCACAATATCGAAGGTCAAAAAATCGACCTACAAAAATATTGGAGCAAGAATATCGATGTCAAGAATATTGATATTCTATCTACAACATGGTAAGTACAAAAATAATGATGTCAAAAATATTGTTCTTAAAAATATCAGGTTTTTTTTATTTAAAAAAAATATGTAAAATAAACTAAATATTATTTGTAAATAAAAGAAATATAGTTAAAACAAATTATAATGTTTAAAATTAATACATTTTATATATATATAATTTAATAAAACACAAATTAAAAAAAATACATATAATATATACCTAATCAATTTTAATAATTATTGTAATAACTTATACATTATTTTAAAATATTATAAATTACAAATACATCTATACACATAAAACAATAACATAAATGAAATAAAAAATTATGCATAACAAATTTAAAAAACTTAAATTTACCTTTAATATTTTTTTAATTAATTATACACTACATTAACTAAAATAATACACAAAATATTAAATAGCAGAGGGAATAATACTACTACTCCAACTAAAAAAAAACAACATTAAGGAAAATGATGGATAGCGTCCGGGCTTAAAATTACTATTCCCACTCCAGAGAGTGCAACAGTAGGGAAAGCGTTGGATAGCATAGGGGTATAAATTACTATTCCCACTCCAGAGAGTGCAACAGTAGGGAAAGTGTTGGATAGTGTAGGGGTAAACATTACTATTCCCACTCCAGAGAGTGCAACAGTATGGCAAGCGTTGGATAGCCTAGAGGTAAAAATTACTATTCTAACTCCAGTGAGTGCAACAGTGTGAAAAGAGTTGGATAGCGTAGGGGTAAAAATTACTATTCCAACTCCAGTGAGTGCAACAGTAGGAAAAGAGTTTAATAGCGTAGGGGTAAAAATGTTAATTCCAACTCCAGAGAGTGCAACAGTAGGGAAAGCATTGGATAGCGTAGGGGTAAAAATTACTATTCCCACTCCAGAGATTGGAACAGTAGGTAAAGCGTTGGATAGCGTAGGAGTAAAAATTACTATTCCCACTCCAGAGAGTGCAACAGTAGGGAAAGTGTTGGATAGAGTAGGAGTAAAAATTACAATTCAAACTACAGAGAGTGCAACAGTATGGCAAGCGTTGAATAGCGTAGGGGTAAACATGACTATTTCCACTCCAAAGAGTGGAACAGAAGGGAAAGTGTTGGATAGCGTAGGGGTAAAAATTACTATTACCACTCCAGAGAGTGCAACAGTAGGGAAAGTGTTGGATAGCGTAGGGGTAAAAAATCACTATTCCAACTCCAGTGAGTGCAACAGTGTGGAAAGAGTTGGATAGCATAGGGGTATACATTACTATTCCAACTCCAGGGAGTGCAACAGTGTGGAAAGAGTCTGATAGCATAGGGGTATAAATTACTATTCCAACTCCAGTGAGTGCAACAGTAGGAAAAGAGTTTAATAGCGTAGGGGTAAAAATTAGAATTCCAACTCCAGAGAGTGCAACAGTAGGGAAAGTGTTGGATAGCGTAGGGGTAAAAATTACAATTCTAACTACAGAGAGTGCAACAGTAGGGAAAGTGTTGGATAGGGGGAGGGTAAATATTACTATTCCCACTCCAGTGATTGCAACAGTAAAGAAAGAGTTGGATAGGGTAGGGGTAACAATTACTATTCCCACTCCAGTGAGTGCAACAGTAGGGAAAGTGTTGGATAGCGTAGGGTTAAAAAGTACTATGCCAACTCCAGAGAGTGCAAACAGTAGGGAACGCGTTGGATAGCATAGGGGTATAAATTACTATTCCCACGCCAGAGAGTGCAACAGTAGGGAAAGCGTTGGATAGTGTAGGGGTAAACATTACTATTCCCACTCCAGAGAGTGCAACAGTAGGGAACGTTTTGGATTGCGTAGGGGTAAAAATTACTATTCCAACTCCAGTGAGTGCAACAGTGTGGAAAGAGTTGGATAGCGTAGGGGTAAAAATTACTATTCCAACTCCAGTGAGTGCAACAGTAGGAAAAGAGTTTAATAGCATAGGGGTAAAAATTAGAATTCCAACTCCAGAGAGTGCAACAGTAGGAAAAGCGTTGAATGGCGTAGGGGTAAAAATTACTATTCCCACTCCAGAGAGTGGAACAGTATGGAAAGTGTTGGATATCGTAGGGTTAAAAATTACTATGCCAACTCCAGAGAGTGCAAACAGTAGGGAACGCGTTGGATAGCATAGGGGTATAAATTACTATTCCCACGCCAGAGAGTGCAACAGTAGGGAAAGCGTTGGATAGTGTAGGGGTACACATTACTATTCCCACTCCAGAGAGTGCAACAGTATGGCAAGCGTTGAATAGCGTAGGGGTAAAAATGACTATTTCCACTCCAAAGAGTGGAACAGTAGGGAAAGTGTTGGATAGCGTAGGGGTAAAAATTACTATTCCCACTCCAGAGAGTGCAACAGTAGGGAAAGTTTTGGATAGCGTAGGGGTAAAAATTACTATTCCAACTCCAGTGAGTGCAACAGTGTGGAAAGAGTTGGATAGCGTAGGGGTAAAAATTACTATTCCAACTCCAGTGAGTGCAACAGTAGGAAAAGATTTTAATAGCGTAGGGGTAAAAATTAGAATTCCAACTCCAGAGAGTGCAACAGTAGGAAAAGCGTTGAATGGCGTAGGGGTAAAAATTACTATTCCCACTCCAGAGAGTGGAACAGTAGGGAAAGCGTTGGATAGCGTTGGAGTAAAAATTACTATTCCCACTAGAGAGAGTGCAACAGTAGGGAGAGTGTTGGATAGAGTAGGAGTAAAAATTACAATTCCAACTACAGAGAGTGCAACAGTAGGGAAAGTGTTGGATAGGGGAGGGTAAAAATTACTATTCCCACTCCAGTGATTGCAACAGTAGGGAAAGTGTTGGATAGCGTAGGGGTAACAATTAGTATTCCCACTCCAGTGAGTGCAACAGTAGGGAAAGTGTTGGATAGCGTAGGGTTAAAAATTACTATGCCAACTCCAGAGAGTGCACCAGTAGGGAAAGTGCTGGATAGCGTAGAATTTAAAAATAACATTCATATAAATCAAATAAATGGTACAAATAATCAATGAATTAATTATTAAATAAATAAACTATTTACAATTACCAATAAATAATTATTAAAAACATAATTACCAATGAATAATTAACAATAAATTAATAATAAATACCAATAAATAATAATTAATACATATTTTCCAATTAACAAATATTGAACAACTAAAAGATTTGTATACCACAATTATTATTCAATAAACATTAATTACCAATTAATAATTACTTGAAAATATATTAATTACATGTATCAATAAATAAAATGTAATAATATGTAGTTACCAATTAATGATAAAGCAACCATAAATACATTTTCATATAAAAAAAATTATAGTTTAAAATAATTACCAATTAATAATTAATGTCGAATAAATTAATTATCAATACCCAAAAATAAAGGTAATGATTACTTAATTAGATTTCAATTACTTCCAACACTATTCACCTATAAATGCACAACACACTTCAATAATAAAATAATGCACTTGAAATAATTATCAATTAATCAATTAATAAAAATGTATTACCAATTCTTGAAAATTAATTTGCAATTATTAATTAATTAACAATAATATAATTATCAATACCAATTATTTGAAATAAATTAATACTTAATTACATTAACATTCTTTCCCACCCTATTCCCCTATAAACCCACAACCCGCTACAGAACTTAAATGCAAAAACGAATTAAAATTCATTTATAATTCCTAAAAATTATTCATTAATTTAGTATAATAAATTACTTCCCACCCTATTCCACTATTAACCCACAACCCGCTACGGTACTAAAAAACAAAAATAACTTAAAAAAACATTATTAACATGTAAAAATGGTATACATATATTTTAAAACAAGTAGAATACTTAACAAAACCCATATAACATATACATAATAAATACATTACAATAATATAAGAATCGATATTAGTAACATAGATATTAGTAACATCGATATATTTGATATTGATATTACTAACTTCGATATTACTTACATCAATATAAAAAAATCGATATTACTTACCTTAGGGTCGATATTCTGTCCATCGATATTCTTAACATCGATATTATGTGCCTTCGATATTGTCATCTCAATATTAATGTAGGTCGATATATTTTTTTCGATATTTTGATTGCTTACCATTCTAGATGACACAAGTCTCTCTGTGCTCCTGGGACAAAATTATAGAAGGTACCCAGGGGGCGCAATGGGCGTTTGCGCCCACTCTACATGCCACCGGGGCATTTTGGTATAACAAAAGGGGGGGCAGACGCTTGTATGTCCCCTTCTGTCATACCAATAGCGTTCAAGTGCTACCTTCTGAGGGTGTTCCCTCATTTGCATTGGGGCGTGCCGTATGTAAATGAGGGAATTACTTTGACTCTGCACCCATGCCATAATACAGACAAGGGCGCAGAGTCAGAGAAGCCCGCAGGAGGCGCACTAACAGTGCACCATTTAAAAGGTAGTGCACTGTCAGTGCGCCCCGTGAGAGCAGCAGTCTGCAGGGGTTAAAGATGGTCTCATGGATCCCCCCAGACATCCCCTTGCAGGCGGGTGCCCCCTGCACAGTGAAAACATGGAGCAGCTGCTCCGTGTTTCCACATAAATGCACTGCCGCCAGGGCAACATAAGCTCACAGCTTACCTGAGGGCAGCGCAGTCATCATAATAGTGCGCATTATCATTGTTAGCCCCGGCGCACCTTTTCAAAGGTGTGCCGGGGCTATCAATGATAACGTTTAATACGGCCCCTGATGTTGAACTGGCGTGATTTACTGCTCCAGAGGTGACCCTCGTCTCTAAAGGCACATATGGAGCTTTTATCTTAAATAGATGCAAGGTTTTCTTTCTGCAGATGTGCTAAATGTTTTTGCTGCTTGAGGTGTGACCCCATTGTCTCTCTGCTTCAAAAGCAATATTTGCCTGGTATGGCACACTGTGTATCATGGCACTAGAGTCTCTTATTGTTCTAGTCGTAGCACCAGTCTCTACTGGAACACGGAACACTGGAGTTGTACTCAATGGCTTATTGCTCCAAATCCACACTGACTCTCCCTACACCCGATGCACCTTATTTCCTACTACTCCAGATGCCCCAATGTTTTCCACTGGGACGTGACTGCAGTTGCCTACTGCTCCCGGTGTAACCAGTCCTCCCCTTTGCCAGATGCACACTGTCTGATACTGCTCCAGATGTACCACCAGTCTTAATGCTTCAGAAACATCTCTCTTGCACCTCAAGATGTTCCAGCAGTCTCTTACTGCTCTACATGGTCCCGGTGTGGTACTGGTGTAGCCCTGCAGTCAATTTCCATTGCAGAGCTGACACTCAGCCTGCCAGCCTGTTATTGGAAACCCACTCTTATACCTGCGCAAAACGCTGCTGATCTCCCAGTAAATATTTATTTTCTGCTTTATTCATAGCTTTTGTGCCGTATTGAGAGTCTGCATGAAACCCTCTACTTAGGTTAAGGTCATAAGTATGATATTGTGGTGAGAGATTCCTAATTGTAGAGAACAGGGGATGTTTTTTGTTCTCAGCATGGTTGAGATGATGCATGCGACAATACTTTTTTCTAGTTTGGATGAACGTGCTTTAGGACAATTGACAAATGCAAAAGCAACAGGTGATGGACAGAATGCAGAACAATGTCATACATTCACCCCAGTACAGAGATCTGGGCCTAAATCCATCGTTTTTTTGCACTCCACACCACCCCAGTTCAGACATGGTCATATGCAAATCAGCCTTGACTCTGTGCCTCATGGGAACATTCCAGCCTGAACTGCCAAGCCATGTCTTTCCTGGACCGGAATCAAGCATCCTAGGACCGGTTTCTGGCTATCAGCCGTCTTCAGCCAGGATAGCTTGACTCCAGTGGTGTGGAGAGCATAGGACTCACGTCTGAGCATACCCATCCCACTCGGGGTGACAAATGCAAAAACAACAAGAGCAAAAGCAATTGACGGCACAATCTCTGCCACTCAGTATTTGGCACAGGCATTTATGATGAATAGCAGTTGCGGCCTACTTGAAGTAGGTGGATGGCAGCATGGAGGTGGTTCTGTGACATCTCACGAACTTCTTCATCGATAATCAGCGCTCAGCATTTACCCATTCAAGTAACTTGGCATAAGAGGAAATCACTGACCATATTTTCTATAAGAAAATCAATATGAACATACCAGACTTTCTTTCACGGTCTCACTTTATTTTTTACTATGCCTTATAGACCTTGGTATGGCAGCCGGATCACTTTGGTGATTGAGGGATCACTCGTCTGCTCCAATTCGCTTTCACAGCATCATTCTTGCAGCCTATTCATTGAAAATTCTCTACAGAGCCGTCTTGGTTTGTTGGCTGGTGTTGACTTATCTTTGTCGTCAGATAGAGCCATTGTCATGGAACTCTCATCATCTGCCATGGTTTCAGGTATTCCCGTCATCAACAGTGCTTTATGTCATTTGTGTACAAGTTGAATGTGTTGTGCCCCAACAGGTAGTTGCAGAGATCTGTGTAACTGGCTTCTATGTTGTCTCTATAGGTAAACCACTGGATTGTCACAGCACGGACAATAAACAAATCGTCTATATCTGTAGTTGCAGTACCAATATTTTCCTAATACTCGAAAGGGCTGACGGGAACTCTACACAAAGGTGTATGTTAGTGATTTTTGTTAATTAACCATAGTGAATTTTTGCCCGTATATATACATATATGGGAAAATAGATGCAGTACACCTGATTGGAACCAATTACATTTTGATCTGCAAATATCTGGAACGTTTGTCGGCAAGAATCTGCTCATGACTGCCACAAGCACTATGGCATCCCTCCTTTGAACCTGTAAGGTGGAGCTCACAGGCCCATGAGAATGGAATCGATGACCATTACAGTTTGCAAGCTTAGTTCAAAATACTTCAAAACAGCGCTATATATTAACGCATTTTTCATTTGGGTAATTGCTTGTTGTGGACATTAGAGCATATTTAGGAGAAGCTTTAGTGAGTTGCTGTAGAGCGTCTGTTAGGCTGGCCGTATTTACAATAGAGTACCAACAATAATTTGCCATTCTAATAAAATGGTAAAGTTCTGATGCATTTGTGATGTGCTTGCCTCTTTAACACGTTTCACCTTCTGCAGATCCACACTCACTCCCTACTAGTGAGTGTGTATCGGTGAGCACGCTGCTTTCTGATATCTACCTTACTTAACCGCTGCAATTTGTAAATTTTAACTTACATTTTACCTGCCTTTGTTTTATGCTCTAAATATTATCTTAAATTGCATTGAATTTTAATTTGATGTTCTGAAGGTTGGAGGGAATACTGTTTGTATAAAGAGGTCTACCCTTACTGCGAGTTGCGGCACGTAGGAACAGCACAATGGAATCATAGTGAGGCTTTTGGCCTCACTAACAATAGAGAGTTGGGAAGGGGGGGCGTGGCCGGGAGCACCAACATGGCGGTTGTGTAGGTGCGGAGCTCTGTCCCTGTGAAGCAGAAATCCTTTGTTTATCCGCCTAAAGGCACGAAGCCGACCCACACCATGGGGGTAAAAACACAGCACTAAAGCTCTGTAGCGTGCAAAGAGAAGGAAAAGAAGGCTTCCGAACCGTAGAGAGCCAGCAGAAATGAGTGACAGACCTGCCTTGTCAATCTGACCCGAGGCGCCGGAGGATATGAAATCGAAAGCAGTAGTCTGGGAGACTTC
Organism: Lissotriton helveticus; assembly: GCF_964261635.1. Taxonomy (NCBI): domain Eukaryota; kingdom Metazoa; phylum Chordata; class Amphibia; order Caudata; family Salamandridae; genus Lissotriton; species Lissotriton helveticus. The sequence continues at coordinate 748,026,563 of NC_136059.1, read as the reverse complement.
CTTGGAACCCAAAATGTAGCGGATCAGAAGCGGAATCCCAGTAGAACGAACAAACGGATTCAGAGCAAGAGAACTGGGGGTGATTGGAGCAGACATGCCAACTCTCCCGATTCAGGCGTGAGACTACCGATTTCAAGGCTAGTCTCCCGCCTCCCGATTCCTGCAAGCAAAAACCCGATTCCTCTGGGGATTCAGCTGACAGGGCTTGGTCTTTATTGTGTAACTTGTTAATTCTTTCAGCAATAGTCCGTGTGATGCAGGGGCTCAGGAAGGGGTGAAAAACCAACAAAGCGTTTTTAACAAAGGAATGGTCTTTTAAACACCTGTGATGTTCCGGGGGAGTTTGTGTGTCCAGGAAGCTGTTTCAGCCCGGGCTGCCACACAGGGGGTGGGGCGGATGCATGCACTGCCAGCAACCTGCCAGGCCAGTGCACAACACATGCATTACCCTCTCTCTGCCTGCCATTGCGCTCCATACTTCTGAAAGGTAAGAAAAAAAGTGCATTTGCGTTTCAAATGTCCGATCCTGCAGTGGCACACTTCCAAAGCCCGTACATGCCAGTAATCCGATTCAAGGCCAGATTCTCCCGATTTTTTTGTTAATCTCCCACTTTGCTCTTCTGAAATTTTGGCATGTATGGATTGGAGCATCATAACACAGAATGTGGTAAGGGGATCGGGTCCCAGACCTGAAGCCTAGCTCCGGAAGTGGAGACGAGCGGGGAGCCTGACCCCAGATCCCTCCACAAATTGGGGAGGACAAGGTCCCGAGATCCCAGCCTCACACACAGCGCCACCACAGGTGCAGAGTAACTGATCCCTAAGTGCCCAACAACAGAGAACGCTGCCAGATAAGACAGATGAAGCCAGGCTGGAGAGACTCGAGCCGTAAGGAACAGAGTCGGCCTATAACACTTGGGGCCCATAGGCAGATCCGGAGCCCTATAAACATGGAGCGTGGAAAACGTGACTAAATTAAAAAATGGAGGGAGCAAGGAGCTATGGGCAGGGTAGGAGGCCTGAGATGCGCAGGTGTGCCCAACACATAGACAGGGGAGTGGTAGCGCCCATTGAAAGCCCGGGCCCAAATGCAGAAGAGGACCACTCCACGACTAAGGGCACTACCAGTTGAGCACTGCACTGCAGAGAAGAGAGGCCCAGCCAGGCCCCCACAGTGAGCAGACTCCTGCTTAGAGCGCTGCCGATGGTGAGGGAGGAGAGACAACGCCGGGAAGGATTATCGGGCCCATATCCAGTAGAGAGAAACTAAGGAAACAGACGGATGTCAACATGCTGAAACCAAAAGGCAAAACAAGGGCAACTCAGCCTACCACACACGTGATCCCTCCCCAGCCCTCCTTGACATTGAGAGCGGGGACCCTGCGGGCCCTGAATCCACACTACACTTACATATTGACGAGATACTTGCTACCATAGCGGATACCAAGGCGACACTCCAACAAGATTTGGGCAGTATCAGTGGGGCTAGGACTATAGAGTGACTGAATTGGAGCACAGGGCCGAAGATGCAGGAGGGAGAAATACGAGAAATAATATTAGGCTGGTAGGTATTACGGAGGGCACAGACATGAAAAAGTTGATAGAGAAATGGCTGAATGATAAAATGCCCCTGACTCCCTCTCTTAAGTTCCTCGCCCTAGAAAGAGCTCACCGAGTCCCAGGCCGGCCAATTGGTCCCAGGGAGGCCTACAAGACCAGTGGTGGCAAACCTCCTGCATTGCAGGGACAGGGAGACGATTCTACAACAGGCCCAGGCCCATGGGCCCTACATCCTAGACAACAGTAAGGTGCTGATGTTTCCGGATTTCACTGCTCGCATGCAGGCACAGCGGGCTTCCTTCATTGAAGTGAACGGGTGGATGTCAACATGCTGAAACCGAAAGGCAAAACAGGGGTAACTCAGCCTACCACACGGGAGCCCTCCCCAGCCCTCCCTGAAATTGAGAATGGAGACCCTGCGAGCCCTGAATCCATGCTACACCTACATATTGACAAGATACTTGCTACCATAGCGGATACCAAGGTGTCACTCCAACAAGATATAGGGGCAGTATCAGTGGGGCTAGGACTATAGAGTGACTGAATTGGAGCACAGGGCCTAAGATGCAGAAGGGAGAAATACGGGAAATAATATTAGGATAGTAGGTATTCTGGAGGGCACAGACATTATAAATTACATAGAGAAATGGCTGAATGACAAAATGCCCCCTGACTCCCTCTCTAAGTTGCTTGCCCTAGAAAGAGCTCACTGAGTGCCAGGCCGGCCACCGATCCCAGGGAGACCTCCAAGACCAGTGGTGGTCAAATTCCTGCATTGTAGGGATAAGGGCACGATCTATAACAGGCCCAGACCCATGGGCCGAACATCCTGGACAACAATAAGTTGCTGATGTTTCCGGATTTGACTGCTCACATGCAGGCACAGCAGGCTTCCTTCATTGAAGCAAAGAATGCCCTCTGAGAGGCTGGCCTACATTACTCCTTGATCTTCCTGGTGAAGCTCAAAATCATGCTAGATGGCTCAATGCACTTCTGCCACACTCCTGAGGAAACATGGACCTGGCTAGATGCGTAAGCGAAAGGCACACCTCTACCCAAATCACAACAGGGCCCCAGAGGGAAAAAACGTACAGCAAGGCCCAGACAAAGATGTCACAAGAAACCTATGATATCACAGTCACAGCAGGACAGGAAAGCCACTCTGCAAGCTGTGGAATCGCTGATGTCTTCCGAAAATTCATATAAAATAATGGTATCATCATCTGATCATCTTGCCCGATCTTCGGACTCTGAAGAGAATACATGAAAGATTCAGACCTACTGAAAATTACACCACACATGGCAGATTACATAATATTAGTGGAAGGGATGGCGTGTGACCTCCACCCGCACGAGGAGCTGAAACCTAAAGACTGTGCACACTATGATCCCCAGGGGCGAGTAATGGTTGACCTCCACCATGAACTGGAGTACCGGGACAGACACAATGCCCTTCCAGGGGCCCCTATCCTTTTTTACTCCCCCCACTAGAGTGATCCATCTGAGAAACTGAAGGTGGCGTTCAAGATCTAATGTTTTTTTGCAGGTTTGGGCAGCTGGCCGTTGCCGGTCTGCTCTTGGGTGTGGGGTTTGTGGTTTTCTCCCCCTTTTTTGGGGGGGTGTATTGTTTGCTGCCCTGGGTCCCATATTCGGGAGATGGAATGAGGTCCGTCGGTGGGGGGAAGGAGGGTCAATGAATGCAGATTATGGCTAGCCACATAGCTGGGGCTGAATAATGTAACCCCTTCAATGCTCATGACTGAGTGGTTCCGTCATGAGCATCCGTTGAGCTGTGCTCATGACGGAACCGCTCCGTCATGGCAGCCACCCATGGGGGAAGCGCTGGCGCTCCCGCCATGGGCTGCCCAACATGTTGCCACAAAGGGGGATGGTAGCGGAAGAGCGATCCTGTGATGTTAGCACGCAGAGCACGCGCCGACCTCATCAGGAAACGCTGGGACGCCTGGAAGCCATTTGCTTCCAGGCATCCTAAGGAGGAGGGTGAGTGTTGTGTGCTCCCGTGGGTCCAAATGCACACACATCGAGGCATCATGATCGTGCAGCAGGAATGCCTCACTAGACACCAGGGATGTCTTTTTGGGAAAAAAGGAAGTGACTCCTTGGGCAAGGGTCACTTCCTATGGGGGCTAATTAATTTTAAGACTTTTCTGCCGCCCCTGGGGACAGATCAGCTGTTTTTTGGGCCATTTCTGGCCCCAGTGGGCAGAAAAGCCCACTAGAGCCAGGGATTATTAGAAAATGTAAATGGAAGCGACCCCTTGGGCAAGGGTCGCTTCCAGGGGGCCAATTCTTTTAGTATAGGAATCAGCCAGTTGGGAATTATTTTAAATTGAAATGGAAGCAACCCCTTGGGCAAGGGTCACTTCCAGGGTGGCAATTTTTTTGTAATGGGAATTCTGCGCCCGCTGGGAGCAGATCAGCCCATTTATGGGGGCAGAAACCCCCACTAGACATCTGGGTGTTATGTAAAATTTAAACGGAAGCGACCCCTTGGGCAAGGGTCGCCTCGAGGGGGCACATTTTTTTATGTGTATTCTTCCCCCCCTGGCTGCAGATCAGCATTTTTATTGGGCCTTTCTGCCCCCAGGGGGGCAGAAAACCCCACCAGACACAAGTGACTAATTTTTAAATTAAAATGGAAGTGACCTCATGGGCAAGGGTCGCTTCCAGGAGGCATATTGATTTTGTACGCGTATTCTGCTCCCCCGGGGGCAAAAGAACGTGTTTGTCAATGGCTTGTGCAGGGACAGTGCAGTGCGTTGCGAGGAGCTTCTAGCTGTGAAGTTTTAGGACAGGAGAGATGTCTGTATGCTGACTACCATCCATGATGAAAGCATTTCACCTGTGACTGTTTGGGGCAGGTCGCTGAAGCACGCAAACCTGTGTGCATTTTAGACTATAACAGTCACATGGGATTAGTTGATAGAGTAGATCAGAGGTTGGAACCTCACGCTGCTCTTTGTAAGGCTTACATTTGGTATAAGAAGTTGGCTATCCACCTTTTCCACTTGGCAACCTTTAATGCTATTGTTGTATTTAAGGATTCTTGTACTGAGTCAAAGATGACTTTTGCTAAGTTTCAGGAGTCTCTAAAAGGCAGCCTTGTCCTAGTGGAACAGTCATGTGTTCTTAGAGTTGGAGTGGTGGAGGATGTGGCTAGATTTAAAAACCCTTGAATCCAACACAGACATTGTCTTGAAACCAGCAGACAAGGGGGGAGGGATCGTGATCCTCAGCAAAGAGGGTTATGATTTACAATGCCTCTCCCTTCTATCAGACACTAAATATTATGAGAAAATCGAGGAGGATCCTACAGAAAGGCTCCAGAACGTAATCAACATAATGGTCAATGAAGCTGAAACCAACAGATGGATATCAGGGAAGGAAGCAGACTACCTCTGTACTAAGGAACCCAAAATCCCCTTCTTCTATTCCTTACCCAAAATCCATAAAAACAGATCACCTCCACCAGGACGCCCCATTGTGGCTGGCATAGGATCACTGCTCGAACCCCTATCGAAATTCGCAGATGAGTTCTTGAAACCAATAGTGCAAAGGACACCTACCTATCTGAAAGATACACGTGACCTACTAGTACAAATCAAGGATATACCGTTTGATCAGAACACGATGCTCTTGGTAGGTCTTGACGTGGAGTCACTGTACACCAGCCTGCCCCAAGATGACACTCTACAAATGCTGGAAGATGTCCTCTACAGTGAAGACTGGGAATACCACACTCCTAGACATTTCATCTTACAGTGTTGTCAACTTGCACTTAAAGATAATTTCTTTGAATACAACGGAACGTTGTATCTACAAAAACACGGAACCTCGATGGGCAGTGCCTTTGCCCCTTCGGTGGCAGGATTGTACGTCAGCAACTTTGAACAGCAATTCGTGCTCAATGAGGTAAACCCATACTCTTCCAGTATTTTATACTGGAAGAGATATATAGACGACATCTTCCTTATTTGGGACATCAAACTTGACCTGGATCCTTTCCTGAGATGGCTAAATGAAAAAGACCCGTGGCTGAAATTCACACACATGGCCAACAATGTATCCATCGACTTCCTCGACCTCACTATTTTTGCAGAAGACAATCAACTTAAAACAAAAACTTTCACCAAACCTACTGCTAAAAACAGTCTACTATCCTATAAGAGCCATCACCCCAAACCACTGAGGGACAATTTACCTTATAGTCAATTTTTACGTCTGAAAAGAAACTGTACAAAGAACAATGACTATAAAGCCCAAGCGAAAGATCTGTGTATAAAATTAAAACAGAGAGATTACACGCAGAGGACCATCCAGAAATGCATGAAACGTGCTAACCATCAACCGAGGGAATGTCTTCTACAAACTTACCCTAAAGACCCCATTCCAGATCTCACGACATGTGTAACTACTTTCTGCCCGTCTACCTATGAGGTCCAAAAATTGGTCAACAAGAATTGGAAAATCCTCAACACTGGGAAATTCGACTGGCCAAAACCACGTTTTGCAAATAGAAGATCCAAAAACTTACGAGACACATTGGTCCACACCCGGCCACGTAAAACGTACAGTCAAGAAACCATCAGGAGCGTCTCAATGTCCCCGGTCAGTGGTCACTATCCTTGTGGTAACTGCACAGCCTGTCAATTCACCACCCACTCAAAACAACTTCAACTATCTGAGACTCTAAACTGGACCCAAAAACAGCACACGAACTGTAATTCTTCCTGTGTCATCTACTTGGTCATTTGTCCATGTAAAAAACTATACATAGGTATGACGTGCCGCAAAATCAAAATCAGAATAGGGGAACATCGCAGCAACATTCGCCTGAAGAAAACCACTACTAAACTGTGTGCCCACTTTCTAGAGAAAGGACATTCCTGTGATGACATAAGATGGACGGTCATAGAGATGTTGACCGATAAAACCCATAACACAGAAAGAATTCTGCACGAAAAAGAGCAACGGTGGGTGGACCGTTTGAAGACCAACATCACTGGGATGAATGATAACGTGCCCTGGCACCAATTTGCGGTTCACTAAAGACACCCTGAAATTTGAAGTTACTTTACATCTTTTCAAATTGAGGTCTGTACACCGCTTTATAAATCTAAAGAAATCTCAAGTTCAGTACTGAATCTGTCCAGTGTGGAATCTTACAACTTCCCATAAGGGGTCGCTGCATTTACTCTCATCCGATTGTGGTCAAGTAACCCACTCGCAAATCATACCACATTTTGTACTGCATTATAATGTAACATTATAATCTTATAATCTAATATCACACTCTTTCTGAGGAGTTATACACACACTCGCTGATCCTAACATCCAGGTGACTGTGTAACGACTCAATAAAGTTTCTTCAAAGAAACGTAGTTTTAAACCCTCCCACAGACGCTATCCTGACGTCCGGGGGCAGAGTCAGCACAAGCAGCGTAGGATCGCTGACACGCGGGTAATGGCGAAACGCGCATCTCTCTCGGTATTTCCAAATTCTTCTCCGAGTAGGTAAGAGATTTTTGAACTACTTATACTTGTTCTCTACAGCTCTGAACCTCCCCGATGAAAGCAACAATCTCCGCATTAGGGGGTAAGTGCCTCATCTAGAACGTCTGTTTGAGCGCGCTTTCACTATTTTACCGCATTAGAGTCAGGCACTCCGCGTTCCTCATAAGCAGGGCGTATCCCTCACCAGCAACGTAAATATCCTCGTTGTATTGGTCTCCAACGAGTTTATAGGGGTGATAGACTCTCCAACAATCAGTACGTATGATGGGCCACATTCCATCACGGGCATAACGCACGCATTTAATGGCGCTGTATCATACATCTTTACAGCTTTCTCAACCGCTCTCAACTCATCCCTCTTTCCTCTACTCTACCAGGGAATGCTCCTACTGTTTAGAAATGAAATACAATGTGTCTAGCTTAAATTAGGCTCTGTGGTAGTAGTTAAGACTAATGCTTACTACTGTGCCTTTCTCATTCATGCAATATGGTACAAATGTTTCATTACCTTGCACAACATGTCTGTATGTAATTTCTTTTGCAGGCTTTTCAAACTCGAGTGGTTTAAACACTGACCCTCGCTGTTTCCATTGAACTCCACATAATAAGTGTGAGTAGAACATTCATGTTTGTCTGTCCTTTTCCGTCCTGACGAAAGCCCCGTAGACTCCTTTGAGCCAAGGGGGGCTGAAACATGTCGACACTATTGTAATTGAATACTTCTGGATCACATAATCCGATCTAGGACAAGTACCCATTGGTTTTATTATAAGATCTTCACCATTTCATTAAAATTTCCCTAGGTGCTGATCTCATTTTTAACAGTCTTTTTTTTGAATTTATTTGATCTTTCTTTGCACAAAATTTTTTTTCTCTGGCCACTGCAACCCAGACCAGAGGAGCCTCTGGTTGAGGCAGGCACCCACACTATCTATGGTACCCAATGATAACTGCCAACGAACCACAATGTAGGGGCGGAGGAACGATATATACCGCTATACCTATTCACATTGGGTCTTTTGAGGGTACCATAGTTTTTCCAACCAACGGTCTGGACTTGTTACAAGTGTCCATTTTTCACTTGATTAACTCTGATACTGTTTGGGGAAATAAATGGACACGTTTTCCTCGTCCCTCCTCTGATTATCCTTAGATTGAAAGATCGCCACTTTCCTGATCACATGCCTCCCACACCCTCAAAAGACTTTCCCAGTAGGAGATGTAGAGTCTGTTGGCGAAGACGTACGCGGAAGGAGACTCGTAGGTACTGCCCCGAGTGTCCTTCTAACCCTGGGATGTGTGTGCCGGCTTGTTTTAGAACGTACCACATGGAAAATAATTTTTGGGAGCATCCATGAGTGGTAAAGTGAACTGCCTGGCACCAATTGTTTAATATTTTTTGTTCAGTTTCAAGGGTGGCATTTGTGTAGTGTATTTAGTTTCAGATTTTGTGTTAGTAGATTTGTATCTATTTGCAATTTGTTTGTGTTTTCTTATTTGTATAAAACAATCCTAAATGTGATGGCGGTGTGCGTGGAGTGACGCTTGTCTGGCGGTGTGCGTGGGCTGGCGCTTGGCTGGTGGTGAGCGTGGACTGGTGCCTCGCTGACGGTGTGCGTGGACTGGCGCTTGGCTGGTGGTGTGCGTGGACTGGCGCCTGGCTGGCGGTGTGCGTGGACTGGCGCTTGGCTGGAGTGTGCGTGGACTGGTGCTTGACTGGCTCTGTGCGTGGATTGGCGCTTGACTGGCGGTGTGCGCGGACTGGTGCTTGGCCGGTGGTATGTGTGGACTGGTGCTCGGCTGGTGGTGTATGAGGACTTGTGCTTGACTAGCAGTCTGTGAGTAGTGACTAGCTGCTGGTCACTACACACACTGCTAGCCTAACGCCACTCCACGCAATCCATGAGCTGGTGTGGTTGCTGTGTCTGGAATATGGGCGAGTGAAAGTGATAGGCCCTTGAATGGCGCTGTCTGCTGGTGTGAGTGTTGTAATGTGATGAGCCCGCGGCTGGCAATGTGAATGGTTTTGTATGTGTCACATGTATGAAAGGTGTATGAATGGCCTGTAAAGAGGTTGGTGCCTTGTTTACAGCTCTCGAGCTGTGAGTCAATGGTTCAGTTTCTCGTCCTTTCAATTATTAACAGTACATTTCATTTTTGTGAAATCTCTGGTTAATACAACTCTATATACTGAACCATCACTCACCCTCATGCCAAATCCAACCAGTATGTAGGTGTGTTTCAGGAATAGGTGGCTGTGCAGAAACATTTGTCTTTTCTGTTTTTGTCAAGCAGGGTATGCCTTGTCCCTTTTTGTGAATGTTGTAATGTGTTGGTTTTGTGCCTGGTGGTGTGAATGGTCTTGTGTGTATCATGTATGAAAAATGTGTGAATGGCTTGTAAAGCGGTTGGTGTCTTGACGTGGCTTTACAGCTCACGAGCTGCGAGTCACTGGTTCAGTTTTTTGTCCTTTTAATTATCTACAGTGCATTTCATTTGTGTGCCAAATCCAACCAGTATGTGTGTGTGCTTGAGAAATAGATGGCTGTGCAGTAAGTCTCTCTGCCAAGGTGTACATTTCATCTAAGAATAACCTACCAACTGTAGATTTTGTCATAAACTAAACACCCATGGGAGTACATGGTGATGTCTCTCTTGTGGATCCCAACAAGTTATCTTACCCACAATGTCCTGCAAACCTCAAAATGTCTGTCACATTTTCCTTGCAATATTGTGCCAAAATGTTCATGCTGCAGAAAGAAACAACAAATTTCCTACCCCTTCGCCTTTCTCCAAGTATCCCAATAGAAATGGTACCTCACTCGTGTGGGTGGGTCGAGGATCCGTGACAGGCAAGGGCCCAAAACCTTCTGAGGTGACATCAAAATTGCCTATCATAAAACAACCTGCTTTTGCAAGGGGGGTCAGCTGGGTTTTTGGCCCGTGCTCGGCCGCAAGCTAGGGAAACCTACCAAACCCATACATTTCTGAAAACTAGACACCAAGGGTATTTCAGGGAGGTATGGCTTGCATGGATCCCCCAACGTTTTCTTACCCAGAATATCCTGCAAACCTCAAATTTAGCTGAAAAGAATCACTATTTCCACACATTTTTTGTGTGGGAAAGTAGTGGCACCACCAGGCTGACACAAATTTCCTATCACCCAGCATTCCCCAGGGTCTCCCGATAAAAATGGTGCCTCACTCATGTGGGAGGCCCAAGTACCCGCGACAGGCAAGGGCCCAAAACGTATTGAGGCAACATCAAAATTGCCTATCACCATACAACTTGCAAGGGGGTCACCTGGGTTTTTGGCCCTGTGCTCGCTGGCCATTTAGGGAAACCTAAAAAACCCACACAAACTAGAAAACTAGATACCTGGGGTATTCCAGGGAGGTATGGCTTGTGTGAATCCCCCAACGTTACCTTACCCATAATCCTCTGGAAACCTCAATTTTAGCTGAAGAAATCACTTTTTTCACACATTTTTGTGTGGAAAAGTTTTGGCATTCCCCCTAAAAAACAAAATGTAGCTGTATTTTGGCTAATTTCGGGGTCCCCTTAAGGGGAATCCACAAACCCTGGGTACCATTGGAATCCCCAGGATGTTGGAAGAAAAGGACGCAAATTTGGAGTGGAAACCTTATGTGGTCATAACGTTACAGGGGCCTAAGCACGAACTACCCCAAATAGTAAAAAAAGGCTTAGCACAGGGGGGGGGGGAAGGCCTAGAAGCGTAGGGGTTAAGATGGTCTCCTGGAACATTAGGGGCATTGGGTCATCCGCCAAATGAATTATTATCCTCAGCTATATTAGACGTAGGGGCACACAGGTGGTGATGCTCCAGGAGACGCACCTAATGATAGAGGAATTCACCAGGCTTAAGCGTAGATCTGGGGTTCAGCGGTTTGTGACAGCTTATTCTGCTTATGCTCGAGGGGCCCATATATGGATTAAACCAGGAACCCCCTTTCATGCTACACACACAATCATAGACAAGTGGGCCGCTTTGTACTAGTGAAGGGGAGGCTGAACGGGAAAGAAATAGTACTCGGGAGCTTATATGCCTCGATTCAACACCAGATGCAATTCCTTCAGCAGCTCTCGGGTCCTCTGTCCGAAATAGCAGCAGGCGACCTGATCTTGGGGGGAGATTACAATTGCGTGGTAGATCTGACTATAGATAGATACAGAACATCTTTGCAGGGTACGGTGGCTGCAGCAATAGCTAAGGGCCTCATGGAATGGATGAACAGGTGGTAGTTGTTAGATATTTGGCGGTTGCAAAACGACCAACGGCTAGAATACTCTCAATATTTGCCACTTTAAGACCTACATGCTAGACTGGATATGTTCCTTTGCTCTAAACAAATAGCATCCAATCTGGTGGGGTCAGAATATCTAGGACGTTCCCAATCGGACCATAGTCCCCTTTTATTAGGATTTGCTCCTTCCATGGAGAAAGCAGCTATTCCATAGTGGGGACTAGACCCTAACCTCCTTAAGGATGACTGCTTTAGGCAAGGGTTATCCACCTCTATCTCAAGTTATTTTGAACCTAATCAGGGTTCCGTTGGTACCCCCTTGATAGAATGGGATGCATTTAAGGTGGTAATCAGGACAGTGCATGGGTCAGAATGTGGGCACCAGGTGAGAGATAAACAACAAGCTCCAGGCACTTGAGACACAAATACAGACACTGGGCAGGGCTGCTGGGAATGCCATGGGACACAGGAAACAATTATCAGATATAAAAAGTAGATAAAGTGAGACTTGGGAAAGGCTGAGGCTATTAGACTCTAGAACATATCAAGAGAGACAACATGTAGAAGGAGGGAAGGCTTGAAAAATGTTAGCCTGGCTGATCCAACCCGAAATCAGGGGTTCCCCGATCCCCAATTTATTATCGCCTGTGGGGCACACACTATTCTCGCCTAAGGCAATTAACGAAACGTTCAGGGACTATTTTACTGTGTTATACAGAGCCCGAGGGAAGTACAGAAGGTTGATATGGTAGCGTGTCTAGAGGATTTGGGGCTCAAGGGAGTAGACCAGACAGCACCGGAGGGCCTGGAGGAGACGATCAAGCGCAGGAAATTAGCACAATAATCAAAGAAATGGCCAGAGAAAAGAAACCGGGCCGGATAGCCATCAGGCAGAATTTTATAGGCTTTACGTTGCCACCCCTGGCCCCGCACCTGAAAAAAATGTGTGCAGTGGCATTAAAGGGGGGGCCTACTCCCAGCATCCACCAGGAAGGCTCTAGTAGTTCCCTTGCCAAAAAACAAATCGAAATAACAGAGCACAGCTGACTTTAGACCACTGTTGATGCTGAATCTTAACTTTACAATCTTGAGCAAAGTTTTGGCCACCAGCCTAATGTCATATATGCCAAAACGAGTCGCCATCAACCAACATGGTTTTATCCCGACCAGGTCGACTTCTAACAACCTGAGGAGACTATACCAGGTGCTATTCCACAGAGATCTGACAATGTACCGGGAAAATGCCTTGGATTCGCTACAGTGGGATTTCAATGCATCAGGTGATGAGGACTATGGGTTTGAGAGCTGAGTGGTTATGATGAATACACCTATTATACTCAAAGCCTATGGCAAGGGTACGCACGGGCGGAGTAGTATCCTCATCTTACCCTATATAGAGAGGAATGAGGCAGGGCTGCCCATTTTCACCACTGCTCTTTGCCCTTGCCATGAAGCCCCTGGCAGAGTGCTTTAGACAAGAAGGGGTAGACACAGGATTATACTAGATGGGTCAGTGCATATAAATTCATGATATGCAGGTGATATCCTACTGTACATCAGGGATGGAGAGCAGGGCATGCGGAGAGCATTTCATATCTTAGAAGAATTCTCAAGACTGTCTGGACTTATCGTTAATACACGTAAGACCCAAATCTTCCCAGTGAGACCCGCACTGACTAGACCAGTGGGACTGCCAGAGGGGCTAACTTGGTCACCACCCTCCTTCAAATATTTAGGTATTCAGGTATTCCATAACCAGATGGATCTATTGAAAGGGAACCTGGGAAAGGCTGTTCGTGCTTTGAAATCAAATGTGACCTTTTGGAGGACTCTCAAGCTCCCAGTCATGGTTAGAATAGCTCTCTCTAAAATGGTTATATTACCAAGATTACTGTATTACTTCATGAATCTTCCTGTTGTAATCCCCAAGAAATAGTTCAAAGAGACGGACGCCCTACTAAGGGATTTGATTTGGGATAGTGGATGGCACATAGTGTCTCTCATGGTGTAAAGACAGCCACTGAATATGGGGGGACTGGGTGCCCCAGATCTTCAAGCATACTACCTGGCAGCGCAACTCTAGTGGCTAGCGCAATGGTTGGGCGGACTGGGAAGGGAGATGCTGGCGTTATCTGGGAAACAAACACACAGGCTATTATTACCCAGAATGCTGCAAACCTAATATAAGATTAAACACATAGGAGTGCTGTTAGAGATAGACCAGAAATGCTGGGACAGACGCAAAAAAGGGGACTGGGTATCCCTGTACATGCCGCTGACCTGCCTGTGGTAGGACTACCTCGGGAGGGTGACGGATGTCCCTTCACACACGGCCAGCTGAAAGAATGGGTGGAAGCCTGGGGTGCTCACAGTTTGTGACTGTTACCAAGACGGAGAGCTACTACCCCTCTTGAAAGTACCACAAATTAGGTCAACACCAGTTTCTGAATTACCATGTAGTTAGGGGCGCTATGACAGCGCTCTGGGGCAGGGACACACAGGAACCTGACACACACCCAGTCCTTCAGGCAATGATAACACTAGGAACTGCCAGACATTTCACACACTTGCAGGAGAAGTGGGGGGAACTAGTTTGTAGACCTTTGACTGACGTGGAATGGAAGAAATCCTTAGCGAACAATAGGAAGGTAACCAGGAATTCCTATTTCAAACGTATGCAGTTTAATATTCTCCATATGACATACCTCACACTACATAGGCTTAACATCATGTAAGGGATTGCTGACAAAAAATGCCCCAGATGTGAAGAATTAAATGCTAACTTCCCACACATGGTATGGGGATGTAGGGAAATACAAGGGTACTTGTTAAAAATAATCGAGACCCTTAATGGAGTACTGGCACGAGTTCTGAGGTGCAGTCCCAAGGTCTGCCTGCAGGGCTTTCACCGAGACCCAAAGCCAGAAAACTGGGCCACAGGTTCATTGACCTGGCTTAGGTCCTAGCCTAAAAGGCAAATAGCTCGGAAATGGTGAGCAACAGTGAGCCCCAGGTTGTCTGTCTGGTAGTTGTAAGTCTTGACTTCGGCCAGAGTGGAGGAAAGAGCGCTAGACAGGGAGGACAAAATAACGAAAAGGCGCAAGATTCTAGCTGAACCTTGGTTTGAAATATTGGGGGCCGGGAGTTCAGAGGATCTGAAGACGTAGAGAGAAATAGTGAAGGCCCCACATCAATAGAAGAGGTAGGGCACCCCTCCTTCCCTGCTTCAACATAGTCGAGCAAGGGGAGGCCCACCAGATTTGAGAGATTAGTGTAAAAGATTGTAAAGATGAATACGTAGGCACACTTCCCTGCATGCAACCCCTGATCTACCCACCGCCAACCCTCCTTTTAGACAGGCAGTAACCGAATCATATGCAGAACTTTTTCGTATGAGGAAAAACATGAGGGACCCCAGGAGAATGTGGCAGTTAGTTGATGTATTTGTCTATTATAATCAAAGCACATAGAAAATGAATACTTAAAAAGATCTAGGAGCACTACATACTCCATACCAAGAACATTATTTACCAGAAACCCAATATTGGTAGATAAGATACTAGCAAATTTCAAGATTAAAATAATGAGGATTAAGATATGATAGCAAATTTAGAAATGTTGCTGTGATCCTATGTTCTACTACTTTTCACCCTACCTGAGATACAGTAATATTGTATAAATCACTATGTACGTGTAATGGTCTAAATAACGTATGATGTTAATTAATGGAAAAATGCTACTAAGAACTATTTTTTTAAACATAGAGGGGTGGGAAAAGGTGGTAGGTTGGCAGTCTAGTAGCCAACTCCACTTCCTCCTTAAATGACAGCTGTGGGCTGGGCGCGAAGGTGAGATTGCTGCTTTCTGAGCTCTAACTTACTTAACCCCTGCAATTTGTACATTTTAATTAACATTTTAACTGACTTTGTTTTATGCTCTAAATGTTGTCTTAAATTGAATTGAATTTGAATTTGATGTTCTGAAGTTTGGAGGGAATACTTTTTGTATAAAGAGATATCCTCTTACCGCGAGTTGCAGCACAAAGGAATTACAGAGAGGCTTTTGGCCTCACTAACCATAGAGGGGTGGGAAGAGGTGGGAGGGTAGCCGTCTCCACTGCTCCTTAAATTACAACTGTGGGCAAGCCATCTGCACCTGTCCGGCGTGAACGGGTCCAGGGGCCAGGGACACTGATCCCTGCAACACAGCCCCATATAAATACACTAGAAATCAGCTTCTATTGCTTAGACCCGTGTTACACTCACCATGTGCTCCCTCGCCAGGAGCTAATAACCCACCCTTTCCCAAAGGAGCCTGTATTCATTGCAGACATGAGCCACAAACAAACAAGAAAACACACCTAACTACGACCAACCAACAAGCAGCCTCATGGAATTTGGGAATGATTAACGCTCGTTCATGTCACCTTCCCCTTACGCTACCAGATACATAGATTAGATTGGGTAGACAAAATTGGGGCTGACATTTCTATTATTCTAAAAGATTATTTTAAATGTATTACCTCCCTGTTTACTCTCCCAGAGTGTGAAAGCTTTCAGTTTCACATCACACTCTGCCCCACTCTCACATTCTTAGGGGTACTAATCTATAGACCTCCAGGTGCTTGCTCCAGACTCATGGAGGCAATACAAGTCTCACTGACCAGTCTTGCGGTAGTAAAATCCCACATGACAATACTAAGGGACTTAAACTTGCACTTCGGTGCACCAGAAACCCCACCATTAGAAGGTTGCAGGGAGACCTTGAGGCACTACAATTATCCCAACATGTGTCCACACCTACACAATCCCCGAATCACAGTATCTAAAGCAATCCCAGTTCCCTGGTCTTACCATTTCCTTATTCCCTTCAGACTACCCAAACCCACTCAGCAGACTAAGGTTAGGGCCCAGATCATTGCTACTAGAAGCTGGCCCAAGCTATTCCCCGACACCTGGAGAACAGTTTTGAGGGACAATATCCCCAATTTTGCTGGAAACCTAGAAGATGATTATCAGCAATGAGAGAGCTGGATTACCTAGTCGTTAGATGCATGCATCCCCAAGAAAAACTACCAACAGCAAAACACATCCTAAAACAGCACTGTGGTACAGTGACCATCTCATTTTACTGAAAAAACAATGTAGATAAAATGGATAGACTCTGGAGAAAGGAGTACGACCATGCCCTCAAAACCCGATATAAATCCACAATTAGGTCCTATCACAACGAAATGAAGGTAGCGCAAGCTAAATACTATGAGGATAAAATTACGCAGGCTTCAAACTCACCGAAGGAATTTTTCAGAGTGGTCTAAACTTTGATCACCTCTCATGAAAGCAACATCTTTTCTCATGCCACAAAAGAAAGATGCAATGAGAAAGCATCTTTCTTCGTTAAAAAGGTGACAGACATATATGACCATTTCCTGAGCAATACTGAATTTGTACCAGTTAAGGAAATTAAGGTCAGAGAGTTACCCTCATCTCCAATGCCAGCTCAATTCCCTAGGCTTGAGGAAGATACTATTCTCATCATAATTAAAGCGAGTAAATTTGGATCCCCTCTTGACCCAGCACCTCTGCATGTCCTAGCTAAAGCGATGGACATCATTGTGCCATCTATAAAGGGATTACTTAAGCACTCACTAGACACAGGGCTGGTTCCAAAACTCTGGAAGCATGCAGTTATCAGACCCTTACTAAAAAAAGCTAATCTTAACCCAGCAATACTCACCAATTTGCATCCTATTTCATTACTGCCGTTCCTCTGCAAACTTTTGGAGACACACGTAAATCAGACATTAGCCAATTTTTCGGAAGCTAATGACATCCTTCAGTCCTCCCAGGTGGGCTTTCGTGCTTTTCATAGCACAGAAGCCACATTAATGGTGGTCACAGAGGAGCTCAAGGCTCTATTAGACAACAGAGCGTTGGCCGCCATTCTCCTGCTAGATCTAAGCGTGGCATTCAACACTGTTGATCGTGTCATCTTAAAAGACCGACTAAGGAAAGTAGGAATACAGGATAATGACATGGACTGGCTAACTTTTTTTGGGAGAACAGATCCTATCAAGTGATAGAACAGGATTGCTTCTCAGACCTCTTGCCAACTGTCTCTGGTGTCCCACAGGGTTCATCACTCAGCCCTACACTATTTAACATTTATGTACGACAGTTTGCCAACATACTGCAGGAGTTCTATAGACCAGCTGTATCATACACAGATGACACCCAGTTGGTGGTGTCTCTGACTAATGACCCTAATTCAGGAAACCAACAGCTGATTCCCTGTTTGGAGAAGGTGGCCAACTGGATGCCAAACAACTGCATGGAGCTAAATGGAGATTAGACCGAGCTCATGATACTGGGAAACCCAACCATGCACAAACCCCTGATTCACTGGCCAAATGATATGGACAACCCTAATGATTCCAAACCCGTTATAAAACATCCAGGAATTTGGCTGGAGGGTATTCTCACAATGGACTATCAAACCAATAAACTATCTGGAACATGCTTTGCCTTACTCAGAATAATTAGTAAGATTATTGAACAGATCACAGATCACTTAAGAGAAACCATCATTCAATCCCTTATAGTCTCTTGCTTGGACTATGGAAACTCCCTTCACGTAAGCCCACCGAAATATGTAACAAAGAGGCTCCAGGTGGTGCGAAATGTGGCAGCCAGGCTCTTACTAAAACTCCCAAGTCACATATAGTAAAATAATCCTTCAAACAGATCCACTGGCTAGCGATCAAAGACAAATTCAAATCCTTCTGCTTTGCTCACAGGGCCATAAATAAAAAAGTTCCAGTAAAGTTCAGACTACTGATCTCAATGTACACTCCTACCAGACACCTATGATTCCCCACCTGCAGCTCCTGAGGACACCCGGAGTCAAAAGGGCAAGATGGGGAGGCAGATCATTTGCCCATTTGGTACTGAGGCTGTGGAATGACCTCTCACTCGACCTTAGATCACTGCCTAATAAAATCTCTTTCAGGAAAAACCTAAAGAACTGGTTGATTCCCAGTTAGTTTACATGTGGTCGTAGCCCTCAGCACAGCACTCACCAGCGCAAACCTAAACCAGGAGAGTATTTAGTCGCATACGTTTGTGCTCTGTGAAAAGTTCACATTTGTAGAAGCAAAGCATGAGCCCACATTGAGAGATCATTTGCATTGTTGCTCAATGGTGATTATTTATACATGAATCAAGATATGTTCAATGGTGTGCCCAAGAGATTCTAGTGTCGAAATTACTTTGATTGTGTTGTGGAAGGCTGTGGCTGCCAATGAAGTTCCAAAATGGAAGCATTTGTTATGCTGCAGGTCTCCATATGTAGGTAATTTAGTTCAGCTGATGGTTTCCTGAATTAAGATCTGCCTTTGAAAGCCTTTTCTCCCTTATCAAATCTGTCATGATTGGGGAGGAGCTTGGCGGGCATCCGTGATGGCCGCGTGAGCACAGCGCTCCCCGGACCCCCGCCGCTCCCGGCATAATATCCTGCATGAATCCTGATTTTTCGCGAGGATTTGTATAGAGGACGTTGGGCTGATCTACCTGGACCTTTCAGAACTTTATTTTGACACCGGGTGCCTGAGTTATGGTGAATTGGACTTTTGGGCTCCGCCCTTGAGGTGCGCCCGGGACTGGGTGAGGTTCGGTGGCCGTCTTGGAGTTGAACAACAACGGCAGGGGGATTGGCCTTGTGGGTCCCCTTCTTAAGTTTCGGTTTCGATTCTGCCTCTGACTGGGACATCGGTGAGAGGGTCGGGCCAGAGCTGGTTCCAGGACACGCGTCGGCTGTCGGGCCTTTGGCTGGACTATTCTTCTATTTGGCTGCCCCTCTCCTAGTGATACCCTTGTTCTGGTCCTTTGGTCCCGAGGCCTCCATTTCTGGTGCCCGGTCCGTTGACCCTGGTGAATCTCCTTGTGACGCATCTCCAAAATGGCGGGCAGATGGGACCGGGAGACGCGCAAGACGAAGACACCTCTGCGCGGGGGTCCGGTCCAATCTAATGTTATGGACCGTTATACCCATTCTAAGGGGTCCCCCGGAGCTGCCCTGCCCGGTCCCAGTGCGTCTGACCATGTCGTGGATGCGTCGACGGAGCCTTCCTTGCAGGACATCATGGGCGCCATTTCTGGCATGAAGGAGTCAATAGGCCAACAGTACGAAACCTTGGCCCACAAAATTGACACCGTGGCAATCGAGGTAAACCTAATTCGAGCCGATCTCTCCAAAACGAACGAAAAGGTGAAGTCGTTGGATATCAAATCATCCAGCCTCACGGCGGACGTCTCTGAGATACAGACGGAGATTGGCAATCTCCGTAGGGTGAACGATTTCATGACCCGGCGCTTGGAAGATTTTGAGAACAGGGCACGTCGCTGTAATGTTCGCGTGGTTGGTGTGCCGGAGAACCCAGAACCCCACTCGGTTGATCTCCTGGTTGAAGACCTGATCCAGAACCACCTTTCCCCATCTGGCCTTAGTAAATTTTTCGCAGTGGAGCGTGCACATCGTGTTCCGGGGGGCCAGGGTAAGCCAGGCGCCCCGCCGAGACCTATTGTTGCAAAGCTTTTCCACTATAGAGATCAGGACGCTATCCTACAGGCGTCGCGGGTGAAGGGCCCGGTGGCCTTTGAGAATGCCACGGTGAACTTTTATCCGGACTTTTCCCAACAGGTCCAGAAGCAGCGGATGGGATTTCGTGGTGCCAAGAAGCGCCTTAGGGACATGGGGATGCGTTACGCTATGCTCTTTCCGACCAGGCTGCGGGTTGAGTATAATGACCGAACTTTTTTCTTTGATCGGCCGGACGCTGTGAATGACTGGCTAGACTCCTTGCCTAGCCGACCTCCTGAGACTGAGTCCGATGCCCACCCGGGCGGTGCTGAAGGTGGTGTAGAGAGCTGAACATTTCGTTTATGCCTGGTACCTTGTTTTGAATAACTCTTCCAGGAGTGTATGCCTATGTTCCTCTATTGCTTATGTGATTTGATGTATGTTCTTTTTCTCGTCATTGGTCTTGATCGGGGTGGCGGGTGGGACGGAGCCTTTCCTCCTCCGGGGTCTTTGTGTAGAATAGGGGTTCTTGGGCGACAGGCACACTGCAGGTTGGGGTGGCTTTTTAGCTTTTTGCAGGGGTGCAGGGTGGGGGGTGTTTTCTTGTTGTTTGGGGGGTGGGTGGTTGAGGAGTTCGTTGTTTGTGTGTTCTGTTTTCAAGGCGACTTTATCCTGTATTTGAAGAAGTTTCTGGTGTCATGCTCATTGGTGGGGGGTTTTGGCTTTGTTGGGTGGGATGGGGGGTAGCGGGTTGAGATTTGTTTCGTGAAACGTTAACGGTCTGGGAGATCGTATCAAACGAAGTGTGGTGTTGAAATGTATACGACGTTTATCTCCTGATATTGTTTTCCTGCAGGAGACTCATTTGGTAGGCAATGTTTGTCATGCAATGAATAGGTGGGGCTATCGCCTCGTAGCACATTCGGGGTTTACCTCGGGTTCTAGGGGTGTGGGTATCCTTGTTCGGGCTTCCCTCCCCCTAGCTATTGATGATGTGATTCAGGATGATCGGGGGCGATATGCGGTCATTGTGGGTCGCTATGAGGGTCGTGCCCTCTCCTTATTTACTGTTTATGTGCCCCCCGGCTTGCAGACTTCTACCTTTTCAGATTTGGGCCGTGTCTTGTTGGACCTCCCTGATAGTACTCTCTTTCTGGCTGGTGATTTTAATTCGGTGTTCTCCGGTCTCCACGATCGCCACCCCCCTAGAGATACTCCTGCGGCCCAACAGTGGTTGGGTGGATTTTTGGATACCTTTGGCTTGGTGGATTGCTGGAGGCTTTTGCATCCTACTCAGCTTCAATACACCTTTCATTCTGGGGCCCATGGGAGTCTGTCTAGGCTGGATTATTTCCTGATGCCTGCGGCTCAGTCGCCTGCGGTGCGTGAGATTGTACACCTACCCAGGGGTATCTCTGACCACTCTCCGCTCTGGCTTCGTTTTGAGGTTGGAGTGGAGGCAGTGGGCCGGGTGGCTCCCATCAATCCGTGGTACCTTACCTCCCCCGAGACCCGCAGCCTTTTGCTTAAGTCTTTGGACGCGTATTTTCTGGATAACGAGGGGTCGGTTTCCTCAGCTGTGTCCCTATGGGAGGCCTTTAAGACGGTGATTCGTGGGCAGGCCCTCTCCCTTATTGTTGAAGCTAAGAGGGCGAGGAATAGGGAGGTGGTGGATCTTGAGGGAGAGATTTCTGCATTGGAGGATGCTTTGGAATCTGGTGTCACGTCTGCGAAACTCCACGCCCTGGGTCTGAAACAATTTGCCTATAAGTCCATGGTCACGGATGCTGCTAAAGTGATGTTTCGGGAGCAACAGGGTCGTTTGTATGATGTGGGTGGAAAAGCGGGTAAATTGTTGGCATGGCTGGATAAGAAGGAGAGAGCTAATCGTGTGGTACCCGTGATTCAGTCTTCGAGTGGTGAGAGTGTGACGGACCCGATTGGAATAGTTCACCGTTTTGCTGAGTACTTCCGTGTGGTGTATACCCCTGTGTCTGTGAGAGATGTGGCTGACTCTCGCCTTCTATTGCGTGATATAGCTCTGCCCATTGTTTCCGATTTGGATCGTGCAGCGTTGGATTCCCCCTTTACTGTTGATGAGATAGCTACTGCCATCCGTTCACTCCGTTCGGGCAAAGCATTGGGCCCGAACGGGTTGCCAATTGAACTGTACAAGTTACGTCCCGACAGGGTGGCGCCATATCTTCGCGCCATGTTTCTGGAGTCCCGGGAACGGGGTATTCTCCCTTATGATCAGCGACTGGCCACGATAGTTGTCATCCCCAAGGATGGTAAACCGCGGGACCTTTGTTCATCCTATAGGCCCATATCCCTGCTAAATGTTGAACCCAAGGTATTGGCGAAACTCCTGGCGTCCCGCCTCCTGACAGTCATTGGTGGCTTGGTCCATCCAGATCAATCCGGATTTATCCCGCATCGCAACACGGCTCTGAACCTACGTCGTCTTCACGGCGCGATTGCGAGGGCGGGGCTTCTGACGGAGCCGGTCATTTTGGCATCGTTGGATGCCTCAATGGCTTTTGACACTGTGGAGTGGCCTTATCTTTGGGCGGCTCTTGAGAAATTTGGTTTCGGGCCTGAGTTTATTGATTGGATCAAGTTATTATATGCGGAACCTCTGGCACAAGTAGTGGTAAATGGTAGAGTTTCGGCCCCTTTCACCCTTGGTAGGGGTACCCGTCAGGGATGCCCCTTGTCTCCGTTGCTTTTTGCACTCGCCTTGGAACCATTGGCTGCTTGGCTTCGGTGGGAACCTTCGCTCAAGGGGATTCGCTGGTCTCCGGACTTTGAGGACCGCGTTTCGCTTTACGCGGACGACATTCTTTTATATCTCACCTCCCCGCGTAAATCTCTGTCTGTTTTATTTGACATTCTTACTTCATTTGGTGCCAACTCAGGCCTCGTTATTAACTGGGCCAAGTCCTGCGTGTATGTTCTTTCGGGTGTTTTACCCCCATTGCCGAGCAGACTTCCTATCCAGGTGGTCCAGTCTGGCTTCAAATATTTAGGGATTTTTATTACGTTGGACTCCTCGCTCCGATTTGAGCGTAATCTCCTCCCCCCGTTGCTTAGATTGCGACTGGACGTGGCCCGTTGGCGTAAGCTTCCTTTGTCTCCTCTGGGCAGGGCGGCCCTGTTTAAAATGATGTCCTTGCCGCGGTTCCTCTACACGCTCCAGAACTCCTATGACACTATCCCCAAGACCTATTTCCGAGAGATCGAAAGTCTTCAAAGGCAATTGATTTGGGACGGGCGTCCACGTATTGCCCTCGCGAAACTCACCATCCCTTGGTACGACGGGGGCATGGCGCTCCCCGATATCAAGCGATATTATTGGGCTTCCCAGTTGTCTGCTATTAATCACGTGATGTTTTCACCGGGTCGAAATCCTGCATTCGAGATGGATAGACTCCAGCTGCCGGGTGGGGACTTTAATAGAGCGCTTTATTCTCGATCAGCCGGGCGCCATCTTGTGGGCCCGTCCAGGATTGCAGTAACTGTGTGGCGAGCCGCGAATGTGAGTTTGGGGTGGGAGGATCGAATGACGCTGGCAACGCCGCTTTATGCCTCGGAACGTCTGGGGTGTCTCTGGTCTACTAAGGGCTTCGACCGCTGGGATATGATTGGGATATGTAAGGTGGGTGATGTATGTTCGAAAGGTAGTGTGAAGTCGTTCCAGGCCCTCCAGGCGGAATATGGTTTGAATGGTAGGGAATTTTTTCGTTATCTGCAGGTCCGGCACGCCCTCGCCTCAGTCTTGACTCCTGATAGGGCCCTGCCCGAGTCTTCCCCCCTCGAAGATCGTGTCCTTGATCGGCACCTGCCTGATAGCACTATTTCCCTGATCTATAAGAAGCTGATCAATAATCGGGCGGACTTATTGGTCCGACTTCGGGAGGCTTGGGTTGGCGATGGGTTGGAACTGGACGACGAGGATTGGCAATCGGCACTCTCTTCTCCCAAGGAGGTAGCCATTCCTGCCCGTCTCCGTTTGGTTCAACTTAAAATCCTTCATCGAGTGTATGTCACTGGTCTGCGTCTGGTGACGATGGGCTTTTCCTTGGATGGGTTATGTAAGCGTGGTTGTGGGTCCAGTGCTACCTTTTTACACATTCTTCGGGAGTGCCCGGTCGTGGCGGCTTACTGGACTGCTGTGCCTGAGGTGATGACTGCTGTGACTGATGTAGCCCTGCGGCCGGAGCCTCGACGATGTCTGTTGAATGTGTGGGAGCCCACTGACTACTCTGTGGCCCAGACCAGATGGGCTACCTTGGGTTACATGATTGCAAAACGGGATATTGCGCAACTCTGGGGCGCTTCCAGGCCCCCTGAGGTCTCGCAATGGGAGGACAACATGGACTGGTCCATGTTTCGTGAGAAGACTGTTTATGTGGCCAGGGGCAGACCCAGGGCGTGGACGAAGATTTGGGGCCAGTGGAATGAATATCGTGGGGATATCTGTACCCCTCCCCTTGTAGGCACTACTGATGTTGTCCTATCTCCCTAGGCGAGCGTTCCCGGAACCCTTTCATACTGTTTTTTTTTAATTTCCGATTCTCCCCGCTGCTCCCCCCCCCGACCTTGTTAGAGTCTCAGGGCTCTTGCTATGTTCTCCTGATTGTAGACCATCCCCTCCGTTCTTTGGGCTGACCTTGATTACCATGCATTCGCCTTTTTAGTGTTTGTTTTTCTTTTTGTATAAAATAAAAATTCAATATGCTCTGTGATATGTTGGGAGTAATGCTTTGTGCTGCATTTGTGCCTGACCACGGGTGTACATTTCTAATTCATGCCTTGTGCCTTATTATTAGCGGCCAGCCCGTGAGGTTGTAGTCCCATTCTTGTATTTTTCTATGCTTGCTCAAATAAAGGTTTTTGAAAAAAAAAAAATAATAATCTGTCATGATTTTGTCTATGGTGAGGCCGTGGTGTTTTCCCCTTTTAATGGCTTTAAGGTCGACTGTATGTTTGTTCAGATTTGCATTGCATTAGGTTGATGGATATTCAAAGTAAGAATCATTGGTGACACCTTTGGTGTGAGCCCAGACACCAGAATTCAAATGTCCCTAGAGCTTGTAGATCTGCTTTAACACTATATCTCAGATTGAAATGTTTGCTTCTGTGCCTCAGGACAACATATTTGACAGTAAAATCAGTATACACTTTGATGGGTTGAGCCTTGAGGCACCCAAGTCCTTGAAATCCTCAACATTACGCACTTGATACTGTTTGCAAAAGTAGGCAATACAAGCTGTTCAGCTGCCCTGCCAGTTTCAGTTATGAATATGTCATTGTTATCCAGTTGCTAATTTTTTAAGTATGAGGGTGTCTATGAAGTAAAATGTATCAGGCCTCCTAGACATAAATGTGTGTCTCGGTGCGATTTTAACTCTTAGAACTGCTTTTCAATCATAAAGTTCACTAATGCCCCTTTGCCAATAAAAACTGTGTTGGGAAGACCTTGCATGTGAGTTTATGCGCTTTGGTCGTGGCTCCGCTTCTCTTTGACACAGAGTTTGGTAAAGCTATGATGATTACTTCCTCCTTACCCTCATCCTCAGAGTTGCCAGTAGGCATTGGCTATGATAGGTAGAGTAGTTTGTCTTCCTGTTTGTGCTGTATCATGAATGGTGATATTGGAACTGACGACAACCTTTGAGTGTTTTGCTGTTACATCCTCCATGACAGACTCCAAGAAAGTAATTTGGCTTCCCATATTTGCAACATGTTTTAGCTTTTGTTAATCATTACTTTTCCAGGTAGTGTCAAAAGTTGTAATGGCCTTAGTAATATCTGTTGTTTGATTGTGCATTGCCTCTGTGGAGTTATCTGCTTTTTTTAGGTTAATAGATTTTAGACTTGACTTGATGGTTTTGGGTTCATCGTGCTCTGTTTTCATGGAATGTTTTGAAAGGGTGGTCTCCATTTGTTTAGCTTTGAGATATGGTAACTCATGGACCCTTCCAATTGTCAATATTAGATCTAATGACATCCTTGCTTGCCATTGTATCAGGTGCCACAGTACAGAAGACCTACAAAGGTAAATAGATTTTGCGCAGACTTCTTACCTTGGGTCATCTGGTCATGCACAGAAGAGGTTGAGCACTTGGGTGTAGAAGCAGCCAATGGGTTTGTTATTTTGTTTTTGAGCTCTTCATTTAAATGTCTCATAATGATGGTTTTGCTTGGGTTGATGTGGGTTTCTAGTGCAATTGATGACCTGTCAAAATGTTCTTCTACTGTGCAGAGGAGGTTTTGAAACTGCTTGAATTTTTCTACCATGGTGTAGCCCTGGAAAAGTGAGTGTTCCACTCCATTGTCAATCTCTGAAGTGGTTTTGAAACAATTAGACATCTAAATGCACCAAAGTATTGGAGCTGTAGCTGGTGTGACTACTTTGCTCTTTGGTCGCAGATTGCTCACGATGGAGTTCCCGCAATGTACCTGGGCCGTGGGCCCTGTGCTCTGTGCTGCCTTTCGCCTGTCGGGTAATGTGCCTTAATTATTGCCATTCATTATTGCTCCAATCTTAAGAGTTGTTTATGTTGGATGGGGCCTATTTGCTAATGAACTGGTATAGCATCCTATTTATTTTGAAAGTGCTTGTCATACGTGGCTACTGTACTCTTCTATCTTGTTCCCCAGTTTTTTGCAGTTTCACTGATTACAAGGTGTTGGTATTTACTTTTTCCTGCCTTAATGATTGCTGTCCATGAAACTGATGACTAGTAATGCTCCGCATTCACTGCAGGAAGGTGGCAGTCACCATGATAAACCAGGAATTACCAGCTTCAGTCAGAGTCATGGAGTTGGGACTGAGGTTGAGCAAATCCAATCTCCTTAGGTTATCCTACTTGCCAAGTGACTTGTCAAGGTGCATGGGTGTGTGTACGGGATTGATATAGGTGCTCGATAGCACAATACATGGTGAAATATTTTTTTTATTTCTAAAAATTCAAAGAATTAAACATGCTAAATATTCTAGCGATACATTTTCAAAAGCTGCATACTTTTAAAAAGAGATGCTTCTAGATTTTGGAACAACTCATTTGAAAATGTATTTTCTTTGCGTACCTTTATATGATGTATGTGGGTTTTTTTTAAAAACAGATCCAGAATAATTTTTGCCTCTGTTTTCAGAATGCAGCTATACCTTTTTTTTTAACTATTTTTTTTCATTTGTTTCTAAATCTTGCAGGAATAATTGAATTATAGAGCTTCAAACAACTTTTTGGGGAAAGGAACTGCTTAATAAAATGTATTCATAAAATAAATTGCGTGCCGCAATGGTTTAATACTCACATTCTCAGGGGGGGGCGTGGCTTGCGCGCCGCTTTGGAATGGCGGTCTGCGCTTGAGCTCCGAGACGAGCGAGGGCCGTCGGAGGTTCATCTCCGTTTCCAGGGTCCCCACAATAACAGAAACGGAGCCTCATATATCGGAAGGTGCCGTGTGCCTGTGGAAAGTCCTTCCTGCGCCCTGGAGCTGCTGGTGCCTGCTATTTTGACTCTTCGAGGTGGCGCTCGGTGTTTCTACGAGCGGCCGCCATTTTGTCTCGCCTCACACACGCAGTTCCGAGTCTCCTCACGAACGGAGGTACCATGGTGGCTATTTTATTCGGAATGCGAACAATCAGGTGTTGGTGACGAATGTTAACTTTTGCAAGCTGGTAACGTTTTTTTTTTACGTTCTCGATGCTGTGTGGCTTTCAATGAAACTTTTTTCATGCATTTTATTTTACTTTGCCTTTCTTTGGAGCGCCTACAGTGCCTTTTAATAACAATACCTGCTCTTTGAGACCCTATTTGCTGTCTTCTTAGCTTATGCAGGCGTATGCTTCATATCGGCAGGATCCTGACATTACGGTGTTTGAGATTTTAAT
Organism: Lissotriton helveticus; assembly: GCF_964261635.1. NCBI lineage: Eukaryota > Metazoa > Chordata > Amphibia > Caudata > Salamandridae > Lissotriton > Lissotriton helveticus. The sequence continues at coordinate 747,998,722 of NC_136059.1, read as the reverse complement.
TTTTTGTGCATGTAAGCCCGCCGCTATTTATGGTTTTGCGATACCTGCTGACTTTGTGCTCTCACATTTTTGCTCATTCTTGTTTTTCTCTCCTTGCCTACTGAGTACACCAATATCCTCGTGCCTTCTGCCTTTCCTCAGTTCTCTGAAGTGGTTGTTTCTCTTACCTTTGTTTTTGAAGCTCTATGGCGGCCAATATGGGCTTGTCGCAGACTGCTAAAGATTCAAAAGAGTCGAAAGCTTCTCTTAAGAGACTCAAACAAGTATCTCCTACACCTGATTTATCTCAAAAAGATGCTAACTCCACTTTAGAGGCTATTTTGACGCGTCTCAATGATGTCCATGACATTGTGCAGTCTACCAAAACTAATACAGATTTATTACAGGTGGAGGTATCAGCCATCAGGAATGATTTTAAGGCTCTATCCATTCGTGTTTCTGCCACTGAGACACGTATTAGTGGCGCAGAGGATAGCATACACAAGCAATCTAAATCTCTTTCACAATTAGAGCGCTCAATGGCGGCATTGCGGAGGGATCTCACTGAGCAGGAGGACCGTAATCGTAGATCCAACCTGCGCATTTTTGGCCTTCCTGAAGAAGCCGAGAAAGGTGCTCCGTCTATCATTGACGTCTTACACCAATGGTTGCCTTCTACTCTGCAAATTTCTTTTCAAAGAGACTTTGAGCTGGAACGCGCACATCGTGTCCCCTCTTTTCGCTCTAAATCTGCTACGCAACCAAGGGCTATCATTTTTAAGCCGCTGCGTCATCAGCACACGGAACAAATTTTGGCTCATATGCGGAAGATTAAAGTTGTTTCTTGGGAAGGCCACCGTATTTCAATTTCTCAAGACTTTGCCAGAGACACAGTGATAAGGAGGAAGGGCTTTCTCAATCTTCGGAAGCCTCTATCAGAGATGCATATCCCTTTTTCCTCCTCGGGCCCTTCCAAATTTCGCATTACCTTTAAAGGTCGCTCCAGAATCTTCGACGAACGTGCTGATCTGGCTTTTTTTTTGGATAATCAGATGGAACTACAGATGGAACTTCAAATGGAGGCTTCGCTTGTTCATGGTGCTTCTAGCACCTGATGTGATTCTTCTGCCTTACTTGGTTTTCTCTTGTTTCCGGGTCTATTGAGCTTACCTTTTTAGACCTGTGTGTTTCATGGTTGTTGGTTCGTCTATGGCTTTCTTTCGTGACTGGTGTTGTTAGTCATGTTTTTGGATGGTGTTTTTCCTTTATTTTGGTGCTGTCTCCTTTCCATTTCTATGATGGTGTCCGTTGGCGCATTAAGTTTTTCTAATTGTCGTAAGTTTTTCTAATTGTCGTCTTTTTCTCATCCGTGTAGTTGTGCCTGTTCGTTTTTTATCGGTTCTCCTTCACCTTGTTGTTGTTTTTTCGCTTTGGTAGTGTTCTTCCTTCTTCCTTATGGGTAGTTCCTCTTGTCTTCGTTTCCTCCATCCTTATTGTTATATTGGGCATATCTCATTTCTATTTCCTTGTTCCACTTTGTAGTAATCGTCTGTTTTGGTTTTTTCTCTTCCCCCATCCGTGGTTTTTTATTGTTTTTTTTTGCGTAGTCTAGTTTCTCACCTGATTTGTACTTGGTTCTTCCATTTTGTGTGGTCGTTCTACTTGTATGTCTTTCGTCTTATTGACTTAAGCGTGTTTTGTACTGTTTCGTATTCTGGTACAAGCCTGGTCATAGGTTTATTACTATCTATTGTAGATAGTGGTGTTTAGCTGCGCCCACCATGTTACAGTTACTGTATTTTGCATTTATTTATATGCTTAATTAGTTTTTGTTTTACTGCTTAGAGTGCTTTACCATTATCACTGGCTTTTCTATATTAGGACTAAGGTAGTGGATTTCATTTCTACTATATTTTTAGCTTATTTAAGTATCATATATGGCTGTATTATTTTTTCATTGTTCCTTCCTGTTTACTTTAGCTAATTATAACAAAGTTTATATGCCTTATGCATGGTAATTAATTGCTTATAAGTGCCTTTGCATATTTATTATGTATATAGTTTTGATATATATTTACATTGCTATTTTCACTATTTGTTCTGCCTCACAACTATTTAATATCTTCCTCTATCGGTGCTAGTTCCTTGCAAGCTGTGTACTTTTCTTGTACTTTATGATATGATATTTTATTTTTATTGCACTCTTTCGTCTCCTGTTATCCTACTTTCTATTATTACACATTCCACATGTTCCTGCGTTTTCGTATCAAAGTATTATAACAAGGTTTCCATATTTAAGGACGGTTAATTAATTGTTTATCTTGCCTTTTTCCATAGTCTTCTTCATTATAGTATAGTTCCTTGTATTCATCTAGCATGGTGCTTCATTAATTGTTCTATTCTCCACTTTTTAGTGCCTTTCTCTATTTTATCTCATCTATTTCTTTATACTGCACCCTGTCGTCTTCTTGTGAAGAATGTTTTTTCTTCTAATCTTTCTTTCCTGTTATTTATAATGATGGTTTCACCTTTGCTCTATCCACTCTTCGTTTACTTTACTGATGTTTTTGATGTTTCTTTCTTTATAATAAGATATTTATATGACTAAGTCTTGCTATTACATTTATTCTATTAGATGTCTACTTGATATGCTACATGTATAGTAACTTGATATATGCGTATTCACTTTCTAGATTTCCGTAATGCATTGTTTTTGTTGTACTATACTAGTATTATTTTATATTTTAGATGCTCCTTTCTCCTAATTAAGTACTCTCAGTTCTGGACTGCCTTGGGGTTCTTGATATCGATTGTGATCATTCCTCGTGACGGTCCCCTTGCTCGCCTTCCCACGTTCCCCCTAGTATGAATTTGGTCTCTTTCAGACCTCCCCTGCTGGTTCTTCTCTTTCTTCTCTTTTCTCCTCTCTTGTCTTTTTTCTTTTTTCGGATTTCCTCCATGGACTCTCCCTCTTTGACGTTAATGGTTGATGTTTGCATGCTTGTCTTCGTGCTGGTTGCTTTTTGTTTTTCATCTATGGATTATGTTATCTTTTTCTATTTATGTCTATGTCGGGTTTGAATGTGCTGTCCCTTAATGTTAAGGGTTTAAATCATCCAGTGAAAAGGTCAAAAATCTTAGATTATTGCCAATCTCTCTCTTCAGATCTTGTCCTTTTTCAAGAAACAAAGGTCTCTACCAGAGAGGCGATATTCCTAAAGAAGGAATGGGTTTCAGATGTTGGTTGTTCCGATGCTTGTGGCAAAAGAAATGGAGTCATTACTTTAATTTCAAAAAATTCAGGTTTATCCATAATCTCGTCTGATCACGATACTGAGGGTCGTTGGCTATTAACTAAGTTGTCTGATGGTAATGCTGATCTTTATGTTATGAACATTTACGCCCCTAACAAGGACGATCCGTCCTTTTGGAAAACGGTTACCAAAAAATTAAATGATACACCTCATTCTAGGAATCTTATTGTTGGTGGGGATTTTAATCTACCAATGGATCCTATTCTCGATAGGAATTCAGCTTTTCACTTTCGACCTCCAAAATCCCATAAACAAATGCTTAACATGTGTTCCATAACTCATCTTCAGGATGTATGGCGTCTTCACAATCCCACTGGTAGTGATTTTTCCTTCTTTTCTTCACCTCATTCTACCTTTTCTCGTATTGATTATTTATTGGTTCACTCCTCTCTTGTTTCGTCTTCCTCCGCTCCGCTTATTCACCCTATTTTGATTTCTGATCATGCCGCGGTAACTTTTACATTGTCGTCCTTTGCTCCTAAGTCAAGAGTTCGCTCTTGGAGATTAAATACAGAAATTTTGCATGATACTGCTCAGATCGATGAGTTCTCTAGTGCAATTGAAACCTTTTTCCTCGAGAATGAAGGCTCAGTCTCTTCCCCAATTGTCCTCTGGGATTCGTTTAAATGTACTTTCCGTGGCCAGGTTATTAAATGTATGTCAAAAAGAAATGCCGCTATTAAAAAAGAACTTACAGATCTGGCGAATGAAATTAAACAGTTGGAATCTACCTTTCGACATTCTAGGGATACATCTTGCCTACAGTCAATTAAGCAGTTAAAATACACATACAATACTATAGTTACCAAAAGAGCACATATTGGGGTTCAGGCTCAGAAATCCAAAAGGCTACTGTTAAAAAATCGAGCTGGGAAGATTCTCGCGGCTACATTAAAATTTCAGGATTCTTCCTTTAAGTCCTCTCAAATCTCTTCTATTACTGATCATCTTGGTTCTAAAAAATTTCAGACTGAGGAAATTCTTGAGGTCTTTCGCGACTTCTACAATACTTTATACACCCCTTCTAATCAGGCCTCTTTTGAGCAGTGTCAGGACTTCTTGAAATCTGTCCCGGTGCAGTCTGTTTCCATGGAGGATAGCACCATTTTAAATGGTCCAATTACTCCTGAAGAAATTATTGCCGCAATTAAAGCCACTCGTTCTGGGATGGCCTGATGGCTACCCTATTCTGTTCTATAAGACTTTTCTTCCTGTGGTTGTTCCCAAGCTTCAATCTGTCTTTGACACTTTTATTAAGGATGGGTCTGTTTCTGGCACAGCGGCTGAGGCTACCATTGTAGTGATTCCAAAAGAGGGAAAGGATCATTCTGATCCCAAAAACTTCCGTCATATTTCCCTTCTTAATATGGAAGCTAAGATTTTTGCTAAAATTTTGGCCAAGAGATTAGAATCCTTCATTCCTAAACTGGTACACTCCTCTCAAACTGGTTTCGTAAAGGGCCGTCTTGCGCGTGATAATATACGTACTTTTTGTCATATTCTCGGATCAGCTAAACGTTCTCATCTCCCAGCCGCAGCCTTAGCTCTTGATGCTGAAAAGGCCTTTGACAAGGTTTCTTGGCCCTTTCTTCGTGCTGTCTTGTCTGCACATAATCTTGGTGACTCCTTTATTAATATGGTCATGTCCCTATACTCTCAACCTAGAGCTAACATCAGAGTCAACGGTGCTACTTCATCCTTTTTTAATCTTCGACAGGGAACCCGACAGGGCTGCCCTTTATCTCCACTTTTGTTTTTATTGTCCATCGACCCTCTCCTCAGATTGATTGAGCTACACCCAGACATTAAAGGTTTTTCTATTGGTCCTCATCGTGTTAAAACTGCTGCGTATGCGGATGATGTCCTTATTTTTTCGGATGATATTGCCTTGGCTATTCCTGCTATCTCGGATACGATTTCCCTTTTTTCAAAGGTTTCAGGGTACACTTTAAATAAGGATAAGACGGAGATGTTCCCCTTGAATGCCTACTGCTTTTCTACGCATATGGGCTCTGCTGGTTTTAAATGGCAGTCTAAGCAATTAAAGTACTTGGGTATCTATTTTTGCTCTACCCTATCGGCTACAATTACCTATAATGAAACCCAGACTATTCTTAAAATACGGCGTCTTTTGGACACATGGTCTCCGAAACACATTTCCTGGTGGGGTCGCCTGCAGACCCTTAAAATGATGATCACACCTATTATTAATTTTGTATCCTCTATGCTCCCGGTAAAGTTTTTGGACTCCTTCTTTCATGAAATTGATGTTCTGACTTCTACATTTTTATGGAATGATAAACGGGCTAGAATTGCATATAAATTCTTGCGGAAGCCTTGTGATATGGGGGATGTAATTTTCCGGATTAGGAAAAATACCAAACTGCCTTTTTGGCGTCTCAAGGAGCTCTATGGTTCTCTTTTCCCCCTCTCCATGTGCCTTCTTGGCTGTTAATAGAACAAGAATTGACTTCTCCCTTACCGACTGCTTCCTTTTGCACTGCATCTACCTTGTCCATCCCCTTCTCCCGATCTATTATTTTAGATACTCTTGCTGCGGTCCGGAAGATGGACAAGAAAGTGGCGATTCCAATCCACAAATCTAGGTGGTCGTCTATTTGGCGGAATTCTAAAATTAAAATTAATATTGATCCTTCTCTGATATCTTATTGGGCTACTAAAGGGATCTCCCTTGTTAAACACTTTTATGGTTCTGATAATCAGCCACTACCTTTCTCCTCCTTAGCTCAACAACATTCTTTAACTAATTTGGATTTTTATACTTTTCTCAAAATCAAAATAGCACTTGCTAAGGTGCGTCTTTATCCTACTATTCCTACGATTACTCTTTTTCAAACTTGGATTAAAACTGGCCATGTAGCCTCTAAAATCTATAAATTTTTATCAACGGTTTCATTACCCACTCATACGGTTGCCCAACAGAAGGGGCTGCACCATTTCGATCAGAGTATTACTGACCATATTTCTTCAGACACCTGGCAGCTGATTGGTAAACTTTCTCTTCGCAATAAAATCGCCCCATCGTTAATGCAATCTAAATTTTTCTCTGTCAACCTTCTTCATTGGACTCCTGTCCGCTTACACTCGCTCAATCTCAAAGATGATAACCTATGCTGGAGCTGCGGTTTAGTGACAGGTGACTTTCCGCATATGTTTTTTGAATGCTCCTTCCTCCAACCCTTTTGGGACCTCATTCACAAACACCTCATGCTTATCTTTGGTATTAGGTTCCCACTCTCATTTCCATTAATTCTATTAGGTCCATTAGCTGCCCCAGTCCCTCTCCCCTTGGAGCCCATGGAATTACAGCTCTTGGATCTCCTATTGACTATTGCAGTGAAAGTAATTCTTATGGACTGGAAATCATTTTCCTCTGTTTGTTATCATACTTGGTGGGCTTGGGTTTCCTTTTTACGAAGTGCTCATACCTCGGTTGACCATGCTCACATTTCTCCATCTATTGCTAGTGGGGTTTGGAATGCTCTAGATACTTACATGGAGTTGTCCTCAAAGGGGTTGGTTGACCAGTATCCCTTCGATTTGTCTGGTTGAATGGCGTCTTGTTTGTAGGGTTAGTTTGTTGGAAATCCTTCTCTCTTTCTTTCTTTTCCTTCTTCTCTGTCTTTTATCTCTTCTTCTATTCTTTTTCACTCTTTTTCTCTTTCTTTCTTCTTTCTTTGCTCTTTCCCTCGCTTCCCATGTTTATACCAGTTGATAGTGATACTCTTGTTGGAGGACTCTGCCTAAGTTACTGCTTTTATCTTATCTAATTCTTTTTTTTTCTGTTTTTTTTTTGGCAGACTACTTTTATCTATGGATGTATTTGATATGATTCATTTTTGATTGTCAGCTCCTGATTACTATTTATCTGCTATCAATTGTATCACTTTTACTTATGATCTGTATCTTCATTTACCTCTTTATAACAATAAAATTATTTTGAAAAAATAAAACAAAATACTCACATTCTCAGGCTTATTGGTGTATTTTTCCACCAGGGTCGTCTAAACGAAACCTGAATGAACATGTGAAATGCCATTATTTTAAATTACATGAAAATGGCTGTTTTTAAAACGAGTTTGTTATTGAATCAGATAAGTGCAGAAAGTAACCGAACAAATGTTATACACCTGACTTTTATAAAGAAGCACACCCTGTTTTCAACTAGATTTAAACAACGATTTATTTGAAAGAAGTACATATTTTTTTCTATTGCAAATATTGTATTATGTTTGACCTGTCTTGCATAGTGTGGTCTTTTTGCCCTCTTTCCTCCATTTCTTTCTGCTGAAATTCGTTTTATGGCCTTTGTACTCTGTGCACTTTACCACTGCTGACATGTGCTAAAGTGCTTGTGCTTTAACATAGTTAAATTGATTTACACCTGTTTGGAGTACATCATTTACTTATAAGTCCCTTGAAGAGTGGTATAGTATATATACAGGGCCTGTAATTCAAAAGCTACTAGTAGGCCATCCAGCACAAATTGTGTCACCCACTTAAGTAGCCCCTTATGTCCCAGGTCTGCCCTTGCAGCAAAAATGAAGTTTTGAACTACCAATTCGACTTTACAATACTGCCCCTTGCAAAGCCTTGAGCTCCCCATTAACTGCACCTGTAACCCCTAAGGTAGGTCATAGGTAGCCCATGGTGCAGAGTGCATTGTAATTAAAAGGATAGACATGTACAATTAGGTTTTACATGTCCTGGCAGCTCAAAAGTCTTAAATATATGCTCACTACTGTGAGGCCTATCTGTCCCTTAGGATAACATTAGATTGTCTTATTACATTTAATAAGTGCTGACTTCTAATTCTGACCACGTAAGCATTTTCCTGTTTGGTAACTATGATATTTAATGAAAAGTTCTCTTTCTAGGTAAAGTTGGGTTTTAAATTACAATTTTTAAAAAGCCACTTTTAAAAAGTGGCATTTCCCTGACAGTTAGACTTCCTCCCAGACAGTCACACAATAGATGGACAATGTGTGCCCGAGGGGGCCATCTGCTGGCATGATGGGGATAGAGCTAGGCACAGCCCCACTTGCACGTAAATAGGCTGTGATCTACCTTCGCACAAAGGGCTTGACACTGCCTCATTGTCTCTGCTGCTAGCCAAGGCAGAGAAGCCAGGAAATTCCAAGTGCTTCCAAGAGAAACCTCTAGAAACTTTTCCCGACTTCAAAGGAGGCATCAGGTATAAAGTTAGGACCCTCAGACCCACTCTTCAGTTCACTTTACTGAACTACAGAAGGACTCTCAGAAGACTGCATGCTGTTGTGACCTGCTGTGTACGCCACATGACTGCTTTGCTGCATCTGAAAGAACTGCTTTTCTACCTGGAGCCTACCTGGAACCCTTCGGAGCCAATCCTGCAATTTGAGCCCTGCATCTTCACCCAAACCAAGGACTTTCAGAGTGATTCAAATGAGTAGCTAGCTGGCCTCCTGTTCAGAGCCACAGGGACACAAGACTCCCACTATTTTGAACCCACACCTGGACCCATCCTGAGTGACCTCTCAACCCCCAAGCAGTGTCCTAGCAGTCCTGGTACATTGGTTGTGATGCTAAAGGTGCCCAGACAGCCAAAAACCAAAATGTTCTAAAGTTTTGGCCTAAACCTGCTCCGAGAACCGAAGGAAGAACAGGTCCGAAGTGCTCATCTATCCACCCAAGATGCATCACCAGCCAACCTAACTTCCTGGCTCCTCCCGCTATGTACGCCCTGCAGCAGCTAATCCTGTTCAGCGGTCCTTTGCCAAAGATGTATCCAACCACCTGGAACTGTCTTCAGTTACAGCCTCAAGCCTCATCTCGCTGGAGATTTTTGACTTTCAAAAAAGTGACAACGTCCGAACATATAAATCTTCACAGCAACGTCTTCCAGAGGCTATCCAATTCCATTGCTCTCTCCCCAGACACTGCCTGCAACCTTGTCCCACTGAACTTACTTTCTTAAAACATTTTTCTTTGAAATTCTTCAAAGTTCATAGGTAACCACTGATCGGGCCCTATCCACTTCTTGAATCCGAAATGGATTCCATTGTGGTCTGCCATATTTTTCTACTTTGACCCGGTCTTGCACGACCAGATGTACTTAGTTGACGTTTTGATATTTTAGGTGCGAGTTTTTACTAAAATCTTTGAAAATGCATAACTCCAGTTCTACAAATTGGATTTTTGTATTTTTGGTTTCAAATGATTTATTCACATTTACTCTATGTTTCTAAATTGGTGTGGAATTTTTCTCATTCTGTGTTTTCTCTTTATTACTGTTTCTGTGGTGCTTAAATACTTTACACAATTCCTCTAAGTTAAGTCTGACTGCTTTGTGTGACAAGCTACAGAGGGTTAAGCACAGGTAAATTTAGTGACTTTTTATGGTTCACCCTTCCGGGGATTCAGGCTGTTACTTGACCTTTGCTCACTCCCCATTCAAACAGCTAGCCAATTTCTCACATACAAAAGATGTTATGAAGCATGTTAACTTGCTCTTGTATAGGAGCATACAGTCCTTCTATTAACTCAACACCACAACAGTTACGTAAACATGGTTAAATGCATTTAAAGAACATTCCTAGGAACAAGTGAAATCCTACTCAGGCAACACCTACAATCATTGCCATAGTGAAGTCACAAGCAAACATCAAATTAACCTGGGCTTAACCCCTTTGGTAGTTTGGCACAAAAGCAGGCAGGTTTTACTAACAGGCAATATGTAAAGTATGTATGCAGCACTTCAAATAATAATAGGGTGAAAACACAACACAATAAAAAAAAACACACTAATTTAGAAATATAGAACAAAACATAATAAATAATTCAACATCAAAACAACAAAAATCAAATCGGTAGAACAGGAGGTATGTAACTTCAAAGATTCAAGTGGAAATAGCACCAAAAAGCACAATGCTCCACTCACGGCTATCTGGTCAGATAAGAAAGTTATGTTATGTTATGTTATGTTATGTTATGTTAAACTTTTATTTATATAGCGCACGGCTACTCAACAAAAGTGTCCCGGCGCTTTATGAGGGCGACTCAGCGGTTAAAAAACATAACAGAGAACACAGGAGAGCAGAAGAAAAGAAACAACCTAAAGGTTAAAAAGCCAGGTCTTCAGGCTTTTCCTGAACAGGAACAAACTAGGAATGCTGCGTAGAGCAAGGGGCAGAGAGTTCCACAGCTGGGGAGCCTTAAGGCTGAAGGAACGACCCCCAGTGCGAGCCTTCCTCACGCGGGGAACCACGGCCATGAACAAAGATTCCGACCGCAAAGAGCGGGCCGGACGATAGAGGGCCAGTCTACGCTGCAGATACTTTGCTCCGGAACCAGAGAGTGCTTTATGCACCAGCGTGAAGGTTTTAAACATTATCCGCTTTCGGATGGGGAGCCAGTGAAGTGACTGTAGCACCCCAGATGTTCTTGCCCGCCTGTGAAGGCCGAAAATGGCGCGAGCCGCAGAGTTCTGCGCCACTTGCAACCTTTGGACCAGATAACCTGGAAGCCCTAAATAAAGAGCATTAGCATAGTCCAGTCTAGATCCTATTAGAGCTTGGACAGTGATCTTTCTATGCTCCTCTGTAAGCAGGGGTAGGAACTTCCGGAGCATCTTTAGGATGCCGAAACAGGTGCCCGTCAGACCAAGAATGTGCGATCTGAACGTGAGGTTATTATCGACCTTTACTCCCAGATTTTTGGCAGCCACAGATGGCTGGGCGGGGGGACACATGTCCGCTGGCCACCACTCACGCCATTCCGGTTCCGAAGCACAACCAAAAAGCAGAACCTCCGATTTACTGGAGTTGGCCTTGAGACCATTCTGCTGGAACCAGTCAAAGACCCTCTTCAGACATCCCCGGATGCTCTCCCCATCAAATGACTGATCTTTCCTGCAGGTGAAGAGAAGCTGTGTGTCATCCGCATATGACACGATCTGGGCCCCCGAAGCCTCCACAAGTGCCGCCAAAGGGGTCATAAAGATGTTGAAAAGAGTCGGGCTCAACACAGAACCCTGTGGAACTCCGACTCCCAGTGGCGGCATCTCAGCGGAGCTCGAAGAGGCCCAGACCGTTTGTCCGCGGTCCTCCAAAAACGATGTAAACCATTTAAACACCGTCCCCCTCAGACCGATGTCATAGAGTCTGGTGAGTAGGGCCTCGTGGGGGACGGTGTCGAAGGCCGCCGACAAGTCCAGCATGACAAGCATAGCCTTCCCATCTGCATCCAGTGTCTCGCGGATGACCTCTGACACCTCAAGGAGTGCCGTCTCCGTGCTCAAGTTAGGCCGAAAGCCGGATTGCGAGGGATGCAGTAGATCATTTGATTCAAGGAAACCCGAGAGCACGCCATACACGTGCTTCTCCGTGAGCTTCGCAAGGGCCGGAAGAAGAGAAATTGGCCGATAATTGGCCAGAACCCCGGTATCCAATCCCGGCTTTTTGAGGAGGGGGATCACCATCGCCCTTTTCCAGGGCAAAGGGAGCCTGAAAGTTACAAGTTCAGGCTGACCGCGATAGAGCATGGGCCGGGTACAGGGTAGAGATTAGTCCAACTGAAAATGCTACCTTCAAAGTCCAGCACAAAGAGTTTAATTTGCAGTGGAAGGAGCAGTGAGGGGCAGGGATTGAGTCATGTGTGGCCATCACAGAAGTGCGAAGAGCAGGCCGGTTGTCATGGATGGTCATTACTGGAGATTCAAATTGGCGGTCACCGTAGGCTGTCAATGCCGTAGTGTGAAGTGCTGATCTCACACTGTCAGGCATCATCAGTGGTCACTGTAGAGTGGAGAGTCAGGTTCACCAGAACTTCATGTTTGTGGTGGCATGAGCAGCAAGGACTTGGTGTGAATTAGCCTGTTTATGAGCAGTTAAAAAACTTCAGAGGAGCTCAACTGAGAACCCACAAATGGGTCCAGGAACCGGAAGGGTACCTCTTGGGTGTCAGGAACTTACTCAAGTGGAGGCCAGCAGTGCCCATAAAGGTCTGTTGCAAATGTGCTGCCTAATAGGTGTTTGCAGCTACTCTATCCTCTACAAGGATATTTGAGCACGATATATGCAAAATCAAGAACACTCCTATGTGAATGAACCCCACTGATCACTCGGTCAAATATGCTCTGTACAAACAATGAAATTTGAGTTTTTAAAAAGATGGAAATTATCGTAATTTTATCTGACTTTTTATTCAAAATGTTATGGTTTTAGTTAACTTAACAATAAAAAATTTACTTAATTACTGTTTCAAGTTTAGTTGGAGGTCCAGGCAGCAGGACAGCTGGACAGTGGTAGGGAACCTCTAGAGGTTGTTAACTATCTGTAGATCAGAACAGGAGGTCACCTGACTGACCCTTGATGTCACCACAGCCTAGGATGAAGGGTGCAGGTCAAGTCTTCCTTCTTGGTAAGCAGGACAGCAGTCAGCAGAGCAGCAGGGTAGTCGAGTGGCAGTCCTTCTGGCAATACAGCTGGATATCAGTTCTTCTTCTCTATCATCCTTAGGCCTGGGAGTTTACTTAAGATTTGGGGTCATCTCCTTCCTCCCTGGCCTAGCCCCAGCTTGTCTGAGGGCACAAAGACCAGTGATAAACCATTTGTGAGAGTTATCAGTCAGGGCCTTTTTGATGTGCAAGTGTGGTATGTGACAGCTTCTCCCCCTTGTTAAGCAAGAGTAGCCCATCCTACCAGCACCTTGCATCCCTTTGTATCACTGTGTGAGAGCAATGCACAAAGAGCTAGTGCCAGCTACGTGGCTAATATGGGCTTCCAATGGTTTCTTTAGACAAATTAATGTATACATCCATATTGATTCTGGTTGAACTAGGCTCCCCTGTTGATCCCGGTCTACGCGTTTCGAACCAATGCTTTCTTTGGGGGTTCTCTTCAGGACAAAGGTTTGGTAAATTTTTAGGGGGCACAACAAAAGGTTTTGATTCCGACTTATGGATAGCAACCTTAACTTTTAGCCTCCAGTTTTAAATTCCTTCACAATTTCAGCACATTTAATAATTTTCAATTTCGCTTTGTCATGGGTATACACTCTTATCAATTCAGGGCCAGCTATAGCACTGAGGGCACCTAGTGCTGCAATCTAGGTTGCCACCCCCCAGTTACTTTCTTTTCCATTGATTTCCTCACTCACAACTGCCCACCAACAATGATTTGATTTGATTAAAAATGTATAAAGCGCGTGATTGCCCGAAGGCGTCTTGCCGCTGGGTCCGAGGCACAAAGGATTCCTGGAAAAAGTATTGTGCTTCCTTAACAGATGAAGAGCCACATTTTTACGGCTTTTCTAAAAAGCAAAAGTGAAGGACTGCTTTTTATTGCAATCGGAAGGAGATTCCGGTTTTTGGCAGTCCGCAACAAAAAGCTTCTCCCGCCCCACCTCACCTGCTTAAACCAAGGGACTTGTAGACATTTTGTGAGGGCTGATCTTAGGCTTCTGGTTGGTACATACCATTTCAGATGTGATCTCAAGAACTGTGGTCCTGATCCATGCAAGGCCTTAAAGGCCAGGCACAGTGATTTAAACATAATCCTTTTTGCCATGGGTAACCAATGAAGGGCCCTCAGACACTATCCAACTGGGTCAGATCTGGGAATGTCGAGGACCAGCTTTGCAGCAGCATTCTGCAGACAATGGAGTTTGAAAGATGTTGGGCTTGGATACCTGCATACAAGGCGTTGCCATAATCCAGTCTGGACAATGCCAATGCTGTGACCAACGTTATACGTGAATTGGGGAGAATGAACTGGCAGACTCTTCTAATCATCTTTAAAATATAGCAGATGGTCGAATAGAGGTTGTTTATCATGGTGTCAAAAGTCAATTTGTTATCAAATATGACTCCTAGATTTTTAACCTTGCGCACTGGTTTTGGGCAGACGCCCAACCTGGCTGGCCACCAATTGGGAAAGCAAAAGTATGTCTTTGATCCCAACAGCATAACCTAGGTTTTATCACCGTTCAGTTTCAGGCAGTTCAGCAGCATCTACTGATCTACTTGCGTCATGCAGTCATTGAATCGCTCAGCTGTTTCCTCCATATTGCCTGTAACTGACACCACTATTTAGGTGTCATCAGCATACGATACTAGAAGAAACCCACACTGCCTGATACTCTCTGGCAGAGGAGCAACATAAAAATTAAAAAGCGTGGGGCTCAGGGAAGAACCCTGCAGCACTCCACAAGGAGATTTAAAGGATTCAGATGTAAAATCTCCCAGTTTGACCGAGAGTGATCTGTCTCTTAGAAAAGATTGCATCAACATGAGTGCAGAGTCTTGAAGCCCCAAATCAGCTAGACTAGCACAGAGTATCTCGTGGTTCACAGTGTTGAAGGCCGCCGAAAGATCCAGTAGAATAAGGGGCGGCCTTCCCTCCTGCACCTAATATACTCCTGAGTCCCTCTGCTGCCATAACCAATGCAGTTTCTGTTCCGTGCTCATCCCTGACACCATACTGTGATTGGTCTAAAAAGTTTTTAGATGCTATAAAATCTGTCAATTGGTTATTAAGCAGTTATTGAAAAACTTTGGCTGGAAATGGGATTCTGGAAATTGGCCGGCAGCTGCTGGGTTGTTTTGGGTCCAGATTAGCTTTTTTAAAAGTGGAAGCACCTATGCTGTTTTCCATGTGTCTGGGAATTTACTTGACTGAATTATCTCAGTTTACACAAGAGTTAGTTGTTTGCTAAGAATTTCTGAGAATATGTGCATCACTTTGGGTGGGCATGGGTCAATTGAACCCCCGGACCTAAACCTCTTTACCGTCAGACTGATTTGTTCTGCTGAGGGAGGTAAAAAGCAGGACCCAGTTTTGGAAGTAGAAAAATCCATGCCCTTCTTGAAGTCTTTGACTAAATTGCTGGTGTTATTATTACTTAGTTAATTAAGATTCATAAACTGATGTAACTTTATCTACAAAGAACTTTCCGAGAGTATTGCAGAGTTCTGTACTACTTTCCATTTGTTTCACAGCAGGAAGATGTGCGAGTTTTTTGACTGTGGCGAAAAGCTCCTTTCAAGAGTTCTTGGCCTCACTTATTTTTTGTGTATAATAATTGCTTGTTTCCAATATGAGCAGTTGTTTATATTCCGCCAGTGTGTGTGCATATTCCCTTTTCCTATCTTACTCATAGTTAGCTCTCCATTTCCTTGCGCCACTTCTGCAGATTTGATTTTGTGTCCTGAGTATTTCCATGAACTATGGTCCTGACGGATGTTTCCTCCTAGAAACAAAACGTTTTGTAGGGGCTACACTATTGACCGTGGAAGTAATCCATGAACAGAGCCTATCTACGGCCACGTTGCTGTTAGGCGCTACTTTCGGTTTAGTCCTAGCTAATAAATCGTGTAGCGTTGGGGCATTAATATTGGCCCAGTCCTGATAGGTGACTGGCCTATGCTCATTTATGCGAGTTTGCTGTCTCTAATCTATAGTTACAGAGAACAATATAACTTTGTGGTCTGATCAATGAACAGGTATCATTTCATTAATTTTAATGTTGGAGTTAGAGGAGAAAATCCTGTCCAACGTATGCCCGGCCACATGTGTATCCTGTTTAACAATCTGATCTAGACCGACACTGGCCATAGCGTCAACAAGTAAGGTTGTTGTTGGCTAGTTTTTCTAGGTGATAATTCTAATCTCCTAGAATCGTGAAATCGGGGCAAATAAAACTTGATTCTAGGATAGGGCTAAGTATATCCAGGAGAGGAGTCTGTGCCCTTGGTGGTCTATAAGGCAATAGACCTTTTAGGGTATGATTACTGTCAGGTGAACCCTGAAAGGATAGAAATTCGTAATCATGGGAACTACCTGCTATGGATCCCCTTCTTCTCTACCTGCTATGGATGCTCTTCTCTGAAAATAATCGCCTGCCCGCCTCTCCTCTTCCAAGTTCTGTCTGCTCGAATAGTGGAGTAGCCGGCTGGGAGTGCTAGCGCGATGTCCACTTCTGAGGCCCTATCTGCCCAAGTCTCTGTTATAAAAGCCAGGTCCAGTTTATGAAACTCAATCAATTTCGCCACCTCCGTGTTGGTTTTCACTAAAGATCATGTGTTAAGTAGCATCGCCATAATGACCTTAGTAGCCTTCTTAAGTTGGGGGGAACACCTTGGTTGTAGCACGTTAATGTTTGTATGAGTAAACGTCAGTTTGCAATGCTCACACTGCTTGGTCTCAGTCTGCATGTCTAAGAGTGGATATCCTGGTTTACCCTTGAGCATATATAACTTGTTGCGAGTGTAAGTTCTGACAGGTGATCTATTCGACAAAAATGCAGGGGTTCTGGCCCTAGGCCCGAGCCAGGTGCAGACGGGTGCAGATGGGCTTGCCATTGGCGCGCCTTCAGCGCGTCCGCTGTGTCTCCACTCTGGCATTGGTTTATGATGAGTAAGCAGCGGGAACAACTAGCCCGCTCACCACCCAAAAGTAGCAATGTCCTTGGAAGTGTATGAAAGGTAAGGCCCAGAAATCAACCTCCGTTCAATCGGCACTTGCCGTGACAGACCGGGGTGCGGGCAGGAAGAGCAATGAAGTCCCTGTTGAAAGTGCAAAGTGCAGCAAGTATAAAAGCAGTAGCAGTCTTATTTTAAAAAATCAATAACAAGCCTGTTTAACGAATATAAAGTACCAATGCCCCTTAACTCTTTATAGTCCCTCTCCCATATTGATTGAACTTTTTTATATTGCTGCGCCTCCCACTATAGAGTTTCTGGGTGCTTCACATCACATCACGCCCACACAAACACACACACTGGCCACACAAAGATGGCTAGGTAAACAATGAAGAAAACAGTAACATTAATTGACAAATGTTAAAAACGAATATTAAGTCAGCTATAAAGATTTTACAACTCAAATCCTCTCAATGCATCAAAATATGTTACCCATCAAAATAAAATACACATTTTGCAGAAAAAAGTGCATAATTTAATCCAATGACATTCCTGTTCTACCTCATAAACATTTTAAAGCAACATATACCATATAAACAGTTGTTTTATATACCCAATGGCTAGCACTGGCTAGATGGCAAGTGGGAAGACTAGGCAACATGGTCAAATAAATGAAATAGTTCAAATTTACCAAACATGGAGAAAGTATACTTAACTGTGCAACCCTTTTCAGTTACAAAAGCTCAAAAATGTTATGCAAAAAAACACTAGGCTCTTACTTGAACATCCAGATCAGTCACCGTAACCAAAATAACATTTTGAAAAATACATAAAAGTACAATTGTGTACTGGTCCATGCCCTCTCTCTGAGAAGATTTTTAACTTACTTCAAAATACAAAGCTAAATAAAAAGTGACCAGGAGATGGAAAAAGCAGTGGGTGAGCCTTCTGGACAGGAAAAGGAAGCTGTAGCCTCTGTGCACTCCCTTCCTCTATTAATAAGAATAAGAATAATAATACTAATAATAATAATAAATATTATTATTATTAATATTATTATCATAATAAATGTCATTTATACTAAAAAACAACCTGTTTGAGTAGAATATCAACTTGAAAAGTTATTTTCAAGTTGATTTACCTGCTTCTCTAGTCTATGAAAGAAGCAGCCTTGACCCGTCGCCGGAATCACAAAATGGCACCAGAAGGCTCTGGGGTGACCAGAAATCATGCTAGCTGCCAACAAATCCATCTTGAATGGGCATCTGTTACAGGTGTCTTGCATTGTTCATGTGAACACCGAGAGGTGCCAACAGCAGAATAGTTATGCCATGCACCGATTGGCGGAATTTGGCCAGAACTCCACGTTACATGTGTGGCGCAGCACTACCAAGTTCAGGCAACTCCACAAGCCCAATTTGATTTTCTGCTCCAGACTAGTGGGCTCCCTGTGCTTCCCACAAGCTCTTCTGGCTGACGGGGTACCGGGGTGGGACATGGCACCCCAAAATGAAATGACGAAACTGCGCAGCAGAAGGCTGTGTGGCGGGATAAAAAGGAAAACAGAAATGAAACAAGGGCGGTGGCTCTCCCCAGCTCAGCTCGCGAGCCTCACATTAATTATTTATTGCTCATGGAGGATGGCCCCATAATGGCTGTGGGGCTTGATCTGAAAGCACCATATTTTATATTTTAGTGGAACCCAGGACGGTTGGGTTACTACCAAAATGCCCCAAAAGGAGTGCCAGGAGAACTGCAGGATTTGTGCAGAATCCCCCCAATGGATTGAGGAGAACTAACCCTAAGTTGGAGGGGACTCTAAAAAGATGACTTCCCCAGGATTCTTCCTGCGGTTCGAGCTCTACCTAGGCTGGAGCATGTGCTCTTCAGCTAGGAGCGCTGCACCCTCTAGGGGCCAAGTCTTTGGCTGTAATTGCTGTGGTTTAAAGGGGGTGAGAGAAATGTACATGTTGTGCAGTCCCCGCTAGGGGCAAAATGTATTTGTATAGGGGCTGTTTTTACCATTGCAATTTCAGTTCTTCAAGTATTCAAAAAGTGCCCAGGCAGGTGTGAAGCTCAGTTCTGGTACATGATTTATTGGTTGAAATAAGGATGTTTAGAGCTACTCATGATCAAGGTACATATGCCTTATTGCTGTAAGAAGTGCTCCCATCCATGGCTATATCAGATTGTTGCATTTATTCCTAAAATGGTGAAATGTGTTGTTGAAATAATGATGTTGACAGTCACTTGTGATCACAGCACATCTGCTTTATTGGCCGTAATCAGTGTCCTCATTCATGGTTATATTAAATTGTTGCATTAAATCCTAAGATGGTGAATTTTTGACATGTGGTTTGGTGAAGCTGACCCCTTTAGGGGGTCACAGATGACTATGCAATGTCATCAAAAGTTATTTTCATCAGCCTTAGGCCAGGAGGCTGTCCCATTATCCTGCTTTCACCCGAGGGCAGTTCATCCTTACATAGCAAATCATGTTGTTCCACTGCCTGGGGAGCTGCAGACCTCTTGCTTTCAGTATTGTGCTTTCTAGAACACCATTGGGTCAGGAGGCATCTCCAACAACCTATGTGCACCTTGGGGTAGTTCAGCACTATATACTGTAACCCTGGGCAGAGAAGGCATGGTGCCTCTATGTAAAGTTCCACGTAGTTGGAAAATAACTCCGTGGAACTTAGCTCTGCTCCGTGCCCTCCCCCACCCAAAGTAATGAAAAGTAATTATAAAGGTACTTACCTGCCCCCTGGCTGCCTCCTCCTCGACATGGCCGCTCTCCTGCCTCATCCTCACCATCCTTCTTCACTAATTACCCCTACATTGTACGTCTTGCGTGTGGAGGCAGCAGAACGGCCATGTCGAGGAGGAGGCAGCCATGGGGCAGGTAAGTGCCTTTTTATTTACTTTTAATTACTTTGGGAGGGTGGAGGGGCCAGCTAACTACGCTCTGCCACAGAGTTGTAGTTTTGCCTGAACTCCACGTTCGCAACAGAACACAGAGTAGGCAAAAGTATGTAAACTCCGCTGGCAGAGCGTAGTTACCCGCCCGGGCTTAATATATAGCGCATAGTGTTGTTCCACTGCCTGGTGCAACAGGTGGGGGGATCCAATAGCCTCCATTGGATCATTCCTGATGCGAGCAGCTGGTGTCGTCTCGAAGGAGATCAAACTCACTGAAAGACACCTTTCTCTGGAAGAGGTATGGGGAAATTCAATTACTACAAACTGTCGAGCCAATCATGTGGGTTCAAATGAGTGTGCAGATATTCCCTAATTGTTTGCTTCCCCAGCAAGAATGGGGAGTGCCTGTTTGTTTCCCCCTAACAATTGGCTATGCATGAAATCCCTGATTAAAAAGAAGAAAGGCAGCGTAAAAATGGGACATTAGATTACAATGGAAACAAAGTTAAGCAGGATAATGCTTCACCACTGATGACTCCTTCTATTGTGGAACTATGTACCAGGATAGAACTTACCTTACCAAAAGCAAAACGTGTCCAAAATGCTTAGTTTTGCGTAACCTAATTCCAACCCGTGGCGGAGCGGAGTTAGCTTCCAAATTATTTCAAAATGAAAAAAGAAGGTAAGTGCCTTTTTCATTTTTAAATCAATTGGGAGGGGGAGGGAGCGGATCGAAGCTGAGATCCACAGAGTTTTTTTCAAACTCCGTGGAGCTCCACGTACAGGCACTACGCCAGCTCCGCCCACCTTTACCTAATTCAGCCCCTGAGGCGCCAACGGTCTCCTCCCATCCATTCACAGAATCCAGCAATTTGTGTAGCATAACCCATATAAATCACTTAATCCCACCTACTGTCTCTACTTGCTCTTTTCTGGTGGAGGGGCTACGTTGATAGAGACCTACATTAGATATACACATTCTTTGCAGGTATATGAGAAAATGGCACCCATTCTATCTCCCTTATAAATAGTTCCATTGTCACTTACCGGGCAACTATTCTATGGGGGCAGGGGAATTTTGTTTCTAGTACAGCCACAGTGTTCAGGGAGACATATAAGGGAAGCCCGGTAGGGAAGTACAAGTATTAAATCCTCCCCCAGCATTGTGCCCCTGCTTAGAACCACACAAATGTCCCAAGGCTCAAACTAGCACAGACTTAGACCACAGACCAGTTGGTTTTAAAAGTTTTCCACTGACTAACTAAATTCAGAGGGTATGATCACCTTTCAGTTGAACATTTCTTGATGGCAGGAGTGTTGATTGGGTAGGGCTAGTTCATAAAACAATTGCTGGTGACTGCATTGAGGTCAATTTTAACAACCCGAGACTTGTTGCGTCCCTCTTCAGGCAACCCCCACCCCTCCAATCAAGAGGCTCTCAGATCTCTGTCTTCCCTTTGGGGTATTTAAACAAGCCTCACAATCCCTGCTTCCTCCCTAGTACAGGAAGACCAATTCTTAGGGATTACAACATAGAAGTCTGTTTTTCTAGTCCAGTCGGGGTGTTCCTTAGCAACAAATATGCACATTTGAATTTGTTTCAGAGATGTGATTGACTGAATGCTCCAACCAAAACAGATGCCATCGATAGTAGGGGGGTATGGAGACTGATGTACTGGCAGATGTCAATCTGATTGTTAACACCTCTGAGTCAACTAAGGTCTTAACTTGGAACATTGCAGGATTGAGGAGAAAGTTAGGTGACCATGACTGGATCAATCATGTGGCTAGTTATCACATGATTTACCTACAAGAAACCTGGGAGATTGAGACTAGTTACTTAGATAAGTTTTGTACATACCATTCTCTAGCTCTACCTTCAAATACTGGCAGAGCTTAAGGTAGCCTACTCACTGTGATTGCAAACACTTTTTATGTGGTGTGATTATGTTTTATAACAACTCCACATAGTTCCATTGCCTTGCGTGTGACGTTGCTGGGGATTGGGACTAGCTAATGATTAATTATTACAACAACTGCTTTGGTGGACACGCCTCACTTATGGCACCCCTTGAAGCAGAGTTATGGTGGTTTGGTCAGGATCATCCCAGACCCCTGAAGCTACTCTGGGTAAGTGATTATAATGCTCACCATTGTTCAAACGTTTGGAGGCCAGTATGTGGGCTATTATACAATGATGAGCACACCTCTACATTTTGAACACAGTGATTATGGTAATGCCCTCTGTAGTCCTCTGGTAAAATGTAATCTTGCAATAATGAACAAGGTATTAGAACTATCAGGTAGTCTTATCCCTACTTTTAGGGAGACCAATAGAGAATCCACAATTAATTAGATCCTAGCATCCAAGGGATTAGGCATTCCGATTGACAATTTTCAGGTTTTTATCTTGGGTTTTTGTGTTCATGCCAAACTGTCCAGTTGTCTGAAGCTAGAGGGGGCGAGCAAAGTCTGACCTAGGGTGGGATTCAAACCACAGCTAGCGAGGAAAATTGCTTTTTTATTAGGTGGAATAAGGTGGATGAAGTGATTTTTCTTCCAGGTGTTTTTAGCCACTGCATGCCTGAACGAGGATGTGGACCCATCACAAGCTAAGCGGATCTTTCTGGGTATCATGACTAACATCAAGCTAGCCTTATGAAGCAAACACTGCCTCAAAAAATAAAACATTCCTGGAGTTGGTTTGAAACAACATACACAAAAGCCTTAACAAACTTACTTCTTGCCTTGTGCACTGACCCGAAAGATAGGGAACTAATCAGATGGGCACATGCTGCTTACAAAGAGGCATGAGTAGCCAGGATAAATGAGTTGAAGGAGAGGGCCCGGGAGGCTCTTCGGACAGCTAGTATGGAGTATGATGGTTCCAGCTTTTGTAAGGTGATAAACGCTCCCTACTTTGAGGAATTCACTGATCCTGAATTCACCAAAGAAACAAACGGGTCCATCTGTTGGTAAACCCACCTGTTGTGACTTTTTTCACCTTACAGTGAAGGTTCTCCATCGAGGAGGGATATCTCTAGCTACTCAAAAAATTCAAATATTATGAACCAGCACAATTGTGCAAAAAAAAAAAACAGAATGGCCTCACACACTTCCAGGTGTCAGGCTACATCATTGGCCATCACACATTCGCCAAAGTATCCAATAATGGTGAACGAGCCCATGTTAGGGTTGTAGTTCCAGTATTAGTAGGAAACTAAGCCGAAGAAAGAACAGAAGGGGGCGTTCAATAAAAATCCTTGCCACCTACCAATCTCCTATTCTATACTTTATTCATTGGTGGTGCAGGGATGGATGATTAAAAACATGAAATGTGGGACAATACTAACCCTGTTATGGTGCTAGTTGTCCTCTAGATCATCTCTAGTGGACACCCAGCACCATAACAGGGTTATTATTGTCCCACATTTCATGAACTCCCTCTTTTTTCCTTTCTTTCTTCACCTCAATTAATGGATTTAACAGCTGTGTTTGATTGTGTTTCTCACTCCAAACTCTGGCCATTCATGCCTGAGATGGATATTGAGGTTCCCAATATTACCTTTATCAAGCAACTGTACTTTGAGGGGAATGCCTGTGAGCATTATGGATGGGAGGGTGACGGCAGACAGTCATTTAAGATCAAAAGAGGGGTCAGGCAAGGGTGTATTCTTGCCCCCTTCCTCTTCTCCTTGTATACCAAAAGAGTTGAAGCAACTCGTATGAGGAGACCCAGAGATACCCTTTACATCAGCATACATCCTCTGCCAATGCTCCTCTATGTGGATGATGCAGTGCTCCTAACGAGAACTGGAAGGGCACCGTAAGGTCTAATCGAGGACTACATTGCCTTTATGCATGAGCTGAATTTACAGGTCAACAAGAGTAAAAACTTTATAATGAATTTTAGGAAAAGACAAAGAATCATCCTGTGTCAATGAAACATCCTGTCTTTTGTATTAGCAACTGTGGGGTGGGTGATGCTCTGAGTTTTTCATCCCTGGGTATCCTCTTTGACATCAAACAATCTTGGAAATCGATTGTGAGCTGCTATTCTAGAAAAGACAAGTTTGGTTTTGCTCAGTTTTAGTAAAAATATTAGGTGTGAAACCAGTGCATGAGCTGTTGACCATCTATTCAGGAAAATCTGTGTCAGTAGCCACTTACAGGGCAAGCATATGGAGCATTTCAGTCAGATTCAGTGTGTTGCGAATACTTTCATAAAAAGCTATTAGCAGTCCCATGCAGCTGCCCCAGCGCCATATATCATGATGAGACATTATGATGACATTAAGGTAAGGAGTAGCCAAGGGTGAAAAAGGTACCAGGTACAAAATTGGTTAGCTTCCAGGGCAATAATTCCTCCCCTACCTGCTGGCACCCCCAGAGGCGATACAAAAGGGGATGATGGACGGAGCGTTTGAGCAAATCAAACACTCACCCCCAGTCAACTGATCTGGGTTTAATCCATCACCATTCTTTAGCCCACTCAGCCACCCCATTTCAGACATGGCTATATGCAAATCAGTCTGACCCTGTGCCTCATGGGAACAGTCCAGCCCGAACTGCCAAGCCATGTCTTCCATGGACCGGAAACAAGCATGTCTGAACTGGGGTGGCCGAGTGAGCTAAAGAATGGTGATGGATTAAACCCAGATCAGTGTACTGGGGGTGAGTGTTTGATTTGCTCAAACGCTCCGTCTATCATCCCCTTTTGTATCTGCACCCCCAGAGGCAGCATCTGATAACATTTGTTTTTTTAGTGAATGTCTATGGTTTTTTAATGCTGTATTCTAACTATAAAGTACCTGTAACCTGTGCTTTTTTCATTGAATTTCTAGTTTTTTTTTTCAATTCAGTAATATTTAGCTACAATTAGGTCACTCAACCGCGGCCTTGTGCATTTGGGGGTTGGTCCAGGGCATGGCACATTTGTTGGGGAGGGACAAGTGTCTCCCTCCAGGGACTTTTTTGGTCCTGGGCACCCCATCTCCTGAGGCCCAAGACTATAATTATGGGGGAAGGGGGTATGCTGCCTCCCTCCAAGGGCCAATATTGGCCACGGGGGCCACCATTCCCCAGGACCTGGCCAATTAGTATTTGTCCCTGAGGACCCCATCCTCAGAGTCCCAGCCAATGATTAAAGGGGGCCTGTGCCCTCCTCCCCAGGCCTATTATGACCTGAGGAATACATCCCCAGAGACCCAGACAATGATTAAAGGGAGCACATTGCCCCCCTCCCCAGACATGTTTTGGACCCTGGAGACCCCATCCCCTGAGGCCCAGCCAACAATGGTTGGTTTCCCTGGTTCCCCCATCCACAGTACCCACCATCTCCATGCCCCCTTACTATTAAATGTATAGTCATGTCCCAGGTTTTGGGGTCCCCAGGACCAAATTTGGCCCGGGAGGGGGTCTGTGCATCACCAATCCCAATATATTTGAAAGGCAGGGCCACGGGAATGGGATCCCTGGGACCAAAATTGGCTCATGGAGGGAGGCACATGCACTTCCCTCCACGGACCTGGCCCACCTGGTGGGTATTAAGAAAACAGGAGTGGAAGTCAGAGCTTGTTTTTTTTACAAATAATTTTTGGTGCTAATTAATTCGGAGCCGTTTGACAACTCTTCTTGAATTTTTCAAAACAAGTTTGTCACTCACTGTAGCTGCTGTTTGGAAAGTTTTGGGGTAATTCATTAAGCTGGAACAAGAAAAAAGAGGGTGGCAATACTAGGGATTTTTAACACAACTACAGCTCGAACCGATGAACAGAATTACGCCAAATTCGGAAAAAAAGCTAGACCTTTGTACAAAAAGAGTGCTTTTTGTAATTTTGTGTAAATCCATTCAGCAGTTTTGGAGTTATTCAAGATAAAAGGTTTATATGTTTATCTAGTGACGCAGAGGGTCCATGAATCCAACAGATATCACAATGAAATCTGATTGGCTGCCACCACTTCAACCAGCAATGGTGGCGGCTGTCTTGAGACTTGGACTTGGCCGAGTTCCAAGAAAAATATTTAGAAAAGACAAGGGCTCAGGTAGGAATACCCTGACCCCTAGGCCTAATGGTGGGGTCCCACAGGGACCCCACTGGTGCCCCAAAAAAATTTATTTTAATTTTCCTGTAAGTACAGCTCCAGGCCAACAAATCCATGGTGAAAAAAAACCAAGTGCGGTTTCCAATACTTGTTTATACTAGCCCCCCTGGATGAGCCAGGTTCCGGGGGGGATAATTATTATATAATGGTAAGGGGGAATGGTCCAAACACTAAGTGAGCTCCCAGTGGGTGGGAGCATGGAAAATGCTCTGCTGGAAGCTGACTTTTCATTTGTTTTCCTGAAGTGGACAGGTAAACAGATGAAAATACTGATACCGCCTGCATGGAGCAGCATTTTTAGCAATGCTGGCTCCCCCTGGAGGCTGTGAGCTGCCTGGAACTGCAGGGATGTTGGTACTCCCCCCCCAGCACCCAACAAAGATGCAGTGGGTGCCTTGGGTGGGCTCCATGGCACTCACTCTTTATTGGCCAGGTCCCGGGGGATAGGGTCCCCGTGGCTAAAATTGGTCCAGGGGCAGGGGGCCGCATGGACAACTCCCCTTGAATAATTAGTAGGGCACCAGGAGATCGGGTCACTGGTGCAAATATTGGCCCTTGGGGGCTGGGTGCCCTTTACCTATTTCAAAAGGTACAGGTCTCCGAGGGATGGGGCCCCCGTGCCAAAATGGGCCTGGGTAACGGGACTGTTTGTCCCCCTCCCCCATAAATCAGTGGGCCCTTGGGAATGGGGTCCCTGGGGGCAAAAATGGTCTGTGGAGAGGGCCGATACCACTTAACCTAAAATATGTGTAAGTCACTTGGGAATGGGGTCTCCAGGGCCAAAATGGGCACCGGGTTGGCAGCCTTTGGGAGGTTTCCCACAGTGCCTAGATTGCGGCTAGAGCCTATGGCCAACCCTCACCATGCACGGCGTGGGATTGGCTGCAATGTGCATGGTTTAAAATAAAACTAGAAATTTACTGAAAACTACAAAGGTTACATGTATGTTAAAATTAGGAAATTGGATTTTTAAAAACTTCAGTTAAAAAAACGAAAGTTACAGGGATGTTATAGTTAGCTTCAGATTTTACACAGAATCACAGAAAGCACAATCTGTGGACCAAGATCTAGGGGGGAGCGCAGGTGAAGAGTAAGTCTCTTGATTTAAATATAACTATAACTGCTGAATTATCTACGGTTTTGTGTGTGTAAAATCTGAACCTAATTATAACCTCCCTGTAAACCTTGTTGTTTTGGTGAATATATTCACTGAGGCTGTCAGACTCCTGCAAGACTTCTGATTAGCTGCCAGCAACACAAGAAAAATATTGCAGTCAAACATTGCAGAATTTAGGGACTGAGGGGCTGACACTCACGGTGGCGGTCTGACCACTGCCACACTACAGGACTGTGTGCTGCATTCTGAGTATGGTGGTCAGACCGCCACAGGACCACTACCCCTGCTGAGATCAAAGATCCTGTAGTGTGGTGGTCTGAGGCAGGAATATTCTGGTGGTGCCACAGCGGCACTGCAAAAACATATTCTGAGTTGCCAAACCACCATACTTTCCAAGGTAGTGAGCCTGCCATGAAAAATATGGCTGTGAGGCAACTACCTCTGCCACCTCTGGGCCCAGTGGGTGCATGTGGGAAGGAACATGTAGTGCCCCTCTGGTTTGCACCCCCAGTTCCTGCACAATGCCTCACCATGCAATAAGGTACAGTCCACGATTGGACAGTTTTGATGTGCACATTAGGCTCTTCTATGAGACTGACAAAACGCTGCTGTCAGACTCTAGCAGCCCCACCCGCCAGACCAGGATTTGACTCCTTATTTGGCAGGGGCATTACCACGGCAATGGCGGTTCTACAGCAGACGGCATGCTGAACCATCTGCTCTAGGAACGCCAATGTTGTAATCAAGCCCTTAGTCTCCTGTCCTGAAGTTCTAAAATATATATATATATATATATATATATATATATATATATATATATATATATATATATATATATATATATATATATATATATATATATATTACCTACTGGTGGTCGCCAGTAGGTATATATAGTTAGGATTTTTTCCCTATGGGATTTTTGAAAATTCTATGTCTAATAACTTTGGCGTTTGTGGACGGAATTGGCTGAAATTTTCAGGAAAATGGAACATTTTGTTTCTGAGCATCCCCTGGAAATTTGGGGGGGGGTTCGTCAAGGGGTGGCCGAGAAAAAAGGGGGGTCCCAAAACGTGTTTTTCCCATGTTAATTTCCATAGGGCGGTTGGCCTCACTTTTAGGCCGAACGGCTGAATGGATTTGCACGAAACTTGGCAAAATTGTAGGGACTGTTAGCCCGATGTGCCTTTGCTAGGTCTCAATATATGTGCTCCAGTGGATTTTGAGAAATTAACGTTCAAAAAAAGATATATATCTGTAAGCGCGCTCCAGGCAGCGCTCCGGTTCGCGTACCTGACGCGTAACGGAACTTCACGTAGCGAAGCTGATTGGCTCTCCGGTGTCTGTCAACATTCTAAACAGTCCGGAGCGGCCGCCATCTTGTCTCTCGGTAGGATCGAGAGACAAGAGGAGGCCAAAACAAAGGGGGAAATGACCATAAGGGGGCATAGTAGATCCTCCCTGACCCCCTAGGTTTGATGTGGAGGCTTTAAAAGGGCCCCGCAGTGCAAAAAAAAAATAATTATTTTTTTGTTTTTTTGCGTGGGGAGCGCCCGGTCCGCGAACCGGGAAGCGTTCTGGGGAGCGTACTATAAGGAAAAAAGAATGATAGACTTTTCAAATACTGTATGTTAATTGATTGTTGGTTTTGTTGATTATTTTTTAATTTCTTTATTTTTTAAGCAATTATTTATTATTGTGATTGTGTTTCAAAATTTAATAACATTTCTAACATTTCACTGTCTGAAATGTCGTTATTTTCATTGAACATAGCTTGTAATCTCTGAGTGTGTAAAATGTCCTCATTTTGAAGGAGGTCATCTACTGCTTGCACACATTGCAGTAGTTCTTGGTCCCAAGTTTCATCCATAAATTCTATATAATTTGGATCAATTAATTCTTGGCTGCTCTCTTGCAGGACAATTTGAAATGAAACTTTCTGTTTGCCTTCCATGTTGCCTGAAATTTGGATAAAAAAAAAATATATTAGTAGAGATAGGGCACTGTTGGGATTAATTTTAGATAGGCAGTTTTTATCAGTGAATTTATCTTTGGGCAGTGTATAGTATCAGAGTGGAAGTAGGAATATAAAAAAGTGTATGTGATTTAACGTAAGTAAATTCATAATTATACAAGAGAAACCTAACTCCATCCATAACTATAACAGAGAAGTCTATCTAAATCTATAACTACTACAGAGGGATAGTATATAACTATCAGAAAAAGTTTACCATATTAACTGATAGTGCACAATATACTTCAGTTTTTAAAATAACAACTTACCTTTACAAAGAAGTTGAAGTGATTAGTGAAAATCCAATTGAAATGTACACTAGGAAGTAGTAGTCAAAATGGCTGTGTTTCCTTCTCTTCCTTTATATATATTCAGGTATATAACCAATCAAATGTCAGGTAAAAAAAGTAGAAAATGAAAGTAACATTTTCATTGGTTGTCAATTCCAACACTTCAGATGTGTTTTGTGAAGTAATTTACCTCACTGTATTTAGAGAGGTCTACAGGCTAAATGGCTAAATGGAATTTCAATCAAATTTGTGAAAATGATAGGGATTGGTATGTAGTATGAGCTAATCTATATTTGGTGAAAGTGTCTCCAGTCGTTTTTCTGTAAATTACTTTCCCACCTTTTTTGATGGAGCGCTTCCCGGGGAGCGCCCCGGTACGCGAACTGGCGAGCGCCCCGGTACGCGAACCTGAAGCGTTACGGGAGTCCACCATTTTGTGTTTCGGTCGAATTAAGATACAAGATGGAGGGCAACTAATGTTCAGAATGGGTAGAAGGGGGCACGGTAGACTTATCTTGACCCCCTAGGTTTTCTGAGGGTGGCTGAGGAGGCCCATATGTGCGAAAAAAAACAATTTTTTTTAAAATTTCGCGAGGTTAGCTTCCGGTTCGCGTAACGGGTAGCGCCCCGGGGAGCGTACTTTGTTGAAAATTAGTGAAAAAAGTTAGAGTAAAATAATAATTGTGAGTGATCAGATGTAAGGTAGCTCTGAGAAGAGATTTTGGGTTTATGGTACATGTAGGTACTTATAAGTAGGTACCAATGCACAGTCTTAAATTCAGAATGAAAATTCTGTTGCCCTCATCTGAGAAGTGAACTCCATCTCCTCTGTAGATATCTTGCATGTAGTAACGCAAGTTATTGTTGTACAAGGAGCCCATTCCATGGTGTCTCATGTAAGCTGAAACAGATTTGTTTACATGCTTCCTCGACTTCTCAATTTGTGGACAAAATTGGTTCGACCACCTCCATTTCTGTCTTTGGCATATATTTGAATATACTAAGGCAGTCTGAGGAAAAAGTGCCATTAATTGCTCAAAGGTGTCCTTTAAAAGCATTTCCAGACCTACCCCAGTCAAAGTGCCCAAGTCATTACCTCCACAGTGCACAATTAACAGGTCAGGTTTTGGCAAATGCATAAATGTTTTCACCAATGGTTTCAATTGGTGACATTTTAATCCTCTGTGGCCAAACCACTTAATTTCCACATCTTGTAAATTGAGGTTAGGTAAATTTCTGTTATCAGCTTACCTCTGAGCCCAGTAGATGTAACTATGTCCAACAATCCAGACAGAAAACATGGTGAGAGAAGGTTCTGCTGCAGTCAGATGAAGTGTGGCAATGAAATGGCAGTTGAAAAAATAAGAGTTTAAAATGAAAAAAACTGTGGAGTTTCTGTGTTAATGAAGCAGTAACAGTGATTGGTGGATTTTGATTGCTGAAAACAGAAAGTTAGGGTGCATGGATGAGTTCTTTGAAAGATGTATTTTGAATGGTCAAGAAAAAATCATTAAATGAAAGATTGCACTGGATATGCAGGTGCACTGAGAGTTCAGAGTTCAATTGAAACATTGTTGTGTGAACTTGCAAACACCAGAGGTCTTCCAAGAGGTGGTTGCTATGCAAAAAAGGCAGAGAGGGCAGAGGGGGGAAGGGTTTTGATTTGAAAAAAGTGAGGGAAGAGTTTTGATTGGGTGACATGAGAGATATGTGTGAAGAATTACAGCATTTCTGTGCTTTTGATAGCTGCAGACTCTGGAGTGCATACCTTTTGCTCTGCTAAAGACAAAGTGGTGTGTTTCAGAGACTGTTTTGAAACTCATAAAGTATTTGCTAAGGTGAGAAAAGATTTATTTAATTTAGATAGAGAATAGTGTGCTTTAAGGAGAAAATTATGAAGAAAGTTGTGTTTTTAAAATGTTGCTTTGCCTCAAGTGTTTTACAAATAGATTTTGTTTCTTTGAGAAATTGTAATTGGAGAAAATGTGAAGTATTAGTACTGACAGGGTGTTTTTGTGCATAGGAGCTGTGCAGTGTTTTCAAATTATGAATTACTTGAAAATCGTTTTTGAGGAAAAGGAATGCTTTTAACATTTATGAGAAGGACATAATGGTGTATGCTTCTTTATAAGGCATTTGAGTGTCTCTGATGTCATTTTTCCATTTTAATGTAAGACCTTTCCCCGTGGTGCAAATTCCTTGTAAATATGCTCCCACCTGTGCTTGGCAAATTTAGATTTTGATTGTTTAAGTTACATAGCCATGTTAAAAGTGACCCAAAAATGCTGCAAAGGCTTTAAAAAAATGCTTTCATCTGTCTTAAGGACATTTTAATTCATTTCCCCATGAATGTAGGTAGGCCTCACCTTAAACAAACCTCTGGATAGGCCACACCTTATCGTCATCCTGAATTAATCATTTAAAATGCTAGGGACAGATTTATGATAGGTGTATGCCTCTTTTGCGCCACTGTGCGTCACTTTTGTGACGCAGTGGCGGTGCAAAAGATTTGCTATGTGGCGACAAAATTACAAATTGATGCATCTAGGCAGATGTGTCATGCTGTAAAAAAAACGTGCCACATGAAACCGATGCAGCAGTGATGCAAAAGATGGACCATGTTGCAAGACAGGCCTCACTTCATCTCCAACAAGATAAGAAGCTTAGGGATAGATTTATGATGACTGGTGCATCCCGAGGGATGTGCCAGTCATCCTGTTGAAAGTTGGACTGAGACCGTCAACATTATCGGCGCCCTCTTGCTCTCCTTAACCTTTTTGTGCGCGTAAAACAGCCGCCATTTTGAACACCATGGCTTCCCTGCTCCCGCCGAGAGCCAGCGCGCCTCTCTCCCACTCCTAGCTTCGCCGGCATCCCCCGCATACTGACAACCCCCCTGCCTGCACCTGCCGCGAATCATAAAACCCCTCTTCAGCGCTGCTCTGCGCCAGGCCCTCGTCCTGTTCCCAGCGCGACACCTCCCTTCTTCCCATTTATGATCCCCGGCCCTTTGATGCAAACCCCTTTTCCCCGTGTGCCCGTTTGTCTTCCTCGTTCCCAGGCCGACACCCAGCTCTGCCGATACTGTTCCTTGCCCCTCCCCGTGCAATAGAAAGTTTCCCCCCAGCAAGGGATCCCCGGGTTGATCAAAGCCCCCCCGCCCTACGAGATCCGATCAAACCCCACACACTCCGTGAATCGGCGGAATATCCAGCTGCGCGATGATCATCACCTGTTATGAACGGGGCGGGGACTCCCACTGTAACCTTGCGTGGGAACGGGCTGGGAAGGGGGGATTCGGAGGATGTCTTTCCGTACATCAAAGTATCGACGAGAATGTGTTACATGCAATAAAAAGATAAACTTGTGTATAAGAGGCCAGGCCTCAGGGATGCAGTTAGAGCACCTCAGAACGATACCTTCTGTCCGTTTCGTTGTGTTCTCCTCCGGAGAGAATAAAAACCTTGTTTCCTGCCTTCCAGTCTCCAGCGCCTGCCTCTTCAATAGTTTAACTTCTTTGTGGGTTCAAGAGGCGACACCGCCGGGCAAATACTTAAGGATCTTATATTCTGGTTGGTAGTGCCCCCCAATTATTTTCACAATTGGCGTCCCAAGCGTGGGGCCCATCAGCGACCCATGGATCCAGTGGGAGAGGTCCTGACGACAAAGTGAACGACTGCAACGATCGGGAACGCGTCTGTCCGATAGACCCTCGTCTGACAGCCGATCATCCGAACTTCACTGGTTCCGAACAGACCTCTCTCGAGTGATCTACGGTCCTGACTGGGAACCATCAGGAATGCCGCGAGGATAACGAAGAAGAGAGGACGATCGGGCGCTGGATTCGGAAGACAGGAAACTGTCCATGCGGTCCGGGTAAGGTCGTGTAACCACGACAAGTCACGAAATAATTGCTTGATTGCTTGTTTGTTTAAAAATACTAGTATTGCTCTTTTTATTTATTTGGAGATTCACTGTCTGCAAACGGAGAAACAACGGGCTCTCTCTTTGCAAGCAGTGGAGGATAGGTAGGGCAGCAGCCGTGCTTATTTTTTCTCCCCCACTCAATAATCACTTGAAACTGAACTGTTGTTCGCAAAACTATTGTTTCCTGGAGATTCCCTGTCTGCAAACAGGGAAGAGACCACCCTTTTTGCAGATAGTGAAAAGGGTAGGTAACGCAGATCTTTGCGGACCTACTCATTCTCCCCATTGTTATTTATTGGTCTTTTGTTATTTTGATCCATGAGGTATTCACTGCCTGCAAACAACGTAGAATAGAAATATTCTGTCCAGTCTTTTGCACCTAGTGATAAGATAGGCAGTGCTGACTTTTTAGTCCCTCGTTACGAGCCGTCATGTCTGTCTTCTCCCCACTGATTAGTAGCCTGTTTAGCCCGGACCGCCTATTAGAGATGGACCATCCAGCCCCACTGGAAGGCACCCCTAATAAGGACATGTTCATGAAGCATGGATTGACCGCTATAGCCTATAGTAAACTATGGCATAAATATACAAAAAAGGGTCAAGAAAGTCAATGGCCCCTGATAGGATCCTTCGATGATGATAAAATAAAAACGCTAGAAACTGCCCTGGGTAAAAACAAGACAACACCTACTATGCTTGACAGCTTCGGCATGTGGCGAAAAGAAACTGAACAACGTAAAAAGAAAACTGAGAGTAGGTTGGAAAAAGAGCTGTGAAAAGCAGCCCACCTAGCTGCTCAGAAACTAGAAAAAGAGATAAAAGAAAGAGAGAAAGCTAAACAGAAACTAGAAATGGAAACGCCAAGCCAGTGTCCGGTTAGAACCCCCTCCATGCTCTACCCTGATTTACCCTCGAAACGACAAGCCAATGAGGACCTGCTGTTAGGTCCTCCTATCATCTACATGCCCCCTCCATATGCCCCTTCTCAACCCGTGGCGCAGCACGCGCCACCCCCAGGTACAAACGAAGGTACCACCACAGCGTCGGCCCCAATGGCCTCTGTGCCAGCCGAACCCCTTGTATTAAAACCCGCATCAACAACAACGTTAGACGACCATGAGACTCGAGGGGCTGGCTCTGCAAGAACAAACAGACTAGACAAAGATGAGCGAGCGGGGATCGACAAAATAGCAAGGACACTGGTAGAAAGGAAGGATGATGAAGAGTACATCGCAGATATGTTCAGCTCGTATACAGGGAGTCACAGACGACATTTTACCGTACGACTGTGTTATCATGTCTTGAATGCATACGAGGACCGATATCGAGACAAAGGTCCCGAGAGCCTAAGGACTCTGTACCGGAAGGTCGATATCGGGGATGAGGG
This sequence comes from Lissotriton helveticus, assembly GCF_964261635.1. Taxonomy (NCBI): domain Eukaryota; kingdom Metazoa; phylum Chordata; class Amphibia; order Caudata; family Salamandridae; genus Lissotriton; species Lissotriton helveticus. The sequence goes on along the minus strand of NC_136059.1, from coordinate 747,964,250 downwards.
CGAGTGTGATGTGTCGGACCTCCTTACGCGTACGCTTGAGGTTTTCCGCCACCTCACTGAACGAAAGCCGGGAGCTAAATCCGCAGCCCCCGTAGTGACCGAACCACCAACCGAGCAATCTAACACCATGATGCCGATACGTGAGGCTGCCCCTTACTGGGTTCCTCCTCGGGGTACAGGGACTCACGATGATGCAAACAACCAAGATGCGAAGGGAAGGGTAGTGTACAACTGGGTCTACCAGCCATGGGACCGGCAAGAGATACTGACATTCCGGAAATCTCTACCCGACCTACGTAAAAACCCCACTGCCTTCTATACTGAATTGGGTACAGCCCTGGGTTCAACGATCATGACCCTGGCTGACATCGACTTGTTCTTCGGGTTATGTCTACCAGCTGATGTGTGGAAGCAAATCCGGAAAGTCGACCACCTTGAGCTGTTTGGACATACCTGGTCACAACTCGATGACCTGGACAAACAACGGGGACCAGGACAAAAGCCGTTGAAATCCATTCTAGACCTCCCAGATAAAATCGTAGAGAAATTAAAAACCCTAATCCCAGAAAAGAAAGTGGACTGGTCGATAGTAACAGCCTGTCGCCAAAAACCCCAGGAGGATGTATCGGAATACTTCTCCCGGTTTGAAACGGTGTTCTCCGATTACAGCGGCCAGGACATGACCACTGCAACCGGACACCATCTGTTTGTCCAGAATTATGTTAAGGGCCTATCATCGGAAATCTCCCAGAAACTACAGGCCAGCGAGAGTAGTTGGGCAGCCTCCAAACCTACAGCGATTCTCCAAATGGCCCAATATTATGAGCATCAGAAAAATGAAAACGATAGGGCGACAGAGAAAAAGAAGAAGGACTTAAAAGAGAGGGTGATGATTGCCAAACTGCAAGGGGTGACTATAGGACGAGACCAATACCGGGGAAACTACCAGACAAACGTCCCTAAGACTACATTTCCCCAGGACCGCACTGTGACTTCCTACAGTGGACGCACAGACCTTAGAGAAGACCAGTGCGCTTTCTGCAAAGGGACTGGCCATTGGAAATCCCAGTGCCCAGTTCTTCTGGAAATGATCAGAAACAAAGACCCCAGGGATGTAGCAAACGGACCGAGACCTAAGGGACAACAACGAGGGCCCCCAAATGACGCGACTAATGACAGATCAAGCAGACCAAATACGTTCGATCGACCCAGGCAGAACCAATATCAACAATCTGACTATGACGATACTCACACCTTCGCATAGGACAGCCAAGGGCGAGGGAGGGATCCAGTCGAGCTCTATGTTGACCAGCAGGGCCCTTATGTCACTGCTAAGGTCCTGGGTACCAAGTCTCCATTTCTGGTGGACACTGGCGCAACACGTAGTGCGTTATCTAAACGACTGATTCCAAGGGCACCCTTGTCTGGCTCACTCATAACATCGACAGGTTTCGATGGAACGCCCTCCACCAACCCTTTGTCTGCCCCGATTCTCTTTGACGTAGAAAACAACACCACCGACACCACGTTCTTGCTTTCCTCCAATAGCCCTGACGCCATTATGGGACTTGACTTACTGAAACACTTCCGAGCGACGATTAGGTGTTCTCAAGATGGAGTTCGAGTGTTTCTTTACGACAACCCCGTTCTGCTTAGACATTGCTCTCCCCGACACATGTTTTCCATCACCGACGTTGACGCGTCCCTGCTTGACACTCTACCTCCGTATCTGTGGGCCAAAGCGGATTCGGACGTAGGGCGTATGTTAATTGACCCAGTGCACATTACTGTCCGACCAGACGCAACACTCCCAAAACTCCCACAATATCGGATATCGCCAGAGGGCGAGAAGGCATTGGTAATGATTATCCAGTCACTGATAGACGCAGGAGTGGTAGAGGAAGTGGTTAGCAACGTTTGCAACAGCCCTATCTTGCCCATTATCAAGAAGCAGGGAGAGGGAGATGAGAAAGAATACCGTTTCATCATCGACCTCCGAGAGATCAATAAAGTGGTGGTACCCCAGTACCCTGTGGTCTCAGACATCACCACCATCCTGACCTTGATTCCATCCACTGCCACCGCCTTTTCCGTCATCGACCTCAAGAACGCATTCTTCTCCATCCCCATCCACCCAGACAGCCGATATCTCTTCGGCTTTACCCTAAAAGCCCGCTCATATAGGTTTTGCCGAGCGCCTCAAGGCTACACGGAAAGCCCTAGCATCTACAGCCAGGCCCTCAAAAGACAACTAGACCAAGTCCAGTTACCCGACGGGGTGGTGTTGGTACAATATGTCGATGACATCCTTTTGGCAGCCGACACCACCCCTCTAGCGGTTACCGCCACCATTCAACTCTTGCACTTCCTTGCGGAAAATGGCCACAAGGTCTCCAAGAAGAAGTTGCAATTCTGCCTACCCCAGGTCACTTACCTAGGCCACCTTTTGTCCAAAGATGGAAGAAAACTCACCCCTGATTGAATCCAAACCATTCTAGATACCCCTGTCCCTAAAACCCAGAAGCAGGTTCGCTCCCTATTAGGCCTCACCTCCTTCTGCCGACAATGGTTACCAAACTTCAGCCTCGTTGTAAAACCACTGCTTTCTCTGCTAAACAAAGACGTCCCTTTCCCACTCCCTTGGACTCCCGAGTGTCAAACTTCCTTCACAGAACTGCGAGATGCCCTTTGCTCAGCCCCTGTCCTGGGTACCCCTGATTACAAAAAGCCCTTCTCCCTTTACACTCACGAAAGGGAGGGGTGCGCTTTATCTGTCCTGACCCAGGCCATCGGCCCTAAGCAACGACCGTGCGCTTACTTCTCTGCCACTCTTGACCCTGTCGCCAGAGCCTTGCCTGCCTGCCTTCGAGCTGTAGCTGCTGCTGCAATCTCTATCCGACAGAGTGAGGGGATTGTACTCTCGAATTCCCTCACGGTACTGGTACCCCATGCAGTCGACACCCTCCTGAACCAAACCAAGACGCAACATCTGACGAGTGCACGACTGACTGGATACGAACTGACCTTGCTTGCCCCCCATATCACCCTGAAAAGATGCACCACACTGAACCCAGCAACTCTGTTACCCTTGCCAGAGAACGATCCCAATGTGCACCCCGTACATGACTGCGTGACTCTTACGGACGAACAGACCAGGAGTAGGGTCGATCTCAGAGACACGGCTTTCCCTGACCCCGACGGGGAGCTGTGGGTGGACGGTTCTTGCATCAAACTCCCCGATGGTACCACTTCCGCTGCCTATGCAGTCACCACGGCTCGAACTGTAGTAGAAACAGCCCGCATCGCCCAGCGATCTGCCCAGGCAGCGGAACTGATTGCTTTGACGCGAGCCTGCATCCTGGCAACAGGGACCACAGCGAACATTTACACCGACAGCCAGTATGCCTTCGGGGTGGTTCACCATTTTGGGCTCCTCTGGAGGGAGAGAGGATTCTTGACCTCACACGGCACACCCATTTTGCACGGGGATCTAGTCTCCGCCTTAATTGAAGCTGTCCTCCTCCCCAACAAACTTGCCGTTATCAAATGCCAGGCACACAAGAAAGTGACAGACATTATTGGACAGGGAAATGCACTAGCCGACATCACCGCCCGAACGACAGCTGAAAATAGAACGACAACACATATGTACGTGACCAGGTCACAAGCAGAAAACTGGACTGACGCCAAGGACACGATTAGAGACATACAAACGACTAGCACACAACACGAATTGACTGAATGGACACGGGTGGGATTGAAAGACGATGAAGGCTGCTGGCGGACAAAAGACACGAACAGATGGTTGCTACCTGATTCGTACTTGATTCCCATATTAACCATGGCACACTCCCCTGCCCACATAGGATCAGCCCCCATGATCGAACTTGTCTCCAGGGTTTGGCACAATGACAAGATCCCAGATTCCGCCAAACGCCTGGTCCAACAATGCTTAATATGCCTACAACACAACCCCGGGAAAGGAACTGTAGTACCCCGGGGGGGATTTGGGGTCCCAAACCACCCATTTGAAGTCCTGCAGATGGACTACATCCAGCTAGACAGATGCCAAGGCCTGAAATATGTACTCGTCGTGGTGTGCGCATTTAGCAAGTGGGTGGAAGCATATCCAACCCGTGACAACACCGCTATGGCCACTGCAAAGGTTCTGTTAAAGGAGTTTTTCCCCCGTTATGGCCTCTGTCGTGTTTTATGGAGTGATAATGGCCCCCACTTTATAGCCAAAGTTATCCAGCTCATCCTAAATGGGCTGGGTATTAAACAGAAATTCCACGCAGTCTTCCACCCTCAATCTGCTGGGCTTGTCGAACGACACAATGCCACACTAAAGCTTAAACTGGCCAAAATAGTGGCTACGACGGGCCTGAAATGGCCAGACGCCCTCCCATTGGCATTGCTATCGATGCGCTCTACCCCCACCCGACATCACTTAACCCCTTACGAAGTTGTCTTCGGTCGACCCATGAGCGTCTGGTCTGCCCCGAAACCAACTTCCATTCATGACGTTCCGGATGTCCTAATGTCTGATTATCTGTACAAATTGACTGAAACTTTGTCTGTCCTTCATCAGCAGGTGCAGCAGGCCATCCCCGATGCTTCCAGGGGTCCGGGTCACGCCATCCAGCCGGGGGACTTCGTGCTGATCCGAAATTTTCAGCGATCAAAGAGTTTGGAACCCCGGTGGACGGGCCCCTGGCAAGTGCTGATCACCACTCGGACCGCACTTCGAGTGGAGGGGAAGAAACACTGGCTGCACGCTCATCACTGCAAAAAGGTCTCTCCAGCCCTGGCCACGACAGACACCGTCAACACCCAAGAAGAGCTCCTGAACCAGGACCGACCATCGTTGAACTGCTACCCTGATACTGAGACACTTGAACTTTCAAAACATCCTGACCCCACTGTGCCATCTCGAGAAGGGTATTTCCTGCGTCGAAAGGAGGGAGCTTCGGCTAAGTAGGCCACGGACTAGGTTAAAGGATCTCAGAACGGTGACCCAAACTACCAAGGGTTACCTGGAGAGAGGCTAAAACTAAGTCTGTGGTCCTGCCCACTACCGAGCACCTTGAAGACGAAGATGATGGAAGCGCCAGATAAGAAGATGATGGAAGCGCCAAATAAGAAGCCGACGAAGACAGCAGGAAATACCCACTACAGAAATCCGAGAATAGACAGACTCCATAGCTCAAAGACAATTGCACTCTTCATCGTAATCCTCCTCTGTTTTCTCCTCATGACTACGCTCTGGATTATGGAAGAACACGCACCTGCTCACGAAACATTCCTAACCACTGCTCAGCCTACCACCATGAAGGAACATTATCTAATTTCGCTCTCTCCTCAACTAAGAGAGAGGCGAAAGGAGTTTTGGAACAACTCTTTCGTGCAGCTACTTCACCAGCACAATCTTGCCACCAATACCACCAACTGCTGGATCTGTGGGTTGCTACCCCATGCCACTGGACATTCAATACCATTCATCCCTTCACCCTTCTCTGTCCACGGCTCCTGCCTTGCCTGGCTGATCCTCCTGCAAGAGAGCTATACGGGCAATGCCACCTCCAGCAGAACTGCAGCACATTCTTCTCATGGGGCCGGGCGAAACAAGACAAAGACACACTTCTGCCCGCTGACCCCCAGCGACTCGATCCAAATGGACATCCCGGCTAAAGAACGAATCGAAATGCAGGTGTTCAACAATCCAACCAGACCCACCTTCTCCTATCTGCGGAAACGAACGGCTGCCACTCTGACTGTGGCCCTGACGGTCATCAACGTCACAGGCCACATGTGTGTAGAAGGACTTGGGACACAGCTGGTGGGTCGCAGCGCTTGCCGCTTTACCAGAACTCTGGATTCCACGGATCCACCTTCCTTTGTGTCATCCCCAAACATGTATTTCATCTGCGGCACGAAGGCCTACACCTGGCTCCCCAAAGGCTGGGGGGGCACTTGCTACATCTCCTTCGTCCTTCCTCCAACTTATGTGGCCCCAGCGAATCACCACCGGCAAAAACGAGCCAAAGACGTTGAGCAAGCCGACTCAACAGGGGCGCAGTTCCTCGATGCTATGAAAGGACTCGTCCCCCTCTGGGGCCCGATGGCAAACAGCCGTGCCATCCGACATTTGACTCAGGCAGTCGAGACAACCATGAACATCACAGCGGGCATCTTTGCCAACAACACTGCCGAACTCCAAGCGGTCCGTTTGGTGGCTCTTCAGAACCGCCTCGTTCTAGATGTGGTTCTGGCGGACCGTGGAGGAGCATGCCGCATTATTGGGTCCAGCTGTTGTACATACATACCGGACAACTCACCCTCAGTGTACAAAGCCATCGAACATCTTCACAGACTCTCTTCGGAAGTTCACCAAGAGCAAGAAGAATGGTCGCTTGGTGGTTGGTTCTGGGACACCGTCAAAAGCTGGGGCTGGAGACTGCTCACCATTATCCTGATTCCCGTAGTTATAATATGTGGCCTATGCTTAGGAATTCAATGTTTGCCACCTATGTGTTCTTTATGTGCGAGTTGTATTTTTCCCAAAACTGTGGACATTGGAAGCGAACATATGAGAGCATTGTATGATACCGAAGTTAGGAATTTGATGAAAATTGACATTGAGTAAAGCAAGGTGGCTAGATATGTTGAAAAGGGGGGACTGTTGAAAGTTGGACTGAGACCGTCAACATTATCGGCGCCCTCTTGCTCTCCTTAACCTTTTTGTGCGCGTAAAACAGCCGCCATTTTGAACACCATGGCTTCCCTGCTCCCGCCGAGAGCCAGCGCGCCTCTCTCCCACTCCTAGCTTCGCCGGCATCCCCCGCATACTGACAACCCCCCTGCCTGCACCTGCCGCGAATCATAAAACCCCTCTTCAGCGCTGCTCTGCGCCAGGCCCTCGTCCTGTTCCCAGCGCGACACCTCCCTTCTTCCCATTTATGATCCCCGGCCCTTTGATGCAAACCCCTTTTCCCCGTGTGCCCGTTTGTCTTCCTCGTTCCCAGGCCGACACCCAGCTCTGCCGATACTGTTCCTTGCCCCTCCCCGTGCAATAGAAAGTTTCCCCCCAGCAAGGGATCCCCGGGTTGATCAAAGCCCCCCCGCCCTACGAGATCCGATCAAACCCCACACACTCCGTGAATCGGCGGAATATCCAGCTGCGCGATGATCATCACCTGTTGTGAACGGGGCGGGGACTCCCACTGTAACCTTGCGTGGGAACGGGCTGGGAAGGGGGGATTCGGAGGATGTCTTTCCGTACATCAAAGTATCGACGAGAATGTGTTACATGCAATAAAAAGATAAACTTGTGTATAAGAGGCCAGGCCTCAGGGATGCAGTTAGAGCACCTCAGAACGATACCTTCTGTCCGTTTCGTTGTGTTCTCCTCCGGAGAGAATAAAAACCTTGTTTCCTGCCTTCCAGTCTCCAGCGCCTGCCTCTTCAATAGTTTAACTTCTTTGTGGGTTCAAGAGGCGACACCGCCGGGCAAATACTTAAGGATCTTATATTCTGGTTGGTAGTGCCCCCCAATTATTTTCACAATCCTGCGCCGCTGTTCCGCCACCCATGGTGCGCTGCATTTACAATGCGGCGCACCATGGGGCAAAAACAGCACAGATGCGTGACGCATCTGTGCCGTAAAGGTGGCGCATTGCTGGAGCTGCATCGCAAGTGCCATGCAGCTCCAGCAAGCCTCAGGGGTGCCCCATCTCCATTTAATCTGCAACCCTGAGTAGGCCTCACCTTAAACAAACCTCTGGATAGGCCACACCTTATCGTCATCCTGAATCAATCATTTAACATGTTAGGGACAGATTTATGATAGCCGTGTGCCTCTTTTGTGCCGCTGTGCGTCACTTTTGTGACGCAGCGGCGGTGCAAAAGATTTGCTATGTGGCGACATATTTAAAAATTGATGCATCTAGGCAGATGTGTCATGCTGTAAAGTCCTGTGCCACATGAAACCTGCGTCAGTTTTCATATAGGTGTTTTGTTGCAAGGTATGCATTAATTTGCAAGAAAGCCCTGTAAAACTAACACAGTGAAATTTAGAAGATTTCACTGACTCAGCTTTATAGCATTGCTGAATCAAATCATTACGCCTGTTTGAAACAGGCATAAGGAGTGATGCACCATGCAATGTGTGGCTTGCTCCTGTGCATTGCAGTAGACATGTTGCGCTTACGACGTGATTCCTGCAATGTGCTGCTTTTGCGGCACAGATGCGTGACGCATCTGTGCTGTTTTCACTCAATGGTGCTCCACATTGTAAATGCGGCACACCATGGGTGGCAGAGCAGCGGTGCACATTAACTGGTGCATCCCTGGGAATGCGTCAGTTAACATAAATCTGCCACTTTACATTTAAGTATGAGCAGGGGACACAGAGTTGGTGAGGCTTATCCAAGGTTAAGAAGAGATGAGTCCTGTTCACTGAAAACTTGGACATAGGCCTTACCTCCTCAGCATCGCTGGTCATGGCTAAATAATAGCTGCAAAATGTTACTCTTGTTAAACAATTTTACTATTATAGTCTCTGAGATTTGTGCCTTACTCTGCAACATCTCATTGTTGTTCTCTTTCTTTAAAGATAACGACAACATCAACATGAGCGACAATCAGCAATCAGTTGATCTCGACCTCATAATTGAACTCGTAATTGAAACATCAGTGGAAGTAGATCCCTTGGATGATTTAAATCCTGAGGATGAAGAAGAACATGATGAGGATGCAGATTTGTCAAAATTGTATGACATAGGGTGGGAAGCTGACGTGCTTAAGCCTATGGAACTATAAACATTTATTTTTAAAAATTTATAATAAATGAAAAGTAAAAATGTAAACCGTTTCATTTAAAAATAAAGACACCTTCAAAAACAGGTTATGTGTAGTGTCTTCAATAACATATTAAAATATGCTCATAAAATTAGATCAGATTCACATATAAAACAGCACAGGTAAAATGAATATGAATTCCATTTCTTTTCTGCTATTTCTGTATTCTAAATTTGCCAAGCACTAAAAATGTCAAGTAGTGTGTTAAGTTTTTGATGACTGTTATTGATTTACTGTTTGGTAATAGTGGTTAATAACATTTTTTATTATATTTTACCACAGATTCAACTGCAGGTCATTTCAAGATTTCAGCATGCCAACTAAAGAAAGACTTAGAAAGGCTGCAAAACGTCAAAGACAGCAGGTAAATGATATAATGCAGCAGTCCTCTAACAAAAAAACTTGTCAAGTCACCAAGAAAGCACCGGGTAAGAGCACAAAAACATTTATAAGAAATATTTGTAGTAAAAAAAATATTACTACAGAAAATGTTTCAGTCCAGAAAAAGAGAAGCATTTTAAACGGAAAGGAAAGGCCAATCAAAAATGTTACTGCTAGAGCAAGAGATAACTCTGTGCATGATAGTAGAAGGAAACAACAGTTTAGGGACATTCGTAAACGAATGTTCCGCAACAGGATAATTGGCAATTTGTTAAAAAATATTAAGAAAGGTCAACAGAAAGTGGTTTTTTATAAGAGAAAAAAAAAAGTTGAGAAAGTTATTGATCAGGCATTTGAAATTAAACGTAAGTTATTTATTTTCATAATCAATAGAATTAGGAAGCTAAACAAGGCGATTTATGATTTCAAAAGAAATAGTAGATGGAAGAGAATAGTTAATCGTAGTAATTTTTGTGAAGTTTTTTCCGGAGAATGGATGCATAGTTCAAGTTGTGAGGCATTTTTTAATGAGGAGAGTTATTTCCAGGATAATGATTTGGTGCATGCAGTTGACACCAGTGGTCGAGCTTATGAAGTGAAAGATGGTTGTCCAGTTGAAAAAGAAAAACTTGTGACAACAGAGACAGAAGAGGTGTTAGGTAATGAGGTTTTAGGAAGACGTCCTAAGGGTCCTGTGTACACCTGGAAGTGTAGTAGTATTTGCAGTGTGCGACAGGATTCCATCAATTTGCTTTGTGATTTTGTATGGACATTTAATAAGAAAAGTTTGAAGCAGAAAATGAAGTTGTTGCAAGAATTAGATCCTTGCAGAGTGAGAGAAGTGACAGGTTTGCAAGGTCATTCACTGGCTTGTCTTTCCAGGAGAGTATGCCAGAGTGTTTTTCATCATTTCAGGATGCTAGCAGTGCATCATAATAAAGTGAGGAAATTAGTTAGAATGTTGTATTATGCTAAGAGTCCAGCAATTATGCTTAAACAATTATGCGCTGCTCTTTTGCATGGTTCAGAAGTAGATGTGAAGAATATTTGTGCAGAAATTGAGTTTGGTTACTTTGGAAGTAAAGAGGAGAATGTTGAAATTGACCAAGAAGAAGAGGGTAATGTGGAAGATAGAGTACAGGTTTCCAGTACAGATAATTTTCAGAGGGAAATTGCGACGTTTCAGGTGAAATCAAGTGAGAGGCCTAATTTCACTTGTGTGTGTTGTCGACGCACTTATTATAAGAATCAGACTAAGTTAGTGGATTTATATGCAAAAAGTGAAAGGGAAAATAATAGTGAATGGAAGGATTTCACAACATACTTGATGGTAGAAAATTGTTTTGATTTGGGATCGGATCAACGTGTGTGTACTTATTGTTGTAGCAAATTAAATCAAAACCAGATGCCTGCTAGAGCAGTTCATAATAATCTGGAATTGGTTGAGATTCCTTCTGAATTGAAGGATTTAAATACTTATGAATCTATTTTGATTCAAAGTATCCATCCCTTTCAGGCTATTGTAAGAATGGAGCCAAAGACAGGGAAATTGCCTCCATCAGATTTACAGAGAGGATTAAAGGGAAGAGTTGTTTATTTGCCTCTAGATTTGAAGAAAAACATTAACACAATTGGAGTAGAAAAAGTGGAAGAGGAACCTCTGGTTATCTTAGTTAATGGGGTTCCGACAAAGAATAAGAAAATATGGCAAGATTTAGTGGATGTTAGGAAAATCAAAAAGGCAACATTGTATTTGAAAAAAAATAATAAGTACTATAAGAATGTTTATGTTGCAGAAGAGGAAGTAAGTGAGGAAGAGGATAGCGATTTGTGTGCTGGTCAAATTGAGAAAGTAGAACCCTCTACTAGTGAAGAAATATATGAACATTATAGTGTTCATCCTTTGCATTCCAAGGAAGTCATGGGGAATGCTATTGAGTTGTTTCAAATGAAACAAGCCAAAGGGAGTCCCATTAGTGTTTGGGAGGAAAGTTTGGAAGCTCGGTGTTTCCCACAGCTTTTTCCAACAGGTCAGGGAGGAAGATATGATGAGCGACCTCATCAAATTCCTGCTTCTGAATACCGGACTTTGCGATTGTATGCAGGAGATGCTAGGTTTCGACAATGTATTCCCTATTTGTTTCATCTCCTGTTTGAAAGCGATCTGTCTGGACTGTCATATGCAGTGAACCACATCTTGAAAAGTGGTATACACATGCAAAACATCTCGGCAAGTGACTTTATGGATAAAGTCAATGTCCAAGACAGTATTTTAGATTCTCACCTGATTAATCTCATGGCGTGTCAGCGTGGTACTAATGAGTACTGGTACCGTCGTCATGGTGATTTAAAATGTATGCTGAGGAACTTAGGAACTCCCACATGGTTCCTCACTCTGAGCTGTGCCGAGTATGGCTGGGAAGACTTACTTGAATTTCTACGAGAGGCAAATGGAAACATCGAAAACATCGAATTCAAGACACCCGGAGAACTGTGCTCTTTGGATCCAGTCAATGTATGCCGGTACTTCAATCATAGATTTGAAGCTATGATGTCTTTCATCATGAATAAGAAGAATCCACCTCTTGGAGAGGTGTTGGATTTCTTCTGGAGAAAGGAGTACCAAGCAAGAGGTGCTCCTCACATACATATGCTGTTGTGGATCAAGGATGCACCTAAATTTGGAACAGATCCAGAAGACTCAGTGATGAGTTTCATACAACAGTATTCTACGTGTGCTGTTCCAAACGCAAAGGAGAAGAAAAGCCTAAGAGAAAAAGTTCTACGTTTCCAAAGCCATCATTGTGGAAAGTACTGTCGTCGTAAATTCCGAAACAAGGACAAGTTCTACACCAAATGTCGTTTCGGCTTTCCATGACCGTTGATTTCTAAAGGAAGAGTAAACAGTTTGATGTCTTCGCTGCGACATAATGTGATGAAGAAATCACCTAAAAACACATACAATTTGAAGAGGAACGAAGAGTCCAAGTACATCAACGACTACAACCCGGTGATTTTGTCCATGTGGAATGCTAACATGGATATATAGTTTGTGGCTGATAACTGTATGGCTGTGGCTCGGTATGTGACATCTTACATCACCAAAAAAGAGAAGACAGAATTGAAGGATATGTGGGAGGACATTTCCCATGAAAAGAGCCTCAGCAAGAAGTTGTACAGTTTCAGTCTGAAGATGTTGTCGCATCGAGAAATCGGAGCTTACGAATGTTCTGACCGGTTGTCTTCAGCAAGTCTCTATGCCAAATCCAGGAGTATCGTTTGGGCGAGTCTTGGTCTTGCTGCAACGCGTAATCGAGTTCTGAAACCTGTGCGGGAAATTGAGTATTTGGCGGAAAAGGAGCCAAACAGTACCGACATTTTGAAGAGCAACATGTTGGATACATATTATCCAAATCGAAGCAGTCACCTCGAGAATGTTTGTCTCTATGAGGTTCTTCAAAATTACATATTCAAGAGGAACATCAAAGAAGATACTGAGAAAGGAGTGTATGCTGTAATTGGAAGTGAGGGATGTCTGGTCAAGCAAAGAAAATGCCACTTCGTAAACCATCGAAAATTGAGTGGCGAATCTCCTGAAAAAAAGGAGTTTTTCTATTTAGCACTTTTGCAACTTTTCAAGCCTTGGCGTGCAGAAGAGGAACTGCTTGGAGATTTCCTCTGTTACGAAGACTCTTTCACTGCCGCCAAGGAGACCATAGAATGTCCTGCTTTTCCCAAATATGTAGAAATGTTGAATGTGGAAATCGAGCAGGAAGCAACGATTGCAGCCGAGATTGCCAGAGACAGTTCTCAGGACAGTCAGAGTTCTGCTTCATTGAGTCAGGATCCACTAGGAGGACCTGTTATCGAAAATGAAGCTGCCACTGCTATGAATGAAGTGGGAAGAGCCATGGCACATGCTCAGGAGGATGCGGTTAACTTAGAAGAGTTGGAAAGACAACTCAACGTTGAGCAGAGGAAAATATATGACGAAGTTACCATGCAAATTGATCATGGATTAAGTCATGAGAAGAAAGAGTGCTCATGTACGTCGTTGAAGCCTGTCCGACTCTACGTGAGTGGAGAAGCGGGAACTGGAAAAAGTTTCCTTATTAAAGCAATTTCATGTTATTTGCAGGAAAGGACTGAGTCATCGCTGTCTTGTGTTGTCACCGCTCCAACTGGACTGGCAGCACATAACATTAAAGGGATTACTTTACATCGTTTACTGATGCTGCCAGTGGAGCATGACAACAAATTACAATATCACAAGCTATCTGGAGATGCTTGTTGTGAAGTTTCAAGAATCTTGAGGAAAATGAAACTTCTTATCATTGACGAAGTAAGCATGGTTTCCAATGTCATGCTTGCCTTTGTGCATTTGAGAATGCAAGAAGTTCTCAAAACAGAGTATGATGTGTTATTTGGTGGCAAACACATCATTGTTTTCGGAGATCTTCTGCAGCTGACACCAGTGAAAGGGCAACCTGTGTTCAAAATGCTCACGCATGAAGATACCAGGAAGTGCCTAGGGAGCATTGGCAACGTCAATATATTGTTAAACTTCAATTATGCTGAACTGCATGAAAATATGCGTCAGGCGAAGGATGAAGTTTACAAGAATATTCTACAAGATGTTAGAATAGGAAAAGTGACCGAGCATGGGAAAGAAGCTTTACATGCACGATTACTGTCAAATTTATATCCAGAACAAGATGTTGTACCTGAGAATATTTTTCAGAAAATTACTGAGAAGAAATCTGGAATATGTTTGATGCCAACTCTTGCAGAATGTGCCATCTTCAACAACAAAATGTTGAATTTAGAAAAGCAAGAGATTGTGAAACTGGAAGCTATTGACAGAGTAGAGCATATGGGATCAACAATTATTTTGTCTGAGAATTTGAAATCAAAATTGGATTCATTAGAGAAGACTATATCTAAAACTGCAGGTTTTGAAAAGAGTCTGAATGTGTGCTTGAACTGCCGTATAATTTTAAGAAGGAATTTACATGTTGAAAGAGGTCTGGTAAATGGATCAATGGGTAATGTTGTTGATTTTGTGAAATACAGAAATAGAGATGGAATTGAATTTTTAAAAATTAAATTTGATGGCATTGAGGAAGTACAGCTAATTGGTCGTTGTTCTGCTAGATTTTTGCTTGTAAAAGACTTATATGTTCGCCGTAAGCAGTTTCCTGTTTGCTTGGCATATGCGGTGACAATCCATAAATCACAAGGTTTAAGTGTAGACAGTGCATTGGTGAATATCGGCAGTTCTGTGTTCAAGGAGGGTATGGCATATGTGGCATTGTCAAGAGTTAGAACTTTATCGGGATTGTACTTGATTGAGTGTGATGTCACAAACATTTGTGCGGATCTAGATTGTGTTAAGGAATACAATAGGTTGAGAAGAGAGTATGCACCACATTTGCCTCAATATCCTTTGTTTGAGAAACGTGTGGTAGGCCGGAAACGAAGAAATGTGACCAATACTGGGGAGGTTGTAGCAAAAAGACGAAAAGTCGATGAACCTGAAATTATAAGCAGAAACAAAAAGGATTCTGTTGAAGATGTTGTTGGTTTTCAATTTGAAAACACTTCTGGTGTCAACTGCTATGCTAATGTAGTGGTTAATGTTTTGTTTTCTCTAGAAAATGTAAAAGAAGAGATTGTGGTCAATTCTGATCAAAGATTATGCAGTTTGTTAAATTCTGTGTTAGAGAAATGTAGCACTGATAGAACAAAAATAGAAAGTGTGTCTGAAATTCGAAATCTGTTAGACAGATGTTCAGGCCAAACACAATTCTCTCAAAATATTCAGCAAGATTGTCAGGAGTTTTTAATGTATATTCTTGATGTATTGCATGCTGAATGTGTAGATGTAGATCACCTGTTTGGGCTTTCTTATCAATGGCAGCATGACTGCAAGAACTGTAGGGTATCAAGTACTACTAGTGTAGACTCAGAAAGATTTATATAGTTAACTTTGCCAGACAGTAAATCAGTCTCCTTTAATAAGCTAGTAAAAGCAGCTGATCACAACATGGAATGTAGCCAATGTAAATCTGAAATGATGTCAACATTATTTATACGAACATATGGCCAGTATGTCATTTTAATGTTCCAACGATGTAGGCCTGATGGAACAAAATTGACAACTTTAATTAAAAATGTTGTGGCTTCACAGTTGTCAATATCAGGAAGGACTTTTGTAACTGTAGCAATTATATATCATGACGGTCCTTCAATAACATCAGGACATTACACAGCTTATTTAAAGTCTAGAAATGGCTGGTCATTCTGCAACGATTCTGTTTTAATTTTCAAAACAAAATTGCCGTATGACCTTAAAAATTCTTACCTGGTGTTTTTAAAACCAAAATTTTAGGGAAAGAATCTCGGGATGTGCTCTGAGGAATTTCAAGAAGTTCTAATGGCTCCTACACGATTTGGCCTTGAGGATAAGTGTAGTACAGAGACATAACTTCTTACCGTAACACTGGACGTCATGGAAAAATAAGTGCACTTTGAATGAGTTCAGAAAAACTATTTCTTTTTATAAGCTAATTCAAGCAGCCAATCAAAACATGGAGTAGAGGGAATGTAAGTCTGCAATGCTGTCTACTGTTTTATATTGCTTTGTGATTAAAAGTGATGTAGAGAATTAAATAATTGTAGTAGTCATAGAGGTAGTGTAAGTCTGCTTCATAGTAAGCAGTATCAGTGTCATAGGAAATGTAGAACATGAGTGAGCAAGAAGGGTAAGATATTAGTAGTCCAGGATTGTGAAAATGATCTTCAACATTTTAATTCTGAAAGTTGCGGAAATACAACATGACGGGATTGGCTTATAAGAATTCCAAGAGTATAAATGGCTCTGACATGATTTGGCCTTGTGGAAACGTGTGGTAGAGAGCGAGAAGTCATTTATTGTATGTAACATATTTTTCAAAACGATGGAGGTTTTCTTTCAGAAAGTGGCGGGCTGAAAGTAATAACAGCACAACAGAGTGTAAGCTGTTCATAGGACATCCTTCGACGTCATGGAAAGTAAGTTAACTTTAAGGAGTTCTGAATTCTGATTTGTTATGTTGTATGGGTTTTTTAAACACAATCATTTTGATTGTGTTTTTTTTTCCCCGCTGTTATATGATGAATACCTTCAAGTCACTGTTTTTAGTGAAATTTGATACATTCTGAGAACAGCAAAAATAAACCATTTAACATGTATAATTAATTCTGTACTGTTTGCATTTATGATGTACATGTAGAACTGTGTAGGAGGCATGGAGAAGGTGAGGCTTCTGTAAGTGTCAAAGTTGTTGCATACAGTGCTGCACTTCTGGGTACTGTTTCATATGCTGGACTACATCTGCACTATGAGATACCTAAGCAAAGGCAACACAGGTGATGTGATTGTGAAATGAGGAAAAGAAACTCCACATTTTTCAATTACATCACCTGTGTTTCCTAAGTTTCTGAATGACATTGTGCAGATGAAGTTTAGGTCTGTCCACGGACACAGAAGAGGTCTGGCCCTTGTTCAAGAGTGAAGTGGATATGACTTACTTCATTGGTAGGCCTTCACATGTATTATCTCCTCTGTATTCTTCAACAAGCATAAATTTGATATGCAATCCTGAGTAGGCCTCACCTTAAACAAACCTCTGGAGAGGCCACACCTTATCGTCATCCTGAATCAATCAGTTCAAATGTTAGGGACAGATTTATGATAGGTGTATGCCTCTTTTGCACCACTGTGCGTCACTTTTGTGATGCAGCGGCGGTGCAAAAGATTTGCTATGAGGCGACAAAATTACAAATTGATGCATCTAGGCAGATGTGTCATGCTGTAAAAAACCCGTGCCACATGAAACCGATGCAGCAGTGATGCAAAAGATGCACCATGTTGCAAGACAGGCTTGACTTCATCTCCAACAAGATAAGAAGCTAAGTCTTCTGTAAATGTCAAAATTGTTGTATATACTGCTCAACTTCTATGTACTCTTTGATATGCTAGACTCCATCTGCACTATGAGATACCTAACCAAAGGCAACACAGGTGATGTGATTGTGAAATGAGGAAAAGAAACTCCACATTTTTCAATTACATCACCAGTGTTTCCTAAGTTTATGAATGACATTGTGCAGATGAACTTTAGGTCTGTCCACGGACACAGAAGAGGTCTGGCCTTTGTTCAAGAGTGAAGTGGACATGACTTACTTCATTGGTAGGCCTTCACATGTATTATGTCCTCTGTTCTCTTCAACAACTCGAAATTTCATTTGGAACCCTGAGTAGGCCTCACCTCAAACAAACCTCTGGATAGGACACATCTTATTGGCATCCTGAAACAATCATTTAAAATGTTAGTGTCTTGCGACACTTTTGTGAGACAACAGCAGTGCAAAAGATGCACCATGTTTTAAGATAGGCCTCACTTCATCTGCATCAAGATACTGTTAGTTTAAAATGTATATCTTTAGGACTGTGTAGGGGGCCTGGAGAAGCAGAAGCTTCTGTAAGTGTCAAAGTTGTTGAAAAACTGTTTGTCCTTCAATCTTTTCCCTTGTCTTTTCTAATTTTTAAATACATGTTTTAATATTTTTCAAATGTTTGTTCTCTCTTTCACAGATTGAAAGTATAAAAATAAAAAGTGAGTAAGTTAACGACAATTATAAGGTAAATGTTTTGTACTCTTTTCGTTACATTTCTATCACATTCACCTACTATTAGTTCCACAGCTTCATTTCTTTAACCCTCAGTTTCCTGCCTTTGCTACTTTCCTCATTCCTTTCTCTATTACCTACTTACTCAACTCCTTCCACTCTTTTTCTCAGTCCCTCTCTTCTCATAGTTCCTCACTCTTGTTCACTCACTCCGTCTCTATTACTCTTAGTGTCTCTGACTGATCACTCTTTCACTACTTGTTCATAATGCTTTCTCTGTGTAGTTGAAGCACACTAAGGAGCATATTATGAACACAGCCAATAAAATTATTGCTGTTTTTATTGGCAGAAAACTGCTGCAAAAGTGGTTTTGGCGGCAGTTTTCTGCCGCAAAAGCGGCTTTAGCGACACATTTCTGACGATAAAAGCTGCAAAACTTTTATTGGCTATGTTGATGATATGGCTCTATGTTATTTACATTTCTTTGCTGTTTCAATTAATTTTTTTCTGTTATTTTTTCTTTTCTGTTTTCTGTTTTTTCTCTCTATTATTCCACATGTTTTAATCTTATTTTGAACATTCACTCACATTCTCCAAGAAACTCTTCTTTGTTATTGTTCTACTCTCTTTTTTTTCTTTCACTTCCTTTTTTATTTTGTTTTTCACAATTATACCCTCTTCCATCTTTTCTTCGGTAAATAGATCTATTAAACAGTATCTCTGGTTTAATCCCTATAGCTGTCTTTCTTTCAACATTACTCTCTGTTTACTTCCCTTATACTAACTCTTCTTTTTTTTTTTTTTTTTTTTTTTGGTTCGCTCCCGGTTCGCGAACCGGGAAGCGAACGGGGAAGCGAACCAAAAGAAATAGAGCTTGCCAGAGTGCTAAACATTCTAGCAATTTTTTTTGAAAGGGGAGGTAGTTCTGAAAAGAACTGTTTTTTTTATGTTTTTGTTGTTTTATATATTTTTTTATTTTTCTGAACATTTTTTTTTTTTTTTTTTTGAACAGTTTTATGTTTTTTTTTTGTTTTTGATGGAGGGGAAACAACAAAAAACAGGCATTGGAAACGGCTCAACAGGAGCAAAAAAAAAAATTACTGTCTGGGGCGTTTAGGGCAATTGTGATTTTCATAAGCTCGGTTGATTAAGGTAATACTCATATTACCACAAGACAATAATGCACCACAATACAAGCAGGTAAACTTCATATGGACAAAGTTGTCCTGAATGTTTGGCACGGTTTCCCGTGCCTCTGCTGGTGTCAAAGATATCTGTGATGATGACCTGGCCACAGGAGGTGTTGGGTTGTCCTGCTGGTCACGCATCTCTGCCCGGCTGTAGTTTAAAGGATGCCACCTGCTCATATGACGATGCATGGTGTAGTTACCGAAGCTGTATTTTTTTAAGGTGCCTCTAGATAACTTCTCCTTACATATGAGGCAGGTGACATATCTGGCATTTACTTTCTTCTGCCCTTCAGGGATCGAAAAAAACTGCCAAATAAAACTGGTTTTCCGATGAGAAACCCGGGGCTGCTCTTCTAAAAACTGTGGTCCTTCTGTCTCCTCTTCCTCTTGCTCATCCTCTTCCTCCTCTGTGTTGCTGATGAACTGGGGAGGTGGTCCTCTCTTCCCATGAGGAGGTGGTGGTGGTGGTGGGGGTCCACCAGCTGAAGCTACCAATGAAGCCATTGCTGAACTATCAAAAAAGGTCTTCCTCTCACAAAGATGAAAGTCAGAGTGAGGAAAGAAGGAGGGGTTTTCATCATTTGGGAAAAACAATAGTTCTAAACCAATGAAAAGTGTTATTTTTAGGTCACCTGACCTAGCCTTACATCATTATGAAACCAAAAGTGAAATGAACCAATGAAAAGTTTTATTAACAAGTCACATGACCTGTTACGCTTATGTTACGCGCTGCGGAACGTGCCCCGGATCGCTTCCGGGTCGCTGCGCTTCGCGCTCCGGAGCACTTCCGGGTGCGCTAACGTGGCGCGTCATAAGACGCATTACGCGGCAACGCGATACGTCGCGCTTTCGCGACGCGCCCCTGATCGCTTCTGGGGAGCTGCGCTTCGCGTCTCAGTTCGCTACCGGAGCACTTCCGGGTGCGCTAGCACGGCGCGTCATAAGACGCATTACGCGACAACGCGATACGACGCGCTTCCGCGACGCGTCACGATGTTGATTTCTAACGCGGCAGTTGCGCAAACGGAACGTTTACCGGTTCGCGGACCGGGTCGCGGCATCAAATTGAGCTAACGGGAAGCTTCCCGGTTCGCGAACCGGGAGCGAAGAAAAAAAAATATTACAAAAAAAAATTATTAATAAACATATAACATATATTTTTGGATTTAAAGAATAATACATTTTACAGCTACAGATATTAGCTTTTAAAAAACCAATGAAATTCACTGAAAAAACCATAGGTTATAGACCATATATAGTTAGGAATTAGCATTTACAAAACCTTGAAAATTCACTGAAAAAACCATAGGTTATAGACCATATATAGTTAGGAATTAGCATTTAAAAAACCTTATTTTACTCACACAAAACCATTGAAATTCCATATATAGTTAGTTGTACTAACTATATATCGCGCACCCGCAATCCACCGCTGATCATGTCACATATTACATCATTCATGACATGGTCAGTGACATCACTGATGACATCACTGATGACATCACTGATGACATCTCAAATGACATCACTGATGACATCACTGATGACAACATCCAGTGACTGTATTTTTCTGTAAAGTTAAAATATGTCTTACATATTGAAGAATGAGTGGATGTATAAGTGTCTTGATGATGGATTTAGTAGGGGCATGACTGACTGTATGAGTGACTGATTAAATGTGTCTCACTGAGTGCATGGGTTAGTGACTAAACTGTCTTAATTTGTGCATCATTATGTCTGTTGTTCTGTAAACTGCTGCATGTGTTGATCAGTAGCTATATGATTAACTATATGGGTTATTGATTGGTTGCCCAAGCATTTGTATGGGAGACTGAGTGTGTGTGTGGGTGGCTGGGAGGTGTATGACTCTCTGCATAGATGTGTGAGCAGTTGATTCACTAGATGTATGGGTTCAAAAGTGCATGTGGAAACAGCTGTATGGGCGGTTGACTGTGTGCATGAGTGTATTGGTGAGTGAATGGATATCTCAGTGCTACATGTCAAAGTAAGTACATATGTAAAATACAGTACATGTGAGAGTTGACATATATAAATAACTGTGCATAAGAGCCAGTGAATGTGTGAGTGGCTGTATGGATCATTGTGAACTTGTATCCAGGATTGTATAAGTGAGTAAATATGTTTTAGTATATGTTTGAATAAGTAAGGTGTGTATAACTGTATAGTTGAGGAAATGGAGGTGTGATTGATTCTTTGCATGACTGACTAGGTGTGTGAGTAACTCCATGGATGAGTGACAGTCTGTGAGTGTATGTTTATACTGAGTGTATCTAAGATTATATAAGAGTCTGAAGAGGTTCATCATAATATCACATGAATGATGTCATCAGTGATGTGATCAGTAATGTCAAATGAGATGTCATCAGTGATGTCATTTGAGATGTCATCAGTGATGTCATCAGTGATGTCAAATGAGATGTCATCAGTGATGTCATTTGAGATGTCATTTGAGATGTCATCAGTGATGTCATCAGTGATGTCATTAGTGATGTCATTTGAGATGACATCAGTGATGTCATCAGTGATGTCATCAGTGATGTCATTTGAGATGACATCAGTGATGTCATCAGTGATGTCATTTGAGATGTCATCAGTGATGTCATCAGTGATGTCATTTGAGATGTCATCAGTGATGTCATCAGTGATGTCACTGACCATGTCATGAATGATGTAATATGTGACATGATCAGCAGTGGATTGCGGGTGCGCGATATATAGTTAGTACAACTAACTATATATGGAATTTCAATGGTTTTGTGTGAATAAAATAAGGTTTTTTAAATGCTAATTCCTAACTATATATGGTCTATAACCTATGGTTTTTTCAGTGAATTTTCAAGGTTTTGTAAATGCTAATTCCTAACTATATATGGTCTATAACCTATGGTTTTTTCAGTGAATATATATATATATATATATATATATATATATATATATATATATTAATATAATAAAGAGAGAGCTCAAACCTTGGAGGTGGGTAATCTCAGGAACCACAGCACCAATCACAACACCCAATACAGCGTTGGAAAGGGCAGTTGCAGCAGAAGGACATAGGCTATGCAGACGCCCACCATATACATTTAAAAGGTAAAAGAACCGTGCCAGCAAAGTAGTCCCTTGTGGGCGTGTCTGCGTTGTGCCGTGGGCGCGTGCTGGGGGCTTGACAAACGCTGGGGGCGTGTGGTACGTTCCGCCCTTCATGCCATGTCTCATATCTTGTGCTAATCCCACCCTGCTCCCTTTAAATACCCCTGCACCCCATAATCATAACCCACCCTTACTCCTTAAAATACCCCAACACCCTTAAACACTAACCCATCATAACCCTATAAATATACCCTGTACCCCAAAACCCAAACCTATCCCTAGACCCTAAAAATACCCCTGTACCACAAAACCCAAACCTAGCCCTGAACACTATAAATACCCCTGTACCTCAAAACCCAAACTTACCCCTCAACCCTAAAAATACCCCTGTACGCCAAAAGCCAAACCTACCCCTGAACCTTAAAATACCCCTGTATCCCAAACCTAGCCCTGAACCCTAAAAATACCTCTGTACCCCTAAACCCAAACCTAGTCCTGAACCCTAAAAATTCCTCCGTACCCCCAAACCACCCCTGAACCCTAAAATACCCCTGTACCCCAAAACCCAAACCTAGCCCTGAACCCTTAAAATACCCCTGTACCCCAAAACCCAAACCTACCCCTGAACCCTAAAAATACCCCTGTACCCCAAAACCCAAACATAGCCCTGAACCCTACAAATAACCCTGTACCCAAAAAAAAAACCTACCCCTGAACCCTAAAATACCCCTGTACCCCAAAACCCAAACCTAGCCCTGAACTCTAAAAATACCCCTGTACCCCAAAACCCAAACCTAGCCCAGAACCCTACAAAGAACCCTGTACCCCAAAACCCAAACCTACCCCTGAACCATAAAAATACCCCTATACCCCAAAACCCAAACCTAGCCCTGAACCCTAAAAATACCCCTGTACCCCAAAACCCATACCTATCCCTAAACCCTAAAACAACCCCTCTACCCCATAAACCTAAACTATATCTGAACGCTTAAAATACCCAAACACCCCAAAACACCTCAGTACCCCCAAAACATATACCCCTATACCCATACTTACCTTATCCAAACATAAAAAAAACATGCTTTTACCATTCATGCATTTACAACGAATTTCGTTGTAAATGTATGCGTGGTAAAAGCATATAAAATGTAATGCCATGCGTTATAATGGCATTGCGGAGTCATGGTACTTTCGTAATGAAAGTATGCGGAGTGATGGTATGCGGAAAGAAAGTTGCAGAAAAATGGGTGTTTACCCTCCCCCGGTTAGTACATTGGTGGCACGGCGGCCCACATCTCCAGCAACATACTCATATTTTTTCACCACCCATTTGAAAAATGCACAGGTCTCTCTCATTGATGGCCAGCACCAACATACACTTTTAGACACACCTCCCGCCACAAGTTCTAGAATTGCGAACTTTAGAGCTGGGGAGCTATGTTCGAATCTCGGCATCAGCTCAACATCCTGTGATTCCAGGCAAATCCCTTTGTCTCCGCGGGCCTACCACAAATGAATGTGTTCTTCTGTAATGTAAATTGTGCTCATGCCATGTTGTCGAGTTCGAGCTACATAATATTGCAACGAAAAATAAAGTAGGGAAACTCGAGTTCACACACTACTGAACGCGCACTCTTAAATGCATCAGCAGTGTACTGTGAATCGGAGCGTTTCACAGGCCTGTCACTGATAAGAAATGCTATCAAAACGAAATCCTACAAAACAATATACTACTTGCCGACAGCAATTCATACCCGGACAACGTCAGGACGGGCTGCTAGTATATATATATATATATATATATATATATATATAAAGAGCCAACAAGCAGGGAAATTCAGGTGAGGCTATTTTATTGGCAACTGGACAGCGTAGGTATGATGCATTTCGGATTGTTTCTTCTTCAGATACCTCTTGCTGCCGCGCCTCATGTCCGTGTTGCCGAAATTAAATGTCCGCAGCTATTTAAAGCGGTATGCTCACCAACGCCTCCCAACCATGTGATCATCCGCCCTGTTGAAGATAATGGAAAACTCCAACACCCAGAATGCAATGTGTCTGAGATGGCGTGATGTGGGAAACTGCAGTTCTTTCTGGTAGTTTGTAGACGTTGTGAGACTCGGCAAACTTGATGAGGTCGCTTTATGAAGTCCTGGCCCCTCGAGTCCCTGCATAACGTTCCAACCCTCAGGTCGCTGACTCGCTGGGACATAGGTTGGCGAGATTGCACCAACACTCCCGTGAAGTCACGGTCTGCATCTTCGCAGTGTCCTTCGCGTGCCGGCGCACAGTTGGTGGACTGCCTGTTAGCCCATACCTGGGCGCACTCCATTGTTCCACTGACGTAGAATCCAGAAAGCAGGCAGCCGCTTAGCAGAACGGGGCTCCTTTACGTGTCTTCTGGTTGACACGAAATATCAACATCCGCCCTCCAGCAGTGTGGAAGGAAAGAGCCAACAAGCAGGGAAATTCAGGTGAGGCTATTTTATTGGCAACTGGACAGCGTAGGTATGATGCATTTCGGATTGTTCCTTCTTCAGATACCTCTTGCTGCCGCGCCTCATGTCCGTGTTGCCGAAATTAAATGTCCGCAGCTATTTAAAGCGGTATGCTCACCAACGCCTCCCAACCATGTGATCATCCGCCCTGTTGAAGATAATGGAAAACTCCAACACCCAGAATGCAATGTGTCTGAGATGGCGTGATGTGGGAAACTGCAGTTCTTTCTGGTAGTTTGTAGACGTTGTGAGACTCGGCAAACTTGATGAGGTTGCTTTATGAAGTCCTGGCCCCTCGAGTCCCTGCATAACGTTCCAACCCTCAGGTCGCTGACTCGCTGGGACATAGGTTGGCGAGATTGCACCAACACTCCCGTGAAGTCACGGTCTGCATCTTCACAGTGTCCTTCGCGTGCCGGCGCACAGTTGGTGGACTGCCTGTTAGCCCATACCTGGGCGCACTCCATTGCTCCACTGACGTAGAATCCAGAAAGCAGGCAGCCGCTTAGCAGAACGGGGCTCCTTTACGTGTCTTCTGGTTGACACGAAATATCAATATCCGCCCTCCAGCAGTGTGGAAGGAAAGAGCCAACAAGCAGGGAAATTAAGGTGAGGCTATTTTATTGGCAACTGGACAGCGTAGGTATGATGCATTTCGGATTGTTCCTTCTTCAGATACCTCTTGCTGCCGCGCCTCATGTCCGTGTTGCCGAAATTAAATGTCCGCAGCTATTTAAAGCGGTATGCTCACCAACGCCTCCCAACCATGTGATCATCCGCCCTGTTGAAGATAATGGAAAACTCCAACACCCAGAATGCAATGTGTCTGAGATGGCGTGATGTGGGAAACTGCAGTTCTTTCTGGTAGTTTGTAGACGTTGTGAGACTCGGCAAACTTGATGAGGTCGCTTTATGAAGTCCTGGCCCCTCGAGTCCCTGCATAACGTTCCAACCCTCAGGACGCTGACTCGCTGGGACATAGGTTGGCGAGATTGCACCAACACTCCCGTGAAGTCACGGTCTGCATCTTCGCAGTGTCCTTCGTGTGCCGGCGCACAGTTGGTGGACTGCCTGTTAGCCCATACCTGGGCGCACTCCATTGCTCCACTGACGTAGAATCCAGAAAGCAGGCAGCCGCTTAGCAGAACGGGGCTCCTTTACGTGTCTTCTGGTTGACACGAAATATCAACATCCGCCCTCCAGCAGTGTGGAAGGAAAGAGCCAACAATCAGGGAAATTCAGGTGAGGCTATTTTATTGGCAACTGGACAGCGTAGGTATGATGCATTTCGGATTGTTCCTTCTTCAGATACCTCTTGCTGCCGCGCCTCATGTCCGTGTTGCCGAAATTAAATGTCCGCAGCTATTTAAAGCGGTATGCTCACCAATGACTCCCAACCATGTGATCATCCGCCCTGTTGAAGATAATGGAAAACTCCAACACCCAGAATGCAATGTGTCTGAGATGGCGTGATGTGGGAAACTGCAGTTCTTTCTGGTAGTTTGTAGACGTTGTGAGACTCGGCAAACTTGATGAGGTCGCTTTATGAAGTCCTGGCCCCTCGAGTCCCTGCATAACGTTCCAACCCTCAGGACGCTGACTCGCTGGGACATAGGTTGGCGAGATTGCACCAACACTCCCGTGAAGTCACGGTCTGCATCTTCGCAGTGTCCTTCGCGTGCCGGCGCACAGTTGGTGGACTGCCTGTTAGCCCGTACCTGGGCGCACTCCATTGCTCCACTGACGTAGAATCCAGAAAGCAGGCAGCCGCTTAGCAGAACGGGGCTCCTTTACGTGTCTTCTGGTTGACACGAAATATCAACATCCGCCCTCCAGCAGTGTGGAAGGAAAGAGCCAGCAAGCAGGGAAATTCAGGTGAGGCTATTATATTGGCAACTGGACAGCGTAGGTATGATGCATTTTGGATTGTTCCTTCTTCAGATACCTCTTGCTGCCGCGCCTCATGTCCGTGTTGCCGAAATTAAATGTCCGCAGCTATTTAAAGCGGTATGCTCACCAACGCCTCCCAACCATGTGATCATCCGCCCTGTTGAAGATAATGGAAAACTCCAACACCCAGAATGCAATGTGTCTGAGATGGCGTGATGTGGGAAACTGCAGTTCTTTCTGGTAGTTTGTAGACGTTGTGAGACTCGGCAAACTTGATGAGGTCGCTTTATGAAGTCCTGGCTCCTCGAGTCCCTGCATAACGTTCCAACCCTCAGGACGCTGACTCGCTGGGACATAGGTTGGCGAGATTGCACCAACACTCCCGTGAAGTCACGGTCTGCATCTTCGCAGTGTCCTTCGCGTGCCGGCGCACAGTTGGTGGACTGCCTGTTAGCCCATACCTGGGCGCACTCCATTGCTCCACTGACGTAGAATCCAGAAAGCAGGCAGCCGCTTAGCAGAACGGGGCTCCTTTACGTGTCTTCTGGTTGACACGAAATATCAACATCCGCCCTCCAGCAGTGTGGAAGGAAAGAGCCAACAAGCAGGGAAATTCAGGTGAGGCTATTTTATTGGCAACTGGACAGCGTAGTTTATAGTAGCAGGATACGGATACCTTGACCACCTGGTCCCATTGGTTGGGCCATGAGGGACACCCCAGGGCCCAAAAAAAACTGCAATCAGTTAAACTCCCATGAGAAATACACCAGAGAGTATTAAAAATACAGTGAATGAATAACTTTATTGTTTGGTTACTCAAAACCATTACATTAAAACCAAGTATAAAATTACAAAAGTTAAAAAGGGAAATATGTCAGCAAACGAATCTGTATAATGGAACCCGGGGCGCTGGTAAGTTCAAGAGATAATGTTCACTATAGCATGGCCCAGCATGCATCTACAAAGTCTCTATTAATTTGTGCCCTGAGTGGCCATCAGCTTGGACCGTGTCACTTGGATGAACTTGCCAAATGAGGCCATGTCTTTTACTATGGACAATGTGTATAGTTGATAGACCGCCTCCTTTGCAGTGCGGGTCCCCGCTTGTCTTAAGATGGGCCTGAGATAAAGGCTGCGTGCTACGCGCAGGGCCGGGCAGCAAAGTAACAGATGTGCAAGAGACTCGCGTTTGTAATTACAGAGCCTGCATTCCAAAACTCCCAATCCTGTCCATTCAGAGGCGTATAGTTCTTTAAGGGGCAGGGTGTGTAGTCTGTAGGCTAAAATCTTGTGAAAGGCTGAGCGGCCCACGGCCTGCGTGAGAAGGTGTTTAGGATTGTACACAGTGTGCGGGAGGCATAGGGTCTCATGCAAGTCTCTTGGTGCTAGTGATTCCACATTCAGTTCGCGTGAGTGGGCACGAACTTGTTTCATGATTGCATTTTTGATTGCCATGTAGTTCACTTGTTCAGGGTCCCAAGGCTCGGTGGCCAGGTTGAGGCGGCCCTTTGCCGCACTGAGAGTAGCTGACCAAGGATTCCCGGGTTCCATAAAAATCTGTTTCAGAACTGCCTTAAGTGTCTTATCTTTTGCCACTGTTGTGAGATAATAATATTTGCTTAAGGCCGCCATCTCTTCCAGAATTTGTTGGTTAAGTGAGAATTCTAGGCGGACGAGAGTGTTTCTGGTGCACTTCGGAAGGTGGAATAATCTCTTGTATGCTCCGCAATGGATTTTTTCAAGTTCCTTATTGAGTTTTCCCAGGAACGCTTGCTGAGCGTAATTTAGGGCCGGCATTAGTTTAGCCTTTAGTACTCTTTGAATGGCCGTTGTATATGGGCTATGTAAGGAGGCTTGTAATTTGCAGAGTGCATAGGTGATGGTTTTCCCTTTGCCTTGGATTTTCTTTAGCTGGGTGCCAGAAAGCCCTGACTCATGATAGCAGACTCCCAGGCAGGTGTATCACTGTGTGCTTTCCAGGGAGAGGTGACCATGCCTCCATTTCGCTCGTTTTTATTTGGGTAGTGCCCAAAAATGACTATTTTTGACTTGGAAGGGTTTGCCACCAACCTGTTTTCATCATTATATGCTGCCAGGGCGGTCAACGCCTTTTGTATTCCTATTTTAGTATGGTCCGGGAGTACCAGGTCGTTGGCGTACTGCATGAACTGGATTTGGTGTACATTCTACAGTTGTCAAGAACAAAACTATTTGCTAAAAAAAAAACAAGATCTGATAGTGCTAAAGAGCATACTACATGTATCCTTCATACTGTGGTGAAAGGTTTGCATTGAATCCGTCTTCTGAAGCAAAAAGCATGCATACATAAGTTAGGATCTGGTGCACACACTGTTCAATGATAAATATAAATAGGGCTCCCGGTTTTTCGTTTAAACATTTTTTCCTTTATCTGTTTTTATATGTCAAAACGGCAAAATACTAGAAAATTGCGGCGCTGCCGTGCTCGAATCCAGAGCTATCTCGCCACGCTCCCTTCCTGCTGCTGGAAATTCATTCTAATCCTTCCAGCCAGGGTCTTTTAGTGACCTACTGCTGTGCCCTTGAACCAATCTTGGTCGGATTGAAGCATCACTGAGTGGGTTCTGAGTGGCACTGAGTCGCTGCCCAAGGCTTGCACCCCCATATTAAACAACCCTACATGGCTGAACCAGCCCCCCCCCGTCGTGTGTGGCAGCCTGGTATGAGACAGCTTCCCGGGCACACACAGAGCCGCACCAAGCACTTCACAGGTCTTTAAAAGACCATTTGCATGTTAATGAGGCTTTGTTGTTGTTTCAGCCCTTCTAAGTGCCCCTGCAGCTCCACTCTGGCTATTGCTTACAGATTCAGCCCCCCCCCCTAGAATTTTTTTCTTAACATTCACCCCCCCACACCCCCTCCCCCCCGAAATTTCGCTCTAGTTGCACCTCTGGGCTGAACATTTTATAACAAGGATTTGTGACCTGTTCTTCATACAAACTCCTTATCAACAGAAGGTCCCGGATAAACTGATTTTATTTAATAAAAAAAGGAAACGCATCACTCTGACCGGGTTTATAGTCAGCTTTCTAGTCTTGGATTTAGAGTGTGAAAGGCAACATAAATCACCAGCTTTTTAGGACAAACACAGACTGGTGGTGAGACACACAGACGCACACATACTCACACACACCTCTGCTGAAGATCTGTTTAAGGGCAACAATGGTGCAAATAATAAATAATTACATAGCTCGTGGATTCAACCCATATGCCCTCTAGCGCTACTCGGGAACCATACCGATTTTCAGCTATCTCCTTCGACCTGGACATTGGAACAATGAAAGGAAGTTAAAACAGCAAACTACACTTTTTTGTGTAGTGCTTGCTGCCAGATTCTTATGAATTCATAGCACTGCAAATGGGATAATGTGCAGAGCTTTGGAGGGGTTAAAAACCAAGACCGCACAGAGATTGAACGTGGGACCTGTATCTTCCACAATGGTTAATACCATGCGCGCAAAGCCGATTGGGCCTAAAGGGCCTCAGCTGCTCAAAAGCCAGTACTGTCTTGATCTATTCTCTATATGAGGAGAACAATATTTGGGCTCTGGAACGAATGGAAAAAAATACAGCGATTCTTCACAACAATAAAATGTACACTCCCATATTTCAATGTACACTCCAGAATCTTTACATACACACCACATGACTAATTCCAGTCTTTGAATAATAGAGGCCCAGCCCCACATGGGCGACTAGGACTACAACATGTACCAACACTTGAATTATTTTTAGCAATAAACAAGTTCAAACCATTTTATCATTTGCTTATTCATAAACTTTATCTTTATCTTTCCATCAAAAATGTTTGAAGTTTATTTACATAAAAAAGCTTTTCAGTGACATTATACAATTCAATGTTTTACATACATACAAAAAATACATTTTAACTTCACACCCAATACATTTCGAGACCTTGGTCTCTTCTTCAGGGGTACAGCTGTAAAAGAAAATATATCATGAGACCAAATCATTCAAAAGATAATTTTTCATGTCTAAATTCTAAACTACTCAAGCCAATTAGTGCCATGCTCTATCACCAACACCTGTGCATCACACTGGTTGAAACCACAAGAGACAAAACTAAGAAAGTTCAAAAGAGATACAATAGATTATAAATTGAATGAGGCATATACTTGGGCAGAAGTATATGCCCAACGCAGATTCACCAAACGTACCACCCAAATGTCATCTGAAGAAAGCGTAGTTTCCGACGCAGATATAGACACCTCAAGAAAACCAGCAGGTCGATCTACAATAACTACTGATTTAACCAAAGTTTCAACACCCGGAACTTCAAAACCATCACCAAGTGTGTCTTTTTTAGAGGGGGCAGCCCAAACAGGACGCCCACCAGAGGAATTAACAACAACACAGACAAGCAAACCCGTAAACAAAAAACAAGGAGAGGCAAAGGAAAAGGAAAAAGACAAAGAAAAAGAAAAATCCAAGCCAGGATTACGGAGTCAAACTCAGAAATGAATTTAGTAGTAAATATATCACAACTACAGTTGACTAAATTTCAGAACCAAGTTTTAAACAAAGGAACTTCTTTTGTGAGCACCTACAACACATCCGAACTTGAAACTGATATTGCAATATTTAAATTCATGAGAACTCTCAGATTAAAGAACTTTTTTGCGAACGTTTGTCCACAAGATCCAACCAAAGAAACTCCAGTCTTCAAAGCCAAAAGTACTTTTATGGCACCACGTTCACACAAATCCCTTGACACCTTTGAGATACTTGTCAAACAAGATTTGAAAAAAATAAACTACAAGAGAAAACAGAAAAATCTAAGTAGAGCAGAACATAGTGCACTTAAGAAATTGGCTAACAGAACGGATATCCAAATCCAGAAAGCGGATAAAGGAGGAGGGTTGGTAATTATGGATAAAGATTTTTACAACAAAAAAGCATTAGAACATGTCAATGACAGGAAAACATATGGAATGTTGGATACTGATCCGACTTTAGAAATAATGGAGACCTTGAATACAATTTTGGATAAAGCAGAAGAACTAGGCTGGATAAATACAACAACGAAAAAATACCTAATGAACATGTATCCTAAACGTCCTAGAATTTATTTTTTACCAAAAATTCACAAAGACAAAACAGATACTCCGTTCAGACCCATCGTGGCAGGATGTGGTTCCCTATTTGAAAACTTGGGAAGATTCATTGACTATTATTTACAGCCATTTGTCCAACAGTGGGTAACATACATTGAGGACACATCTGACTTTTTGAGATGTTTACAAAACATTAAGGATGAAGTAACAGATCTTGTGTACCATTGATGTATTGTCATTATACACTTCTATTCCACATGCGAGCGGAATAGAGGCGGTAGAGTGGGCTCTATTGAACCAGGAAAATCTGGATGCACCCAAAAGTTTCATTTTAGAAATTCTGGAATTTTGCTTGCAGAATAGCTATTTCATGTGGGATTATAAATTCTTCATTCAGCTGAATGGAACAAGCATGGGCTTTCCGCGAGCGCTGGTATACGCAAATACCTTCATGACAAGGTTTGAGAATGAATATATTCTACAGGACGAAACGTGGAAGCAAGGATTAATATGTTTTCCTCGATTCATTGACGACATATTTAAAATATGGAAGGGCACAGAAGAAAGATAAAAAAATAACATTCAAACACTAAATTTGGTAGACCCACGGATTCAGTTCACCTACCAGATGGACAAGAGGAAAGTTTCTTTCTTAGATGTACAAATAGAATTGAAAGATGGAACTTTACACACAAGTGTGTATAAAAAAGCCACAGATAAAAACAACGCGTTACTCTACAGCAGCTTTCATCCTTCTTCTTTAGTGAACAATTTACCATTTTCACAGTTCCTACGTATTTGTCGCATTTCTTCTGATGACAGAGTATGTGAAGAGTCCTGTTTGCATCAAAAACAGAACTATTTGATCAGAGGATATCCTGAGAATTTAATTGAAAATCAAATTCAGAAGGCATGTCTGATTCCAAGACAAAAACTCATGAAAAAAACATTAAGACCAACTAAAGAGAGAACTGTTTTTGTTTTCAAATATTCCACAGCATCTTGGGATATCAAGGAAAGTATACTTAACCGCTGGGAAATACTAGAGACAGAAGAAGATTTCCACCAACTATTTGAAAGTAAACCATTATTCGCGTATACGAGGGCGAATAATCTCAAAGAACTATTGACAAAAAAGAAAAGAGCAAAATTGCAAAAAACAGGAACATTTAAATGTTGGAATTGTATCCATGGTAACAATGCCATACTGGCAAAGTACCATGAATGTATATAATTGAAGTGTTTTATTTTACTTATCAGTGTATACTTTTGTACATATTCATTATCGAGTACTTGAATTGAGAATTAGTATTACTGCTGTAGCCACTTAGAGAGTCTTTATTTATTTCAGGTGATAAGTATTATGTCAGAAGGCATGAAATGAGTCATTTTTTGATCTCGGTACGTCCAAATCTATTGGTCTGGACACTCCTGAGATCATACCATGGTAGACTGAGTCCTTTTTTGATTTCACCATGATCTGGATCCGTGTAGTAGCTGGTTCATCATATAAACAACGTTAATTAAGTCGATTTTCTGTCAGCTAGACTCTCAGGGGTATATTTCTGAGGATAGATAATTTTGTGTACGCACTCGTTTATTCTCTAACTTGCGTGACTAATTCTTGTTCCTATATTCGGTAGAGGCATATTAATAATATTATTAGTGGAAGGTTGAAAAAACGCGTCACCTTCACTTCAGGGATTAGAAACACGATATATGACTATTGAAGCATTATTTGCTTCATTACGGAGCTCCGTGTTGACATACAGTCCGCTTTTTAGCTTCATGAACTAAAGCCAACGACCATGTGACACGGAAGTATGTCTTGAATAGTCGAATCTAGAAACTGTCATGGCGTTTTGGGACAGGGTCGGGAATGGAGGATTATATATGAACAAACTACTATCTACTGAACTATAGGTAAGGAACCCATCTATTCACAGAAAGATAACGCATTCGATCGCGTTAACTTCTAGCATCTCATGAGAACTTGATTCTGACAGGTCGTTCTCTTGAATTATTTCTCAGATAATCCTTGAACTTTCACTCTGGGTTAACTACAATTGAACACGATTTTAGGTAAGGGAAAGGCTATCTTGTTCTACTCGTTCTTATGCATCTTGGAGTTCATGATATTGACTAAGGCTTATATAATATTACAGTTTCACCAGCACTGAGGAATTCATTGACCGTCCCATCTCGAGAAGAAATCACTTAGTGAAATGAAGGCATTTTTACATATGATCTGACACTTTGCATTTAGTTAAGAAAGAGTATAAATTTACCCTTTTGGACCCCAGTTGGACCCCAGTTTACTTTTTGATTTATTTTTCAGTTGTTTCATTTAGGGAAGCATTGAGGACTTCAAGTCAGCTGTGGTTTCAACCAGTGTGATGCACAGGTGTTGGTGATAGAGCATGGCACTAATTGGCTTGAGTAGTTTAGAATTTAGACATGAAAAATTATCTTTTGAATAATTTGGTCTCATGATATATTTTCTTTTACAGCTGTACCCCTGAAGAAGAGACCAAGGTCTCGAAATGCATTGGGTGTGAAGTTAAAATGTATTTTTTGTATGTATGTAAAACATTGAATTGTATAATGTCACTGAAAAGTTTTTTTATGTAAAAAACTTCAACAATTTTTGATGGAAAGATAAAGATAAAGTTTATGAATAAGCAAATGATAACATGGTTTGAACTTGTTTATTGCTAAAAATAATTCAAGTGTTGGTGCATGTTGTAGTCCTAGTCGCCCATGTGGGGCTGGGCCTCTATTATTCATTGTTATTTATGCTCAGTAGGCATTCATTACAACATTGCACACCTATCGAAAAAAAGAGATTAAAACTGAATCCGAGTGCGCTAGGTACATTCCTATTTCTTAATTCCAGTCTTTGCCAACTGATACCACAAGGCTGGTGGCAGAGAAGCAGAGGAGAATGCTAAAATGAGGAATAAAATAAATGAGCAGAAACATTGTTACCTAAAGAATTCCCCATGTTAACCTTTGGCACGCCTGCATGAAGTACCTGTATCATACTGTACATATATACACATAGGGCCTTCTCATAGAATCTTGGCTAACGCTCCTGTTTTTTAAACCTGAAGAATTGCCTAATGTGTACACATTGATTGGAAAATAAGGCATCCCATTCCATTTAGGGGAACCATATTTCCAGTAAGTACGACGTTATTGAACAAAGACAGCTTCCGTTCCCCACATATTCTGAAACACATTTGGAATCTGTGTACAGGTAGGGGCATTCGTTGCTGCCCGAGAATTCACCATCTCCAAGGCTCTGCCTCTCAAGTGACCTCTGCGCCAACCCTCCACTATTTCAACTTAAAAGGTACGTGTATTTCCCCTATGTAAAAAGCAAATATCTGAGACTCCTAAAAGAACCCAGGCACACCACCACCCACTCATCGAGGCCCGGCAGATCGGCACTTCCTCTCCAGTACTACCCTATTACGGTAACTAGTCCCCAAAATTCACACTCCCACATCAGTGCTGTCCGGGCTCTCACCTGTCCCTTCTCCAACCAGGGGCGCCAACATCATGCCATAGCCTCCCCCAATGCCCCTGACTCCGCCTGTCCCAAGCCCCATACAGTTGCTTAGCTCTGTCCACTGATGCCTTTAGCCCACCCACCCCCAGACAGATATGTTGTCTCTGCCTTGAGTGTCCATCACTATCGCCCACTCCCACCTGGCGCCCTTGGTTGCTCATGCCCCCTTTCTGTGTTACCACTCCGCATGTTCATGACATAATGACTTGCAATACCACAGCCTGCAGATCCCAGCAGCTCGAGCTCACAGCATGCACCCTGTATTCCATGCATCTCAACCAACCTCCACCCCAGGGCTTTAGATGGAGATACAGAAGCGCTGCCACATGTTTACTCCTGATAAGTGCTTGTACTCTATCATAAAGTGTCTTATAACAGAACTGAGAAGCACAGCTCCTCTCCTTTTCAAATTACTCAGTATCGGACCATTCAAAGCAGTGCTAAAGCCACAACAAATCACTAGTTTAAGTGAGCGCATGTGTGCATTGTCAATTTAAATAAATGTAGAAAAATACTAGCTGTAGCTTCGTCTTTTGCTTGTGGGAAAATAAATGTGGATAAATACAGAAAAAATGCCCCAAACATAAATATGGATGAATAAAGACGGAAATGGCAAAAAAAAACAATACCATAAAACAGGGAGCCCTAAATATAAATTATCATGTTGACATGATTCTCTCTCATAACTCAAGGCTGCTTATAGAGGTTAGTACAGAAACAAAACTTACAAATTCACTGAAAAAATACAAAGGTTACAGGGATGTTATTGATAGGCTCAAATTTTACATGCACAAACCCATAGAAATTCACCAGTTAAAGTTGCCTGAGCTAACTATGACTTACACCCTCACAATGCACTGCTTATGACCCCACATATTACATCACTCAATACATGATCAGTGACATCAATGATTATATCACTGATGACATCTCTAATGACTTTACTGATGACAACGCAGTTCAAAGTTTTTTTAATTCCATTTCCTAATTATATTGTCTCTGTAACCTCTTGTTTTTCAGTGAATTTCTATGGTTTTTTAAAGCTCGTTCCTAACTATCAAGTCCCTGTAACCTTTTGTTGTGTGGGAGTGTAACTGGGTATGTGGAGTGTTGTGGGTATAAGAGTAAATGTGTTAGTGCTAGTGTGGTTCTGTGAATGGGTGTGTGGGTAGTTCTCTGGGTCGGTAAGTGGGTGTGTGAGTGGCTGTATGGGTATGTGAATGGGTGTGCAAGTAGTTGTGTGAGTGTGAATATGGGATGGGTATGTGAGTGGGATCACCGACAGAATATCGACGATCAAAATATCGAGCTGCCAGAATATCGCGGACAAAATATCGACTACCAGAATAATGAATTCCTATCTACAAACAGGTAAGTACAAAAATATTGAATCCTAAGTATCGTTGTAAATAATATAGTTTGCTAAAATATCAACTTTTTTAAATCTCTTAAAAGTAATGTAAAATTTATGAAATAATAACTATAATTTAGTAAAATATACTTAAAAATACTTAAATAACCTTAAAATTAATAAATATTAAATGTAAGTAAAAAAAATAAACATGCATTATTTGTTATTACATATATATAAGTTGAAAGATTCAAATGTGTTTTAAAAAATAATAATATTTTACACTTTATTAAATATAACAATACTGAAAAATTGCATAGCGTAAAAGATAACATTTCTATTTCCACTCCAACAAGTGGTACAGTAGGAAAAGTGTTGGATAGCGGGTAAATAAAAATTACTATTCCCACTCCAGCGAATGGAACAGTAGGGAAAGCGTTGGATAACCGAAGGATAAAATTTACTATTTCCACTCCAGTGAGTGCAACAGTAGGGAAAGCGATGAATAGCGGGAGGGTAAAAATCACTATTCCCACCCCAGTGAGTGCAACAATAGGACAAACATTGGATAGCGGGAGGATAAAAAATTACTATTCCCACTCCAGTGACTGCAACAGTAGGGAAAGTGTTGGATAGAGGGAGGGTAAAAATTACTATTCTCACTCAAGGGAGTGCAACATTCAAAGCTGGTGGAGAGACTACATTCCTGTTGTATTCAAGGCACAGCCCTAAAATGGCTGCAGAGTTTTTTATCTGACAGTCATCAAACGAGTATGCTAGAGCCCTACCTTTCAGAGTAAATTCACTCATACAAGGGTGTACCCCAGGCCTCTTGTCTAAGTCCAACATTATTTAATGTTTACATGGCCCCTTTGGCGAAAATTGTAGAACCATTAGGGTTTGAGATAATTTCATATGCTAATGGGACTCAGCTTACGTTTACAATCGGCTCCAAAATTGAAGCTGCGAAAACCCGATTTTCGGCCGGTATGCTCGTCATATCAAACTGGATGACGGAGAACTGCCTTCAGTGGAATCCAAGTTAAACCGAGGTTATGCTAATGGGGAAAACATCAACCATTTAGCGGGTGATTGGTGGCCGTCTCAGCTGGGAGTTGCCCCATCCCCAAACAATCTGTGAAAAATCTTGGACTAAAACGTGATCAGAAATTATCTATGAAAGATCACATTGCGGCCATTACTAGCTCCTGTTGCTGTAGCGTACGTCTCCTACACAAGATTTTGCCCTATCTGCCCACCAAACACCGCAGAACCCTGGTCCTGGCTATGGTGATTAGTTGCCTGGACTATGGACTATGGAAGTGATTCAAAACACCGCAGCAAGAATGATTCTGAATCGCCCTGCAGGTTCCCCCTCTGGCCCCTTGCTGAGAGAGCTTCACTGGTTACCAGTAAGGAAGCGATCTAACTTTAAGATCTGCTGCCTCACCTACAATGCCTTAAACGGCAAAGGCTCCTATTATCTGCAAAATAAATTTACCAAATAGGTATCTGGTCGTAACCTTAGATCTAATTCCTTAGCTCTCCTAAAGGTCCCCCAAATACATCTCAGCCGCACTGGAGGCAAAGCTTTCTCGTACCTTGCCCCTAGGTACTGGTACCAATTGCGTAAATGTACCTCCTATAGCATCTTCAGGAAACATTTAAAAGCCTTTCTGTTTTGAATTTATGTATCAATTTGATTCTGGTTTCTTCCATCAGCCTCCTATCACTATGTACCCGCTGAGATGCCCCCAGGTGAGTCGTGCACTATAAAAATGCGCTTAACATAACAACAGTAGGAAAAGCATTGGATAGCGGGAGGGTAAAAATTACTATTCCCACTCCAGTGAGTGCAACAGTAGGAAAAGCGTTGGATAGCGGGAGGGTAAAGATTACTATTCCCACTCCAGTGAGTGCAATAGTAGGAAAAGCGTTGGATAGCAGGAGGGTAAAAATTACTATTCCTACTCCAGTGAGTGCAACAGTAAGGAAAGTGTTAGATAGCGTAGGGGAATACTTTAATATACCCACTCCTGAAATATAATTAATATTAATAAACAATTAAATATTTGTAAAAAATAATTAACCTCCCACCATTTTCCCCTATAAACATCACCTACAATATTGTAACACAATAATACATTAATATAATTAACTCACATATTTACAAATTAATTGTTAATAATTAACAACAAATTAATTACTAATTAATAAAACATATTACACAATTAACATAAATACCAATTAATTATTATTAATCAATTCATAATTAATTAATAATAAATTAATTGACTTTATTAACAATATACATTATTAAATATGATGAATTAATGAATTTCAATTAAATTACTACCCACCCTATTCCCCTATAAAGCCAGAACCGGCTACAGAATTAAATTATGCAAAACATGTTCAACATATAATTCATTGATTCTAAATAATGCGAAACATATATATTAGAATTAAACTACTTCCCACCCTGTTCCCCTATAAACCCACAACCCACTGAGGAATTATATTACACAAAAATTAATTAACATAAAATGTATTACTTTTAAAAAGCTCAAACATACATTACAAAAATAATACATACTTTTACAACATATACTAACACTTAAAACACCCAAAAAATAATTATATATTGCTAACTTCGATAATGTTAAACTCGATATTTCTTACCTGCATTTCGATATTCTGCACCACTATATTTTTGCATTTCGATATTCTGTCCATTTGATACCAAAAACTCGATATTCTGTCCAGTCGATATTTTTTTCTCAATATTTTTTGTGACTAGTTACCAGTGGTTTTGTGGGTATATGATTGTGTGTGTGAGTGAGTATGTGAATGTCTGAGTGGGTGTGTGAATCTCTGTGTTGGTCTGTGAGTGGGTATGTGAGTGGTGCTCTGGGTCTCGAAGTGGATTTATCAGTGACTGTATTTGTGTGTGAGAGGATGTGTGAGTGACTGTATAGGTTTGTGAGCAGGTGCATGGATGTGCGAGTGGATTTATGAGTGGTTGTGCGAAGAGTGTGTGAGTGGGTCTGTGAGTGGGTATATATATCAGGACTCCCTAGCTCCCGTCCCAGGCCTGCATCATTTGTCAGCTGTTCCAGAGATCATGACTCAGTCATGTACGTTTACTGCCTAGGTATATGGGATATTATATGGTGTTCGTTGTCATGTCACCATAATCCTTTTAGGGAGTACTTCCTGGGCTATAGTTAGCGCTTGGGACAATGTATGTTTGGAACTACCAATGCTTATTGGGGTTCTAATTGTGTATTAATTTTGCTGTTGCCAATGCTTTTTCAGACTTTGGTTAGCTGGCACACAAATCAAGTTGTTCTGGCAACCCTGATTACTTATAAAAGCCATTGCCTCGCACCTGTCAGTGTTGGCTTTGTTCCTGTTGCAAAGTGAATTCCTGGTTGCCTCCCAGCTCCTCACTTTGGCTTTATCCGAGCCCTCTGGCTTGCTCTGGCTCCAGCACCCTGCAAATTCACCAGCAGCAGTACTCCAATGCAGCTAAGCGGCGAATGCTTCTGGGTGAGACTGCGTGTGTTTTTGGGCCACATGTGAATTATGCAAGCAACACTATAACATTGGAAACAGAGACTTTGTGTGATTATGAACATTCCAAAATGAATTCTTGAACACACATATGTTGAGCTAATTGAGTTGTGTTGATTTGATTTGAAGCTCTTAGGCAGCACATTTGAAATATAGAGAGACTCAGGTTGAACAAGCAGACACAGTTACTATATGCATGAGAGCCAGTGCCTTTTAGATGTTCCTTTCCGTTAGATTTTCCTTGAGCATCCTGCCACCTACTGGCAACTCATGAGAGCTTTACTTTCTTTGTATTCCTTATGATTATATTATTGATTATGGAGAGATTGAACTGACTGAGGTCCCAGAGTAGCACATGTGTTAGTAAAGAGATTTAAGTACTACACGAGACCCTCCTAATTCTTAAAGAAAGTACATGTCAGGAAAAACTCCTTATCTGTTCAATCCATTGAAACAAATGAGAACAAACTGAGTGACAATTTGCTAGTCCCCTTCATAAGCATAATGCTTCACTATTCCTGTGTCCTTTCTTGCCAATCCAGAACGTGTTTCCACAATGACACTGACGAGCTTCACCATTCCCGAAGACCCGGGGGCCTCAGCTTGACAAGGCACCATGGTGTAGCAGTGTCTTTTCTGCTCTTCCTATCCCCCTTCCCTTTTGGGACAGCTGCCGGAATTCCTGTACCATATCAGTAGTGCAGAGTGATGTCCTTTTCGGGTGAGTGGCCCCGCTCTCACAGAATGTGTTTTTTAAATTGGAGTATAGAGCTGCAGATCTGCCGCTGAGTCACATGGGGACACACCGAGTACCGCAATGGATCCCGAGATCCTCGTGTGCTCCCAAAAAAATGTTTTCCCACAATTTCTTTCCCATGAGAGGTCCCTCACAGATACCTCTATCAGTCCCATGGTGTTAGGATACCTCTATTGTGACTCCTAATATCCTATTTCTACTTTATTTACCCTTCCAGGAACCATGTCTTGGTTCACAAAATGCCGGCCACAAATTTTCCCTCAGCTTGTGGTCAGCCAATCACAGAAATTATCTTGGCCCGTGGATTTGTGGATCATCAGTGGTGGATCCGTCTCTAGATATACATAAATATTTTTTCTTTAATAACTCCAAACTACTGAACAGATTTACACCAAATTAGTAAAATAACTCTCACTGGACCAAGATGCAACTTTCCCTCAAATTTTGTGCAATTCTATTCATAGGTTCAGGCTGTAGTCATGTCTAAAATCCCTATGAAGAAAATGCATTTTGGGACCCCAATTTTTCTAGACCCCACTTGACACATCACCTGCAAACTTTCCATGCAGCAGCTGAAGTGACTGGCATATCAGTTTGGAACATTTCATGAAGATTCGTCACACGGTGCCAAAGTTATGCTTTGGCTATGGAAACTAGGTCCTAACTATTGCTACTGTCTGATGATTGCCAGAAATTGCAATAGCATATGTTTGTATTAAATGTGTTGTTGTTTTACTTTTGAATGTGTGCAATATAACCAGCAGACTCCCTGCCTGAGGATTTGCGCCCGATCCATGGATCCATAAAATAATTTAAAAAAAAGAGAAAGACTTGGTGCTTTGCATTTATAGAAAGTCTGCATAAGATACCTTACCTTATTTAAAAAATAAAAAAAATCTATAATAGCAATGAATGTGTGAATAAAATGTATTTATAAACTTGTGAAAATGTATATTTGTACATGGAACTTATGGTTCTAAGCGTAGTACAATTTATACAGTTAAATTTCCAAC
This sequence comes from Lissotriton helveticus, assembly GCF_964261635.1. Taxonomy (NCBI): domain Eukaryota; kingdom Metazoa; phylum Chordata; class Amphibia; order Caudata; family Salamandridae; genus Lissotriton; species Lissotriton helveticus. The sequence goes on along the minus strand of NC_136059.1, from coordinate 747,922,263 downwards.
AAAACAAAGGTTAGAGGGACATTGAAGTTGGTTACAGGGCATTACAGTTAGGAAATAGAATGGAAACAACCCTAGAAAATAACTAAAAAAACAAAGATTACAGAGATATTATAGTTAGGTTCAGATTTTACACACCTAAAACCATAGAACTTCAGCTGTTATAGTTATCTCAAATAACTATAACTCATGCCCTAAGGTAACTATAATTCACGCCCACCCCACGCCTTGCTAATTTCCCCACATATTACATCAGTCATGATATCTTCTATGACATCATTGATAATATTACTGCAACATTTGGATTGAAATGATTGATAAGTAAACAGTGCATGGGGCGATTTATAGTTACATTAAGGCACGAGTTATAGTCACTGGGATAACTATACCTGCTGAATTTCTATGGTCTTGTGTTTGTAAAATCTGGACCTAAATATAACGCCCCAGTAACCTCTAAATTTCTCAGTAAATAAATATAAATACACTGAAAAACTGGAATAAAATAAAGTTTAAAATAACGTTATAGTTAGGTTAATATGTCAGTGAGAACATTAACATTTTGAACTAAAAAAGAACAGAGAAATTCACCAGTTAAAGTTAGCAGAGCTGGCTATATGTTTCACTCCACCATGCACTGCTTATGTCACAAATAATGTCACTCATGACATGTTCTACGACAGCATTTATGACATCACTTATGGCATCTCAAATTAAATCATTGATGACATCACTAATGACATTATCCAATAGGTGTGCTAGTTTGTTTTTAAGTTCAAAAATGATTTTTTTGAATTTTTTTTTTGCAGAGAAAGGACACAAAAAGACAAAACAGAAAAATACAAGTCATATCAGTAAATTACAAGCAAATAATCAGTTATAAAAAATTGCAATACAATACGCAATAGTCAATAAAAGGAGAAATCAAAATCAAGAGAGGAAAGAGGGAGGGGAAGGGAAGAAGGGAAGGGAGTAGAACATGTCATAGCATAAAAAAGTTAATAAATAGAGTTACCAATAATAAGCTAAACATGAGTATAAGAAAGAATAAATAAAACAATAACAATGTAGAACATGAATCATAACAGTAAATATGAATCAATAGGAGACCAAAAAGATTGAAAATGCATAGAATTATGATGAACACCTTGTAACGAAAATTGAGCACCTCTTCTTGTAAAGATAATCCAAGACCACCAAGCAGGAACTGAAAGGGAGGTAGCATCCTTCCAACAAAAAGTAATTGATTTTAACGCAGCTGAAACCAGAAAATTAAACAACTTTGCCTCAGCATCTTCAAGAGGATGTGTCAAAACAACTGATTTGCAAATTAGTAATTTATAAGAAAGCACATCAGAAATAGGTAACATTTTCAATATTACATCCCAAACTTCAGACCAAAATTTCATAATACCAGGACAATCAATTAACATGTGACTTAAAGACCCAGGGGATAATTTACAGTGCCAGCAGAGATCTGAGGGCAATAATTTAGCACAAAATAAACGGAGTGGGGTCCATAAAGAGTTAAACAAAATGTACGCATTAGTTTGATAAAGTGATACTGGTAACCATCCAGAAATACTATAGGTCCAGATTAATGACCAAGAGTCAACAGAGAGGGAAATGGAGAGCTCAGCATTCCAAAAAGTAGATATTACATCAATGTTGGTGCCCAATGAAGAAGTAAGTTTTTTATAAAATACAGAAACTGCTTTAGAAGATGCAGAAACAGTATTGAGGTAAATTAAAAAATCAGCTGAGAATGTAGATGGAATACCATTTGGGAAGGAGTCTAAAATGGAGTTACACAAAAATTGGTATTTTAGCAAATCGGACTTTGGCAAGCTGTAGTGTAATTGGAGTTGAGCAAAGGGAATAAATGCACCATTAGAAAAAACATCTTTAAGAAAGAAAATGCCTTTGGTAATCCATGAGGACCAAAAAGTGACATTTCTATTTAATTTTATTAAAGCACTGTGCCATAGTGACAAATGTACTGTAGAAAGTAAAGGAGAGGCAAACTTTGAATCCAGATCATTAAAAATTAATCTGGATGATTTGATTATGGACGAGTAATGTACAACCTTAGAGGTATGAGACATGGTTAACCGGGAGGGTAGTGGAAAAGGTTTTACAAGTGATTTTTCGATATGAAACCAGACAGGAGGCTTAATAACATGAGAAATATTAAACCACAACAAACTCTGTTTTAAGATAAAGGCCTTATGGTACAAATAAAAATCAGGGAGGGCAAAACCTGCTTGTCATTTAGGAATCTTCAATTTTTTATAAGCAATACGAGGAGATTTAATATTCCAAAGAAATTTGGACAATAGTTTATCAATATCTTTATAAAATTTAAGTGGGAAGTGAGTGGGGATCAAATATTTTTGGGGCAATATTCATTTTTATAGATTCCATTCTTCCCCGCCAAGAAAGATGAAGGGAAGACCATTTAGAAGTTTTCTGCTTGACATAGTCAGATATAAAATTACAATTTAATTTTAACGTAGCATGTAAGGAAGATGAAAATAATATGCCATGGTATTTCAACTTGTTTTTTTGCCAAACAATATCAGGTGAGGGAAACATATCGGAAGTACAAAGCATATTTAAAGGGAAAAATTAAGTTTTACTAACATTTAATTTATACCCTGAGACAGCTGAATATTTGGAAATATTGTCAAGTAAAAACGGAACAGAAGACAGAGGATTGCTAATAAACAGTAGCACATCATCAGCATATGCTAAAGTTTTAACAGTAAAGTCTTTAATGGTGATCCCCTGAATATCCTCACACCTACGTATGTAATTAAGAAAAGGCTCTATTCCTAATAAAAATAAGAGAGGGGAGAGGGGACATCCCTGAGGTGTACCTCTAAAAAGGGAAAATTGAGTAGAAATTTGACCGTTAATAAACAATCGGGCAGTGGGAGCATGATATAAAGCCGAAACCATACGAATAAAAGAGGGACCAAAATTAAAAGACAATAACGTTTTAAATAAAAACTGCCAATGGATTTTATCAAAGGCTTTTTCTGCATCCAAAGGCATGACACCGGCAGGGACAAGAAGTGTAGAACTCTGTTCAATGACATGTAAAAATGTTCTAGTGTTGTTAGCGGAGTATCTGTTCTTCATAAAACCAGATTGATCTGGGTGAATAATGGAATGGAGGATAGGAGCTAATCTAGATGCAAGGATTTTAGCATATGAAATTAAATGAAATGAAAAAGAAACTTAATAAAGCGCACTGCGGCCAAGTCCTGGCGCTGAGACTAGACTAGACTCTGCGGGGGAGACCGAGGGAGCTAACAGGGGAATGCCTGGGAGAACAAAAATGTTTTCAGAGCTTTACGAAAGTGGGCATAGATGGGGATAGAACGGATAGAGAGAGGGAGAGTGTTCCAGAACCGGGGGGCCAGAACCGAGAAACGGGTGCCCCCCGTTCTGGATTTGCGAAAGTGGGGGACATGCAGGAGGGAGAGAGAAGAGGAACGAAGAGTACGGGTCGGGGTGTAGGGAGTAATCATAGAACTAATAAAGAGGGGAGCTGAGTGGGTGTAGGCCCGAAAGGCCAAGCAGGCCAATTTGAAAAATGATCTGAGGTGCACGGGGAGCCAATGGAGGGACTTGAGTGCAGGCGTGATGTGGGATGATTTGGGAAGGCGGAGGATGAGGCGGGCAGCCTGATTTTGGATGGCCTGTAGGCGTCGGGTTTCATAAGCAGGTATGCCTACGTACAGGCCGTTCCCATAGTAAAGGCGAGAGGTGATAAGGGCCAGGACTATGGATTTAAGGGCGTCCGCTGAGAAATACCGGGAGATCTTCCGGATGAGGTGAAGGGACAAAAAACAAGAGGATACGACGGAGCTGACTTGGGCATGCATGGTGAGGTCATGGCTGACCTTAATGCCCAAGGTCCGAACGGAGGGGGCCGGAGAGGGAGGGGAGCCAAAGGAAGGGGGCCAGTGGATCGAGGACCAAGGATTGGAGGGACCACCCGTGAGGACGAGCTCCGTTTTATCAGGATTGAGCTTTAAATGATTAGTGCTCATCCATTCAGAAATAAAAACTAAAGTGGAGCAGAATTTAGGAAGGGAAACCGAGGGGGAAGAAAGATCAAAGACGAGCTGGAGGTCATCCGCGTAATTATACACAGAGACCCCCAGCTCGCGAAGGGAAATGATAAGGGGGTGGATATAGAGATTAAAAAGAAGAGGGGAGAGGGAGGAACCTTGAGGGACCCCACAGGTAACTAAACGAGGGGGAGCGGATAAACCCGAGAGGTGAACCGCTTGGGACCTGCCCGAAAGAAAGGACGCAAGCCAAGAAAAGGCTACGCCTCGAATGCCCGCTGCGCTGACACGGTCGAGAAGAGTAGCATGGTCGACCGTGTCAAATGCAGCGGACAGGTCGAGGAGAACCAGGGCTTGGGGAAGATTGGTGTCAGCTTTCCCCTTGAGTTCGTCCAGGACGGCGATGATCACTGTCTCCGTGGAGTGTCCTGGTCAAAAGCCTGCCTGATGGGAGGCCAGGAGGTGGTTCTCCTCGACATAAGAGGACAGGCAAGATGTAACGTGGCTTTCAAGGATCTTCCCCAAGTAAGGGAGAAGAGAAATAGGCCGGAAGTTAGAGGGGAGAGAGGGATCTAGTCCGGGTTTCTTAAGAATGGGAAGAACCATTGCAGTTTTAAAGGAAGAAGGAACAGAGCCCAAAGCCAAAGAGGCGTTAAGAAGGGCAAGAGGAGGAGTGGGACAGCTGGTGAAAAGAGCTTTGAGGATCCGTGCCGGGGCACAGTCCGCTGGCGAGCCAGATTTGACTTTGGAGAGCAAGTTAAAAAAGCAATCAACGGAAATGGGAGAAAAGTGGTCCAATGACGAGGGGGGCAGAGGGAGGGGACAGGGAACACCGGTATGCTGCAAGGGAATTTTGGCCTTTATGTTGGCGATCTTGTCAATGAAATAGTCGTTAAGTGAGAGGCAGAGGGTCTGGGTAGGGACAAGACTGGTGCTGGTGCGGTCGGAGGTGGCGAGATGATGAACCAGTGAGAACATTTCTCGGGGTTTATTGGCAGAGAGAGCAACTCTCTCGGTGAAGTAGTTGGTTTTGGCCGTCAAGATCGCTTTTTTATAATAGTTAAGGAGGAGTTTATATTTAGCGCGGAGAGTGGGGCAGTAGTTACGTCTCCAGTGGCGTTCCGAACGCCTGAGATCGAGTTTAAGATCTTTGAGCTCCCTGGTGAACCATTTATGTGCGTCGTAGGGGTGGACAGATTTAACCTTTTTAAGCGGGGCAACCTGATCGCAGGAGGAAGAGAGCCAGGTGCTAATGGCTTCTGTCTGCGAATCTAAGGAGAGACCAGTAAGATCAGGCATTGAGGAGGCCAGGGAAGACGAGAGTAGGTTGAGATTCGTTTGGTTCCAGCTGCGAGCTAGTATATTTTTAGGTAAAAGCGGTTTGGCAGTAGATGCGGAAAAAATGGAAAAAGAGATAGTGAAATGATCAGACCAAATACAGGGAAGTATAGAAGGGGGTGAGACATCACGGCGAAATGACCAGATCTGGTCAAGGGTATGACCCTTGACATGGGTGGGGACCAAAATGTGAGGCAAGAAGTTCAATATAGTTTACAATCTTGATTAATTAGAGAAATGGGACGGTAATTGGAGACGAGGGTAGAATCTTTATCAGGTTTAGGGAGCACAATAATTAAGGCTTCTGAAAAAGAGCCCGAAATGGTACTTGAAGACCCAAAATGTGAAAAAATTTGGTATAAATGAGGCAATAGATGAAATAGGAATTCTTTATAAAATTCAGCAGGGATCCCAGCAGGACCTGGAGATTTATTCTTTGGTAGTGATTTGATGGCATTCAGGATTTCATCATTAGTAATAGGTAAATCCAACCCAAGTCTGTCAGAAGGAGAAATGTGAGGTAAATGACATGTGTTTAAAAAAGAATCAATTGAGAAATTATCACAAAGATCCGGTTTGTTATATAAGTTGGAGTAAAAGTGTAAAAATTCCTGAACAATATCCTTATGGGAGAGTGCACTTTCCCTTGATGGCCCCGAATGGAAGTAATTTGTGTTTTGTCCCTTTTAATACGCAAATAATTTGCAAGGAGTTTCCCAGACCGATTGGAATTAAAGCGAAATCTAGCATTAAATTTAGAGAGTTGGACCCCAGCCCTAGTACTAAGGATTGCATTAAACCATTATCTAAGTTTTTGTGGTTTCAATTTATATTGAGGATCATTGGAAGTAATAAATTAACGCTCAAATTTAGCTATTTGCTTCTCTAGAAGTTTAATGTTAGAGTTGAATTGTTTATTCTCATGGGCCATAATAGAAATTATAGAACCTCTAATGTAAGCGTTAAACGTGTCCCATCTATTTACTATAGACGTAGAGTCTTCCGGATTGAAAAGAAAGTAATCCTGAATCGCTTGTACTAATTTAGGCTTATGAGTGTCGTTAAGGACAATGCCAGTATTCATACGCCATCTAGTTTGCTTAGCAAAAGTGGACGAAACATTCAAAACAAAAGAAATTAAGGCATGGTCTGAGATATCAATGGTACCAATGATAGGATTAGTTGCAGATTGAATAAGAGAAGGGGAAAGCAAAAAATAATCAATTCTGGAATGGGAATTATGAGGATTGGAGAAAAAAGAAAAATCTTTACCAGTGGGAAAGTGTAATCTCCAAGTGTCAGCTAATTTGGTGGTATGAATAAAAGCTTTAAAGGCATGGAAAACCTTGGATGGTCGGAATCGAGTGGTAGATAACCTGTCTAGCAATGGGTCAGCAATAACATTAAAATCCCCTCCAAGAATCAATGGAACTTTTCCCAACTTTAAAACTTCAGTAGAAATAGTAGTCCAAAATACTGGGTCATCTGCTGTAGGGCCGTAAATATTCAGCAAAAAGAAAATAGAGTCATGAATTTTGATTTTAACTATAATATATCTCCCTTCAGAATCTGAAACCTTACTGAGAATTTGGCAATGTAATCTTTTAGCAAAGAAAATAGCGACCCCATTTTTCTTACCGTTGGCAGGTGAGGAGACAATAGTGTCTACCCATTTTTTATTCATGTGCTGTAGGATCTTATCTTCAGCATGAGTTTCTTGAACAAAACAAATATCGGCTTTGCAACTACCTAGATAATCTAGAATTTTCGTACGTTTAATTGGATGTCTCAAACCTTTTACATTAAGAGAAACAATTTTATTATTATGAATATTAGCCATTAAGACTTAGAAGGAAGGAAAGAAAGGAATCAGAACAAGAAGAAGGAAGAAATAGCCAGGTTAAAAGAGTAACTCTATATAGAAAATATGAATGGGAAAAACAGAAAAGAAAGAGGAAGGAACAAACAAGAAACATAAATAGAGGCAAGGAAACGCACACCCGTTCCACAAGTATGGCCAGAAACGGTTGAAGCCCATGAATATAATATTATGCAAAGATGTGACAAGTGAAGTCAAACTAAGCGAGCTCAAGTATTAGGATCATGAGTGTCCATAGAAGGAGGAGCTTGCTGGTCAAGAAACATCCGAAGATCTTCAGGTCGATAGAAAGATTTAGAGACGTTGTCCTTCCACACACGCATCGTTGAAGGATCAAAAAGTCCATATTTAAATCCAAGGCTTCTCAGCCGTGGACGAAAGGTAGAAAACTCTTTACGAATAGCCACAGTTTCTTTAGCAAAGTCCTGGTGAATAAGGATTTTGGTTCCATTCACCAATAATGAAGGAATTTCTCTGGCAGCCTTACGAATGAGAACCAGAAGATGATGACGCAGGACCTTGAAAATCATTTGCCTGGGTTTAGTATGTCGAGGATTCCGATGTGAAGGGACTCTATGGGCTTTATCAATCTCAAATTTGTCTGCAAATTTAATATTCAAAAGACCAGGTAGAAGAGATTCAAGATATAAATGACAATTTGTCCCCTAAACATCCTCAGGCAAATTAAAAATACAAAGGTTGTATTGCCTATTACGATTTTCCATATCCAATAGTTGAGCATGCATTGGAACTATTTTGGCCGTTAAAGTCGTGAAAGCGTCAAGTTTATTTTTATTATCTTGAATTTTAATGGCATTGTCAGAAACCTTCATAGACATAGATGCCATATCTTTACGGACGTTTTTGACTTCTGAGGCAATAGTATCAGTATTTAGACGCAATGCTTTAATTTCCTTCAAAATAAGTGCAGGAGAAGGCTCTGAGGATTCTACCGCCTTAGATTTGGTTGGAGGAGGAGAAACCTGCTGCTTCCTTTTATTAGTAATGGAATTCTTGGAATCCATTCAGAGGTGAAATAATTCACAACAGTACATAAGAATAATAAAATGAGGAAGACAACCTCAAAATGTTAGAAAAAAGATGGAATTATTGAAGAAAACACCAAAAATCTCTTCAAACTACAAGATGCAGCAGCTAAATTGGACTGTAGGCGTGGCTAGGCCAAAGCCAGGCTCTGTCATAAACATTACTCCGCCCCCAGGCACTCAAAGCCAGTAGTACCTGCAGGAGCGGCTGGGAACAGGAACCAGGGAGCCACGAAGAACACTTCCGTCGAAGGAAATCGTCCAAAATTCACTCCACAGGTAGGAATTAGCAAGTACATGCAAGCGCCGCTATTTTCGCCAACTTCCTGAAACAAAATTCGTCGTTATAGGAATATTCGGGCCGTAGTAATCACGGAGCTCCGGTGGCGGCGGCCGTCTTGGTTGACGCGTTAGCGCGTCTTGTGCTAGTTTGTTTTATAGTTTACATAGTGGTTGGTAACTACCAAAGTACTTCTGTACCTAATTTTGTAAAGCCTGTGTCTAGCTAATGGTTGTAAGTTTTTTCAAAAGGCATGTGCTCCTAATTTATGATAGGATTGTAGAAGTATTGAACACATTATAAATCTTTGTATTGAAGAGTACCTCTGTGTACAGATTTCAGTTTGCGACTTGTGTCCAGTATGCTCCACCCAACTTTTTTGGTTCTACAGAGAAAGTACCCAACAGGGTAAGGTTCTACATAGTAGATACTAAGTATTGTAATCATTTTTTACTTATTAAACAAACTTATCTCAGCATGAACATTTCTACATACCATAGAAAACTGTGTGCAGCAGGTACTACAACTAACCTATGCACAGGAGATTCTTTTAATTCAGAAGATGGGCTATCTGTAAATTTTCACCACAGAATGATCTTTACCACCTTCAGACCTTGGTTATTTTACCTGAATAGAGTCTTTTTGGTTACGTGTTCCACAGAGAATCTACTGTTCTTGCTAGATACTTTGTTAATACTCTGTGGTGTATTTGTCATGAGAGCAATGTGGTACAGAGTTAACTATTTCCATACAGTAAACTGTGATTACAGTATTCAATTTCCTACTCATATCAACTTTATTTCTTAATATAGATTCAGTGACTGTGAGGGGTTTGAAACTGGTGACATTTTTCTCTAGTTGGGTATTCATTATTGAATTAGCTTTTTCTGAACAGTTGTATTCATATTGAACACCGTGTGCAATGAGTTTCCCATATATCGGTGGTTTGTTGTTAATGTAAATTAGGCTTCTCATGAAGTGTACAGAATAAGGACAATGTTGCACATGACACATGTTTGCTACATATGGTGGTATGGCTTGTTCCTCACCAGTAAAACTGTGTGCTTGGTGGGCAACATAAACGTCAGGATTGTTCCAGAATGATTTCATGCACATCCTCAGGATATGTTGGCCTATAGTCCTGCTAGTGCACAGTGCAGCATCTGCACAGCTAATTTTACATGGTAACAAGAAACGTTTGTGAAACCTTAGAACTTGCCAACCCTGATCCCCCAAGGAATTTGTCATATTAGATCTATAAGATTTTCATTTGTCCTCTCATACATACCCAAAGAAATACACATGATATACTCAGCAAGGCATTTCAATATGTATTGAAGCATGGTGATTCTTGCATAAAAAACGTGCACTGCTATAATTAGTAGAATGAAACAGATTAGCGTAATTAGCATTATGAGAACAGTGAAAAGGAAGAACAATTCCACCGTTGTACTAAGACAGTGAATATATGCGGGCATATACATTCTAGGTACAGTGCACACAAACCTTGAACTCCCTAACTAACTCTTGCATAGGGTGGGTGACATGCCAAATCTTTGCCGAGTGGACTAACTCCCCACTACCTGCGAGTAAGTGTTATCAAGCTTTCCATCTTGGTGTAGAGCTGAACATCCCTCAAGTTGGTAAACAGAAATCAGCTGAGCTGCAAGGCCGACATGCGGTGGTATTGCACTGTCAGCTGAGTGCTCCTCTCCCTAAACAAGGGAATGGTTCAGTACATTTTTCTACAAAAAAGAATCCCCCTCAGGTTACACAGAGAAAAACATCCTCGAATAAAGGGTTCTGAATTTCCCCACCTCCTTCTTATGTGGCCCCAAAATCAATGACTGACAAACCACTACCTAAAAGAGCAGGAAGAAAGCACCTGCAAAAGGCTGATCAAGTGAAGATCACTCCATCACTTTGTTCTTACTTTAAGGTTCAGTCAAAAGGAGAGAAAATCGTTCTTCCTTCTCCCCCGTTTGCCCCTTGTCTCTTTATATGTGCTGAGCCCAGCAGTTGTCCCTATGTATTGGATGTCACTGTCGCAAATACAGGGACCAAATACACACTTTGTTTTGGATAACATATTCAGGGCCAGATGTAGGTTACTTCCAATGTAAATGTAAATGTAAATGTAGTTGAGCTTATATAGCGCACAGCTACCCGCAGTGGGTTTCCCGGCGCTTGCTTAGGGAACCCGTCCTGGTATTCCCCTGTGAGATAGCAGGGTATCCACAAGGTGAAAGTCAGGCATCCCGCCGCGAGGGGCCGTTGTGGAGATTAAGCAAGCTATTGCCCAGAGACGCAGAGTGTGAACCCGTGAGTCGAGGAGGAACCGGGGCGAGAATTATCGAGTCCGTGGAATTTTTAGCCCAAGACCCGCCGAGGCGGGGAATTGAACCCTGGTCCAGGACCGATCTCAGCTTCCGGGTCTGCTGCCTCTAACCCCTGAGCCACACTTCTCCACGAATTAGCGAATCCTTAATAGCGATTATTACCAAATCGCTATTAAGGACTTGCTAAATGGAATGTAGGTACGAATCGCTAAAATCATCGCTAAAATATTTGCGATTCCTTAACATTCCTTAATAAAAAATCGGTAATTTCGATTCTTTATTAAGGAATACCTAGCCATTCATTCCTATGGGCTAGGAGGCCCATAGGAATGAATGGGAAGAGATTCACTATTAGCGATTCAATATTACCGAATCGTTAATAGCGGGAGGTATTTCAAGGGTGCCAGGGTGTCCAAAGGACACCCTGCTGCATGCCTGAAATGTTTGCATTGCCTGCATGTTTGCACATGTGGTGCACATACATGCCCTAAGGGCATGGATGTGTGCCACATGCCACATTAAAAAAAAGTGCTTTTTTGTAAGGAAATCGCTACTTACCACCAACTTGGAGTTGGTGGTAACATTACAAACATAGAATAATGTTTTCAAATTTTTGCAATCTCGCCAGATACCCACAAGCGACTTGGGAGAGGTTGATGAGAGGAAAGACACAACCATGAAACACATTATGATTGGTATTATCAATGTAATTAACTGTAAAATAAAGAATCCATCCTTTTTCCTCATTTGTGTTTTGGATTTTGGGGTGGGCAGTTCTCCCAAAATGATCTTCTTTACACTGTGGAAATCTATTTGAAAAAATAATGTCTTCCACTGACTCTGATGAGGAGACAGAAGTAGTCCCACCACCACAGTCTCTAGTTTTGTACAGAGGGAGTGGTGTGCATAGTAGGGTGTGTGCGGGGACTTAGCTCTCCCTAGGGTGACAGATGTGCAAGTAGGCTGTGGGAAGTGACTGGCCTCTATGCTCAGAACTCTGTCTTTGGTGATGGGTTTGCACTAAGAGCTCTCCCCAGTGTGACAGTAATACATACTAAGGTATAAACAAGAACTACCCACTCTCTCCAGATTAATAAGCAAATATAATACAGTGTGAGGATAGAATGTCCTCTCCATTAACAATTCTCCAAACAGCGTTATGTGTAGTACATTGTGTCAAACAACTGTACTCTGCTGGCATCTGTCCCCAAGTTCATATCCATAAGTAGCAGCATGTAGGATGTGACAGACCTGTTCTCTAAAACCTCTCCCCAGAGTAATGTGTGTACATAGTAAGGCGTGCAGAGGGAATGGTATCTCCTCTGAGTCCTCACCCAGGATAACAGCCATGCACAGTAGGGTCAGGTAAAAAACTATCTTCTCTACTTAGATATCTCCCCAGAGTAAAAGGTGTGTGTGGTAGAGTGTAGATGGGCCCTGGTCTGTCAAGTTAGACCTGTCACAAGAGTGATGTCCGAACATACTAGGGTATGGTGAGTTATTGGCCTCTCCACTGAGATGTCTCCCCAGGTCGACAACAGCACATAGTAGGGTGTGGGAAGGGAGTGGCCTCTCTACTATAACCTCAAATCAAAATAATGGATGTGCATAGTTGGGTGTAAGCAGACACTGACCTGTCCACTGAGACCTGTCTCCACAGCGGCAAATGTGCATTGTAGGGTGTAGAAGGAAAAAGCCACACCTCTGACACCTTTCCCCAGGGTGAATAGCGTGTGCCGTAGGGTATAAAGAGACACTGGCTCCTTCACTGTGACTTCTTATCACAATGAGTGATTTAGAGTAGAGTGTGGGGAAACACCAACCACAGTTGAAAACACTACCTACGGTGACAAAAGTGTGAAGGATGGTGTAAGGAGATATACCCTCTTTTTTTAGCCCTTTCTTCAGGTTGACAACTGTATATATTAGAGCATGGGGTAGCAGTGAACTCTCTTCTGACACCTCACCCCCAGGGCAATAGCTGTGTGAGTAGAGTATGATAAGACACTGCCCTCTCCAGTAACACCTCTCTCCATCCATGTGCATGGTCGAGTGTGGTGAGGGAGGATACTCCCCACACAGACCTCTCCCCAGGATCACAACTGTGTCCTCTAGGATGTGAGGAGAGAGTGGTTTATCTGTTGAAACCTCTACCCATCACTACGGATTTGCATAGTAGTGTGTGAGAACAGACTGCCTCTCTGCTTATACCACTTTCTCTGATAACATATATGCATGGTAGGGTACGAGAAAATAGTGACCTATTTGCTTAGATCGCTCCCTTTGGTGAAAAGCATACATACTTGCATGTAAGAAGAACCTGGCCTGTCTTCTAAAGCTTGTCTTCAGGGTGACATGCATGGGTAGTAGTGTGTGGAGAGGACATACCTCTCCACGAGTATCTCTATCCAGTATGATGAAACATGTAAATAACAGGGCAACAAGTGTATGTAGCAGGTTATGGAGAGAGAGTTGCTTCTCTACTCACACTTCTCACCAAGCAAACAGATGTACATAGTATGATGTGAAGAGAAGGTCTTCTATCCACTCACTCCTTTCTTCATGACAGCTAATGATTGTAACGGGATCTCAGGTGCAAAACACTCCTCCCAAGACATGTTCCACCACAGTAATAAAGATAGAGACTTGGGGAGGGAGAGAGACTGCACTATCAGCTCAGACCTCTCCCCAGAGTAACACATTTGAGAAACAGACTTTGATCTTATAAGCAATGTAGATCCCTCAGGTCATAACCTTAGTCTGATGTAGATCCCACAATTCCAAAGTGTATTTCCTTTACATTTCTAGACATCCAAATTGTGGAATGTTCTCGCAGTTAACCTCTGCCTCTGTTTCTATCTTTATAATAGAGCTACAAACATTTCTTTTTTAGATTAGTCCCCATCTGCTATTACTAGACGTGATTCTTTCTAAGCTGTGAGTACTGGGATGCTTCTGAAGATGCACTGTGCACTTTTCAAATGTCTATAATTGATTGAAGTGTGTAGTAGGCTGTGGAGAGACACATATCACAGTGTGGACAAGGACTGATCTCTCTACTGAGACCTCACTCCGTTAAGTGCACATAGAAAGACCTACAAATAGCTGGCATTTCCACTAACACTGCTCACTGGCATAAAAGAAGTGCATAGTACGGTATAGACACATATACCTCCAGGAACAACAATGCAGTCTGAGGAGATGGAAGTGGCTGCTTCAGTTAACATTCCAATGCTGTAATAATAATGAAATCTAACATTTCTAATAAGTAAATAAAATCATTACTAAAATGTACCAGAATTACACACCAAAAATAACTATATCAATAAACTATATCATCAATTCTAAAAGAAAGAATACAACCATCAGCAGGCTTCAGCAGTTTCAGCAGCTCAAGCTGCTCAACTTTGAAAACACCCTCTTGTTAGACAGTGTTTTAATACAAGAGCAGGAGAAAAAAGGTAAATGAGAATTTTGTGACTTGCAAACTTTATACAAAAGAATTCATCAGAGGAACAAAGAATGACTACAACATGAGCACTACTGGTATATAGATAAAATTAAGATATATGCATCCACAGAGATTTTGCAGTAGTCAGATTGCATGCTCTTCTGAAATAGGCAACATATCATAAGGTTGTACATCTTTTGCACATGGGGATGCACTACAAAACGAAGTTCTGTTCAGTTAGGCTGAGGCCAATCCTGTCTATTTAAACAAGGCTCTGTTTTGCTGGTTGTGTAAGCAAAGTGTTTCTTCTTCTGAAACAACTAGACTTACCCAGGATACGCTTTACAGGAAGAGAAATACCCATCCAGGCAATAGTTTCATTCTACGATTTTCCTCAACTATTGTTTCCTTCTCCATATATTTTGTCACATGGAAGTTTTTTTCAAAGATCTCTGATTTCCATTTTCATCCTAAAAAAAAAGAACAAAAACATCATTTGCATGCCACTCATTAAATGATAACATAGATTCATCACGGTGAGTGACTGCCCAGTTGCGATCGGGGGACAGGAACTTGGCTGATGGGTGTTTGACGCCTCAGGCCTTCCGTAGTGTAGGGAGGCGAAGCAAAGTGTGGAGCAAAGCGGAGAGAGTTCAGAGAGCTCAGAGAGAAGTCGTGGAAAATGGAGTGGTAAGAGGGGGGTAACAGTTCTGTTTCTCGCTCTTCTGGGCCCTAGATGCATGACTTTTTTGTGATTACACTTTTTAGGGCAGTTGGGGTGCTAGCAGAGTGCCGTTGTGCCTGGTGCTCCCTCTATGATCAACATTCTGACTATAGATCAAACCAATGTAGGGCTAGTCTCACCCCCACTTTTAGCAAGGGCGATTTTGAGATTAATTCTGGAACAGAATTTGGCACAGAGTTAAGAGGGGCTGTAGGAAAGGGCATTTTAGTGGCCAGGCTTGTTACACCCTGTGGGCAGTCAAAGCAGACAACAAAGCTGAGATATGTGTCTGCCTCTACTCCATGGAGGTAACTACTCAGCAACCTGGATACACCGAGATCATCAAGGAGGGTCAGTCAAACTCAAATATTTCTGGAGTTGGGGCTTCTACTATTGCTCCTATCACGAGATACCCCTAGGCAAGAGATATAAACTTAGATTGCGTACCTTTTTTGGGGGGATCCTCCTGCGACACAGTCGTGTCAAGCTGTTGAGACTGGTGAAAGTAGGCAAAAGCACAAGCACAGGCAGCCTCTCAATAAACCAGAGAAGCTCGCTCCAGCAAAGAGCCTGAAGAAAAATAAGAACTTGGGGGCATATTATCAAGAATCAACGTTAAAATGATCGCTGCTTTAGCGAAAGGAAACTGTCGCTAACGCGGTGATAATGGGCTTGATAATATGCCCTTCTGAATTCCCATAGAAGCCGATGTTCTGGTGTGAACATGGGCTTCTATTGGAATTCTCTACGTCATATTATCTAGCCCATTATCGCCGCTTTAGCGGCAGTTTCCTGCCGCTAAGGCTGCGATAATCTTAAATCCGTTCTTGATAATATGCCACTAACTTCCCGCAATGGTGACACCCTCACTTAGGTCCTACTTTCTGGCTAACCCACAGGGCAATATGGAACCCGTAAAACAGGGTGGGCTAGTAGCTGCAGGAGGAGAAAGCCTGGAAGTAAACCCCTCTATTACACTTTTTTACCGTTTCGCTCCCTTAAGCATGATGACCTCTACAACAGGGGGGTGGACAAGAAGAATGAGGGGAGGTAGGGTATATGTTATCCGAGGCTGTAGCTCAGAGTCCAGATACAGTACATGGAATGTTAAGACAGCTGTCACTAGAGACTGGAGCTCGTTTCTCTACCTCTGAAGCAAATCAAAAAAAGATACAAGACACCTGTACTGGTTTAGAGGAAAATGTGTTGGCATTGACACATAGGATGTGTGGTGTTGGGTTCAAATCAGGCCTACATACTCTGCTAAATTCTCGAACACCTTAGTATAGAAGTTGGCACGGACACTGGAAAAGGTAAAAGACAAGTTTATTAAGACCCCATGGGGTGGTGATACATTCCTACAGCACCCTTCGGCAATGTAAGAAGTAGCACACCGAACATCGATGTGCGACCTCTTTTATACAATTTAATAGCAATAAAAAGATAGGCGGTTACAAGTTACACATTTTAGGTACATATAAGGTCATTTTTGGAACACAGCCAGCACGTGGGAGGAGTTAAACAGCACTGGTCAGTTAATATGCACATTCCTAAAGAGTGACCAGTTGATGCATAGTGCGCATGTGCGCGCTTGACCAGTACTAAAAATAGCCTGTTGCCGAGCAGAATAGTGACCATGGGTATCGAGAAAGGACGAAAAGGGCACACTGACCACGAGGCAGCGTGTTCATAGGAAACGGAAGGTAGAAGGATTCAAAATGGCCCCCGTTCATTTTGGTCAAGTTAACAGAAAAGACCGTGTAGCTGTGCTAAACGCTAACTCAGGAGCTGCCAAAACACGACAGACGGCCCTTTTAGCGTTTAGCAAAAGCTACCTCATAGCGAACATAGTCAGAATGTTCGTCCTCAATGTCAATAGCCATTATTTTTAATACTTCATCATTGATCAGTTTCTCTTGCTTGACAGTAGCTCGTTTGGACGGAATACAGGCTGTGATACATACAGAACATAATGTAGGGCCACATTGAATACATACACAAAGGAAAAATAGTACTCCAATAAAAACACAGAGAATCGTTAATAATTTCCAACCCCAAGTACTAAGCAGAGTCCAGAACCAACCAGAAAAGGTCCATGTTCCATTTTCTGGGTGGATCTCAGCAGCTATCTTATGTAATCTTGTAATCGAATCATATACAGAAGGTGAGTTATCTGGCACGTACACGCAACAACTACTTCCGATGACGCGGCATGCTCCACCCCTGTCAGCTAATATCACATCTAGAACCATTCGATTCTGGAGCGCCACAATTCTGGTAATTTGCAATTCCTCAGTAATATTCCCTAAAGCGGAGGCTGTTTCATTGGCAACGGCTTCCACCACACGTGTAAGCCGCCTTATCTTCCTGCTATTCAGTGCAGCTCCTACGAATGAGAATAACCCTAAATTGAAATCTACATATTGTTGCAAAGTAGTATCAGTCTGGTCTATTTCATCAAGATCTATTGTTCGTTTCACTCTATTCAATATGAAATCATGGTATAGAACATAATCATTGTGGTACATGGGAGGAGCAATAAATACAGGTGGTAATACAAAAGCTATATAACACGTTCCCAACCATCCCAATGGTAGACGATGGTATCCCTTATTTCCGCAAACGAAATATGTGTTACGTGAAGCTATAAATGCAATTCCAGTCGGTGTATCAAAGGTAAGTGTAATATTACATTCACTACGGCCTACAGGGATTGTACCTTTATTTCTAATACACAAATCTGCTTTTGTATCGATAACTGTTATTATATGCATGCTCGTCACATTTGTAAGTCTTTGATTCGTATATACACGAGGTGTAGAAACATTGTCCGGACGATATTCTTCCCATTCGAATTTAGTTCCTTCAGCGTGTGGGTAGCCATCTTTATCGTTATAGCATATTTTGTTCAACCGAAAAAGTAGTCCACCTTTCGTTGGCCATCGCAGAGTAAAAAGGAGAGTGTACCAAGCATGACAAGAACCATTATGAGAAAACGGGAGAGGAATGAGTGGTGTTCCTCCCTTCTTCTGATGTCCGGGCAACATTCCACATACCCAACAATTGGAAGTATTGGTCATATTATGAGTATGATGCAAAATCTTAATAAAACTGTTATTCAAATAAGTCTGCCTATGTCTTTCTTCATGAAAAGGCAGAGTGAAATGAAAATGTTCAGATGGACTTGGAGTGGTGGGCAGCAAATGTTCTCGTACAGGAAACAACAGTTCTATAGTCCAAGCTAATACTGCGATCACCACTACGGTCAAGACAAACAAAACAGCACCAAGAATTCTCCCTTTTCGTGTCAGAGGAGATGCCATAGTAAAATAATACTTCTTCAAAAGCAACACTAAGCGAAAAGAGGAAAAAAAAACCCCGATGGTTCTGGACTGAGGCTGCCGTTGATTTGTTCTCCGGGATTCAAGACGGGTGTCGCTACACTGGACAGAACTGATCCCCCCCCCTTGATATTCCCGGCTTCCGTTTCACAAACCTCAGAGCGGTCACCAACCAGTTTCAAAAAGAACACAAAAGAAATCTTA
Organism: Lissotriton helveticus; assembly: GCF_964261635.1. NCBI lineage: Eukaryota > Metazoa > Chordata > Amphibia > Caudata > Salamandridae > Lissotriton > Lissotriton helveticus. The sequence goes on along the minus strand of NC_136059.1, from coordinate 747,903,585 downwards.
TTTCCTAAGGCGTAGATTATATTTCACTCACAATTCATCAGGCGTGACAGCTGGGCTCTTTTCTGTATCCAAAATCTTTCTGTAATCGGATAGCACCACAGGGCTCACCAAATCCGGAGAGACACGTCGGCAATGCGTTGAATGAATCCACCGCTTCTTATTAGTGACTCTCACAGCAGTTCGCGTAGCCAGCAGCACTTGCTCAGGACCATGCCATCTCGGTTCCAAACTGCTGGATCGCTCAAAGACTTTGACCATCACGTGGTCCCCAGGGCGGAGATCGTGAGCCTCACCAGCAGAGTTATCAGGGAGCGCCTCTCGAACCTGTTGATGAATAGAAAGCAAATCATTTGTTAATCGTGCCAGATAATCGTTCATCATTATACAAGGCATATCATGTATCAAACGAGGTTTTGGAACTCCCCAAATGTTCATAGGCCTTCCAAACACCACTTCATAGGGTGTGAGGCCAGATCGAGAATGGGGCACTGATCGAATGGACAGCAATGCCAGAGGCAAAGCGTCCGGCCATTTCAGAGATGTCGATGCCACTATCTTTGCTAGCTTCAGCTTCAGAGTTGCATTGTATCTCTCTACTAAACCTGCTGATTGCGGATGAAAGACAGCATGGAATCGTTGCTTGATTCCCAATCCTTTCAGGACGTATTCCACTACTTTCCCAATGAAATGAGGGCCATTATCACTCCACATAAGTTTACAAACACCATAACGCGGGAATTACTCCTTGAGTAACACCTTAGCTGTTGTCAATGCTGTATTGTCTTTCGTAGGGTAAGCCTCAATCCATTTACTGAAGGCACACACCACTACTAGGACATACCTGAGATTATTACAGCGTTCCAGCTGGATGTAATCCATTTGTAGTACTTCGAATGGTGCAATAGGTGGAACAAACCCTCCTTTAGGAGTATGAGTCCCTTGTCCAGGATTGTGCTGCAAACATATCAGACAGGTCTGCACTACTCTCTTAGCCGTGCTAGCAATGTCAGCATTTTCCCAAACTCGTGTAAGCAATTTAGTGATTGCGAGAGCTCCAATATGTGCCAGCCCGTGCGTCATTTGCACCATTGTTTGTAAATAGGCCATGGGTAGTTTCCATCTTTCCATATCTTTACTACGCCAGCAACCCTCATCATCCAATACTCCTTCGGTGGCCCATTTCACAAGTTCTGCCTCTGATGCTGACTTCTGTATATCTAATATCTCTTCTCTAGCATCATGCCACCGCTCAGCTTGTGACTTCACCACATACATGGGGAAATGATTTTGCAGCATAGCGGTCTCTCTCGCAATGCGGTCTGCGAAAGCATTGCCTTGCCCTATTTTGTCCGTCACCTTTTTGTGTGCACTGCACTTGACTATTGCAACTTTCTTTGGGCATAACAGTGCATTCAGGAGATCGCGTACCAATTCTCCATGCATGATATGTACTCCATGTGAAGTTAGGAATCCTCGTTCCTTCCAAATTAGGCCAAAATCATGCACTACTCCAAAAGCATAACGACTATCCGTATAAATGTTCACACATAGTCCAGCACTTAACTCACATGCTTTCGTTAAGGCTATCAATTCGGCTGCTTGAGCCGATTTTTGGGGTATCCGTGCTGCTTCTACCACAGTCTTAAGTGTCGTGATTGCATAAGCTGCGGAAGTCGTACCATCTGGTAACCTCACGCACGATCCATCAACCCACAGTTCCCCATCTACATCTGGAAATGGCGTATCCTGTAAATCGATACGACCCTTTGTCTGTTCCTCAGTCAGAAAAACACAATCATGTTGTTCTTCCTTCTGGGTCCCAGCAACAGGATCCGGCAATAAAGTAGCAGGATTTAGTGTCGCACATCGTTTTAGTGTGACGTGCGGCGCCAACAACGTTAGCTCATATCCTGTCAGACGGGCACTGGTTAGATGCTGCGTTTTTGTTTGGTTCAGTAACGCATCTACCGCATGGGGAACTAGCACCAACAATTTGTGTGACAAAACTATTCCCTCACTTTGTCGTATCGCTACTGCTGTTGCTGCAACTGCTCGAAAGCATCCAGGCAATCCTCGAGCCACAGGGTCGAGTACCGCCGAGAAGTATGCACAAGGCCTCTGTTTGTCTCCATGTGTCTGCACTAACATTGACAATGCGCACCCATCCTTTTCGTGTACATATAATGTAAAGATCTTCGTGTAATCAGGTGTACCCAACACTGGTGCAGAACAAAGAGCTTGTCTCAATTGCTCAAAAGCATTCTGACATTCATCCGACCATTCAATGGGAATCGGTGTATCTTTAGACAACAATGCCAACAATGGTTTAACGATATGTGAAAAACCCAATATCCATTGCCTACAAAAAGACGTCAAACCTATGAAGGCGCGAACATCTTTCTGAGTGCGAGGGACTGGAGTATCTAGGATTGCTTGAATTCGATCTGGTGTCAATGCACGGCCCTCCTTAGACAAAAGATGACCGAGGTAGGTCACCTTTGGTCTACAATATTGCAGCTTTTTCCTCGAAACTTTATGATTATGTTTGGCCAGAAAGGAAAGCAAAGAAAAGGTACTCTTCTCACATTGTTCTGGCGTGTCTGCAGCAAGTAAGATATCATCTACATATTGAATAAGAACCACTCCCTCTTGTAAATCGAAGGAATCAAGCTGTCTTTTTAATGCCTGACTATAAATGCTAGGACTTTCAGTATAGCCTTGAGGAACTCGACAGAATCTGTACGATTTATTATTTAATGTAAAGCCGAAGAGATATCGACTATCAGGATGTACAGGGATCGAAAAGAAGGCATTTTTCAAATCGATGACTGTAAAAGTAGTTGCCGTCGATGGAACCAACGTAAGCAACGTGGTGATGTCAGACACCACCGGGTACTGAGGCACTACTATCTTGTTTATTTCCCTCAAATCAATAATAAACCGGTAAACCTTAGCATCTGTATCTCTTTTAAGGATCGGTAAAATTGGGCTATTGCAAACATTGTAGGGGACTTCCTCAACTACTCCTGCCGAAATCAAATCATTCACAATGTGTATCAAAGCAAGTTCACCTTCTCTAGAAATCTTATATTGCGGGACACGTGGCAGAGATACTCCCTCCTTTACAGTAATACGCACTGGAGGAATTAACATCTGTCCTACATCCGTATCCGAAGTGGCCCACAATGTTTCCGGTAAGGAGGCCAGGACTTCCGTTTCATGAAGAAAACACACTCGCTCCAGTTCTGGGTAATTCTCATTCAACACGACTCGCACTCCTTCTGGGGCACAGCGAATAGTAGCTCGGAAGTGTTTTAACATATCAAGTCCCATAATATTATCTGGTGTATTGGGGGACAACAAAAAGGGACAATGGGCAGCAAATTCATCAACATGAAATGCAACTGGTTGAGACAGTGGGCTAGAAGTAGGCGTTCCATCGAACCCTATTGCTGTAATTACCTCGCTAGACAGGGGAGCCCTAGGAACCAAGTGTTTGGACAAAGCGCTACGAGTAGCTCCTGTATCGACCAGAAATTGATCAGTAGAACCCAGAACATGTGCTTCTATGTATGGACCCCTCTGATCAACTGGTACCTCAACCGATTCCACACCCTGTCCTACGCAATCCTATGCATAATATTCATCCCGTTGTTCAGCAGGACCACCCTCATTTATCTGATATTGATTGCGATTATCAAACGTATTATAATCAGACTGACCACGACCCCTTGCTCCATATCCTCCACGATCATTCGTGCTAAAACCTCCTCGACCATTTGTACTAAAACCTCCTCTTGACCCTCCATAATAAGTCCTAGACCTACCACTACCTCGTCCCCTCAAGTTACGCTGCTCGTGAAACACCGGACAGTCTGCAATCCAATGCCCAAACTGTTTGCAGTATGCACATTGATTCACAGAAATGTCAGAACGAGGGGGAGGAGCATTATTGTATGACCCTCGCCCTCCTCTATTGTTTCCCCTCGTAGCCTGAACCTGAGCTAACATTACCTTCGTCTTTAAATCCTTCACCTTCTTTTCACTACTTTCTTTCGCCTCCAATTCCTGCCTTTCATAATATTGAGCCATAGTCAATAAAGAAGCAGGGGTTGCTGTGGTCCATGAACTTTCACTCGCTTTTAATCGTTTCGCAATCTCCGGTAGGAGATTAGCCACATACTTATCAACGAATAAATGCCTGCCAGTATCTTCTGTCAATAATTGACCACTGTAATCATGGAACGCTTCCTCGAAGCGAGAGAAAAAATCAGAAACCGATTCATCCGCCTTCTGCTTACAAGAGGCTAATATAGTCCAATCAATCTTTTTAGCGGGAGCAAGAGTTTTTAGTTTTGTTAGTATGGCCCCTGGAAGGTCTAATATTAATTGACACGGCTTACATGCTGGTTCTCTGTCTAAATCAGCCTGAACAAGATCTTTCCAAGTGGCCCCGAGAGTTGTGAGGTCATCGAACCTGCGAATCGCTCTCCACATATCAGGGGGCAATATCAACCCGAAGAATAAATCAATATCAACTAACGTCATGATACATGAAGAAATTGCACTTTCAACATTTTCATAAAAAGCCGCAGGATTTTTACGGGGATCAGGTAAAGCATTTTTAAGCGCCATAACATCTGCTCTATTCCAAGGCGTATAAACCCAATTATATACAAAATACCCTTTCGCATCTTTCGATCTTTTATCGTCATCTGTGCCTTCCCCTTTATGAGGGACATATAAAGGCGCAGCTTCTCGCATAGGTCTAACATTAATCGCAGCGATCTTATCTGTTTCAAAGATAGAGCATTCTTTGGATATCCCCGTCGCTCCGGACGTAGATGACTTCTTCGACTTTCCCAACTCCCGTAGTCGTGTCGCCTCATTACGCAGTTCAATCAAACGCTTGAAGAAGTCGTCCGCATCTGAAAGAACAAAAAGACCTTTACGAAAATTCTCACGACTCTTGGATATCTCCTTTGGCTCTAACTCAGTAGAATATTTTCTAAACCGCTCAACAACTTCCTCTCCAAAATGATCTAGAAAATACAGTCGTTCCTTATCAGGCCACTGTTTCATTAGGTCAGTAACGTCAGAAACAGTAACAGTATTAATATTTAGCTTTCGTGCAAATGAGCGTAATTCCGCAGTTCGTTCCGCATGTAACCTGGTACGCTGTGTTCGATCACTATCCTCATCCGAGTCCTCGTTCGGAGCCGTAGGTACGACGTACGGAGGCGGACAACGATCTAGTAAGGAAAAATCATCTGTTTCATTAGTAAGGACCGGATAAAGAGGACGCCTGATAGGGAATTGACCATTAACCTGTAAATTTCGTTCTCGTCTCTCCCTCTCTTTCTTTTCCTGTAATTCCTTCTCCTGTAGCTGTAAAGCTTTATCATGTGTAGCCTTCTGCTGCACTTTCTCCGCCAAGGCTATCTCACGCTTTGCTCGTTCACGCACCTCTTTCTCCCACATACGCACACAATCAAACATATCTTGCCTAGACCTTCGCTGAAACAAACACTGTTCTACATACTGTACCTTTCGAAGGTCAAACGACCCATATAGTGGCCACTGTAATTCACGATCGTTTTTAGTATACTTATGGCATAACGTACTATACATTATAGGTGGAATACCAAACTTGACATACATTTCACGATTTGGAGTCCCCTCTGGGGGAGCCGGCTGCTGTTCACTTAATCGATAATTGGTACCATTTTCAGAACAGCACATCCTACGGAGTGTGCTAAAAACAGGCATGTTTCAAAAAGCACCACGAAAACGTGATACTTCAAAATGACACCTACCGCGGTGCACTGTTCAAATCAAATAAATCAGAGAAATATCCCTACATGCCTGCCTATGTGAGGTGCACTCCACATATTCAAATTCAAATTCAAAGATTCAAAACGTTAGCTAACAACAAATTCAAATTCAAATTCAAAGTTTCAAAAAGCCATAGCAAGTGTCAGTAGACTACCTCACCTAAAAGCTTACCAGGTATATTTTCAAACGTCCAAAGTCCAACTGCCAAGTTCTGTGGTCAAATCAGCCAAAACGGCACGTCACGACAATCCAAGATCAGAATCTCAGTCGAAGACCGGCGCCACCTGGAAGGTCAGATCGGAAGGAAGGGAAAACACACCGTGGGTGCCGAGACTCGGGTCACTCAACTGGGGCAAGAGGTAAGGGATAACTCCCAAGAAGTGATTAGACTAAAAGAGAAAGAGCGGGACTTAGCAGAGAGACTGGAGAGGCTTTCATTCAGATAGCAGCGGCACCAGTCTGGGAAGCTAAAATCCAGCGAATTCGTAGAGATACTTTTAAGTTGAATCCTGCTTGAAAGATCATAGTTTATATGCATTCTTATTCTCTTAAGGAGCACCAATTTTTTAATATAGAGCTCTCAATCTATATAAATCAAAACTAGCAGATTTCTTATAACCATAACACATTATCCCGCCACATAATCCCTCAAAGCCCCCCAACCCAGTAATCCTAACTTTCTTTTTCTAGGTCCTTTAACAGAATAGAGGCTATATTCCATATAAAAAATATTGAGCAGCTTCGCCACATTTCAAAAGATGGAGCCTCTTGTTGTAGCCAGAAGGAAGCTATTGATATCCGTGCCACCGCCGTGGCCATAAAAATTAAATACCAAAATGTATACATTGGTTTCCCTTGGCTCAGTTCTTCCCCAATTCCTAACAACATAGATTTGGGAATTTTAACAGGGACTCGCATGATCTCTGATAAGAATCTTTCCATAGTTCCCACCAGGGGATTCAGAGAAGTACATACATAAAAACATGAAGAATATCTGCATTATCCGCTCCACACCGAAAGCACTTTCCATCATTATGGCCCCCACTTCATCACCTTGGCAGGAGTATGGTACAGATTAAATAGCATTTTATAATGTTGGGTTTTTAAATTAGCTGCCATTAGAATCCTCCCAGACAGATTGATCGATTTTTCTAATGAAATTGAGGGATTTCCCAACCAGGTTCCCCATTTACAGTGATACTTCTCTAAGTTGTCTGCTCTTCCCTCTAATAATATTTTCTATAATGAGCCAATGTTTCCCTGTTTTCTAATAGCTTCTCAATTTTATATGTTGTAGTACTAATTGGATGTGTTTCTAAAAAGTCCCTTAATTGCAGAACTTAAAGAATTAAGTTGTAGATAAGTGATATTTATCCACCTGCTCTGATAACAAAAATAATATCTCTTCAGCCTGATACATATCGCCAAGTCGAATAATGACCTTTAATCTCCAAATGGCAGCGACATGATCCATAAGATCGATGGTAACAATCCAATGGCATAGGTAGTTGTATAAACAGATAGTACGTGGATCTTAAAACTTCTCCGAACTGTGTTCCCAGGTCCCATCACTGATCCACCCAACGGCTCGGCAAGGAACCCACACATTTCTGTGTATTTTGCTTTCCAAGCACATTTGCTGGTTTCTGTGTGTGCATTAAGGTAGATATATCCAGACAAATGCATGAAGGCCTAGCCTCATCTACATGCACTTATGCTCTCATCTGTAGACCCACTGATACTCTCATGCACCAAATTAAACAGCAACTCACAGACCCACTCAGAGACCTACTCACCCACTCCCATACCTAGTTAGACACATAAACTTTCAGTAAGAGAATCATTCAGACACTCATGCTCCCAGTCATAGAATCACTCATGCAGACACTCTGACACCCACTTGAACACTCTTGCTCCCACTTACACATTCACTCAGGAACTGACATAGGTATTTTGAGACCTATTCAGATGCCTGCACCCACTGAATCACACATTTAGACACTGGTAAAATAACTCAAAACTGTAAAAATCTTAAATGTGTTGTTGAGCATTGAATTTGTGATTTTGCTTTGTGGAGCCATGATGGAGTCACGACTCCAGATTTTTTTTTTAGGATTTAAATGAATATTACTTAGTATATATATTATCTATAGTAATATTACTTTTAGGACTTTATTAGTAAATCACTAACAAAGGTTATAGAGATATTGTAGTTAGGAAATAGAATGAAAAAAACCTTAGAAGTTCACTGAAAAAAAATTACAGGGACGTTATAGTAAGGCTCAGATTTCACTTATACAAAACCAGAAAAATTCAACAGTTATGGGTACCTGAGCTAACTATAACTTACTCCCGCCCATATTGCATCACTCATAACATGGTCAGTGACATCCCTAATTATATCACTGGTAACATCTCAAATGACATCACCAATGACATCACTGAAGACATCTCAAATGACATCACTGATGGCATTATACACAGATCTACTCGCACACCTACTTATTCCCCCATAACATCTTATAAAACCACTCTCACACAACCACTGACATACCCATTCAAAGACCCATACAAACACTCACACATCTACCCAATGATCTGTACAGCCACTCACTTATCAACTCACCCATACAGACACTAACGCACCCACTCATTTACAACTCCTCGTGTACCTATTCATTTACCAATACGGCAACTCATACATCCAGTCATATAGGCATAGAGACACTTACATACCCACTCATATACCCATACAGCCATTCACACACTGAACCAGTCCCCATACAGGTACTCACACACCTACTCACGCACACATACACCACTCCTATATCCATTCACTCGCCTAAACAGTCACTCACACACCACCTGTTCACTCATCCATACACAAATTTACACACACATATTCATGCACCCATACAGCCAATCACTCTTTTTCGGTCTCACCAGTATGCATTAAAGGAGTGGTTCCCAAACTTTTTCAACCTGTGGCTCCCTTGACATAATTGACCATTGGCCGCGGCTCCCATAATGTCAATTATTTTTAGGTGGGGTGATGTAAGCCTGACCACAGGCACTGGAATGTACAGTGATTAAGAAGGAGATGTAATAAATGAGAAACCGGGCTGTAATAAACAAAATTCAAGTATAATAGCTGCAGCCCATCATTCAATAGTGTTTTAGCTACTCCAAACTTACATTGAAAAACCCATGTGTTTAGATAAGCCCATTTTAATGGATGTGTGGGCGTTTTCAAACGTGCGTGTGTCTCTGCATTGCTGTACTTCGTTTTACAGTACACACAGCATGGTGAACATTTTGAATAAATAGAGCATAAGCAGTTTGGATTTTTAACTTTGGAAAATAAGGAAAGGCAAGGAAACTGAGAACATGGTATTTTCAGTGGCAGTAAAGCATACAAAGTACATAGCACAGTTAACCAGAAATCTCAAACACCCATCCAAAACTCCAGAAACACTTGCAGCTAATCATAATTGATGCCTTCGCTTCATATGATCATGTTTACAACACTTGCTCGGTATCACTGTCCTGATTGTGCCTGGCCCCGCCTAAGCCCACGGGCTTTTTGTCTCACTTCACACCTCATCTAAACCAATCCACACGCTGATCAGTGCACCTTCCGTAACTCCCCCACCTGGCATTCATACATTGTTTACTCAGGGCCTGCAAATGCACATTACAAAAAAAGGTAAGTGCATGACTCTATAAGGGGGCTAAAGTATGAAAAAGAATTAACGCAGGGAAAACAAACGCATGGCAGTCTTCATCACCAATGAAAGAAAAGCATTAGGTTAAAGTTACGGTACTAAAGCAGTACCTTTGCCACATTCCCAAGCAGTGCCCGGCACCCCTGGTGACTTCTGATGGCGCACTGTGGTGCCATGATGCACATTTTGGGTAGGGTGACCAGGCATCCCCGTTTTGCCAGGACGGTCCCTGTTTTTAACCAGTTGTCCCAGCAAATTTCAAGAAATTTAGCTCATGTCCCCGTTTTTGGAGAGGGTCGACTGAAAATGGTGGGAGGTGTTTTTTATGTTTTACAAAGCAGGGATACTTAGCAGTTGTTTCAAGAAAGCAATTTAATTAACAGGCAAGCTACTGGGCTTAAAAATTGCATTTTATGTATGTTCTTAGTGCCTGTTCTGTAATTCTCTGCTGAGGAGCGCTCTCATCGCTTGAAGTAAAATTGTAGTCCTTCTTCTATTTTTGTGAAATGTCCCGGTTTTTGGCTTTAACATTCTGGTCACCCTAATTTTGGGAACTATAGCATTAAAGCACAGTAGACCACAGACTAGTTTCTTACTTCCTGTTTATTAGCCATGTGAAGTGCACAAGATTCTCTGAGGCTGCATACATCTAGCTAGTTCCCAGTTCGCATCACTGATCCACCCAAAGGCTCGACAGGGAACACACACATTTCTGTGTATTTTGCTTTACAAGCACATTTTCTGGCTTCTGTGTGTGCATTAAGGTAGATATATCCAGACATATGCATGAAGGTCATTTACATTCACATGCATAAAAAAAGCATGTGGACAGCCTTATGAGTAAATGTGTGTGTTCCTTCATTCTGAGCCTCTAGGGGAAGGTAGAGGCAGGGAAAAAGTAGGTTCTGCCACTTATAGCCTCAGCGACATCTATTTAGACTAAAATAAAATAATGCACAAAATTCATTAAAGATGTTCATATCACAAATACAAAAGTCACAAAATCTATGCCTGGTGACTTCTGTCACAATATCTTAACATTAATCATTGTTATCATCATTATTATTGTATTAAATAAACCTCTGGTTCACCTTCTAGTAGCTTGGCACAAAGCAGTCAGGCAATCTTAGAGGTATGTATTAAGTATTTATGCAGCACTCAAACAATAATAAAGTAAAAACACAACACAATAACTACCCATCTAATTTAGAAAATTAGAGTACAATTCAATAAATAAAATGAACTCCAATTATAGAACCTGAGTTATAAACTTTTACATTTCGAAGACAAAATATCGCCAAAAGGTGCAAAGCTCCACCTGGTTGCACTGGACTAGATCAAAGTCACAAGTTCATGCTGATCCCAGTGGAAAAAGGGTTGGATACAGGGACCTTTGGAGAAGTTACCTTTTAACAGTCCAAGACTATGTGGGGAGCCTTAGCTTCATCTTCATGTTGGCTGGACCTTTGAAGAGTCCATTGTTGGTGAAAGGATCATGTCGCTTCTGGAACTTCGTGTTGGGATTTGACGTGGATAGTCACTGTTTAGCACAGAGAGTAGGTCATTGCTGGAGCTACGCATTAGTGGGTATGTGGTAGTCATTGCTGATGCAGATGGTTATATGACATGAAGCGCAGGTCAGTGCTGCAGCTTTTTATTAGTCAACATCATGGACAATAGTTCCGTAGCACAAGGATGCCATTCACAGTCGCAAGGCGCTCAAAATGTCTGGATTTTCACCAGGAGCTCTCTTTATAGGCAGGAGGAGCACACTCTGATACCAGCCAGGGGTCAGTGACCTGGGGGGCATCTCTTAAGGACCAGGCCTCACTCCAGCAAAGGCCAGCATCAGGGCCCAGGCAGGTCCAGGTAGTACTGGTCACCTGTGCAGTTGCAGGGAGGACTGTGGAAGCTTATTGTGCCCCTGTAGCACAAATAGGAGGTCAGCCAAATGAGCCTTGGAGTCACTTTTAGGGAGCCTGTGTTCAAGGCAAGCAGGTCCAGTCTACCTACTTCAGACAACAGGGCATTCCTTTTTCTGAATCTTCCTCTGGTCCAGGAGCGTTCTGATGAGAGGTTTCGAAGGGGTCACATTTATACCTAGTTCCAGCCTTTGTATGAGGAACAATTCCATGCCTACTCCCAAACTTGTTCTGGTCAGTTGTTCTCCTTCCCCTAGGATTGGCTCCAAACTGCCTAGACTGACAAATGCAAGGGCAAGCATAGTGTTAAGTTCCTTTGTGTATGCTACATCCAGGGTCCTTTTTAATGTAATCAGCACAAGGAATCACTCCTTCCCAGCGATCCTATCAGGAATACCCACCCACTCTACACGCAGGCCCCTTGTGTCTGTGTCAGGAAGAAATACACCTGTTACACAAACAAATGATGGACGGAATGCTGAATAAATCATACATTCACACCCAGTCAAGAGATCTTGCTTAAATCCATCTCCTTTTGCTCACCATGCCACCCCAGTTTAGTCACAATCATATGAAAATGCACATGTTTTATCCTACAGAGACTGTTCTTGGGGTCTGCCGATTGCCCTACTTGGAAGTAACTCGCCCTGTCAGCATAGACACCTCGTCATGGAGAGCAGCTTTAGCAGCTGCATCCCTGCATCACAGGACAGAGTGAAGCAGCAGCACACAGAGCTGAACTGTTCATGTGAGCACCTGGATCAGTCTTTAATAATAATAAATGTAATATTATTATTGTGGCTGTTATTATTATTACAGCTGTTATAATTATGTGCATTATTGTTGCTGGTATCATTAATACAATTTCAAATGGTCCTGTGTTTTTGCCTTTTGGTCCATGTGTTTCCTTCTTACTGTGCATTCTCTGAATTCCATGATTTACTTCTTATTGACAGTTGTTTCCCATATTGAATGTTATTTGCTGTGATTGTATCCATGTTTAAATACACGTATGAGTTGGGCATAATTTCTGGCGCTTCTACAGTACCATCAAATCAAAGATACAAATGAGTACATCTGACTAATGGTAAGGGAGGTTAATAGGTTACGGATGCACATCTGTTTAATTAACTAAATAGGACCTATGGAATAAACGAGGCATGTTCGAATAAGCAGGCCATCTGTGTTTCTGTAGCTCTTCCCTCATTATTTTAATATACTGTGGCACACTAGGTAAAAAAAGTGCTGCTTGTTCTGTCCATATTTATGTACTGTGGATAATGGTGAGGGAAGGATGCCCCAACAGAATGTAGTTCAAATCCTTGACGTGATAATGTTGAAATGAAAGTGGCACCAATTAGCAATGGCTGAGTGACCTTAAGATAAAAAGGAAGTGAACATCTGTCTATGAACAGAGAGCTTAAGCAGGCATAGATGGACAGGTTCAATATCCTTTTCCTAATTTAGAAGCCAACCTGACATCCTAATTTTCAATTCCTGTATGCACCCATTTATTGCTGATGTCTTTCATCAACAGAAAAGTGTAACATTTAAATTGCCATTGCCTTACTATTTCCAAAACCAACGATGAAGGAATAAATAAAATGAGGATTATTGTGCATCAAAGTCTAAGTACATGAAACTATATAAACATGTGTTCATTTCTATTGTAATAGAAACAAATATTACTAAGCAAAACTAAGTAGCATGTATCAAGATCCTAAACTGTAGTATAATGCTACACTGTGGCATGGGACCGATTGTAAGGATTTTATAAGGATACACCACACCATGGGGCTGATCCAGCAACAAGATGTAAGATGTGTGTGATTGATGGAGCTGCTTACCTGTTCCAGCAAAGAAAGGAGATAAATTAATATGCACTTGAGATATTTGAAGGATAGATAATCAATGTACATAAAATTCTAGGTATAAATCCGGAAAAATAAACTATGTAAACATTTTTCTCAATCTGTATTGCAACAGACATAAATACTGCTAAGCAATATTAAGTAGCATGTACTAGATCCTAAATTGTAGTGTAATAATGTGTGCATAAGTATCTTATTACATTTAGGAGTCAGAGGTTGGAAAGGATACATAGCACCCTGGAGCTGATCTTGCCCCATGATGCCAGATGTGTTTCAAAAGTGCAATCATTGCAGCTGCCTACTTGTTGCGGCAAAGAAAGGGTCAAAACACAATATGCTCTTGCTGGAATCGGAGGATGGAGAGCCAATGTGCATCAAATTCTAGGTACAAATTTGGAAAAGGAAAGGGTATAAACATGTTCTACAGCTATACTGCAACAGACACAAATACTTCTAAGTAATACCATCATAACTTGTATGATCAGTACTGCTTTGCCTAATGCATTCCTTTGTTTCTACTATGCCATTTAGAGGGAACTCTACTACATGTGCCCCATTTGTAAGACAGTCCATTGAGGACAACTGACAGAAGCCTTCCAATTGAGGACCAAAGTCCGCTAGGGTTGTTTGCTCTTGCCTTTTCTCTTTCTGCTGGCAATAGACCGGATCAATGAAAACATCGAGAGCTCGGAGAAGAGATGAAATCCAGTGGACATCTTGGACTCAGCTCGAAGACCTGTACTTTGCAGATGACCTGGCCATACTCTCCCATAACCATCTGCAGATGCAAGAGAAGACCAACAAGGTGGCAGCCACATCAGCCCAACTTGGACTCAACATTCACAGGGAAAAAAATCAAGAACCTGAAGGCTAACATGGCCAGCACAACTGCAGTCACTCTTGCAGGCGATGCACTGGAAGAGGTTGAGTCCTTCACGTACCTGGGAAGTGTCATAGACAAGCAGGGTGGCACAGATGCTAACATCAAGGCAAGGATCGGCAAAGGATACATAATGCTGCAAACCTAGGTTAGGCTTTTTAACACCAATATCAAATGAGTCTTTCTGCATTGAGCAAAAACTTGGAGGAGAATTCTTGAACTATAGTTTTTGGTCAACCTTTTGCTTAAACCTTTGAAACCCCAAGAAATCACTTTGATTCCTGCAACTGTCTGTGCCATTTCACACAGTTAACCGTCTCACTCTCCTCAAATTCCCGTAAGAGAGAATAGGTGTGTGTCAGTTTCCTTTATTGACCACATTCTCCACTGAAAACCGAAATCTCTCTCTCTCTCTCCCTCTCTCTCTCTTTCTCTCTCGTTCTCAGCCCTATAGGATTCTTTCTGCCCTATTTGTTTCAACGTATCTATGCAAAGTCTTAACTCACTTCTTCAGCACTTCAAAATCATGTATGATTTAGAAAGGAACACAACTCAGACATACTTGAAAATTGCCTCACAAAGGGCCCGATGTAGGTAAATCTTTTTTACCACTTCTTAAATACCGATTCATACCGAATCGGTATTTAAGAAGTGGTAAAAAAGAGGAGGGGAGATGTAGGTATTTCAGATTCGGTAAATACCGAATCGTTAAGATTCGGTATTTACCGGATCTGTAAATACCGAATCGGTAATGCCCATTGATTCCTATGGGCATTGAAGCCCATAGGAATCAATGGGCATTACCGATTCGGTATTTACAGATTCGGTAAATACCGATTTCAGCAAGGGTGCAGGGGGTGTCACTTTGACACCCTCTGGCACCCCACAATAGGCATGTGCGCCATGTGGCACACAGACATGCCCTAAGGGCATGTCTGTGTGTCAGATGGCACAGGTGTGCATGCACACATGTGCATGCACACCTGGATTCGGTATTTTACCACCCAATTGGATTGGGTGGTAAAATATCGATTCCTAAAGCCCTGTGGCACTCTGACATGTGCCAGCTACATCTGCATTTACAGAATCGGTATTTTACCGAGTCTGTATTTATCGATTCGGTAATTTTACCGAATCGGTAAATACAGATTCGGTAAAATACCGATTCTGTAAATGCATGCCCTACATCTGAAAACCCTAATACCGGTCGGAAACGGCCAAAATCGGCCGTTTCCGACCGGTATTAGGGCTCCTACATCTGGCCCCATATGTTTTCTTGTATGATGTTTTATTTGTATAGCGTAAACCTAAGTGAAAGGAAGTGAGAGCTGCACAGGGTCAAAATCAAAGATACAATCAATGAGTGATTGGGCTTGAGAGTGGATGGGGACAGTTATTGCATCATGATTATTGTTCTTTAAAGATATGTGTCTTCAGCTCGTTCCTACATTGAAATGGGGTGAGGTGGTCTTGAGGGATATCAAGATGTAACTTCAGATCCTGAATACATAGTGAATGAGTGCTGCCTTTTTTTTAAATGAGTGCATTTCGTTACCTTCAGTCTTATTATGTCAGAAATGGATAGCTCATCAACAATATACTTATTGTGTTGGCCCAATGATAATGTACTTTTTCCAGATTCGCAAAGACATTCACTGCTATATGTCACACTAAGATTCCTACCTAAAAAAATCTCAAAACCACTTAAAGATGATTTTCTCCAGATTTACTCTCCCAATTGCTCCTGTCCTGTGCCAACAAAATTACTTGGCTTTAACCTGAACAAGAGTTTGAACAGTACTAAGTTGCACAATCTCAATTTAGACACTTGCAATGAATAAAACACATGAATAATTAATAAGAATTCAAGCAAGGTGTTTAATCCCATGTGTAACAGATTGGGATGTGGCAACTCCGTATGCATTGCTATTTCCAAGCTTCACCTAGCCTTTCTCAAAGCTGGTCTACACGCTGCTGCCAGACTGGTCACTAGTGTGCTACATGTCGAAGCAAGATGATTCGTGATACTGTTCTGCACAGTTTTAAATCACTCCATACCATATTGCCAAACTATTTTGCCCACTAACTGGTCTGCTCAATTGATCAACACAACCTGAGGAGCTTTCAATCAATCATTTGATCATTCTGGATTTGTATAACATGGCTAATCACCCATGAGTGTATGCAGGTGCTGAGAGCACTGCTACAGAGAGGCTCAGTAAAAAGCCATATCCTGAGTCCTTTTCAGAATTCCAGCAGAGAGGATAAGATCCGAAGGTGAAGTGGGAGGTTGTTCCAGAACTTTGCAGCGAGGTAGGAGGAGTAGCATACACCACTGTTGCTGCGGTGGATGCTGGTGGCGTGGGTGAGTAGAGAGAGGGGGCAGCACAGGTGTCGTGAGGAAAAATGGTAGTTCAATTTGTGGTTGAAATGAGCTGCCACCTTCTTGTGGAGGGCTTTGAAGTTGTGGATCAACATCTTACACTGGTATCTCTTCTGAATGAGGAACCAGTGGAGTTTCATGTGGTGGGGTGACGTGGGTCAGTATAAGGAGGTCTAGGATGATTCTTACCGCTGAGTTCAGTATTGTTTACATTCTCATGAGCAGGAGTGAGATGATTCCTATATACAGTGTGTTTCCATAATCAAGTCAGTTGGTGACTAGGGCCTGTGTGACTCTCCATCTGGTGTTTGTTAAACCTGGCTTGTCCAGAGAGTTTAACCCCTGAATTTTTGCTTTTTGGCCTTCTGTTTCGGACCCTCTTTTTACAGGTTTTATGACTCTGGGCACTTTACCACTTCTGATCAGTGCTAAAGTGCATATGCTCTCCCTGTAAATTGTGTTTATGGATTGGTGATTCCATGGTTGGCATATTTGATGTACTGGTAAGTCCCTAGTACAGTGCACTATGTGTACCCAGGGCCTATAAATCAAATGTTGCTAGTGGGCCTGCAGCACTGGTTGTGCCACCCGCATGAGCAGCCTGTAAATGTAACTCAGACCTGCCACTGCAGTGCCTGTTCATAGTTTGGTACTGCCATGTCGGCCTGGCAAGTGCACCTACATGCCAGGCATTAACCTTCTCTTTTCTTACTAGTGAGTCACCCCTAAGGTAGGCCCAAGGTACCCCTGTGGGCAGGGTGCAGTGTATGTGAAAGGTAGGACATGACCTGATGTGTGTGGCATGTCCTGATGGTGAAATACTTCCAATATCGTTTTACACTATTGAAAGGCTCTCTGTCCCATAGAATAGAATGTGGGTTTATTTATAAGAGCTTATAAATATAACTTCACATTGGGATAAGATAGAAAGATGGAGTTTAGTATGCCTGAACTTAGAATATATAAATGCATCTGCTAGTAAAGAATATTTTTATATTGTGTGTTTGAAAATACCACTTTTAGAAAGTGGGTATTTTCTTGCTTAGCCATCCTGTGTGCCTCCGCTGGTTTGTGTATTGACTGTCTGACTTTGGAGTGAGTGGGGCTGGGGAGGTGCATTCTCTTAGAGAGCCACCGGCAGGAGGGGTGATGTGTGTCCTGCCTTTCCTGAATGAGTCAGAGCTGGGCTGATTAGACCTGGGCTGCATTCAGGGTAGGGGGAGGAGTGCTCACTAGCACTAGGCCCGGTCTGCATTTAGAGTGGTGGGAAGAGCTTCTCTGCCATCAGAGAACAAAGGAATTTGTGCTATACAATGTGGGGCCAGACTCCTGAAGTTTAAATTACTGCTGAACTAAAGGACCTGCCAGGAAGAAGACCGGAAAATCTGGAGGAGGAGTACTGCCCCTGTGCTGTGTGCTGTTGGGGTTGGCCTGCAGTGGTTGCTTTTTTTCTGGCAAGGAAGGGACTGGACTGTGCTTTCATCATCCTGCTATTAGAGTTTCCTCCAAGGGCTTGAAGTAACGCTTGCCTCCTGTTTGAAGTGTCTAGGATAGAAAAGACTGTATGCGGTTGGCCTGCAGGGGATACTTTTTGCCAAGGAAAGGAGAAGGACTTTGCTGTGTGCCCCCTGCTTCAGGAAGATCTCCAAGGGCTTGAAATAGAGCTTGCCTCCTGTCCCAAAGTCTCAGGGACACACAGACTTCACCCCCAGTTCCACCTGAACTCCTTTACTGGGAGTTCTGACCTGCTAAGAGGTGTCTGCCAGTGTTCTATACCTCTGGAGGTTGTTTTGGGACTGGAAAATGCAGGCACTGTGAAAATCGATGCATCGCCTGTTTCTGTCGCATCGCAGCAGTGTAAGAAGAATTTTCCGACGCATCACCGTCTTCGAAGTATTGACGCAGTGCCTGCTCACAGCTGAGGTGTCTGCTGTGCGACGAATCCTGTGCACGATCTTCAACGTCCGAGATAACTGCATCAATTCTGAAACAGGCCCTGTTGTGGAAGAACTGATGCATCGAAGGGGACACGGCTGAAATCATTGCAGCACATTCCGGGTCTTTACGCATCGCATCATACCGGATCATCATGCATCGCATTGAAGTGTCAAGTCTGTTACAACATTGGGGGTTGGAGTAAGAAACCAATGCATAACCTCCCGACGCAGTAATAAATCGAAGCATCACCTCCTCTCTGGTAAAGAACCGACACATCACCTCCATTGCGCAGCAGTAAGGAGCCAACGCATCACCTTCCCTGAGTGTAAGGAACTGACCCATTACCCTCCCTGCGACCCTTTTTGCTTGCATTTTTCAATGCATTCAAGGTACTTTGTATAAAAGTGTTGCATTTCACATTTTCTTGGAAATTAACAGTTTCTACCTTTTAGGAATCCAATTTTTAGTATGGTATTGTGGATTTTTGTCACTTTGGTCTTGTTTTTGTTTGGTGTGGTGTCCATTTGTACTGATTTCACTGTATTACTGTATGTGTTCACAAATGCTTTACACACTACTTTTAAGATAAGCCTGCCTGCTCGTGCCAGCGACCAAGGGGGTGAGCATGGGTTGTTTTAGAAGTGTATCCCCCTTACCCTGACTAGGAGGAAGGGTCCCTACTTGGACAAAGGTGCAAACCATTGCCAAATAGAGACCCCAGTTCTATCAGTGTTTATCTGTCTTTTCATGGGAGCTTACAGTTCAGGATGATGCCATGGTTCTGGGCGTGGTCGATCAGGGTGAGTGAGGCTCCTAGCTCGGGAGGCCACCAACCTTTGCTCTTTTTGTTCTGGAAACTTTATCTTTCAAGAGGAAGAAAAACTAACCTAATATTTCCCTGCAAGTGCTCCCATGGTCAGTTTCTAGACCCAAAATCTACCAGCCAGATACACTAAATTACTTAAATGTTTGCTATTCTCTCCTTTAAATGATCCACTTCTGTTTGACTTTAACTGTTCTCAGTTGAACAAGCAACTTAAGTTTGGCATTGTAGTACAGTAGTTAATAATGCTTGTCTTTATATCAGTATCACTTTTTATATTGTGAATAATTTATAATGCTTATTTTCTGGATTAGTACTATTTATATTCTCTCATCTACTTGCCATTATGGAAGGCCCTATGTTTCCTCCAGAGATGGTTTCAGTTAAATACAATGGCTAAATAGTAAGGGAAAAACATGAGAAATATGTGTCACCGATTGGTTGTTATTATTATATATCATTTCAAGCAAAGAACATGGTGCAATATAGTTTACACCACAAGGTCTGTGGTGTTCTTTCTTCTCACCACGTCGAATTCATTGCTTTCTAGGAAGTAACAAGCAAGACAAAGAGAAAAAGCATCAAATTCAATTGGTGTAATTATGGTAGTACTTTTAGGTTTGGAGGTTTGTCTCTGAAATCTCAGTATCTTGTTTTGTTTATACTTAAAGTTAGTAACAATGCTAGTTTAACGGTTCACTATTGCTGGAAGAACATTGGATTGGTACTGCATTTGTGCAATAAAACGAGTATTAAAAAACCTTTAAATGAGAAATAAACCATTTGGAAATATCCCATCCCTCCAAAAGAGAAAATGTAATTATACATAATGCCTAGAATAAAAATCTGCATCAACCTGTGGTACGTTTACTCTGCTGCCAACAGAGGGCCAGGTTTAGATCTGAGCAGACACGTTACTCTGCCACAAAGAAGACAGACATCTCATCCGATGAAATTTAAATCCCATTATATCCTATTGGATTTACATTTCAGGTGGACGGGATATCCATCACCACTGTGACAGAATAACCCATCAGCCAAGATTTAATTCGGACCCAGAATACCTTAATGAATGTTATGTGTTCTGTGTCAGGCAGCGTGCTTCAGGGTGCAGCTCAGTTGTTAACAGGGGGTTTTGTTGGCCTATGTCGTACTGGTATCTGTTTATAAACAAAGGCAGAGATTTAAAAAGCCCTTGCATTTCTATTGCATCAGGAAAGGTGGTGCAAAGCAACACAAGGGCTTCAGTGAGATTTAATAAGCCCTGCAAAGCTAAGTTGTGTTGCTGTGTGTGGCTTAGTAAATCCAGAGTAAAGCAAGGCAGCGCAAGTCGCAGCCTTAAGTTACTCTGCCTTGGGAAGCCAGTCCATGGGTGGAGCATGGGTGTTCCCAGTCATCTACCCATTGATTTTG
This sequence comes from Lissotriton helveticus, assembly GCF_964261635.1. Taxonomy (NCBI): domain Eukaryota; kingdom Metazoa; phylum Chordata; class Amphibia; order Caudata; family Salamandridae; genus Lissotriton; species Lissotriton helveticus. The sequence continues at coordinate 747,882,795 of NC_136059.1, read as the reverse complement.
GTGCATTACAAGATTTACTAAGACTTGCACATCTCGGAATGAGTCTAAATGCTGCACTTTGCCAGGTGAGGCATACTGAGGCGAAATATGTTTATTTCTCCTCGTTATTTCCTCTTTCTAAGTGTGTAGCTTTCTGTTGCACATGTAGAAAGAAGTAAATGCCTTTAAGAATTGTTTATGTGCAGGAAGGTGCCCCATCCTGCACTAAAACAATCCTGCCTGTAATACAGGCACCCTTGCACCATGGTGCATGTGTGTCTGCATTGCCGCTTGGCTGCCAAAAGTGCGCCAGAGCAGAGGGAGCATGAATGTGCCATATAGTAGTAATTGTGGAACGTTCCTCCTCTCTCTATTTGACACAGTGTAGCAAGTTGCCTTGCTGCACTGCGTAATGCCAAAACCTTAGTAAATTTGGCCAAAAGTGTTCTGGAATAATGTTGGACAGAAATAACCACAGACTTTAGACAACAGATAGGCCTACCTGAGACCAGTGAAGTAGCCACAGAAAGCCAATACATATGAAGGCACAGTACAACTAGACGGAATCTCTTTGCAGTGGCTAGAATTTATTGGAGCTAAACACGGCCTTACTGTGTGCGACAAGCTGCTCTTACAAGGTAGCATCAGAAAACCAATATCCGCATTTGGAGTTTCCTTGCAATCATATCCAGTAGATACAGTGGGTACGGATTGAGTCACATCTGAACGTCAAAAGAGTCTCAATTACATCACTTTTGTTGAAAGTTACCGAGCAGAAAGCTCACTGAATGCACTAAAATCACAGTCATGCAATGTCCTTTGAATGAGTCCTGTTTGAATCCTTTCATTTCCAGAAGTCTTTTGCTTGCACACACGTCAACTACTGTCATCCCCTTTCACTAAATGTATCCTGGATGGGCAACCTTTTACAACAGTGACACTGTAGCTCCTGCATTTCTGCCAGCAGTGCTTAATTTGAGCTGGTGGATGGGGAGGGGGGAGAGAAAGGAGTACGCCGTAAATTATTTTTTGGGGACCGGTTTCTTATCTGTTTTTCAACGGATAATTAGTGTGAGCAAGAGAGAGAACAGTCCCCAAATCTGAAACTCGAGGGGAAGATGAAAACGCATACCCATCATATATGGAGAAAGCAGGACATTGTGAGATAAAAGACTATGGAGCAACTGGTAGTGGATTAAAGACGCATGAGATGGATTTAAGACCACCAGCCTTGGTACTCGATGCCACGACTTTTAACTGCACTGACTGCCAGCTTCTGAGCTGAGCTTCGGGCGACATCACTCTTTCTTTGACAAACTAAGTGCTGCCTGCCCAAGCTAGACTGCCACACTCCAGTAAGGCTCGGTGCCTCCCCACTGCATCAAGATATTCTACTGTTCTGCCACCATCTCTCTGTCAGCCGAGAAATCCTTTTCCACGGTGTGCCTAATTATTGGTGTGCTGTATGACAACATTCACATGGTCAGCGACTAGCTGCCGCCTCCCCCCCAATCCGGCACCCAACACCCAGGAACGGGGACACGAGACGTCTTTACTTTTTGGAAGGCGGGCGCTAGTCGCCCGGCCGTATTTATTAAAGTATGAAATTAAAAAAGGTTTTAATTGCATAATCAACAATTCATACAAAAATCAGCAGGACATTTAGATATACAATTATTATCAACAAGTTTGAGAGCCTGACCTTAACAAAACTCTAATACATGTTGTTTCCTAACCGAGACTAAACATCCTCACTTGATTTTTGTACATTTCTGGCCATATGGCAGGGTCACTACCGGTGTCAGGTCCTACAAGCTGCGCCTCCCCTAGAGACGTGCGCATGCGCAGTGTTACCCCGGGAATTCCCGGTCTACGCCCTGAACTCCATTTACCCACTAAAGGAGGGCCCTTACTCTGCGCCGGTGGCGTCATGAGTCCACGCGCGCAGGGTGGCTACCAGCCTAAGGAAAGCGTCAACTACTCCTACCCGCGCTCCTTTGCAGCATCCATTACCTTGCCCCTGGAGTTCTGGGAGTGGCCCGCAGGCCCCTCCCCCTGGGCGGGAACCTCCATAGGATGATGCCCGCCCCCTCAGACCTCAAATATGTGCTCACCGATAATGACCTTACCGCATGCCCCATACCTAATAAATACGACGACCTATGGGAAAAAATTCTAAAGGACAGCTACACTGGCTAATAAATACAGTATCAACGTATAGCTACAAAGGGAAAAAAGGCCTAAAGACACTTGGCATCAAATACAATTCACTTCACACATTGTTTGCTAGAAAGGGGAAAAAATTCCTAAACAAAAGCATCAACACAATATAACAACAGTTCCATCTCTACTACCCTGTGAGACCTGTGGACCGTACCATCAAAACTTACCATTCAACCAGACATAAGAACTCCTACAAAACTTTTTGTTCCAAGGGATGGTGGGTGGGAAAACAAAGAAGCCCCGAGCGCGGGGCACACCGTTCAGCGAGGGAGCGTCCAGGGACAAGGGGGTCTCCTGGGCGCTCCCCACCTCTTTATTCCCGAGGGGCCAGGCGGCCCCTCCTTTAGCCCGTCATCCCTGACCCGGACCTTCTACCTTGGATCCGGGTCAGGGAGGCCGCCGGCCAATCGGCGGTGGGTTGCGCCCCCCAGGGCACGCCCCCACCGCCGAATGACAACAAAGGGAAAAGGGGGGGCGACGGTCGCCGCGCCGCCATGCGTGCGGGGGGGCCGAGGGCCCCCCCTTTTTACATGGTCAGCGACTAGCTGCCGCCTCCCCCCCAATCCGGCACCCAACACCCAGGAACGGGGACACGAGACGTCTTTACTTTTTGGAAGGCGGGCGCTAGTCGCCCGGCCGTATTTATTAAAGTATGAAATTAAAAAAGGTTTTAATTGCATAATCAACAATTCATACAAAAATCAGCAGGACATTTAGATATACAATTATTATCAACAAGTTTGAGAGCCTGACCTTAACAAAACTCTAATACATGTTGTTTCCTAACCGAGACTAAACATCCTCACTTGATTTTTGTACATTTCTGGCCATATGGCAGGGTCACTACCGGTGTCAGGTCCTACAAGCTGCGCCTCCCCTAGAGACGTGCGCATGCGCAGTGTTACCCCGGGAATTCCCGGTCTACGCCCTGAACTCCATTTACCCACTAAAGGAGGGCCCTTACTCTGCGCCGGTGGCGTCATGAGTCCACGCGCGCGGGGTGGCTACCAGCCTAAGGAAAGCGTGAACTACTCCTACCCGCGCTCCTTTGCAGCATCCATTACCTTGCCCCTGGAGTTCTGGGAGTGGCCCGCAGGCCCCTCCCCCTGGGCGGGAACCTCCATAGGATGATGCCCGCCCCCTCAGACCTCAAATATGTGCTCACCGATAATGACCTTACCGCCACAGGCCAGCATTGTTAACCGACGATCTGGCCTCCCCCTGCCTTGACCTACCCTAGAAAACTCTCACTTTAGGAAAAAACCTTCCAACCAGGCCCTCACATTATCAGACCCCAGGACCTTCCCCCCCTCCGTCTGGCAATCCCTCCAACCAGGCCCAGCTACTGTCAGACCACCAGACGTTACCTGCTCCATTCACGTGAACTCCATCCCCCACGTAATACCGTCCACCCCCCGACACGCCCATGAGGTATCGTCTGCAACAGGGGGGGGCTCGAAACAGCTTGTCCAACTGTGTGTCGATCCTCTTTACCGAGTGATTCAACGCCCTGACCGAATCCCCCGCCCACCCCTACTACAGAGTTATGAGTTGCGACCATACTACCGTGCAACCCGGGCAGATCCTGGCACTCCACCCTGCAGTTGAGATAATCTCCTCAATCAGAATGCGCCTTCCCAGTTTAGCCAAATCATTCTCCCCTAGGTGAAGTATCACCACTGACGGGGGAAAGTGCCGGCGCGCTAACAGCCCTCGGAAGTAATCCCTAAACTGGTTGAGACATAACCCCCCTCTCCAGAAGAATGAGATGTCCAGGAGACCCACCCGCAGTGGAGATGAGCTCATCACTGAGTATTCGCCTCCCAAGTTTGGCCAAGACATTCCCCCCTAGGTGAAGTATCACCACTGACGGGGGGGTCGGGCTGCTGCGCTAAGAGTCCCTGAAAGAAGTTCCTGAAGTGACCAAGGCACAGACCCCTCAAACAAAATCTACCCTGTCCCGTGTCCAGCCTGTTGCTTGTGCTGGCACGTTGTAGCTCCTCCCCTTCCGGTGATGCGTTCTTCCCCTGCGTCACAGGTTTGGGAAACTGCAATAACCAGGAAAAGACCAAGAAAAACCTGGGGGACAATTCACACTTCCACCTTAGGGAATGGGTAGCACTTACACCTGCCAGCAATACTTGGGCCCTTGGTGTCCTCTTTCTCGACGTATGCTTCCCTTTTGACGTCCACCCGCTGCTGATGTTGCGGTGTGGAGCAACCCCTCCGGGATCCGCCATGGACCCAGCCGTGACTGACGTAAGCATCCTTTGAGCTGTCCACCTGTTGCAGCTGTTGTGATGTGGAGCACTCCAGGTATCCACCATGGACCCGGCCATACATAAAATGGAAAGATAAACACACACCATTAATGTTTCTGGCGATAACTGCTGTCCACGTGCTAGTCTTACATTACCCTCAGTTGCTAAGTTTTAGATAATATTAGCGCCAGATGACTACTCATTAACACGTTGACAGTAAATGTTAAGCATAGCCTCAGTTTGTGCTCCATGTATTGCGATTGAATTAGTGCTACCAAGAGTGCCCTGTAGAACGACCTCTAATAGGTGTAATACCCCGTGTGCAGTACAGTGACCCAGCGGCAGTGTCACACTATCCCGTGTGCAGTCCAGTGACCCAGTGGCAGCGCCACGGCACATTTATGGTTCGTAAAAATTCTGCCGTAAACCAGGATATCACCTCCTGTTCCTGGTTTTCCACCCATTTTCCGCATAGGATCTATGTGTGACACAAGACAGCCTACTTAACAGTGCAGCATCACAGTCTTTAGCTAAAACAATTAGCACAGCCCTAACTCCGCCAGGCCATAAGCTGGCCCAAGGGCCTTTTTGGCTCGCCACTTTGGCTTCCGGGAAATATCATCCTAGCCAACCGGACATGATCACAAGCATCCCCAGAACTATGTGATGCCGCAACTAAGCTCATGGGCACCTTTTTATGTGTGACATGAGGGTGTGTATGATTATCAGGACCCCAAGTAGTCTTTCTACAGGCTCTAGGCCCCATCTCTATGCCATTCGTTGCACCCCTACCACATTATTACTATATGGCTGTGGTACACCCCTAGAGTACCACGTATATGGTGCTAAATTACTGTGTGCCTTTAGCCTCGGAAAGGAACTAAAGGGATGTGTGTGGAACAAATACATATATTTGTTATACACCTGTTCTTTTTTCATTTACCCATTCATGAAATTATAGACTGGTAAAACACGCTGCTCCACATTCTCTCAAGACTTAGCCTGAAGGCTGCACGCAATACAGCTACTACTAGGATAGCTCACTAATAATGTTGACTTTAACCTATCATCCATGAAGGGCCGTTTGGACTGGTGTAATGTCCCCCCTGGAATAGTGAACAGCACCTCAGATGTTTATTACCTTCACCACGAAATAAGTCCCTTGTTTGGCTTTCTGCTTAGGCTTGCAAAGGGATGTGGGACCTGGGAAACTGGCTTTCTCAGTCTCGTCAAGCCCTACCCTTAGATGTGCGTTAATCCCCAGGAGGACCCCAAGAGAAGGGGGTATACCCTATTCGTGAATAGTTCCACCATTGTTCTAACTATCACCTCAGCAGACACCAATGATAGTAATTCTAGAGTGTAAAAATTTTGACTTCTGTCAATGGCTGTTCTTTGCGTAAGATAAATAAGCAGCAACCCTGGCTTGGATAAAATATTGCAAGTGCCTGGAGGACATCAATGAAGAAGCCCAGGAATTAACACCAAAATTACTACTCTTTGTGCTCCGCAGCTCAGAAACCAGTTGGTGTGTCCAACATGGACGCAGAGTGTTTGCGTTCTGGTTCTGATACGTGCCCTGTACCATTATAATACAGTGTATTCCCTTGGAAACGCCCAAAAATGTGGGGCCTTGGTGGGATGCCTACCAAACATTGTTTGTATAGTCGGCCCTCAACACTGCTGTTAATACTAGGAACAATTGTATAGTGAAAGCAGCCGTATAACCCTTTTCTGCAGTCCAGACCGTCATCATGGAGGGTGCATTACCCAATAGAAACTCTCAGCAGACCCCGGCCCAAGGCAAGACCCAATAGTTTTGTCGAACCATTGTACAACGCTTTCTAGCAAAGTACGCATTTTACACTTCGGCCAGTGTATTCGCAATAAAACACCTTCAAATTTGATGTAAAATGAAGACTCCTTAACATATTAATATCCTTGCCTTGGGCACGGGGTGATTACGTTATTTGCCCTGCATCACAGGAGGTTAGACTTGTGCATTTACTACTATTCTTATCTTAATAAAATAGTCGAAAGGACCGATGCAAAGGCCACAGTAGGGTGTGAACTTGCTGCCTCGCTTCTTCACTGGGTACCCGCCAGGACCATGTGGGAAACCATGCCACTAATACAGTGTTGATATGTCCAGGAGTGGTCCACAATGTCGCACTTCTCAGAGACTCATCATTAGTGAGTAAACACTGAAAACAGCATTCGGAGGCAGTTCCAGGAGCTGTGGGTGCTACTGCCAGCTGCAATCGACTCCTTAGAAATAAATTTGGCCCTAGCCCTAGCACTCCTCGTTCCACAAATTAAGCACTGGAACGAGCCAAAACATCACATAAGAGGAAATCAAATATGAAGAACAAATCCATCTCCCTATTAATATCCACAAGTGTGACTGGTTGTCAAGGAAATAGGACTATGAAAGCGTACCACGCCACAGCTTGCAGCTGGTGTCTCGTGATGTAAGCCGTTTTTTCTGTGCTGCCACTTTTACGAGGCCCTCTGGCCTTTCGAATCACCCTCTACGCTTAACCTGGGCATAGCTGCTTTTCCTGGCCCGCCACCGATCCCTGAAAACGCCCAGCTATAGTTCGCGCGCGTGCTGTGTGCCAGCACGAGCTTTGGACTGGGAAGTGATGATAATTCGAGCCTGAAAGGCGCTTCTTGTAAGCATCACATTAAAGAGCCCTTGATCTGGGTATAAGCGATGGGGCCGGAAGACTGAGCCGCCCCTGGGCTAAAACACAAAAGATTTTTTGATCAGCTAAATGAGTCTATTTTCCGCCAGAAATTACTTCACATAGTTGCATCCAATTAAACTTCTGCCAAAGTGCATGAGCGTGCATGAAGGGAACCCCCAGCCCGCAGTTAATGAAACTTAAAAGATACACATTATAAAGAGGAAAACACTGAAATACATTTGTTCGCAAATTGCCTGTATCTTGAGACACTGTTAAAACTATCCCTTGTTTCTTTAAGATAGGACAGCTCAGACTGTTGAGTGCTCACCGAAGTGATGTGTGTGTAACTTCAAAATTGCATAAAGCCCTCAACCTTTCATTCTTCCAAGGTTGACAAAATAATTGCCAGCACGTAATCCAATGCATATTATTTAAATGCCAAACTAAAACGGGTTTTGAGTGTCACCGCTGCTCCAAACTGGACTTTCTCGGAGGTGTGGGAAGGTGAAATTCGTGACCTAGAAAGGTTACTTTCATTCTGCTCAGATGACCATAGTAAACCACGCCTACTGTCATTAGACCTTTTTGAGAAAACACGCCTCGAAGAAAGCTGCACTTCTGGCTAGGCTTACGCAACATACATAAATCCAATATGAAAATTTTTTACACAATCACAACACCGCACACATCCGCCTCCAGCAGTACACATTATGCAGGATATCCGAAATACATCCTGCATTCAATCTGCCAGATCAGTCAAATATTACACAAGAAAATAATAGCTACACTTTCCTTTATCCCTCGTGCATCCTGCTGTATCTCGTAAATTCCGTCCTTGCTAGATATACTTTCAACTTTTCCTCTAGCTATTGGCATTCCTTTAAGCAGCACTGAAGACAGATAAGACATTGTTTAAGAGAAGCTAACGCTACAGAGTATTACACCAAGGGCGCCTTACTCTCCAAGCAGTGGAAGCAAACGAACAGCTTGCTGTACAAAATTGGCTCAACCTGTCCGCGATAGCTGCTTATCTCGCTATGAAGGCGGGGCAGAGATTGTAGCCGTATTATGCCTCATTTTCATGCAGAGAGTGTAATAAATCAGGAGACTCCCTCTTTAATTCCAGAGGTCAGTTCAAAAACGAAATAAAAAAGGTGTATATATCTTATGGCACAAAAGCCAAACAAACAGGAGGTCAGATTTACGGAGGGGAAATGTCAACCCGCCAAGTAAGGATTTTCACTGACGATGGGGAAATACTAAAGTGACCAAAGAAAAAGTGACAACCTAACCTGTACTCATATAAAAGACAAGTTTCAAGTAGAGGGCCATGCACATAGATAAATAGAATGCTGCCATATTTACATGTAGTCTGCAGAAAACTACCAAACGTGTGCAAGCATGAACGTATAAAATGCAATACTTTCGCTTCCCGTACCTGAGTGAGTTTCATTTTATGCAGAAACACATTTTTTGGCGTCGTTTGCGAGACTCGAACCCAGATCCCCAGGTCTGAGGTCGAGCGCCCTAGCCGTTAGGCCAACTCCTCTCCCTCCCAGAATGAGCAAGCATGTACGTATCCAACATTAACACCTTGCAGAACTCCCAGAATGAGGTTACCTTCTGCTCTCCCCCTCTACTCCGCAAGGACATACATGCTATTTGTACGCACGCGCGCTCAACGACGGCAAGGGCTTTCCATAGCCCATGCTACTGGAATTAAACCATTCGTGTAGATCGCCTGCCGAGCCGCCCCCCCCCCCCATAACACCCCTGCTTTCCCCCTACTTAACTTGTGTCAAAGGCGCACTTCTCCACGAGCCATCGACCCGCCCGAAACCTCTCTCGGAAAAACTGGCCCCCCGGTCATCCTGCCCACGTGGAGCATCGCCGGTCGCCATTCTCCGTCCATTCCGGGTCCACGACCGACCAGGGACATCCTCCCTTTCCCGCTGGACCGATCCCGACTTGCTTGGAACCTGGAAGGGGAAATAAAATAGAAAACAAAACAAAGAAGCCCCGAGCGCGGGGCACACCGTTCAGCGAGGGAGCGTCCAGGGACAAGGGGGTCTCCTGGGCGCTCCCCACCTCTTTATTCCCGAGGGGCCAGGCGGCCCCTCCTTTAGCCCGTCCCCCCTGACCCGGACCTTCTACCTTGGATCCGGGTCAGGGAGGCCGCCGGCCAATCGGCGGTGGGTCGCGCCCCCCAGGGCACGCCCCCACCGCCGAATGACAACAAAGGGAAAAGGGGGGGCGACGGTCGCCGCGCCGCCATGCGTGCGGGGGGGCCGAGGGCCCCCCCTTTTCATTACAGCACTATTGACGGTGAGATAGAGCGTAATCAGTCATGTCCTCCTTGCATGCCAATTGGTGATTATTAGATTTGGACACGTGGCTATTGTGTCACCTACCCTGTTCATTCTTGCAGTGTGAGTGGAGTTTGTGGGAAGAATAATTCTTATCAGCCATGAACAGGCACCCTTTAATTGCGCCCATCTTTCTCATATAGACTCATGCTTGACTCTGAACCTGTTAGACATTTGATCTATGCTTAGGACACTACTACCGATCACACGCAGTCCGGAATCTCTATCTGTTAATCATTTCCTTTCTTAGTGCAGCCTTCCTCTAAATGTTAGTTTAGTTTCAAACGCGCTACCAGGGTTGGCTATTGCTCAAATTCCCTTTAGCATGATTTTGATGTAAACTGGTCAAACCTAATTATGAGCTGTTTTATTTGTGTGGTGCGTGATATGTTCTAAACTCTTTTTTTATGATCAGACGTAGGTGCTGTGTTGCTCTAAATTAGCTCCCGTTTCCTGCCTAGCTCAACGGGAGCTGATTGCGCCCTATCTGTAGAACGGTAGTGGTCTTGCCGCGCCATGTTACCAGGGATTACTTTACGTAGTCAGCAAGTTTCATTCGTGTTCATCTCCTGACAATCATTTGCCTCTTCCGAGCCCTGCGCATACGGTCTTGTGTCGTTTCTACTTTGCTAAGTGACTAAGTCGTTAGCAATAATTGCATTTCTCTGATTGTCTGTATGTTTGGTGGGACAGGTGTTCCTGCTTTTGAATGGTTCAGGAACTGTTCCAATGAACAGGTTTTCCATTTATATCTCCTTTCAAGCTGTTTACATTTTGTTTTTCTGAGTGCAGTTTTGCCTTGGTTGTTCTCCTGGATACCAATATTAAACGTAAATGTGATTTTTAAGATTGTAGAAGTTTGCAAGAAGCCTGGTAGATGTATATACCTCGTTTTAATTGTGGGCTCCCGTGGACAATGCATGCTCTTGCTCGGGGAAGATGTTAGCAATCAAGCTCTGCTTTGCCTAATTTGCAGGGAACCATTTTGTGAAGTTCTATAGGAGCGCAGTTAAATGCAGCGCAGATATATCGCTGGGCAGCAGGCTGTCCATTATTTTCCCTGTAGACGTTGACCGAAATCTATGTGAACACTATCCCCATGATATGTACCCAGCACTTTAAGAGAAGACAGATAAGGCTAACGGCTGTAGCTTCACAGGGGTTTGGGGAGGGGGGAGGGGGGTTGGATTGTTAAACCCCCTTAATAAATGTATTTTCTGCTGAATAGTTAGGTTCAGGGGCTTTCTGTCGGATATGGTGAGGTGTCTGTCAGATTTCACCTGAGACTTTCGCATGCACACACTGACAAAAACACACACACACTCTCTCTTTCATCTCGTTTTTGAAAACCCTAAGAATTGTGATTAGTTTACAAAATATTGAGGGCCATAATATCAAGAACGGCGCAAACATTTATCGTCGCTTTAGTGGCAGGAAACTGCTGCTAAAGTGGCGATAAGGGGCTTGATAATGTGCACTAGACTATCCAATAGAAGCCAAGGTTTGATGCCCTTGACACCAAAATCTGGGCTTCTATTGGAATTCTCCAGGGCATATTATCAAGCTCCTTATCCCCACTTTAGCGGCAGTTTCCTGCCGCTAAAGCGGCGATATTGTTTGCGCTGTTCTTGATAAAATGGCCCTGTGTTTCTCTCACTTAGTACTCCTACCAATCCTCATTCCTCTCTATTTTCACTGCCTCTTAAGCCCCTCTCAGGTGCCCTGCTTGTCGTATAATGTATTTAACATCATATGCCAGAGTAATTGTCAGGAAATCTGTTGCTCAACTCCTCCTCCCTATCTTACTGACTAAGCTACACCTCTGAAGGCTACGGGCTTCATTTATGAGCATATTCTTGTCCCACAAAGTACTGCACTTTAAAATTCAAGATGATTTAGATTAAGAGCTAGCTGAACCAACCTACTGGTGTGGCTCATTTCCATTAACATTCCCTTTTCAGCCCTCCTGCAAACTCCATTCCATGTTTTTGCTGCACTGCCCTACACAAAATCGAAAGGGCAGAAATGTACAGCATTTAAAAGATATGGTACAGTCCTGTCCTTTCATCCGGCACTCAAAGCAGTGCAAGGGTGTCCACACTGTTTCTCCTTGTTACACCAGCTCTGGGGAGGTGTACACTTTTGACACATTCCCAAATTTACAGATGCTTGTAAAACTGGAAATACATCAAAACCTAAGGGTGTTGCATGGGAACACCCACTGCAATGCCCATGCAACACCTCTCTGATGCAGTGTAAGACAACGCAGCTACATATGCTGTGTTGCCTTACACCATATCTACGAGGGCATGAAAAGCCACGCAAAGTGGTTTCTGTGGTCTTGTAGATTTCGGTTCGCTGCCGTAAAAAGTGACCAGGCCCGGACTGGCCGTTGCGGGCACCGGGCAATCCCCCGGCGCCCTGCAAGGTTGGGGGCCGGCTTTGGGCCCCTGGGGGCCGTTTTTGTTTTGTTTTTGTTTTGTTTTTGTTTTTGTTTTTCGCACCATAGTTGCAAAATCGGCCCTGTAACAAAATCGGGCGAAAACCAGGCCCGATAAGAGCTCGGTCGCACCCCCAATGGCACCCCCTCTCCCCTGGGGGGGGGGGGGGGGGGGGGGGGGCAGCCGAGCACTTTGCTAGGGACGTTTTTTGTTCCTAGTCCGGCCCTGAAAGTGACGCACCAGTGGAGCAAGGGGTTTGTAAATAGGCCTCCAAGTTTCTAATATTAACAAATATAGATGTGCTTATTTAAAGTCTTTAGACATTGAAGCTTTTCTTCAGTGCCTAAAGTCTTTGTAAAAATATTTAGGACTTCCGCATAATTCTGCTGCCATCTCCTCCTCAGATAATTCTCGCGTGAACCTGCATAATTTTCTTGAGTTTGCCTGCAATCAAATCACTACTTTACTTTCAGAAAGTTCATGTCCAATGACAAACTATTTAGTTTGATTCTGTTCTTCCATAAGGTCATACTTGATAACATTTCCAGTAACTGATATTTTAGAACATGATTTTCTTTAAAGCAAAAACACCTTATGAATTTGCATACATTTCACAATTTCAGACACTTCTGGTCCCTCTTAATATTCATTGATCATAAAGTGTACGCCAAGAAATAAATGAATATCTTCTAAAGTGCCAAACATTTAAATTCATAGTAGATCAATGAGGGAGTCCTAGGGTAAATTTGAGATGAAGTGTCGATGGAATGTATATGCCAGTCTACCACCTAATTCGAGTTGGTAGATAACTGATATTTCTTCAAACACACTTGCAAGACATAAATGATAGAAGTTACTATAAAAATTGTGAACCAAAAACAAATTAAGTCACAAAGAATGTGAATGCCAAGACATCCTTACAGGATGGAAATGTTTCTTAAACAACACATTGCCATCAAAAGAAATTGTAATGAATTTGAAATAAAAAAGACGAACGAGCACTAACAATTTGAAATTATTGCAAGATCGATTTGCATAGGATTATTAAGTACCTGCAATGCCTTTCTCAATGTGATCCATCTAGGTTTCTCTGAAAACTGCTTTATAATGTGTATAGATAGAGGACACAAAATGTATCTAGCACATTCAGGGTGTGGTTTCCCATCTACTAGAAAGTAGCAGGCATGCTCTTTAACCTTAAAACACGGCCTGCTTTAGGGCTGGTGGGGCAGGATGTAACAATCACCTTTGGTGCCGCACCATAATCTTGTCCTCAGATCCCCTCACTACTATTGGGCAAACGTGCCCCTCATCTCTCCATAGCCCTTCTCTCACTTACATTACATTTGTTTTACAGCACCTAAAATGAACCCTTTTTAGCAACATTAGGAATAGATAATGAAAGACTGGGACAAAAATATAAAGTCCTAGCCTAGTTTATGTAGTTTGTATGTAGATCTTTGAGAAGAGCTTGTAACAGTCACTGTTCTATATTTGAGTTGTATCTTATGAACTGGAGTAACAAAGGTTCTCTGTGACAAAAGCTGTAATTGTAAGAAACCCGGGCTTTTTGCAGTGGCTACCCACATTTTTGCCCCCATTCCGGCTGCTAGAAACTGGCTTTCTGACTCCGATTGTGCCCTGGCCCGGTGTTCTGATTAAACGGACACAGCATTTGGGTAAAACTGAAATTGGTACTGACAATCTACCTGTAAGTCCCTAGTACATGTTAAGGCATGTAGGATTAGAGACACCGTAGATTTAATGCAGCTAAGTGTGCACTGCTGTGTTGCATGCTGTCATTTTAAAGGCAGCCCTACTTTGTGGGCCGCTTTTAAAATATAAATTAGATGAAAATTCGACTTTGGAGGTAAAACTACCTTAATATTACATATAAGCCATCCCGAAGCTCTACCCTAGGTGCCCCAATGGTGGGGTGCTATGCAGATACAATCAGGGCCATTTTAAAATATGTTTTGTATGCACTGGTGAGGGAAAACTGCCAATTTAATTTGTCCCCATTGTAGCACATTGACTCCATAGGCTAACATTGCAATACTTTAATAAACTATTAACTATTGACAGGAGTGAGCTAAAATACTTCAAAGTATTGAAATGATAGGGTACATTCAAATACTTGACAATGTTAGACTTATTATGTATCTTGCAGAAAAGAAGTTATAGAACTTGCTTTTTGGATGTGCCAAAATCCAGTTTTCCAGCAGCCTCTCCTGATTGACCAGCCTTTGACAGACAGAGCTAAACTACACTGATGAGGTGTGAAGTGGCCTGCATAGAGACAAAGTACATCTGCTAGGAGGAGAGCTTCAGCTGCAGACAAAAGGTAGGATGGAGGTGGAGTAGCCAAACTGGTCTTCAAAGAGGGAATGGTCAGACAGCACACAGGCTCACCTCCACATCCTGCACACTCAGCCAGACAGGAGCTGCTGTAATTAAATTAGCAGAAGGGCTGCAAGAGGAGTGTTCGGAAAGGTTAGCTGCACCAGCAGGTTGGCTTAGTCAGATCTTAACCTCAAGGTGAGAGTTTCTCTATTTTGAATTTTAAAGTAGAGTGCCTTCTGAGACAAGAATAGACCACACTTTGGAAGAAGCTGTCATACTTTTGATGGGCACCCTGTATCTCATGGGTCAGGGGTGCCCCCCTGCTTGTCGCCCAAGAACATTTATTTAAATATGGGAGATCTGCCCAGCAACTCAGATCCTTGTCTTGAAACTACACGAAGGACTGCCCTGCTGGACCCTTGTACTGCACAAGAGAGGACTGCACTCATAAGGATTACATCTGCTGCACACTTTGGTAATAATCCCAAAAAGGATTTTGCCTTGCTCTGAAAGCTGAAGCAGAGGACTCCCTAAAAGCAATTAGTTAAAAGTGCTCTACTTGCATCATCTCCAGCAAGAAGAACCCAACTGGCCTGCGTTCAGTAAACGTTTGAGGATTCGGTGAGGTGATTGTGGGTCTTGTAGTCCTAATGTCCCAAGGCACACCTCGGAGATCATTAAACCTTGGGTTGGCATTCCGGACCCTCAAAAACCTAAAAGAAACATCTGTATAAAAAGACTGCCCTGCCGGACCCTTGACCTGCACAAGAAAATTACTTTTCCTTTGTTAAAGGATGCGTAGTGGACTCCCTGATCAGCAACAGGTAGCGGTAAAAAAGTGCTGGAAGGGCTACCTGCAACATCAACAACAAGAGCAACTCTGGCTGAAAAAACTTCACCTGGATTTTACTTGGATTGACAATGTGCGCTAGGGAGTTGAAGTCCCAAACCCCAAGAGGCTAAACAAAGCTTCTGAACTCTTGGCTCGTGCTGTGGGCCACTTTCCTGCATCAAGAAGCACTTCTGGAAGTAAGTGTAAAAGTGTTACATCATGAGCAGCCTGGACTCTTAACCTTGCCCCAGTCCAGTGTGACCTTTTGTAACCCATTGAGCGCTATTTGCTTCTAAGCTATTGTTTTACTTTTAATATCTCTGGTTTTCTCCTTTTGGTGTCATTTGTCAATCATAAATTTATTTCCAATGTTTATGAATTAATGTTCGATTTTTATTGTGTGTTGTTTCTTACTTATTGAATATATTGCTGTTTGCTGTTTTTAAAAGCTTTACACACCTGTCTCATAAGTTACGTCTGCCTGCTGACAGCCAACTACCAAGGGTTTAGCAAGGGAATAATTCATTGAGACTTTAACAGGGCCTTATATTTTGATTGTTACCTTATTAGTAGTCGTAGGTACCTACTTACCCCTACTAATAATTCACATTCCAACAGTAATCCCCTCAGCTATCCACATAAATTACAGACCTGTGATCTGCATGGTACGTGTTCTTTGCAGCAGGCATATCAACCCTATATACTACTTTATGGTCTGTCAAAACTGCCACTAGACAAATCTCAGATCTCTCTCTATAACAGGAACATTAATCCCAAGAGATCTCTTGACATTTGTATGGCTGTCTGAAAGCTGGACACTCAACGAACCTGCAGCAAGTTTTTTAAAAGTTGTTTGGAAGTCAGTGCCCTGGCCCCAAGGTCAGCGCCCAGTTAGCTTGCACCGGTTAATCCAGCCTAAAGTAAACCCTGCCTTAAAAATATGAGCTTAATTGGAATAAGGCCTGTATTGCAGAGAACGCAATATTCTCACGGAACCAGTAGTTAAGCCAATATTGCTTCACTATTGGTCAAGACAAATGCAAGGACTCAGAATATGAGAAGCCGACAACTTGCTTATGAAATTATCTCAGATAAATGGAAGTGTGTTTACCAATACTACTGCACCATCTCTGGTGCCTTGTGGAGCTCCCTAACTCCTACACCTAGATTCTCATTGATCTCCAGATTGAAACATTCCTTTCTGACATCTGGTACCTCTTTGACTTGAGAGGCTGGCTGTTTCATCTGTTTATACTGTCACCCAGAGTCAAACCAGATATCAAAGTGAACAGCTCAGATAACTTTCATAACAGAGACTTGCAATGTTCCTGTTGCTGTGGTCTCAGGTCCGGTAAGTGCTATACTCTCTCTACTGTGTTATTTTGGTCAACCCTCCCTCCAACCAAAAGGTCAGGAAAAGGTCCGTGCTCGTGAGATAGCTCTTTCAATCAATGAGCATTTGGTCTTCCTGCAAAGACCCAGCAGGTGATAAACCATGTCCTTGTGCTCCACCTCTCATTGATAAGAGTGACAAAGCCCCAAATAGGGTGGTCATAAAGCATCTCAAAGATGCCGAAAGCAACACTCCTCTGTGGCAACTACCTGCATGCAAAAACTGCCATGTTAGGAGGATGATCCACCATCTCAATGGGGATTCTAGAGTATCCACTATCCCCTTGAGTGTATTATTAATTTCTCATTAACCCTTTGGACCAGAATATAGGGTTGAGAAACTGTAGTTAACCCCATGCTTCTCAGAAATTGTCTTATGCAAATTATTATGAAGTTTTTTACACTGGCCACGACTGGAGCAATCAAAGTGAAAAACAGTAACATTTGGGTGTCAGGTAGTATTTACTCATCATCCATGGTAGTGCAATGACCCAGGTATATACTATTTTCATTCCCTACCCTCTCAAATGGAACTCTAGGCACTAAAATGCTTTGAGAGAATTAATTGTCTAATAATGAGACATATCATAGTTCCAGCAAGTGAGTCAGACTTCTAGTATTGTGTTAAATTCACACACGTCAAGCCAGTAAAAATTAAGGGTAAAGCCACTTTTTGGTCCATTTAAATCTTTGATGCCCTGCAAAAGACATCTAATGTGCAAGTAACTTTGGGAGCCTTCTGAGTTACATGGGTACATACAGCTCGTGATTGGCACCAGGTTCCTAAGGACAGATCTTTGTAAAGCAATCTGTCAACCCGGAAGACCTCTGAAGGCCTAGATTCTTTTCCATCAATTTATTCCTGTTGTGTTGCACATCTCTGCCCTGTATGAACCTCTTGCCATCTTATAGCATTTATCATTCTGAAAGGTTTGTTAGAGAAAACATGTACATTTCATACTCCTTCTTTGAGCTTTCTTTGGTGTGGTTTAAACCTCTGAGGGTTCTACTCAAGGCTCAATTGTGGCAAGGAACAGCTGCATTATCACCTACTGTTACAGAGCCTTCTTCCCAGTAGTAGGTCCTTTGGTACTTCCCTAGAGTGCAGTCCCAGATTCCAAATAGGCAAAAGTAGGCACCGGCCAATGGGCCCCCACTCCTTTTAGGGGCACGTGACAACAGATCAATATAACATTGATTGATCATGAAAGAAAATTACAATCAAGCTTCCTTAAATTGTTTCCAAAAGATAGAAAAGAATAAATCATCTCAAAGAAATGAAAATGTTAAATTAAATATAAATGTTTGGTAAAATAAAAAATGTATTAGGATATAGATTGTCAGGGGGCCCACGAAATTTCGACTGCCAAACATCTCCACAGGGTTTAATCCAGGACAGCTAGAGTGGTTTATTTGAGCCTCCACCATTCCCAACTCAAAAAGATTGCTGCCGAGTAGAAAATCAATTGAAGGGTCATGCCTAACTCCCACCTGAATTAACTCAATCTTTCTTTCAACCTGCAAATCAATAATTGGCAGTAGAATTTTAGTGAGCTGTCAAAGGCCATTTCTGCTTCCAAATCAATGTGGAGCAATCTAGCCAGCAGCGGCTCCTTCACTATACTGGAGGAGAGTCGCCCCACTGCCTTTAGGCAGTGCGAAGAAGAAACATAAAATGATAATAACTTCAAGGTATTATCATTTTATTCTTCCTGCTGCTTTGCAGGGTTTTCGGCGGTAGGGGCTGCTCTGCTCTCAGAGCAGGGCAGGGGAGGAGTAGTTTGCCTACTCCTAAGTGAGCTATGACTGTTTGATTGGCCCTCTCGGGCCGCCCAAAGCAGTCAAGCGCACTTTTCCCATTATCAATGCAGTTTTAATTACAGCCTGTGTAGAGAACCAGTGCAGGCCCCCATTCCCAGATTGAACGTCGCTCCGGGACGCTCAAAACCAAACACAACGCTTCACTGCAGCGTTGTGATTGGTCAGGGGAGCCTGGGTGGTTACCAAATTACAACACTGCAATGCAGCGTTGTGACTGGTCACCGGGGATTGCATCCTGTTCCTCAAGTTACATGAAAAGAGCAGGAGCAGAGGCACGGGACCCGGCGCAAAGTTACATTTATTTATTTATTTTTCTAGATGCACTAAGTGCGCGCCCTGCACGCGATCCCATCCCCAGCATGACCCCCCCGCCCCGCCACTCGCAAACCATGTCAGCCGCCACTGAATATAGCCCTCACTAGCAACTGTAATGCTGGCATCAGAGTCCTATATTATATCCTCTCCCATTTGCCATTGGCTATGGAAAGTGTAGCAAATCAATTTTTTTTCCAGATGTATTTCCTTATTTTTTGCTTTCTGTGTATCCAGATTGCTGGTATGTTTCCAGCTGGCAGTGGTATGTTGCTAAACAACTCGACTACATGTATTTTCCCCTAAAAATGGATATTCATTTTGAATAGCTTCATTGGAATAATTGGGTTTTTGATACCTATGGGAGAAATTTAAATTACAATAGGACAATTGGAACAATTTCGGGAATTTCTTATTTGGCTTGTTATGTGAAATTCCTGAAATGATGCCTTTGCACCCCATCAAATTACACTTCCCTTCATGGCAAAATACATAGCACAGGTTACAAGAACAATGTGGACAACCAGAATGTGAGCAGCTGTTCATGGCAACTGTGTTTTATATGTTCTTTTTTACGGTAAAAATGCATCCTTGCAACAAAAAATTTACGCAAGTACAAATTTCACGCTATACTATACTGCTAAATGGTGAATTCACATCTCGCACAAATTTGTGAAATTATTTGAATTTTGTGTTATTAGGCAAAAGCAAGTTACTCGCATTTTGCACACTCGTATGTTTCTGTAAATCCACAGTAAGCGATCACAAAATCTATAATTGACATGAAAGTCAAATATAATATACAGCAGCAGCAAGGTTTTTGACATCTATATATGGGCCAGACACCCAAGCACATGGACTAATAAAATTTGCAATGGCACAATTTGGTTCATGTTGCAGTGTTGAAATGTCAATTGAGCCCATTTACGCATTTAACATACATTTATAAAATGAAAAGTGCTGTAATAATGTGTACAGTAGTAAGGCTGTATAATGTTCATATAAAAAACATGTAGGGGGATATTCTCAAGAATGTGTGATAACCATCAAAAAAGTAACTTAACGCAACCTTCACCATTGCAGTCTATAGCAGGAACATTATGCCGTAATTATTCACAACACGGCGGTACCATGTGATAGTCTCCAGTTTACTTGTCAAATTACAGCGTTAAAATCAACGCCACGCAGCGAAAATGTGAAACACGAGCGCAATAAAAGCTGCAATGAGGCTTAGGGCGCTACAAAAATCTGCGAAAACCAGCAGCAGGCCTGCAAATCACACACGTCAGGCGGAAAAAATCAGCATAAAAGTAGAAAAAAACAGACAAACAAATGCCAAACAACAGCGAAGCACAATGGATGTGTCCGCAACAAGTACAGAGGAGAACCAGAACCCCACAAGCCCCCCGGAGGACCAGCCTGGGACCTCGGGTCAGGGAAGGCCAAAGAGAAGAAGAGTAGGAAGAAGTACTTCAGTCACCAGGAAAACAGGATCCTGATAACGGAGCTGGTAGAACACCATCAACAACTGTTCATCAGCTCCACTGTGTCATTGGCAACCAAAAATGGACTATGGCAGTCCATCGTGGACAAGGTGAATGCAGTGGGAGTGCTGAGGAGGACAATGGAAGAGGTCAAGAGGCACTGGAATGATGTCAAGCGCAAAACCAAGCTGAAACTCGCCAACAACCGGGAGGCAGCAATGCAGACGGGAGATGGGAGTCCTGCACCACAGGAGGAGTTGGACGATAAAAGAGGAAATGATTTCCACAGTCATCAGTGGGGAGTCGGTGACTAGAGTTGGGGGACCGGAGACTGCTCAACATGACTAGACACAACAGCATCAGGGTGAGGAAGGACCAGGGACTGGGGGAACAGGGGAGATGGACACAATAGCACACATGCACAATTGAGCTGAGCACATGTGTGGACAAACCATGCCCCAACCCCCAACTCCCACCAGGAGACCAATGTACCCAAGTATGCAACATCTCAGCACTGCATGAGCACAGAAGTCAAAGGCACATCGCAGGAAAGGGATAAGGGGCAGCAAAATCAGAGCAGCAGAGGCCAGTGCCCCAAAATGCAGCACACACACATAACATGCAGAGCACATCAACACTGACAACAATGTGTCACACACCGCAACACATCCACAGCAGAAAACAGGACACAACTGGTGCTGACTGGGTGTAGATACTGAGCAATCACAAGTGGCATTGCAGGGAAATGTGAGATGACAAGTACAAACACACACACAGGCATGTGCATGGAACTCCTTGCCTTTACCCCTCAGACAAAACAATAACTTGATGTCATTTAGGAGAGATTTAAAAACCTACCTGTTTTCAAAAGCGTACTAATTTTACCCTGTAGCCGCACACAGTAATCAGTCTATAGCGCTGCGAGGCCTCCGGGTGGTTATGCGCTATATAAGTGGAATTTTTCATTTCATTTCATTCATTACACACACATCTGTTGTTGAAACTCTCCACTGTACCCCATCAAATAGGCAGCTCCTCCTAAATAGCCACGATAAAAACAGTCATGCAGTCTGTATGTAGAGAAGTACAATGCGACAACACACATGTGAACACTTTGTTAAACTGCATCTCCCCTTCACATTGCGGAGGGACAATCAACACCTCCTGCAGAGCAGCCCGACCCTCTATTCTCTGATGACAAAGAGGACCACCACAGGTTCGACTCTGACGCGCTCCAAGAGTTCATTGACAGCCTCCACAGCCCACCCCCAGGAGCAGAGCAGCTCAGCTGCAACGAGGAGACCCCATTCCCTGCACAGACCGCACAGAAAGCAGCACCCACACCACACCTGCCTCCCAGGACCCACATGAAGAACACATGGCATTCCAAAGCTGGGTGTTGGGATGCCAGGAGCAGCTGGCTGAACAGGTGTGATTGGGCTTCGACCGCATGGCAGACAAACTAGATGCCATACGTGGACGTCTAAGTCCCATCAGGGACCACTCACAGTCCCTAACAGACACCCACAGTCTGTTTCATGCTCTCCAATGAACCATGGCTGGTATCACCAGAGTCCTGACTCAGAGACAAGAATGACTTACTAGTCAGAGTGGCTCCATCAAGCTCACCCGGGAGGTGGGAAAAATGCAGAGGCTCATGGAGACCATGGAGCGGACCAATGCAGAAAGAGCGGCTGCCACAGCTGCACACCAGCGAGCGGTATCTGGGTTTCTCACTGACCTCAAAACCATCCTCATGGCATTGCTTCCACAAAGCCTGGCGCTGATGCATGCTGCTGCTACGACTACATTTACATCTCCACCCCCTCAAGTGTCAGTGCCACACAGTACTGTAGACATTCCACCTCTGTTCCCTGAGGTGTCACTGCCACACAGTGCTGGAGTAAGACCAGCACCACCCACACATGAGGCACATGGAACAGGAGGGACGAAGAGACGTATGAAACAGCCATCATGGTAAGAAGGATGCATTAGCATTCATCTCCGCCATATGGCCGGCTTCAGCTTGGTTCTGCCCTCTGCATCATCACCTTCTACTGTCCCCCGAAACACTCAGAGATATTCACCTTGGACCTTGCAATGGACTGCCATATTCTGTGTGATCGCCATTGACAGAGCAATCAGAGTGTGGTCTGAAATCTCCCTCTTCCTTTGGACTTGTCATTACCTGAAGGACTCTGCCTGGCCCTCCACGGGCAAACATTGTAAAGTGGGGTTTCAATAACCCTGTACTGCTCCTAATGCAACACTCCAATGTGCATTAAACATTCCGAATCACACAGATGTGTTGTGTCTATGGTCTTTCATGTGTGGTAGTATTGCTGAATGTAGAGTCAGGGAATTCCCCCTACGTCCATGTGGCTCATGACGTTGTACTTGGGTCACAGGGTGACCCATTGCCAAAGGTAGTCCGTGTGGAGCCGATCCAATAACAGCGAAACACGCATTTGTTACTTCCTTGTCAAGCCCCGTGCGGAGCCACACCCAGAGCCCCGGGGTCATTGTTCAAACCCTTTCACTGGACTGGCATACACCAGGCCAGCCTACTATGCTCCAGGGGGGACAACAACGCAGCATGTGCCAGGACTCCCCTGTAGTGACCTGCTGCTCACAGGTCTAGTTGTCAGCATGCCACGGCCACTCCCTCACAGCTGGTTTACACCCACACCACACCCATCCAGCACACGCGTCACAGCACATGTGACCCTGACAATAAAAAGGGCAGGACGCACATGTATGACACCATTTCCAACCTCTCTCAGGGTGTATCCATGTGGTGGGCATGTAGGCATGGGGACCCAGTGGCCTGCGACATCATATTTCGCTTGCCCGGAGGTGACATGATGGCACCCACACCACAATACCCAATCATAGAGGGAACATGACTAGCGGGGCACAGACTTGGTGGCACCAGATACAATGCGGCCAGCAGAGGCACACCACCACAGGGTGGTGACTTTCGATGCACTGACGGCTCGGGTTTTTTGTGTCCTGCTGAACTGCAGTGTAGGCCTGAGCCTGCGGGCAGCGCGGGCCTACCGCCATGTGGCGTCGCCTCCTCGATCACAGAGATAGTGGCACCTATGAGGCTGAGAGGGTATTCAGCCTGCGATGATGCTGGTTGAACTGGTAGGTCCTCTTCCATGGAGAAATCAAGACCCAGCACCAAATGTGAGACCTGGTGGCCCATGGAGCAGGGCTGCATGATGTGGAGGGTGCCATGTCCGTGGGCCCCGGGCTTGTGGCTTGCAGCGGCATGTGGTGGGCCCTCTTTCCTACACGCCAGTGGAGGAAGGTGAGCAGTGAGCCCTGGTTGAGCAGGGGCCGGCATGTACAGCTGGGCGGTGGGAGGAGCTGGGGTGCAGCTGCCTAGGTGCGCAGGTGCAGACAGGCAATGATGTCACTTGCAATTGTATATACTTTGCCATTCCTGTATCTAGACTCTGTTTCAGATTACAGGTCTGTCTCAGATGTGGGACCTGGTGTTCTGCACTACATACCGGCACGTGGTTGGAGACACACAGGTGGCAGCAGATGAGTAGTGCGACCTGAGTGCGCAGTGTCGGCACTCTCTCTCCCTGTCCCTCTCTTCTCCTTGACCCTCTCCCCCTCCGTCTATCTCTCTCTTTCCCCCTCTTTGTGCGTCTATCTCTCTCTCCCCCTCTCAGTCTGTCTATCTCTCTCTCTCTCTCCCCCTCTCTGTCTGTCTATCTCTCTCTCACCCCCTCTCTGTCCGTCTATATCTCTCTCCCCCGCTCTGTTGGTCCCTCTCTCTCCCCCTCTCTGTCTGTCTATCCCTCTCTCCCCCTCTCGGTCAGTCTATCTCTCTCTCCCCTTCACTCTCTCTCTGTCTGTTGATGTGTGCAGGACACACCTTCTCATCATGATTTTTGTCTTGCAGGCTGTGACCTACGGAGTGGCCAGAGTGGTGCTGCCATGTGTCTTCATTTCTGTTCTGTGTTTGTTTTAATATCTTTTCATTTGTTGCTTCGAAGGTGAATGCGTGAAGCTCATTTTTGTGTCAACAGATGCATTTAACCAGATGTGATTGTGCGACATCAGGAGGAATGTTGGCACATGATTCTGTGTAGTTTATGTGGCATGTCTTTGTCCGGAGGGGGAGGGGCCCTGGTGCTATGGGCTGTTAGCACCAGCTTGTGAATGGGGCGATACATTTATGGCGACTTTGGCTGCGATAAAGTGCCGTTAACCGGCGATAGCACCTTGAGTATATGCCGCATAGTGTTTTATACATACTAGCTGACGTATGATGATGGCAATAGCATCATTTCATTCAGCATTGACAGGTGAGAGCAATACATATTCTTTTGTGACATCAAGCATAATGACCTGATAAGTGATTTCTAGTGAATAATTTTGCTAGTGATGTAAATGACAGTGATTATCAGAATACAATCCAGGTTTGAAATAAACTGCTCGGAATAACTTCACGAGGAGGGAGGGGTCTGCTGATTGAACACAGTATCAGTTGATACACAGCAACAAAGTCTTATGTTAACCTAAGATCTTTGTTGAAGCAGTTATTACAGATGGCACCAAATGTAATTGCTAATTTTCTGCATCAGTGGTTACATATTTTCTTCAAATCTGAGGAGTTATTCATCGGTTTTCTACTGCCCATTTCGCAGAGTTTAAGGCAGATGTGTCATTGGTCCACAGCCTGGTAATTGAACCTGTCACTTGCAATCTACTGACTTCATTTTTCAGACATGTGACTGATGCTCCATTCACCTTCCTGCTTATTTACCTCAGTATCAAACGTCTCACTTGTACCAGAGTTAAAAGATAGCAAGCTCTCTCTTGGTAGGACAAATATTGCTGAATATCGAACTGCCTTTAAAAAATATATATTTTCAAGATATCAATTCCACAGCCATGTTTACTTGTGTGTTTGTGAGTGAGTGTCTGAACAAACAAACACACGGGTTAATGCATGTATGAATGACTGTCTGAATGGACGAAGAACGCAATTTTCGCTCAAGAAATGCATGGAGATAGGAATGCTTGGAAATCCTTTGCAATCACAACAATCATGAACTTGAACGTGTTCTAAAAAGGAAAATACATGGGCTTGCTTTCAATACCCCTATATATCTGTTTTGAAATTGAGCAGTTAGTTAATGAATTAAGGGTACTTTAATAATTTTGAATCCAAATTTTAATTTTTGGTTCCATTTAATGCACATTATATGAAAATTCCTGGCCTGATCTAAAGGTCGGCGGATTCAGAAGGGCCATCAAAAAGTATTTATTTACCTGTCTGCAGCCATGTAGGCCTGTCCGACATATTTGTAGTATTGGGGTGTTAGAACTCTTATCCTCTGCGCAGTTTCTCTTGTCTTTACTTCCTGTATTTTTGATATTATGCTGCACTTCATTTTTACTAGTTTAGGTAGAAGTGCTGACCAGTGCTAAAGTGCAAGTGCTCTCCGTGCAAATTGTAATTCTGATTGGTTCTCTGTGATTGGAATATTTGATTTGCTAGTTATTCCCTAGCAAGGGGAATGTGTGTGCACAGGGCCTGTAAATCACTGTAAAGCACTGGTTGTGGCCACCCACATGAGTAGCCCGGCAAATGTATCTCAGTTCTGCCATTGCAGTGCCTGTGATTGCAGTTTTAAACTGCCATGTTGACCAGGCAAATGTACCCACTTGCCAAAGTTCGGTCTAGACTGACAGGGGCCTGTTTTTGCATTTATTCTAGACAGTCACACAAAAGGAGTTGGGGTGTGCCCTGCATATCCTGGTGGCCCATCATCAGGCTGATGGGCCTTCCTGAGCTAGAGTGGCAGGAGGAGCTGGCACCTGCTCCTGGCCTATCACAATGATGTCTCCACCCCCTTGGAGTGTGTTTCGAGCCACAACCAGGCAGAACAAAAACTTGTGCACTACAAAGACAATCCTTTGAAGGGTACCTACTTCTAAGGCCAAAAGGAGTATGAGTATTGGACCTAAAACCCAAGACTTTTAGAACACTTCTAAACTAGGAGGACCTTGCCAAGAAGAAGAGCTGAAGAGAATTAGTACTGCCACTTTGCACCATGTTGCTTTGCTAGGTTGGCCTGGAGTTGCTGCTTCTGTCTGTGGGCAGTTGAAAGGACTGGACTTTTACTTTACTGTATCTTGATTACGAAGATTTTCCAAAGGCTTGAAGTAGCGCTTGCCTCCTGTTAAGAAGTATCAAGGACACAAAGACTTCACTTGCAGCATCTCTGAACTCCACTGCTGGGAGTTCTGACCTGCATTGTGGTGCCAATTTCAGTTCTAAGCCCTTGGCAGTTGTTTTGTTGCTGAAAACCTGCAAAATTGATACATCATCCTTCCAGCACTTGTTTTTCTGACGAAGCACTGCCATGCGGTAGAACTTTCCATGCACTGCAGCTGTTCAGCTGAAGAAATATACACAGTGCCTGCCTGACGCCCGGAGAACTGTTGCACGGTGAGTTCAGCGCATCGTATTTCTGAAGTCTGAACCCACCACACTGACTCTAACGCAGGAGCTACTATGCAAATGTCAAAATTGACGCATCTTGGGACCTGTTTGCCGCCTCTGCATCACTTTCAAGTGCTTTCAGGATATCCACGCATCCCACCTGTGCGCCACGCATCTCCAGCACAGCACCCGCAGACCAGAACCATCTTGGAATCAATGCATCGCTTCCCCCTAAAGACCGGATTGAAACCATCACTTCTCCTGCGTGCAGCAGAACTGTTGCATCACCTCCCAAAGACACAGGAACTGATGCATGGCTGTGTTTCTGATGTTTCCCTCCTCTGCGTCTGTTTTGCCTTGTGGATTTTGATGCATTTGAGGTACTTTTTGTAAAATCATACATGTAGTTCTATGGGAAGAATTGCTTGAAACCTTTCAAAAGTTATATTTTGAGTTGCGTATGTTGGATTTTTGTCATTGTGGTCTTGTTTGGTTTAGATAAAGATACTTTACTTTTATAAAGTGGTGTGATGTCCATTTGCAGTGTTTGTACTGTGTTTTTACTGTGTTACTGTGTGTGTTATGTACAGATACTTTACACATTGCCTCTGAGATAAGCCAGATTGCTCGTGACAAGCTACCAATGGGGTGAGCAGGGGTTATCTTGTCTGTGTAATCCCCTTACCCTGACTAGAAGGAAGGGTCTGTACTTGGTCAGGGTGTATAACTCTGCCAACTAGAAACCCTAATTTCTAACAGGGGATAGGCAGAACAGACTCCCCTGCTGCATTTTCGGTACTACATTGACAGCAGGATACCCTAAACATGATGGAGGGCGTGACAGAAAGACACTGATCCGGCTGCTATATTTCGAGAATAATTTACATGGACAGACACTGGACGGTTCTTCTGACACACCTCTGGTGAAGGAAAAAAAGCAGAAATATCCAAACCATATGCACCTGAACCACAAAATCTGCTCCATCAACATCATCCTGCTACTTAAGTGCCTGGGACTCTATCTGGAAATGGTGGATGGATAAACCACAACACAAAACACAACATGTTAAAATCAACGTTTTAAACTATTTTAAATGCACTATGTTAACTACCAATGACACTAACATAAAGTTTATATTCGTCAAACCATATCTATTTTTTATTTACCTTGTTTTCCTGTCTGACTACATGCCTCACCTGCATAATCATATTAAATTTTCACCTACTCTGAATGACAGACACACTCAGCGTAGCCCTTACAACAACACTTTTGAGTTACTTTACCACATGTAGGAAAGGGAATGGACTACATCTCCCACAATGCAGGACATAGGAAATCATAAGACCTGGAAATAGAAGTGTACACTAAAAATACTAACAAACTGGAGTCACCCAAATACATCACACAATTATTCTGAACCTACCCTTGATCTCACATTACCTACTAACCACACAATCCTCAATCATATACCCCAAACAGATATGTATGCAATCCAACCACTGCTATGTTATAGTTTTTTAATGTATGGCATTACATGAATCTCAATACCTGAAGATAGACCTACATTGTAAGACAACAAGAGTAAACCTAAATGTAGCCACACGCACTCTAAATCTGAATGCAGTTAATGTAACATATTTGGGAAAGGGAATAAACTGCAGCTCCCACAATGCACGATATAGGTGTAAACATTGAGATAGTTGATGTCAATGTGAATAATACATTCAAGTACAAGAACAAAATTGCATCTTTATTGACAAATTTGCCCCTTATGATCTCCACATCAAACTTAACTCAGAAATGTGTAGTTAGGCAGGCCTTGAGACCCTGGAGCGGGCCGCAGCAACCAAATCCTTGGTAAAGTGAAGAAAGAACAGCGTGAGCTGGACCAGCAACTCTCCGACCTCTTTGCAGAACGAGGGCCTCCCAAGCACGCCACTGGCAGCGTGCAAACATCCAGAAAAAATATATATATATTTATTAAAGAGAATTTTCTACTTTATATCACATTGGCATTGTTTACTGCTTGTAACAATTTCCAAGGGGATTTCTTGTTCTCTTCACTGTATAGCAGTGCCCTGTGTCCTTGGGTTGTGTGGCCTCTTCTCATGTACAATAACTCAATATCATCAATGGGCCAAAGATAATAACAATAGTTCACGAAAATGAAGGAATAACTCGAGAACCACAGGCCCCTCTTGGCCAAAAACAAGTTACACCTAATCTCCCAGGTCCAAATATTTTTCCGTAAATGTCTCAATCACAGTGGAGTACGAGGGACAGGGCTTCTGCTGACAGCAGTTTGTGTCTGCACGAAGTAGTGGGAATCATTGCATCCCGTCGCAAAGCCCCCCTAATGCCTGTCTGAGGGGCTAGAACTATTGTGGGGACCCAAGGAGGCATGAGGACATGCTAACAAATACGGGGGCAATCGTTGGAACTCTGCACCTTTTACCCCTGCAATTCAGACAAATTAGGTCTTTCATTTCTCCCCCCGCCAAAAAACCAGTCCCGGGATAGAGAACTCTGGGACCTGTAGTCTTTTCATCGTACTGCAGAGGGTGTGCTGACATGTGACCATGCGGAGGAGCTCCCCGACCAATGGGAGCGCATCAGGAGGTATATGCAGGTGTGGGACCAATGAGACTGTATTTGAACGGGCATCTGAGGAAGGCGCTTGTTGCGCCAAAATGCATCATGCCGCATTGTCCTAATAAAAGCCTCCAACAGGTTTCCCCCGTGTGGCCTCTCACCTTTCTTCATTGGAGGGGTGTTTTTCTGGATGTTTGCACGCTGCCAGTGGCGTGCTTGGGAAGCCCTTGTTCCGCAAAGAGGCCGGATCGTTGCTGGTCCAGCTCACTCTGTTCTTTCTTCACTTTACCAAGGATTTGGTTGCTCCGGCCCGCCTCAGAGGACAGACGAGGGTCAGGGCTTCTGCTGACAGCAGTTCGTGACTGCACAAAGTGATGGGAATCATTGCATCCCATCGCAAAGCCCGTCTGATGCCTGTCTGAGGGGCGAGAACGATTGTGGGGACCCAAGGAGGCATGAGGACATGCTAACAAATACAGGGGCAATCGTTGGAACTCTGCACCTTTTACCCCTGCAATTCAGACTATTTGGGTCTTTCATTTCTCCCCCCAGCAAAACCAGTCCTGGGATAGAGAACTCTGTGATCTGTAGTCTTTTCATCGTACTGCAGAGGGTGTGCTGACATGTGACCATGGGGAGGAGCTCCCTGACCAATGGGAGCGCATCAGGAGGTATATGCAGGTGGAGGACCAATGAGACTGTATTTGAACGGGCATCTGAGGAAGGCGCTTGTTGCGCCGAAATGCATCATGCCGCATTGTCCTAATAAAAGCCTCCAACAGGTTTCCCCCGTGTGGCCTCTCACCTTTCTTCATTGGAGGGGTGTTTTTCTGGATGTTTGCGCGCTGGCAGTGGCGTGCTTGGAAGCCCTTCTTCTGCAAAGAGGCCGGATCGTTGCTGGTCCAGCTCACGCTGATCTTTCTTCACTTTACCAAGGATTTGGTTGCTCCGGCCCGCCTCGGAGGACAGACGAGGGACAGGGCTTCTGCTGACAGCAGTTTGTGACTGCACGAAGTGGTGGGAATCATTGCATCCAGTCGCAAAGCCCGCCTGATGCCTGTCTGAGGGGCTAGAACGATTGTGGGGACCCAAGGAGGCATGAGGACATGCTAACAAATACGGGGGCAATCGTTGGAACTCTGCACCTTTTACCCCTGCAATTCAGCCTATGTGGGTCTTCCATTTCTCCCCCCAGCAAAACCAGTCCCGGGAAAGAGAACTCTGGGACCTGTAGTCTTTTCATCATACTGCAGAGGGTGTGCTGACATGTGACCATGGGGAGGAGCTCCCCAACCAATGGGAGCACATCAGGAGGTATATGCAGGCGTGGGACCAATGAGACTGTATTTGAACGGGCATCTGAGGAAGGCGCTTCTTGCCCCAAAATGCATCATGCCGCATTGTCCTAATAAAAGTCTCCAACAGGTTTCCCCCGTGTGGCCTCTCACCTTTCTTCATTGGAGGGGTGTATATATGGGTATTTATATATATATATATATATATATATATATATATATATATATATATATATATATATATATATATTCCACACAAAAAATAATTACTCTTGGCACTCCGCTGGGTAAGTTTTAAGTTAGTTTATTTCACAACTGCGATATATATATATATATATATATCCATATTAATATTATAAAGAGAGCCCAAACCTTTGAGGCGGGTATCTCAGTAACCACAGCACCAATCACAACACCCAATACAGCGTTGGAAAGGGCAGTTGCAGCAGAATGACATAGGGTATGCAGACGGCCACCATATTATTATTTTTTTTTGCAGAGTTTTATATAGCGCAAACTTGACCCGAACTGAATCAGGTATCAGACCACTTTACATAGCACCAGTTACGTTACATGAGGACACACATTCATTTTTGTTAGGCACGGGGAGATTAAGTGATTTGCCCAGAATCACAGGATGTTTGGCAGGCATAGCTGACATCATTATCACACATGACTTAGACCTGATAATACTAACGGAAACCTGGCTCTCAGAATCCTTCTCACCACTCCTCGACATTCTTGCCCCCCCAAATTACGACATCATCAGATTGGACAGGTCCGGCAAGACAGGGGGTGGTATCGCATGTATACACCGAAGCAACATCACTGTAATCAGAGCCATTTCCCCCCATTCACCTCGTGTGAATACATATGCCTAGACATCAATAGCAATTACTAAGGCAACAATGATAAACACTTTTCTTCTGTTTATCATAGACATTTATTTGTCATTTCATACAAAATTTTCGTTATTTTTTGAACATGTATGTATGTGGAAAAAGAAACAATTGCACTTCCAACTTCTGCTCACATATCACAAATAATGAATTTCATAAGAAACAAGTGATTTTTATACAGTGAAAAATTAAACAATATGTGATTTATGTACAGTGACAAAAAAGTGATGATATTTGTCAAAACAACGATGCAAGATAATGATTTCAATCAAGCATATACCGCTTTTATACAATTTAGTACATTGCGAACAATGAAGTTATTTTTGAAAGAACTCAAAGTGAAAGACCAACTTGTCTATTTAAAACAGACATAAATCAGTGCGCCTCGTTTTATTACTAGGCTTGTGCCGACGCGTTTCGAGTCCAGACAATCAATCGCCAAACTCTCATCAGGGCTTTATTGTTCTGATCTACAAAATGAAATGTTTTGACAACATTAGGACGGAACCTCTCTTTGTGATTACTGCACTAACTACCGTTACGTTAAAAAGGGGGTACCTGAATGAATGGTTTCGTCTTTCAATGTAATTTAGGAGCGTTGTGGCCATCCAACAAGCACCTGCAGGGGAACATATTTAAAACACTCTCAGTGTTTTGATTCTTTTCTGTGAGTTAATGTTTATGAGGCATGCAGGGAAGAGTACATACCGACAGAGGGTGCTCCTGGACCTTGATTTACTCACGAAGTTGATCAAAAATTGGGGACTATGTTGTATGTATCTGAAATTCAAAAACGTTTTGGTTTTTGATTACATGTCCATTCCTTAATCATCGTTATAAGTGAACCACAAGGATAGAGTACGGCGCAATGGTACCTGGATTAGTCGTTATTAAGTTGTAACATTGCTGGGGATCGCTTAACCACACCCGGTTGGCCAGAGGGATTATACTTCAATTGCTGTCTGCAATAAAGTGACAACACAATTTTGAGTAATCTCTTCTCCTAATAGTGCCAGAGAATTTGCAGTAAAGAGGAAGGTGAGATTGATGAACTGATAAAGGCAATTAATGACAATCAGACTGTCACGGATGCCAAGGCTTTACTAGATAAAATCGAGAAAGAAATCCAAAGCTTCAGGGATTTCACCATCAACTCTAAAACCACACAGTTTGAGAAAGATTCAAAGTCATTTAACATTGAACAAGTTTATCCCTTCCTCAAAGAGGATTTTTACACTTTACCTGAGTCACGACGAGCGTTAAATACATTTCAAGGAAGATCAAGGAATAGGTTCACTACCTTCTCTAGTGCCTCCTCTTCGGAGTCCTCAGGGTCTGACTCAAGAGATACTAACCCTAAAAAACAAGTCTCTTTTTTAGAGAAGGGAGGACAATCAAGAAACCGCTACAAACAGCCATGGGAAATGCAGACCCGCAGCCGGGTCTACAAATCCTAGAGGCATCCGCAATAGTGAATTTATCAAACAAACAATTGACTGAAGATGAGGAAAAGATTTTAAGTCTAGGTCTCAAATTTGTCCCCTCGAGAAAGACTGATTTTACTAAATTAAAACTTGAGGCATTAGATTTCTGTAGAAAAATTAGACTAAAAACTTTTTTTGCAGGTTCTGAGATTCCTGCTGGAACAGAAACTACTGGACTCAGAGTCAAATCAAAATTCATGCCTTCCTTCAATATACCAAAGCAGGTTTTTGCCTATGAACAAGCGGTATTATCCTCAATCTCAAAACTTGAAAAGGCAAAACATTTTAATCATAACAACATCAGTAAAGACCAGATCAAAGCAATCCAAAACTTGAAACAAGATACGTCCGTGGTCATTAAACAAGCAGATAAGGGCGGGGCAGTAGTCATCTGGCCTCGTGAGATGTACCTTGAGGAAGGACGATTACATGTCAATAATAAAGAATGGTACAGGCTAGTCAACGCTGACCCAGTAAAAGAAGTCCAAGGAAAAATCTTGAAAATCACTCAAGACGGCCTAGATGAAGGATACTTGGGTCCTAAAGAGTTCGAATTTTTAAATAAGAAATCGCCAAGGACCCCCATACTTTATTTTTTACCCAAGTTGCATAAAAACAGCTCTAGACCACCAGGACGCCCGATTGTTTCGGGGTGTG
Source organism: Lissotriton helveticus (assembly GCF_964261635.1). Taxonomy (NCBI): domain Eukaryota; kingdom Metazoa; phylum Chordata; class Amphibia; order Caudata; family Salamandridae; genus Lissotriton; species Lissotriton helveticus. Next base: position 747,849,248 of record NC_136059.1, on the reverse strand, counting down.
ACTCGGCATTGGAACCAGTGTCGAAGTACATCGACTTTTTTCTTAAGCCTTTCTTACACGGGGTGGACTCTTATTTAAGAGACACCACCGATTTCATCATAAAGATTGAGGACACAGTGTTTAATGAGGAGACCCAAGTGATGGCAACACTAGATGTTGCATCACTATATACACAAATTCCCCAGGAGGAGGCACTTGAGGTTATGGAACTTTACCTTGACCAACGAGAACGCCCTCATCGTGTCCCAACTAAATTCATTATTCAGCTGGCAGAGGTGACCCTTAAAAACAACTATTTTAAATTTGAAGATAACTTTTATGTTCAAATCAAGGGCACAGCTATGGGTTGTCCTTATGCGGAGATGGCGGTGCTCTACATGGCGCAATACGAGAAAAGATTTATCCAACACAATAATCCCTACAAGACACACATCCTACATTGGTTGAGGTACATTGACGACATCTGGCTCCTGTGGCAGGGGAGCCAGATGGAACTCAATGAATTCTATGACTGGCTTAACACCAGACATAGGGATATAAAATTTTGCATTCAGTCCAGCAAAATTAAAATGACCTTCTTAGATGTGGAAGTCAGCATACATGATCAGAAACTAAAAACATCATTGTTTAGAAAGGACACGGATAAAAACACCACTTTACATTACAGGAGCTCACACCCAAAGAGTTTAAAAGATAACCTTCCTTATGGGCAGCTACTCCGCATTCGGAGAAATTGCACTGAGATATCCGACTTTGAAAACCATGCCTCGGTTTTCTGTGAAGCAATGAGTAAAAGGGGTTATCCAAAGAAACTGCTAAACCACTCTAAAAAACGAGCCAGGTTCACGCCTAGAGAAACATTGTTGCAAGTAAAAGAAAAATCGGAACTTGAAAAATTGGTATGTGTAACTACTTTTGGCCCCCAAACAAATCAATTCAAAAAGATAGTGCTGAGAAACTGGCACTTATTGGAGAATCTTGAGACTCCCTTACAAAAACCAATATTTGCAATGAAGAAGAACACAAGTATTGGCCAGCAAATAGTGAGAGCCGATGTCTCGATTCCCAAACAAAAATGTGATTTGATTTCCCAATGGAATTTAAAACCTATACAAGGCCATCGCAAGTGTGGGAACTGCGTGGCTTGTAGCCAGACTATTGAAGGTATAGAATTTGCCCACAATGGAATAAGGTGGAAACATGAGCAATTTACTAATTGCAGAACGAAAAACGTTGTGTATGCCATCCGCTGCCCCTGCAGTCGAATATATATTGGCAAAACTAATCAGCAAGTGAATGCAAGGATCACGCAGCACAGATCACGCATAAAAAATAAGGTGTCCACTGCACCCATGGTGGAACACTTTATGGAAGAAAAACATGGTGAAAACGAATTTCAGTGGACTGTGCTGTCAGTCATAAATGCTCCCAGTTCCACTGATATTGAATCTACATTATTGCGCAGGGAGGCCTACCTAATAATGAAATTTGACAGTGTACTGAGTGGATTGAACAGCATGAGCGAAGTAAATAGGTTTTGAATACTTGAAACTCAGCAGTGGCACAACAGAGGGACTACACATCCCACAATGCCTAGGGGAAATATCAGGTCACATGATTGATCACATGACCCTATAGAAACAACACTTTGAGCAAACACTTGGTGAAGGAGTAATGGCGTTTTTGGCAGGAGAGACTGATTACCAGGAAAACGAGCGCCTAAGTGCGGTGAGTTTCTCCAGCCTAAATACACGCAACTATGACACTATTAGGAGAAGAGATTACTCAAAATTGTGTTGTCACTTTATTGCAGACAGCAATTGAAGTATAATCCCTCTGGCCAACCGGGTGTGGTTAAGCGATCCCCAGCAATGTTACAACTTAATAACGACTAATCCAGGTACCATTGCGCCGTACTCTATCCTTGTGGTTCACTTATAACGATGATTAAGGAATGGACATGTAATCAAAAACCAAAACGTTTTTGAATTTCAGATACATACAACATAGTCCCCAATTTTTGATCAACTTCGTGAGTAAATCAAGGTCCAGGAGCACCCTCTGTCGGTATGTACTCTTCCCTGCATGCCTCATAAACATTAACTCACAGAAAAGAATCAAAACACTGAGAGTGTTTTAAATATGTTCCCCTGCAGGTGCTTGTTGGATGGCCACAACGCTCCTAAATTACATTGAAAGGCGAAACCATTCATTCAGGTACCCCCTTTTTAACGTAACGGTAGTTAGTGCAGTAATCACAAAGAGAGGTTCCGTCCTAATGTTGTCAAAACATTTCATTTTGTAGATCAGAACAATAAAGCCCTAATGAGAGTTTGGCGATTGATTGTCTGGACTCGAAACGCGTCGGCACAAGCCTAGTAATAAAACGAGGCGCACTGATTTATGTCTGTTTTAAATAGACAAGTTGGTCTTTCACTTTGAGTTCTTTCAAAAATAACTTCATTGTTCGCAATGTACTAAATTGTATAAAAGCGGTATATGCTTGATTGAAATCATTATCTTGCATCGTTGTTTTGACAAATATCATCACTTTTTTGTCACTGTACATAAATCACATATTGTTTAATTTTTCACTGTATAAAAATCACTTGTTTCTTATGAAATTCATTATTTGTGATATGTGAGCAGAAGTTGGAAGTGCAATTGTTTCTTTTTCCACATACATACATGTTCAAAAAATAACGAAAATTTTGTATGAAATGACAAATAAATGTCTATGATAAACAGAAGAAAAGTGTTTATCATTGTTGCCTTAGTAATTGCAAAACTCAAAATATATGAGGGGTAGGCAAATCTTTTTTTGCAACTTCATTTGGCCCAGCCAACCCTTCTGTCCCATGGGCTCTACTCCCCCTTTTTTTCAGTAGACATCAATAGCAACGGCATACCAATTTGCTCCATACACACTATCTATCACCCACCTGGTGACAACCTCCTCTTCACCGAACACCTCATGGACATGATCACAACTAACACCGGACGACAAAATATCCAAATATTCCTTGGTGACCTTAATCTCCATTGAAATGACCACAACGACTCAGTGGTCAATATTCTCAAAAACTTCCTCTGCGCTTAAGACCCCTCCCAAATTTGCAACAGCCCTACACACGATAAAGGCGCAATCCTGGATTTAATAATCTTCAAAAATTACTCCATTCAGCTAGATTCGATCCATTCCTGTGACTGGTCTGATCACCATATCATCACCTTCTATATCAATGAATCATTGAAATTTAATGCGGTTCAATCCACAAAACCTATGGTCTGGAAAAGAGACCATAAAAAAACTCAGCCCCCCTCACTCTACCTTCTACCTGTTACAAGCGTCTTCTGCCCCCTGCTGACTCATCCAACGTACATGATCTCACCAACCACTACCTCAGCACCATGACTTCGATAATCAATGATGCTGCTCCTCTTCAACTAAAGAGAGTCTCCATGAAAGACTCTAAACCCTAGTACAATGGCCTACTTAACGAAGACAGACGTTCCCTTAGAACTTTGGAACGCATCTGGAGATCAGTACCTTCTGCTAAACACCTTAAAATTCTAAGAAAAAAGAGAAACGCATACTATAGAAAGATCAAGCGTGCGAAAGCAGACTTCTTCAGCCACCAATTAGACCAAGTAAGAAACCGTCCCAAAAAACTGTTTGAATTGATCAAAACCCAATCTAAGGATGCACCTCAACAACCACTAGACATAGCCCGTCTCCAACCCACATGCGAAGAATTCTCTACCTTCTTTAACCTTAAGACTGACAACATCAAGAAAGACCTCCTCAATGACTGAAGCTTACATTCGAGCTGCCGCATCAAAACACCCCATATACTTTCAAGTTTGCCACAACAAACCCCGCCAAAGACTAATCTAAAACACAACGCAGCCTGGTCCTCTTTTGACACCTACACAGAAGATGCGATAGGCAATTTGCTTAGCACCCTGAAGCCCACCAATCACCGACCGATCCACTTCCAGCAAAAGCTGTTAAAGACTAGACCCCACTGCTACAGCCTCTCTGGACCAAAATCAGTCAGTTCACTGCAACAAGGTTGCATTCCAGACACCCTCAAATTGGGACAGGTCTCTCCCATCCTAAAGAAACCCACAGCAGATCCGACAGACCTTGACAACTATCGCCCTATTTCAAACATGCCTACCTTGGCCAAACTATTGGAAAAATGTGTCCACCTCCAATTGACAAACCACATTGAGCGCTTTGACCTGCTTAACAAACACCAATCGGGCTTCCGAGCAGGCCATAGTACGGAATCAGCTATGACGCACATAATTGATGATGCGCTACAAATACTTGATCAGAACGGTACTTGCCTGCTTATCCTGCTAGACCTATCCTCAGCCTTTGATACGGTCAAACACGAAAACTTGATAGATCTGCTGACTCACAGAATGGGCTTATCAGGCTCAGTGCTCAACTGGTTCACCTCCTTTCTTCAAAACAGGACCCAAAAATTTAAGGTCAATAACACCATATCCAAACCTGTTCCAGTAACGCTGGGAGTCCCACAAGGGTCCTCGCTATCACCAACACTGTTCAATTTATTCATGTAACCACTCACCGAACTGCTGCAAGCATCGAACATGCAATACCACATGTACGCAGATGACACCCAACTTTACCTTAAGATACACACCCCGGAGGACTTTAAACTTCTTAATACAACGCTGGGGAAAACTCAGACATGGTTGGCAGAGAACCACCTCAAATTGAACGCTCTTAAAACGGAATTCTTCCTAATAGCCCCACCCGCCAAAGTCCCCCTCTTTCAGGACTGGCTCAAACATCTAACGGCATTCAACACTCAGCCTACCTTGGTTGACTCAGCGAAACCATTAGGTATAACCCTAGACTGTAACCTCAATATGCAGAAACACATTAGCACTGCAACAAAGGGAGCAAACTTCCAGATAAATACTCTAAGGAAGTTGAAACCCTTCCTGCCCCACAATGACTTCAAGTTGGCAGTCCAAGTATTAGTCATCCCGCGGGTGGATTAATGAAATATCTCTCTATGTGGCTTGCCTAAAGCAACAACAGTACCCCTTAGAGCCTCCATCAATGCAGCAGCGAGACTCATCACAGGCTCTAAAAGAAGGGCCCACATCTCACCAGACCTAAAATCCCTGAACTGGCTACCATTTGAAGCCAGAATCCACCTGAAAATTGCATGCATGACGCATAAGGCTTTACACCACAATGCGCCAAAATATCTCTCACAGAAACTCACAATCTCTGGTGGTATAAGATCCACAAGAAGCGCAAAAAATCTACTCCTGAACCACAAAAATTCAACAAGAAAAAAACATATACATGATCCTTCTCAGGGATGGCACACAGGATTTGGAATGCTCTACCGCCGGAAACCAGACGCAATCCCTCCACTGTTTCTTTCAAAAAGGAAGTAAAATCGATCCTCATGGCTAAATTCACAAGAACATAGACATATGAATCTCTGATGTTCTTTCTTACCCTCACCAGTATTCCTCCTATGACAAATGTCCATTCGACTACCTAGTCACTATATTATTCCTCCTTTGACATCTGTCATATGACATCCCGACTCGACTACCTAGTCAATATAGTTGCCTTGGCCTTGACTCAACGTAACCTTACTCGCTAGCATCTACTTTGCGCGCCTTGCACAAGCTGTTTTGTATACCTGATTGATGTATTGTATGTATTGGATAACCATCTACCTTGAAATAATTAACCTCACTTTGTTGTATCCGCAAGGGTCTTGTTCACGCTCTATAAAACTTTCAAAATAAATAAATGAATAAATAAATACACAGGCGCCATTTTGAGTTTGTATTTCAACACACAAAATAGATAACGGACAGCCAACCCAACTGAAGCTGCCTAATTCCTGAGCGAAAATTGTCACCATACTAGAATTGTTATCCGAGTAGACTAACATTGTTAGGATTCCATTTAATTTGGCTTTGAGTCACAAAACAGACAGAAGGAGGAGATAGTTTTAGTGAATTACTTGGTACCATCCAGAATTTCATTAATACTCCGATCTTATGATTAAGTTGGTGGAGATATAGTTTGAAAAAATGTTTATGTACTGAATAAAAATATATTGTCGATCGTGATAGTAACTCACTTCCCGCTGTGTATATGTGCAAAGCCAAGCATAATGGCAAGTAATATAAATGATCATATCACCATTTTACAATATTTTACAAAACTGTGTATTCTAAATAAGTATGTCGAGGTGTAGCTCAATTACTCAGTTTTGCATTAGCACTTTACTAAAATCATTTACTCATTCAGATTTGTCATTATTAATAAACCACAATCAGCTCTGCATTTAGGTGAGTCTCCTTGTTGTCCTAGACTCCTATAAGCTATATATTCTGAGTGCAGACTCGTGACCATGATACAACCTACTACCGTTGATCTGCCTGCAGGTTCAAATTACACTATGATGGGAACCCACCAAGCTATAGATTCAAACCAATGACCTTGTGATATCAAACAAAAACATCCAAGGTATATACATAGCACACATGTCGTAATATCTCCATCACTCCCCCAACAAATATTGCAGTTTATGGTCAATATTTATACCCCTTTATACTGACCGTAGTTGCATGATCCACCTCGCGTTTCTACATCTAGCGTACTTGATGTTTGATAGTTGTAAAGCTTCAGCGTACACCAATCTGACACTGGACGACATTTTCAATCACTTTATGAATAAACTGGCTGAACGTATCACCAATTTATATTGCTCAGAATCATCGTTGATGAGGCAAAATGCATCTTTGTTGCAGGAAAGTTTTAGCTTAGGATCAACCCACTTGATAAGTAGTTTGTCTTGAAAAAAGAGATCAGAATGTATATAAGAAGGAGGTCAAACTATTTAGTTGCAGATTAGAATATTGCTCTCTTTATGAAACCGCCATGGTCACCTTCCTGATCTGTATTTTCAAGGTGAGAAAATGTGTCTTTGTAAAAGAGTCCTGCAGAAAATTGGATATTTAGGCCGTCATTGCTGTAATTGTGAACATTCTCGATATATACTCAATAAGCATACATATTATCACTTTGGCTTATGAGACGATCAACCAGGGTGATGTTTTCTTGGTTAAAAATAAGAGCAATTGGGTAAGAAATTGTTGTGATTTGTTTGTTTTTTTTACAGAGTTTTATGTAGCGAGAACTTGACCCGAACTGAATCAGGTATCAGAGCGCTCTACATAGCACCAGTTACGTTACATGAGGACACACATTCATTTTTGTTAGGCACGGGGAGATTAAGTGATTTGCTTAGAATCACAGGATGTTTGGCGTCGTTACCAAGACTCAAACCCAGATCCCCAGGTCCGAGGTCGACCACCTTAGCTTCTAGATTGGACCCACTAGCTTTTGTGATTTTACAAATCAGATGTAAAAGAGTATTGTTGAGATCCATATACATGTCTAAAGACCCCGATAGAAAGAACTCTATTGGGACTAGAGGTGTTTAAATTACTAAAGGTGAGACTTCCATGAAAAGGAAATATGGCATGAAGTAACTCTATAGCCTAATGCCGCTTAATAGTAATCGTAGCTTCGAATTTAATAAAGGTATTCCAGGTCCAGGGGTCCTGGATTCCTGTGAGGTTGACTTACAAATCTCCTTGTAAATCCAACCGGTTTAGCCAGTTTCACGGTAAAGTTAGAAAGTTGATTGTTAGGAAATATGAAAGGATGCTTTTTCCATTTTGTTATTTCTTTAAGAGCCTTTACTTCTTATGTCCTTCAGGAAGCATCACCCAACTGCTACATTTCTTGGCAATCCCTGCCATTTGACAAATGCGTTCTTATTTGCACCTTTACCTTTCCTTTTTAACACCTTTTCAACACAGTAGACCCTTCAAAGATTATCCTCGGATTCTCCATTATATTTTTTAACTCTTAATTGAACAAGACCCCCGAAACAGCTTCAACATCTTAATCTCGGAAATGATAAATATAACATCATCTTTAATCTCAATCTTCTCCACTATAAATATTTCATCACAGAAAGTCTGTTGATGACGTTTTGTAAATAAATCTTTCAGCTTAAACACTCTAATGTGATTCCCATCTTTTAGAAAAGGCTTCTTTAACCTATCCATTAATCGTTCACTGTATACAGTCCTCAAAACTGCTAAAGCATTCTGGGGTGTTACAGAATCAAGTGAAGTCTTGACTTCATTAATGTTATAATGATGTACAAATGACTGTAATACATCCACGTAGCGGAAGGTGTTGTATGCTATAAAATACATTCATATTTTAGATTTTAAAGTTCAATTAAAACATTCCATACTGCTGCTTTCACATCAGTGTGTGTAATGAAATGATAAAATACATGCTGTTTTAATAATCTTTGAAAAGGCTTGTTCAAAAATTCTTTCCCAGCATCAGTTTGTAGTTTTTTTATGTGTTCGGTCTTTGCTAAATATGGCCTTAAAAGCTGCAGTATCACTTGGACAGGTCTTCTCCTTTGGTGCCTCTGCAATGGCATACTTTGATTCTACATCTGTGACAAGTGCAATAAAACCTGCCTGATTCATTGTGATGTGTGCGGCTCATTCCCTCTTGCAGAGAGGGGTTGTCTTCATGTTTCACGGCTTGGTCCTGCCGCGAGCGACGCACCACCAGTGTAAAGAGCGCCATCACTGCCCGAAAATGGACCATTTTTGTAGTATTGCGAGAGCAACAAAGGACACCGTCGCCACCAAGGACTGGACTTTGGTTTGGGCCCCAGCAAACTCCAAAGTTAGTATGCATGGGGATCACGAGAATGAAATTTTAAGGCACAAAAAATTATAAAGCATCACCCACTGGAGGGTAGCTATTGCGGGACTGAGAACGAACTACAGAAACCATAATGCTTAAATGTTAAGTCTATCAAGGCGCCCACCAGGGGGCAAACACTTTTAAATAGAAGCAATTGGGTTTCTTTAGTTTTTTGCCGCCTCTTGAATGCTCCTGGCTCCCCCTTGAAAAAGGTCTGGAAGACCGAAATGCATCAGGGATCAAGAAACGCCAGCGCTTTTGAAATTGCAATAAAACCTGCCTGATTCATTGTTATGTGTGCGGCTCATTCCCTCTTGCTGAGAGGGGTTGTCTTCATCTGTGACAATCAGTGTATATTGTTCACCAATATTATGTTTAGCAAATTTCTGAAGGCAAACTAGATCTGCCTGCCATTGATAGTCTTTAGTCTCCACAACCTTTTGTCTTCTCCTAAATTGCTTCCCAACAGGTTTATGTAAGGAATAAGTATCTTCTCCCAGATAACCACTCCTTAACCAAAGTTCTTGCAAGCAGCTCTTTTTCAGGCCTGACCCTTCTGATCAAAGCTTCGGCACTTCCAAAACTTCCAACCCCTTTTTCATCAAAATAAAGCTTCTTCAGCAGCACATCAGTCATGCTACTCACAGGTGCAATTGATAAAATGAAAGAGACTTGTTTTGTGTTAAAAAAAATAGTTACAAACACATGGTTTACATTTTTAATATTTAAAACTTGCAGATATTAAGGCTCCTTCAGTATACTAACTACATGTCACCATACCTATTAGTTTGTATTCAGGGAAGGACATCTTGTGCATTTATGAATGCACTGTTCATAGATACGCTGACGTAAAGCCACTATCGTTGCTCTTTTTTTGGTTATAATATTAATGGGATAAAGTAGGTTTGCCTTTCTCTGTGCCTATAGCTTTGACACATAGAACATTTGTGGCATTCATTAGTTCATACATTTCTCTGTCAAAATGTACATAACCCTTATTATTGAAATAATCCACTACGAAATGTTCGAAGCCTTCTTGCACACTGACTTTTGGTGGTAAACTCAATCCACTCATATGGTACTTGTATAAGTACCAATATTGATCCATTGTAGGTAATCATGCAGTTACGCATTAATTGGCAATGCATCTGTGGCTACTACACTGTGGTGTTTCAGATGGAAAGCAAAACTTTAAAAACTTCAAAGTTGCAGGTTGGTCTTCTGCTAGTCTTTCTTTAAGCAGCAAGTATAGCAACTTTGTGGGCCTGTGTATGCAAGTCTTATATAACAGTCAGTTTGTGGATGGTCATTCTGAAATTTGCCCTAAATGATGATTATATAAACATACAACCAATATATAACCATACCACATTTGAAAAACAGCCTCATAGGAGCTAAAGAACTTCCAAGATGTCTATTTTTTTGAATAAACATAACACACACGTTTTTCTATAGCTCTTTCAATCAAACTTTTAACAAAAACTGAACATTGCCTTGTATTTACTCAAGTTTTCTGTCAGGGCTATACATAGCGTGGGTCTCTCTGAATGTTTTTGACAAGATGTGTATGATATCTGCATGCACATTTTTCTCTATCAGATTATACAACAGCCTTAACAATATATAAACTTTGTAAGGATCTAACAAAAAACATATACGGTGACTAGTTCTTGACATCTATGAGGCTTGTAGACAGTCATGTGCGTCCTGTTGAGGATCATTGATGTTATGTCCCTAACAATCAGTATAAAAATCTCTCTTGAAACATTCCTTTACAACAGCAGCTACAAAACCTTTAACCTCCTGAATGTCATTGAGGGGTACACCCTGGACTGTCTTTTCAAAATCTTCAATATTATCATAATAAACACAGTTCTTGCACATCTCTTTACTTTGGGTAGGTAAACTACATTCTGTTTTGAACAGCATAAGCAGCAAAAATGTACAGTTGTAACTGCTGGCTGTGGACACTTATCACCGTCGATTTTCATAGATGCTTTCTATAGTTGAAAATAAGGAAGGACAATCTATTACTTCCTATTAAAGATGTATGTGCATACAGTTTAACAACACAAAGTGAACATATTTCATTAGCTTCAGAGCATTCTGCTTGCCCAAATGCCCCTCTTGGCTCCGGTGAGTCATACATACACTTCTATAAATGTATAGCCTTCTTCAAGGTTGTGGTGTTGGCTCTGGGAACCAGCAGCATCAGGAATCATATCATCCAAAAATCCCATATCTTCATACTCTGGTGAGTCAGGAACAATTATAGATTCTTTGACAATTTCCATATCAGCAACTTGGTTTTCTGATGGGTTTTTCGACGTCCGAGGCAGCACTGCATCGCTCCTCCTTAATAGAAGATATTAGCTGTGGCACGTCATGCAATCTGAGGTTCTATAACCATTGGTAGAGCTTTTCCTCAAACCCTGTGACATAATGGCTTTGATCTTTAGAAACAAGACGCTGTGACTCCCACTCCAGTAATGGCAGCGTCAATCAACTGTAATATTTATCAATATTATTGGGACCTCTAGCAGAAGGCATATTTTTGTATCAGTAACTATATCTCTTCCTAGAGCATGTTGCTCTTGTGTGCAGCGTAGCACTGGCTTTAACAGGAACTGTCTCAGGACCTACTTATATAACTACCCTTCGCTAAAAAAATTAACTTTCTATGAGGTCACCTCCTGGTCACATGGGCCATGGTGTAAAAGCCACTTCAAGAGAATGCCTTATGAGTTAGGCCTCAAAGAAAGTATAATTTCCTGGGAGGGCCGTTAAGGTCAGGATTCATGAGTGCTTCCATGGTGGTAAAGGGTCAGGGCAGCATCACTTCCTGTTCATAGAACATCTGGGTCATGGGTCACATGAGCTGGCTTCCTTTGCAGAGGAGGGACTTCCGGTCTAGGGGTCAAAGGTGGCATCAACACCTGGTCACAGGAGCCGAAAGTGACGTCACCTCTGGGGAGGGACTTCCGGGTTACGAGTCACAGGTCAAATCACCATCTGGTCATATGAGCCGGAAGTAATGTCACCTCCAGGGGGGGACTTTGCAGTTAGGGGTCAGCGGTGACATCACTAGCGGGTCAAACAGACCAGAAGTGACGTCACATCCGGGGAGGGATTATGCAAACCACTCCCTATTTAGAAGTTGATGAAAGATATCCTACTGTACTACTCGCTCATCTCCTTTACATCCAGAGAGAGGGCTAACTGACCAGAAAGTACTTCCCTCATGGGTGTCTTGAAGCATCCATTGTGACATATTAACGATAGGTGGGGTACTTTACATATTAGGGCTCAGGGATATCTGGTCAAAATGATCACTCATCTGTTGCTCCTCCAGGTGGAATTTGTAGAAATAAGAAGTAAAGCAGGGGGTTGAGGGTCTCTGGAATGATCAAGTTGATAGCTGCAGACTCAGATGATCCTGCGGCCTGCTCATGGCATGCCACTGTAAGTTTGTCTTGGCCAGAAGAAGCTGCATAGACCACCTCCTCCTGAAATATGATGTCCATTTATTCTGCTCCCTCAGTGGCCTCAACAGCCTCTGCTTGAACTCGTTTTGTAGTAGAGTGAGTGACTTTCAGGACAGATGAACTCTTCTTGATGGTGCTTGGTTTCTCCTCATCACTTGTCATGCCAAATGGACATGCCCACATAGCAGTCAAGGATTTTGTTGATATTTCCCTGGGGTTTGGTTCTCCTATTATTTCACCAGCTTGCTCCGCTAGATAAAAATGTATATAAAATGAAAAACCTATGAGAGTGTATGTCCACATTCAGTTACTTATGAAGAAGATAGTTGCATTACATATGTCAAAGATTGACATAGGAAAAACACTGTCTCCCCTTTGCTGTGCTATTTTGTAATTCACACATTACACTGTTAATATTTGCTATTTAAAGTACAAAAGTGGAAATTAAACATCTTAAAACAAAGTCTAAAATAAAGACTGTCCTCCTTTGAATCAAGTAACATTAACATAACAGTGTCATATCATCACTTGCAGCTCAGGCATCATTCTTATAAGACTACAGTCTATCATGGAAAAGCTAATGATGCAAAAGTGTCAGTCGAATGTGTTTTGGATGTGACAAAACTATAAACACCCAAACAAATATGTAATGTCAACTCTGATAATTGTCATTCATATTTGTTGGACCCCGCAAAACAACACTGTTGCATATGCAGTTGTTAACCATGAACCTAGATTTATGTTAAAGATGCAATAGTATTGCCTGATGGATGTAACAAACATGGCTATTGTCAACCATTAAAAATGGTAGTTGTATGTTCACTAAATGTTGATGAACATGTAGTGTATCAGATATTGTCAATAAGACAAAGATGTTTGTATAATGCATAAAACCTGTAAAGCTGCAATCTTATTTAGACAAATCATAAGGATTATGTACATAGCACACCGGTAACGTGAACACATTGTTAAGAGCCTTCTGGCAATACTTAATTAATGATTCTTGCATTTTACCTGATTTTTATGAGAGTGAAAGTCAATTTTACCTAAGTGATCATATTACATTTTCAACATTTAAATCAACAAAACATTCTCATTCAACCATTCATATGAAAGCACAGCAACTCTTACATACAACATCAACAAAAACAAAAGACTGTAAACACAAAACATGATAAAAACATGCCCTTATGGCATCAGACTCACCACCTTTCTGCTGTTCAAATGCCCCTAGTTAAGCATGGACGGTCGGCCAAGCTGCTTCTAGAACCTCCAGTGCAGTGAAATTACTTTAGAATGCTGAAAATGTGGTTGGGAGAATACGCTCAGCACAGCATGTGCTGTAAGGCAGGCACTACCACCACTTATTACACTCCTTTCTTCTGCAGATGTGGACACCCACTGCACTACATCACATGACAATCTCTCACCAAATATGGGTCCACCCTACATTGTTCAATCAGTTATCTGGAACTCAATAGAGCTAATAGCAAGCTTGGAGCACCTTCATACGAATAATATCTAATTATTTGTCTGCAAAGTTGGGGGCCCTCTCTGCATGTGCTTCAGACATTTTGAGAGAATAATTGCCAAAAGGAGCAGGAGGATTGAGGAGGATTTTGTTGTGATGAATGATCAGGGACAATCTACTTCCTGAATATGATACAGAATATGTGTTACAACATTTAACGCCTAACATATATACATTAAAAGAATGTTATATTGAATGTGACTAATCATTGTATTAACAATGGGTAATCAATGTATGCTTGAGAGAGGGAGGGAGTGATGTATTAGTGCCTGTATATTACAATATAACCTGCTTCTTTCATTGTGACATCACAGAACTGCAATAATGCTAACTCAAGATGGTATATGTGGATGGTTTAAGCATTCACCAACCATCCTACATTGGACGCTGTCCAACCACAGTGATGTTGGAGGTAAACAAGCAGCTCAGGCTAAACTGAAAACACTGGTAGGCACAACAGGCTATAATAATCTCACACGGAAGTTCTGGAGAGTACATAAGAACTCCCCCTGTATATTGAAATCATCTGAAGCATGGCTTAAGGATACCAACAGTGTATTAAATCATGTGTTGTGCCCTACTTTACACCGGTTGATGATGTGTGGCTAGATGTTGGAAAGATATGAAGAGACAGGGAGAGACAGAGTATATCAGGCATCACCTGCAACAAAGACATGTGATATTTGTTTAAAAAGTGATTTATTCCAAAATGTCCTACATTATGTAATCATGGGTTTATTCAGTTTTAGTGTTATGTGTGTTATTTTGGATGTGGTGAAGTACCTGTGACTATGTTTGAGTTGTCAACACCCAAATCTGTGTTTTTCCTTCTTACAGTAGAAGACTGTGAATAACTATGGGGTCGATTATGATTGCGGTGAATCCGCATCCTCCGGGCCGGTGGAAGCCACCGCCGGCCCGGAGGATGCGGATTCACAGCGGCGGACCCTGAAAACACCCCCGCCAGATCATGATGGCGGTGGGATCAGCGGTGGACGGCAGGTCCGTCCGCCGCTGATCCGCGGTGTTGTGACCGCAATTTGGTGGCGGGGTCTGCAAGACACCACCAGCCAAATTACGATGTGTGTGCAAACATGCTTTTCTGCGGCGGATTTTCCGCCGTGGAAATGCATGTGGAGATTTGCTTCTGGGGGGCCCTTGCGGGCCCCCAGGGTGTCGGGGAGCGGGGGGTGCATACCGCTTTGTTCATGCAAATGCAAAGCATGCATATTTAACATTGCAGCGGGTGCTGCTTTAAGCAGCACCCGCCGCAATGTTAACTATACGGGATGTGACCTCCAGGGTGGCGGTCACATCCTAATTCCGATGGAGGGAACGCTGCTGCCCCTGCGGACGGTCCCTCCACCTCGGCGTCCATCCGCCATCCTAATCGACGTCTAAGTTTGGTAGAGTGTTGACTGTTGAGGGATAGGTGTATTGCTGACTTGCAACTCCTGCCCTTAGTTGTGTTTAATGTGAATGTTGCCCTGTTGCCTGTCACTTGTGGCTACATTTTATATGGTCGTTAGCTTATAAAATGAGTTGATGTATATATTTATCTCTATATGATGTTAATGTTATTCCTTGACTTCACTAATTTCTATAGGAGTGTGTTGCAGTACCAGTGGCTGACCAAGTGTGCAGATTAAATTACCCCAAGCCTTAGCTGGAATAGATGTGAACCTGTTTTGTCAGTAGTACTTCTAGAATATATGGAGATATAAACAAAATTAGAACTTTGGGAGTGTTTATTCAGGTCCTTCTCTTTGAACCACTCCTTAAATTTCCATGAATCCCTTCCATTTAGCAGTAAATATGCCCCTTTTTATTCATTTTCCCCCCCAACAACCTCGGGTGCTGGGGAAAAGCTTCTCCAGCTCCCAAGGCTCTTCCCCTGGTTTCTCCAAAATGATTATTAGCACGCACTTCACGCTGACATAATTTCAGAGAAACTGCACTAAAATGTGCTGATAGACTCATTTCAGTTTCACTTTCTACGTGCTTCTGGGGCTATCTCAGCACCCCCAGGCACGTAGAAAGACAGCAAAGGTATAATTGGAAAGGGGTCCCTAGTGGATCCCTGCTTGGGGATCACCCCAGGGGGATAATCCCCAAGCAGGGATCCACCCACTAGACACCAGGGAGAGGGGAGCAACCCCTTGGGCAAGGGCCTGTGCTCTGCCCAAATATTTTTCCGGCATTTTCAGCCTTTCTGCCCTGCCTGGGGGGTCAGAATGCGCACTCGCCACCAGTGATTTTTTCTCAGCACATTTTTGCGTGGGAGCCCCCAGCCCCATCTAATTCCATAGTCTTTTTTGTCCACCCTCGGGGGCCGATAGGGGCAATAGCCCTCGATCTGCCCCACCAGGAGGGGGCAGAAAGCACACTAGGCACCAGGGATTTTTTATGTACATAGGGGTGGGGGCTGCTCAAAATTGGCATGCGAATGGCCCCACCTCTAAAAAAAATTCCCTTGCCTGTCACAGGTACTTGGCCTACCCACACGAGTGAGGTATCATTTTTTCGACAGACCCAGGGAAATTCTGGGTGATGGGAAATTTGTATTGGCCCGTTGATCCCACAACTTTCCCACACAAACATGAGAAAAATTAGATTTTGTTTCAGCTAAATTTGAGGTATGTAGCAGATTTTGGGTAGGAAAATGTTGGGGAGTCCACACAAGCCTTACCTCCCTGAACTCCCCTGGGGTTTCTGAATCATGTGTGTTTTGTAGGTTTTCCTACATGGCTGCTGAGCGCTGGGCCCAAAACGCAGGTGCCTACTTTGCAAAATCAGGTTGTTTTGTGATATGTCATTTTGATGTCTCCACAATAAGTTTTGGGCCCTTGCCTGTCGTGGGTACTTGACCCACCCACAAAAGTGAGGTACTATTTTTATCGGGAGACCCGGGGGACCTCTGGATGATAGGAAATTTGTGTTGGCCCATTGATCCCACAACTTTCCCTCACAAGAAGTTGAGAAAAATGTGATTTTCTTCAGCTTAATTTGAAGTTTGCAGGGGATTCTGGGTAATAAAACACTGGGCGGTTCATGCAAGCTATACCTCCCTGGACTCCGCCAGGAGTCTACTTTTCAGAAATGTTTGGGTTTGGTAGGTTTCCATAGATGGCCGCTGAGCCCGGGGCCTAACACCCAGGTGGCCCCCCTTGTGTTCCCTATAAATTTTGGGCCCTTTCCTGCTGCAGACACTTGGCCCATCCACACAAGTGAAGTACCATTTTTATTGGGAGTCTTTGGGGAATGCGGAATGGATGGAAGTTTGTGGATCCATGCAAATTCCAGAACTTTGCATCATAGAAATGTGAGGAAGATGTGGGGTTTCTTTTACAAACTTTGAGATTTGCAAGGGATTTTGCATAACAGAACCTGGAGAGAGCCACACAAGTTACCCCAGCCTGGATTCCCCTGGGTGTCTAGTTTTTAGAAATGTAAAGGTTTGCTAGGTTTCCTTAAGTGCTGGCTGAGCTAAGGTTCTAAATCCACAGCTAGATAATTTGCAGAAAAAAATGTCAGTTTTCACTGGAAAAATGTGATCTGTCCTCATTGCATTTTGGCCTGTTTCCTGTCACGGGCACTAGGCCTATCCACACAAGTGAGGGACCATTATTATTGGGAGACTTTGGGGAATGCGGGGTGGGTGACATTTTGTGAATCCATGCAGATTCCATACTTTCCATCGCAGAAAGTGTGAGGACAATGTGTTTTTTTTACAAAGTTTGAGGTTTTAAAGGAATTCTGGGTAACAGAACCTGGTGAGGGCCACATAAGTCACCCCATCCTGTATTTCCCTGGGTGTCTAGTTTTCAAACATGTATAGGTTTGCTAGGCTTCCCTAGGTGCCGGCAGAGCAGGGGTTCAAAATCTAAGCTAGGCACTTTGGGGCATATTATCAAGGGGGTTTATCTCCGCTTTTTTGGCTTTAAAAGCCAAGAAAGCGGGGATAAAATTATCTCCCTATTACCTAGCTGTCGCTAACACCAGTTAGCGACAGCTAGTAGCAGACAGCGACCATCTTGGGCCCCACTTTGCATGTCAGTGATATTTATCACTAATGACATGCAAAGTGGGCGTGCCAAGATGTTAGCGACTGGAAACAGTCGCTAACATCGCTATCTCCTATTACCAACTTTTGGAGATATTCGCGCTAAGCGCGAATATCTCCAAAAGCTAACACCTGCCCTGAGCAGTTCTTAGCCATGTTATCCAATGGGAGGTGGATAACATGGCTAAGAGCATTAGCTCGGTAATGCATGAATATCGCTGACTTTTCAGCGATATTCATGCATTGCGGCCGTTTTTTATCGCATTTGCGATAAACCTTGGTAATACCAAGGTTTATCTGCGGTAAAAATCGCCGCAACTCAGCGGTAAAATTTTGTCTCTAACCAAGCAATAGCGATAATTATCGCTATTGCTTGGTAATATGCCCCTTTGTTTTCACTGTAAAAATGTGGTTTGTCCATTTAGCTTTTTGTTATGTTTTCTGCTACGGGCACTAGGCCTACCCACACAATTGAAGTACCATTTTTATGGGGAGACTTTGAGGAATGCAGGTGGGTGGAATTTTATGGATCCACACAGATTCCAGAGCTTTCCATCACGGAAATTTAAGGAAATGTGTTTTCTTTTTTATAAAGTATGAAGTTTCCAAAGGATTCTGGGTAACATAACCTGGTGAGAGCCACACAAGTCACCCACTCCTGAAATCCCCGGGGTTTCTACCTTTAAAAAATGTATAGATTTTCTAAGTTTCCCTAAGTGCTGGTAGAGCTAGGGTTCGGATTTCGCAGCTAGGCCCTTTGCCAAAAAAGGGTCCGTTTTGACTGTAAAAATGTGGTGTGCCCACATTGTGTTTTGTCCCATATCCTGTAGCAGGCACTAGGCCTACCCATATAAGTGAGGTATTATTTCCATAGAGAGACTTTTAGGAATGCAGGGTGGGTGGAATTTTGTGGATCCATGCAGATTCCAGAACTTTCCATCACAGAAATGTTTGGAAAATGTGTTTTTTTTTACAAAGTTTGAGGTTTGCAAGGGTTTATGGGTAACAAAACCTAGTGAGAGCCACACAAGTCATCCCATCCTGAATTTTCCTGGGTATCTAGTTTTTTAAAATGTATAGGTTTGCTCAGTTTTCCTATGTGCCGACTGAGCTAGGGTTCAAAATCCACAGCTAGGCACTTTCAAAAAAAGGATCAGTTTTCACTGCAAAAATGTAGTGTGTCCACATTACGTTTTTGCCCGTTTCCTGTCACAGTCATTAGGCCTACCCACACAAGTGAGAAACCATTTTTATCAAGAGACTTTGGGAAATGTGGAGTGGAATAAAATTGTGTGGATCCATGCAGATTCCAGAACTTTCCATCACAGGAATGTGAGGCAAATGTGCTTTTTGTTTACAAAGTTTGAGGTTTGGCAATGATTCTGGGTAACAGAACCTGGTGAGAGCCACATAGGTCACCCCATCCTGGATTCCCCTGAGAGTGTAGTTTTAAAAAATGTATAGGTTTCCTAGGTATCGCTAGGTGCCAGCAACGCTAGGGTTCAAAATTCACAGCTAGGCACTTTGCAAAAATGGGTCAGTATTCACTGTAAAAAATGTGGTGTGTCATGTTGCGGTTTAGCCCATTTCCTGTCGTGGGCACTAGGCCTACCCACACAAGTGAGGTACCATTTTTATTGGCGACTTTGGGGATTCGGGGTGGGTGGAATGTTGTGGATCCACACAGATTTCAGAAATTTCCATCACAGAAATGTGAGGAAAATTTGTTTTTTAACAAAGTTTGATGTTTGCAAGTGCTTCTGGGTAACAGAACCTGGTGAGAGCCACACAAGTCACCCTATCCTGGATTCCTTGGACGTTTAGTTTAAAAAAATGTACAGGTTTGGTAAGTTTCCCCATGTGCCGGCTGAGTTAGGGTTCAAAATCCACAGCTAGACACATTGCGAAAAAGGGGCCGTTTTCACTAGAAAAATGTGATATGTCCATGTTGCATTTTAGGCCGTTTCCTGTCACAGGAACTAGGCCTATCTACACAAGTGAGGTGCCATTTTCATCCGGAGACTTAGGGAAATACAGAATTGTAGAGCGACTGTTATTACCTATTGACTTTCTATGCTTTTTTGCCTTCCAAATGTAAGACAATGTGTTAAAAAGAAGTTACTTTGAAAAATGTCCTATAGTTCACAAGCTATTATTAGGTACCCACACTATCGAAGATGTGCAAATAACTACTGCTTCTAAACTCTATATTTTGTTCCTGTTTTGTTCCTGTTTAGGTTTTCCTGGTACATATTTTTCACTCTTTATATTTTACCAAATGAATTGCTGTATACCTGGTACATAATGAAAAACCAATACAAGACGCAGCTCAGTTATTGGCTCTGGGTTCCTCAAGTTGTTGGTGAACCTACAAGTCCTATATATCCCCATAACCAGAAATATCTGTCATACTTAGAAAAGTTACAGGTGAAAACGTGACACAAATGTCTGTTTTTCAACTAATTTTCAATATTTCTCATTTTCAGCAGTTAGTTTTTATTTTTTTTTAAACTTGAAGGATCTACACAAATGAACCCTTGCTGAATTTAGAATTGTGTCTACTTTTCAGAAATTTATGGCTTTCCGGTATCCATTATTGCTTTCAAACCCATTTCTACTAGAACTGGAAGGAGTTTGAAAGCACAAAAAGTAGCACAAGTAGGCTATGTCCCAGAAAAACGCCCAAACTGTGCAGAAAACGTTGGTTTTCTGAAAAAAGTCTGCCTGTCCCTGAAAGCTGGGAAGATGGTGATCTCAGCACCACAAACCCTTTGTTGATACCATTTGCAGGGAAAAAACCAGATGCTTTCTTCCGCAGCACTTTTTCCCCATTTCTCTATATTTTGGCTAGTTTCTGGGTCCCATCCAGGGGAATTCACAACCCCTGAATCCCTTTAAAATCCTCATGATGTTGGAAGAAAAAGACACAAATTTGGCATGGATTCCTTCTGTGGACAAAACGTTACAGGGGTCTCAGCGCTAACTACCTGAAATTGCCAAAAAAAGGCTTAGCATAAGGGAGGCATATAGCGAAAGGGTTAATGCTGCTGATAATAATAATAATAGCACTTTGGCTCCACCCCTGTTTGCACATCTCCTTGGTTGCGATAAAGTGGGATCAACCCCATCTTTTGGTCCTGCTGAACAGCTACATCACTCCAAAAAAGATGAAAGCTCAGGTCAGGTTTATGATTAAGGACTTGTGGCGATGTGACATATTGAGGTCAAATGCTGGCAGGGTCAGATAATTCACTTTTTATAATAAGAACTATGTCCACCTCTCCAGGATCGATTATTTTCTAAATGGCAGCAAAATCCCTAGCAAAGTGAAGAATGTGGTTCACCTACATCAGCATTTATTAGAAAACTCAGCAGTCATGCTTGAGATATTCCTGAGTGAGAGGATGGACCCCACAAGTTGAACACTGGGTGGAAAATTGCAGTTGGATCAGTTGGTGGTTGATCAGCTGAGAGCAGATAGGGAATAAATAAATGTGGGATTACACCCCCGCCATATAGTTTTGGATTCCTTAAAGGCATTCATTAGGGGTAGAATACTAGCATTGCAATGCACAAAAATAAAGAGGTTTGGAATAAACTTGGGGAACCTGAGGAGAGAATCTCCAGGTTTTAGTCTGTGGTATGGGAACCCGTGGTGGTTAGGGTCTCGGGAGTAGGCCACATAGAGACAATAGGGAGTATCTAGCTTCCCATATGGAGTAGATCTGCCATAGGAAATGGGAAGTGAACAAGTTATCCAACTTCTTCTGGGATTATTTTTGACAATTACCGGCTCCAGGAGGGGTCGTCTGTTTCCACCAGCACCAGCACTGCTCAGCGCCACTGGGTCCCTGACGTTGTGGCCGCCCCCGCCGCTGTGCAGCGCCATCGCACGGCCGCGGAGCGGAGCGGACCACAACTCCCAGCGTGCCTTGCTGAACTGACCGCCCACTTCCTGCACAAGCGCCAGGAGGCGTTACAAAAGGCGACAGCACCCGCAGGGGAGCGGGGATCATTTTTGACAATTACCGGCTCCAGGAGGGGTCGTCTGTTTCCACCAGCACCAGCACTGCTCAGCGCCACTGGGTCCCTGACGTTGTGGCCGCCCCCGCCGCTGTGCAGCGCCATCGCACGGCCGCGGAGCGGAGCGGACCACAACTCCCAGCGTGCCTTGCTGAACTGACCGCCCACTTCCTGCACAAGCGCCAGGAGGCGTTACAAAAGGCGACAGCACCCGCAGGGGAGCGGGGATCATTTTTGACAATTACCGGCTCCAGGAGGGGTCGTCTGTTTCCACCAGCACCAGCACTGCTCAGCGCCACTGGGTCCCTGACGTTGTGGCCGCCCCCGCCGCTGTGCAGCGCCATCGCACGGCCGCGGAGCGGAGCGGACCACAACTCCCAGCGTGCCTTGCTGAACTGACCGCCCACTTCCTGCACAAGCGCCAGGAGGCGTTACAAAAGGCGACAGCACCCGCAGGGGAGCGGGGATCATTTTTGACAATTACCGGCTCCAGGAGGGGTCGTCTGTTTCCACCAGCACCAGCACTGCTCAGCGCCACTGGGTCCCTGACGTTGTGGCCGCCCCCGCCGCTGTGCAGCGCCATCGCACGGCCGCGGAGCGGAGCGGACCACAACTCCCAGCGTGCCTTGCTGAACTGACCGCCCACTTCCTGCACAAGCGCCAGGAGGCGTTACAAAAGGCGACAGCACCCGCAGGGGAGCGGGGATCATTTTTGACAATTACCGGCTCCAGGAGGGGTCGTCTGTTTCCACCAGCACCAGCACTGCTCAGCGCCACTGGGTCCCTGACGTTGTGGCCGCCCCCGCCGCTGTGCAGCGCCATCGCACGGCCGCGGAGCGGAGCGGACCACAACTCCCAGCGTGCCTTGCTGAACTGACCGCCCACTTCCTGCACAAGCGCCAGGAGGCGTTACAAAAGGCAACAGCCCCCTCCGCCTCGCGGACGCGCGCGGGCGGCGCCGGGCGGAGCCCGGGCAGAGGGCGGGCCGTCTGTGGCCGTCCGGGGCAGGAGGAGGCAGGGCAGGGCCACCCCATTTCCATCTACTGTACCGGTTTCAACTTGTGGTGCCGCATCTCAGCATGTCAACACGCTCCGGTAAGGCCTTGAGGGGTTGCGGGGAGAGTACCCCCGGGGGTGCTATGTTTGGCTCTATGGACAAATTCCTGACAAGGGTGGCGGCTGTCATAGACAATGAACTTGCCATATCTGAACGGCGCCTTTCACTTGACTTCCCTCCTGCCAAAAGTCCATCGCCAGCAATAGTGTTGTCCCCTCTAAATCCTACTCCCCCTGCACTTTTGCTTGGGGATTTACCTGGGGATTCTCTTATTGCACCCCCAATGGGTGGTTTAGAGGGGTTAGAAAGCTCATTGACTGGTGTCCACGGTACCAGTCCATGTGCCGTGCCTATAGATCCATGCAACGAGCTCTCTCTAGTAGGTGCACCTGGCATTCAGTCCCTACACTGCCCTGAGGTTCCTGCTCCCGTCCCACAAGCGCCGACCAAAAAGCAACCCATCCAGGAGCCTATCAAAAGGAAGGGGAAAAGGGCAAATCACACTAGAAAGGGTTGCCCATCTAAGACCACTAACCATCCCAGGTACCTGCCCCTGAGGGGTCCCTCCCCCGAGAGCACCGCAGGACCGGTATCCACAGGGACAGCCATTTGCGCTTCGGCTGTTATTGATACAGTACCACCCTTCTTGACGGCCCCACTAATGCCTGTTCAGGACAACGTGGGTCACTCTATGGAGGCGTTTGAGAAGATGGTTATCCAACTTCAAAGATGGAAAAGGATACGGAGAGCTTCCAACCTGGAAAACTAAGCTGGCCAAAACAATGAACCTGATTCAGGGCATAAAAGGCAAGATAACTGGGGAATGGCAGACAGATGTTAGAGATATTGATACGGTCAAGATTTACATACAGAGTAGTCGGTGGAGAGAGAGGTTTGAATAGAAGACTGGCTAAGGGAGGACCCATTACTGAAGCTTGAAAAAGAGATGTTGACTTTCTTAAATCAAAAGATAGGGCAGGAGGAGGTTAAGGAAGTATTGTGAGAAGGGCAAAAGGGTAAGGCAGCAACCCCTTAAGACCTGCCAAGTGAGCTGTACATTGTCCTGGAGGATAGTATACTATACACTAGATTAGTGGGGGAAATAATTTCAAGAGGTAGCACTCTTCTACAACCATCGGATGAAGCCGCAATTAGTGTAATCTTGAATCTAAACTAAGATCCAAATGTGTGAGAATCCTATAGACCGATCTCTTTGCTGCATTGTGGTGATAAGATCTTTAAACAGATTTTTGCAAATAGACTAGACAAAGTGATTTGAGGATCAGAAGGGGTTCATTAGGGGTGACGGCTGCATGAAATAACACACCAGCTTGTTGGTACAGTCGACCTGGCAACAGCATGGAGCCTATCATTAGCTATCTTGATGTCTAATGCCTCCAAGACATTTGATAGGGTGCGCTGGCAACAATTAAATAAAGTGCATAGGAATAATTCTTTGGTGAGAAGGTCTCCAGCGTAACCCAATTGATTTGTAGAGAGCATGTTTTGAGAATAGTGGCAAATGGTAGAGTGATGAGGGAGATCAAAATAAGAAGATGAGCAAGGCACGGATGCCCGTTGTAGCCCATTCTATTTAATCAGTTTAGAGGATAATTTGCAAGAAGGCTCAGGGAGAAGCTAGCCATTGTGCCCTCTCAATGCAACGTTTTAGAAAGGAAGGTTACCCTTTATACTGATGACTAAGCCTGGGCATAAAACTCCGCTCACGGAGTTTGCAAAGTTTTGCCAACTACGCTTTCCATGTAGAATGCTGAGCACGGCAACGGAGCGGAGTTTTTTCACGTTGGGCCACCCAAAATGGGTTTTCACATGTGCGAGAGCGACTTCCCAGGTGTCCACGATCGCGGACAAGATTTCTGAGCCGTTCGCAAGCACCACGAGATATGCTAGGTGACCGCATGGTCTCGCAAGAATTTGCTGTCACAAACATGTTATTCGCACGTGCCAGCAGACTTCCAGCTGGGGTTTTGTGATGAATATGATCCTGAACGACTACCACAACTGCAATCTGGAGAATGTTGTCTCCCAGGGCAGCATCAAAACCTTCTCGAAATGACAACTGGAGACAAAAAACTCCTCAGATTGACATTTGGCTATAGTTTATTGTGCAAGAAGTCATTTTTTAAACTTTTTTTTCAAGAAGACGGAAGTGCCCCAGAGTCTCCCACTTCCTGTTCCTGTCCAGCAGGCTCCTCCCAGTGCTTTGTCCATCTCCTGGTCACTTTTAATTTGGATTTTGGAGCTTCAAAGATAACTCTTTGTGCCTGCTGCATAATATGTCATTGAATTTGAGGGCTTTGAATTTGAGATTTCATAAGTAAGTTGGTAAACTGGTGTTGTTTGTTTGATTGGGGCCATGTACCTAGATTTATTTGTACTTTTCATAATTTCTTTTAAATGTTTTGTGGTGGGTGATCTGTGGTTTTAGTAGAGGGTTAGCTGTTTCTTTGTAAGTAATTTTTCTCCTTTTATAAGGGAAACACGTTGCACAGTTCACTACATTTTTCCCAAATTTTGAAATCAATTTGCAGTATTCTTGATTTAATTCACTATGTAGCCCAGTATACTGCCAATATCAACAGGCCTTTCAGCCAGTAGGTCCAGAGCTACTTATGGGTGCATGAAACAGCTGTTTCTAGTGTGTCTGTTGAATTTAACATTTTTAAATATCATTTGGGCTATAAATGGCATTGGATTGAAACATAAAATGTGTTTTTTGTGGTATTTCGCATTTTTTTCATGTGTGTTAATGCCTTTGTTGGATATGTGTGGTTGTAACTTGCAAACCTTTTTTACCCCTTGGATTTTCATTCTTGGAATTGTTGCATTAAAGATGTGAGTGTGTTTGTAATAGTAGGCCATCATTTACCTTGGTTTTGCATGTGGCTGGCAGCCATTTTGTGAAGGCAGCCAGTGTGCTGCTGCCATTAGCCTGCATGCCTTCTTTGTTGTGGGCATGTCTTCTTCTTGCTGTTTGTAGTTTTGCATGCAATTTTTTTATTTTTTTATCCAGCAAAAATAAATGTAGCACAGTTCACTACATTTCGTCCATGTTTTTGAATACATTTGCAATATTGATTTGAATTGATTCACTCACTGTGAGTATGTGGCCTAGACTGCCGATGGTTTTTCAGTCAAGAGGCCCAGAGCTGTACATGCGTGCATGAAACAACTGTTTCTGTGGTGTCTATTGAATTTAAACATCATGTAGCCCATGGATGGCAGTGGAATGAAAAATTAAATGTGTTTTTTTGTGGTATTTTACTTTCTTATGTGTGTTTATACCTTTGTTGGATGTGTGTGGTTGCAACTTGCAAACCTCTTTAGCCCTGTGTAATTTCATTTTTAGTATTGTTGCATTAAAGATGTGAGTGTGTTTGTTATAGGAGGCCAGCATTTGAATTGGTTCCCCATGTGGCCAGGGGCCATTTTGAAAAGTCTGTGTCCATAGGCCTATTTGTGTACATTGTTTTAGCATGCCTCCTTTGTCTGGCCACGCTGTGAGAGTGTTTACATTGCAATAGTAGGCCAGCAATGCATTTGCCCTGGTTGAGTTTCCCATGTGGCGTGGGCATTATTTAAAGTCTGTGTCATTAGGCTTGCTTGTGTTCCTTGTTTTCCAGATCTCCTGCATGTTGTTTATTTTTTTCAATTTCTTTTTTTTCACTTTCATAAGTAACAAGATTTGGCATCCATGAACCCCCATGTCTGCTATATGACGTGCACAACAGTATTCATTGTCTAGGAATTGTTCCATTGTCCTTTGTCAGATGCAGCCTTCTGAGTGCCTCATCCCACTTGATGCACAAGGCACATAAAGCAAACTGTTAAATTTGTATTTAAATGTTGTTCTTCTTCTTTCCTATCTTTCCAGAGTGTACTGTACAGCACACTATGAAAGCCTTTGTTGTTTTAAAAGTCTCACAAATGGTGACACTGTATTGTTACATTTGTTTAATAACTGAGGTAACGCTAACAAGTGTGACCACACACTAAAGGAATTATATTATATTTCTTTGTACTAGTAATTGAACTACAACAATGCCCTTTCACTGATGTTCTTTTTGCTTCTTTGCTTTTAGGTGCACAAGAGGAGAAGACAACATCACTCAATGTACTGCCTGACAGAAGGCCTGCGCATGACGTGATGTGTGACCACAGACATCTCTTCAAGTTGTGAATCGAAGATGAGTGCTGCTGTGTGCTAACTGACAGCTTCAAGATGGCCCCAAAGAAAAGTACCAGTACCAAGAAAGTCAAATTGCCAGTGAGAAGAGGAAGGCACTGCCACTTACTACCACTGGTATGTTGCCCAAGACCTTTTTTGGGAAACCAAAAATTGCTCCTGCAGCAGCGGTGTCTGGGGAAGCAAGCTGGGAGTATCAGCGGACTCACCCTACCTACCTAGGCCCAAGCCAATGTCTGTCTCAAAGGAGGAAGTCTAATCACAGCAACGCTGACGAAAAGTGATGCTGAAATTGACTTATCTTTATAGCAAAGTAGTACCCAATCAATGCAGGAAACTCAGATAAGTGGACAACAACAGCTGCATCCACCAGTAGTAGTAGTTCTTCCAAAAGTGGGGGCAGTTCAGGAGATAGAGCTTCCTGCTGAGGAAGAGCAAACCACTCTTTCAGAAGATCCATTGTCTTTCAGATCCCCAGCTAGAAAAAGGAGGGTTAGTCCATCAACTTCTTCTCCAAGCCTTCCTTCTGATGATCTAGACACCACTTGGATCCCACCTTAGGCTGAGAGTAAGACATGCCATGACAAGGCTAGAAAAAAGGAAGGTTCCTGAAAGCCTTAGAGTTATGGAGGTAGATGTAGAAGAGGAGCATGATGATGAGCCAGTCATCATGGACGTTATCCCCACTCCAGTGGAGACCGACATTACCCCATCCCAAATTGCTGTGAGGGATGTGGCACCACAGATACCACCAACACAGATACCACCAACATCACCTTTAGCTGCCATATTTACAAAGTCCCAGCAAAGGCCTACATGCACCACAACCACCTCAGTTGAAGTAGGTATTGCAGAGAGCCAAACGTCACGCAAGCCTACCAGTTCATCTGACATTGCTAGTGGCACCAGCAGCGTCAGAAAGTTGACCTCCCCAGTTTGGGACTTCTTTTCGATTAGCATCAAGGACGAGAAATTTGCTCAATGCTCCATTTGTGGAGCAAGTTTTAGTTGGGGTAAGCTTGGTACAAACTATGGTACCAGAGGCCAAACAACCAATCTGAGAAAAACACCACTTGATCCAGTGGAAGGCACATCTTAACAGCCAAAAACCTGCAAGAGTTGTGGGTGGAGGGGGTGAGGATCCAATCACAGTGGAAGGAGACGAATAGGAAGATAATTACCCAGTTCACAAAGCAGCCCTCTCCCCAGCAGTGCAGTGGTAGCACCCACATCATAATCGGCAACATTGCGATGGCACAATAGTCAGGTCGATACACCAAGGGGTCCAAGGCAAGTGAGTACAGTGACTGCCGGACCAAAATATGCATTGAGCATAACAATGTCTGCTCTCAATAAGTCACCTGCATCAGTGGTGGCACCAGAAAAGAAAAAATCCTGACGGCAATTCTTGGCATGTGTAGGACAGAGGGGCAATAGGAACGCAACCACCCAACGGCACGTTTGTATAACATGAAGCTGGCTAACATGTGAGCACTGGACCTCCTCCCTTTTTATTTTGTGGAAGGGGGGGGTTCTTGAATTTGTGACAGACATTTGCCTGAAATGAACAGTTCCCGGCAGGCCCTCTTTAGCCAGAGCTGCTGTTTCAGCACTACATCAAGATGTGCTGGAATTGCAAGGACAAGCCTTGCAGCAGACTGCTGTTCACACTATCCACCTGGTGACAGACATGTGGACCAGTTGCCAAGCCAATGATTACATTGCATCACTGCACACTGGATATTTTTGAGGGGGTTAGAGAAAAGATATCTGCAGGTGTTGACAACGCTGAGATTTTTAATGGCACTCGGAAGCATGCAACATTAGCCATGTTTGCCATGGAGAAATTCCATACTGCTGCAAACATTTTGGAACACTTTCACACTATGGTCTTTGAATGGCTGCAACCATGAGGGCATAACATTGATTTTGTTGCCACAGACAATGGCAGTAAAATAGTTAGGGCCATGGCCGATGGTGGCTATTTCAGGGCCCTGTGTTTGATGCACTGCATTAGCATCATTGTTCAAGACTTTCTGATAAAAGAAGACGTAGTCAGCTACTTACTGACCACCGGCAGAAAAATCTGCACATACTTCAGCCATTCTTTTAAAGCTCGGAAGCACCTGAGGATCATTCTACATGACAATAGAATGCCAGTTAAAGCATTCATCCATGAGGTGCCAACATGTTGGAACTCCACTTATTACATGCTTGAATGTATGTTTGAGCAGGTCTAACCAATCAATGAATCTGTCATGCACAGAGGGCATGCAACTGTGAAAGGCCTGATCATTGAGATGGACCAATGGGGCCTAGTTAACTGCCTGACAGAGATGCTGCTTCCTTTCGAGGTGTTCACAAGTGAAGTCAGCAAGGAGGACAGCACCATGGGCCAAGCTATCCTATTGCTGAACAGACTACAGGAACAGCTAAAGCAAGTATCTGCAATGTACGCAGGTGTGGAGGAAAAAAAGAAGCATTTGATTTCCTGGAGAGATTAATCCTTTGCTTATCTGCAAATACAAGTGTGCAAAGAGAAATTGTGTCATCCAACCATTACATTTGTCCACAATTCTTGATCCACAGTACAAGCCTTTACTGGCTACTTTCAATCCTTTTTCAGACTGGGAGGTTGCCACCACAAAACTTGGATAGCTGTGCAAGCTGGTCAGCTAGAATAAGAACGGCCCGGCATCAGAGGGCTGCTCCTCCAGGGCACAAGTATCACAGGGCAGCCTTCAAGTTCAGAGCATGAGGGCAGTGCAGTTGGCTCACAGCAGCCAAAACCACCAACAGCAAAAACAACATCAAGAACCGGAGCATCAGCCCCAAAATCAGCAAAGGAATAGTCTATATTGGCAGGACTTAAGCCCAGTGCTGAGGCAAAAGCAAAAGAGGCCAAGCAAAGCAGAGCACCCATGTCCGTTGAACGGATGGTTTAGGCCATTCTGGACGTCCCAACAGAGGTCTACTTTCATCAAAACCCATTGCTGTATTGATATGAGAAGAGGCGCCAAGGGCCAGTGTTCAGTAAGCTGGCAATAAACTATCTGTCTTGCCCCGTAGCCAGTGTTGTCGTGGATCTGCTCGTTGAGACAACATAGACTGTGGAATTGCTGTCCAGACTGATTCCAGACACCCCCACCGGGTATGTTCGCCTGTATACCAGCTAGCTCACAGTGCCACTGCAAATTCCTCTTACCAACGAGAGAATAGTTTCTGGCAACTATTGAACATGACATCCCTGTCCCATCAGGGGTCGTGGAAGCAGTACATCACTTTTCGCTCAGTCACTCGTGCTCACTTTGTCTAAGAGAGATACACAGAATAAACGGTAGGGACACTTTCAATAAGCATTTATTAAACCAGCGTCATTCTAGTGTAAAATAGGTGTGCTGAAACAACCAGAAGACAGAAACAGATTTAAATGATTGTAAGCACCAAAAGAGTAAAAGGGTGGTAGATTTCTACCATAGGGCTAAAACAATGAATATATTCAAGTGTATAAATTCATGACAGTAATATTACGTACTCCATTAATGCAACCCTAACTAGATGTACCTAAATTCATCTAGCATGTATGTAGGTGTGGAGTAAAAAATCCCCTTATGCTGAAATCAACCCCATTAACTGGTGTGAGAGACTGTGGGACCCAGTCTTGGTCTCGCGATGGACACCCCGTGAGGGATGTCAGACCACTGCAAGCTGGAGTGTCTGCATGCAGAAACCTCATCATCTTGCGTCAGTGTGTCAGCATGGAAGTCTTTCCTCCTCTGCTTTCCTCCCCAAAGATATGGTGTAAATATACCCAAAAGGTTTTCTCAGGGGTTCTACCTTGCTGTGTCATGTCGGTTGAGGATGACAAAAGGGATTGCCCATATACATAGTTATTATACAGAAGATGGTAATACTGCTGTGATTCTGAAAGTCCTCATGCATAATAAATGAGGCTAGTTTTCCTGGAAAACCACATGATATATACGCAGCAGCTTAAATAGGTAAAAGGTCAGTACCAAAAACCGTTATGTAGTACAATGGCAGGGAAAATGTAGATGAAAGGTTAGGTGACCACCCAGGCCTTCATTACAAAACATAACACCCACTCCTCATCCAACTGGATGATATATACTATATAAAAAGGAATGTCCTTACAATCATAACACATTCTAATAAAATGATCATAGTATAAAACTTCTAGAATAAGTTATAAAATTGCTTTAAAAAACTCTAAAAAGCCCTTTAAAATATGTTTGTATATATGGCTTGAGAATATGAAAGCCTTTTGAAAGTCATGGTGCCATAGTGGAGAAGAAACAAGTGTTGTTTAAAATTCAAATTTCTGTTGTTATGTAAAAAGGCTGAATTCTTCCCAGCACACTGTGAGCCAAATATTTATGTGTCCTGCGTGGGAGACGCAACATCACTGCTGCTTGCCATCGTAGACGACGGAATACGCTGGGGACATTGCAGTTTGTGGGCAGTTAACGGGTCCAGCAATGCATCCACGTCCAGTGGTGCAACCGATGGAAGTGTTAGACAGAAATCCAACATGCATTCTTGTCCACAGAACAAGCAGCTGAGAACAGGCAAAACACCGTCAATCCAGACTGGTCGGAATGATAGGAACCAAGACTCCCTCAGCACCCGAAGGCGAGATGTGCCAAGATAGAGTACCATGCGATCACAGTAATGTTGCTCCAAAAGCATGTTTTCCATCTCCTTGGTGACTGGGATAGCAGATAAATTAAAATCAGGATTCCCACTACCAGTATCAGGATCAGCAGAAGTCCTCAAAAAATGCTTCTGAATACAGTCTGTATGAAAGCGGGAATGACTCCGAAGACTGTCTGAAAGGTACTTAACAGTCCAGAACATATGGTCTTAAATAGGTGTACTATACCCTTCGTATCAGAGATGTTAAAGATATGCTGTACCATTTTTCTGAAATGGAAAGGGCAGTTAGTTCATACTAGTGCCTGTACCTCAGCTGAGGACCTTGCAACCTAGAGATCAAAAGTCTCTTGTGTTGTGTTTAAGGGCACATCTTTTTGGAAAAGCATGGCTTTCATTCGGCTCAGAGTATCAAACCATATAAAGGTATGACTGTGTGGGTTGGTGGAAACAATACTTGCATACAACAAGTTACCCTTGAACTGACAGTGACAAGCTATGTGATGCCTGGAAGCATCTCACAACAACTTTGATCATTCAGCATTAGGTAACTCCCATTTGAGAGCAACCTGAACACTGGAATAATCACAGCAGCTGGGGAACCTCTCAATTGACACGATAAGTTGGCTACTGAACCATTACAGGCCCTGTGAAGCATAATGTACTGGCAAATGAAAGATCCACTCAAAGAATTCTGGCAGTCTGTACCGCTGAGAAACACTTGAGTGTCCCCGTTCCTGCATCTAAATCTATACGGTAATTCCCAACATTTGTGGATGAATTCCCTACCCATTGCTTCATACCTGCCCACCTGGTGTTGTTCTAAGCAATATTGAAACTGGAAAGTTGTTACTGGAAATCTTATATGGCCATGAATTAACCATTCTGTGGACAGTGACTTTGCAACTGTGAAAGGTAATTGGTCTAATTTTTCAATGCACAGCATTGTATATTTCGCATCCCTTTGTTCCACTATTGTCTGATTTTCAGTCAGATTATATGCAGAGAACAGAGATGTAATGTTGATATATCGCAAGGCATTTCACCAGAGCGCAATGATTGTAGCGTCCAGGCAATGATACAATAGAACATAGCTGTGGTTGTCCGTGTTGTAAGATGTACAAATCCTGCTCCATTATATCTCCAGCAGAAGATACAATGTAGCCCAGTGGATAAATCCTGGATGTGAGTGTGGTCATTCCATTACCAACCACAGCCAAAGTCATTTCTAAGTTTATTCAGGCAATTTCACTCAGCCTCTCTGCAGCTTCCTGTTTTGAGATTTTCCAAATTTCATTATAAACAGCATATAAGAAGTGTTTCTGACGTGGCTTTCGGGGACCTAATAAAAAATCCCTAAGATCTATGTCATCTGAGAGTAGGGACAAGTGTTGTTTCACCTGAGCCAGTGTTGAGGTTTTTAGCCAATGTAAGCATAACTTCCCAACACTGTATGATGTCACCACCCCCAGATGTTCTCGGTGTACATAGCAGTAGTCAGACCTATAGCCACCAAACCGTTCAGAAGTACCCCTGAAACTTGACTGACACCCATGTCTGTCTATAGGCCAAACTAACCATCCCTTCCAATTGGGGTCTGTTGACCTGTATGAAACATCATGCATGATGTCATAAAGTGTGCCTTCACCATTTTCAGTATAGTTTTGCCAAGCCTCCAAGTGTAAAAGCGAGGGAATACAAGGTGTGTTCAAGTCCTTAATCTTGGCTAACCCAAGTCACGAAGTCTGTTGCACAGTGTCATTCAGCAAAATAATTTGTTGTGGTATGAGGCATGCTCTAAATAGTGCCTCAGTTCCCTGAACCTGTCATTCTTTAGTCCCCAGACTGATTTAATGTCTATAGTGTCTTTCCATAAGCCGGAACCCTGTTCAGACAGTTGGGCAATAAAGGATGGAGAGTATATCTGTTTTGTGTAAGTGAGCATACTTTTCTTTGCAGATGTAGGTGCAAGCTTATAATAATATGAGCGAGGATCTGATGTAATGAATCCAGAAAAATAAGCAAACTTTTGTGCAAATGTTTCTGAACTACCTTTCGGTGGTGTTGGCCAATGTTCCCATTGGTGGCATGCAAAAACTATATTTGGTGCACTTGTCTTATGCAACAAATGATGAACATAGTGTTGATACCAGTACATTGCATTAAAATCAGAAGAGGCATTAAACATTTCATTTTTCGTAAATGCTGAAGACAATTCTAAATCAGACAACATATTAATAACAGTTTCAAAATCCCAATCGTCAGAGAATGTACTGGAGGTAATGATATAATTTAAAGACATTTTTTGAATACATGTGGTATTTTCAAAAGTTCAGTGGGACCTAATACATCATATGTAGTTCTATTCACCCGGCCTCTTCGTTCAACCAATCCCCTTCACTAAGTCGAAGTCTTCTACCAGTTTCCTCTCTGGTCCGCTTCTGCTGCTGAACTAATAGCATTCAAGATAACTTCTCTACCACCTCCAATCAGTAGTCTAGTCACTCCAACTGTCTACTCTGTATTTGTATGTCTCTGACGCAGTTTATATCTGTCTCGCTCAAACCAATGACTGCACTTTTCACGCACCCGATCTTGTCACAATCTGTTTCTATTACTGCACTAATAACGTTCAAGTTAACTTCTAAACCACCTCCAATCAGCTATCATGTCACTTAAACTGACCCCTCTGTATTTGTATATCTCCGCCGCTGTTTATATCTGTCTCGCTCAAACCAAAACCTATACTTATCCCACACCCAATCTTATCACAATCAACACATGAACACAAACACCAGTCCATATTCGCACAAACCGCCAAATTCAAGCAATGAGTTGGTATATCCCTCCTGCTATCTACTCTCAGTATAAGCACTATCTCCAAGACTCTATTTTGTATACTGCCTATCCCTTTGCGGTTGTAATATGCCCGCTCTCCGCTTTTCGTTTTCCCACGCCATAAGAAATTTGTCCAATAATCTACTCGAACTATTGCCAAACAAACAAGTAAACGTCATTCCTTCTTGCACCCCAAACCCTGCTTTTCTCACAACTTATCCCTACACGGTTTGAACATCCCTGAAAACACTAATCTGTCAGTCATTACTTAGCGTTGCCCTAAGTCACCATAAAGGGTTTAATTGTCCCCATAGTTAAACAACCTTTCAACCACTATTCAACAAACCTCAACGCTGCCCCAAAAGGCCTCAGCCTTGTATTTCACACCACCATTGCGATCCCACCCCTTCTGATAATTCTTGGAAGACAGCCTTAACTCTCCCTCCTTCATCCATAGGATCTGGACAAAAGACAATGCTCAACATTTTTACCAACATCTATATACAATATGTTCCCCGCCAAGTGACTGATCAGTCCACTCACTTATGTTTTAACCCTATAACACAATTCCAAACATATTGGCTGAACTTCTAACATCAACCTCAGTGTATCATCATGATCTATTCACCAACCAATCTCACTCCAAAAAAATAATGCAGTTCAGAGTTGCTGTTCAATCTCAAAGTGACCGCTCTACACCGACTATTCCACCTTGCTTCCTGCTTTCTAATCATAAGTTCCCAGTCACCACCTCTAGTCCTAAGAGCTATTTTCTGTATTCTGTGAAACTTAAATTCTTTTCGTGTACTATGGTTCTCAATTATATGCTGATAAATGGGTGATTTAGGATCCTGATTTACTATTGCCCGTTTATGATCCAGGATCCTAGTGTTTAGATTTCTCTTGGTACTGCCAATGTAGATTTTACTGCAAGCACATCATATTAAATAAATAACACCCGTGCTATTACAAATGATGATTTCTTTGATCTGATAGCACCTTTCTGTATTATATCGGAACTCCTTATACGATTAAAGCCCAAGTTACAAATACTGCATGTACAACAAATTTAAAAACCCTTTGGTAGCTGCGGTATCCAACTAGTGTTGGTTGCTCTTGTAGGTTCAATGTAATTCTTCATTATTAAATTGCCTATAGTAGGGCTCCTTCTATAAATTACTCCTGGTCTGTCTCCAATTATATTTACTAAACCTGGAAACCCTTTAAGTAAATGCCATTTTTTACTCAGGCCTTTATAAATGTTGTCCTTTTGTGTGCTATATGGTGTCACAAAAGCCAATTGTTGATTGGATTGTGATCCGTCCTTTTGCACCAAGGTGGTCTCCCTCTGGATAGACTTAACTCTGTTTCTTGTCCTTTCCAGAGTTCTTTTAGCATAGCCTCTATTTAGTAATCTGTGATTTAATTTATCTAGTTCTACTCCAAAACAAGTATCCGAGCTTCAGTTCCTGAGAATCCCTACCATCTCCCCAAACGGTATTCCATTAATTACTGATACCGGATGGGCACTGTCAGCTCTTAATATAGAGGTAGAAGCTGTACTTTTTCTGTATAACTTTTTCTTAATAGAATCACCTTCCACAAATAATTCTACATCCAGATACTGTATTCTTTCATGATGGTGATTCATTGTGAAAGTCACATTAAAATCATTATGATTAAGATAGTCAAAATATTCAGTCAAATCATTCTTCGTACCTCTACACAACAATAACATTTTGCGACCCCAAAAAGGATAAAGTCAGTCCATTTGGCAGCCTCCATGCCCCAGGCATGCTCCTTCTCAAACCAGCCCATGAATAGATTGGCATAAGAAGGAGTAAACCAGGAGCCCATCAGTGTCCCCCTTATCTGGTTAATTCAGGCAATTTCACTCAGCCTCTCTGCAGCTTCCTTTTTAGAGATTTTCCAAATTTCATTATAAACAGCATATAAGAAGTGTGTCTGACGTGGCTTTCGGGGACCTAATAAAAAATCCCTTAGATCTCTGTCATCTGAGAGTAGGGACAAGTGTTGTTTCACCTGAGCCAGTGTTGAGGCTTTTAGCCAATGTAGGCATAACTTCCCAACACTGTATGATGTCACCACCCCCAGATGTTCTCGGTGTACGTAGCAGAAGTCAGACCTATGGCCACTAAACCGTTCGGCGGTACCCCTGAATCTTGACTGACACCCATGTGTGTCTATAGGCCAAACTAACCATCCCTTCCAATTGGGGTCTGTTGAGCTGTACGAAATATCATGCATGATGTCATAAAGTGTGCCTTCACCATTTTCAGTAAAGTTTTGTCAAGCCTCCAAGTGTAAAAGCGAGGGAATACGAGGTGTGTTCAAGTCCTTAATCTTGGCTAACCCAAGTCAGGAATTCTGTTGCACAGTGTCATTCCGCAAAATAATTTGTTGTGGTATATGAGGCATGCTCTAAATAGTGCCTCAGTTCCCTGAACCTGCCATTCTTTAGTTCCCAGACTGATTTAATGTCTATAGTGACTTTGCATAAGCCGGAGCCCTGTTCAGACAGTTGGGCAATAAAGGATGCAGAGTATATCTGTTTTGTGTTAGTGAGCATACTTTTTTTTGCAGATGTAGGTGCAAACTTATAATAATATTAGCGAGGATCTGATGTAATGAATCCAGAAAAATAAGCAAACTGTTGTGCAAATGTTTCTGAACTACCTTTTGGTGGTGTTGGCCAATGTTCCCATTGGTGGTATGCAAAAACTATATTTGATGCACTTGTTTTATTCAACAAATGGTGAATATAGTGTTGATAACAGTACATTGCATTAAAATCAGAAGAGGCATTAAACATTTCATTATTCGTAAATGCTGCAGACAATTCTAAATCAGACAACATATTAATAACAGTTTCAAAATCCCAATCGTCAGAGTACGTACTGGAGGTAATGATATAATTTAAAGAAATCTTTTGAATACATGTAGTATTTTCAAAAGTTCACTGGGACCGAATACATCATATGTAACTCTGTCCTAAACTATTCTGTCAGGAACTGGAACCGTAGTAATGTTCACATAGGACAGGGCTCTCTGTTCACGATGAGATGACATATGAGGTTTCAATACCAAGTTCACATGTGATACTGTGGAGCGTTCTGGAAGACAGTGTCCAATTCACAAGTAAAAAAATGACAGTCACTAAACCTATCCAGAATAGTAGGAACAGTATTCCAGTTATTATCCAGAGCAGTAGCCATGGTGACACTAGGTAAGGCTCTTTTTTTTTAAGTAGAAATCAAGAGGTTTTTGGATGGGAAACTGGAAATGGCATTGACTCGGGTTCACTTGGATCCAGAGAGACTGTGTTGAAATCAATGAAGTAGCCAGATGCAGTTTGATCTATCATTGTAAACTACCAAAGAGAATGAGCGTCTAAGTAACAATAATATTAACAATTAAATATTGTAGTCCATAAAGAATCAAGATCCAACACAAGCTTCCTTTATACTGTATACAGTTGTTTATTGTTGTAAGCTGATTTTTACTTGTTCATCTTCATATCATTCAACAAAAAAAATTCTTCAAGAAGATATTTACAAAATGTATACATGTACATTCCACAGCCTACGCATTTCGTCCCTCATGGGACATCATCAGGGCTGTAAAGAAAAAGAACATGCTGATAAATTCTAAATTTCTGATGCCTAATAATCTACAAAATCTCAATATAGTACTTCATATAATGCATTTTCCCAAAAACTGTACACACTCATGTAAAACACAATATATACCATACCAATCAATGATTATTACATTCATGAACCTGCCTATATAACAATCTTCTTCCCCTTGTGCAACTGATCAACAAAAAAGGTAGGCACAGCTCAAAAAATAGTTTGCATTAAAACCCTTAGGTATTGATATATTAATCAGGCATATTAAAGACTTCTGATTAAACACGCATGGCCCTGTAATTTTACTGGACCCTCTTGGTCCTTGCCCGAGTGTCATCCTACTCTTAAATCTAATGATACTATTCTATATAGTAATAATGTTTTACATAAAGGTTTTGTAGGAGATGGAGTGTCTCTTTACCCATATAACTCATATTACCATCATAGGTCATATATCTCACCTTTAATCCTTAATCTGACGATTGAATATTATGCACTGTATCACTTCTTTCTTCTTTGTTTTAACTCATCTGTTTAGAATATCACTGGTGCCTGCTACACGTAAAAAAAATGAATTTTAATATTGCTGATATTATAAAACTTCAAGTTACATTAATATCTGATTTGTTAATCAGGCTGACTCACCTAAAATCTGATTAAATTTGATGTGCCATCATGAGTAATCGTGGAGTTCCTTATGGGAGAAACCCAAAAAGAAAAGAACATCTATCTGTAAAAAGAAACCAACTATCATGAGTGTCCTAAACCAGGGTGAGGTCTGTTACCTAAGATACCCGCCTCCTCCTAACACAATCTCCTCACCACATGTTTTCGGTCAGGTATCCTTCGTAAGTCACATCAATTAAAATGTAGTCTTCATAAATCTTATTTTTACTTCCTCATCACCTATAAAGTATAAGGATAAAGCCTATTCAGGCCTCCTACCGCCTTGCACTATGTAAATCGGTTATTCCACTTTAAACTCACTCACCTCCATTAAATTCAATATTGTCACGCTTTCTTCCAAAAACATCCCATCTCTTTTCTAAGTCTGTTGTTTTGAGTCAATAGCCTCCCATCTGTAAATAAAATATAAACAATATATAACCCTTCTTACTCTACTTATTACTACACACCAACTCAAGTATTTCACAGTCCCTTCTATCAAAAGGCTCTCCACCTCTCACCTGTTTTTAGGCTAACTTTCTCTGTATATCTTTCTTCTTGGACAGCCAGGCATGATAAATCACGCTGCAAGTACTCATCGGAAACCATGCCATTTTCAAACATCTATCATCTAATCACAATTTCACAATTCAAGTCCTTATTGCCACGCATGGCTCCACCCCTGCACCCATCTCAGTCCGCACCCAGTATATCTGGTGTTTTATCCATGTTAAGCCGGAAATAAACAGTTCTATTCACCCGGCCTTTTTGTTCAACCAATCCCCTTCACTAAGTCGAAGCCTTCTACCAGTTTCCTCTCTGGTCCGCTTCTGCTGCTGAACTAATAGCATTCAAGATAACTTCTCTACCACCTCCAATCGGTAGTCTAGTCACTCCAACTGTCTATTCTGTACTTGTATGTCTCTGCCGCTGTTTATATCTGTCTCGCTCAAACTAATGACTGCACTTTTCATGCACCCGATCTTGTCACAATCCGTTTCTATTACTGCACTAATAACGTTCAAGTTAACTTCTCAACCACCTCCAATCAGCTATCATGTCACTTAAACTGTCCCCTCTGTATTTGTATATCTCCGCCGCTGTTTATATCTGTCTCGCTCAAATCAAAACCTATACTTATCCCGCACCCAATCCTATCACAATCAAAACATGTACACAAACACCAGTCCGTATTCGCACAAGCCGCCAAATTCAAGCAATGAGTTGTTATATCCCTCCTGCTATCTACTCTCAGTATAAGCACTATCTCCAAGACTCTAATTTGTATACTGCCTATCCCTTTGTGGTTGTAATATGCCCGCTCTCCACTTTTTGTTTCCCACGCCTTAAGAAATTAGTCCAATAATCTACTCAAGCTATTGCCAAACAAACAAGTAAACATCATTCCTTCTTGCACCCCAAACCCTGCTTTTCTCACAACCTATCCCTACACGGTTTGTACATCCTTGCAAACACTAATCTGTCAGTCATTACTTAGCGTTGCCCTAAGTCATCATAAAGGGTTTAATTGTCCCCATAGTTAAACAACCTTTCAACCACTATTCAACAAACCTCAACGCTGCCCCAAAAGGCCTCAACCTTGTATTTCACACCACCATTGCGATCCCACCACTTCTGATAATTCTCGGTAGACAGCCTTAACTCTCCCTCCTTCATCCATATGATCTCGACCAAAGACAATGCTCAACATTTTTACCAACATCTATATACAATATGTTCCCCGCCAAGTGAATGATCAGTCCACTCCCTTATGTTTTAACCCTATAACACAATTCCAAACATATTGGCTGAACTTCTTACATCAACCTCAGTGTATCATCAAGATCTATTCACCAACCAATCTCACGCCAAAAAATAATGCAGTTCAGAGTTGCTGTTCAATCTCAAAGTGACCGCTCTACACCGACTAATCCACCTTGCTTCCTGCTTTCTAATCATAAGTTCCCAGTCACCACCTCTAGTCCTAAGAGCTAGTTTCTGTATTCTGTGAAACTTAAATTCTTTTAGTGTACTATGGTTCTCAATTATATGCTGATAAATGGGTGATTTAGGATCCTGATTTACTATTGCCCATTTATGCTCCAGGATCCTAGTCTTTAGATTTCTCTTGGTACTGCCAATGTAGATTTTACTGCAAGCACATCGTGTTAAATAAATAACACCCGTGCTGTTACAATTGATGATTTCTTTGATCTGATAGCACCTTTCTGTATGATATCGGAACTCCTTATACGATTAAAGCCCAAGTTACAAATACTGCATGTACCACAAATGTAAAAACCCTTTGGTAGCTGCGGTATCCAACTAGTGTTGGTTGCTCTTGTAGGTTCAATGTAATTCCTCATTATTAAACTGCCTATAGTGGGGCTCCTTCTATAAATTACTCCTGGTTTGTCTCCCATTATATTTACTAAACCTGGAACCCCTTCAAGTAAATGCCAGTTTTTTCTGAGGCCTTTATAAATGTTGTCCTTTTGTGTGCTATATGGTGTCACAAAAGCCAATTGTTGATTGGATTGTGATCGGTCCTTTTGCACCAACGTGGTCTCCCTCTGGATAAACTTAACTCTGTTTCTTGTCCTTTTCAGAGTTCTTTTAGCATAGCCTCTATTTAGTAATCTGTGATTTAATTTATCTAGTTCTTCTCTAAAACAAGTATCCGAGCTGCAGTTCCTGAGAATCCCTACCATCTCCCCAAATGGTATTCCATTAATTACTGATACCAGATGGGCACTGTCAGCTCTTA
Organism: Lissotriton helveticus; assembly: GCF_964261635.1. Classification (NCBI taxonomy): domain Eukaryota; kingdom Metazoa; phylum Chordata; class Amphibia; order Caudata; family Salamandridae; genus Lissotriton; species Lissotriton helveticus. The sequence goes on along the minus strand of NC_136059.1, from coordinate 747,807,460 downwards.
ATATAGAGTTAGAAGCTGTACTTTTTCTGTATAACTTGCTCTTAATAGAATCACCTTCCACAAATAATTCTACATCCAGATACTGTATTCTTTCATGATGGTGATTCATTGTGAAAGTCACATTAAACTCATTATGATTAAGATAGTCAAAATATTCAGTCAAATCATTCTTCGTACCTCTACACAACAATAAAATGTTGCGACCCCAAAAAGGATAAAGTCAGTCCATCTGGCAGCCTCCCTGCTCCAGGCATGCTCCTTCTCAAACCAGCCCATAAATAGATTGGCATAAGAAGGAGTAAACCAGAAGCCCATCACTGTCCTCCTTATCTGATGAAACCATTCCTCTTGGAAATGAAAAAAAATATTTTTCAGAATGATGGAGCCCATCTCCACAATCATTTTGGAGTGGTCATTCAAACTTGCACTCCGACTACCTAAGAAGTGGTTCAGAGCTTGTTCCCCTTTGTCATCATGTATGCAAGTATATAATCCGACCACGTCTAGTGTGACCAGATTCATGCCTGTTTCCCACTTCACATCCTGTAACCTGTTTAAAACATCCATCGTATCTCTTATGTAGGATGGTAGGTTCACTACCAGAGGTTTTAAAAGCACATACTCAAATTCTGATAAGTGTTCTGTCACACTTCCAATGCTTGACATTATAGGTCTACCAGGGGGATTTAATCTAGATTGGTGCAGTTTTTGGTAACGTGTAGATGAATGGGTATGAGGGATTAATTCCGCCTCATCCAACAACCCTGCTTCTTTCCATGAAAATAATTGTTGTGAAAGTAGTCTGATGGCTTCCTTGGTGGGGTTTGTGCCCAATTTGACATAACAATTCTCATCCTTCAATTATCTCTTGATTTCCTGGCAATAATCCCCTCTATTTTGTACCACAATTTTGCCCCCTTTGTCTGCCTCCCGAAGAACTATACTTTGATCCATCCTGAGTCTCTTGAGGGCACATCGTTCCTCTTGTGATAAACTGTTGTTCGATCTATCTTTGGTAGCTCAGCAGGTTTGGTTGAACTGGCAGCTGTGTCCTGTAGAGGCATATTGATGTAGATGTCGATGCTAGGCCAAAATGATTTCTCTGTTTCATTTGTGTTTTGTTGTTCAATTTTAATTGAAACAAATTCCATTTCATTGTTGGAAACTCCTTTGCTTCAAATTGTTAATTCTTTAAATGTTACCAGTCTTTCTGTCTGAACTTCCTGTATGGTAGCGAGAGGAGAGTGGTGGCTACCCAGAAGCCTATATGGCCTGCTAATCAGGATCGGCCACAAAGTGTGGTTTGATCAGATCAATTGAGATAAATATATATTCTCTTTCTTGCTGGCAAGTGGCAGAAGAAGTACTGTTCTTGTTCCTTAGACAGCTAGGACAAGTACAGCCTTTCTGTATGATGGCCCAAATTCGTTCTTGTCCACAATCTTTTCTCTGACCAGATCCCCAACTTTTGGGATCCAGGCAGGTCTTGCCATGACTGATTTAACTTCCCCAGTGGCAGTGCGTTTTACCTGCATGTTGCTTGTACTGTGCCAGAAATTCATTAAGATCCTGTAAAACAGCCAAACATTTATTGATGTCAAGAGATTTTTCATATGCCACTGTGCTTTCATAATCGGGATCAGGTACCCACATTCTTGTCCCTAATAGGACTTTGTGAGGGATGACACCTCCTAGGGTACTTCTTGGCATGGGATTGAGTGCCCTCTGGACCCCATATAGGTGATTGACCCAACTACTACCCAAGCCTAATACTATTGCTGTTAGAGATTGCTTTAAGCTCCTGTTTCTGCTCTCCATAATCAAATTTCCCTCGGGATGGTATGGATAGGAGTACCGCAATGCAACACCCAAATATCCCATGGCCTCCTTGTAAGCCTGAGAGCTAAATGCAGGGCCACGGTCAGAATGTAATGTGCCAACTGCGTATGTCCCTATCTTTTATAACAGTTTGAACAAGAGTTGAGGCCAAACGCACAGGAATCTAGAGCATGAATCCATTGCCACCAAGATGTACCTGTAAGCCCCATCAGATTGTAAGGGGCCGCAGTGGTCGAGAGGTCTGTATAATGTTAGTAATGGTGTTTGTGGTAGGCATGCTACGGTCAAACCCATCAACTGTTGAGAGATGTCACCCTTAAGTACAAACGTTTTCATCTGTTTAGTTAGATCTTGCCACCAATAGCAGTGATTCAATAATGAAACAGTCGGAGTAATCCCTGCATGTGTAGAAGCAAGGCCCTCATGTGCACCTAGAGTGAAACCTGATCTGCGATCCATGTTTCGTATAATTCTATTCCCCACTCCTGGAATTTGAGCATACAGATATATTTTGCATCTAACTTGTAGGAGTACTAGAGTGGAAAACCTTTCGGTAAGGCTGTGCTATTTTTGCATGAAGCAATGACAGTTACCATTGTGCTTCCATCTATTCCCATGCTAGAACGAGTTATTGCAGCTATATCAGCAGTTCGCACTGTTCCCTTGGTGGCTTCATCAGCCAATGAATGCCCTTCAACGTGAACACCATCATGTTGATTACTCAGCATGTCTATCATGTAAGCTCTCAATAAATCTTTTTTCGACCTTACCACTTGTTCCCCAAGCATTTTTTGATTGATTGTGCAACTTTGAGTCTTTAAACCCATTCTGACCCCAGTAGTGAAGATAATAATTGTAATACTGAACACAGTAGAACAAATCACACACTATAAGTGTGGGGAAGTCCTGATGAGTTTGTATTAGTGCCAGTAATAAAGCTTTTAATGCTGTCAGCTGTGCTGTGCAATCTCCTAGAGACTGTGAATTTGTACTGCTAGGATAGAACTTGCAGTCCTGCATATATCCTTTTACAATCGCACAGGCTGTGCTGTATTGCTGTTTACTTCCTATGGCAGGTTGGGCGGAACCGTCAGTGTAAATAATGTATTCATACTGATCCAGAGGCATTATTTAATTTGGGAGAGAATATTCTTGTTGGTATTGCAGGAATGCCTATGTTTTAGTGTAGAATCAAATTTGTAGTCTACATCTGTTTAGCGGGAAAATTAGCCCATTGTTTACATCTTGGATATAAAGCTTTAGCATTTGGAACGCTTGTCTTTATAACAGCCTCTAAGGCTGGTGCCAGAGTTATGATAATTATTAATTTCCCCAGAGCCAGTGCTCTTCCTCTCACTACAATACAAAAGGGGATGATGGACGGAGCGTTTGAGCAAATCAAATACTCACCCCCAGTCAACTGATCTGGGTTTAATCCATCATCATTCTTTAGCTCACTCCGCCACCCCAGTTCAGACATGGCCATATGCAAATCAGTCTAACTCTGTGCCTCATGGGAACAGTCCAGCCCAAACTGCCAAAGCCATGTCTTCCCTGGACCGGAAACAAGCATCCTGGGACCGGTTTCTGGCATTACAGCTGTCATCAGCCAGGCTAGCTTGAATCCAGTGGCAAAGTGAGCAAGGGACTCACGTCTGAGCATACCCTGCCAACTTAGGGCAAACAAAGCAATACAAAAGGGGATGATGGGCGGAGCGTTTGAGCAAATCAAACACTCACCCCCAGTCAACTGATCTGGGTTTAATCCATCATTCTTTAGCTAACTCCGCCACCCATCTTCCTCTCACTACAGCAGTCTGTCCTGTTGTCAGATTTTTTTCTGAGATGCAAAATGCATTTCAGTATTTGTGTAAGAGGTAAGATTTATATGCTATGGGCATTGTTTCACCTTCATTGAAAGTTAGTAACTGTAACCTGAATGACCAGTGTTTCACCAAATTTGTGGTATTTACTTGTGTGTAGGTTTTTGAAAGCTATCATGTCAGCTTGTAAGGAACAAAGAATATCCGTGTGTTCCTGTGTTCAATGTCTAATTGAAAAATCAGGTCTGATTAAACCGTAGAAAGGTTTTACTTTTTCTGCGTAATCCACAATGTATGTTCTGCCAAAATTTAGAAATCCCAATATGAATTATACAATTTTCAAAGATTTTAGAGGTTGGAGTAGCACACGCTTTTCTAAAAAATTAGCCGCTAGGCTTTTTCCTTCACTTGAAAGCTCATATCCCCAAAATAAGACATTGAGGTGGGCTATTTTTGATTTTTTCAAGTTAAATTTGTAGCCCTCATAGGCAAACCCCAAAATGACGTTGCTTACCATGGCCAAATTATCCATTAATAATCATCCATCAGATAAATACTGTTAGAATTGAGGGGTCTCTGGTTGGCAATGGCCTGCACCTTTGTCCAAATAGGGACCCTTCCTTCTAGTCAGAGTAAGGGGGCTACACTCCTAAAACAGTGAACACATACAGTAATACAGTGAAAACACTACAGATGGACACCACACAGGTTTTATTAAAATAAATATTCTTTATATAGACTTAACACAAGACCCAAACGACAAAAATCCACTATACAGTATTAGGAAAATGACTTTAAGATGGTAGAAATAATAACACAGTTCACTTTAGATGATGAATGCGACACGTTTCCCACAAAGTACCTTTTGATGCATCATGCAAGATAAACAAAAGGTTTGCAGGAAGAACAATGTGCCGGTTCCTTGCTTCAAGGGAGGCAAAGTGTCTGTTCCTCAGTGCTTGCGCAAAGTAGGCGATGCGTTTGTTCCTTACTGGAGGGGAGGTGATGCGACGATCTCGAGGTGCGACCCTGTTGCGATGCGACAAAAAAGGCACTTTTCTGTGATGATCCATTCCGATGTGAGAAGATGGCGCCCTTGATGCGATGCAATGACGTGACGATGATGCGTGCATGGCTGGTGGCCGTGCGGCGACTCTATAACCTTGGAGCCGGGACAAGCCCTGCGACACACTACTCCGATGGTGCGATGGTGACCCTTGCGGTTGCGACACATTTCTCCGGTGATGTGACGACACACAGCTGTGACGGAGACACGCTTCACCGGTGATGCAACGGCGAACCTTGCGGTGGCGACACGCTTCTCCGTTGATGCAACGGCGAAAGCTGCAGATGCAACACGATTCCTCTTGTTTAGTCAGACAGAATTCCCCGTAATGTAATTCAGGGGGGGAGCTGGTGGTGAAGTCTTGTATCCCTGATACTCCAGCAGGAGGCAAGCACAGTTCAAGCCCTTGGAGATTCTGCTTTAAGATGATGAAAGTTGCAAACAAAAGCCTTTTTCCTTTCCTTGGCAATAAAGAAACCACTGCAGGCCAAACCCAGCAACTGCAACTGGCCCAGGAGAAGTCAGAAACTCCTGAAGATTCTCTAGTTATTCTCCTTCGCAAAAAAATCTGTCTTGATGTCCAGAATTGATCTAAAATTCCGGAGTCCCCCTTTTTCTACACACAAATCCTTTGTCTCTGAAGGCAGAGAGTGTCTGTAACTAGTCCAATCCAGTTCTGAGAGCATTCTGCCAGTGCACAACTTCTTCCTTTGTCAGTGTGGGCCAGGGTCATCAGACATACTACAGGAGGTGGAGCCAGCATTGTAGAAGGCAGGCAGAGGCCTATTCAGGCCCAGGTGCTTCTCCTCCTACCACTCCAAATGCATATAGGTCTATTCAGCCTTGTGCTGACTCACCCTGCCTCCTGGATCCCCCTCAGTCCCTGTCACTCACAAACCAGACATGGAATACACAACCTAGCAGAGGCAGGCTTGGATGGTTAGGCAAGAAAATACCTACTTTCTAAAAGTGTTATTTTCAAACAGAATGTTAAAATTAACTTCACTAAAAGCTGTAGTTTATCATTCTGAGTTCAGGCATACAAAATGTGTTTTTCTACCATGTTCCCTGGGTCAGTCAGGATTATAAGATGTTATAATAAAATACCCATTCTGGCCTATGGGGACAGGTAGCCTTGCAATAGTGAAAAATGAAATTGGCTGTAATTCACTATCAGGACATGCAACACACATCAGGGCATGTCCTACCTTTCACATACAATGCACCCTGCCCTAGGGCCTACCTTCGGGGTGACTAACATGTAGAAAGGAGAAGGTTTGGGGACTGGTAAGTGGGTGCAAGTCGACATGGCAGTACTAGACTGCACACAGGCTCTGCAATGGCAGGCCTGAGACACACTTCTGTGGGTGGCATAATCAGTGCTGCAAATCTACTCGCTGCATTTGATCTATAGGCCCTGGTCACACATGGTTCACTGTACTAGGGTCTGACAAGTAAATCAAATAAGCCAATCGTGGAGTCACTAATCCATTCAATAATTTACAATAGGGAACACTTGCACTGTGGCACTGAATAGCAGTGGCACACTGCCCAAAGCACCTAAACAGCAAAAACATATAGAAAAAACAGAGGAGACTCCACCAAAAAATGGAAGGGAGACTCAAGCTAATGGTACCAGGTCTAACACGTGTCCCCTCCAGCTGAAATGTGGAGAGGAATACCCAACCACTTGGGAGTCCTCTTTGCTAAGGCAAAAACACCTGGAAAGACCATCAGCATTGGTGTGTTCTGTACCAGGGTGGTGTTCCACCATGAAGTCCATCCCCTGTAGGGAAATGGACCACCTCAACAACTTTAGATTCTCAAACCTCATCTGCATCAACTATCTGAGGGGCTTGTGGTCTGTCTGCACCCAGAAGTGAGTCCCAAGAAAGTATGGTCTCAACTTCTTCGGTGCCCCGACCACAGCAAATGCCTCACGCTCAATTGCACTCTACCTCTGTTCCCGTTGAGGTAACCCCCTACTGATGAAGGCTACAGGTTGGTCTAGGCCCTCCTCATTGATCTGTGAAAGAACAGTCCCCACACCATGCTCTGAAGTGACGGTTCGGACATTGAATTCCTTTGAGAAGTTGGTCACCTGAAGCACGGGTGCTGTGCACATGGCAGTCTTCAGGGCATCAAAAGCTTCCTGACAGGTGTCAATCCTGGAAGTCAGCTCAGTCAAGGGTGCAACAATGTTGCCATACCCCTTGACAAACCTCCTGTAGTACCCTGTGAGTCCTAAAAAGCCTCCCACCTGTGTCTGGGTTTTGGGGGGTTCACATGCCAGGATGGTATCAATCTTGGTCTGTAGGGGTACCAGCTGGCAGATTCCTACCTGGTGCCCTAAGTACACCATGGAACCCTGCCCGATCTGGCATTACATGCCTTGATAGTGAGGCCTGCTCTGTGCAGCGCCATCAACACTTCCCAGAGGTGGTGCAGATGTTCTTCCGAACTGGCGCTGAACACTGCAATGCCATCCAGGTAGGCGGCACTGAAATCTTCCAGTCCATCCAACACCTGGTTGACCAACCTCTGAAAAGGTGGCAGGGGCATTCTTCATCCCAAAAGGGATAACCCTGAATTGGTAGTGCCCATCTGTTGTGGAGAATGCTGACCTCTCTTTGGCCCCATCAGTCAAGGTGATCTGCCAGTACCCAGGCATCAAATCAAACATGCTGAGGTACTGTGTAGCCCCTAACTGATCAATGAACTCATCACTCTGGGGATGGGGTGTGCGTCAGTCCTGTTGACTGAATTGAGTTCTCTGTAATCCACACAGAACTGGAGTTCGAGTGTGGCACCAGGCGTGGAAGCCTTTGGGACCAAAACCACTGGGATGGCCCAAGGACTGTTAGATGACTCGATCACCCCTAAGGCAAACATCTTAGAGAACTCCTCCTTGATGTAAGCTCTGACCCTGTCAGTCATTCTGTAAGCCGTGTGCTTGATAGGAGGACTGTCTCGAGTGTCTACATCATGGATGCACTACTACTAGTGCGAGGCAAGATGGCGGGTTGAAGACGCCACAGAGCAGTAGCCTCTTGAAGTCTCTCATATCCCCTCTGAAAATGAACCAAAGAAGTTTACCTGCGATGGTGTTTTGGGAGCATGAAGGAGATCGCTAAAAAAAGAGGAAAAGTCGGAAAAGGAAAAAGAAACTGAGCTGCTTCTGTTTACTTATCTGGCGAGCAACGGCTGGTGTTGCATCTATTGCTATTACGCGGGCGGTGCGACTGGAGACGGCTCGGCATCCGATTATCGGAGAAGCCGTGTCTTGCGGTCTGGCTGCTCGGGTCGGGGCTCGGCTACTCTGGCCTTGGGTCGTTCCCAGTCCGTGTTGCAGTGATTACTTTGGGAGCATCGGACGCTGCGGGGAAACAACACGCCATTGTTCTGGATGAATGGCGCCTAAAAACGTTTCCAGAACAACTCGGGCTGGCAGAGGAGCCCTGGTAGAGACTTTGACGACGACGGCTGCTGAAGGAGCAGACATAGGTGTTGGGAGAGCTGCAGTGGGGAGTGTGTAGCTACTGTGATGGCCGCACTGCCAATACCACTGCCGACTTTACCGCTTGAGAAGACAGGGAAGCCCGGCAAATCGGATGTACAGCCTGGTAAGCTACAGCTAATTCGCCCTTCCTTCTTTGTTGCTCCAGACAAGCCTTTACCGGTTAGAATAAACACTGGAAATACTTCCACTAGAAACAATGTTGCAGTATGTTTGAACTCTGGCAATAATATGACATTATCCCCTAGCGTATTGGAGATACACCACAGTGTTGCAGGCAAGGAAATTAAGGGCAGAGACAATCGTACTGATAATAGCATAGATGCAGCTGACAGTGAGCCTACTAATGGTGATATAGAACAGAGGCTGAATGCTGACTTGGAGACTGAATATAACTTGGTCACAGAGGAGAGCCCAGAAGAGGTATTAAAGGGAGCCGAGGATATGCAAAATAATGAAGCATCTGTCCCTCCTGCTGAAGTAGGGGAGGACTCTTTGATACTCACCCCTTAAGCCTTTAATGTAATTTCTCCTGATCTTATGGGTATACTGGATGACAGTATCAAGAGGAGTGGTATGGCTGCGGAGAGAACGGAGGAGGGCTCGAACGATGAGTACGAAGATGAGGTTGACATGACAGAACTTCCCTCAGATGCAGTTAAACACTTAGGTTGTAAAAAGGGGAGAACTAATGCAAAGAATAAGCTGAAGAAAGGAAAGAATGCGAACCCTGCTGCTCTCTCTACCTCAATACTGTCCTCAAATACACAAGGTAAACCGATTAGTGATCAAAGCCCTTTGCGAAAGTGGATTCAAGCCAAGGGAAGGGTTAAGAATATGGCATTACGTCTGTCAGGCAATAGTCCCCCGGAAGGGGAACACCCGAGAGTTTGTCTTAAAAAGGCTGCCTGCAATATACCCCCCCAGGGGTTTCTATAGCCTCACCTACACAAGCAAGATTTGGAAAAACATTTGTTGCAGAGACTGAGTCTCCATTGGAAATAGATAATATTGCAACAAATACAACAACAAAGGAAACTGATATAGTAACCTCGTCCATATCTACAGTTCCAGCTGTAGATGTTCTAGTGGACGCAGACAACACAAGACAGATGGTTCCTCCAGCTGCTTCAGAATCTTCCTCTCTTGCTTTGATTCTAAAAACCCTAACTGCGCAGACAAGAAGTACAACAACATTTTTTACAATTAAGGGAGGACAATATTAAAATGCAGAACTGTCTATTAGAAGTGACCAACAAACTTGGGGATGTAACACAAGAAATCAAAAAACTGCAACAGAGGGTTGTGGGAGTGGAAGAGCTATCTGTTCGAACCGAGACGTCAACAAACCAACATGACATGGAGATCAGGAACTTACAAAGAAAGCTGGAGGACATGGAGAACAGACAACGGAGGCAAAACCTCAGACTCTTTGGCATTCCGGAGGGTTCAGAGGGTTCAGATCTCCGTGCTTATACTGGAAGACTATTTTAAAGGGCTTTCCCAGATCTTGCTTATTGGGACTGGGATTCACAGCTTCAGAGGGTCCATCGATTACCAACGTTTAACTGGAACAAAGAGAGTCAATTTCCCCGCCCTATCGTGATTTACTTTGGAAATGTTTTACTCAGGCAGGCAGTATCGCTCAAAGCAAGGCCTAACTCTCCAGTTACAGTAGAGAATTCAACTTTTTTTTTGTTAGATCTGACCTGAGTAAGGCAACAATGGAGAGGCGATGGAAGCTGCGTCAGCTCATTGACCCCTTCAAATCTCAGGGTGGGCAGGCATACCTTCAAGAACCGGCACGTCTTAAAGTTATTAAAGCCGGTCATACTTATTTTTTCACTGATGTTAAAGAGGCTGAGGCAGTACTTTCCAAATCTGGGTAAAAAAGGGAAAAAATGTTCTTGAGTCATTTGTATATGATACAATCCATGCTCTTATCCTTTTTTTCAGCGTTTCTTCTTTCTATAGAATAAAATTTGATTAATTGAAACTTCTTTCTTCTTTTTTTTCTTCTTTTTTTATTTTTCTCTTCAATATGCTCTATAGTTAGGTACTCATCTTTACTGGTTTTTGTGATTGGTTTAAGAGGGCTATGGGGGATTTCAATGCTACTTCTCTGAGAGGCTGCCCCAACAGCGGCAGCAAGAGCTAGGGGGTGGTGCCTCCCAAAGGCACAAAGGGGTGGGGGGATGCAGGGGTGGGATTGGGGAGGAGGTAAAAAATAGCGAAAATGGCAACATAGGAATCAGAAATATGGAAACTGGATGCAAGGGAGAGTCAATACATATGCAAAGATTCGAAATTTTATTTTATTTATTTTTTAGGAATGTATCAAATTAGATGCTTAGCCTGGAACGTGGCAGGGCTTAATAGTAAGATCAAGAGACAATTAGTATATGAAGAACTTAAAATGTATAACCCCCATTTGGTGCTGCTGACAGAGACCCACATATGCTATAAAGACAGGAACCAGGGGGGCGACCACTGCGCCTCTGGCCTGGTCGCCCCCCTGCTCCTCTCCTCTCCTACCTCAGAGCCCCTGCTGCCCGAGTTCTTCTCCGCCGACAGCAGCGCCCCAGCCGCCGCTGGGCCGCCCGCTCTGCCTGTCCCATTCCCGCCGCTTCCTGCCTGCGGCCCCGCCCCCTCGCCAGACGATTGGTCAACCCCTTCCCGCCTCCCAGCTGACCCGCCCGACCGGCTCCCTACTTATGACGCCCCCTCAGCGACCGCGCAGCGGGAGCACCGAATGAGAGCCGAACGTGCGCCAAAGGTAAGCCCGTCTGCGCCCGTCCGCGCCTGGACCGCGCCCAGTGCCAGGACCCCTGGCCCCCACCGACAGAAGCCGACCCGACGGACCTACGACACCACCAAACTCATCGCACTCAACACCGGCCGAACCCCGGGCTGCTACCGAGCCACACCGAGACGCACCCACGGACCCTTCAGCTGCCACTCCTGCAAGTTCACCTGCAACCGGACCCACGCCACACCAGCACCCACCAAGCCGAACACCAGCAGCACCCACCTGAAGTGCATCCTGCTCAACACCCGCTCCGTCCACAGACACGCCGTCGAGCTCTGGAACCTGCTCGACACCACAGCCCCAGACGTCGCCTTCCTCACGGAAACCTGGATGAATGCCTCCTCAGCGCCCGACATGGCCATCGCCATCCCGGACGGCTACAAGATCATCCGGAGGGACCGCGTCAACCAGACAGGAGGAGCCATCGCCATCATCCACAGGAACACCATCCGCATCACGACCAACACCGATAACACCCTCGCTCCCGCCGAACACCTGCACTTCCAGATCCACGTCAATCCCAAGACCACCCTCAGAGGCACCCTCATCTACAGACCCCCGGGACCACGCACACAATTCAGCGAGGACATCGCCGACTTCGTCAGTCCACACGCCCTCCCCTCCGCCGACTACATCCTCCTCGGGGACCTCAACTTCCACCTGGAGAACAACAACGACCGCAACACCACCACCCTGCTGGACAACCTCGCCAACCTCGGACTCAAGCAGCTGGTGACCACCCCCACCCACTACGCCGGACACACACTCGACCCCGTCTTCTCATCCAGCAAGGACATCGCCTTCAGCCACGCCACGGGACTCCACTGGACGGACCACAGCTGCGTCCACTTCAGCTTCAGAAGGACCACGCTCCACCATCACCAGCAACAGGTTCCCCGCAGAAGCTGGAACAAGATCACTGCAGACCAGCTCGTTACCTCCCTGAGCAAGAACCCTCCCACCAGCCCAACGAACCCCAGCCAAGCGGCCACCAACCTCACGAAATGGATCAGCGACTGCGCAGATGACCTCGCCCCTCTGAAGACCCAGCCAAGCAGACCCGGCAGCAAGAAAGCCCCATGGTTTAACGACGAACTCAAGAGCTCCAAGAAGAACTGCAGAGCACTCGAGAAAACCTGGCGCAGAGACCCAACACCTGACAACATGACTGCCCTCAAGCTCGCCACCCGAAAACACCACCAACTGATCCGCGCCACCAAGAAAACCGCATTCAAGGAACGACTGGACAACAACGCACACAACAGCAAGGAACTCTTCAACATCGTCAAAGAGCTCTCCAACCCCAACGCCGGAAACAACGACATCACCCCTTCGCAAGACCTCTGCAACTCTCTCGCCTCCTACTTCCACAACAAGATCGCGGACATACACAACAGCTTCAGCACTCAACCGACGCACGCCGCGACCGAACCACCGCCCCCCACCACCACCTTCCGCGCCTGGACCCCGATCAGCACCGAAGACACCATCCGCACGATGAACTCCATCCACTCCGGATCTCCGACAGACCCCTGCCCTCACCACGTCTTCAACAAAGCCGACGCTGTCATCGCACCCCACCTGCGGGACATCATCAACACCTCCTTCGACACCGCCACCTTCCCGGAGAGCTGGAAGCACGCCGAACTCAGCGCTCTACTAAAGAAGCCATCAGCCGACCCCACCGACCTCAAGAATTACCGCCCCATCTCGCTACTCCCGTTTCCGGCAAAAGTCATCGAGAAGACCGTCAACAAGCAACTGGCCGCCTTCCTCGAGACGAACGGTTCCCTCGACCTCTCGCAGTCTGGCTTCTGGGCCAACCACAGCACCGAGACCGCCCTGATCGCAGCTACCGATGACATCCGAGCCCTGCTCGACAACGGAGAAACAGCGGCCCTCATCCTCCTGGACCTCTCCACGGCCTTCGACACTGTCTGCCACCGTACCCTAGTACAGCGCCTCAGCAACGTCGGAATCCAGGAGAAGGCACTTGAGTGGATCATCTCCTTCCTCGCCGGAAGGACACAGAGAGTCCGCCTCCCCCCGTTCAGATCGGAGGCCACCGAAGTCATCTGCGGGGTCCTCAAGGATCCTCGCTCAGCCCAACACTCTTCAACGTATACATGAGCCCCCTCGCAGCCATCGCACGCCAGCACAACCTCAACATCATCTCCTACGCCGACGACACCCAGCTGATCCTCTCCCTCACCAACGACCCCGCCACCGCCAGAGCCAACCTGCACAAAGGGATGACAGACGTAGCCAAATGGATGTCGAACAGCCGCCTGAAACTGAACTCGGACAAGACGGAAGTCCTCATCCTGGGATCCTCACCCTCCGCCTGGGACGACTCCTGGTGGCCCCCCGCCCTGGGCAGCGCACCCAAACCAACAGACCACGCACGCAACCTGGGCTTCATTCTGGACTCCTCCCTCTCCATGACCAGACAAGTCAACGCCGTCTCCTCGTCATGCTTCAACATCCTGCGCATGCTTCGTAAGATCTTCCGATGGATCCCCACCGAGACCAGGAAGACGGTCACCCAGGCCCTCGTCACCAGCCGTCTGGACTACGGCAACTCCCTCTACGCTGGAACCACCGCCAAACTCCAGAAGAGACTCCAGTGGATCCAGAACACCTCAGCACGACTCATCCTGGACATCCCCCGCCGAAGCCACATCTCCGGACACCTGAGAGACCTGCACTGGCTCCCGGTCAACAAGAGAATCACCTTCCGGCTCCTCACCCACGCACACAAAGCCCTACACAACCAAGGCCCAGGATACCTCAACAGCCGCCTCAACTTCTACGCTCCCAAACGCCAGCTTCGATCGACCAGCCACGCCCTCGCCGCCGTCCCCCGCATCCGAAGAGCCACCACAGGAGGAAGGTCCTTCTCCTACCTGGCCGCCAAGACCTGGAACTCCCTTCCGACCCACCTCCGCCTGACCCAAGACCACCTTGCCTTCAGGAAGCAGCTCAAGACCTGGCTGTTCGAACAGTAGCGGACCCCCCCCCCCCCCCCAGCGCCTTGAGACCCTCCGGGTGAGTAGTGCGCTATATAAATGCTTTGATTGATTGATTGATTGATTGAACCTATAAGGACAATTGGTCTATGAGGTAGTGGTTAGCTCTACACTAAATGCTTCTATCAGAGGGGTCGCTATTCTTAAGAAAAGGCAATTAAAACTGGAGGAAGTCAAAACTGCCTCCGATTGCACAAATAGTTTTGGGGACGGGTAAATATGTAATATGTGCGGTCTATGGACCCAATATTGATAACTCGTCTATCTTTGATTGGCTGAACATCGAGTTATTGGATTGGGAAGGAGAACTCATACTGATGGAGATTTTAATTGTATAATGAATTATAAATTGGATACTACGAGGCATGGTGCCTCTGAACGGATGTGTAGGACGCGAGCTGCTATACTCGAACTTGCTCGCTTGCATAATTTAAAGGATATCTGGCGAAATTTACACCCTAACGTAGCTGGATATACTTAATATTCGGCACTCCACAAACTGTGCTCGCGGAATGACATGGCTTGGGCATCTGATAAGATACTAGAGTCTTGCACTATGGAGATTTGCCCAAAGGTTACTTCGGACCACACTCCAATACTTCTGGTGTTTAGCATTATACCAAGGGTACAGGAGTTAAGGTTATTCTCATCTCCTAGATATTTACCAGTGGATTCAACATTTGTTATACGGCTAAAAGAGCATATTAAGGAATTTATAGAAATCAATCTCAATTCTGCTTCACTTATCTATGTGTGGGATGCTCTTAAGGCAAGTATTAGGGGATTTGCCCAGCAATTTATTTTTCGACAGAATGCTGAAAGAAGGAATGAGATAAAAGCTACAACATCTCACATTCTGTCACTGGAAAAATAATTGGCCGAAACCCTTCAATTAGGAGTACAAAGCCTGCAAAATATGGTTGCTAGTATGGAAATGAAACTAGTAAGTCTGCGGTTCACCATCAAAAATTATTTTAGGGAAAAAAAGTTGTGTCAAACTGCACAAGTACAAATTATCGCAATATGAGAGCGGAGATAGAATATTGAGAATTCTTGCATACAAAGCTGCTGATGAAAGGGCTGATACTTTAATTAAGTCTATTAGGGGCCCCAATAATGTCACCTATACTCAACCTACACAAATACTGGAGCAGTTTGTTAACTATTACAGGAAACTGTATACACCGGAAAGTTGGCCTACGGGGGACAGTATACAATCGTATGTTCGACAGAACATGGTAGTTAATAAAGATACAGACAGAGAAGGTATGGAACAGCTAGAGGAGGAGATCACTTTTGCTGAGCTTAGACGTGCGATTGCATCTCTTCCCTCAGGCAAGGCTGCAGGGGAGGATTCGCTTCCTATAGAATTATACAAAATCTGCATTGAAGAACTCTCCCTCTCTTTTGCATGGTTATTAACGTGATTGATGAAATAGGCTCCTGATTCCTGGCGGAGTGCAAAGATTATATTTTTTCTAAAAAAGAATAAATCTGCAATGGAATGTGGGTCCTATAGACCCATTTCATTGATAAATGTGGTTGCAAAGGTATTCGCTAAAGCTCTTGCCATGCGACTTGATCCTCTTATGCCAAAACTAGTCAATTCACAACAACACAGCTTCGTGATAGGTAGGGACACTACAGCTCACGTAAATATGGCGATAACAGCATTCGACGTAGCAGCAACTAATTCCACCCCACTCGGTATGATTTTATTAGATGCTGAAAAAGGGTGGAGGAGGGTGGAGGAGAGGTGGCGCTGTACAAAAAAACAGGCACTGCCACCTCCACCTTGAAAAACAAGGCCTGGGGTTGCACCCTTTTCGTGCGCCGCCTTCTGCAAGGAAGGTGGCTCCTATTTGCCTGGTTCACACTCTCTGCCATGATGCTGGAGGGGCGGGCGGAAAAGAAAATGTAGACAGTAACAAATTAAGGGAGAAGAAGAAAGGAAGTAAAAAGAAAGAGGAGCAAGCAACTCCGCCCACTCGCAGAAGTCCGTGTAGTGCAGTTTTTTACCTCTTTGCGGAGTTCCGCTATGTACAGCTACGCAAACTCCACCCAGGCATACTGATGACCTATAAGACAGCAATAATCAAGAAATTTTGTGAGGCTTCTGGATGTTTAGTCAACACTGCAAAAACTGAAATAAGGATGTCGAATACTCTGTAGGAGGGCCCTTTAGTGAAGAGCGAGATAAGAAATCTTGGGATACAGGTGGTATAAGAGCTTCATAAACTGACATAAGTTAATTATAATAAAGTGATCGCTGAAACAAAAATACATTCTAAAAACTTAGATGAATCTTCTGTTTACAATATTTGGTAAATCCAGTATTGTCAAGATTTCAATGCTACCTGAGTTCGCCTTTCTTGTCAACTAAGTCTGTTGACCTCTCAGCTTAAGGATGGTCCTTCCCCCAAACATCATGGTCTGGGACTACCGGCCACCCCCCTCCTTAACACACTGACAGCATTACTTAATTCAACCATTCAACACATGGGTCTTTGGAAGTCAGGGGGTCAGGGCCCCCCCTGGCCGTATTTATTAAAATATGAAACAAAATTAAAAAATTTAATAAAAAAAACATTTAGACAATTATTAAATGCACACTTCAGAACATTAGATTAACATCCATTTTGACATGGTATGATGGGCTAACCTTAACAAATAGCTAGTACAGCGTGTTTCCTAACCGAATCTAACATCCTGAAAAATTAACTGCATTTCAATAATTAAGTCGTACGGCAAGGTTGCTAACCGGTGTCAGATCCTTTACAGCTACGCTCTCACGTTCGAGATGCGCATGTGCAACCCAGGGCACGTTTCACCCACGTGCGCTCCCTGAACTCCATTTAACCATAACAGGAGGGCCCTTACACTCGCGCACCTTGATGACGTCGTAGTGTATGTGCGGGGTGGCTACCAGCCTGAGGAAAGCGTTGACTCCCCTCCCCCGCACCCAAGCAAGCGGATATCCTTCCCCTGAAGTTCTGGGAGAGACCAGTGGCCCCTCCCCCTCGGCGGCCCCTTTCGTGAATGGGACCGCCCCCCCCTAAGGACCTTAAATTGCTGCTCACCGATTATGACCTTACCGCCAGACACACATAATAAATACGACATTGCTATACTAAGAGGGAAAAAAGGCCTAAGGAGAAAATTAGTTAACACACAGCAAAGCACAAAACATATACATATGTACATTTTCCTGTAAACGGGAAGAAAAAGGCCTAAGGAGAGAATTAGTTAAAAAACCACAGCAAAGCACAAAAAATCTCCATATGTACATTCCACCTGTAAACGGGAAAAAAGGCCTAATCAAGCAAGCATGATATTCCTATGATCCTGCACATCGCTAGACAGTATAGCTACCATTGAATGTACCCAAGTTCCGCTAATCAAGGGGATGGAGGGTGGGGAAAATTACACAGCCCCACGGTGGGGCGAGGAGCGAGCCTGGGAGCGCGGGCACAAAGAGGCCGCTTCCCGCGCTCCCCAGGCTCTTAACCCCTTCGCCGTCGCGGCACCGCCCCCTCGCCCCGGAAGTGCACAACTACTTCCGGGGCGAGGGCGGGGGGCAAGCCACCACGAAGGAACCGGGATATGGGAGGGGCCGGGCCCCGCCATGCCTGCGTGAGGGCCGATTGGCCCCCCTTTTCTTATGGTCTGGGACTACCGGCCACCCCCCTCCTTAACACACTGACAGCATTACTTAATTCAACCATTCAACACATGGGTCTTTGGAAGTCAGGGGGTCAGGGCCCCCCTGGCCGTATTTATTAAAATATGAAACAAAATAAAAAAATTTAATAAAATAAACATTTAGACAATTATTAAATGCACACTTCAGAACATTAGATTAACATCCATTTTTACATGGTATGATGGGCTAACCTTAACAAATAGCTAGTACAGCGTGTTTCCTAACCGAATCTAACATCCTGAAAAATTAACTGCATTTCAATAATTAAGTCGTACGGCAAGGTCGCTAACCGGTGTCGGATCCTTTACAGCTACGCTCTCACGTTCGAGATGCGCATGCGCAACCCAGGGCACGTTTCACCCACGTGCGCTCCCTGACCTCCATTTAACCATAACAGGAGGGCCCTTACACTCGCGCACCTTGATGACGTCGTAGTGTATGTGCAAGCAAGCGGATATCCTGCCCCTGAAGTTCTGGGAGAGACCAGTGGCCCCTCCCCCTGGGCGGCCCCTTTCGTGAATGGCACCGCCCCCCATAAGGACCTTAAATTGCTGCTCACCGATTATGACCTTACCGCCACAGGCCAGCATAGTTGACCGACTATCTGCCCCCCCCCCAACAGCCTACCCTGAAAGGTCATATCTTCCTAATAAAAAACCCTCTACCCCTGCTAGCAGATTCCATATCAATAGGGCCTTCCCTGACCGTCAAATATGCCCCATCCTGTAAGTAGAAGCGACCCTCCCACCATGGCCAACTATTCTTTGTCTGCAGCTCACTGCCTGACTCTACTGCAATTGAGGTGTTCGAAATAATTTCTCAATCCACGTGTTGGTCCTCTTTACCGAGTGGTTCTTTACTGCGTGATTCAGCGCACTAACAGAGTCCACCCCCCTTTACTGTAACCTAGGAAACAACTGAGACCCCCCTGGTGCCGTCTGGGTTTATTTTTGCTAACCCGCTTACTACTGAGATTATCCCTTCCACCAGAAACCACCTGCCCAGTTGAACCAAATCGTCACTACCCGCAGTTAAATACTGAGGGTGGAGGGGTGTGCCTCTCGAGTACTTCTCACTCCCCACTCTGGACAGCCAAACCCCATCTTTTGGGTCCCTGTAGTTGTTGTGACCCGGGGTATCCTGGCCCTATACGTGTACACCCCACCTAACTCAGTAGCCTGCCCAAGTTGCAGGGGCGAAAGCCGGGGCTGGCCTACGCATAGGCACCTAACGCCCCTTCTCGGTGACGCTACCTGGCCTCCGCCGTCCGGGTGCTGAGGTGTTGCATTCGCCTACTACTCCTGGGGTTGCCCAGGCTAGCACTATGTATTGCCACATCCCCATCGCTGGCCCTACCAATTGGCAACCTATGAATAGACCATGCTGACCCTGGTGGCCCTGCGAGCATGGGCGCCGTTACTGTAGAAATAAGTTTTCCTGATAAGCCATGCCATTTTATGTGATGCAGCATCCCGCTACATTACTGGGGCCCTGCCACTTTATGTGATGCAACATCCCGCTACATTACGGGGGCCCCGCCCCTGGCAACACCAATGCGTGACCATCACACATTACAATTATGATACATGGGTAGCACCTTTACCAGCCGGCACCGATTTCACCGTTGAAATGCCCGCTCCTCACACTTGATGCTTTTCTTCGACACTCCCGATGCCGGTGTACTGATCCTCTTGGCTGTCCACCTCCTGTAATTGTGGTGTGGGGTCTTCCCGGGTGTCAACCATGGGTCCAGTCAGACATAAAATAAAACAGACACAGAACGATTAGTGTTTCTGGTTTCCGTACGAAAAATACAGTACACATGCCCGTACTATGTTTTGTAACACGCTAAGCCATAGCTAAAGTCTGCCCCAGATGCATTTCCAATCAACCTGCAACCGCCAGTGTGTCCCATAGCATCCGTCTTGTGCCACCTGCGGGGCATTTACATCATGGCAACCGTGAGGGTGCCTGGTAGTATGACCTTCGTGAAAGCCTAGACCTATAGTCCACCGTAAATGCAATAGCCCATCCCTGATTCCTTCCTGACAATACACAGTGTGAAGTTCTGTGCAGTAGCGCTGTATGATGGGTAGGGTTCCTGGCTTCCCAACTAAAGCTGCCCCACCCGTGTCTGCATTCATTGTCTTCAGATGCTAGGCCCTAGCTGGCATTAACCCCGTATGTATTCCCTTCCTTACTCGTCACTTGCGAGTGGTCAGCATAGCATCAGCTTGTGTCACTTGAGTCACATGTAGCGCACTTAACTCAATACTACCGTGGTGTGCCTATTAGTATACCCTTGCCTAATAATAAACCTGTATACCCCAGTGACTGCCATAGCCCTTTCATGACTACTTGCCATCGCTACCAAAGCGCACTACCAGCACATGTAGCCCCGGGGTTTAGACACCGATCCCCCACTGCCTAATTGATGCTGCAACGGAGCACCGGGATACCTTTGAAGGTATAACAACAAGGGCCAGGGTGTAGGAATATCAAGACCTCAGGAAAAAAGTCATTAGCGTGTAGAGCTTCCCACTGTTGATGTGACCATCAGTTCGGTTGATGCCATTGTGGTGGCCCCCAGCAGTTCTACAGGCTCTAGGCCCTGTCTCTATGCCATTCACGGTTCCCCTACCACTTTATTGATATATGGCTTTGGTACACCCCTAGAGCTCAACGTATATGGTGCCAAATTACTGTGTGCTAAATAAGTTTACCGACTGTAATTATTTGCCTCTAATCTCATCATAGGCTCAACGTATATTGTGCCAATTTACTTGTGTGTTAAATAAGTTTACTGACTGTAATTTTTTTTTTTTTTGCCTTTAGCCTCGTAAAGGAACTAGAGGGATGTGTTTAGAACAAATACATATATTTGTTATACACCTGTTCTCTTTTCATTTACTCATTCATGAGATTATAGACTGGTAAAACAAGCTGCTCTACATTCCTTCAAGACTTAGCCTGAAGGCTGCTCCCCACAGCTACCACTAGGATAGCTTTCTAATAAGGTTGACTTTAACCTACCATCAATGAAGGGTTGTTTGGACTGGTGCAATGTGCCCCCTAGAATAGTGAACAGCACCTCAGATGTTGATTACCTTCACAATGAAATAAGTCCCTTGTTTGGCTTTCTGCTTTGGCTTGCAAAGGAATGTGGGACCTGGGAAACTGGCTTTCACAGCCTCGTCAAGCCCTACCCTTAGATATGCGTTACTCACCAGGAGGACCCCAAGAAAAGAGGTATACCCTATTCGCGAATGGTTCCACGATTGTTCTAACTATCACCTCAGCAGATACCAATGATAGTAATTCTAGAGTGACAAAATTTGACTTATGTCAATGGCTGTTCCTTGCGTAAGATAAATAAGCAGCAACCATGGCTTGGATAAAATATTGCAAGTGCCAGGGGACATCAATAAAGAAGCCCAGGATGAACACAAAAGGCATGTGTAGCCAGGGCATCACGGCGATTAAGGAATGTGTTTAACACCCGCACCCGGGTGATCTAAGGAAACTTGTAATCACAGCGCGAAAGTTACAAACATGGTACACAATGAAACAGCACCATGCCGTAATACAACACGTTTAACCACTGCAGAAAGGTGGTAACACGGAGCAAACTAAAGCACCCAGGTGATATAGCATCACCACCCGGCGAGTAGAACTGTAATATTACACATACATCAGCCTTTATGTATAAGTAACCACCAAAGGAAGAAACACTCTGCTCTGCCCCTGCATTAGCATTCCCAGGTCTTGCCCTACTGCTACACCAACGCTTGGACTAGTGAGTACCAGGAAAACCCACTGCGGCAGGAGCCTGCTGATGTTTAAAAGGTATGATCTATACTTGCTGGCGGTGGTGTAGGGAATCCACTGCTGTAAGCATCCGGTCGTGGTGTATAATGGCCAGCAGTGTCCCAATCGCCATTTTTTAGATTATGTTGATCTGCCCCCCCTTACCCTTTCTTTGTCTAGCCCATTTCGCCTTGCCCCGTACTGCATCTAATAAGTTAGTGGCCCCCACTGGGTATCATAACGTTATTATTCAGTAAACAGACCTGCCGTAAACTGGTGAATGGCTTAGAGGTACTCCCCCGAATGTCCCGCGTGCCCTAGGCTTTTCTGAGCCCCAAGACAGAAAGATGACCCTGATATCCAGTGCCACACCCAACCTGTCACTAGATAGCAGCACAGGCTGCTAGATCCAGTCCCCTACATACTAAAGGATCCCACACACCTTGCGACCGATGGCTATGCGCTGGGCTTCAGATTAGATCTATGAGGCACTGTATCAAAGCGATTGTAAAACGGAAAGCCTATCGCGCTGGTATCTCCTCCCCACTGAATTACATGTCTTTTTTTTTTTTTGCCTCATTATCCGCAACACGTAAGCAACTTCTCGTGATGTTTAGCTCGAGTGTATCGCATTGCATAAGTCTTGTCAGTTTTAATTTAAACATTATGTACTTGTCACATATATCGCAACACTTGCAGCACAGGCAGCTAGATCCAATTCCCTGTATACTAAAAGGATCCCACACAACTTGCTACCGATGGCTATGTGCTGGGCTTCAGATTAGATCTATGAAGCACTGTATCAAAGCTATTGTAAAACGGAAAGCCTATCGCGCTGGTATCTCCTCCCCACTTAATCACATGGCTTTTTTGGCCCCCTTATCCGCAACACGTAAGCAACTTCTCGTGATGTTTAGCTCGAGTGTATCGCATTGCAGATTAAATCTCTGAGGCACTGTATCAAAGCTATTGTACAACGGAAAGCCTATCGCGCTGGTATCTCCTCCCCACCTAATTACATGGCTTTTTTGACCTCATTATCAGCAACACGGAAACAACTTCTCATGATGTTTAGCTTGAGTGTATCGCATTACATGCATTGCATAATTCGGGTCAGTCAATTTAAACATTATGTACGTGTCGCATATATCGCAACCCTTTGTACTTTACCATGAACTGCGCTTAAGAACGTTACCAGATTGCATAGCAATGCAGTTGCCAATTTGCAAGTTAAAGTGTTAATAGCGTATGTCTAGCTACATAATTCATATTTTTGACAGCGTAACCCTATTCTGAGAAACTGTTTTAACAGGCCACTAAATGCTTGGACACACCTGCTAAAAGGTTGCCGACATCTGTTCTAATGTGCGTCAAGACCGCATGCAGTGCTTCATGCAGCGCCATTATCTATATTTCAGCCCCGAGTAGAATCCTTCCCGCCTACAGACCTTTAATTTCGACAGAAATAGGAAACCCGAGGTGCCGAGCGCCCTCTTTCGCAGGCTGAAGCACGTGCTGTGATCTAATACCGCGGAGTACCATATGTTCAAAAGAGCTTTGCGTAAAGCAAGCTACTTTCACCCCAAAAACACTATCAGTTCCTGTAATCAAATCAGTCATAAACCATTCCATCCGCACCACTCCCGGTGCTTATGGGGTCTGCAGAAGGTTTCAATCCAATTTTATGCAGTTTCCATGACATTCACACATACTTTTCTACGCAAAAAAGGTTAAAAATGTACCGGAATCGAACCAGATGTATTTTAAATTAAATACTGTTCCCTGGCACCACTGACGACTTCCGGTCCGCATTTGCCTGCCGATTGGTCGACTTAAAACAACGACTTTTTGTCTTGCACGAGGCTGCTGCACCCCAAACACCATGTAATGCCAAACGCTGATCAGTCTCCCTAGAAGTGGGTTACGTGGTGTAATGCGCTGACCTGTCCGTAGGAGTGGGATAAACACCGAGGAATGGGTTAAAGCACCGAGTAGCGGTGTTTGAAAAGGTGCTTATTTTAGACACCCCAAAGGTAGTTCAGAATAAAAAACACACACCCCGTTGGTTCTGTGCATTATTCTGGCAGTTATTAAAGCACCCCCTGGAACTCTGACTTAGCAGCCCCGCCGAAGAGACTGCCATATATGCCCAACACCCCTTACAGGGTA
Source organism: Lissotriton helveticus (assembly GCF_964261635.1). Taxonomy (NCBI): domain Eukaryota; kingdom Metazoa; phylum Chordata; class Amphibia; order Caudata; family Salamandridae; genus Lissotriton; species Lissotriton helveticus. The sequence continues at coordinate 747,783,698 of NC_136059.1, read as the reverse complement.
AAACACAGCAGGCGCTCACCGTGCCATTAGCCCCACTCCTGGAGGAGTCCACCTTCGAGGGCCTGCCGTTCCCGTTCCTATCCAGGCTCTTTGCAAACACTTCCGCTGCTCCTGATCGCGGGCTCCACTGCCTCCACTGCTGCCTTTCCAGGACACGCCCGCTGATTGCCTCATCTACGGCCTGTAGCTCCGGCGTCCATCGTATGCCCTGCAGGGGAGAGAAAAACTGAAAATTACACAGCCCCACGGTGGGGCGAGGAGCGAGCCTGGGAGCGCGGGCACAAAGAGGCCACTTCCTGCGCTCCCCAGGCTCTTAACCCCTTCGCCGTCGCGGCCCCGCCCCCTCGCCCCGGAAGTGCACAACTACTTCCGGGGCGAGGGCGGGGGGCAAGCCACCACGAAGGAACCGGGATATGGGAGGGGCCGGGCCCCGCCATGCCTGCGTGGGGGCCGATTGGCCCCCCCTTTTCTTTTTCCTCTCTTCCTCCATTTCGCTGGACTCGTTTTGTTAGCCTTAGGATGCTGTTCATTTTACCACTGCTAACCAGTGCTAAAATGCTTTTGCTCACTCCCCTATAACATGCTAAAATTGGATTATGCCCAATTGGCATATTTAATTTACCTATAAGTATAGCGATATATACGAGTGGTCGGATTACGCAGAGTTTTGCCACGCCACACTCTGCTTGGAGTGCAGAGTTTGACAAGAACACCCCCCACTGCAGGCGAAGTGGAGTTTACCGGTGTGCTCACTGAAATGTGCTTGTGAACTCTTTTTCTAACACCACACTCAGAGAGGCATTCAATTTGATCAGATAATATGTACACCGCCTTCCACAAGAGACAAGCGTCAACTTCATATTTATTTGAAAATTGGGTGGTAAAAAAAAAAATGTTGAAGGATTTTCTGAAAAACGATGCGAGTCAGTGTGTGATCTTAACCCACCATCGACTGGGAGCAGACTGAGTTAGCGCTTCACTTGACTCATGCAATCTGGATCGCATGGTGTTTACCTTCTGTCTGCCAGGATGACTGAATAACGGGGCGAAGGGGTCTTCGTAGTGTGCTTTCGGTTTACAATACACTGCCCTGATATCAGGCACATATAAACACCAACATTTGCTGACTATTCAGCAATGAAGTACACGTTTGCAGGAGATCGCTCCATACTCTAAATGTTCGAGAACTCAATAAGGATGTATTGTTTTCAGAAGGGGGTAAACACATTGTAGTGTTCTCCCCTCGCCCGCTCCACGCGCGAGGAACTTGCTATTCTTACAATTAAACCTTCTTTATCTTCACTTCTGCTGCCTGTGGATATTACACACATCTCATCACGTCAATGCATGATCTTCCTCCAACTAGTAAAGACGTCACTGAGACGAGCAAGCGTGTTAAACACTCACCACGAACATCTGTTGTGACATAAGTAATGAGATCACATCCGAGCATGGCTGATTAGTTCCACCAAGGTCAGTAAAGTAGCTACATTTAAACAGAGTAATGATAAGACCTGTTATTTTACCGTCCTTTGAGACTCCAGCATTGTAATATAAAGTGTTATGAAAGAAACAATGATATTTATTTCCAGTTAATGAGAGGCCTGTGTTGATCAGTAACCGCGTACTTTCACCTAAAGGACCTTAAAATGCTCTATAGAGTACCACACCGCTATATAAACTTAAAATCACTATTTTTAAAACTACTAAACGCGTAGGTCAATGCGCCTGAATGCTTCTCAAAATAAACATGTTTTGGTAAAAGTCAAGAAAATATGAAATTCATGGCTAAAATGCTGCACAGTAACATGAAAAAGCCAGCACTGACTCCATCTATTGTTTGAATGTTCTGAAAAGAAAAACACGTCCTTCAATTAGCACCTTACTTTAATTTACACCCACGAACAAAAGATTATCTCTCCAACAGAAAGACAGCAGCTGTGTATCTCACAGTTCTCCCTGAGAAAACAAACAGCAACACGGGAAGTGTCCCAGCTTTGTAATTTCAGCTCCCCGTCGACTCAGCATTCATTATTTTGGAAGCCGGTGCAAACGCACAAGTCATAACAAAGCCATCTGCACACTGCTTGCCTCCCTGGTTTGCCTCCGTTTATACCCTGCTGTCGTCATTAGCCTGAGCTGATTGGAGGTGCGTTTGTGGTTACATTGAAGTGATTGGCTTGTTGTGAGTGTGGGTGTTTGTGAACCTCTCCAGATGCAGCCTTTGCTTTGACACAACTCACATCTCACAGGGGTCAGCACGTTAGCAACGTGCCATTATTTTTCAGCCTCGCGGCTGATCCATCCAAGAAACTACTGCACGCCGACGCACTCCGGCGGCGGTCAGATACAGGCTGCGAGGATACTGCAGAGTAACATGCAAAACTAACATGTCTACCTTACAAGACCAGACAGCTACCGACAAGCCGCTGTCTGTGCTATTTGTTTTAATTGGCCATATTAACAGTAAATTCACCCCTATCTGGAACTCTCCCGGCGCCACGGGTTGTTTGCGGGATCGAATAGCTGTACCACAAAAGGAGGCTGCAATAGGTAGGTGGCATAACCTTTTCAGCAAGGATAGTTTACTCTCGTGGGAAACAATCTAGTTGAAAAGAGAATATAGGCTGTCCAGGTTCAAATATTATCAGTTGTCTAGTTTGCCACGAGAAGTGATGCAGGAGTGCCGAGTGAATGAACCCTTTGAGCATCAGCTACAGGAGAGGCTCACAAGAAAATAGAGCTTGCGAGATGGTACTGGCCGTTCTCGGAGGCTCCTGGTGGAGGCTTCACACTGCCAGAGGAGCTTTTCAGAAGGTACCTGCAGAGGCTGGAGATCGTTAACATGTGGCAACAGTCTATGCGCACTTTGTGCAAAATGGTATAATTTGCGCCTTAAAGGAAGAATCATCTGTTTACATCACACAGAGTGTTCTGGACCCTGAAAAGGGTATCAATGATGAGAAATCAGGAGGAGAAGAGGAGCCAGAATCCTGGCTTCAAAAGCTGGATAATGTGCATGTGTTTATTCGGTTTCCCGGTGTTCAGCCCTCCTGGAAGGAAGGCTCTATCCGAAATACGGAATAGAGAAATAACGGTAAGCTTGCTACTGGTGTTTTTTGGTATCCTAGCAGAGAGCGAGATCACAGCCTATTTATCTGAGACGGCTCTCCCTGCTACTTTATCTAGTTTTACTGGCTGGAAGGGAGTTGTGCAATTAATGGGTCTCTTCGGCCTCCCCCGAGTTCACAGAGTGGGCACAATTGGATCTGCCTCGTAGTACGTTGGATCGGGAACACCTGTCAAGTAAAAAGGCAGAGATGTTGATGTGGACAGTCCAATGGTGGGAGAGATTGAATGCTGCAAGGGTGGAAAGGGAGTCTGGGCTGTGCTATGATTTGTCCAAATGACCAATTTACCTGTCCTATAGTTCTTAGGGTACATGATGGAGAAGGTCCCACTCATGCTCATGTATGAGTGCCGGATCGGCTGTGTTGACTGTTTTGCAAGAAGAGAAACCAGCATCTGGAGTTTAAATGAGGTCTAAAAAAATAAATAAATACGTGTTGTGCAGTAGTATAAGAACAGACACAATTGCGCATCAATTCTTCATTAACCAGTGTATGAGCAATTCTGTTGATGGTGTTTGTCTGGTCTATAGGCAAGACCATTCATTGAGCTGCACATGTTTGTGAAAATAAGTGTCAAACCATCCAATAATTGTTGGTTAAATCATTGTGTTTGTTGCTGCAATCCTATCTGAAATAGAAGTACATAAAATAACATTGTTTTGCTTATTTTCTTCTGACATATTGCAATCCAGCATACAGTGATCGGTAGTGGTGTTTCCAAAGAATTGGAAAAAACCGCACATACACTATTACTAGTGAAATGAGAGACAATGCTGGACAGTCAATAGAATCTTTCTAAATATCAAAGACGGAGTACTACATAGACCAGTATCCCCCACTACCAGGAAGGAACAAACTTGTCAGGCCGAAGGATTGACAAATGTACATCTAGACAGAGATGGTCAGGAGAGCACAATCCTACAATGTAGATATATTCAAGACTAATATGGATTATAGTCAGAACAGCAATGAATCCAAATAAAGTCAGCAACTTCTCGTATAGGACAGGACAAATAGATGAATAAAGTTCATATTTAGTATCATCTTTTTCGTTATTAATCCTTAAAAGTGATTTTCCAATTGATAAAACGACAGCCGACACGTGTTTCGTCCATACTTTCAATTAGTACAAGGACTTTTTCAAGGCTAATGAGGTTGACAAGTGCGGCGCATATATCATCAAATCATGTAGATGATAACGTAAACTTGCGGCTCCAGAGAAATAACAACAGTCCAAATTATCCTGAATAGGTGGATCACAAAGATATAACTGGATGAGTATCAATGGAGATTCCACACTATGAGTTTCAATATATAACCACAATGAAATTATCCATATGAGTCCCACGTAAATGAAAAACCACAATAAATGGCAAGATGAAAGAAATCAAGGGGGACTCAGTACTTAGTTAAATATTTTCCACATTGGAATAAGGAGATAATAAATAGAGCATAGTAAACTACCGCACGCGTTTTGGTCAAACCAATTCAATCAAAGTTATGGTGGCCCAATCCTGGGTCTGACGCCATTTGATACTGGCACCCTGTAAGGCTTACAGGGTGCCAGTATCAAGTGGCGTCAGATTTTTTAAGTGCGCCTCATATACTATCGAGGTGATTTGTAGTACGTTGGTGTTACAATACACCCTAAAGATATATTGCGACCCAGGATTGGGCCACCATTTGCACTGGCCTTCTTTGGGGCCTTCAGGATAGGGGAGATAGTAGCGAAATCGAAGAATGATAGATCAGGCATAGCCTTGTGTAGACAGGATGCTCATTTGTCAGGGGATTGCTTATCACTAAGTTTGAGACAATCTAAAACGGACCAAGAAGGGGTTGGCAGAGTAGTAGTTCTACACAAGTTACTGCCCGGTACGACTGGTTGAGATATACCTTTCAATGCACTGAACTACTAAGGGGTACCTGCTGTTACATGCAGACGAAACACCTTTGACAAAATACCATGTACAGCGTGTTATGGAAACTTGTTTAGACTTGTCTGGCAACAGAGTGCAGGGCAAAAAATGTTGTACCCATTCTTTTAGGATAGGGGCAGCAACCACGGCTTTCCAGGCAGGCTTGCCAGTTGAAAATATAAAACAGGTGGGGCGCTGGGAGTCAAGTTGCTACAAACGTTACATACGCTCTTAGGAGGGTGTAACAAGCATCTTTCTCGAATTTTGATGTGCTAATGTGTGTGACTTTCAGTCAGTGTCATTTGCTTGCAGTGTTTGTAACTTTGTGTGTTGTTAATAAATGAGGTGTAAAACATCTGCATCTTTTATTTACTAGGTAAATCGGTCTGGGTGACAGGACATTTGGGAACCCGAAGGGTAGCCCGGTGGGCTGATAGCGGAAAGTGGAAACATGGTTTCACAGCAACTAAGATAAGGTGGATAGTGTGGCTTGACATACATTGGATTACCTTGAAGCACAGGATTCGGAAGATACTGGACGGGGGTGAATTACCACCCGACTTGTTAATGATACATTTAGGAGGCGAGCAGTTGGTGCACATGGGGCGCAGGGGACTGTTGCAGAGGATGAGGAGCACTTTGTGCGAATTGAGCAACCTTCTGGGGACCTGTGAATTATGGTGGTCCGAAATCACACCGAGACTTCATTAGAAAAGGCGCTAGGTCAGGGGTGGCAATGGAGACCTCCCGCAGGCGGCTTAACAGCGCCATGCGCAAATTCTGTGAGCAAAGGGGTTTTGGGTTCATAAGACACGGTTTGCTACATACTAAATGCACGGGTTGCTTTGATGAAGACGGTGTTCATTTATCCGAAGTAGGGATGGCTATTTTTCTGCTTGATATAACGGAAGCAATGGGAGCAGCAGGTTGTAACTAAAAAGAAAGCTAGTATGTGGGGGGGCTCTGGGGCGGCGGCTGCCACACCCAGAGCCATGGCGGAGTTACAGGGCAATCCAATGCAGGAAGGTACAGAAGGGTACACTCTACAGGAGCACCGGAAGGGTGCGAGAGCAAATTATCCCCAGGGAGTGATCCAGCGGCCTATAGAAAATATATCATAAACTACACTACCCAACTTCATAACCTATAAACAAAATTCTATACTAAATATGGACCCATTTATAAACCTGACATATTTTGGGCCTACTGAATCAGGTGGTCAAATTAAATCTATATACACATTATCTACAAACTATATACATTTTATACATCTGCGAAAGGAATGTTGTCATTAGAATAAAACTATACCATTTAAATGACCACCATTGGCGACGTGATCTAGCTAATAGTAACCTACACTCCTGAATAACCAAGACCAGCTTGTTTGTCAAAAGTAAGATTTTATTTACTAAATTATGGTATATAAGTTGATAGTTTTATAAATGAATTTTATTTGCAATAAAGCAAGCATGATTGTAAAGAAATATGAGAAAATACAATTTAAGCAAGTGAATCAAAATCAAAGTGAATATTTAAAGTTTAGCATTTCTAAAATCTAATTCCCTAACTGAGCTAAATAGATAGAAATTAAAGTAAAGTTCTTTGAGGATTCTTACGTGCTCCACGCAAAGTCCAACAGCACATCACCCTCATCGGAAAGTCAGAAAGCAGCAGCCAGCCCATCCCTAAGGGCATGACTTTTTATACCTTTCTATGCTAACTAAACTACGCAAAGGAAAGTTTTCAGAAATCTTCGACGTCCCATTGGCTGAGAGTGACAAGTGACATGTCACCCAGTTTTCAAAAAGTTCCACTAAATCATATTTCATAGAGACCATTGTTCTTTCCACATGAAGCCAGAAGCTTCCTCATATTGCAACAAATGTATAAAGTCATTCTCGCAGCGTCCATTGACTTTCATTATACTTCCGCGGATGCCAAGTTAAGGACTGACAAAATGTTCACTTTCGACCTTGGCCATGTCCGACAGAATGATGACAGCATTAGTTTTTGCTTTGTGAACGCAGCTTTTGACGACTAATTTATTTCAGAATGGGCGTCTCGTGACTTTCTGCAGAATTACATGTCAGCTCTTTTCTGCGGCTCAAGTGACTAGGCCCAAAAGCAGGCAACTTATGTTTTCTAATATAAAACAAACACAAGAAAAGTATTAATGTAAGAAATAATGTAGATTCTGTATCCACCCCTTGGTTCACTAATTAATTAACCCACCCGATTAATCAAAATGTTACCTAGCCATTGCAAACAAATAAAGCAGCGTTTATATCTACCAGTCTCCGTTATTCCATGAGACCCATATGCACCTAGAATAGTAGAAATGACATCACACAGACAAGGAAAAGCAAAACAAGCACATGCTTCTTTTAAGTTTGCAGCAGTTAGTAATGACAAAAACGAAAACAATAAATTATTTTATTATTTTGCACGAACAAAAAGATGCAACATTTATGCACGTTTATGAGCACACATGTTAGTTCCCCCACGTGTAAAGTTTAATCTAAGTTGTATTAGCACAACATATCACAAATCATTAATATTTTTATTCATGTTATGGAAATGTGACTTCGCGAGTTTAAACAAAATTTTGTTTTCTATCTCGCTCCATCAGGAGATCCAAGCTGGGATCCTGGAGGAGTGACGGCGCCCCGTTAGTCCTACGGGCGGTTTTGGACCTGAGCAACCGGGGGTTGCCTACAACGCTCAGCCCCCCAGGGGGGAGGGGCGTGAGTAAGGGGCGGAATAGAGGTCCGCCGGGGGGAGGGGTTAGACCTTCCCCCAAAACTGACAACGCCCCCGCGGTTAACACCACGGGGGTTATGGCTCACCAGGTGGGCGGGTCGCGAGAGGCGGCTGGCTCTTGGATCGCCCGTAAGATAACCCAACATGTTGGCATAATGTACATGCTAATAAAGCTGCAACAACTTTCTCCAACAAATCATAGTGTGGTGTCTGTTATTTGGGAAAGTTGGAGGAGGAGCGGTCAGGGGTATCGACCGATATTGGCACTATGACTGGCTGCCCCGGGCCACCAAAGGTGGCCACCTACGAGGGCGGCCACCCTTAGTGCCAGAGGATGGCACAGACCCATGAGCGGTCTAGTGTTGGGGGGACCAGATGGTCCCCCTGTGATGTCACTTCCTTTGTCCAGGGGGAGGGGCAATATAGGCTATATGACCCAGGGGGCGAGGGTCAAGCGCCCTCTTTGTTCCTGGACGCGGTGGTGAGCCGACCCTCACCCCCCTTTCCCCCATGGACTTCGGACGGTGGCTGCCCGCGTGCTTTTTGCCTGCCCTTCCGCTTACCCTGCTTTCGGGCAGAAAGGGGGGGCTTGTTGCTACTAATATTACTGTCTTTTGTGTTGCAGGCGGAGTTACAGGGCAATCCAATGCAGGAAGGTACAGAAGGGTACCCTCTACAGGAGCACCGGAAGGGTGCGAGAGCAAATTATCCCCAGGGAGATCCACGCTGGGATCCTGGAGGAGTGACGGCGCCCCGTTAGTCCTTCGGGCGGTTGTGGACATGAGCAACCGGGGGTTGCCTACAACGCTCAGCCCCCCCGGAGGGGGAGGGGCGTGAGTAAGGGGCGGAATAGAGGTCCGCCGGGGTGAGGGGTTAGACCTTCCCCCAAAACTGACAACGCCCCCGCGGTTAACACCACGGGGGGTTATGGCTCATCAGGTGGTCGGGTCGCGAGAGGCGGCCGGCTCTTGGATCACCAGTAAGATAACCTATATGTTTGCATAATGTACATGCTAATAAAGCTGCAACAACTTTCTCCAACAAATCATAGTGTGGTGTCTGTTATTTGGGAAAGTTGGAGAAGGAGCGGTCAGGGGTATGGGCCGATATTGGCACTATGTGGGATACCATATTACAGTCAATTCTCTCCCCCTCATCTGGAACTCTTCCGGCACCACTGAATTGTTGCCTGACCCACAAGCATTACCCTCGACGAAGGCTGGAATGGATAGATGGGGATAACGTTTTCAGTAAGGGAGTTTGATAAAGTGGGAAGTAATCTATTTGAAAACTAAATATAGGCTGTACAGGTTCAAATATTATCAGTTGTCTTGATGGCCATCGGACGTGACACCGGAGTGCGCAGTGAATGTACTCTTTTTGCATCAGCTACAGGAGATTCTCCTGAAGACAAAAAGAGCTTGCAAGATGGTATTGGCCATGCTCGTACGCACCAGATGGAGGCTTCACACTGCCAGAGGAGCTTTGCAGAAGGTACCTGCAGAGGCTGGAGAACGTTAACAAGTGGCAAGTATCTATGTGCGCTTTGTACAAAATAATGAAATTCACTCCTTAAAGGAAGTGAGAGAGAGCATCATCTATTTACATCTCACAGAGTATACTGGACCCTGAAAAGGGTATCGATTATGGGAAATCTGAGGAAGAAGAGGGGCCAGAATTCTGGCTTCAGGAGGTGGATGATGTGAACATGTTTATTCAGTGTCCCGGTATTCTGTCCATCTGGCAGGAAGTAGGTAAGGCTATATTGGAAATACAGGATAGAGAAATAAAGAGAAGCTGACTACTGCTTTTTCTTGGTATCCCAGAAGAGAGTGGGGCCACAGCCTACTTGGCTAAAAGACAGCTTTCCCTTTGATAAATGAAGATCTTTAATTCTTTTCACCTAGAAACAGCTGGTTATTGGCCAAAAGTTAGAAGGCACCTTTGGTTGGAGGCCTGTTTGTTTTAAGGAGGGTTTAACATTTAGAGAGTAGTTTATAGGTCTGACCGGAATAGCTTCAGAGCTATTCATGAGGATGTTCTTGTATATATGAGCAGGACACAGGGCTGACAGAGATCATGATGGCCCCAAGATTTCACAGCCTTGATGAAGTCTTGGGGGTCACGATGTTAAAGGTGACTAACTGATTGTTTTCATGATTTTTTTTCTAGTGAGCTGCACTGCTGGAATTGTGATTGAGCAGTGGAGAGGGAAATTGGGTCTGGAACTATCTGGAGAGTTGGGTGTTACACAGATGTACCATGCATACAGCAAGGGCCAGCGTTGATGCCTTCTGCTGTGATGTCCTACGGTATTACCACTTCAGGTACTTAAGGTGGATGACACTTTTTTTCTGTGAACTCTTCTATTGTTTGTGATTGTAAGGCCACTCTTTAGCTCTTCCTGTTCAAATTTCTTGTTTCATGTTCAGAGATCTTGACCATTGTCTACTCTCCAGGCTAATGGTCACCTCTTCAGGATATATATAAGCTCTACAGGATATAAGACAGGCCTCCCTGAAGTATGGCTGGCATCAGGTGTCCTGGCTCCAATCAACTTTCTTTGCTACCTACTCTAGAGTGTTCTTAAAAAGAAAAGATAATTAAACATCCATATAGGTCACCATTTAAAGGATGAACAGTGGCTATTTGTGGGGGCATGCTCGGAATAGACATGGGCAGTAATTGGAATATATATATTTTGTCTAATAATTATAAATTCAAACCCCACTTTATATTAGTTTTACTAACCACTCAATTTCATACTTGCAGGGGTTGACTAAACATGTAAGTATAAACAAACTACAAGAGAAGCCATACTAATTTAGGAAAACATAACATGCATGAACATGTCCTCTATAAAAAAGTGACTTTTATTCACTTAGTATTTAGATTTCAATTGGAGTTTAGGCCACAGTGTGTGCAGGAACTGTGCAGAATTATTGACACTACAGGAATTAAAGTTAAAGAAATTAAAACGAGTTGATTTTTAATAAAATTCGTTTTTATGCTTCTGGCTAGTCACCAGTACTCTGCAAAACATTACATAAATCTAGGTGTTAGTTTGGAAAATTCGAAACACTTGTATAGTGTTTTATTTTATTTTATTTATTTTTTGAGTTTTTAAAGCGCGACAGTTACCCAAAAAGGGTTTCCCGGCGCTGAAGAAAAAGATAGCCGTTGAGCAGGTCATAGTGCTCGGATGCAAGGCAGGGTTATATTACTGATTGAACAGCCAAGTCTTTAGGCCTCTGCGAAACTGAACATAATTTGTTTCTGTACGTAAGTTAAGGGGGAGTGAATTCCACAACTTAGGTCCCAAGAATGAGAAGGACCTGCCACCCATCCTGGCTCGACAGACTTTGGGCACGCTGAACAAGCCCTGTGATGCTGATCTCAGGCATCGGGCCGGAAGGTAAGTATGTACCAGAGATTGTAGATATCTAGGGGAAGAGCCAAATTTAATTCTGTTAATTTAGTGTTGTGATGGGCTTTGTTTTTAAAGCACCTTAGCTAAAGGATGTGTTTCAGAACTTCTGAAATTTAGAGATATACTTTCTAGATCAGACCTCACAACTGAGTTATTGTCTCACCTTTTGTGATCAACAGAGTTTTAGAAGCACACTTGAGAGAGGGGCTGTGGCTATGCTGATATGTTGGTTACCACGAGAAGAGCATTAAATTGGGCAACATTGTCTACTGCCACCGCCAAATAGTGCTTGTTGCACTCCTGTTGACGTCTGAGGTATAGTACCTCACCTAACATGGATCAGTTTACAAAGGGAAGACCCCTCTTCCATACTGTAATGAATTGGCTAAGAATATTTCTCTACGATGCAGCAGCTGTATGACCGGCAGAGGCATCATGGCATGCTCACTGTAATACTTCCCCCTAATGCTATCAAGCAAAGCAATACACAGACTTCTTCTTGGTAGATTTGGGAGGAGTAGGAGCGTTCCCCTGAGATTTCCCCCTGAATTGTTTTTAAAATATGGGATCATGGGATTTGCCCACTGACTCCAAGATGACCATCCTTCATATAAACGTAGAATCGGACTCAAACAGATAAAAATTGGTACTCACGATTGGGGCTTCATTCTGAGAAGATGGCAATGACTAGACAGTGGAAGAACGCAAACACTCCCACTCTGGAGAAGTGGAAAAAAGGTCTAGTAAAGTACACGCATTTGGAGCAACCTATTCCAGGCAGGAGGGTGCCCACAGAAACTTAAAATCTGGAAAGATTGGGCCCAATACTGAGGAGTTATACGTATTTCCCATGAATACGAGCATAGCTCACTGGATGATGGAGTTAAAAAGTTTAGAAGCACCTACAACGGGGTATGGTATTTGTGACCTGTTGGTGAATGTATGGGGCTTTTGTAATTCTAGTTGATTCTGTCATAACCTGTATGTTCTATTGTCCAGGGTGAGACACACCTGTTTGTTTTTTCAACATGAAAATCAATCAAATTATTTTATTTAAAAAAAGTATGGGATCAAGTTGTGCATTTCAAAGCACATTTTACACATAAATTTGCTAACAAGCCATAGACCATGAAAGAACTCTCATGAAATATTCTAATGCTTTCATGGTGCGCCAAGAGGAGACCCCTTATTTTAAAATGTTGTCATGGGTTCCCCACTTATGTCTGAAATTACCTCCAGTATGCTAAGGACAGCTAAATCAATGGAGTCTGATACAAACTTGACTGCCCATCACAGTAACAGCCCACAGGAGCTGTTATACCAATGTCATAGCAACACCTGCAAACCCCACCCATTCTCAGGTCCCACTGTGGAGCAGCAACAAGGGAGCGAGTCTGAATTGAGAACATAAACAGAAATGCTCACTGCTGGCACCTGTGTTAGGATGGCAAGTCTAGGCATTGGTGTGCCTCCTCAAGGCTCAGCGCTGAAGATATAATATTGCTGCGTCTTGAATCTCAGTGTTCTATAGAAGTTGGCATCTATGCCCACAGCCCCAACCTGCTGTTTAGTATGGTACCACCATCTGCATAGCACTACCTCCATGTAGGCTAATACGGACCAAATGCTGATCTACACCTTGGCTTCGGCAGCACTGAAAACAGCAAGCCTTGGTTTAGGGCAATAGGACGAGGGACAGGATTAAAAAGGACCTCTGGAGCCTGTGCCTTCCTCCCCCCTCACATTGCATCCTTAGCCTGCAGTCCCCAATTGCTCCTCACACGGCCCACAGCTTCAGTTGCATCACTTCACCCTTAGTTTTCACTTGCATCTCCCTCCTGCAGACTTTGCCTGATTTCTCTTCCTCTTCACCACTCCCTTCTAGTTGATTCTCACAGCCTGAGACCTATCCCCAATCCCAAACTACATCCCAAAGCCTCAGCTTGAGCTTCCTTTTCACACCACCCCAGAGGCTCAGTCCACTTTCCCCTCTTGCACCGGCTTCATAGTTGCAAATTAAACTGACTAGGCATCTAATCATATGGAAAGAGCAGGTATTTGTAGGTTTGTAGAAATGTGCATATGTGCACACGAATTTGGCAATTTTGTGTATTCAGTGCAAGCGGTATGCTCATGTAAGTGATGGGTGTCAGTGAGTATTAAGAGCTGTGAGTGCAGAGTGAAAGGTTTGCGCAAGTGAGTGCAGGGTAATTTGTACAAGTGCAGAGTCAGAGGGTGGCCCAGGTCAGTACAGGTTGAGTTGCACAAATGCAGAGTAAGAGGTGGCCCCATGAGAGTTCATGTTGAGTTCAATGAGTCCAGAGTGAGAGGTGGGCCCATGTGAGTGCAGGTTGAGTTGCACAAGTGAAGAGTGAGAGGTGGGCCCATATGACTTCTGGTTCAGTTCCATGATTGCCGAGTGAGAGAAGCGTCAACGTGAGTGCACGTTGACATGTAGCCACGGTAGCCATGTTAGTCCCTGGTAACCAGAGAGTGTGGGTGACAGGAGTGAGTGTAAGTTAACTGATGTCAGTACAGGGGGAGTGCCCATTTGTGCGCTGAATAGTTGGTGCAAGTGCAAGGTGAGCGGTCTGCCCAATTGAGGACAGGGTGAGTGGTGCACCTGTGTGTGTGCTGTCAGATAATTTTGCTCATGTGAGTACTGGGTGATCTGTGAGAGTGAAAGGTGAGCTGTATAAGTAACAGGAGAGTGGACTGTGTTTGTGAGTGCAGGGTGAGTAGAGGAAGCCATGTGCCCCTCCCAATGCAGGGTAAGATATTTATGTGAAAATTGTGCATGTGCCAGTGCAGGATGAGCGTAAAGACTAAATAATGGTCTTTGTGAGTGACCGATGAGCGTAGTGGCTGTGTGAATGCAGAGTGAGCTTTGTGCCCATGTGAGTGCCTGGTTAAAGGAGTGAGTATAGGGTGAGTGGTCCAAATGCAGAGTGTGAGATGTGCCCACCATTTGAGTACAAGGTAAGAGAGGAGCGTGAAGGGTGAAGTATGTGAGTGACAGGTGAGTGTTTTGAATGCAGGATTATCTATCCTCAGAAACTCTGAGTAACTCACCATATCACTGACTGTTGGCAACTGGGATGTTCATATGTAATTTAATGTATTATTATTATAGTTTCAATCAGGGTTTTAGGGTTGATCAAATAAATGTTTCACTGATCCTACAATAAAGTCTCACTTTCCTCCATATGCCTAGTTTCTTTTCTGTTAATACATTCTCCCACTCCGGCAGGATAAGCCATTAGAAATTAAAGAAATAGGCCTAGCGTCACCGCAGTGTGCTGGGAGATTGTGAAAAACACAAACAAAGCCTCGCTAACAGTAAATCGTCTTTTAAAGACGTATGTGCATTGATGAAGCTGAGATTGCAGCCCCTCCCCAGCCGACCCCACAGCAGGTGAAGAACTGTGCGTGAGTCCTATAAGCTGAAGCTGAGCAGCCCGAGCTAAGAGACATGATGGAGGGGCAAAACCCTTTCAGCTCAATGGGCGTTGCATGCCTACTTGCATATATCCAACATACCGCAGCAGAGATAGGCATAATGTTGGCTGTATTTGTGCTCACAACAGACAACTGTGATGTAACCCAAAATGTTAAGTTTTGCACAGTGTTGATTTCATGAACCTCCAAAGGGAAACTGAGACCATTTGGAGAAAATAAAAAGTGATAGGTGTCTTTCATTGCTCCCACTGAGTTATGCCAAGTTATGGGGTGGGCATGATAGGAGACAGACAAACGTGTTAGAGAATATCTAGGACCCCCCTCCTATTCCAATTCAAAACTGTGGGGACCAACGTTCTTTCACAAATTGCGTCCTGTTTTGGAACACACTGCCTGTTCAGGTGAGATTAGAACTATTATTCTCGTGATTTAAATCTCACACTACCTTTTGGTTCGTTCAAGGAACAGGCTGTACAGTACCTAGAGACTTCTATGAGGATTGTGGTATAAAGCGGCCATCAATATTATCATCATCCAATCCAAAAATTCTTTATTTCGGTCATATAGACCATAAAAGAGACAATAAAAACACACATACATTAAAATACACATCATATTTAAGAGAATTACATATTATAAAATGCTCCATCCCGGCATGGGGGTGATTTAAAACACTAAAAATTCAAGAGGGTTCAGCAGATCCTTTCTTTTTTCTGATCAACCATATAGCCATGAGAAATTTTGAGACAGCAAACACGATGTGACCCAGGGTACTAGTTTTCAAAATCCTATATGCCTGTGCATATTCTCTGAACCCTAGGTTTTTACAAAGTGGTGCTATCCAGCGTTTCCTAGGCCTTTGGTAGGCGAGGCACACGAATAAGATATGAAGATCATCTTCCAAGTGGGTTTTACAGCATGGGCAAAATTTATCGGCCGTGTTGGACCACTTGGATGTGAAGGTTTTAGTAGGCAGTGTGCCAAGCCTCCACTGGACAAAAAGTTTTCTGGCCAGGATGGGAAAAATAAAATCCATAAAAGGTTCGAAAATATATGAATTTTTGGATTCTAAAAATCGCAGAGTAAGGGTGCCACTGTGTTGTGCATTTACCAGAAGTGCAAGTGACCTGTCCTTGAAAATTTTTGACAGGGCTTTGCGCGAGATTGCTTGACAGCCTCGCGCTGGGTCCTCCCAAAGGTCATGGAGATTCATTGAAGTTAGTTCATTTCTAACAGAGACAAGCCAAGGAATTTTTCCACCATAATTAAGACTCATGACGTGCGTGAGGTCCTCCCTATAATGGTGCAGTTCGTTCGTGGACCAAAGCCTGTGCCAAAACTTCACTGGTTTGGACACAAGCTCCTCTGCAATAGGGGGTAGCCCCAGGTCCATTCTCAGGGGCAGCAGTGGCGTTGCACGCGGAAGGGTCAATAAACGCCTTAAGAAACTGTTTTCGACTGTAGACAAATCCCTCGCCGCTTTATGCCCCCAAAGTTCACAGCCATAAGTGGCCGCTGCCTTGGCCTGGGACCTATAGGTTTCGAGGGCCGGGCTCACAGGCTTAAAGGACGAAGAATTGGCCACCTTCAGAATTGCACCAGACAGTTGAGACAGTTTTACCCTTGAGCGTGCTATCTGGTGGTCCCAAGATAAGTGTTCCTGTAATGTTACCCCCAAATATATGAAGGTGGACACCCTCTCGAGGCTGGCCGTCCCCAGGGTAGGATTAGGTCTTGTTTTAGTGGGTGGATTAAAAATCATATACTTTGTCTTCTCTGTGTTTATCTCCAACCCGAGCTGAGCACAGAAAAGTCCAAATCCATCCAGGATCCTCTGAATCCCCATGGGGGATTTGGAAAGAAGGAGGGTATCGTCGGCAAACATAATTGCCGGTACCCTCCTTCCTGCCAGGCAAGGGGCGTCGTTGTTATTTACATTTTCCAGGTGGGAGATGACATGGTTGATGTACAAACAAAACAGGGTTGGTGCCAGGACACAACCCTGCCTCACTCCTCGAGAGACGGGGAACCTTGATGACAATTTGCCATCCTTCCCACACCTGACCTGCGCATAGTTGTTCTCATGCAGCCTGACTAAGATGTTAAGTAGCTGGGGGGGAACTCCCAGCTTTTCCAGCACCTCCCAGAGCTTTCTGCGCGGGACTAGGTCAAAGGCTGACCTCAGGTCTACGAAAACCATGTACAGTCTTCCCCCCTCGATGATCACGGTCTTCCAGTAAAGGAGGACGAGGCGGAAGATCTGGTCCATGGTCGACGTATTCTTCCTGAAGCCAGCCTGCAGAGGACTCAAGATGTCATTGTCATCTACCCAGTCTTGTAGATGGTTCAGAATGAGACGCGCAAAGAGCTTTTGGGGGACATCTATAAGACTAATTGGCCTGTAGTTAGTTGGATTTAGAGGGGAACCTTTCTTATGGATTGGGACAATTTCGGCCCCTAACCAAGAGGAAGGAACCGCCATACCTCCTAATATAGCGTTAAATAAAATGAGAAGGTACGGGGCCCAGATATCGGGATGGTACTTAAACAAATCCCCGGGAAGCTTGTCCAAACCCGGTGCCTTCCCCAAGGCCAGACACTCCAACGCTGTCTTCACCTCGCCTAGAGAGAATTCCAGGGGCGAGTCTGAGGGACATGGAAAATCCGTCGCCAACCCATCAGGCCATAGTGTAGTTGCATGGTATAATGCTCCAAAGTGGGCCTCCCACACAGAGGGGGCAATATTAGGCTCTACCGCAGGCGTGAGCACCCCAGTACCGTTATTTACCAGAGCCCAGAACTTCCTAGAATCTCTGCACTTCAGGGCTTCAAACAATTCCTGCCAGTGGTTCCAATCCCACTCAGCCCTAGCACTAGCCACCGCAGACTTGCACTCCCTCCTCAGGGTTGCAACCCTCTCCCTATCACTACCTTCTTTGATGGCTGAAAGTAGGTCGGATTTGATTTTTCTACAGGTGGGAGTGTACCAAGTCGCAGTACGGGTAGCTTTCCTTCTTGCGGGCACCACCGGGTTGAAGACATCAGCAAGGTCCCTGACCAAAGTCTGATGGATGCCGGAAAGTCTCTCATTATAGTCAGAGAGTCTGGGTTGACTAATTAGAGCATCCACCTCCTGAAGCATGGGGAGTGCTATACCATATAACTTATTCATGGCTTTTTCGTTATTGACCAACTTCCCCCATTTCACCCGTCGTCTACTTGAGGTGAGGAGTATGTCCCTCTGGTCACCTCCTGCATCAGTGACTACCAACCCTACAGCGAAGGTTGGGTGCTGAATTTCCAAGAGGAGACAATTGTGGTCGCTATCTGTTCTAGATACCACTTTGAAGTCCTGCACTTTAGGCCATAAGGATATCATCATCATGTGAGGGCCATAGATCCACTTTATAGAATTAACACTTACATATGTGGTGATTTCATCTGCATGGTATTTGTAATAAAAAGAACACTCAACAGGATGATGCCACTGTTGCAGAACCTGGCTATAACCAGAAGAACACAGGCCAAAATCTCGCACTTCTGGACAAGACTATCATTCCCCAATAGGGCCATAAAATGAGCAATAACAATTTCACCAATAATTAAATAACAGCATTTCTTTGCACACAGCGTAAGAATGGTTAGCATACAAAGGTTCCTATACAGAAAACTCCATTGTCATCCAAAACCTTTCCTTCTTGGTGGGAATGTCATACATGTATACAACCTCTATGCACCTAGAATACAAATCCATCAGTAGTATGAGATAATCGGCGCAGTGTTCCCCATGTAACAGTCCTAGTATATCATTGACAATCTCATCCCACATACATTTTGAGAGCTCTCTACATACAATTAGAAACTTTGTTACTCACACTACATTGAACAAAAATCTCTAACTACACACTCCACTTCCAAATCCATACCAGGTCACCAAAAGTGTAAACGTAACTGATCTTGTATCCTCTCATCTGTCGCTCCTCAAATTAATAACGTGACTCCAACTTCCAAAGACTTGTTATATGCCTTGAGCTCTAAACCCAAAATATTAATGGTCCATTATAGTGCTCATCCATGGAAGATGATGACAATCCAATTTTAGTATGCAGATCTCATGCTCATTTAACGATCTCTGCTCTATAGCACTTAACCAAGGTAACTTTTCTAAAATTACCCACTTCTCCCCAGACAATATTTATGCTCTGCACTTAAATTTGTGTCACAATCCTTGCGTAATTTGCTAAAACTTTTTCTATTTCTTCCGTTTCATCCTAGGTTCTCCTGAATGACTTTAAAAAAATGGTGAAGGTATGACATTCTGCATATTATCTCTATTTTGTGCCGTCACTACTTAACTAAAAATAACTACCACACCAGATTTCTCCATCACGAAAAAACACCATAAAAAATGAACATATGAAAAGGTCTGGCTATATGCATTATATCGGCCCCACAAAGAAACTTCGAATCAAAACAGTCAGCATGTGAGGGTGTGCCCATCACCGATTTCACAATGCCCTCAGAGTTCCACCCATAGCCCTTGGTGTGCCTATCACCATAGCTGATAGGCTCCAAAGATCATTATAGATTGACAGCCACTACTCCCTCAATAGCGTGTCTGTCACCACAATTGACAGGCTCTACGGATCGCAACACCTGCTAAAGGTATCACTAATTAAACTGGTGTCCTTATCATATGCCATGGAATGCTTAACTGCCAATACTGTTTGATATAGCCCTTCCCAAAATAATAATATGGCAGCCATGCGTCATCAAACACACACCTCCGGCCTATTTCTGCATGAAATCAAGCTTATTCCACAGTTCGCCAAGATGGTTGCCATGCACTATCACGCATACATTTGGGTTTGTTTCTTTTGGAGATACAGGCAGTTCTCTAATGTGCATCGCGCAAAAACTCACTGTCCACGACTTCTTAGTAAGCAAGAAATGCCACTTTATTAAGACAGGTGTGAAAACAAACATCTTAAAAGCATATTTCATTATTTATTTAATAAACCAAAATTCCTTCAGCTTTAACTGAGCATATTTACTAAAGAGTAAACCCCCCACCAAGTTAACCCTAACAAACCCAGAAACAACTAACTCTTGTAGCTACCCCCTCCTTTCCTTTAACTGCCCTTTGAGGATGGACCAACCCGCTCCAGGCTGCCCACCCCCCACTAAAAACCCGCCAACCAGGAAAACCTTTAGAGTTTTCCTGCCCCACCTGAAAAGCAAATTAAACTTGACCTTGAGAGCACCACAACTGAACGTCTAGTACTTTGGCAAGCAAATCACGTAAATCTAATAAATAAAAGGACTGACCCAACTGGGAAAGGTAAACCCCATCCGCACGAAATAAGTGCCGTTCAGAAATCTGCAAATGAGGATGAGCCAAACTGTAAATACTAAAATCCTTACAAAAAAGTCTCATAGATCGGTTCAGTTTCCTCCTCACTCTGTCCATAGCGCTGTGATTTCGTGCTCCAGTCCATTGTAGCCGCGGCACAAATTCCGTCCAGATCACCATGGTGCTCGCCCAGGCGTCCTTGATGACTTCTAGATCCAGTTGCATCAATTTTATCAAAGATAAGCCAGATAAGAATACCAAATCATTTTCACCCAGGTGAATTACCAGCAAGTCTGGCGGACCCCCACCTCCCTCGCAAAGTTTAGACAAAAAAGGAAACAATCCCCCCCAACGCATTCCCCCCTTACCATACCAAAAAACGTCATGTGTTAAACTGCTGAGACCTAAAGATCTCCCACAAATTAAATGTTCTGCAGAGACTGCGGCCCATTTCACGAACGAATGTCCAACAATCCACACCCTTCTTTTATCTCTGACCATCCTGTGTAAAGAACCTAGGAGAAAAACAAGTATTAACAAGAGACAAAAATGGGCTACTT
The DNA here is from genome assembly GCF_964261635.1 of Lissotriton helveticus. Taxonomy (NCBI): domain Eukaryota; kingdom Metazoa; phylum Chordata; class Amphibia; order Caudata; family Salamandridae; genus Lissotriton; species Lissotriton helveticus. The sequence continues at coordinate 747,763,086 of NC_136059.1, read as the reverse complement.
TCTAACATACTTCTTGCAGCATCTCAACCTCCATCTCCCAATTCTGAGTATCTGAGACCAGTCCCACCCCAACCTGGCAGCCTCAGTCGCCGCCCCAATTCGAAAAGAATGAGTGCCAAAATGGAAAGGATTCTGTCCCAAAGACAACAGCATCTTTCGTAAAACAGACAATAACTGAGCAACAGAAAGTGGGCTGCCATCAGCGTGGCAAAAGATAACACCCGGCTGAAAAGAAGAAGAATCCAGGAAAACCTCCCATTCCCGAACCGGGCAACAAGAATCTAAACCACTCCTTCCCAGGAAAACCCATTTACCCCTACCCAACTGATCCGTTTTAGAGACTTGCAGCCAAAGACGCAACCTATCCCCTTCCACAATGACGTCGTTACTAGTCAGAGCTGACCTGTTCCTCAAACCCAACAGTTCTGAAGCCCGAAATGCCCCAAAAAATAACCACACAAAACACAAGCGAAATTTGACGCACTCAAAAGCATTGTAACAGCATGAAGGCAACTGGGACAACATTTGCTGAAGTAAATCAAAAGTAACAGGCTTCCGCAGCCGCTTAGAACCAGCCTGTAACCTACCCAACCCTTTCAGAACCTTTTTGACCAAAAATCCCCCCACAGGATCCCTGCCCCACCTTAGCTGCCCATAAAAAGAAATCCTGGCCAGCTTACCAGAAATTGTGGTGTGTGAAAGACCTTTGTCAACCAACTGCAAAACAAAACTCAATAAAAACTGTTCTTCAGACAACCCCCCTTCCGGAAGTAGAAACTCATCACCAAATTTCAGAAATTCCTGCCATGCTTTCAAGTAACTCCGACGAGTAGAAACAGCTACTGAACTCTCGACAAACTGGGCGACCCTCAATTCCCCTAGGCTCATACGTACTGTGGGATCAGTGTCTGCTCGAGATCTGCCCCGGGAGCCAGTCCGCGGAATTCCTTCCACTGAAATCGAGATAAAGCGTCTGCTGTACAATTAGTGGCCCCTGGAATATGTCTCGCTTTGAAAACAATATTCAGCTGTAGACACCTCAACATGAAAGCACGCAATAGCTTCAGCACATGCAGATCGCTTGCTTTTTGTCTGTTAATCAAGTCAACTACTGCCAAATTATCCACATGGAATAACACAGTCCTGTTCCTGAATTCTTCATCCCGGACGTACAGTGCCACCAGCAAAGGGAACAACTCAAAGAAAGCGACACTGCGACCTTGACTCTGCCAATGAACAGGCCAACTTACAGCACACCATCGCCCCTCCCAGAATATACCAAAACCGTTGGCACCAGACGCATCCGTGTAAAGTTGTACCTGCCAAACAGTGTCCTCATCCGCAAAAAAAAAGGACACTCCATTAAACTCTTTCAAAAAAGTCAACCAAACGGACAGATCCACCCTGACAGCAGCTGTAATGCGCACCCGATGATGTGGAAGATATGCCCCAGACAAGGACATACCCAACCTTCTACAAAATGTCTTACCAGCTCGAACCACTCTACAGGCAAAATTCAGGTATCCCGACAATTTCTGCACCTTTCTGAGTTCCAATTTACACTCTTCCACAACCAGCAACAAAAAGTCACAAATTTCTTGAACTTTGTTAGCCGGCAACCTCGCCACCATGGCCAGAGTATCGATTTCAATCCCCAAAAAAGTCAATGTGGTACATGGACCTTCCGTCTTGTCAGGAGCCAAAGGTACACCCAGCTCCCCAGACATTGTCTGAAAAGTCTGTAATGCCGACTGACACTGACCGGAATGTCTCACACCGATGAAAAGGAAATCGTCCAAATAGTGACAGACCAGCCTATGCCCACTGATGAAAGTGAAACGCCACTGTAAGAAGGTACTAAAAGTTTTGAATGAAGCACAGGACACTGAACACCCCATCGGCAAGAGCTTGTCCATATAGAACTTCCCTTGAAAATACATTCCCAACAGGCCAAAATCAGAAGGGTGAATAGGCAAAAGACGGAAAGCTGATTGGATGTCACTTTTAGCCAACTGTGCCCCGTGCCCTGCCGACCTCACCAGCCCCAATGCATCATCCACCGAAGCGTAAGACACACTAGAATCTTCCGGAGCGATAAAATCATTGATGGAGGAACCCTCAGGCCAGGACAAATGATGAATAAGGCGAAACTCACCAGCTGTCTTTTTGCGCTCCACTCCCAGTGGGGAAATAATCAAATCAGGCAAAGGACATTGTGTGAAAGGACCAGCAACCCTGCCCGCATCAAGTTCAGCTTCCAATTTTTTGTGTATCACCTGAGGACTTTCCTTCGCGGACTTCAAATTATCTGACCACCTTCCCTGCCGGGGCCCCCGATGCCCAATCTTGAATCCCACTTTGAAGCCCCAGAACAAATGCATTGCCGCATCAGAATCCGGATAATCCTGCAACCATTGTTCCAAGACCGCAAACCTAATAGGAGTAGGAGCCCTTTGGGACAAACTGAGAAGACTGGCCTCTACCCCCTGGACCCCTCCCTTGCTCTCCAAAGCGTTGTCCCGGGAAGCATTGTGTGAGAGGGTGCCTTCCCCCACATTGCGAACACTCATGTTTATATTTACAGTACTGTCGGGTACAAAAACCTTTGTTACAATGCCAGCAGGCACCGGAGGTTGCTGTCTGCCCTCTGCCCATGACCCCCGCCCCAAACTGAGCGGGACAAAATTGAAAGGGCCGATACGTCACAGGTAACCCACTAGCCGTGTGAGTAGTCGCAGATGGATGGGCAGAAGCCATCCACTGCAACCACAGCTCAGCATCCACTTCCCACCAAGAACGCTCAGGGAACAAACTCATCCTAGCACGGAATTCCTCGTCATAAGAAAGCCAGGCATAGCCTCCAAAATAAATGTGTGCCTTACTAATGACGTCCACATACTTGAACAGATCCACAGGCTTATCCTGGTGCTGCTCGCAATAAACACTAGCGTATATTAGGAAGGCCGACGTCCAATTCTCAATTGACTTCGGGACCCTAGGCCACCGAGCCAACTCCCACTCCTCCTCCTTAGACCCTTCCTTTGCCTGAATATTACGATGAAGTAACTTAAAAACATCAACAAATTCAGTACGCCAAATCCTAGATTTCGTCTTTTCTGACAAGTGAGAACCCAAAGGCATGCCAATTCCTGTATACAGCAATTTTCTATGTATGTTCTTATCCTCCTCCACCTGATCCTTGGATTGAACAGCATCCCCTGTCTGCCCATTCTTAATAGCAGCGGATGTATCACTCGCATTAGCCTGCCACACAGGCAGCGTGTTTGCAGCAACTTGCTCCCCAAGTACATCAACCCCAATACCAATAGATCGAGTACGCTTCGCGGGAAGACTCTCCCCTTGTTGCCAAACAGACCACCACCCTGCCTTACCTTTTGGCAACTGTGATAATCTCTGTTGAAACAAAGCAGGGTCCCCTTGACGTGACTTGATGGACGATGAGACTCGAACTTTTGCGTGGTCTGCACTTGACTCTTGCAAAAGACTAAGAGAACCAGATTGCCCCAAAACACCCCTCTCATTTGAGACTGTAGCATGTGCAATCTCCTCATCTCGTAATTCACCCTCCTCCAAATCATCATCATATACATCCAAAAGCAGGTCATCTTCATGTCCAACATAAACCCCACTGCCACTTGGCAACTCGCCATCACCAATTCCACCTTCGTAATATTGCCATTGAATATCCTCACTGCGCACTGCGCCACGCATCCCAGAAGAGAAATCCGCTCCAAATCCCCTTCCAGAGCCCTCCACCCCAGACTGAAAAGCCTCCTGCTCATCGCGTAACTATGTCCTGCCAGCTGAAGACCGGCACACTGTTGTTGTGTCCTTGCCGGTGTACCCGCTCAAGCCAGACTACCCTGTACTGCGAGACCCACAAGCCCCCGCTGTGCCAGTGGAAACAACCGCCAAATCTGCACCAGACCCAAGCCAAACCCATTGACCGCCACCTTGTGCTTTGTTCACCCTCGGACCCGCAGGCTCCCGACCCACTACAGGGGGACTATGAGAAAACGCCAAAGGGGGGGCAGCTGTACCTCTGAGGGAGCCCCAACACCCTCCAAGCACTGTGACACCGGGGTATGGCTCAGGATAGCGGGGGAGGGGGCCGAGGAGGAGACAGGACCAGACAAAGAACCACTGGCCAAGGGCACTGTAGCAGACATGGGGTCAGGCCCAACCACCCTGCATCCCAAAGCAATAGGCGCGCTGCTCGCAGGCAAGACACCCCCATGCCCCACAACCAATGAATCAGTGGAAACAGAAGGAACAGGGGGCCCAGGCAGAACCTGCTGGGAAGAGGGGGACAGCACATAGAGCCTACCATTGAACTGAAGGGACTGAGCCAAAACCTGCTCAGCCCCACTTCACACCAGAGGGGCAGGAGCGCTAGGGAGGGCAGCAACAGCCGGGCGAGGGCAGCTCCCAAGACCAGGCTCCTCCCCCGCTTCCCCCGAGCTCCAGAAACAAGCCTGTGCTCCACACTGCCAAATGCTCTGCCCCGCACCCGAGCAACCCGCCCAAAGGACCGCCCACACCTGCCACCGGACTCTCCCCTCCGGACCCTTGCCCCAGGAGGGACAGAACATACCTGTGCCGGAGCGCCCAGCAGCGTGGGGGGGCCAACATCCGACAGGGCGCTCGGAGCTTCGCCTTCCAGAAGCACGAGGGGCATGGCGGCGTCCTCCTCGTCCGACTGTGATGCCAAACAGGCCGACACCGCCTTGGCCACGCCTCCCACCACTTTCCTTACAGGGCGCCCACGCTCCACCCCTGCTGCACCGGAAACTCCCTGGGAGAGAAGGTCCTCCCGGCCTACGTCACGGAGGACCTGGATGGACCGCCGTACCTCCGCAGACTCCTCCATGAAATAACTGGTGAGTGACGCAGCCGCAAGCCTGGACACGAGCGCAAAACTATCTACGCTACCCGCCTCCCGTCTTCGCAGTCCTTTTCCTCTCTAAACTAGCCCTATTTATCCCCTCTGTCCCTCGCGCTACCTAATCAGGCACCTGCCCGTGGCCAGCCCTTCGCGCAAACGTACCCAGGGAGAGACCGGCTCGCGCACAGCTCTCCCTGGGTCCCCCCTTTTTGGGATTAGACACACTGTTTCACAAACAGTGCGGTGGCGCTTCAAATGCGTTCTACTCAAGAAAAACCAGCCTGAAAGGCCCACTCGACGTGGAGCACCACAAAACTTCTTCAAAAAACATTCCCCTAGTAGTCCTCCACAGCTGACCTCCTCACCTTGAAAGTCGGGACCAAGAGACTAGCAGCAATACAGAACAAACTATTTTTACTTGAACAGTTAGGACAGCAATTTGTGATGTTGAGGTGTATTCTTCATCTTACGCATATCTCAGTCGCAAAATATGGTGCTCCAACCACAAAAGAAGAGAAGCACTTCTGTATAGGTTTCATGCAGGAGAAGCATTTAATAACACCTCATCCATCAGTCAGCACTGATCCAACTGTCACCAATTAAATATCATCATTCCTTTTTTAAATATCGTCATTCCTTTGCCAACATGGGTCAGATTTCATCCCACATTTACCATGTTATTATACAATGTTAAACATACGCTGTTCAATTCTCTATCATTATTTTACATGTAGCTAGTAGTTTTAGATCATGTGCAGCAATCCTTTGTAACAAAACCTTGCATGCTGTGATTTTTAAGGCCCATGCTTTCAATGTTAAAAGTGATACCAGATGGCAAAATTGTGTTGCCTAAAATGTCTGGTTTTAATGAAGGTGTCACGTGTAACATGTCAGTAATGAGCAGCAATGCTCTTATTGTAATATAAGCAAGGTGGTGTTAGAATTAATATCATAGTTTGAAAACTAAATTGTTGCCGAACAATGAGTTACTTTCTCTGTTCCTTTCATCATTTTGCTGATTACATTTTCCAATATGGATAACCTCTGAGTTTTGTATATTTTCCTTCGTTAACGATTTGACGCACTATGTGATGCATATGATATGAATGTTCAAGATAGATGCAGAATAGCGTCATTAGCGTCTATGAAAAGCTGGCCATTGAAAGCTTTGCATCCTTGGAGGTACATCCATGTCCTAGATTCTAGCGGCTCATGGGTGGTTTGTGTGTGCTTGGCAGGGACCTGCCAGCGCGGTCACACACCCTCATTACGGTTCGTTTAGAACAACTGCCATAGTGCTTTTAACTTCGTGAACTGATCTTAACTCTTGGCTTTTAAAATTGTTACCTGCATTGCACTGCTGGGGGCTGGAGCAGTGAGTCTGGTCCTACTGAGTTCTTCCACCGGCGGGGTCCGTTCGTGCGATCAGACCCGCCATCTTGGAGGTAGTGGGGGCTGACGCTCTAGTGGTCAGGGCTACTTAATCCCCGATTGCGCTAGCGTGCAGCGGATGCGCGCAGCGGCGTGCGCAGCTGACGCGCCAAAGTCGCGCCAAAGGCAAGCCCGTCTCCGTCCATCTGTTCTAAGTTAGCGCTCAGCGACAGCCACGCTGCCCGGCTGTGCTCCGGACGTGCTTCCTTTGAGGATCTGGGTCCTATAAAATACTCCAGAGAACTACTCCTTCAAGTTGGTGAGTCTCATGCTGACAAAGGGACACTTGATCTCTCAGTTTCGGTGACTCCATTAGGAGATTTCCTTAATAAAGATCTGCTGATGTGTGGGCTCCTCATTGTGAGGTCACTTCCTAAGCATAGTGTAGAAATCCAGTTGCTTGTGCAACTACGGTAAACAGACATAATATCGATTCTAAAATATCGACTGGACATAATATCGAGGTAAAAATATAGACTAGACAAAATATCGACCAGACATACTATAGACTACAAAAATATCGAGTTATATCGATATTAATAGCCAAAATATCGAATCAAAAATATAGACTAGACATAATATCGACTAGATAGAATATAGACAACAAAAAAATCGAAAATAAGGTAAGTTTTTAATAATTGTGTAATATAAATCTGTAGCGGGTTGTGGGTTTATAGGGGAATAGGGTGGGAAGTAATTTAAATATAATTAATTAATTATGTAAATTAATAATAATTGTTAATTAATTATTAATTGGTAATTAATTAAAATATATTTGGTAATTAATAATAATTAATTAATTGATAAATAATTAATTTTTAGTAAATTATTTTCTGTAGCGGGTTGTGGGTTTATAGGGGAATAGGGTGGGAAGTAATTTAATTATAATTAATTAATTATGTAAATTAATAATAATTTTTAAATAATAATTAATTGGTGATTAATTAAAATATAATTGGTAATTAGTAATAATTGATTAATTGATTAATAATTATTTTTTAGTAAATTATTTTCTGTAGTGGGCTGTGGGTTTATAGGGGAATAGGGTGGGAAGTAATTTAATTATAATGAATTAATTATGTAAAATAATAATAATTGTTAATTAATTATTAATTGGTAATTAATTAAAATATAATTGGTAATTAATTATAAATATTTAATTGATAAATAATTAATATTTAGTAAATTATTTTCTGTAGTGGGTTGTGTGTTTATAGGGGGATAGGGTGGGAAGTAATTTAATAATAATTTATTAATTATGTAAATTATTTAAAATTGGGAATTAATTAATAATTGTCCATTAAATAAAATTTAATTGGTAAATAAAAGTAATTGGTATAGGAAATTAAATTTACTTGGTAATAATATTTCTATTAATTATATTTATTTATGAAGTTTTTACTTTCCCTACTGTTGCACTCTTTGTAGTGGGAATAGTAATTTTTACCCCTACCCTATCCAACGCTTTCCCTACTGTTGCACCCACTGGAGTGGGAATAGTAATTTTAACCCCTACGCTATCCAACGCTTTCCCTACTGTTGCACCCACTGGAGTGGGAATAGTAATCTTTACCCCTATGCTATCCAGCGCTTTCCCTACTGTTGCACCCACTGGAGTGGGAATAGTAATTGTAACCCCTACGCCATCCAGCGCTTTCCCTACTGTTGCACCCACTGGAGTGGGAATAGTAATTTTAACCCCTACGCTATCCAGTGCTTGCCCTACTGTTGCACCCACTGGAGTGGGGATAGTAATTGTAACCCCTACGCTATCCAGCGCTTTCCCTACTGTTGCACCCACTGGAGTGGGAATAGTAATTTTTACCCCTACGCTATCCAGCGCTTTCCCTACTGTTGCACCCACTGGAGTGGGAATAGTAATTTTAACCCCTACGCTATCCAGCGCTTTCCCTACTGTTGCACCCACTGGAGTGGGAATAGTAATTTTAACCCCTACGCTATCCAGCGCTTTCCCTACTGTTGCACCCACTGGAGTGGGAATAGTAATTTTAACCCCTACGCTATCCAACGCTTTCCCTACTGTTGCACCCACTGGAGTGGGAATAGTAATTTTAACCCCTACGCTATCCAGCGCTTTCCCTACTGTTGCACCCACTGGAGTGGGAATAGTAATTTTTACCCCTACGCTATCCAACGCTTTCCCTACTGTTGCACTCTTCGGAGTTGGAATAGTAATTTTTACCCCTACGCTATCCAACGCTTTCCCTACTGTTGCACCCACTGGAGTGGGAATAGTAAATTTTACCCCTACGCTATTCAACGCTTTTGCTACTGTTGAACTCACTAGAGTTGTTACAATAAATTTTAACCATTTTGCTATGCTACGGTAAAAATATTATATATGTTTATTGAATATGTTTTTATATATATATATATGTACTATTTTTGTTATATTTTTTTTGAATTTACATTAATTATTTATTAATATTACATTTATTTATTAATTTTAACTAAGTTTATATTAAATATATTTATTAATATATTAGTTTTAACTTAATTTAAAGACATTTTAAAAAAACGATATTTTGACAGTCTATATTTTTGTAACTCGATATTTTTGAGTCAATATTTTAGTACTTACCTATTTGAAGATAGGCAGTCGATATTTTGTCCCTCGATATTTCATCCTTGATATTATTGTATCTCGATATTTATGTGGTCGATATAATGTCAGTGATCCTGCAACTACACATGCTCGATGCACTATTTATGACTGAAACTTGGACCAGCCCGTCTGTGAGGTCGATTTAGGATGGGCATGTCCACCGGGTTACACAATTCTTCACCAACCCAGGTCTCATGGGAGGGGGGGTGGAGTTGGAATTATCTATAGAGACTCCTGGAAGATTGTGACCTTTAACATTGATGTGGAATTACTTGGATTTACCATAAAAAATCAATCGGGCCTCGTTTGCACAGGGATTGTCTGCTACAGGCCTTCTGGGGCTTTTAGCGCCCAGCAGCAACACTCACTGCTTGACTCCCTCACTAACCTGGCGGCCACTCACCATTAATTGATTATCCTGGGGGACTTCAATTTGTGGTCTAATGGATCTCTTGATTCAGGCTTTTATAACCTGCTCCACTCCTGCGAAGGTCTTGGCCTTTATCAGCAGGTCTCAAAGTCCACCTATAAGGCTGGCCATCTCCTTGACCTAGTTATCTCCGAACCCCATCTTCTCCACATTGGTGAGATCTTACCTATGGACTGGACAGACCACTTTTGGTGAAATTCCTTGTTAAATTTAAGATCCGTCAAACCCAGGTCCTGCGTCCGACAACTGAATAAGTTAGTAGAAACTGGAGTTCTCTCGCTCGCTTGAGGAGTGGTGGGTCTGTGTTCAAAGTCGTTGAAAGCTTCTCCCCTGATAAGCCTGTTGAGGAGAACTATGCCTCTCTGTGTCTAAGGATCACTTTGATCCTAGACTCTTGTGCCCCTCTCAAAAAACACAGAGGTAAAGGAAAAGTTTGTGCCCCATGGTTTAATGCCGCACTAAAAGACCTGAAACTTGGGTGTAAACAGGCTGAGAGGAGATGGAGGCATGGGTATAAGGATACAGACAAGCTGCTGTGGAAAAATTAGGTACCAAAGCTGACTACTTCACCTCCGTAATCTGTAATGCCCTAATAGTTCTAGAAGCATCTTTAACATTCTGAATAGTCTCACCAGCCCTGATTGTTCCAGGAATGAAATAGCTCCTTCTCAAGAACTTTGTGAGAACTTGGCTAGTTTCTTCCACGAAAAGATCCAGTTGATTATTGATGACCTTGCAGGAGGTCGGCTGGCATTCGGGAACACTGCATCCGAGGCTAGGCGCACTGATGCTCCTGTGAGGGAGGAGTCGGAGGGTGTGGATTATGGCCGGGGTTGGCAGGATCCTGAAATCCTATCTGAGTTCAGGTCATTTTCGGCAGACGATTTCAATCGCTTGGCACAGGGTATCACTTCCGGTTTACCCCTGGACCCAGTACCACATAAGATCTGGAAGGAGTATGAGGATGAACTCCTCCCCACCCTTCGCCTGATCTGTAATCAGTCGTTAGTGAGTGGTGTAGTGCCCAGACAATGGAAACAAGCCCTAGTGTCCCCTTTACTGAAAAAGCTAATTCTAGATCCGGAATGTTCTCAAAATTACAGACCCATTTCCTTACTGCCGTTCCCATCTAAAATTGTGGAACGTGCTGTTGCATCACACTTTTCACGCACCTTGAACAACATAGTTGGTTAGAAGAGGCTCAGTTTGGTTTTCGACCGGCACATGGGACAGAGACTGCCCTGGTGACCGTTATGGACGAGCTTCAGAGGTGGGCAGACAGGGGGCAGGCAGCTGCTCCGATCCTGCTCGACCTGTCTGCCGCCTATGATACGGTAAATCATGGAATCCTGCTGGAAAGACTTAGTGAGGCTGGGGTGAGAGGCTGCGCCTTACGTTGGTTCTATTCCTTTCTGCAGGATAGTCAGCAGGCAGTGTCCCTCCCTCCTTTCCAATCCACCTTCTCAAATGTGCTGCATGATGAACCTTAGGGATTGGCAATTAGTCCTATTTTATTTAACATTTACTTAAAACCTCTGAATGCGGTCACAAAGTCTCGCAATATTGATATTGTAAACTATGCAGACGACACTCAGATGATCCTCTCCTTTGATGGAGAGGACTCAACGTCTGTCGAGGTATTTCACAATTGCCTGCAGGACACGGCCTGGTGGCTTCAGGCCAATTCCTTACAATTTAACGCTGGCAAGACAGAGGTGATCATATGTGCTGCAAATAGGATCCCTCATCTTCTTTCTGGTAATTTCTGGCCCCCGGGTTTTTTAAACACAGTCCGGCCTATAAAAACTGTCTGCAACCTGAGCATTATGTTAGATAGCAAGCTTTCTCTTGAAGGCCAGGTCACAAAAACAACAGCCTCCTGTTTCGCGATCATTAGGTCCCTTCGCAAAATGTTTCCGCTTTTACCTTTTCAGGCGCGCGCCTTAGTGGCAAGGTGTACCATCCTCAGTAGGCTTGACTACTGTAACGCCCTCCTGCTGGACTCCCCCAACTTCCTGCTGGACAGACTACAAAGGATCCAGTCTGCAGCAGCCAAACTAGTCTTATGTCTGCCTAGAAGGTCCTCCGCCTCTACAGCTTTGGCAAAACTTCACTGGCTCCCTCTGAGACAGAGAGTGCACTTTAAATCGCTCCGCCTGGTTTTTAAAGCCCTTCATGGGGTAGGACCGCAGATCTGTATAATACCAAGGGGCCGATTTCCTAGCTCTGTTCCTCTGTTTGGCCGTGGTTAGAGGGACCCACCTTGTTCAAGGCATCAAGGATCCGGGTTTCTAGATTTTGATTTGCACTTTCACTATCTGTGCCTCCCAGCATCCCACCTAAACGTAACATCTCACTAAAGATGGGTTGAGAAAATTTTTTCCATTTCCGGTAAGGGTAGCTATTATTGCCATTCAACTGGGGGGTAGGCTTACTTAAAGTGCAGATTTCAAAAGGGACTAGGAAATGGTCTGTCCAGGGAAGTGGGTAGGGAGTACTCATGGTTAAGCCCTCCCAGTTGGCAAACACCGGGTCCAATAAATGGCCGTGGGTATGTCTGGGTGTTTGATTGATTAGTTCCAAATTCGCATTTCGTAATTCCTGCCTCATCTCCGTAGCTTCCTTTAGCTGGGTATCATCAAAGTGAATATTAAGATCACCCAAAAGGAGAACCTTCCTATGTCTAAGTGCTAGGTGATCAAGGTGTTCTTGCAAACTCGGCCTAAAATTTCCCAGGGTCCCAGGAGGTCTGTAAAGGAGGACACCCGAGATATGATCCTGAGGGCCAAGTTTCAGTGCGAATTTGCCAGCTTCGCAGTTCTCTAGTCCAAGAGGTTCGAGGGAGCATACCAGGGGGGGCCTTACTGATCCTTGCAATCCCACCCCCGCGACCAGACGGTCGATCCACTCTGGCTATGCTATAGCCGGGTGGAAGGGATTTGATAATCTCGGGGTCAGAGTCTACCCCCACCCATGTCTCCGTCAGAAAGAGTATATCGAGGCCCTCATCTAAGAACAGGTCCCAAATTAGTAGGGCGTGTCTCGGGGGGGAACGACAATTTAACAGGCCTCCTCTGAGGCTCCTAGTCCGTTCTTTGTTGCCTATCTGTTTACAGGTTTTAAATGTACAATGTCGGCATTTGTTAGAGGATATAACCTCGATTTTGTGCTTGCAACACTCGTTTATCGGCGGGCATAGGTTCCATAAGGCCTGTCTGTTATAGGTTAGCCGGTCTGTAGAAGAAAGGGCAGGGGTTTTGGCCCTGGACCGCGCCCGACCGCAGACGGGCGCAGACGGGCTTGCCTTAGGCGCGCCTTCCCGCTGCGCGACCGAAAAATGCACATATTTTATGTTGTTCGGGGCTAAGGATAGAGGGGGCGTGGCCTAAAAGGGGCGTAGCCTCCGCTCGTGGCGGGAGGGCGCCAGGGGGAGTATGTGCCCAGCGTGCAGCGTCAGCCCGGGCTCCGCTGCGTGCACCAACTGGGTCTAAGAAGGTGAGATTTTCAGAAATACAAGCAGTCTGTTTTCTTAAAATACACAGGCAAAATTAGTGACACAAACAAAGTTTTAAAATCACAAATAATCTGTGAATGCAATTATTTACAAAGATAGTGCCTGGCTCCCGGCTTCCGCCTCAGGAGCTTACCTTTTCAGTTTTGCTAGGTTATTCTGACCGCAACAGCTATATGCGGTGGAGGTAGGGGGCGTGGCCTAAAAGGGGCGTGGCCTCCGCTCGTGGCGGGAGGGCGCGAGGGGGAGTATGTGCCCAGCGTGCAGCATCAGCGCTGGCTCCGCTGCGTGCACCAACTGGGTCTATGAAGGTGAGATTTTCAGAAATACAAGCAGTCTGTTTTCTTAAAATACACAGGCAAAATTAGTGACACAAACAAAGTTTTAAAATCACAAGTAATCTGTGAATGCAATTATTTACAAAGATAGTGCCTCGCTCCCGGCTTCCGCCTCAGGAGCTTACCTTTCAATTTTGCTAGGTTATTATGACCGCAACAGCTATATGCGGTGGAGGTAGGGGGCATGGCCTAAAAGGGGCGTGGCCTCCGCTTGTGGCGGGAGGGCGCGAGGGGGAGTATGTGCCCAGCATATTGATTTGTTCTATCAATCAGTTAGTAATAGTTTCGCCAATTCTAAAATAATTTTGTAGTGATATCCCAAAGTTGCTGTTTTAATTTTTTATTGCAAAAGGCAACAAAAATAAAAAAATGCCGGCTTTGTCGATGGTCACTTTTTTAGAGCCTTCCCATAAAAATACAGTCCATATTGTACCATAGGAATACAAGATTTCTGTGGTGTGATTCGGTAAAATAGTGCATTCCAGGAGTTATAGTTTTGGTTTGCTTCCATCCAAACATATGCCTGTTCCTTTTATTTCAACGCCTGACTACCCTCATCCCATTGTATCAACTCTGCACCTGGCCCATCAACTCCCAAGCCTCACGTCAGAGCGCCTTCCCACCACAGTGCCCAGAATATGCCAAGCCCGCACCCCAACACTTAGCTCAGCACCAGACTCCCCTACTCCCCAGTCTTTCACCTTTTCATCAAGATGTAGTCCATGCCACTGTCTTACCTAGTTATCTTAATACCTGGCTGCTCTCTTCTCTATTTACTTACCTTGGCAGCTCACTTTCTGCTACAAGTAGCGTCTTCTGTGGGGCAGGGCAAGTGAAGCTTCAGAAGAAAGGGTCTGGTGGAGCCTCGGTCATTGTAGCTTTCTTCTATGCCATCTCTATTATCACCTTTGCACACATTATATTCTATTCTTACTATTGCACGTGTGTTCACTTGTGGAAAAAACAAATGAAAACCAACACTGTATTGGAAATATTGGCAGTCTTTCTTTAATAAAAAACTAGATTGTGGTAGACATGAACGGATGAACCATTCATAGTTTCAAGAGGCACCTCCATTTTTAAGTAAGAAATCCAAGACATAATCTACCTTGACTAATATATATGTATAACTTAGTCTAGCTTCAATTGAACAAAGTTTCTAGCCCCTTCTGTTAGAAAACTTGCCAGGATGTTGACTTTGTATAGTCTTTTGTTGCTAATAATATTGAGTTTCCTAAAGGAACAAACAGTGAGATAAATATAGTATTTTGAAAATTGTGCATTGATTGGACAGGAACGGACAAATAGCGCATTTGTTTAAATGTTTGGACAACCATCAATAGAAAAATATAACACTGTGAAAAACATGCATTGCAAACAAAATATATTTATAAATTATAATATCACAGCATACTTGATTGTTAATCCAGCGTTCTCACAAAGTATACATGTAAACAACGGAGCAAATCTAGTTCTTTGTATACGTGCTGTCTTACATAACCACCCCAAACCATACCTACCTTCAGAAAAAGGGGGATATTCACAAGGACTCAACTCCAATTTATCCCCACCCTAACACAACAAATTCGGAGAAAGAATTAACACCCCATTCACAAGCTGGTGCAAACTGCAGACATCGCCTGAATTCCCGCTATAACTGTCCCAAAATTTATCACCACTGTGGACACCACCAACTAACCCTAATGAAATGCAGAGTAGGCGTTCCCGTGCAAAAACATACGACAAATCTACAACACCACTTTCACAACGAAATGCAAGAGAGAGAGAGAGAGAGAGAAGGGAGATAGAGTGAGACAGAGAGAGAGCAGGGGAAGAGAGAGAAACAGCTGCCCCTGCACACACAGGCCCCATTGCTCACCTGATGTCACCGGTGTGTCTATCAGTAGGCACACCGTGTGCCCGTGCAAGCTCCAGGCCCCGTAACATCACCATAGCACGGTCCACATCATGCGGGTCCACCCCGTGGACCAGCATGTCCCATACATGATGCTGAGTCCTGAGTCATCAATGGCGGAGTGCCATCCAAACCTGTGCACAGCAAATAATGGGCCCTTTAGGATTGAGCACCGTGGAGCGATCCAGTCACCACCGGTAGAGGGAAATGTTACGTTGTCGGCCCCTTATATTAGCAGGGTCACATGGCCTATGACGCCTGTGCCATATGGGTGTGGTGAATGTGCAGACCTGCCCTCAGATAGTGGCCGTGACATGCTGACAACTAGACCAGTGACCTGCACACCACCAGCGAGTATGTCTGTGACAGGTAGCTATGTGGGCCCCCCCCCCCTCGGACTGTAAGCGGAGTGGTCTGGCCTGGCGTACGCCGGACCAGCGCAGGGCTTGCAACAATGACTGGGGGCTCTGGTTGTGGTCCAGTCCCTCTCCGGACAAGGAAGTGACTAATGCTCGTGTCCCAGTTGTGGTGTCCACTGTACCTGGGACACATTAGGCAATGTAGCAGGCAGTGACAGGCATCCCACTACATGAGCATCATTGACGTAAAGGAAATCGCTGTCCCCACTTCCATCCACACATTCATGCAGGAATGATGAAAGACATGACACAGCAGTGCGTTACTGGATGTTTATTGCCAGTGGAGTGTTGCAGCTGGAGTGGTACAGGGCCATGCCAAGCACACCACACAATATGGGCTCATGGAGGGCCAGCCAGAGTCCATCAGGGGATGAAAGGTGCTGCGGAAGAGGAAGGGAACAGTCTGCAGTCTGGTCGCCATGTCATTGGTCATCAAACAGGATATGGCAGTTCATGTCGCGGTCCAATGTGAGTGCGGCGGAGTGTATCGGGGATCAGGGGGAGGTCATGAGGCCATGTGCAACACTAAGCAGAAACAGGCCAGGTGGCGGAGATGAGTGCTACTACCTCCTTCTGACATCAATCCCATCCACGTCCTCCTCGTCGTATGTGTGCTCAGCCCACCTGTGGGTGTTTTGGAGGGTTTGAGTGTCGATGCTGGCATTGTCCTCCTCGTCATCAGTGAAGAGTGGCTGGGACTGCTCTGCAGGGGGTGTTGACAGTGCCCCTGCAATGTGAAGGGTAGATGGTGTATTATAATGTGTCCACATGTAGCTGCATGGTACATGTTGACATTCAGACAGCATGGCATTGTACATTGTGACAGTGAGTGGATCAGGGCCATGACCCAGAGTAATTGTTGGTGTGCACTGCTTGATTGTACATGTGTGCCATTGTGTCCCACTCGAGCTGTCCACACAGTGCATAGTGGTCACTCACCTTGTTGTGGTTGTTTGGTGTCCTGTCGAGCAGTGTCCGTCCCCCCGACTCCGGCCAGTCTCCCCACTTATGACTGTTAACACCAGCTCCTCCATGTCATCCAGCACGAGCTGTGGCACTGGGCCCCCACCTCCAGTCTGCATTGATGCCTTCTGGTTTGCTGTGAGTTTCTCCTTGGTCTTTCGCTTGATGTCAATCCATCGCCTCTTGGCCTCATCCATTGACCTCCCATGCTCTCCGACGGCATTCACCTTGTCCATGATGTTCCACCATATCCCATTTTTTTGTTCCCAATGACAGTTGGAGGTGACAAACTGTTGTTCATGGTGTTCCATCACCTCCGTGACTGGGATACTGTTTTCCTGCGGACTGAACTTCCTCTTCCTCTTCTTCTTGTCCTTGCCCTTTTCTGTCCCCGAGGTCCCAGGCTGGTCGTCCGGGGTGATTGTGGGGTTGCGCTCGTCCTCTGCACCTGCTCCGGCTGCCTTCATGGTGCTTGGGTGTTGGTCAGTTTGTGTTTGGGTGTTTTTGTCTACTTTTGTAGTGATTTTTCCCACCTGCCATGTGGGTGTTTTGCAGGCCTGGCACTGCTTATCGCTGATTTCCTCATCGCGCTTTGCCCCATCGTATATTTTTTCGCGTTGGGGTTTGTTTTTCTATCGCCGTCAAGGTGGTTGTATCGCGGATATTGGCCATGGTTTCGGCGGACTATCGCATGCTACTACCTTGTGAATTCCACGTTAACGCGGGGATATTTTCCTGCAATCGTCTGCGATGTGTAAAGGTGCGTTAGCTTCTCATGTGATGTTTAGCACATGTTCTTGTGAATATACCCCATAGTTTGCTATCAGGGTCTATCCATTTTTCACAGTGTGTATAAATATTCTGCAAAGCATCCGAGTGCTGACTGTTATAGTGATTATACAGGGAATTCATTTTAAAAGTCCACAACATGTTCTTCCACACCTCCAGTGGGCACTCCAGAGGAGTTTCTTGCTCCATCCGATTAATGTATCAAAATGCAAATTAATGAAACAATTATATAGTTGCTCAGTGATTAATGTCAATCATTATGTGTTGGTATTTGCTGCTCCCATTGATCTAGTGCAGAGAATCCTGGAGTTGTGCTATTTGAAAAGTTCTGAGACATTGCGCATTCTTCCTGGATCTGCATAGATCATTCAGACTCACTCTTGACTGCTTAGTCTCACAAACAAGTTTGCCGACCATACTTTAGCATCTAAAAAAGAATCAGTTTGAGGCACTGGCAAGTCAAAGCGTATAATAGATGAAAAGAAGAAAAAAACTAGGAAAAAACGGTTATTAACTTCTACCGGGGATAGTCTGCTCAGAATCCCAGGTGGAAGGTACTAATCGTTTCATCCTTATTATTTCTTTCTTACTTCTTTTATCATTGTTATATATATTTTATGCTTTGACGTACTTTTTTATTTAGCAGTTTCTAATTCATCATTTTCTCACATTATCGAATTGGTGGAGGCTGTACGTGAATGACACTGAAGCTTTTTTCACAGAGGCTTTGTGTTGAATTTGGATTGTTGCGCGCATCTTGTTCACTGTGATGAATTAATATTGTCATTTAAGCATAAGCACTTGAGAGCACATAGGTGATTCTTTGATCACATTCACAATAGGTGGTTGATTAGATGGTACAGTATGTACAATTATTATCAGATGATCAAGTGCATTTCCATTGCAACAATCAAGTTTCGTAGATACTGAAGGATTGAGTGTGTTTCTTTTTTTTCAGTATGATGAAGGGTCTTCAATTCAGTGCTTAATTTGAGCCTGTGGTTTCTGGTGCTCAGCGCCGGAACTTAATTGCCAACACCGGTGCTTGTGTCAGTCTGGCTAATTAAAAAAAGACCACAACAACCGTTAATTATTAATTCAATATTAATTAAAATTTACTGTTACCTGCCGCCCAAGCCATTCTTATAGCTTTGGGGGCCTGAAAAAATCTGAATTGTCACACTTCCAGGCATGTCACAGTTAGTAGCTATGTATTTACTATAACTGGCAGCATGTCTGGGGCAATGTGTGGTGCATGCTTTAATGGCCTCCTGACGAAAGCCCTGGCCCTTCTTTTTTTTACAAACTAAGCACTGGTCTTCATTACCCTAAATGCATTGAGAGTTAACATTTGTTTTTTAATGGTATGTTGTAAAGATATATTTTCACAGAAGGATAAAAGACAACTTTACTTTGTAGAAATACACTGAGTGATTGCAGATTAATTTGAATACATAGATGCAAGGGGATGATCGTTTATCCATCATTAAAGAATTTTAGGATGATTTTGGTGTTGAACTGATAAAATGAGATTTAGCCGTAAGGACATTATTGCATACATTGCATCCTGGGACTGATTAGCACTGTGAGAAAATCATCCTTTTTGCCCTGATCACCCCCATTTTTTGATTGATACTGGTGGTAATGGAGTCTGGTTGTGCCCTGGGCTCTGCTAACCAGACCCAGGGCCACTGTTCTGTGTAAAAGGTGTATGATAATTAGGTGTAGCTATGACTGATAAGACAACCTACCTGCAAGCCCCTAGTATGTGGTAGGGCATGTAGGATTTTTGGTTCAGCACATTTTATGCACTTAAGTATGCACTTCTGTACTGCCTTCTGTCATTTTAAACGTGGCCCTGCTTTGCAACATGCTTTTAAAAGTAAATAATATCCAAATTTGACTTTGGAATTAAAAATACTTTCAAAGTCTTAAACTGCCTTATTTCTACACAAGTCACCACTAGGTGCGCTAGGGGTAGAGTTCCTTGTAACTATAAGTAGGGACATCATAAACAATATTTTGTATGCCCTGGTGAGGAAAACCTGTGAATTTAGCTCTTCCCCATTGTAGCACATTGACTACATAGGTTAAACTAGGAATACTCTAACGAAATATAAATATTGACAGGAGCCAACTAAAAATATACTTTAAAGTATTGCCAAGGCTTGATTTATTATAACGATTGCAGAAAAGATGTTATAGAACTTTCTTTTCTGATTAACTAAAATCCAGCCTTCCAACAGCCTCTCCTGATTGGCCAGCATCTTGGAGGCTGAGCCAAACTGCTCTGATGAGGTATGAAATGACCTGCATATCGACATCTGACATGGAGGCAAGCTGCAGACCAAAAGGCAGGAAGGGGGCTGGGTAGCCAAACTGGTCATCAAAGAGGGAATGACAGTTAGGACAGGACATTCACCGCCACTTCCTGCACCCCTATCTACACACGAGCCCCAGTAATTGAATTAGCAGAGTGGCTGGAAGGGGAGCATTAGAGAAACATAGCCACAACAGTAGTTTGGCTTAACCAGATTCTAACCTCCAGGAGAGAGTTTCTCCATTTCAGACTTCAAAGGAATAATGTTGTCAGGGACAATAATATGCCACACTTTGGAGGAAGTTGTCATACTACTGGGTGTCAACCTGTACCTCATCGGTCAGGGGTGCCCCCTGTCTGTCACCTAGGAACACTGGATACATATGGGAGAGCTGTCCAGCAACTTAGATCTCTGCCTAGAACTACAAGAAGAAGAAGTACTGCCCTGCTGGAACCCCTGCTTGCACCAAGAGTACTGTACCCTGAATGGCTGCACCTGCTGCACTCTTTGGGAACTACAGCCCTAAGGACTTTAACTTGCTTTAAAAACTGAAGGAGTGGACTCCCTGAAAGCAACAGATTTAGAGAGCTACACCTACATCGTCTCCAGCAAGAAGAAACCAGCTGACAACCTTCAGCTTGACTTTAAATGATCTGGCCAAGTGCATTGTGGGAGATGTAGTCCCAACATCCCACAGGGCAACTCAGAGCTTTTGGAACCTTGAATTGGTGTTGTGGACACATTAAAATACCAAAACGACCTTCATGAAGAAGGCACATAAGTCTAGAGAAGAATGGCAAGTTTTTGCTTAAAAGCTCTATAGACTGAGCAACCCCTTGACAAAAGTCAAGCCGGTGACGTCAAACTGCAACCTGCCCTAAGATTCAGGTTTGCCCCGCTGAAGCTCCAGAGCTTTTCGACATTGTCAAGACTTTCGGGAGTTGACGAGGCATCGCTGTGAACCACGTCACCATCGTCAACTTTAAATCCAGCCTGACGAGGGGCCTCACTCGATGTCTAAAGAAAAAGCTCCAAAAAAGTGACTAAGTCAGAAGGTAAAATCTTAACTGGGTCCTTTCGCTAAGTTTATCCCACCCACGCTCCATCGGAGTCAGCCTGAAACGTTGACTTTGTCTCAGTCAATTACAAACAGATTTCCCAAAGCGGTGCTTTTGGCTTTTAGACACTAGAAATTGTTCATTCTTTAAAAATACATATCTCCAGTTCCAGATTTTTGTAGTTTTGGTGTCATTTGAATCCTAAAAATATTTCCCATTTTTATAAATTGGTGTCTGGAATTTATTATGTTGTGTCTTACCTATTTAATGAATTGGTATTTTTAAATGATTTGCGCACCTGTCAAATAAGTTAAGCCTGCCTTCTAGCAGCCAACTACCAAGGGTTAACCGGGATATTTTATTGAGACCTGGACAGGGCCTTATATTTTGATTATGACCGTATTGCTAGTGGTAGGGACCTACTTTGCCCTACTGATAAATCACATTCCAACATTTGGTGTACAGTGGAGAGGTACAGTATTTGTATTTGATCACATCATACAGTAATTAACTGAAGATCTTTTAAAAAATGTCATACATTGAATTAAATAGATTTTTTGAATATTTGAATTCGGATGAAACTTTTTAAAATTCAATTTAATTTTTTTTTAAATTGTTCTACCTCTGTTTGAAAAAGATTTTTTTAGTGACCCAAACTAGGAATACCATGGCGCTTCATCTGTCAAACCTGACTTACCTCACAGTGGCTGGGATTCAATTACAATGTAGGGCTGGAGGCTGCCAGGTGCTAATCAAATTAGAAAGGCATAGGTGGTTAGATTCCTTAAGGTCTGGTCAGAGTCAGCTCCAGGGGATGAAGGGGAGGAGAAACAGGACCCCTCCAACACCTTCAGGAAGAGGGTGATGACAACTCGTCCATAACTTCTAGTACTAGGTTCAGACTTTCATCTTATGGCGGGAGGGAAGGCTCCCACACAGATGACACTGACAGGGCCCTCAGAAGGTAAAAGCTTGTAGCTCAGCTGGTATACATAGAGGCAGAGAAGGACAAACTGGACCTATCTAAGAAAAAGTTGGCAATAGAGGAAGAGAAAAGAAATGGTGGCAACAAAAATGAGGAAGATGATGAGATGTCCAGATGGGTTTGATCCCAGCCTTCCCAGGAGGATAGTTCCCAAGTACCAGGAGGTGGACGACATTGACAAATGGGTGACTGCATGAGAAGGGTCCACACCAAATACTGGCTGCTACCGTTGAGATGGTTGAAGCAGAATCTTATTCCTACATGAGAAAATGTCTAATCAGTACATTTGGTCTCAACCCAGAGCAGCATACAGTGAAGTTCATAGACACACAAAAAGTGAGCACGCCGTCCTGGGTGGACTTTGTGGACATCTCAGTGAAAGATCTAGAGGGCTTGATTCAAGGTAACCAGGTGAGCACTTATGAGGGGCTGTACACTTCATTTCTCCAAAGAGCACATCCTGACTCATTGTGTAGAAGAGAATTTACACCAGTACCTAGAAGATTCCATGGCCTCTTCACAATTGAGTTAGGACTGACTTCCTCAGTCCCGTTGATGGTGATCGGACCTCCACGGTACTGTCGGAAGCGGTAGGCCTGATCACTGTATTACAATGCATGCAAATAGGCAGTTGTCCAACTGCCACAGTTCCTTCGACGCCGACAGGAAATTACAACCACGGTTGTATCAGAAAGGACCAATGGAGGCAATCGGAGAATGGAACGCCTCACAATCTGACTGCCAAATTACAATGCGCCATCCTGACAACATAATCTTGGCTGTCAAACTGGCTTATCAGAGCTGGCTGAATAGGAGGGAGAGGAGGGCCAAACCCACCTGTACACAGCTCTGCATGTACTGTGCCACCATGGAACGCCTCGTAAACCTCCTGTCACTGCTCTACCTGCTCGGTGTCGTTCAAAATACATATCATTGTGGACGCAACTTCCGGAAAGTCTCACACTTACCTCTTTATAGTCAGTCCGCTGCCAAGCTATGCACCACCATGTGGAGCTTGCTCAGTATGAGTGGGGTGGTGGAGAAAGCAACATGTTCCTAAGTCATCACACTGGGAAATGTTGCCAATACATATTGTATCAGAAGCAAGATAGGAGGGGGCCTGAAGGGACATTTGACAGAGCGAGTGGTAAAAGAAGTGTAGCAGGGCTTGAAGTGGTTGGGGGTCTGCCCGTGGTTACCACTTTCAGGCAGGGTCACATTGGGAGGTGGGCAGTCAGGCATTGAGCGATGGGCACGTGCTTCAGGGTCATCTGTGGGCTTGTTTATTAGGGGCTCTGTAAACTGGCCCACAGAAACTTTACTGTCTTCCACAGTCCCTGCCAGACCACTGTAAAGTGTCACCAGAATCAAGGGCCATGCTGTCAAACTGAGGCTGAGTTCCAGGTGTTGCTCTGGCATATAGGGCATTCTCACCTTGCCCTCCTACCTCGTGTGGCCGGCCCTGCCAAGAAGTTGTGCCATTTTCCTGCTGAGTCATTCTCAAATAAGCCCCCCTGGAGTAGCAGCAGCAGCCCTGTGCTTTTCTGGACCCCCTTCTCTTCCAGGTCATACCCTGAGGCAATATTGGGATTTAGAGGGGTGAGTAAGAGAAGTGGCCTCGCTAGGAACTAAGTGTTTTCACCTCTGCCCCAGTGTCTTTTAGGCCTTGGTGAAGGGGTCAGGGAGTGTTTGCATAGACCTCGCTGTGAAGTCACCTTCCCCAGAGGAAACACAAAAACGAACTCTGAGAAAAACACTACGCTATGCTTGCGTAGTTTGCAAAGTTTGCGCAACTTCGCACTACGCGAACTGCACATAGCACAGTGCAAACATGCGTAGTGCAGCGGTAATTTTTTGCTTGTTCGCGGTCCTCAATGGCAAGTTGGTGACCGCGAGGAAGCAAATTGACATCCTCTCGAGACTTTTTCCTTGGTTGTGATCATCAACATGAAGTTGCCGATCGCGAGCATTGAAAATAAACCTCCCGGCGATATGCTGAACGTGGGGAAGTCAGGTTTCTCATTGCGAGTGGTCGCGCATGCTCGCGACAGCTCGCGATGAGAAACTACCAGTCCGCATTGAGAAAGCTGCAGCTCGAGTGAAAATCTACTTGAGCTGCAGAAAAGTACAGCTCTCACTGTGCAGGATGCCGTTTTCAATGAATGCACAGTGCCGGATGCGTGACCGCACTGTGCAATCATTGAAAACTACATCTTGCACAGTGCAAACATGCTACTACGCAGTTCGCATAGTGCTACGCGTAGCTCGCGTAGTGCGAAGTGCACTTTGCGTAGCACTACTTCGCGAACTACGCCCACCCCTAAAAAAAACATAGGATGTAGCGTTATGGTCTCAGAGCTGATGAAGATGGAACAGGGGAAGTGCATTCAAGTTCTAGCATCAGCTCTACATCAAGTGATTCTGGACAAATCACTTAATGTCCCTACCTAAAATAGAAAAGAATTTGACTTTGTGCAATGAAGCTGGTGCTCATGGAAAATGCTCCAATGACTTTGGACCTAGTTCATGCTAAATAAAACTACAAAATAATACTAACAATTTGGAAATGTGGGCCACATTTTTGGGAGTGCCCATGCAGAGTTGTGATCCCAATTTGACCCTGCATGCAGGCTGAAAAAAGGTGATGCAGAGATGCTTCTATCGGACTAATTTGCTCTCAGCCTTAGGGCGATACATAAAATCACCTGCAGCAGATCCTCTACAGCAGATGTAACTACAAAGACACTCACAATACTCCATTCCAAGTGTTGGCAGATCAGTAATGAGGCCATATCATAATCCAATGCAATGATGCCACAGTTGACATCCCTAATAACTAATGCCTAATGCTACTAACAAACACTGGCAAATCCAACAGTCCTGGCTTCTGTCTGCAATGCAACTCCTAGTATCACATACCTTAATGTTGTGCAATGACATGAGGTGGACAAATGAGTGATCATCTTGGAAGCTTGTGTACTAATGTGTGCAATAACCAGTGCCACAAAACAGCCTCCTCATCAATGATAAAGCAATCAACTTCTGTGACAACTCATGGCAGGCAAAGGACAAAGTCCATATTGCATCTGCCTCACAGTCACCATGTGCACAGGACATGTGGCATGATGTTGAGCAGGAATAAACAATATTCTCACAAAGTGGCATGCACATGTGGCCATTTTGTAAGTGCAAGTCCTTAGAGAAAAATATATAGCAAGAACAACAGTTGTCAGACATCAACAACAAAATGGAAAGAGCAGGCATGCAAATGGTTACATGAGCATCCAAAGTATCGAATGGGTATCACAATACAACACCTCCATGCGCGGAAAAATAAATAGCAACTTGCCACACATCAAATACATATCCCCCCTATATCCCAGGTGCTACCGCAAGCCCAAACACCTGGAAAATGGCCAAGTCAAGCTGCAATAATTACCATAGCAGATATCACACAATGCCATGTCTGCCCCAATAAGAAGTCTTCCCACACATACTTCCATTCAACCTAGACCCTCAGCATCTGCAACTCCATATTTTTGTCCCAAGGTTTGACTATACTTACCACTGCAAATGGGTCGGCCATCATGGTCAAACAAGCACAATAATAGACACACTTTCCAAAATATCCAATGACAACAGTTGGCATCAGCAGCAATGGCAGAACCAAGGTAATCAACAACAGGAAAGCCCTCATTACAGACAAGAAAGTTTGGTTGTTAAAAAACGGCCAATTGCCAGTCCATTGTCTTTAGTGCAGTCCAGCACACTGCTGTGCCACAAACTTGCCTTCATGAACACTGCCAGGGAAACCTCCCCTGGAAGGGGCATCTAGTGGGAGGCCAGCACCTCAATGATGTCCCTCGGGTGGACTGGGTTTGGGATGGGGATGGCCTGGTGGGTCTGTGCGACGTTGGGTATCGGGATAGGGAGGACTGGGTTTGTCTCTAGGAAGTCTAGGCTCAGGATGAGGAGGGTTGTTTGGGCTGTGGGAGGGCTGCGCTCAGGCTAGCGAGGGTAGGGCTGGACCAATTGGGAGATTTTACAGCCCTTAAGAGTAACTATGGGTGTAGGGAGGGGATCCACCAGGTATTTTGTTCTTTTTTGTGTTTTGAGGGTTTGGAGGTTTTGGGAGAGGGTGGGTCTGTTTGAGGATGTTGACCTCTCTTTTAACTTTGGGTTTTTGCAGGGATACAAGTGAGAGGGATGGGTGAGGGTGGGAAACTAGACTGGTGTTTGGGACTGGGGCAGGCAGTTGTGGCAGGAAAGAAGTCAAGGGCAGTAAAGCAGAGATCTTGGGGAGACGGGAAGGAGGTGAGACAATGGGTGGAATTTTGGAGGTAGAGGCATGTGAGTTCTGAGGTGTGGCTGTGCGTGCATGTGTCTCTGATCTGATGTATATGTGGTTGTGAAATGTGTCTTGTCTGTAGCAACGTCTGATGTGTATGTGGCTTGTGGTGTTGTAGTGTCTGGGAGTGTAATATGGGTACTGGCATTGTGTGGTGGTGGGGTGTCTTGCTGCCTGGGTGTAGTGTCTGGTGGTATGGTGTCTCGCTGCATATCAGTGGATACGGTGGTGAGGGGTGCACATGCCTTCATAGTGAATCCATGCCTCTGTTTTTCCTTATGTTTGTGTTTGTGTGTGCCCTGTGGGGATGTTGAGATGTATGCATGCCTATATGTGCATGTGCTTTGTGCAGGTGTGGGAATAGGAATTTTGGAAGGGGAGGCAGGAGGTGGGGTGGAAACTGCAATATGGTAGAAGGCTGCAGTGAGTGTGGAAACAAGAGCCTGAAAAGATTTGTTTAGGGCAGACATATCAGAATGAGTGCCCTCAAGGATTGAGGCCATCTGTATTAGCTGTGGGCCCTGCACCTGGATTGCATTCAGCACTGCTATCTGACCCACAGAGATCTGCATCAGGATGTCAATGGCCTACATATTCAGGGCAGCAGAGGAGACTAGGGCAATGGGTGAGGTGTCCAGGGAGAAGAAGATTGCCCTCTTGTTAAGGGAACTAAATGGTAGCTTGTTGGGGAGCAGCAAGGAGGGTGGAGATGGAAGGGGGTGGTGGAGATGGATGTAGTGGATGAAAGTTCTGGCTGATCCACCATCACCAGGGATTGGCCACTGGAGGACGACTCTGATGTTGTAGATGCTTTGTCGGATTATTCTTCCAGGGTACTCCTACCACCCTTCTTGCCACTGGTTGTATTGGTGTCACTTATGTGATGTATACCCCTATGGCCAGCTGCTTCCCCTATGGTCACTACCGTGTCTCTTCCGCTGCCCTTGGTTGATGCTCCAAGAATAATAGAAATAGGTTATTAGCTATTGCGTGAACACATTGGGCAAACAGATCCATACACAACACATTACACAATTGCACAGATCACAACACCTACAACGATGGGTACATTGGCATGAGCACATGCATGATTGCTACATGACGTGTGCACAGTTACACATATTGGTGTCATTATCACTGTCCCCACAATCTGAAATGGCTCCCTCGTCATCCATATCTCTTTTGTCAAGCTGACACCCAATTCAACATGGGCTAAACAACAACAAAGTCCAAAAAGATAACCATGTTTATAAATATTCACATTATTTACATATTTTCTTTCTTTTATCAAAAATATTTATACTTTCTTTTGCCTTTCTTTTAAATATAAAACCAATATGTTAAACATTTTTAAAACAATATTACATAATTGTAACATGACAATTGCATGCAAAACAGTCTTTGCATCACTAATCCCGAGTAGAAAAACAAGAAAAAGTTTGTAAAATCTCTGCGACCAAATAAAGTGACTGCATATAGCAGGATCTGAACAGCAATGGTCGACGTGCCTTTCGGTGGCTTAAAGAACGGTCGCACCACCTTCCTCAGGACCGTAGCCAGATATCAGACTAATGTTGACATACCCAGGGAATACTGGTGCTGATACTCTGCGAGAGTGGGCCAATGGCAGATATTGTCTTGTCTGGCTATATCTCTAAATATATGTGCCACATTCCAGAAGAATTGCATGTACTCTGCATTAACTGAAGCATATATACATATATACATATATACACATATTTTATCAGCAGGGTTAGGTCTCCTTATAGAGCAGGCTTATTAGAATCAGTAAGTCATATTTAGTTGCACTACGCCAGTCCACTTCGTCGATGTCTCAATACTATTATTTATGGAATCGTTTAGGTCTGTGGCCAACAGTTCGTGATATGTCAGCACAGGGTCATCTGTAACTTGACAGAGAAGTGACCGGACAGAAAATCAAACAAAGTCCCTTCCCTGTCTCTTCCACTGCCCTTGGTTGATGCTGCCAGAATAATAGAAATAGGTTAATGGTTATTGCGTGAACACACTAGGCAAACAGATCCTAACACAACTAACTATGGGTGAAATTTGAGAATTCGGGGTCCGCAAATTCGTGCGAAATTGCAGAAAAAGTCAGCGAGTTCGCGAATTTTCCCGCGAACTCGCAGATTTTTGTGCAATTTGCACAAATATGTGACCAAGTGTGCCTGTAACTTTGCCAGCGCGCCAAAAGGCGCCCAGGTCCCTTGAGTGAGTTGGCCATTACAGTGGGGATGGGCGAGAAGACGTTTCATACCGCTAGTGTGTGGTGGATGGGGCCAAACGGGCGGGGCTTCTGTGCGAGTTCACATGCATCTTGTTTATAAAGGGTCAGAGACCGAGCAGAGCAGCAGATGAGGAGACAGCAGCCTCCTGGTCACAGGAGCTACACGGGGATGGCACTCGGGAAACTCATGGGAGCAAAAATAAGTTTGGCACAGGACCCCAGAATCCTTCAGATGTCCAAGATAGCTCCGCTGCGCGTGTTGGTACAAAGGCATTCTGATCCTGTTCAGGGGGTTCAGGCGCATGCAGCTGCTGCTGCTGGACAATGTCCCATCTCATACTAAACTGCCCGTACAGGCATATGCTGGCGCTGGGCAGTAGGGTGCAGTGGCATGCGGGTGCTCCACGCCTGGTACATGCGCATACCTGTGCCAGGGGGGACACGTGTTTATTGGTGCTGTGTAGCAAGTTATGACTTTACATTTTGACTGCACCAGATGGTGGTACCACCTACACGGATCAGGAGCATCCAGGCACCAGACTTCATGGTGCAAGAGCATAATGGTGCTGTGCGATACGGGTATATATGTACTGGGGGCAGGGGGACACTTAGCACAATCTGTGCTCACACCCAGAGGGCTCCCAGGCAATTGAGCACGAATGATTTTCACACTGAGAGGGCTCCGGGGCAGTGCAGCAGCACAGGGGCTCACACCCACTAGGCCCCGGGGCAGTTCAGTAGCGGGTGGGCTCACAACCCCTGGGCAGCTCAGCAGCGCAGAGGCACACACCCACAGGGCTCCCGGGCAGTTTAGCAGCGCCATCCTCTGGTTCATCACTGCCACCCTCTGGTTCATCACTGCCACCCTCTGGTTCACCAATGCCACACTCTGGTTCATCACTGCCACCCTCTGGTTCACCACTGCCACCCTCTGGTTCACCACTGTCACCCTCTGGTTCACCACTGTCACCCTCTGGTTCATCACGGTCACCCTCTGGTTCATCACTGCCACCCTCTGGTTAATCACAGAACCCTTTGGTTCACCACTGCCATCCTCTGGTTCATCACTGCCACCCTCTGGTTCATCACTGTCACCCTCTGGTTCATCACTGCCACCCTCTGGTTCATCACAGCACCCTCTGGTTCACCACTGCCACCCTCTGGTTCATCACTGCCACCCTCTGGTTTATCACAGCACCCTCTGGTTCACCCCTGCCACCCATAATCTACAACTGTAGATTATGGGGAGAAAGCACACCTGCCCAACCTCAACCGGGGGCTGGTTAATGTGTTACTGAATTTGAGCTTTAAGTCCGGCACCTGCTTCCTCATCTGTAAGTGCTTCCTGTTGTGGTTTAATTTTTGTGACAACCTGGAGCATTGTGCCATATTTGTAACTATTCTCTGACCCTGCTTCGAGGGTCAGAGCAGGGTCACAGAATAGTAAGTAGGCAACAACTCTGAAGGAGCCGCTCAGGAAGCACTTACAGGGTTCCAGCAGGTGCCCAAGTTGAAGTTAATTTCTTTGTAACCATTTTGTAAATGGTTGCAAAGAAAAAAGCTTCAACTTGAGCTCCTGCTGTAACCCTGTAAGTGCTTCATGTACTTCAGTTTTTGAAAATCCGTCCCAAACGCGATTTCGCAGATTTTTCTGCAATTTCGCGAGATTCGCAGACCGCGAAATTGCAAAAAAAATCCGCAAATTCCGCGAACGGAACGGATTTTAGGCCTATGCTTAAACACAACACATTACACAATTGCACCGATCACAACACCTACAAAGATGAATATATTGGCTCCCACATTGGCATGAGCACTTGCATGATGTCTACATGACGTGTGCACAGTTACACATATTGGTGTCATTACCACTGTCTGCTCCAGCTGCATGTGTGACCTTTTTTGAATCAAGCCACATGTGTGTTGCAAGATATTTCATCAGTCTGTAAACCTAGGCCTTTGTAGCATACCATAGTTACCTGATGTCATCAAATGGGATGTCCACATGGAATCCAACTCTACCTATTCACACAAGGCCCTGTAATCAGCAAGTGGTCAGGTTTCCCTAACCTACAACACGGAGAACTGCTGGGCACCTGCTACAGCTCAGTCACAACAATTTGTAACTTTTAAGAATGAGGTGACATGGAAGTGTACACTCCACCCTGTTCAAACTTCCCAAGTGACACTTACACATTTGTCAACTACCAGATGAGGCTGTAGAAAGTAGCAAATGAGGGGTTTAGCTAGGTGTCACATGTAGTCCCGAAGTGTAGAATGGAGACATTGTGGCTCCAAGCGGTGTTACATATCAAGTACAATTGAGCATTATACATGAGTCTTGCTAGGAACATCCCCAGCCTATAATTTCCCATGTCAGCAGACTTTTTGAACATTGAACATGTCAATGCCATTACAACACTAAAAGTATATGACTGTAGCTTTTTTGTCTCACAAGCACTCATACCAATGTTGTACTTAGTGTTAACACACACATATGGCCCGCAACATGTCAGTGTTAATCTCCCTGATGCATGTAACCAGCCAATGTATCAGCATCCAAAAAATGCACATGTTCATCACACCTCACTGAATACACCCATCTCAATGGCACGCAAACTCACATTTCAAGATAGTACTGCAACTCTTCCCATCATATGGGTCATTGCTACAACCGTTTTCCCTGCCTAATGAAATCTAACAATGTCATTGGGTATGTGTAACTCACCTACCCATGTCTCCACACTCCTGTATGTGGTTACACCTGCTCTGTACATCCATCACACAAAAAGTATTGTCATGAATACATTGACCAAAACATACCCATTTGATGGAATCAGAATGAAATGCATATAGGCCTTCATATCATGTATGGAGCAGTTGTACATATGACAGTAGGATGCCTAAAGGTATATATGCCAGCATGTAGGCATCAAAACAGGGGGCACCAATTGTGTCAGCCACATCAGAATACTGTACATTCCCCACATAACAAGGGGACGTAGTGCACACTGGATGCATCCAGAGTACATTCTATGCCATGCCACAAGTCTGTGGACCACCTTCACATGAAACACATTAGTGAGCAAGCATTACTTCAGACACAAGGATAACTAGTAGGCAACCTATTACATTGGCCAGCCCTGTGGCTGGTAAACTCGTGTGAATGTCATTTTACTGGACCCTAGTTAGTATCTGGTCACATGGACAATAGTCTATGGGTGTCAGCATACACATACAACAACTCTCCCATTGCACGGGCCATGAACCACCTTCAAACTTGATGGAGAAATAGCTGCCTGAAACAGAAGAAAGATGGTTACATTTCACTCATGACAATACTCACCCCCTCCTAGCTGCCCATCAAGATCCGGGTACGCCACCACCAGGATGCAGGCCGTCAGGGGGTCAGGGTCCAGTACGTACCCCTAGTACCTGGGGAGGACAGCCCCAGCTGGACCTCCATGATCTTCCAAGTCCAGCGTCTCAAGTCTTCCTATTTGTTTTCTGCAGTGGACACTGCATCGACAAGCCGCCTCCATGGTCCGCACTCTCTGGGCAATGGCTTTCTACATGGATACCTTCAGATGGGTGTTGACCTGCATGGATGCAAGACATGAAGAGAATGAGCTGACATGAAAGGTATAGCTAATCATCATCATCCTCATCATTTGCTTTATTTCGATAACTGGTATCATGAAAGCATGAAGCAGCATTTTAGAACAAGTAAAAAGGTACATGGTGACAAGCAATAGGCCAAAAATTATGTACAACCAAAACATAGAAGTGCAATATTGTGCTACAAACAATAAAATCAGTTGCCAAAAGCTACACAATTAAAAGCGGTAAAAATGTATCGATAAAACCATAAATTATTGTGATAATAACAATTAAAAAGTTCAGTCATAACAATCCTTCCCCGTAGGGACATCACAGCAAAAAGGAATGGAAAGAGTGTGGAGCCCCCTGTGCATACCCAGTAAGCGGACGGGTTGTGCCCTCTATCGGGGGCAGGTGACCTAGTATAAAGTGCTAGTGCATATAAAGAAGCTTTAGCCGTGGATTGGACGTTCATCTTGGGCTGGAGTAAGTCCTCCATGGCTCCTAGGATTTGATGTTAGGGCACACCAAGCAAGGCTTTTTGCCTAACTATCCGGGCGTGGCTAAGGAGCGTACCTAACCTAAAATGAATGTACAGCAACCAGTGTTGTGGTACCTGGATTATATGTAAATATGGTTCCAGGCCTCTGCTCTGCTTGTGATGATAAAATTCTTCCGTTGGTCTGCCTGGGTTTGGATTACTGAGGTCCTGGCTATCCCCTCATTCCCAATACAGACGTTTCAACTCTACCTTTCTGGGGGGATTTTGCCTATCTAAAGATTCTTTGAGACCCAGAGCTGTCAGTGTTTTCCTAACTCCATAGCTAATCTGCTAGGGTGACAACGAGGTTGTAGACTGATAGCATACCCATCAATCAAAAGCGCACCCACTACATGTGTACTGGGAACAAGCTGAGCAATACAAAAACTGTACGGCATACTGATTATGTCATCTGAGGAGTAGCCTCAATCATTATCATGCCAATACTAACTAGGCCAGCACACAAAAATCACATGGCCCTGGGCCACACCAAATGTAGTCTTTAATGAGTTACCATCTAACATAGCACATCATTGTGTCCGCCTGAAGGGTACAGTACTAGTGCATCACTGGACTGACACCTAAACAGTCTGGACAAATGACTTGGTCCATACAGTTTGAAACCTCACTGCTATCATTCTCATTACTACATTTCAATATTTGGGTCACTATGAAAGGGCTGGCATGTTTGTCACTGAGAGCTCCCACTCTAAGGATCATTGGACATGTGATGTACTCATTAGGACATAATATTATGTCAGAGTTTCTGTGTGTGGGAAGTCCTGCCATCAGGGGACACACTGTATGGAAAATGTGGCCGTATCTTATGGACGACATAAACATTCCATTGTACATACTGAATGCTAAGTCATTCTGATAAAGCTGGTGATGCACTTTTGAGCTGCATTGCAGATGTAACCAATTAACTGCAGTGTACATGTGCCACATGAGCAAAGCTCCAGTACAATGCCACCATTACTCACATGATGGTAAGATGACCTAGTATAAAGTGCTAGTGCATATAAAGAAGCTTTAGCTGTGGGTTGGACGTTCATCTTGGGCTGGAGTAAGTCCTCCATGGCTCCTAGGATGTGATGTTAGGGCACACCAAGCAAGGCTTTTTGCCTAACTATCCAGGCGTGGCTAAGAAACTTGGCCACTCTGCAAGCAAAGAGAGCTCTTGCATCGGACTTCAGAATTTGCAGAGCAACCCAGTGGTCCGGTGTGCCCAGTTGTCTGCAGATTGGTTTTAGCCATTTAGACCTTGCTGCATTGCATGCCAGGCAGGCAAACATAACATGGCCAATGCACTCCAATGGGGCTTTGCAGCAAGGGCATTACTGTGGTGTCTGTTTTGAAGAGTGACATTTTGAAGTTAGTGCATGGACAGGGAGCGTACCTAACCTAAAATGAATGTACAGCAACCAGTGTTGTGGTACCTGGATTATATGTAAATATGGTTCCAGGCCTCTGCTCGTGATGATAAAATTCTTCCGTTGGTCTGCCTGGGTTTGGATTACTGAGGTCCTGGCTATCCCCTCATTCCCAATACAGACGTTTCAACTCTACCTTTCTGGGGGGATTTTGCCTATCTAAAGATTCTTTGAGACCCAGAGCTGTCAGTGTTTTCCTAACTCCATAGGTAATCTGCTAGGGTGACAACGAGGTTGTAGACTGATAGCATACCCATCAATCAAAACGTACCCACTACATGTGTACTGGGAACAAGCTGAGCAATACAAAAACTGTACGGCATACTGATTATGTCATCTGAGGAGTAGCCTCAATCATTATCATGCCAATACTAACTAGGCCAGCACACAAAAATCACGTGGCCCTGGGCCACACCAAATGTAGTCTTTAATGAGTTACCATCTAACATAGCACATCATTGTGTACGCCTGAAGGGTACAGTACTAGTGCATCACTGGACTGACACCTAAACAGTCTCGACAAATGACTTGGTCCATACAGTTTGAAACCTCACTGCTATCATTCTCATTACTACATTTCAATATTTGGGTCACTATGAAAGGGCTGGCATGTTTGTCACTGAGAGCTCCCACTCTAAGGATCAGTGGACATGTGATGTACTCATTAGGACATAATAGTATGTCAGAGTTTCTGTGTGTGGGAAGTCCTGCCATCAGGGGACATACTGTATGGAAAATGTGGCCGTATCTTATGGACGACATAAACATTCCATTGTACATACTGAATGCTAAGTCATTCTGATAAAGCTGGTGATGCACTTTTGAGCTGCATTGCAGATGTAACCAATTAACTGCAGTGTACATGTGCCACATGAGCAAAGCTCCAGTACAATGCCACCATTACTCACATGATGGTAAGATCACAGACATGTCGGACTAAGATGCCTTTCCTAAGGCAATGCCACTCAGTGACCTTATGGGACCATAGACTATAGTCTCAGGTAGGGCCTTCTCATCATGCACAAAACTAAATGAGCTTATAATCGGTGCAAAAAGGCCAAATCATGTTCCATTACACTGATTGATGCCACGTCTGAGAAACAGGTAGTGTACTCTGTGCAACAGTTCCATTAGCACTTCCACTTCAACTCTGCAACAGCCTGTACCATGGACCATTCAAGGCACATATCAGTGTCTGCTCTCTGCATGCTCAGCATGCTGTTCCCACATGACCATTAGGTCTAAATATGCTTAGGTATGTGCATACAACAGAGGCATGGTCTAGGCCTGTATATACTTCACCATTATGATGTGATTGCCCAAAAGGTACAGCATAATATAAACCATTACATCATAGCCATATGTTTAGCTCACACTTTCTTACATAGACAACACTGACTTCAGTCTGGGACTCTGAGACACAATGTGGACTAAGGGTTTAGATACTAACAGTTTTTGCAGATGACAGTCTGTATAGTAGTACTCACCTGCTCTTCTGGGGAGCCATAGAGCTGGTGGTACAGGGGGAGGACCTCAGTAACCAGGGTCTGCAGTTGCTTTGGAGTAAAGGCAGGGGCCCTGCTCCCTGTACAGCATGTGATTACTGCTTCCAGAGGTGGCAAAAACAGCTGACGGTGAGGAGGTTTAGTAAGTAGCAGTGTCTAAAGGCAATTGATTTGATGCTCCAACTGCCTCCTGTAAGTATGCAGTATAGGTGCCTTTCTGTACATATAGACACAGCCATTAGCCAGCAAAAGTCACATTTTTCAATGTTGGCCTATGGCTTTGACTGCCATAATCGATACCGCCTACCATGCGTTTCAAAACAGCCAGGGGGCAACGTATCAGCGTGTCTCATTCTATGCTCCAGGCATCCACATAGGCTGTGTCATCTGGAGACGAATATAGGACTCATATGGCGGCGGTCACATTTTTCAACTTTGACCTATGGCTGTGACTGAAGTAGTCAATATCGCTTACCAAGAGGTTCAAACAGACAGTGGTCTGCGATTCTACATGTCCCATTAATGAGGTCATGCATCCACCATTTCAGTGCTGAAGGCCTCATTGACAAACAATCGCCTTAATGCTCCTTCACTAGTACATAATTGTTGGAACATGTTCCCTGATGTATGAGACTTTTCCTCTGCCTCCACCAATCCTCAAACATCAGTGTTGTACATGATTGTGCATAAACACATGATTACCTTGGGCCAGGGCACACCAGTGATGATGGTAGGTGTATGTGCAATGCAGACTCCTCAACATGAAGGTGTCCACCATACAGTACTAGATTGTATGATGGGCACAGTGCTGGAACAGACACATGAGAAACCCCAGATTGGCGATGATAGGTGGAGCTTGCAGTCATAGAATTGTGTCTTAATCTTCCCGCTCATTTGCTTTGTTCTCTGAAAGTGCTTTAGGCTGTTTACCACCTGTGATGGCCTTTCCTACAACAGTGTTCAGCGGGTAATATGTATCACCCGATTCCTTGGCCGGCATCTCTCCCACTTTCCTCACCCAAGAAGTAGCTGTGTATGCTATGGTATGTCATTCATTTATGATGTGTATTGCTGTGTACTGCTGACAGCTGTGTCTTGGTATGTGTTCTTGTGTAGACTTTGACCATTATTCATACGTGCGTAACCTCAAAACATAGGTACCCTGGTAGAGGGCAGAGACAACAGCATCCTGTGCACCAGGCCATTTCCAGACCTACAAACTATGGTAGAGAAAGACTTCATCAGGAAGATTCGTCTCAATGGGCAGACAATACAAGATCTATGTGACCAGTTGGAGGCTCATTTATGTCCTTGAAGAAACTATCCCACATCACTGACAGAAATGGTGAAACTTATGGCAGCACTGCATTTCCTGGCCATCGGTTCTTTTCAGTACAATGTGGCCATAGCTGGTGGAATTCAGTCAGTGGTGCCAAAGGTAGGCACCAGCTCCCTGAGCACAACCTTTAAATGAAAAAATTCACTCTTTAAACCAAAGTTGCATAGAAGCGCTGTCCATGTTTAATTCACATGTCTTGAATTATATCCATTGTCGAATCTCACTCAAATGAATTATGTGTTCAATCCAATTGGTGCATTTAAACTTTTCACCTTCAGCAGAAAGCTGAGAGTTAACTCACTGAACATTATTTGTTTTGGTTATGGTTTGTCTGTTAGTTTACTTTACACCACAAGATTCATGAACACTATTTGAGACGTCTTTTACACCATTATAAGATGGCCGCCACGGATTTCTGTGTTTGCATGCAGTTGACTATCCCTTATTTATGTTAGTGTTCACACTCGAACTCGGTTTGTAGACGCCGGCGAGCACACGGGTGGGACGCGGGCTCTCACTACACCTTTGCTTGTAAGTTTAAAATTTGCACTGCTTGATTTGTATATATTTTCGCTCTAGGGTATTTTTGTTTAAAACATTAGGCACAGAGCACGCGACTGCTTATTAATGAATTGGACACTGGCACCGTTAATTTGAGCACTGGACACCATGGAATTGGTTGCTATATCATGAACTCAATGACGTTCACTGTTTTATTGAATTAGCACGGTGATTATGTTAACAGATGGATTTTGTATTAAGATATTCATACAACACTTTATTATATGTTGAGCACTGTAAGTCACCGTTAGAATTTTGATTTAAACAATCTAATGATCCCCGGGGTACGATTCTTAAACGATGTCATTGTCTTTTTAGGATTCCCCTGACGAAGGACTGAGGTCCGAAATGCATCGGGAGGGAAATTGTGAAAAAGTTTAAATGCACCAATTGGATTGAACACATAATTCATTTGAGTGAGATTGGACAATGGATATAATTCAAGACATGTGAATTAAACATGGACAGCGCTTCTATGCAACTTTGGTTTAAAGAGTGAATTTTTTCATTTAAAGGTTGTGCTCAGGGAGCTGGTGCCTACCTTTGGCACCACTGACTGAATTGGATTACTACACCTTTTTGCCAGGGGGTGATATCCTTGAAGCACACCACAACTGTATAGGTTGATACAACGAGGAGTGCGTGACCCACACCACAATCGTTTCTGACCCTGACCAGGGCCGCTGCACCCCAAATCAAACGTTTAATTATGGCCTCCATGGTATATGATGATATTGCGGCATTAACCGACCTGAAAGCGGACACTTTTGCATTCAATACTGATGACATTGACAAAATCTACGCTTTAATCCCCGAGGTGGCAAGTCCTCAAGGTCCTACTAGAAATAAAGAAAACTGTTTGAAACAACTTTTGTACTTTACAAGGAAGGAAATTAGTCAAAGGCTCCATGCCAGTACTTTAATACGCTACCACCGCGCACAGCGGATACCCAGGGGTCTCCGCATCCCACTAAAGCCACTCCTGTGCAGGAATAGCTCTAAGTTTGTGGAAAGATGGTACGCCATCTTAAATAAATGCTCTTTAGACTTAATTCTGTTAATTGTTGACGAGTTATCACGAGCGTTGGAAGAATTAAACAAGGAGATACAACAATGCAAACAGGAACTAAGTGACATGTTATCCGCTGAGGAATGGTCGAAGATATTGGACGACATCACTGTTCAAATGGACAAGCACACTCGAGAAATTAATGAACGGAAGATACGGAAGTATCGAAGAGATACTATTGATTATAAGTTAGGGGAGGTGTACTCCTGGGCAGAGGTCTACGCCAGGAGAAGACAGAACAGACCACAAAGAGATCAGACCAACACAACGGAAACTTCATCTTCAGAGGAGGATACACGTGGTGACCGAAGAAGAGCGGACGTGAACAAACCCACAACTAGCACCGAATCATCCACCCCCTCTGCGGTCCCTTTTTTAGTCGAGGGATCAGAAGAAAGAGACGACCCAGGAGGAGCCAGGCCAAAAGAAAAGGAAAAAGAGGTGGGGAGAGACATGAGGAGTTCAACTCTAAACAAGAGAGTGGAGAAAACCAAGAAAACAACCTCGTGATTAACATATCCTCTTATGCACTGTCTGATCGGGAAACCAAAGTACTACAAAAAGGCACCTCATTTATCCCTACTAGTCACACCAACGAGCTAGAATTGGAAATCAGTCTGTTCAAATTTATGCGTAATTTGCGATTGAGGCACTTCTTTGAAAATGTGGTGCCACCACCTGTTGGTGAACGCACTGACCAACTGAGAGGATTAAGAGCAAGGAGCACCTTCATGGCACCTGTCAGTCACAAGTCCTTTGACACGTTTGAGAAATTGGTTAAAAATGACATCAGCAGCATCACCTTCACCAGAAAGAAGAAACACTTGAATTTAACTAGCAAGGAATATTCAACACTGAACAATTTGGCAAAGATGAAAGATATTACTTATCAAACTGCTGATAAGGGAGGGGCACTAGTCCTGATGGACACTACGTTTTATAATGAGCGAGTTCAAGAACATCTTTCAGACACCAACACCTATGATCTCCTACTGTCTAACCCTACCACCCAATACAATGAGGTATTAACGAACATAATATCAATGGCTGAAGAAAATGGAACCATAAATTCCAAAACCAGGAAGTATCTGACTAACACCAACCCACGTATTCCCAGCATGTACATGCTTCCTAAAGTTCATAAGAGTCTAACATCACCACCATTTAGGCCCATTGTCTCGACCCGTGGGAGTATACATGAGAATACTGGCAAGCTCATTGACCGATATTTGCAACCTCTGATACAACAGTCTTGTACATATGTAAAAGACACTACTGATTTTTTGTTAAATATCCAGGAAATCACATTTGAGGAAGATGACAACATCTGGCTCTGCTCTATTGACGTAAAATCCTTATACACAAGCATTCCCCATGATTTGGGGATGGAAGCGGTGGAAAATATCTTGCTTCACTCAGACTTGCCCAATGATTTTCAAATCTTCATCATGCAGCTGATGCATTTTACCTTATACCAAAGCTACTTTTCTTGGAGTGACCAGCTGTACGCGCAGCTGTCCGGGACATCCATGGGCAACTGTGCGGCACCTGCGTACGCTAACGCATTCATGCAATATTTTGAAAACAACCATATCTTGAACCAGACCCAGTGGATGTCACATGCCAAAGTGTTTCTGAGGTATATAGACGATATTTTTGTCTTATGGCATGGAAACCTTGAATCATTACTATCAGCATTAACAAATTTGAACGACATTAACGATCGTATACAGTTCACGCATGAAGTGAACCAGTCAACCATCACATTCCTGGATGTCAGAGTGACACGGGTTGGGGACCATTTGGAAACCAACTTGTACAAAAAACAAACTGACAAAAATAACATTTTGCATTACAATTCCTATCACCAAAGACCATTAAAAAACCACCTCCCTTTCTCGCAGCTTCTTCGTGTGAAAAGGATTGTATCCAGTGAACATGAATATGAATTGCAAGCACAACAAATGTTGGAACGTTTTGAGCACAGGGGATATCCTGAAAGCATTTTGATCAAAGCCAAAGAACGATGTGATAATCTGACACGACAAGACACATTGGTGACAAAAGCCAAAGGGGAGACCAAGAGACCAGTGGTAGTCTCCAAATTTTCAGAAGCTTCTAAGAGATACAAGGCTTCAATTTTGAAACATTGGCCGATCATAAGTGGAGAACAAGATTTCAATGGCATTTTCAATCAACAGCCACTATTTGCCTATAAAAGAGGCAGAAACTTGAAAGAAATCATCAAAAACCCTGGGCAACATGAACAAACCAGCTTCAGAGGAAATCAACCTTGCCTAAATTGTAAGAACTGTAATAACACGATAAAAGGCCCTATACTTAAACATCCTCTCAAAGGCACAGATATTAAACTCAAATTCAATGCAACATGTGACACTGAGAATGTGATCTACATCATTAAATGCCCTTGTGGATTGGTTTACACGGGAAAAACGTCAAGGAAATTGAAGCTGAGAATAAACGAGCACAAGAGCAATATAAGAACTATGAATCTGAAATCTAATCTTGCCTTACACTTCAAAGACAACCGGCACAACAT
Organism: Lissotriton helveticus; assembly: GCF_964261635.1. NCBI lineage: Eukaryota > Metazoa > Chordata > Amphibia > Caudata > Salamandridae > Lissotriton > Lissotriton helveticus. Next base: position 747,722,190 of record NC_136059.1, on the reverse strand, counting down.
CAGCCAACTGCGATTCGCTGCTGTGGAAGTGGTTAACAAACGGGATGGCAGAGACAATAACGATTTTCTATTGCAACGTGAGAACCACTGGATTAAGTTCCTTCAATCCATGAAACCATCCGGTCTCAATGATCGGATGGAATTTATATGTTACCTGTAATACACTATCACGGACTCTGATACTTGCCTTTACATTCATGCCTGTATATTAATTTACTGTATTTTTGAATCTTTTTAATACTTTGGACATGTTTCACCTTCAGCAGAAAGCTGAGAGTTAACTCACTGAACATTATTTGTTTTGGTTATGGTTTGTCTGTTAGCTTACTTTACACCACAAGATTCATGAACACTATTTGAGACGTCTTTTACACCATTATAAGATGGCCGCCACGGATTTCTGTGTTTGCATGCAGTTGACTATCCCTTATTTATGTTAGTGTTCACACTCGAACTCGGTTTGTAGACGCCGGCGAGCACACGGGTGGGACGCGGGCTCTCACTACACCTTTGCTTGTAAGTTTAAAATTTGCACTGCTTAATTTGTATATATTTTCGCTCTAGGGTATTTTTGTTTAAAACATTAGGCACAGAGCACGCGACTGCTTATTAATGAATTGGACACTGGCACCGTTAATTTGAGCACTGGACACCATGGAATTGGTTGCTATATCATGAACTCAATGACGTTCACTGTTTTATTGAATTAGCACGGTGATTATGTTAACAGATGGATTTTGTATTAAGATATTCATACAACACTTTATTATATGTTGAGCACTGTAAGTCACCGTTAGAATTTTGATTTAAACAATCTAATGATCCCCGGGGTACGATTCTTAGACGATGTCATTGTCTTTTTAGGATTCCCCTGACGAAGGACTGAGGTCCGAAATGCATCGGGAGGGAAATTGTGAAAAAGTTTAAATGCACCAATTGGATTGAACACATAATTCATTTGAGTGAGATTGGACAATGGATATAATTCAAGACATGTGAATTAAACATGGACAGCGCTTCTATGCAACTTTGGTTTAAAGAGTGAATTTTTTCATTTAAAGGTTGTGCTCAGGGAGCTGGTGCCTACCTTTGGCACCACTGACTGAATTGGATTACTACACCTTTTTGCCAGGGGGGTGATATCCTTGAAGCACACCACAACTGTATAGGTTGATACAACGAGGAGTGCGTGACCCACACCACAATCATAGCTGGTGGAATGTCACAACCAATGTTTAGTGGTGTGCTACGTGATGTGCTGGCAGCATTCCTGAGACACATGGACAGATACATTCACTTCACCAGATGGGAAGATTTGTCCAATGTGAAGGGTCACTTTTATGATTTTGATTGCATCCCACATGTAGTTTGATTTATCGATGGCACACATACTGCCTTAGTACCACTGCAAGTCAGAGAACAGGTGTATAGGAACAGAAAGCACTTCCATTCTACCAACATGCAAGTGGTGTGTTTAGTAGATCTATACATCTCACACATCTGTGCCAGATTCCCAGGATCACCCATGACTCCTTTATCATGAGGAACAGCACCGTATCACAGCTGATGTCACGACTACTACCGGAGAGGGCCTGGCTTGTTGGTGAGTATCTAATATCCAATACTTTTTGCGTGTGATGTCAGGTTGTCTGTTCTACCAATGTGTGACTACTAAATTTACATATGAGGATCTTCCATCTAGGAGACTCAGTGTACCCCAAACACCCATGGTTGAAAACACCACTGACGAATCTAACAACGCCAAGGGAAGTCTGCTTCATAGAGGCCCTTGGGAGAACACAGCGGCCAGTGGAGCAGGATTTTGGGCTCCTGAAGGACAGATTCATACTGGTTAGAGACTGGAAAACAGGGATGGAACTCTGTACAATTGTATAAAGAGAAATACAGAGGATGTGAGAAGAAAATTGAGTTGATTTAGCAGGCCTGGGACTTGGGGGGGGAGGTGTTGGGGGGTACACGCTAGGCAGTTTGGAGAATGGAGGAATTGGAACCTGAAGGAGTGCAGCGTGGGACACAAGACTGGAGACATGGGGATTAGAATATGCATGGCCAAGGGGTGAGGGATTTGCCACTGTCATTGTGGATTACACATCAGAAGATCTATAGTTGTAATACGGGTGGGGGTGAGAGAGGGAGAGAGAGAGACATCTGTACTGTCAAGAAGTAACGGTGTCATGGTATTAATATATTCACCTTTGTTTCATAATCAATAACATTGTAAATAAAAAACATTTAAAAATGTGAATCTTACCAAGAATATTATAACCTAACAGCATGGATTGCACAGCACTGCTTAAAGGACATGGAAATTATTTTTCAGGTCTGTTTTCCACTGTATAGTCCATCCCCCATAGGGAAATGTACCATATCAACAGTTTAGGATTCTCCCTGCTCATCCGAATGCGCAATATGAGCAATATGAGAGGTCTGTGGTACGTTTGAACGCGGAAGTGAGTACCAAACAGGTATGACCTCAACTTCTTATGGGACCAAAGCAAAGCAGAGATTTCCCTCTCAATGGCACTCCATCTTTGTTCTCTGGGGAGACGTCACCTGCTAATGAAGGCAGCTGGCTGATCTAGGCCCTCCTCACCTACGTATGCAAACAATGCCCCAATCCTTTGTTCTGAAGCATCTGTCTGAACCAAAAATTCCTTTGTGTTGTCAGGGGCCAGTAGCACTGGTGATGAACAAAGGACTTCTGACACTCCGGAGTTCAAATGACTTTCTTGGGCTGCTTTTTAGTAGTGAGTTCTGTCAGGGGAGTCACAATAGCCCCCTAGTTCTCAACAGATCTTCTATAGTACCCAGTCAGACCAAGGAATGCCCTGGCTTGTGTCTGCATTGTAAAAGCTTCTCAATCCAGAATGGTTTGCATTTTGGGCTGGAGAAGTTGCACATGGTCCCCACCTATAAGGTGGCCCAGGTACACAACTGAACTCTGCATTATCTGGCACTTACTGGCCTTGATAGTCAGGCCCGCCTGCTTCAAGGCCTGAATCACTCCCATAAGGTGGTGTAGGTGATCCTCCCCGGTGAAACTGTACAAATATATATCATCCAATTGAGATGCACTGTACTGCTCCAACCCATACTCTTGTGGAGAATGCAGACCTTTCCTTTGCTTCTTCAATGAGGGAAATCTGCCCGTTGCCTGAAGTCAAATCAAATGCACTCAAGAACTTTACAGCCCAGAAATTCTTAATGAGCTCATAAGCTCTCAGTATAGGGTTAGCATCTGTGTTAGTAACTGCATTCAATCCTTTATAGCCCACACAGAACCTTAATTCCATCTTCACCCCTGGGGTTTATGTTTGGGTACCAGCACCACTGAGCTGGCCCAGTGACTATCAGAGGGCTTCATGAGCTCTTGGCTGCCGTCTAGTTTTTTGCTTGTTTTGTACATGTACTCTGCCATGTGAGATCTCAGGACTAGTACATAATTCAGTGCATTGTCCTTGTCTTTCTTGAGAGGCTTTCATACTTCAAAGTATTAAAATGATAGAATAAATCCGACATCTTCCCACGGTCACATTTATTATAACTATTACAAAAAACAAGTTATAGAACTTTATCTCCGGATTAACTCAAATCCAGCCATCCAGCAGCCTCTCCTGATTTCCAGCCTCTGGCAGGCTGAGCCAAACTGCTTTGTTGAGGTGTGAAGTGGCCTGCATAGAGACAAATGGCATTTGGTGGGAGAAGATCTGCAAGCTGCAGAACAAAGGACAGGAAGGGGAAGCCAAACCTGTTTTCAAATAGAGAATGACAGTTAGGACAGGACATATGCGCACCCTGGCTTCCTGCACCCCCAGCCAGACAGTAGCCCCAGTAATTGATTTTGCAGATGGGCTGAAAAGGGAGTGTTAGGGAAACTTAACCAAGCAGGTAGGGTGGCTTAGCCAGGTCCTAACCTCCAGGAAAAAGTTTTTCCACTTTCGATTTTAATGGAATAATTCTTTCTGGGACAAAAATATGCCACGCTTTGGTGCAAAGTGTAATACTTCTTAGTGTAACCCTTTACCCCATTGGTTAGGAGTGCCCCATGCCTGTCACCCCAGAACACTGGATGATTATAGGACAGCTGCCCAGCAAGTCAGATCCCTGCCTTAAACTACAAGAAGAAGAAGGACAGCCCTTCTGGAACCCTGGCCAGCTCCAATAGGCCTGCACTCTGAATGACTACACCTGCTGCACATTTTGGGAATACAGGCCTGAGGACTTCACCTTGCTTCAAAAAGTGAAGGAGTCGATTTCCTGAAAGTGTGAGGTTAATACAGCTTCACCTGCATTATCTCTGGCAACAAGAAACCGGCTGACCATCTTCAGCTGTACTTTAAACGATTTGGGCAGGTGTACCAGGGAAGATGTGGTCTCAACATCCCAAGGAGAAAGTCAGTTGGTATTGTGGACACTTTGTAATCCCAAAAATACCTTCTGGAAGAAGATCCAGAAGTTTGAGAGAGGAAAAAAGCTCCCAAAGGTGGCCGACGAGTCGATGAGAATCGAGCCAGCGACTTCATTCAACGACCCGGTCTGAGATTCAGGTTTGCCCCACGGAAGCTCCAGAGCTTTTTTTCATCAACAAGACATCCAGGAGTTGACAAAGGCATCACAGTGAGCCAAGGCACCATTGTCGACTCGAAACTCAGCCTGAGAAGGAGTCTCACTTGATGTCAAGAGAAAAATCTCGAAAAAAGTGACTAATTCAGAAGTTAGAAAGTTGACCGTGTCCAACTGCTAAGTGTATCCAATCCACGGTCCATCGCATTGACCTGAAACTTTTAACTTTGTCAAGCATGACCAGATGCCCCAAAGTAGCGCTTTTGACTTTTAGGCACTGTTAGCACTGGGGGTCTCTAGTTGGCAGGGGTAGGTACCACTGTCCAAATAGGGACCCTTGCTTCTAGTCAGGGTAAGGAGGAACCACACTTTAGATAACCCCTGCTCATCCCCTTGGTAGCTTGGCAAGAGCAGTCAGGTGTATCAAAGGTAATGTGCAAAGTATTTGTACCAACACTCACAGTAACACAGGGAAAACACCACAAACTGACTCCACAACGGTTTAGAAAAATAAAGGTATTTAATCTAAACTACACAAGACCAAAAGAACAAAAATCCAACATACACAGTTCAAGAATATAGTTTCAAATGAGTTCTTAAGGTTGCGTTAAAATAATCCACAGTTGCGTGGAAATAGTTCAGAGTTGCGTCACGTTTTTGCCAACATTACCTTTAGAGGCGACAATGTTCCAAAACAGAAACTGGTGTGGTGGAGAACAAGCGATGCGTCACTCCTGAGACCCTGGGGAGACGATGCGACTGCCCCGCTGGACGCAGCAGGCGTGTTGTGATGAATCCGGTCTGTATGGGGAGGGAGGCGATACCTTGTATGGATTCCGATGCGTAGGTTCCATAGGGAGCATCTCGCAAAGGCACTATGCGACGATCTTCAGGACGGCGACGATCTCAGGTGCGGTAGCGATGCGCGGCGCAGCGTTGATCTTCGCCTCTCTCAGCGCCTTGATGCCATGGCTCTGCGACGATACTCACAGCGACGTGATGCGGTCCGCAAGCAAGTGGTGTGGCGATCTCACTCAGCGATGACAGGCTCTGAGACGATACTCGCAGCGATGGTACTTTTCCCGCACCGGAGCGTTGCGTTCCGCAAGTGAAGGATGCGTCAGTTCTTGCAGCGGTAACAGGCGCTGCGACAATCTCGATCTTCGCGGGGGCGGAAATGTCCTCGCACTGACGGGGATGCGCTCCGCAAGCGAGCGATGCATGAAAATTTGCACATAGTCTTAGTTTCTTGTTCTCCAGCTTTCCAAACAGCAGGCCACAACATCCAGAGGCCCCTCAGTCGGATTCAGCACTCCGGAAGGGCAGAACTCTGTCAGCAGAGTTCAGGGAAAGCTGGAGGTGAAGTCCTTTTGTTCCTGGGACTCCTTAACAGGAGGCCAGCTCACAACAGGCCCTTGGAGATCTGTTCAAACAAGGGGACAAAGCAACAACAAATCCCTTCCCCTCTCCTTGACAGCAAAGAAACTGCAGGTCAGTCCAGCAAAGCAGGACAATCTTCCTTCTTCAGTCTTCCAGATTTCTCCTTGGCAGAGGTTACTTCTTGATTCCAGGATGATCTAATTTTCTCAGGTCTGGGGTCCTATACTTATACCCCTAAACGTCTTTGTTCCCTTTGCGCAGGAGGGCTCTGAGCCCAGTCTGAAAAAGTTCTGGGTGTTACTTGAGCACTTTGTTTTCCTGGCTTCTCCTTTCATTTCAGAGAGAGGGGAAGGGTCGTCAGACGCCCAGCAGGAGGTGGAGCCAGCATTGTGGAATGCAGGCACAGCCCTATTCAGGCCCAGGTGCTATCCCCCCCACCACTCTATTTGCAGATGGAGCTATTCAGCCCAGGGATGGCCCACTCAACCACTGGGAGCCACCCAGCCCCTGTCACTCGCAAACCAGACAGTCATTTCACAAACAGGCCAAGGCACACAGAAAGGTCAGACAAGAGAACAGCCACTTTCTAAAAGTGCTGTTCTCAAACACAGGATTTAAAAACAACCTTTCCTAAAAGATCTGTTATTACATTCTGAGTTCAGGGATACCAAACTTTTATGTCCTATCTTGCTCCTATGAGAAGATATGCTGGTAGCCACTGTAACCGGCATTCCCCATGATAGCCTATGGACAAGATAGCCTTACAATAGTGAAAAACGAAAATGGCTGTGATTCACTACCAGAGCATGTCACCTGCTAGTACATGCTCTACCTTTCACATTCACATTATTAGGACTTTGGCGCGGCCCAATATTGTGAGGGTTATTTTATTATTAGTGGTAGGTACCTACCTACCCCCTAATAATAAATCACATTCTAACAAGCTTATTCTTGCAATCTGCATTTTTTCAAAAGTTCAAACTAAACACATTTTGTTTCAATTTAATACAAGTATTCATGAATATCAAGTTGCCATGCAAGAACCTATGCATATCACACATCAATTGACATGACATTTCTTAAATATTTTATTAAACTGGGTTGCCATCTTTACGTGTAGTCTAAAATCTCTCCACCCACCTTCCAGATACCTAATTGAGGGGCATATTACCAACAACTAGCGATAATTATCGCTATGTTGGTTTAGCGGCGATATTTTTATCGCCGAGCTGCGGCGATTTTTATCACTTAGGAACCTTGCTATTATCAAGGTATATCTCCTAAGCGATAAAAATCGGCCAAAAATGCATGAATATCGCTGAAAAGTCAGCGATATTCATGCATTACCGAGCTAATGCTCTTAGCCATGTTATCCACCTACCATTGGATAACATGGCTAAGAACTGCTATGGGGCAGGTGTTAGCTTTTGGAGATATTGGCGCTTACCGCAAATATCTCCAAAAGTTGGTAATAGGAGATAGCGATGTTAGCGACTGTTTCCAGTCACTAACATCTTGGCACGCCCACTTTGCATGTCATTAGTGATAAATATCACTGACATGCAAAGCGGGGCCCAAGATGGTCGCTATCTCCTACTAGCTGTCGCTAACTGGTGTTAGCGACAGCTAGGTAATAGGGAGATAATTTTAGGGAGATAATTTTATCTCCGCTTTCTTGGCTTTTAAAGCCAAAAAACGGAGATAAACCCCCTTGATAATATGTCCCTGAGTTCCTTAGGACAGCCAGTGATTTAATATTTTTTTAGAACCCTACATTGGTCATACCAGTTCTGCATTTGGAAAGATTTGGGGCTACAGACACCCTCCAAGTCTGTTCAATCAGTTCTTTTGGCAATAAACATCATCAAACATATTAAAGCCTTTTGGTATTTATCAGTGTAATTGTCGCCTAGGATATTTAATAGAGTTTTTTTGGGATGAGAGTAAAAGAACATTTCACAATGTCAGATACGTTTTCCTCACTTCCTTCCATTATTTTAGAAGTACCCGGAACTACATGTAATAAATCTCATATTTCGTCCTCACATTTTAAATATAGAGAGGAGTGACCTTTACCTGGTTTCCACAGTTTCAGTCTGGTGCAATAAATGCTATGAAGCAAGAATCGTTGCCAATTCCTGCCTCAGACAACCATGCAAAAGATTTATGCAAAGGCCTCAGCACACCTACAATGGGATGATAGGCTAATGGCTTTATGGAAAAATTCCCTACAAGCCTTCTTATTAAAACACCCCATGAACTCAACATGTATGTATATATCATTTGTGAATGAAGTCTTGAAAGCTAACACACTGTCAGCCGCTACAGATATGTATGGCACCATTAGTAACTTAAGTGACTTACAGATTTATCTAGCCAGGGTCCTGTGGAATTCATAAAGAAACTTGCCACACAGCTTCTAAGATAACACTGACATTTTCTAATAACTAGTTGTGGTTGGAATGAAAGGATGAAAACATCCTATTCTATTGTATACATGGGATTCCACTATTCCTCTACTCACTTCACAAAATTGAAGGCAAATAAGTTATGATGAATTTGTACGGATTCATTTATATTACTTCAATGGAGGTACTCCTTCCTGACCAGGTGTAAGACAAATGATATTAGTTCAATACATATGCAGTAATATTTGTGCCTCTTGTACTTGCCACCCTACATATGCCAACTAACAGCAACTAAAGATTTTCTATAAATATAGTAGAGATTTTGATTTATTAGATTGGAAGGATAGACATCCCACAACTTAAAAAAACAATGGCTTGCTCAGTCAAAACACAGTTTCAATGATACAAAACGAAATTCAACACCTGCAGCTGTGGCCTGAAGCATTTTCCCTAGAGAAATCCATATTAAAGCTGCACAAAACTATTACTGCTACAAAACAAATCCATACATTCCCAATCAATTTATTGTATTTAGAAAAAATAGCTGAACAAACTGACCACAGATGGTCAGAATTAGATTATTGATTAAATGAACAGAGACAGGAAATTTGAATAACATTTAAGGCAAAAGGCTCAAAGAAGCTACAAAGTGCCAATATATGTTAATGGCTGAGTCGATGACGACCTTAGCATGATTTCAGGTCGATTCAAAAGTAGCCGGAGTTGAGCAAGTGTAGTAGGTTACTCTAGTCAACATTTTATTTTGGGACTTAGGGCCATAGGTCCTTACTTAAACTTTTGCAGGTTGCCCTCCAGTTCACCAGGTCAGCAGAGGGTATGGCCTCTGATACCATAAACGACCACCATTAACAACTAAATATTCCCTCCTGACTGGCAGGAATCATTACAGTGTCCATGTATTTGCTGTTCCTGTGGATGCATTGAAGGCTCTTAAGAATTCCAGAGCAGGTGCTAGGTTTGTTTCCCCAAAAAACAACCCCTCTTATGTTTAACTGAAACCAACTTTTTAAGAGGGAGTTTGTTTCAGTCAAACGGAAAAATGAATGGCCTTGTTACACAGGGAGATTTATTTCTGAGCATTAGGGTGACTGTTTGCTTCAGTTGTCCAGGACTGCATGAGCTGTGTTGTGGTTCCAAAGAGGGAAATCCAAAAACGATCACCCTGCCTTAACTATAGCTAGATATCTGGTATCTGTTATTGTGACTAGCTAGTTAATTGGTGGACAGGCCACCAGGCTGCGAATTTTTACTGACACTTTCAGCTAAGACAGGCTGAAGAAGCCATGCAGTTCCGCCAGTTCGAATCTAACCTCTAAGTGAGCCTCTTAGAGTTTGATTTTGAGTTTGGTGGGCAGAGTACTCCATTGCAAATGTATCCTGTATGCCAAATTCTCAGTCATTTAGAGATGGGCAGACCCTTAGCTTTTGGTCGATGGAGTAGGAGCCATCTGAGGAAGGGCATTACTCATTTGCCATATTAAGGGTAGATGGTGTAATGTACTTTATTTTGGGTACACCTGGCGGTGGGGGGCAGAAAAAAAGCAGATCGTTATTTTTAGTTTTTCAGAAACAAGCTCCTGCTTGGAGAAAAGCCCAATGAAGTTTAAAAGCATAAGTGATGGGAGCAGCCCACCAAACATTTTGTAACTTGAAAGGATCCACCATGATGGTGGTTCCAGGAAAGGTACTAAGATGAACACTAGGCCGGCAGTCATCCCTAAATTCGGTAGATGGCAGTCCGTCAGGGTAGCGAAAGCAATTTCCTCTTCTACTGTGTAGGACTGTACTCCATCTGCCAAATTTTAAATCAGGCCCTTACCTTTTTCCTAGGAGCCAATATCCTCCACTCTGACAAGTCAGGATGCTGTAGCCAGCAGTGGTCCCTCAAAGATTTATATATCAAGTTCGCAATCCTGCTGAAGGCTTCAGTTGTGGTACCAAAAAAGTTCTGAGAAGGAAAAAGATGGATTGTGTAGCTATTGATGTTGCATCAATACTGGGATATTTTTGATGCCTTGTCTCAAGTTTCACCTTGGGAAGAGACAACTTTTGTGCTTATCAAAATCTTTCATCAGGGCATGAACGATGCTCATGACAGGCGGTAACCTCTGAATTCACTTGTAGAAGCTCTGTAAGGTCTACCTCTCACTTTTAAGTAAGAGCTGGAAGATGTCCTCCCGGTCTTTCCTACAGCCAGTTCCACAGCATTATCCAGTGCAGAACACTCTGGGGCATATTACCAACAACTAGCGATAATTATCGCTATGTTGGCTTAGCGGCAATATTTTTATCGCCGAGCTGCGGCGATTTTTATCACTTAGGAACCTTGCTATTATCAAGGTTTATCTCCTAAGCGATAAAAATCGGCCGAAATGCATGAATATCGCTGAAAAGTCAGCGATATTCATGCATTAAACAGCTAATGCTCTTAGCCATGTTATCCACCTACCATTGGATAACATGGCTAAGAACTGCTCAGGGGCAGGTGTTAGCTTTTGGAGATATTCACGCTTAGTGCGAATATCTCCAAAGGTTGGTAATAGGAGATAGCGATGTTAGCGACTGTTTCCAGTCGCTAACATCTTGGCACGCCCACTTTGCATGTCATTAGTGATAAATTTCACTGACATGCAAAGCGGAGCCCAAGATGGTCGCTATCTCCTACTAGCTGTCGCTAACTGGTGTTAGCGACAGCTAGGTAATAGGGAGATCATTTTATCTCCGCTTTCTTGGCTTTTAAAGCCAAAAAAGCGGAGATAAACCCCCTTGATAATATGCCCCTCTGTTCTTTCAGACAGGAGGAGCCCTTCCTAGCCTATTTTGTATTTGTGGCTAACAGGTGGCCAACCAACTGCCCTATAGAGTGCACTTACAATTTCTTGATAAAACTGGAGATGAGGTAACACTGCAGTCTTTTTAATACGCAGGTCCATTTAGAACATCTTTTCTCTGGTTCATCACCAGAATAGTTTTGTTTTGAGAAGCAAGTGATAGGAATACAGTTTAAAAAAGCAATCTATGCTAATAATTGTTGGCAATCTCTAACTGAATCCAACAATAATTTGCAGAGACCAAGCTGTCTACTTTTTCAGGAGTTCCTGTTTGATTTTCTAGAAACTATCCCAAGCTTTTTTTCTCTCTGGCTTTCTTAGATGCCAGGACCCTTGTTGCAGAGCCTAGAGTTCATAACTTGACATAGAACTTGACCGTATGAGATTATTCAACCCTGTCATATCTCCCCTGGATGGTTCTGAAACTGGGTTCTTCTTCAACTGAATGCAGGGACAAGATGACTTGGATGGTTTTCAGTTCAAAATCTTTTATCACACTTGGGCCAGTTTGAGTTCATTTGTGAGAAGAGCTAGGCACAGCGTGATCCTTATTGATACCATCTGTGCTCCTATCTATTTCTAGCTCAAAAATTCCAGGACAAGTGGTTTGAGAATACTCCTCATTTCAGAGAAAGAGTAGGACCCCAATTGTTCTAGTCTGCCTATGGGTTTTCTTAGACTTTTCTCTGAGAAATGAAAGGCCTTCACCCACAAATTGCAGCATACTTCATCCTCAGGCTTTTCCACATCTGGAGCGCGTATTGTGCCTGGACTGGCTCAACCACTTAGTCTGAGAGCAAGGGTTTGTTTCTGATTAGTGGTAGCATTTAGCAGCCGAAGGAACAAGGCAAAATGTAACAGTATATCTCTCTCCTCTAAAGTCACTTTATTCACGATGCCCTAGCTGAAATAATATAGCATACACAGATCGATGTACACAGGGTTATAATCACCCTCTCGACTTTTAATGCATTAGAATGTTTTCTTCCCTTAATCGCTCAACAGCATGTTCAGGATGTAAAAGTCTCTGGCTTGGAGTAAAGAGTTAATATGCGTTAGACAATACAAAACTTCACATGTATATGTTACTACAAACAACATACCTTATAAGAAAACAATGGGAGAAAGGTAATAAGAGTATTAGATTTGTAATGAGCTATTTGCCTCTCAGGGTAGCCTGTTCCAACGCAAAGAATATGTCAACTTTAGGTCCTAAGATAAATAAAGTTACCACCCATCTCAAAATGAGGTACCTAAGCCTGCATGAATTTTACTTCAGTAATGTGATAGTGGCCTATAAGTTGATTCAATTTACTGACCTGTTGCCCCTTCAAGTCAGATCTCAGATATCGAGAGCAAGTCATTGCATTGCCCAAGCCCTTTAGCAGGCTGAGCTAATGGCTTTATGGAAAAATTCCCTACAAGCCTTCTTATTAAAACACCCCATGAACTCAACATGTATGTATATATCATTTGTGAATGAAGTCTTGAAAGCTAACACACTGTCAGCCGCTACAGATATGTATGGCACCATTAGTAACTTAAGTGACTTACAGATTTATCTAGCCAGGGTCCTGTGGAATTCATAAAGAAACTTGCCACACAGCTTCTAAGATAACACTGACATTTTCTAATAACTAGTTGTGGTTGGAATGAAAGGCTGAAAACATCCTATTCTATTGTATACATGGGATTCCACTATTCCTCTACTCACTTCACAAAATTGAAGGCAAATAAGTTATGATGAATTTGTACGGATTCATTTATATTACTTCAATGGAGGTACTCCTTCCTGACCAGGTGTAAGACAAATGATATTAGTTCAATACATATGCAGTAATATTTGTGCCTCTTGTACTTGCCACCCTACATATGCCAACTAACAGCAACTAAAGATTTTCTATAAATATAGTAGAGATTTTGATTTATTAGATTGGAAGGATAGACATCCCACAACTTAAAAAAACAATGGCTTGCTCAGTCAAAACACAGTTTCAATGATACAAAACGAAATTCAACACCTGCAGCTGTGGCCTGAAGCATTTTCCCTAGAGAAATCCATATTAAAGCTGCACAAAACTATTACTGCTACAAAACAAATCCATACATTCCCAATCAATTTATTGTATTTAGAAAAAATAGCTGAACAAACTGACCACAGATGGTCAGAATTAGATTATTGATTAAATGAACAGAGACAGGAAATTTGAATAACATTTAAGGCAAAAGGCTCAAAGAAGCTACAAAGTGCCAATATATGTTAATGGCTGAGTCGATGACGACCTTAGCATGATTTCAGGTCGATTCAAAAGTAGCCGGAGTTGAGCAAGTGTAGTAGGTTACTCTAGTCAACATTTTATTTTGGGACTTAGGGCCATAGGTCCTTACTTAAACTTTTGCAGGTTGCCCTCCAGTTCACCAGGTCAGCAGAGGGTATGGCCTCTGATACCATAAACGACCACCATTAACAACTAAATATTCCCTCCTGACTGGCAGGAATCATTACAGTGTCCATGTATTTGCTGTTCCTGTGGATGCATTGAAGGCTCTTAAGAATTCCAGAGCAGGTGCTAGGTTTGTTTCCCCAAAAAACAACCCCTCTTATGTTTAACTGAAACCAACTTTTTAAGAGGGAGTTTGTTTCAGTCAAACGGAAAAATGAATGGCCTTGTTACACAGGGAGATTTATTTCTGAGCATTAGGGTGACTGTTTGCTTCAGTTGTCCAGGACTGCATGAGCTGTGTTGTGGTTCCAAAGAGGGAAATCCAAAAACGATCACCCTGCCTTAACTATAGCTAGATATCTGGTATCTGTTATTGTGACTAGCTAGTTAATTGGTGGACAGGCCACCAGGCTGCGAATTTTTACTGACACTTTCAGCTAAGACAGGCTGAAGAAGCCATGCAGTTCCGCCAGTTCGAATCTAACCTCTAAGTGAGCCTCTTAGAGTTTGATTTTGAGTTTGGTGGGCAGAGTACTCCATTGCAAATGTATCCTGTATGCCAAATTCTCAGTCATTTAGAGATGGGCAGACCCTTAGCTTTTGGTCGATGGAGTAGGAGCCATCTGAGGAAGGGCATTACTCATTTGCCATATTAAGGGTAGATGGTGTAATGTACTTTATTTTGGGTACACCTGGCGGTGGGGGGCAGAAAAAAAGCAGATCGTTATTTTTAGTTTTTCAGAAACAAGCTCCTGCTTGGAGAAAAGCCCAATGAAGTTTAAAAGCATAAGTGATGGGAGCAGCCCACCAAACATTTTGTAACTTGAAAGGATCCACCATGATGGTGGTTCCAGGAAAGGTACTAAGATGAACACTAGGCCGGCAGTCATCCCTAAATTCGGTAGATGGCAGTCCGTCAGGGTAGCCAAAGCAATTTCCTCTTCTACTGTGTAGGACTGTACTCCATCTGCCAAATTTTAAATCAGGCCCTTACCTTTTTCCTAGGAGCCAATATCCTCCACTCTGACAAGTCAGGATGCTGTAGCCAGCAGTGGTCCCTCAAAGATTTATATATCAAGTTCGCAATCCTGCTGAAGGCTTCAGTTGTGGTACCAAAAAAGTTCTGAGAAGGAAAAAGATGGATTGTGTAGCTATTGATGTTGCATCAATACTGGGATATTTTTGATGCCTTGTCTCAAGTTTCACCTTGGGAAGAGACAACTTTTGTGCTTATCAAAATCTTTCATCAGGGCATGAACGATGCTCATGACAGGCGGTAGCCTCTGAATTCACTTGTAGAAGCTCTGTAAGGTCTACCTCTCACTTTTAAGTAAGAGCTGGAAGATGTCCTCCCGGTCTTTCCTACAGCCAGTTCCACAGCATTATCCAGTGCAGAACACTCTGGGGCATATTACCAACAACTAGCGATAATTATCGCTATGTTGGCTTAGCGGCAATATTTTTATCGCCGAGCTGCGGCGATTTTTATCACTTAGGAACCTTGCTATTATCAAGGTTTATCTCCTAAGCGATAAAAATCGGCCGAAATGCATGAATATCGCTGAAAAGTCAGCGATATTCATGCATTAAACAGCTAATGCTCTTAGCCATGTTATCCACCTACCATTGGATAACATGGCTAAGAACTGCTCAGGGGCAGGTGTTAGCTTTTGGAGATATTCACGCTTAGTGCGAATATCTCCAAAGGTTGGTAATAGGAGATAGCGATGTTAGCGACTGTTTCCAGTCGCTAACATCTTGGCACGCCCACTTTGCATGTCATTAGTGATAAATTTCACTGACATGCAAAGCGGAGCCCAAGATGGTCGCTATCTCCTACTAGCTGTCGCTAACTGGTGTTAGCGACAGCTAGGTAATAGGGAGATCATTTTATCTCCGCTTTCTTGGCTTTTAAAGCCAAAAAAGCGGAGATAAACCCCCTTGATAATATGCCCCTCTGTTCTTTCAGACAGGAGGAGCCCTTCCTAGCCTATTTTGTATTTGTGGCTAACAGGTGGCCAACCAACTGCCCTATAGAGTGCACTTACAATTTCTTGATAAAACTGGAGATGAGGTAACACTGCAGTCTTTTTAATACGCAGGTCCATTTAGAACATCTTTTCTCTGGTTCATCACCAGAATAGTTTTGTTTTGAGAAGCAAGTGATAGGAATACAGTTTAAAAAAGCAATCTATGCTAATAATTGTTGGCAATCTCTAACTGAATCCAACAATAATTTGCAGAGACCAAGCTGTCTACTTTTTCAGGAGTTCCTGTTTGATTTTCTAGAAACTATCCCAAGCTTTTTTTCTCTCTGGCTTTCTTAGATGCCAGGACCCTTGTTGCAGAGCCTAGAGTTCATAACTTGACATAGAACTTGACCGTATGAGATTATTCAACCCTGTCATATCTCCCCTGGATGGTTCTGAAACTGGGTTCTTCTTCAACTGAATGCAGGGACAAGATGACTTGGATGGTTTTCAGTTCAAAATCTTTTATCACACTTGGGCCAGTTTGAGTTCATTTGTGAGAAGAGCTAGGCACAGCGTGATCCTTATTGATACCATCTGTGCTCCTATCTATTTCTAGCTCAAAAATTCCAGGACAAGTGGTTTGAGAATACTCCTCATTTCAGAGAAAGAGTAGGACCCCAATTGTTCTAGTCTGCCTATGGGTTTTCTTAGACTTTTCTCTGAGAAATGAAAGGCCTTCACCCACAAATTGCAGCATACTTCATCCTCAGGCTTTTCCACATCTGGAGCGCGTATTGTGCCTGGACTGGCTCAACCACTTAGTCTGAGAGCAAGGGTTTGTTTCTGATTAGTGGTAGCATTTAGCAGCCGAAGGAACAAGGCAAAATGTAACAGTATATCTCTCTCCTCTAAAGTCACTTTATTCACGATGCCCTAGCTGAAATAATATAGCATACACAGATCGATGTACACAGGGTTATAATCACCCTCTCGACTTTTAATGCATTAGAATGTTTTCTTCCCTTAATCGCTCAACAGCATGTTCAGGATGTAAAAGTCTCTGGCTTGGAGTAAAGAGTTAATATGCGTTAGACAATACAAAACTTCACATGTATATGTTACTACAAACAACATACCTTATAAGAAAACAATGGGAGAAAGGTAATAAGAGTATTAGATTTGTAATGAGCTATTTGCCTCTCAGGGTAGCCTGTTCCAACGCAAAGAATATGTCAACTTTAGGTCCTAAGATAAATAAAGTTACCACCCATCTCAAAATGAGGTACCTAAGCCTGCATGAATTTTACTTCAGTAATGTGATAGTGGCCTATAAGTTGATTCAATTTACTGACCTGTTGCCCCTTCAAGTCAGATCTCAGATATCGAGAGCAAGTCATTGCATTGCCCAAGCCCTTTAGCAGGCTGATCTAATATTAAGTTAAGGTGAAAAAGAAGGATATTGGGCCAATTTCGAATAAGGCGGCTCTAGATATCAATGCAGGAGGATGTGGTTCTCTTTTGGAGTAGAAATTACAACAGATAACGTTAATAACAATAGTGGTGTTTTCGGATTTTCTTCAACATGCACTACACAATTGGATCATGCAAAGTGGTGTGTCTGCCATTTAAAACAATCCCAGAATGATTTTCGGAAGTGAATCAATCAAGCAATTACAATTCTAAATGCCACTGTGAACTAATAATGGTTTGGAACATTATTATGCTTTGTGGGATTTTAGGTTATATTTGCTTAGCTAATTATGAAGCTGCATTTTACCCCATACCGAAAACAGATCATTCTGCTAATTATGCGCTGTGTCTGCTGGTGCTCTTTGAAACAAAGGCCAAGCAATTACTTGATGATGCCATGAGCAAGAACAACAGACAGTCTTTCAAAATAATTGTATTCTGCGCATTAACTGAGATTCAGGAATAATATTATCTAATAAAATAGGAAATTAACCGGTGGGTCACACGAAGCTATGATTGCAGACCAAAAATCTAATTGTCGACCTAGGAAAATGTAATATGTAGAACTCATGAAAACAATGTTCTTTTCTCGAAAGCTTGCTTTTGTGCATGCTTTTTTCAGCAATGTCAACCGGTAGTACAAAGAGCTATACAGTGTTCCAAAACAACAAAAATATGCTAGGAGGAGGAAGTAAAACTAAAAACTTTAGCAGTGCAACCGATGCACCAAAAGTAGCAACAAAAAAAACTCGGGATTGTCAATTTTGCTAGTGTATGCAATATATTCTGTAGTTTTTCACCCCAATTTTAATTTAGACGGTTACAAATATTGAATGGGTAGATGTTTGAATAGCAAAAACCTTAAACATTCGCACAATTAGCTATACACTCAATCCAAACAACACTGCATGTTGTCAGTGTCTATAGGAGCAACCATTATTAATTTCAAGTCTTCCTGTGTGGCCTCGACTCCCGGTGTACTACGATAGGTTAAAAGTATAATGCTGTTACTTTTTCCCAAAACTCATTTGTTATGAGTCGCCTTTTGTAATCGATACATTGGGCCAACCTACAGTTCTAAACCGTTCGCGTTATATCAAAAATAATTGTCAATGCTTCCTCAGACTGAAACCATCGAGCAACCTTGTGTTTTTTACTTTAGAAAGCTGAGAAATTTATTTTTCAATTCATCTTCCTGCACAGCGTTATATCTCTTCCAGTACATTTACCCCCACATGCATCATTGTGACATTTTGCACTTCTTAATTTGCGAAAAATAAGGAATCGCAAATTAAGAAGTGCAAAATGCTATGCATCATTATTTTCGGTATTCATTTGTGATTCGGTAAAAATCGCAATTTTTACCGAATCCCAAATAAATACCGAATTCTTAAGTTAATTTTCGCAATTCCCATTGATTCCTATGGGCCAAAAGGCCCATAGGAGTCAATGCAAATTGCGAGTGGCACTTAGAAAATTTCATGGGTGCAGGGGGGGGGGTCCAAAGGATCCCCCCATGCACCCCTGAAATGTATTTTTCGCATCATGTTTCACACACACATGTCCTAAGGACATGTGTGTGTGAAACATGAATGTTGAAAAAAAAACATTTTCAGCTTTTTAAACACTTTTTCCAAATTTACCGAGTGGTTCAACCACTCGGTAAATTTGGCACCCTAATTGCGATTTAACAGTTTTAAATTTAATGATGCATTGCTTTTAAGAAATCGCACATCTGCGACTTCTTAAAAGCACCCGCAATTTTAGAACTCGCAAACATGTTACGAATTCTAAAATTGCTTCATGCATCCCAAAAAGCACTTTTGCATTCGCAAACGGCCGATTTTAAGGAATCGCACCGTTTGCGACTACAAAAATGCTTGATGCATGTGGGGGTTAGTCAATTGTGTGCATGGTCCTAAATGTGCCGTCTTCTGCATTCCCTCATCTTGAAGATAAAACTTAAGTCCCCTCCCCACAATATTGGAGAATCAAACACAAGGAGATGATGGATGGAGCGCTGAAACATTTCAGACACTTACAACCAGTCACTATTAGATCTGGGTTGAATCCATCATTGTTCTTTAGCTCACTTCGCCACCCAGTTCAGGCCCAGCCATATGCAAATCAGTCTTAACCCTGTTCCTCATGCAAACAGTCCAGCACAAACTGTCAAGCCAGGTCTTCCCTGCACCAGTCACAAGCATCCTTGAACCGGTTTTGGGAGTAAGACCCCTCATCAGCCTGACTAGCTTGAATCTAGTGGCAAAGTGAGCAAGGGACCTGTGTTAAGAGCACATTGTTGGTTAATGGAATGTAGCTAAGTTGTTAGATGATGAATTGTGTGAATCTTTATTGAGAAATTGTCTTGGTTTTAACATTATCACCTTTGTCCCATTGCATAAGCACTTTATCTATCAGTATTATATCAGCACCTCCGGATCCTATGAAGTGTTGTAGCAAAATTCTCTGTTATAATAATAACAGTATTGTTTGAATAAATTGGACAATTTTAACATTGAGATTGCTGGTCTTTATTTTTCTGTTTAAGGTATTCAATAATGGAACAATATGAAAATTAGATTAATGCTCTCTCCAAACATTCCTAAATATTTTTGTAAATAATTCCAACAGAACTATTTGTGCTTATACTGTTAGAAACATTTCTAAGCTCTCCATGCTTGCAAATTGTAAATGTATTTATATTGCACTTATGTCCCCTGATTAGGCATTAAAGCACTTTTTTGCAGTGAGTAGCATGCAGTCTGAAACCCAGGGTAGATAATTAGTTGGTTAGTACAATTTTTGTTTTGATTTTCCCTTGTGTGTAAAGATTTTTCTCGAATAATGGAGAGATGCGTGCTGTAGATAGCAGTCACGCAGAGTGGAATGGAGTGTCGTAGAGTAAAGTGTCAGAGAGTGGAGGGGACTACATTTCAATAGAGTAGAATGGAGTGGCGTAGAATGGAGTGTGTACAATTGAGTAGGGTAGAGTAGAGCGACATACAGCGAAATAGTGTACAGTGGAGTGGCTTACAGTGGAGTGGCATACAGTTGAGTGCTATAGAGTTCAATGTATTTGAGTGGAGTGAACTACAGTGGTGCGGTATAAAGTAGAATTCTTAGAGCAGAGTGATGTACAGTGGAGTGGTGTAGAATGGAATAGCATAGAGGGAAGGGCTTGCAAAGGTACAGAGTTTAGTGGCATACATTGGAATAGAGTGAAGAGGATTTGCTTTCGGGCGGGGCAAGATGGCGGCCGTGCGTTCGGCCTAGTGAGTTGGCGTTCTTCTCCTCTGAGCCATAGCGGACCCTGTATGACTGCCTTATCTGCGTTCTAACGAAAATACTGCCTGAAAACTCCTTATCTACTTGGCAAGAATCACAGACTCAATTTGATCTATGGCATTTATTTCTCGTCTAAATATCATCAGACCTGCAGCCTTTCGCAAACGTTTGTGGCTCTGGCAAGCTCCGTCTCGCTCTAGCAGCTGCTCACCTGGTCTGGTGTTCAGCCCGGGATCCTCCTTTTTCCGGCTCAGTGGTTGCTCTCCTGGGTGTCTCGCAGGCTATTGCTTCACGCTACCGGCAACAGGGAAAACGATGCCGCCGAAGGTGCTTTCGAAAGCGGCAGCTGCCTCTCTGAAATCCCGTAGTACAGCTCGTGGTCAACAGGAGGCGGACGAGAAGAGCTCCGCGGCCGCAGCTGCAACCGCGGCGCAGAAGACTCGTTCTGTTGGTTCTGACAAACCCGCACCGGTAACTCCCGTTGTAATTGTTACCAAGGGCCAGACACTACCGGCAATGTTCAAGAAACCTGGAGTGAAGGGGAAAACTTCCACCACAGACGATGGCTCCCTCGTTGCAGTGCAAGGGGAAAACTTAAGGTCTGCAGACTCTGCTACAAAGGGGGGGTGAGTACTTCTGTAACTGTGCCTGTCTCGCTGCTTTCCATTTCGGCAGAATCCCCCCCCCCCCTCCAAACTCCCTGCACTAGCTAACAATCCCACTACAGCAAAAGAATCAGTTTTGACTCCAGGTTCTGTTTTCGATCCCTCTGTCTATCAGATCTCTCCAGCCCAGTGCATGCTGGATAATGCAGTCCAGTCTGTTAATAGCAACATACCTATTTCATTGGAGATGCCTACAGAGTATTCCTATGATACTAGGGGGTCTGAGGTCAGCGAGTCTACTGAGAATTTTTACTCTGTTTCTGACCATTCTGTATCTGGGGAGGACGACGCTGATCGTCCGAAGCTTCAGTGGTCGGACTATGACAGCGATTCTGCAGATTGGCGTGCAAGTCAGTTACCGAAAGATCTGAACACCGACACAGTTCGCAAAGTCTCTGGTATTAAGATATCATCCCTGTCCAGTCAGCAAAATCCGCAGAAGGATCTGCCTAATGAACAATCTTTTTTTTTTTTTTTTTTTTTGGTAATCCTCATATATCACAAATGGAACTCTTGATGGGACACTGGCTCCTCCATACACTACTGGCCGTTCTGCACCGACCCTCGTTAGTTTTGGCCTGATGCAAGTTGGTTTGCCCGTACCCTCAAGCGGCCACTACCTTCCCCTCCAAACTCCTTTTTTTCGCCGATCTGTGTGCGCCCCTTGCTACTTAGGAGTACGGGGAACCAGCAGGGCTCCAGACAAATCATTGGAAAACCAATCATCGAGATTGCCATGCCACCAAGGCTGCCCAAACATTCGTCTCACTTCTGGGATCACATGCCACATCTGATTTGCAGGTTAACATAATCTGCCTCAGGCAATTAACAAAGGTAGGGGGAGTTGGGTCTTTCCATGCCCTACAAATCTCACGCCTTGCTAAGAGGATGATAAAGAATACGAATTTAGTGGGAAGGTCATTCACCTGATAGTTCGTAACAAGCCCAAACATAACTGTAAACCTTGGAAGTGCTATAGGCATTGAGAGTACTTCTTCCAAAAATTCCTTTATCTTCCCCCAATAGTCCGCCAATTCAGGACAATCCATAAACATATGAACATCGTCTGCCCTCAAGAGGCCACACCTTGGGCAATTATAGTCAATATTTGAGAATTTTGCCAGTTTCTTCGGAGTTATATAAACCCTATACATGGTGTATATGTGATTTCTTTTCAGCGCAGCCGGCTTGATTACAGCATTTAACACCCTGAAGGAGTTGTGCCAGAAATCCATAAAAGGCCCGTTGGCCGGGGTAAGAGCGTTGCACCACAATTTACTGATTTCAGCCTCCGTCACATCCTCCCCCTCCAACATTGCCGAATACCAGAAAGATATTTGGCATTTCCACTTACCCCTTCTGGCTACCGCTTCAAATTTAGGGTTAGGGGGGTTATTATCATTGGGTATCACAGATCTCGTTGTCCACCAGCCTGACAATTGATAGTATTTAAACCGCGTCAGGGCTCCCCTAGTTAGATTGAACAAAGTGTCCCAGCTTAAGAGTTGGCCATCTCCCTGCAGGTCTCCCCACCTCTCCAGCCCTGCCTGCTTCAAAGGTAGTGATAGTTGATCATTAAGGCAGGCAGGGAGGCCTGGTGAGTCCCATATGGGTGCCTGCGGCGCATAATAAGAGATGTTTAGTTTAGTCCTTACAAATACCCAATTTTTCAAAGCTGACCTTAAAATCTTCAACCTTACTTTCTTGAAGAATTTTGGGTCCCCAAACTTGTAAAGAAAGAAACTAGATCCCTGAGGGACGTCCTTTAATAAAACAGAGAATAGCAACCCCATTGATGATTGGTCCATATAGCCCGCCATAATTCTGAAATGCTTAAAATGAAAAGCATGGCAATACAACATTAAGTCTGGAAACGCTAGCCCTCCTGTCTTGAGACCCCTTCTTAATTTCTTCCATGCTATACGAGGGCCTTTGGCATTCCAAATGAATGAGCCCAATTTTCCTTGTAGTTTTTTAATTAAGGGTGCTGGAAAAGATAATGGGATTGCATTAAATAGAAAAGTGACCTTAGGAAGCACTATCATTTTCAGGAGATTCACTCTCCCATATATATTTAAAGGCAGAGAGGACCAACGTTGCAATAAAACAATTGTGTCTTTAATGACCCTTTCTAAATTAATTTTGGGGATTTCATCTATCTCATTGACCAGATGGATTCCCAGATACCTCATTTTATTCTTCTTCCCCATCGAACTAGACTGCTGATTCCATTCCATTATTTCCGTCTTTTCGGCATTAATTGAGTACCCCGAAATATTACCAAACCCCTTTGCAACATCTAATAGTCTGGGAATCGCTACATCCGGATTTATCGTATACATTAACAGGTCATCAGCATACAATGCCAGCTTAAGCTCCATATCCGCCATCTTAAAGGGTTTAATTATTGGATCAGCTCTTAATAAACAAACGAAAGGCTCTATATATAAGTCAAACAAAAGGGGGGATAGGGGACATCCCTGTCGAGTACCTCGGGAGATATGAAACTGCTCAGTCAATGAACCATTTACTAGGACCTTTGCTGTCGGGGCTGAGTATAGAAGCTTAATGGCTGTTATGTAGTTCATCGGAAAGCCAAATTTTTCCATCGCCAACCACATGTAGTTCCAGTCTACCTGGTCAAATGCCTTCGCGGCGTCTACTGCTACTATGGTCAGAGGCAGCTTCTTTTCTTGAGCCAGATCAATCGCTGCTACCACTTGAAAAGTCAACTCATTGAGCTGCCTGTCCGGAATGAAGCCCCTTTGGTCACAATGTACTACCGATTTTACTACCTTTGCTAGTCTCGTAGCCAGTACCCCCGCAAATATTTTATAGTCCACATTTAGGAATGAAATGGACCTGTAGGACTCTATCCTACTCGGGTCCTTGTTTGGCTTCAACAGTAATGTGACCGTTGCCTCCGCCCATGACCTAGGGACCTGTCCTCCCCTGAGTAAAACTTCGTTGAATAATAGGGTCAGAACCCCTATGATCTGCTCTAAAACGATCTTAAACATCTCCACTGGAAGCCCATCTGGGCCTGCGGCTTTGCCCTTAGCCATTTTCGCCAACTGAGCCCTGACTTCCCCTTCTTTGATTTCTGAACTAAGGTAAGAGCTGTCTGACTCAGATAACTTAGGGAGCTGAACATTTGCAAACCAGGATTCTGCTTGTTGCTTACCCATAGAGGAGTTAGGTCCATATAGGGACTGCATGTATCTCTTTGCTTCTTCTCTTATACAGTCATCCTCGTTAGTTTTTTCCCCTGTACTTGATAAAACCAAACTATCTATCTGATTTCTTGTTCTGTCCGCTCGGGCCTTCCAGGCCAGGAGACGCCCACACTTCTCACCGTAAGCAAACTGCTGTAAATTACTAATGTCCCACTTTTCCTTCAGATCCTTGTCCAACCCTGCTTGAAATTCTGCTCGCAGACAATCGAGCTCTCTCTGAAGGATTTGCCTGTTATCCGACTCCTCCGCCGATGCCCTCTGTAACTCCAGCTCCTTAAGCTTAATTCTTGAAATCCATGCTTCCCTTTTCTCTTTCCTCAGTCTATTCCTCCTGATCATCAGGGTTGTTAACACACCTCGGGAAAAAGCTTTATACGATTCCCAGACGATTTGTTTATTTGCTGACCCTGTATTGACTGTAAAGAATTCTTCAGACTGGGTCACTAAATCCTGTCTGACCCCTTCATCCAGCAGCAGCGTCCGATCCAGTGTCCATCTCCTGTAATGTTTTTTCTGTTTCATATTGACTACCAATTCCACCACTGAGTGATCTGATAGAATTGCAGGGACATATGATATAGAGTTGACTGCCGATGAGAGGTTCTTATCTACCAGGAAGAAATCTATCCTAGAGTGATGCCCATATCTTCTACTATAGAAAGAAAAATCTCTTCCCCCTGGATTTTTGAATCTCCAAATGTCCATCAAATTAAAATCCCTCATAATATTCTTAAGTTCTAAACTGGTTTTTTTTGGTGGGGAAAATCTCACTCTTGATGTTCTATCTAGTACTCTATCAAAAATAAGATTAAAGTCTCCCCCTACAATTATTGGGCCTGTTGTCTCTATTAAGTTGGTTTTAAGTTTCATCAAAGCCCCCGGGGCGTCTAGATTCGGGCCATAGTAGACTGCGCAGACAAGAGGGCGCTTCCTACCATCAAAGAAGCTATCAACCATCTGCCTGAAATGTCTGTTTCGTGTTTTATCAACCTAATCCCCATGCCTGCTCTAATAATCACGGCCACCCCCCTTGTGCTACCGCTTTGTCCCGAGGAAATAATATCCTGGATCCATCTACATCTCCCAAATATTTGACTGCATTCTTCCCTCTCCACATGTGTCTCCTCTAATAGACAAATATGTGCCCCTGATCTAAACAAAAAATCTATGATCCTTCTTGCTTTGGTCCTGTCTCTTAACCCATTAACATTCCAGCTTATACATTTTATGCTATATGTCATATCGGCCATAATTCTCTAACATCACCTTAAGCATTTTGAGCCAGCTCCCTACCTGAGCAAGAATTATTTTCAAACCGATATGAGGATTTATTTTACTTTTTCCCCCTGCTCCCCTCCCTCCTCCCCCCCTCCCCTGAGGACCCCCCCCCCTTTACTCCTACGGCGATCATGTCGCCAGTCGGGAGCTCTCCAGACCCCCGGGTGGAAACCCTTGTGGTTTATTATACTATATATGTACGACAAAAGCTAGATAGATTAATCTATTCTTCCCCTTTCCCTACTTTTCCAAATTAAACACCCTTTATCTGGTAAGAATTTTTTTTTTATTTTTTTTATATTATTATTTTTTTTTGTTTTCCCTCTTTTTTCCCTTCTTTTTCCACCTCCTAATTTTCTTTACCATTTCTTTCTTTGCTCTTGAAAACTACTGGCACCCCGAGACCCCACACACACCATTAATTACCTTAATACACGTGTTACTTAGATTCTAAGCTAATTATCTGACTAATTTTGCTCTCAACCCCCCCGGGGCTTTTCAGAGTCCTATTTATCTTACTCAGATGTTTTCTCACGCATCAAAATAAGGAAGGAGTCGACATCTTGTACTGAATTAAAGTTATGAGTTTTGTTTTTCCAAACCACTCTCAAGAAGGCAGGGAACTTCATCTGCACCTGTGCCCCTAAGCTCCTCAGCTCAGGCATTCGACTCCCCAACTCCCATTGTCTTTGTGCTGTTATTTTCCCTACATCAGAACGGATCATATAGTTTGCTGCACCTAATTGTAGGGATTTTTCCTTCAGAGCTTTACTCAAGATTAATTCTTTGACCGAAAAGGATAGAAAATTCACCAGGATCTTTCGTGGTTCTGACCTTCCGGAGCGCTGCCTGAAAGGATCTCTGTGGGCTCTTTGTATCTCTCTCTCAAGATCTATTTCTGGACTGTCTTTTAGGACGCCCTCTCTGAGGATTTTGCAGATAAAGGCTTTAACATCCCCATTTTCCAACCCTTCAGGTATTTTCAAAAACTTCAGATTGTTCCTTCTTGAGTGGATTTCTAATCTTTCCACGTCCATCTGAAGGTCCCTGTTTCGCGCTCTTAATGTCTCAATATCTCTTTCATGTCTTTGTGAGGCTCCTTTTAGGAGACTAACATCTTCCTCGAGCTCCTCTGTGCGCTTACTGTCATCCACCAATTTTTGCTCCAAACTGGCGCACTGATCATGAATGATTTTTTGGTTGGCCTCGGATGTGTCAAACTTCTGATCAAGTTTCGTCAGCAAGTCCTCTCTAAGACTTAAGAGGAGGGCTCCCACCTGTGACAAACCTGCGTCCGGGACTGTCACCAACGATCTTGCAGGGGGTGGGGGGCTAGCCAGGGCGGCCTGTGCCGGCCTCTGACCTAAAGGTCCTCCCTCTATTCTGGTTCCGGTTTCATCATCTTGCACTAGCTCTTCCTCTGCTCTCTCCTGACTCTCTTGACTTATTGCATCCTCTAACTGTCCCAATACCGTATAGCTATTTTTTAGAGTCACAGCGAAGGAAATGCCTGGTATATCAGGAGAAGTATGATCTGATAAATTTCTGACACTTTGTGGGTCCTTTGACGTAGGGTGGCTAGATGGACCTGGGGATCCTGAAGAGCTGGGACAGGGGATACTCCCTCCCCCTGTTGGGGTGTCAACTACCTTCTCCATTATTTTAAAATAGGCCTTTAAGGAAGGGGTGGGCTTTGGGACTGTCCCGCAGGTCTTCAGCAACTTCTGCTTTTGCTTTTGCTTTTGCTTAATCACTTCCCCCACGATATTACTCCTACCCCTCCTTCTTCCTATCGGGGAGATTGGGATGACACCTGTAGAGACGGTGGCGGGAACCTCAACTCCTGACTTCTGTAACGCGAATCTTGACCTCAACTGATACCTATTCCTGACTAGAGGTTTGGATGTAAGGGAGGGTGGGGGGGAAAATACGTTAGAGGGTATATTGGAGGGTATATTAAAAGGTATGTTTGAAGGCACCTTAATCTTTCCCTTATCTTTAGTGGCAGTCTTGTTCTTATACTCCTCACCTACCAGGTTCTCTGGGAGCACGACTATCTCCTCATCTTGCCTGGGGTGTATAAGCAGATTCTCAGGTATTGAACTTACTCCTAAGTCCATGCCCTTATCCTGTAGCAAACGCTGTAGCTTACATAATACCTCTCCACTGCTCAGTTCCAGGCCAACCGAGCCCCTCTGGTGCCTGGATGTTTGGACCCCCTTCTCCTCTCCCTCCTTTAGTGAGGCACGATAAACAAAATTATTGGTTAATGGCGAGCTGAGGCTTATTCTTGCCAACAGCCGCCTAGCTTGCCCCCACGCATAAGCCCAGTCCCTCGACCCCCGCACTATTCTGCTGAGATACCTCCTCTCCTCATGTGCTGTGGAAGGGATACAGATTCCTTTAACTTCACCATCCGTAGGACCAGAATTAAATTCTGGAAGAAGCCTGATCGAGCTCATAACACACCGCCGATGCACGTTGGGTGACTCACTCCCAGCCGGCCGCTTTCACTTCCTGACTCCGTCTCCGTCTTCGTCTTCGTTCTCTCCGCCCCTCCGCTCCTCCAGGGTCCTAGTGCCGGGAGCGCTCCTAGACTGGTGTAAACGCCGCCGCCTCCGCTTGCTCGTTATTTTTCCGTTTTATGAGGAAAAACAGAGATAAACGCATCAGGGTACCTCTCGCATTAATCTAGAAATCAAC
The DNA here is from genome assembly GCF_964261635.1 of Lissotriton helveticus. Classification (NCBI taxonomy): domain Eukaryota; kingdom Metazoa; phylum Chordata; class Amphibia; order Caudata; family Salamandridae; genus Lissotriton; species Lissotriton helveticus. Next base: position 747,693,909 of record NC_136059.1, on the reverse strand, counting down.
CGCTCTGCTCTCACCGTTTTCGTGCCTTTGTCGCTGCCTTTTCTTCGGGGGAAACCACCTCCCGGTCTGGAGCTCCCTCGGCAGACGTCAGCCTGCCGCCATGTTCCTCCAACGCCCGCCTAATGAACAATCTGATTCAAACTCGCAGAATGCCTGTGGAGGTACTATTTCGACCATGCCAGACATTCCTGAAGAGGTCTCATTGGTAACGATCTACCAAACTATCATGATGCATAGGGAAGCAACTAAACAAGAAAACATGCGAACGCAGGGGGCCTGTCGCAAAATGCAGAACTCTCTCCGACGGGTCAGTAAAACATGTACAGAGACCACTACCAGGGTCGCCGAAGCTGAAGAAAGGATCTCTGCTCTTGAAGATGCTGCTGCTACTCAGAAAGAGTTAGTTATAGAGGTCAAAGAACAACGCAAGGACATCTTATGGAAGCTTTCAGATCTTGAAAACCGGGCGAGAAGGAACAATCTCCGCGTTTTGGGGATAGAGGAAAATAAAGAGGGCGACGATGTCCGGTTGTTTATAGTTGAGCTTTTCACCGAGGCTTTCCCGGACGTCACCCAGTGGGATTGGAACCTCGAGATTCAAAGGGCACATCGCTTTCCATTAAACAGGAAAAAACAATCCACCACTGCCAACAACCTTCTGCCATCTTGGTCTGCTTCAATAACTTCCTTGCCCGTGAACGTATATTTGATCTCGCTAGACCTAACAAGAAGCGATCTGCTAAGGGATGTCAATTTTTCGTTCGTCCTGATTTTTGCTCAGAGACGGTCACTCGCCGCTGGCATCTCCGGCAACAGATCCCTCTATTTCAGGCTAGGGAGGCCCAGGTTTTCTTGCTTTTTCCGGCAAAACTAAAAGGTATTTTCAAGGGCCAGACGAGGTTCTTTATGTCGGAGATTACCGCTAAGGAATTCTTGGACTCAATATAGCCTAAGTCAGGCAGTGTATCATTAGTTTGACTGTTTAACATATGACAGTAGTCATCCCTTTGTTGTGCTTTATTATTTTTTCTTACTTGATGACCCGTTAGATATATATAAAATGATGTCATTCTTTCTGTCCTTCTAGGATGTGTTAGGGTCATCTGATATCTGAAAAGGGGGAACACTATTGGTTCAGCGGAGTGTGGGGTAACGCTTACTCAACCATCACAAGGACTACGGTCCTAATGCCCAGTGTGGGGGGAGGGAGATGGTGGGGTTCATTGGGAAGGGGGGTGGGATCAGATGGGGGGGCGGGTCAACCAGGGTGGGTTGTGGGGTGGTGTGGTGGTGGTGGACAGAGATGACCACTTTATTTATCCATAATTGGTTTCATCTTTCCAATGTATTTGATGCAGCACTAATTTTCTCATTCTTCAGCAAAAAACAGTTTGATTGTAATTATATCTGTTATAAAATGTTTCAAAGTTGTTTGGGGCTGTCGGTCTCTGATCAAATCTCATGGCTCCCTCTACATTGAAGTGTGCAACTTGGAATATCTGTGGATTAAACGACCCTAAGAAACGCAGATTTTTTTATGAGTTGCTGAAGGTGATGCAGGTGCATATAGTCTGCCTGCAGGAAACCCATATCCCTTGGGACAACCGGGCATATCTTAGATTTCTAGGTTATGAGTTAGCGGCTTGTACCCGACAAACCTCTACAATCAGAGGAGTTGCTATTATTTTAAAGACCGGGTTAGGGTGTGTTAAAAGAGTAAAACAAGACAATTTTGGTAGATGGTTAATAGCAGAACTAGCGATTAATGGTCGTTTGTTCTCTATCTGTTCAATATATGCCTCCAATTTAGACGACCCACAGGTTATAAGGAATCTAAATTTAGAGTTAGCTATGTGGCCTCATCCGTTGTTTTTTTGTGGGGACTTTAATATAAATATTCCCAGCCATTTAGATATAATAAAGCGCAATATGTATGTTGGACGAAAGCCCCAAGTTTATAAGGCGCTCCGGATTCTCCTGATTGAACACGGTTTGTCGGATACATGGCATTATCATCATCCAAATCAAGAGGGTTATACTTTTTATTCAATACCCCACAATAAAATGGTTCGTATTGATTACGTTTTCACCTCCCTCCAAATTGTTGGGTCTATCAAGATTGAAACTAACTCAAGAACTATATCCGACCACAACCCTATTGTCTTTACTTGTCCCTGGGATCGTCCCATTAACCAAATTAGATGATGGACATTTGACAGAAAACTATTAACTGACAAATTATATCAAGAGCAACTTAATTTATGGATCTTAGAGTTCTTTGCAATTAATACTGGTACTGCTTCAGTCGGTATTGTCTGGGATACATTCAAAGCTGCATTACGCGGCGAAACTAAAAGATTTGCCTCTTATCGTTGGAAGACTGAGCAGCAAACTCTTAAAACTGGACTTGCAGCTTTCAAACAAGCTGAATTGGATCTAAGTTCTAATATCCATATGGGGGAAGACATAGCAGCTAGCATGAAATTAGTTGCTATAGCCAAATCTAACTTATTAGAGCCTTTTTACAAAGATATAGCAACTAAATACTTTCAATTCTGAACTTCAATGTATGAACTGGGTGAAAACTCTGGTAAGGTTTTAGCAAAACGTCTACAACAAAGGGCTGTAGCCAACCAGATTATTAGGGTTAAAGACCGTTCTGGCATTATTCAGGACACACCTACCGGTGTTGTAAACGTTTTTGCTGATTTCTATTCAACTTTATATACGGAAGTTACCAATATAACTCTACAGCAACAAACTGGTTTAAATCAATTTTTCCAATTTATGGACACCCAAAAAGTTACAGACGACCAGAATCAAATCCTGGCTGAACCTATTAGCTGGGAGGAAGTTCTGACCGCCATGAAATCCCTTTCTAATGGTAAAGCTTCAGGGCCGGATCTCATTCATCTAGAATTCTATAAAACTTTCTCACACCTATTCAGGCAGCAAATGCTAGAAGTTTTTCGTCTCGCCCAGACGGGATCAATCCCCGATTCTTGGCGACACTCTACTATCGTACTTTTTAGAAAGAAAGGTAAGGATGAATTAAACCCAGCTTCATATCGACCGATAGCATTAATTAATACAGACTCTAAAATCTATTCAAGGATACTTGCTTTTCGTTTAAATCAAACAATTCTCTCTCTGGGTTCTATCCGTCAGCACAGGTTTATTCCTGGTCGGGATACGGCGGATCACATCAGGCGAGTAGTAGCTCTCTTAGACTGGGCAAAGACTACAAACTCTGCTCTCGGGGTGATCCTGTTAGACGCCGAGAAGGCGTTTGACAGGGTCTCCTGGGGGTATTTATGGGGTGTTTTATCCTGGAAGGGCTACTCTCCAAAGTGTATTAAAGCTCTACAAGCTCTGTATATATCCCCAATTGCTAAAATCCGTATCTCTGGTAGCGAATCACATTATTTTTCTATTAGCAGGGGCACCAGGCAAGGATGCCCATGTTCTCCTCTTCTTTTTGCCTTATTCATTGATCCTTTTTTATGTTTAATAGAAAATTCCCAGACTATTACTCCTGTTATTGTTCATGGAACTAAATATAAGTCATTGGCATATGCTGATGATATCATAGTTTTAACAGATAATGTCGCTCAATTCTTTCCTGCATTGGAGATTCTGGCAGCTCAATTTGGTTTAATCTCAGGCTATAAATTAAATATTGCAAAAACTCAAATTCTACAATCTACGGCTATGCCCATTTCTCAAGTTCCCATAACTTCGGAAGCAACATACCTTGGTGTTCAAATCTCGTCTGATGTAGATCAGATTTTAGATCTGAATTATTCTAAGGGTGGGCGCAAAATCCGTTCCGCTCGCGGATTTTGCGAATTTTCGGTAAATTCGCGATCCGCGAACTCCCGCAAATTTACCACGAATTCGCAAATCCGCGAGCGGCGGATTCCGGGGGCAAAAGTTGAAGCCTGGCTGGCCTGTTGTAACTATTTTACGATGGCGCCGGCAAGCTGCCGGCGCCATCCTAAAATAGTTACTAAGTTAGCTTCAACAGGAAGCTCTAATAGATAAAATAAAGCAGGTGCTCGAGCACCTGCTTTATTTTATCTATTAGAGCTTCCTGTTGAAGCTAATTTAGTAACTATTTTAGGATGGTGCTGGCAGCTTGCCGGCGCCATCGTAAAATAGTTACAACATGCCCTTCCTGTGACCCGGAGCTTCTGTCAGGTGTGCCTTCTTCCCAAATCTACCGTCGAAAATAAGCTGTGATGCTGGATAGAGGCCTTTGCATCCTTGACTTTCACGAGCGCAATCCTCGTGCTGTTCCTGTGACCAGGAGCTTCTGTCTCTTCATCTACTGCTCTGATCGGTCTCAGACAGACCTTTTACACACACAAGAGGCATGTGCACTCGCATGGAAGCCCCGCCCACACACTCGCGGTGTCCACCGTCTTCCCACCTTTGACCCACTATGATGGACAGCTCACCCAAGGCACCACTGCGCCCTTCGGGGCGATTGCATAGTAACACACACACACATGGTCGCTGGAACTAGTTGAAGCTCCAATTCAGTGACTCAGTCATCAGCCCAAAAACAATAGTGCGCGTCATCGAGGCTGGACAGGTGTGTATTCTTCCCAAATCTACCGTCGAAAATCAGCTGTGATGCTGGATAGAGGCCTTTGCATCCTTGACTTTCACGAGCGCAATCCTCGTGCTGTTCCTGTGACCAGGAGCTTCTGTCTCTTCTTCTACTGCTCTGATCGGTCTCAGACAGACCTTTTACACACACAAGAGGCATGTGCACTCGCATGGAAGCCCCGCCCACACACTCGCGGTGTCCACCGTCTTCCCGCCTTTGACCCACTATGATGGACAGCTCACCCAAGGCACCCCTGCGCCCTTCGGGGAGATTGCATTGTAACACACACACACATGGTCGCTGGAACTAGTTGAAGCTCCAATTCAGTGACTCAGTCATCAGCCCAAAAACAATAGTGCGCGTCATCGAGGCTGGGCAGGTGTGTATTCTTCCCAAATCTACCGTCGAAAATCAGCTGTGATGCTGGATAGAGGCCTTTGCATCCTTGACTTTCACGAGCGCAATCCTCGTGCTGTTCCTGTGACCAGGAGCTTCTGTCTCTTCATCTACTGCTCTGATCGGTCTCAGACAGACCTTTTACACACACAAGAGGCATTTGCACTCGCATGGAAGCCCCGCCCACACACTCACGGTGTGCACCATATTCCCGCCATTGACCCACTATGATGGACAGCTCAGCTCACCCAAGGGACCAAATGCCCAAATACGCGGATCCGCAAATCCGCAAAATCCGCGGATTTTGCGGATCCACAATCCGCAAATCCGCAAATCCGCGGATCGTGGATCCGCAAAATCCGCCCATCCCTAAATTACTCCCCTATTATTGATTCTCTTCATAATTAGAGCGGCTGGATCACTTACATCTCTCGTTGTTCGGTCGATCCAATATCCTCAAAATGTTTGTTCTCCCTAAATTTGTATATTTTTTTTAGATCTATCCCATTATTAATCCCTTCTTTAATTTTAAAGAAAGCAGAAAGAATTTGCCAACGATTTTTATGGTCATATCGTAAACCAAGACGGGCAGCTAAGTGGACTTGTCTTCTGCAGGACCGTGGGGGGTGGACAGTCCCAAATTTAACCCTTTATTACTGGGCAGCCATGGTCCAACATTTTGCTGTCCCTCTATTAGGGGTTGCTGCCGAGCTTCCCGTCCATCTTTCACCTTCAATATACTCAATATCATTGGGAGACTCCACAAAAGGGGTACTTACTCGTATACTCGAACCAAGTTATTTAAAAAAAACGAAATTTAAGGTATTGTGGGCATTATTTTCGGTATGGCAAAAAGTTTGCCGACATTTTCACATCTCTATGCTCACTTTTTATACCCCATTAACTGCCTCTGGACTACTCCCAATGATATTTCAAGAGGGAGTGGCAAACATCTGGATAGCCCTTGGTTTAAAGGAGATCGGTGACTTAGCCGATCTAGGGCAAATAGCTTCCTTCACCTTTTTAAAGGATACATTTCATTTGCATTCTAATCATTTTTTTAAATATCTTCAATTGAGAAGTTTTTTGGATAAAAAGCTTTCTCAAAATCCAATAATGTTTCAAAAACTTGCTATAGTTGAATCTATTAGAAGGAAAATGAAAATTGGCAGTTTATACCAATCTTTTCTATCCCAACTTCCTGATGACTTAGATGATCAGAACAATAAGTGGGCGATAAAATTTGGAGTACCTTGTATTGATTTAAAATTTCCATTGGTATTAGCTAGGTCGGTTTTGGTATCAGGTACTCTTCGCTCACAAAGCTATATGGCTATGTTCAATCTTTATTATACACCTGCAAAACTTGTTAGATGGGGGGTTGTTTGTGGGGGTAAAGGTTCGTTTTGTGCAAGATGCAAATTTCCCTCCGCAGATTCTGTTCATATGTTTTATAGCTGTCCGGAGTTATCTCTCTTTATTAACCAAATTGAAACTTTTCTTATGCAGATTACTCAAATTTCAGGTAAAATTACCGCTGAAATGGTCATTACTGGCTATGAATATTCTACGGCCTTGGAAAAAACAAGACATTTGCAAGCTTTTCTTTTTATCTCTATGGCCATGGTTAGACTCTGTGTTACATCACTCTGGATAAATCCTGAACCTCGTACTTTTTGTCATTGGAAAGCCAGGATGTTGGCCTGGTATAAACTTGAGACTTCAGTTCAGGCTTTCAGAGGAAAGAGAAGACGTCTAATCGCTTCTAAGAACTGGGCACCATTTGAAAAATGGGTTGCAAACTAATTAATCAATTATGATCATTTTTTCATTCTATTTGTTAAGCTTATATAATTTCTTTTTCTATGTATGTATCTTGTTTGATGTATGTTTTGATGGTCTACCTTTCCCACCACCACGGGAAAAAAGGGGAAAAAACTCAATAAAAAAAAAAAGGAATACAGTGAAGAGGCTTAGAGCAGTGTAGGATGGCATACAGTGGGGTGGTGTACAGTAGAGTGGTGTAGAGTGGGGTGGCATAGAATGGGAGAATGTAGAGTGGAGTGGTGTAGGGATGAGAAATGTAGAGTGGAGTGGCATAGAGTAAAGTAGTGTACAGTGGAGTGGCATAGATTGGAATAGAGTAGAGTGAAGTGACATTGGGTGGAATGGTGCAGAGTAGAGTGGAGTAAAATGGACTGGTGTAGAGTGGAATGCCGTAGAGTGGCGTGCCATACAGTGGAGTGGTGTAGAGTGAAATAGCATGGAGAAAAGGGGTGTAGAGTGGAAAAGAGTCCAGTCGAGTACAGTGGAATAGAGTAGAGTGGAGTGGAATGGAGTTAAGTGATGTAGCGCTGAGTGGCATAGAGTGAACTGTTGTACAGTGGATGACAAATAGAGCTATAGCGTAGAGCGAAGTGGCATTGAGTGGAGTACCATAGAGTTGAGTGGTGTACAGTGCAGTGGTGTAGAGGGAGAGTGGAATAGCATAGAGGGGAATGATGCAGATTAGAAAAGGGTAGAATGGAGTGGCACAGAGTGGGGTTGGGTAGAGGGGTGTACAGTCAAGTGGAATTGCATAGCGCGAAGTGGCGAGGCATGGAGTGGCGTACAGTGGAGTGGAATGCAGTAAATTAGCATAGAGAGGAGTGGCACAGAATCGGATACCATAGAGTGGAGTGACATGGAGCAGAGTGGCATAGTGTTGAGTGGCGTAGAATGGACTGGCGTAGAGTGGAATATCATAGAGTGGTGTACAGTGGAACAGCATAGAGTGGAGTGGCATATAGTAGATCTTTGTAGAGTGGAGTGATGTAAATTGGAACAGTGTAGAGTGGAGTGGAATAGAGTGGAGGGGCCTAAAGTGGAATACTATAAAATGAGAAGCATAGATTGATGTACAGTAGACTGGCATAGAGTAGAATGGAGTAGAGTGGAGTAGCACAGATTGGAGTTGCATAGAGTAGAATAGCGATGACTGGAGTGGCTTATAGTGGAGGAAATTACAGTGGTGTGGCATAGAGTGTAATATCATAGAGGGGGGTGCCATAGTGTAGTGTGATGTAGAATTGCATGGAGTGGAATAATGAAGAGTGGACTTCTATAGAATGAAGTGGCATAGAGTGGATTGGAGTAAGAGTAAGCGGCATAAAGTGGAGTGGCATAGAGTTGAGTAAAATGGAATGGCATGGAGCGAAGTGGAGTGGAGCAGAGTCAATTGGAGTGGCATAGAGTAGAATACCATAAAGCGGAGTGGTGTTCAGTGATGTAGATTGGACTGGCATAGAGTGGAATAGAGTAGCATGGAGTGGCATAGAGTGGCGTTGAATAGAGTGGAATAGCATAGATGGTAGTGGGGTTTAGTGGAGAGGCATAGAGGGAAGTGCCATAGAGTGTAGTGGCAACGAGTGGATTGGCATAGAGTGGAATGGAGTAGAGTGGAGAGCAATAGAGTGGAGTGGTGTAAAGTGGAATACCCTAGAGTGCAGTGGTGGAGAGTGGTGTAATTAGGATTGGTATAGAGTGTAGTGGTGTAGAGTGGAGAGGCGCAGAGTAGAGTTGAGTATAGTGAAATAGCACACACTGGAGTGGTGTACAGTGGAGTGGCATTTAGTGGAGTGGTGTAAGGTGTAATTGCATAGAGGGGAGTGCAGTGACATAGAGTGAATTGCAGAGAGTGACGAGGTATATAGTGGAATAGCATAGAGTGGAGTGCAGTAGAGTGGAGTTGCATAGAGTTGAGTGGTGTAGAGTGGAGTGGCATCAAGTGGAATATTATACCATAGAGTGGAGTGTCATAGAGTAAAGTGGCATACAGTGGAATAACGTATAGTGGAGTAGTGTAGAATAAAGTTCCACAAAGTTGAGTGGCATACAGTAGAGTTGCTTAAAGTGGAGAGGCATGGAGTAAAATAGTGAAGAGTGGAGTGGAGAAGAGTGTAGTGGCATAGAGTGCAGTGGCGTAGAGTTGAATATCATAGACTGGAGTGAAGTATAGTGAAGTGGTGTAGAGTGGAGTGGCGTAGAGTGTAATACAGTAGAGTGCGTGGTGTGGAGGTGCATAGAATGTCGTGCATAGTGGGTACTAGCATAGACTGGAGTGGCATACAGCGGAGTGGCATAGAGCGATGGACATAGAGAGGAGTATGCCATTCCACTATATGCCACTCCATTCTATGCTATTTGGCTTGATGCCACTCCACTCTATGTCCTATGTCATTCTACTGTATAACACTCACTAAACGCTGCTACATTCTATGCTACTTGACTCTATGCCACTCCTTTCTATGCTGCACTACTCTATGCCACTCCACTCTATGCCACTCCAGTCTACTCCACTAGACTTCACTCTCCAGTTTTTAACTCTTTGTAGAAGGGAGTGGCATGCAGTAGAGTGGCGTAGATTGGAGTGCCAAACAATGGAATAGCATTGAGTGGAGTGGTTAGAGTGGAGTGAGATAGAGTGGAGTGAAGCATAGTGGAATAGCATATAGTGAAGCGGTATAGATTGGAGTGACATAAAGTTAAGTAAGGTAGAGTGGAGTGGCACAATGTTGAGTGGCGTAGATTGGACTACCATAAAGTGGAGAGTCGCAGAGTTGATTGGTGTAGAGTGGAATAGTGTACAGTGGAGTGGCATACAGTGGAGTGGCATACAGTGGAGTTGCATAGAGTGGAGAGACGTACAGTAGATTGGCTTAAAGTGGAGTGGCGTGGAGTAAAATAGAGTGTAATAGAGTAGAATGGAGTAGAGTAGACTGCAGTGGCATAGAGTGGAATAGTGATATAAAAGGACATTGAAGTCTACCTCCTTTGGCCACTGCTCTTTCTGAGTGTAATTCCACATTCACATAATAGGTCAGGCTCACTGGAAGACTGGATGAGCCCCGTTTAGGCTTTAGGCAGCGTAAGTCACATTTTGGATCTGCCATTCCTTCTTTGGCTTGTCAGGCAGAGTGAGTGATATCATTTCAATCAATCAGGGATTTGTGAAGTGCAATGCTCCCCCGTGAGGGTCTCAAGGTGATGGGGGGGATATTGGGCAGTGAGGATGGTGTTGATGGGGAGTTCATTCCAGGTCTTGGCTGTGATGTAGGCGAAGGCTTTTCCTCCTGTTCTGGCTCTCCAAATATGGGGGATTTTGGCCAGGGCGAAGTCAGCGAAGTGTAGGTTTTTTTTAGGGGTGTGGAAGGAGATTCTTTTGTTGAGGTGCTACAGAGCTAGAATATCGATGTATAAATATCGATGTACAGAAATATCAAGGTAAAAATATTGTGGGATTCAAATATCGATGGAAAAGATATCTTGGTCAAGAATATCGATTGTTAGGTAACTAATATTGATTGCAAAAATATTGAAGTGCTAAATATCGTTTACAAAAATATAGTTGTTAAAAATATCTATTCATTAATAATCTTATCTATTGTAGTATTTTGTAAGAGAATTGTTTGCAATTTTAGTATATGTGTTATCATTTTAGTAGTTAATATTTTTTGTAACTACAATTTTGCGTTTTTAGTTCTGTAGCGGGTTGTGGGTTATCGGGGAATAGGGAGGGAAGAAATTAAATTTTATAGATTTTATTTATTATTTATAGTACTTAATACATTTTTTTAAATTGAATTTAGCATTTTTAGTTCTGTAGCGGTTGTGGATTTATAGCGGAATATAATTTATAGCGTTATTGAGTTAAATGTGTACATTAATTAATTATTAATTCGTTGTTAATTAATTTAAATTAATTATGGTAATTGTTTAATTAATTGGAGGTGTATGTTGTTGTGTTTATAGGTGTAAATGCTGGGAAGGGTGGGAAGTAATTTTTGTTATTGCTGAATTATTAATTATTTGTTAATTAATTTGCATGAATTAATTATTGATTATTAATTGTAATTGTGTAATTATTTTAGGCATGTGTTTTGGATATTATAGTGTTAAACAATGTGTTATTAATGAATATGTATTATCTTTTTTAATAATATTATATTTTAATTCCAATATTATTTATGTTAATAATGGAAATTAAATTTGAAAACAATCTTGATGTTTTTGTTTTTATTTGTGTGGTATCCAGCACTTTCCCTACTGCTACACTCCCTGGAGTGGGAATAGTCATTTTTAACCCTCCGCTATCCAACAATTTCCCTGCTATTGTAATTATTGTGTTGTGAAATGTATGCTTTTTTTAAATAGTTTAATGTATTAATTATTTATAGGACGCTTTATTTTATTTTAAAGTATTGATATATGTATATATTTTATTTTTATATAATTTAAAAAGGTTATAAATTAAATAAAGATAATAGTTAATAAAATGTATTTAAGTAAATATATGTTTATATACACATTTTTGTGTTTATATTTTTTAAATTAAGTTTATTTGTTATATTTAGTTGACATAAATATTAAATATAATTTACTTTGTTAAAAATGTTAATATTATTTATAATATTTTGTTTAAGATATATATATTTTTTAAGTCGATATTTTTTACATCTATATTTTCTACTTTGATATTGTTGATTCAATATTATTGTACTTACCTATTTAAGTATAGGGATTCGATTTTTTTTTTCATTGAGCAGAGCAGAGGTCAGTGCAAGAAGTACAAAAAGTACCTATATTTTTTTTTTGTTTGAATTTGTTTATTGGGTTTTAGGTTGCATTTACATTAACAACATGACAATGATCAAACAAGGTAAACGAGCATTACAAAATGAGGTCATAGAGATACAATTTTAGGAGTAGTCTCTGTTTGGCACTTCTCAGTTCGGGGTTGTTGTCTGTCGATCGCCCCTATCTGTGTGCTCAGTAGTGTGTACCACGTGACGTCCCATCATAGCGTATGCACCCCCCAGGGGGGGACCGTCTTGATCATGTTAGTCTGTCAGCTGCACCCGTGGGGGGGTGAACTCGTGTTGTGTCAGGCACTATGGGGGCGGTGCCGGGGGCACCGACTATGTGGGCGTGATTCGCGATAACATGTGGCATCGTGGTATCGTTATCTGTGAGTTCGATCAGTGAACCATATGTAAGGGTAGCACCCTGTCTAAGTTGAGCTTGACAACCTACCCAGGAACCATGGGGGTGAACTGAATAACGTGGGAGAGGTATGGAAGTAAGGGAAAGGCGGGAGGGGGGGTCTAGGTCACCGTGTCTAAGCACAGAGTCCGTGCTCTCAGGTCGTCTGGCGTAAGCACATAGCGGGCGTTGTTGATATGTGTCCGGGTGTCAGAGGGTCGCTGGGTGCGGCCACTCACGACATGTATGCAGAATTCGTGACATGTTTATGGATGCGTAGGGGTCGGTGTTGTCGGTCGTACCTGGGATTGCGAGGCTGTAGGTGACTCTTGAGGGCGTGTCGCCTGTGTGAAGTTATACAGTAGTTGAGCCCACTCCAGGGATATGGGATGTTTGCGATGTCCATGTACCTCCTCCTCCCGGAGTATCTCCTCCTCCGCCTTACCCCATTTATTTACCGCGCCGATCCACGCTGCCTCCGGTGGTCCCGCGGGGGCCCTCCAGTGCATGGCGATACCGCGCTTTGCTAGGAGGATGGCTAGTGATAGGAATCGACATTGCATTTTCTCGGTTTTCCGTCTACGGAAAATTCCGAGCGCGCATGCCTCCCATGTGTTCATGGTGGCAATGGTCGTGACCTCTTCCAGGGTTCGGTGGACCGTGTCCCAGTAACGGCGGAGGGTGGGGCAATCCCAGAACATGTGTCTGAAATCTGCCCCCAGGGTTCGACAGCGGGGACATTCGAAGTGGGTGTCTGGGAAAAACCGTTGGAGGCGGCCCGGTGTGAGATAGGCCCTATGGGGGACGTTGAATTGTATGTTGCGGAACCTTGCGTTTCTGGAGACTTTTTTGGGATATTCCAGGGCTGATCTCCATTCCCCGTCATGGACCACTCTGCCGAAGTCTGTCTCCCACTTCTGGTGTAGTGATTGGAGGGATGGGAGGAGTAAAGAACGCACCGCTCTGTAGAGCCATGTTACTAAGTGTCTCCCCACCCCCATGTGCAAGATCGCGTGAATCACTGGATGTGTCGCGGGTTCACCGGACTCTGGGTTCCAGTGTGTGCGGCTGCTATCTAATAATTGCCTATGGAGTAAAAACTGTCCTGGGGGTAGGTTGTATTGGTCCATCATCTGCGCAAATGTCTTTAACTGTCCGTCTTCGAACAGGGATTCGATCTCCGTGACCGCCAGCTCTGTCCAGACTCGAAGCGCGCCCGGGGAATAATATGAATCCCTGCGAGGGAAACCCACCAGTGGCAACAAAGGCAAATATGGTGGCTGTGTTTTGGACATGCGGTGGATACGCATCATGCAAGTTCGGGCAACGGATACTTGCAGGGGTCGAGTCCGTAACGGTTTAGTGCCTGGCAGCAAAAGTCTGACGATCGCGGCTTGCGAGATAGGACCATTAGTTGTGATGGTTTCCCCTGTGTGACGTCCCGCCGTCCAGTAGGACAGCCACTGGAGCTGGACCGCTAGGAAGTATGCCTCAAAGGCCGGCGCACCCAGTCCCCCCTCCGTGGTAGGCAGGTAGAGCGTGGAAAGCGCCACCCGTCGCCGACCCCCTCCCCATATCAAGTCTATCAGGAGAGTGTTCAGTTCTCCGAAGAATGATCGAGGTGGGATCACTGGGAGATTCGCGAAGCTATACAACAGGCGGGGGACCATAATCATTTTTGCCAGGGCCACTCGGCCTATAGGCGCCAGTGGGAGTGTCTTCCAGAAACTGACCGCTGATCGTAGGCCTGCGTATAAGTCCTCCGAGGTGTGGTACAACCGCACTCCCAGGTAACGGGGGGCGTCAGCATTCCAGGGGAGTGATTGGGTACCCACCCGAGTTTTGAAGGGGGCCATATGGGGGCTCAACGGGTATATGGAGGATTTCCCCCAGTTGACCCTAAGGCCCGACACCTTGGCGAACTCCTCTAGCGTCCTCCAAATGCATGTCAGGTCGCTCGTGGCATCCCTAACATAAATCAGGAGGTCATCTGCGTATAGAGATACACAGTGCCCTGAGTGTGCTAGGGGAATACCCCAGTCCTCACCCTCTCGTCTTAGGCGTATCGCATGGGGTTCGACTGCCAAGGCGAACAAGAGGGGTGACAACGGGCATCCTTGTCTAGTCCCTCTGTCTACGGTGAATTCCGAGGAGATGTAGGTACCTATCCGGACCCTGGACTTGAGCTGTGTGTAAAGGAGCCTGGTGTAAGGGGTTAGGCGTGAGCCAAAGTCGTTCTTAGTGAGGATTTCAAACAGATATGGCCATAGGAGGGTATCGAATGCCTTCTCGAGGTCTAATATGAGGCAAGCTGCATTCGGGAACTGGGCGCGTGCTATGTCTTGGATGTGGAATAGCCTACGGAGATTTTGGGATGTGTTGCGGTTTGGCACGAATCCGTTTTGGTCAGGATGGACCAATTGGGGCACGATCTGGGCATACCTCATCGCTAACAGTTTACCTAGGATTTTACAGTCTGAGTTGAGTAATGCGATCGGCCTGTAGGATGATGTGAGCTGGGGGTCCCTGTGTGGTTTTAGGAACGACACTATTAGTGATTCTCTAAGGGAACGTGGGAGGACTCCCGCTTTGAGTGCGTCTTCGAACATAGTCACTAAACGTGGGGCAAGGTGAACTGAGAATGTCTGGTAATATTCGAGGGGGAAGCCGTCCATGCCTGGGGCCTTGTTCCTGGCAAGCGCCCCTATCGCTGCTTTAACTCCGGTCCAGGAAAGACATGGCTTGGCAGTTCGGGCTGGACTGTTCCCACGAGGCACAGGGTCAAGGCTGATTTGCATATGGCCATGTCTGACCTGGGGTGGTGTGGAGTGCAAAAAAACTATGGATTTAGGCCCAGATCTCTGTACTGGGGTGAATGTATGACAATGTTCTGCATTCTGTCCATCACCTGTTGTTTTTGCCTGTGTCGCCCCGAGTGGGATGGGTATGCTCAGACGTGAGTCCCATGCTCTCCACACCACTGGAGTCAAGCTATCCAGGCTGATGACGGCTGATAGCCAGAAACCGGTCCTTGGATGCTTGACTCTGGTCCAGGAAAGACATGGCTTGGCAGTTCGGGCTGGACTGTTCCCACGAGGCACAGGGTCAAGGCTGATTTGCATATGGCCATGTCTGACCTGGGGTGGTGTGGAGTGCAAAAAAACGATGGATTTAGGCCCAGATCTCTGTACTGGGGTGAATGTATGACAATGTTCTGCATTCTGCCCATCACCTGTTGTTTTTGCCTTTGTCGCCCCGAGTGGGATGGGTATGCTCAGACGTGAGTCCCATGCTCTCCACACCACTGGAGTCAAGCTATCCAGGCTGATGACGGCTGATAGCCAGAAACCGGTCCTTGGATGCTTGACTCCGGTCCAGGAAAGACATGGCTTGGCAGTTCGGGCTGGACTGTTCCCACGAGGCACAGGGTCAAGGCTGATTTGCATATGGCCATGTCTGACCTGGGGTGGTGTGGAGTGCAAAAAAACGATGGATTTAGGCCCAGATCTCTGTACTGGGGTGAATGTATGACAATGTTCTGCATTCTGTCCATCACCTGTTGTTTTTGCCTTTGTCGCCCCGAGTGGGATGGGTATGCTCAGACGTGAGTCCCATGCTCTCCACACCACTGGAGTCAAGCTATCCAGGCTGATGATGGCTGATAGCCAGAAACCGGTCCTTGGATGCTTGACTCCGGTCCAGGAAAGACATGGCTTGGCAGTACGGGCTGGACTGTTCCCCCGAGGCACAGGGTCAAGGCTGATTTGCATATGGCCATGTCTGACCTGGGGTGGTGTGGAGTGCAAAAAAACGATGGATTTAGGCCCAGATCTCTGTACTGGGGTGAATGTATGACAATGTTCTGCATTCTGTCCATCACCTGTTGTTTTTGCCTTAGGAGTGAGGTACGGCAGCCAACAGGATAGGAACGACATTCTTTTAAAATTGGCCGCTCTGAGAGACTTACGACCCACTTCTGAGATCGGCTCTCACTCCTGCCACGAGATGGAACATTTGGTTTCCAGGGATATTTTGGCCAGGATTCCATCAACTAAAGGAGAAGCTTCCCCCTTCCTAATGAATTTATACAAATTCCCTAATCCTGTTAATTTTACTTTGTATAGGGCAATAGCCAGTGGCATTTCCCATGCCGGCACATTATATTTATGTATAAAATTTATGATTTGAAAAAATTCCAAAAACCCTGTTGTTAGTTTATTATCGGACCTGGCCAGAACCTCCTGCCAAGTAATGAGCCTCCCTGAAACAAAGAAGGACCCCAAATCCCCAAAGCCTGTCTCCATCCATTTTTGAATTTTACTTGAGTGGATTTGAAGACCGAGGCTCTTGCACTCCTCTATTCTCAAATAGCGCAAACCACCCCCCACTTCCTGATTAAGAAAGGACTGTAATCTTTTTGTTATATCTCTAATGGTCTTATATCTGGTCTTCTTTGGTAACTTTGCTGTTTTTAAAAATATCGGCCTGCCTCATGGACCATTTTTTCATAAAAAAAACATGTCAAGCTGTCTACTAGGTGCCAATAAGCGAGCTGCAAGATCCAATATCGCGGCCGTGTAGTATGTTCGTATATTTGGTAACGCTAGGCCCCCTTGTGTAGTTCCCAGCTGTAGTGTGCTTAATTTCACCCTTGCAACTTTCTTATTCCAAACAAAATCCCTGATCATTGAGTCAATTTCCCTAAAATAGCGCGAATTGATTTTTAGTGGAACATTTAAAAAAAGAAAAACCAACAAAGGAAGGATCGACCTTTTAATAAGTTCGACCCTGCCAATCAAAGTTAAGGGCAGTAAAGTCCATCTTTCCAGTAGAGTTCTAATTTTATTCCGAGTTGCTAGATAGTTCAAGCTATATAGTTGATCGAATTGATTGGAGACATAAATGCCTAGGTATCTGATCGGTTCGGTATTCAGTGCTTGTGATCTTAAATGGGATGTTAAAAAATAGCAGTCCGAATTCAGTACTAGCACCTCGGTTTTATTCTGTTTTTTTTTTTTTTTGTTAAAGACTTTTATTGGTCAAAGTACAAGAACACAGCCTGAAGCCTACAACCCATTCATGGGCCGGCTGCAATGAGCATCTGTCTTTCATCGCATTCAAAAACGTATCATCTCCATTCATATGAAGTAGTTAAACAAAAGTAGGTAATAATACGGAGGCTGAGTCTCGTAAGTATTCTTAATGCATATAGTAAGCAGTCTCTTTTCATAGGCAACCTAACAGTACATAACCATAGAACAACCCCCCATCCAACATTTCAGGTTTCAGATCGAATCTCAGCAAAGTTTATATTCAAGTGTGCATCCAGAGAGGTACATAGAACAACTTCTAAGGCGTGCGTAACTAGCATGCAGTGAGGGATGGCAAAGTCATGAACCATCTGTGACACTCCATCAGTAGTCTTTGCAAGAATAAGTCACTTTAATGTCACTCATATTTAGCAGAGGCTGCCCTCCATACCAGTCACGATCTAGGGACTCCCCTCCATTGCTGCCCTTGACAACATATACAGTGTATACGGTCCCCACACATCTCTAGGCCTCGATGCTTCTGGCAGTTCTTCATAGTAACAAGTCGGTTGGTCACGACAATACGCCATGTCTTGCAACCATAGCATGACAGTCGGTGCTCGCTTCCCTCCCCACGTCATAGCCACTCTACGCTTGGCCACCTGCAATGCCAACACTATCAAATGTCGAGCTCCAACAGACAATCCCGAAGCTATTCCCAACAAACACAATTGCGGTTCCGCAGGCACCTCTATGGAAGTAATCTCAGACAGAGCTTTCGTCACAGCAGTCCAGAACTCGTATACCTTAGAACAGCCCCACGCCAAGTGTATGAAGTCAGCATTTTCTGCGCCACATCTCACACATCTAGAGTGATCACGTAACCCATATCTCATCAATTGTGCAGGTGCGTAATACCATTGCTGTAGATATTTATAGTGTATGAGACGGAAATTCCCATTGGCCGCAAATCCACCCGTCCCAGAACAGCATTCATTCCATTCCTCATCAGTCAGCGGATCTGGTAAACTTGCGTCCCATCTCGCTTTCGCCAGCGCCCCACCCCCGCCCTCATCTTCCTGCGAAGCTCGATATAAACGCGATATCAGCTTCACACGTGTCGTTGACGAGTACAGTAACTGTAAGGCACTCAACACTGGGGGTTCAGCCGGGAAGGAGGGATATAAGTCCCGCAGCGCTGCGCGTAGCCTAACATAGAGGAATGTGGCCATAGTAGGATTAGTCGTGTTATCCAACAGAGTCTGCAGCTGAATGAACGTAGCAGCAGGGAACACATGCCCCATGTTAAATATATGCCAGCTCCTTGGAGAAGCTGTAGTGCACCCACTTCGTTAGAGACCGATATCTCAGTATGATATAGCAGCGGCATATCCAGATCATACAGCGGTAATCTATCCGACCGTTTGCCTAACTCTTGCCAAGCGCGGTGTGTACTACGTACCGTGTCCACTTCCCCTTTCTCAAACACAGAGTACCGATTCACTAACATGGCTCTCAATGGTCGCGGAGTCACTGCGCCAGCCTCGAGCGCGACATGCGGTGTGTATGGCGGCGCCGATATCCAATAGGAAGCGAAATGAGCCTGCGCACATAGATAGTACAGTTTCATATCCGGCACTGCAAATCCCCCTAGTTCGTATGGCTTCGTTAGCACATCCCATCGCACCTGTGCTTTCTTACCGGCCCAGGCCAGCGTGATAAGTAACGATTGAAGTTGTGCAAAAAAGTGTGACGTCAGGGCGATGGGCACATTGACAAAATAGTATAGAAACTTAGGTAGCACCACCATTTTAATGATGGATACCCTATCTGCAAACGATAGCGGCAACCTACTCCATCTTTGCACCTGATCTTCTGTTGTATAGCTCCTATATATCCTTATATCGTGTTAAGTTAGCATAGGTGCATTTGAGATTTAAACGCCATTTTTCCTTTCTTGCAACTTCTGCACACGACCCTTAATTGTTGACTTAGCTTTCAACCTAGTGGTTTGCCGTGGTGTATGTGAGAATAATATGTTATTGCTCTGATATCAGTTTTGTTTAATAAACCATGTCTGCACGGAGAGTGCTGAAGTTTCAGGAGCAACACGATATGGAATTGTTATGAGGTCTGATCTCCACGCCTTCATAGTCATAACACAAGTGCAGCCTTTGCCAACTTGGGCTTGAGGCGGGATTGATATTGCTTTGCACGAGAATGGTACACACACTTGATGCGGTGCACATGCAGAGAGAGCTGGTGTATGCTGATGTGATTCCTTCATGCTAGGACACTAAGGTATGGGCCCGCCCTAAAACAACCCAAAGAGACCTTCTTAGATAATAATATAATATATGTGTTAGGGAGGGTGAGATATAAGTGTTGTTAACTCTTATTCATTACAGCATGTTAACATGCTGTCACCATTCGCTTTTTATGTCTTAGTAACTATGCTGATAATTTTGCTACTGATAATAAGTATACTTGTATTATCAAAGATACTGCGCCTGAGAAGACGGCATTAGTAAATAAACATTTCAAATGCACATGTGTCTTCTTTACTCCATGTTCTGGTTTGTAATGATAATATAACGAAAGAGTGTTCATGAGTCCCACGTACCCTGAGGTACTGTAAGTTCATGTTCTGGTTTGTCTAAACATTGGGTGTTTGATATGTCCAATGAGACACTGTAGCTAGCTCGGTAAGGGGTGAGTTGGTTGCTAAGGTAAGTTTTGGGACATCCTAATTTGCCGAGGTTCCACTCCTCTGTGCACAGTTCTGTGTGAGTACAGAAACCCTGCAACATGGCGCCCAACGGTTTCGGTGGTCTTATATCATGACACTCGAGTAGTTTATCGTTCATGCCTTAACCCCTTCACGTCCGTTTCCGGAAAACGGGGTGTCGGTGAAACCTACCTATTTTTTGAAATAGGTCTTTATTCAAGCTTGATTCTTACTCAAACGGTTTCTTTGAATTACTACCCAGTTGTGCTACAAAGTGTTCTTTGTGTTTTCTTGTTTCCAATTCTGTAATGGCGGCAGCGGTGGCTATTGCGCAGCATAGTCGCGTAGCGATACGCAACCATCTTCAGACGTACCAGGTCCCAGTAGATGGGATGGCTGTGATTTTCGTGGTAAGTGCAGATCCGGCGTTTCCTTACGAGTTGTTTTACTCTTGGGTTACGTTTCCGGCTGTGGACGCTAATTCTGGTTTGTTCCACTCCTACACCGCCTCGGATGTCCCGGCTGAATATACGCCATACAGGGCATTGGAAATACCTATTGATCATTGGCAGCATCGAGTTTGGTTTGATGGCGCCCTCCCCCACTCTTTGTCCCCTGCGAGGTTAGGTCCACTCTCAATTCCAGGTACTAATTGGCCTGCGTTGGGTGGCTTTACCCCGCACCCGAATCACGGGGCTTGTACCCTGGCGGAAATTCGCAGGCTACATGTAGTTTCCATTTCCGTGATTCGTGCTTTAGTGCAATACATTGGTCGACATCTTCCTGGTGGTCCCCAGGGGGGTGCGGCCGCTCCCATGGAACGAGGCGGAATGCGTCTCAATCCAGTGATGGTAAATTCGGTTTTTGGTGCGCGTCCTGTTGACAACGATGACTTCCCATTCTGGCTAGCAGAGAAGTTTGATCAACTGGAGG
The DNA here is from genome assembly GCF_964261635.1 of Lissotriton helveticus. Lineage (NCBI taxonomy): Eukaryota > Metazoa > Chordata > Amphibia > Caudata > Salamandridae > Lissotriton > Lissotriton helveticus. The sequence continues at coordinate 747,673,187 of NC_136059.1, read as the reverse complement.
CGGTTTTTCCGAATTCTACTCCTGCTGATAAACATAGAATGTTGACGATTACTCTACCGAAGGATATTACTCCTGAACTTGCTGACTGTGACAGCTGGGGAAAAACATTTGCGGCAGTTTATACAAGGTGCTTCGGCACCCCGTCTATGACTGCCCTGCCTGAAATCGTTCGACGTGTTCAGAATGATCACGGTCCAGAGGCAGCGGTTGAATTGGGTATGCGCCTGTGTGGTTCTTTTGAGATAGTTAGTGATCTCATTCTCTCCAATGTTAAAGGAGATGCAGTTAACTTTCAGGTGTCGAATGCTTTGGCTGCTCTGCCCGATGCCGACAAACCCCGCCAGTTAGCAAAGATTGTGGTGGCCGCTTATAAAACGATTGGCCGCACAAGTAGAGGTCTGAAATATTTTCCAGTGAAGGAGAAAAAACAACCACAGGGACAATCTGCAGTGACAGATGCCCAGCCCAAGTCCAAGAAACAAAATTGGCCTAAAAAACAGACACAGGGGAAGCTGACAACGCAGACTCAGGGTACTTTTCCTGCAATACTAGCTCCTGCGCCACCCGAAAAAGTTTATGATTTGCGCGACCGCGCGATGATTAAATCACCTGATCGTTTTCAGGGTTCTGATCAACGCTCTCCTCGTTCCTTTCAGGACACATCGGCCCCGAAAACCGGTGGAGGAGGAGGGGGTGGACGTGGACGTGGTGGCCAACAAGGACGTGGTCAGTCCCGCCAGACGGACGGCGCAGTGAAGCAGGAGGATTCTACGCCTAGGCGTCCGCAGTTTGCGAAAAAGAAAGTCGCTGCCTTAACAGCGCATCGATATGCCACAGATAGTGAGAACGCGGCTTCGGAATCTGACGTGGGCTCTGACCTTGCTGGACAGCGCGGCGGAGATAACCATAGTCAGAGAGGCGCTGCGTCCACTACTGAGGGTGACAGCGACTGATGTCTACGTTGTGATAGAAACAGCGGATACGAGACTTGCTCCCCCTGAAAGACTTTTTGAAATTGTCCTGTTAATTGAAGGTGACATACAGCGTACCGTTAAAGGTGTATTTTGGGAGAATCTGTCTTCTACATATGATATTTTACTTTCGGAGGCTGACTGGCCCCCACCTTTTGTGCTCGCGGCGCCGCGAGGGGAGGAGGTAATCCTACCCAGTTTCGCGAACACTGTCTCGAAAGAGCATGCGCAGCATTTTGCAGAAGAGTGGGCTCGGGCTCTCGCGCCGGCTCTGTACCGTAACCAATGTGGTTGGGATAAATTGTCGCCTTGCCACGAAATTCCGTTGCGGTCTCAGCCGCAGCCTCAACCTCAATATCCCATTCGACGTGAAGCAAAATCTTCCGTCGCGGAAATCCTTGAACAATTGGAATATCAGGGAGTTATTGAAACGTGTGTGTCACCGATGAATAATCCCCTTTTTACTGTGAATAAACCTGACGGATCATATCGTTTGGTTTTGGATTACCGGCATTTGAACTCGCATTGCCGTAACTGTGCAGTACAGAATACCCACGGCTCTGCCCTAGTGGATAGTCTCGTGCGTAAGCGTTTCAAGACAACGCTTGACATATCCAATGGTTTTTATGCCCACAGATTGGACAGCCTTAGCTCCCAATGGACCAGTTTTACAAGCGCTGGAGTCCAAAAGCAATTCCGGCGTCTTCCAATGGGCTACAAGAATAGTCCTGGTGTATTTACCGCTCGAATTGTCTCTATTCTGGAGGCACTCGACCCTGATGCTTTTTCGTATGTGGATGACATATATCTCACAGACGACGATATTTGGGAGCATCTGTGTCGTGTTAATTCTCTTGTTTGCAACTTCGCAGACATGGGTTACAAATTCAACTTTGCAAAATCGCACATTGCTGAACACACAGTGTTGTTTTTGGGCTATGAGCTCAACAATGAAGGTAGAGGTTTAGCGCCTCACTTCTTGGAGAAGTGCGCACAATTGCGCGCACCAACAACTCTGAAAAAATTACAATCCTTACTGGGCTTTTTGAATTTCGGCAGAACTTACATTCCTGAATATGCCCAGCGTATCAAGCCTTTGTATGCTTTGATACAACCAACTTTCTCAAAATCATGCTGGCTGCCTGAGCATTCAGCCATTTTGCAATCCTTGCAGGCTGATCTGCTCGCTTCTAAATATTTACTGACTCGTGATAACCACACCAACCTGGTCATAAGAATAATTCCTGGGACGGTGGGTTTCACGTACCTCACTTTTAATGAAGGTGACACTGTACCTATTGCTTACAAGTCACACTTGTACACCTCGGCTGAGATGCGGTTTCCCACCATAGAAAAGGTTTTAACTGCTGTACAGATGGCAATTCTAAAAGAACGTGCTCTGTCACAGGGGAAACGCATGCTAGTGGTAACACCCTGTCCTCATTTAGAGGCAGTCACGAAAGCCAGTGTACCAAATTCAAAGGCTTTGCACCCTCGGTGGATTCAGTGGGCTGCGTCATTGTCATCCGCAGATGTCATGTTTATTTTTGACGCCTCCTTACGGTCACAGGAGTACTTGCAGTATGAATTCGTTCATCCTGCTCCTCTGGCGATGCGACCTTTGGAGGACTTCCATTGCATCATTTACACTGATGGGTCGGCGCAGGTTGCGCATGGCTCTAAACATGCCTACGTTTCCGCATGCGCCATTGTGGTCGGTGCTATGTTGAATGATGAGTTCATTTCCAGGGAGGTACACACGTTGCCCCTGGGCGATTGCACCGCACAATTGGCAGAGCTTCGTGCTCTCTTACTAGCTTTGGAGTACGCAGATCCAAGTGTTACTACTCTGATTGTAAGTGATTCTTACTACTGTGTCCAGTCTTACAATGAAAACTTGTTCTTTTGGATTCAAAATGACTTTCATGATTCCAAGGGTAGCACAATAAAACATAAAATGATCTGGGTTCGAGTGGCAGAGCTTAAGGCTATGTTGCCACTCGTTTATGTGATTCATACTCTCGGTCATCAGCGCGTGGGAGTTCACGCTGTTGGCAACTCGCTTGCTGATGAAGCAGCGAAATCAGCAGTATCTACATACTTAGTTGCAGCAGTTACTAGGTCTAAAACCAAGATTGATAGCGACATCTTGGCAGCGATTGCTGCCTCTGAGAAGGGAAGTAAACATCCTTCGGGATTCCCTTCGAAGTATAAATACCACTTAAGTCCCGAAAAGGTTCCTTTTGTGACAATTCCTGATGTTGGGGAACGGCTGATTCCCAACACGGATCGCAGAACAGACTTGATTACAGCGGCTCATGAAGGTGTGGCGTCTGCGCATGCGGGCGTCTCAGCCACTGTAACGCAACTACAACAACGTTTCTGGTGGCGGGGACTGTACAAACAGACGCGTGATTATGTCCTTCTTTGTGACATATGCCAGCAGATTAAACCTTCAACTGCTACGCGTCCGCCACAGACTCAGTTGTACATTTCTAATAAACCACTAGGCTGTGTTTATTTAGATCACTGCGGTCCATTTTCATCTGATACTGCGTATAAATACATCTTAGTAGCGGTTGACTCATGCACACGCTTTGTGTGGTTATGGCCACATCGCAGCGCTGATTCTCGGACTGTCATCAGAGATTTGCGTATCTTTATAGGGATTTTTGCCTGTGGTACCTTCCATTCGGATCAGGGTCCGGCTTTCGCCTCTAAGGCGTATAAGGATGCCATGACTTCGATGGGGGTCCAAGTCAAGTTTTCGTCACCCTACAGACCCGAGGGTAATAGTGTAGTTGAACGAATGAACCGTGATTTAAAGCAATCTTTGACAGCCCGAGTTATAGGCACTGGCAGAAACTGGCTGGCTCACCTCTATGGCGTGCAGCGTGCTCTTAATAATCTCCCTAGAAGGTCTCTGGGTGGGCGGACCCCATACGAAATGCTCTTTGGCATCAAGATGTTCGTCCCTGACCTTGACGGTCTAGACTCGGTGGTTCGCGCCACTTCCTTTGACGCAGATGAACATTGCAATGTTTTACAGAATCTACAAAAGACGAGAGACACTCTTGCAAAGGAACATTTGCCCTCCACATCGGATGATGCGTTGCAGATCCCGGTAGTTGGCTGGCTACCCCAAGTTGGAGAACTGGTTCGAGAGAAGATCGACAACAAGAAAGAGTTTGGTCCCTCCTATCGAGCTCCGGTCCCAGTGCTTGGAGTGAAGGGCACAAGAACAGTCATTTTACCACCACTTCCAGGTCGTAAGGAAAACAGGTTTATTTCTATTGACAATGTCAAGATACACAGAGTGGCCGATTCTTCTTAGCATGACACCGGCTGTTTCCTGTCCTTCCATTGTGAGAAATTCAATTATGCCCACTGCTTCTAATAATGAACCTGAGGTGGCCATCGAATTACCTGCTGTTTCCAGTCCATTATTGAATAATTTACCAGGAACTAACCTTGATGAGACAGACTATACATACCCAACTGATTTGTCCATGCCTGACCTGCAAGCTCGTTTAGCCACGGAATCCAGATTTTCATTTGACTCTGCTTCCCTTGCCTCGAAAAAACCCTCTAAAATTGCATTATATGCTAGCCTGTTTAAAAAACATTTTTTGATACCTCCTTGGATATACATTTGGCTGGTCCTTTTTTCAGTTTACCTTTTTATGTCAATTGGTTTTGTGTTTTATTTTTTTCGGATTATGAATGGACACTATGTCGAGGAGAGAACTTGCATTACTCATTTGAATGGAACTTTGGCCCCACTTTCCTCTTCACATTCTACACACAGATTAAAAAGAGACTTGACTTTGGTTAACATCACAGCGTGGCCTGTTCTGGATGGAATCGCGTGGGATGCAGTTCGTTTTCAGATTCATGGTCCAACGGAAGTCGTTAATGTCCCTAATGTACTAAGAGTTAATATGGGGGATGTGGTGAAACAAAACATTCGTTCTGATGATTGGGATGTTAATGCTGTGGAAAGTTTGTTTTCTGATTTGAAATATTATGCTGCTTTTGATGCTGAGGATTTATATTTAGAATCTGCTAATTATGGTGAATTGTTCTGTTACCAACATTATGGCAATCACTTCTTACACAAGACATCTTCCCGAAGGGATGCGGTTAATTTTACTCAGTGGGAACATTGCCCAGCACCAACACAAGGGAGTTCAGAAACATTTCTTAAAAAGTATACTTATTTCACTGACTTTAATCAGTCCAATCCCGAGTCCTTTTATTTTAAATTTCACAAACAGCCACTGTCCAAGGTTCGACTTACAAATACAAAATTGTTATATTCAAAGGCCTTCCTGGATCAATTAGTTACTGGAGGGTATGATTTATGGAAGGATACCATAGACCTTAAATCAGTTTGGGGCTCAAGGGCCTGGCAGGTACAAGGCACTGAGGCTTTGCACCGTGCATGTCTCATCCCAAATCATATGTGGTTTTTAAATGAAACCATTTCCCAGACCACGTGCTTTGGATTGGCTACATCTAAAAGGTTAAACACCCCGTCTTTCCCGGAGTTGGAGGAATATGAGAATTGGAGTAATTTTACTAAATTGTCCATTAGAGATATACAGGCTCTGCTTCTGAATTCCTCCTTTAACATTTCCAGTATGAATCCCAAGGGTTGGCTGCTTTGGCACCGTAGTGCTGATTCTTGCCAAAAGAGATTTTTAAACATAACTGACGGTTTTAAGACTGTCAGATCTGATCCCCGTTTTGATTTGAGTCATACTGTCACCTCTTACTCAGTGGGCAAGTTGTGTCAAGCTTGGCTGAAACATTCAACTTTACCTGCGGTTAAGTATCACCTTTCCAAACTGAATGCAGACGTGGATTTGAATGATTTCATTAAGGGCCCAGCTAGTGGCAGGTCGAAACGCTGGTTATATGGTGTTTACAATGAAATTTGGAAACTCTCACAAATTGAGGCTGCTTCACGCCTTAGGGCTATTGATCAGGCAAATCTTGAGAAAGTTCTTGCAGTTGTTGACAATAGCATTAACGTGCTTTCCTCTAGAATTTACACATTAGATAATATTGTGTCGTCTGTTGTTGATATTGTGCATGATGAAGTGTCTGTATTATACCATGGTCAAAATCAATTACGTTCAATCATGCAGTTTGCATGGACACTACAGACTTTAAAAATGGGTAAAGTTCCCTGGGGATACATGAACGTTTCCTCTTTATTTGCACCATTTAATTTGACAGACAAACAACGCTTGCTTTCAATGCGTGATGCTTCCTTTTCTATGCTCCATATTGAAAGATTGGAATCTTTACCTTTTTCTGTGGCAGAGACCACTGCTGCGACGTGGCTTATCCACGGTTTAATAACGCTGCCTTTTGCTTTATATAAGTTTTCAAATTGTATGAAATATGTGCCAATAGGTCGTTTTGAACCCTTAGGTAGCGGTTTTCTTCATGAGGTCTGGTCACTCCCATACACATACAGATGTTTCAAGGATGAACAAGAGGTTTATCTAACAGGGGATGAGTGTACTGAGACGCCAGATCATTCTTTAATGTGTAGACACATACAGTTACACGGTTCATGTAACAAGGACAGACCGAATATGGCTTGCGTTTTACAGGGCACGCCAGTTCCTGCTATCATCCCCACGTTTAAATTGTTAGAGAATGGTAGTTATTTAATGCTCAATAATGAAAACTGTTGTGGTTTAATTAAAGGTATAGCTTTCATAGTAACGGTTAGTGAGCGAGTTATTTGCTGCAGAAATGTTCTTTATCCTCCCACACGTGAACATAGGGAGTCTTCCATTTGGCCACAGATACCGACCTTGGGAGCAGAATTCAGCGGCATGGCTAGAATAAGAGCTCTATTGTCCCAGAAAGAGGTGGCCTTGAGCTCGGCCCGTGAAACTTTCGTGCTTCACATTGCTAACACCCGTACGGAGGTTCAGGCTCTTTTAAACACTGATTTGCCTTTGCATTTCGGAGCCATGGTCCGTTCTATCTTTAACGCATCCTCCACAACGGGCCTAGCACATTTTTTTAAAGTTGTTAGCGGTGGTCTCGTGACTTCCTTTGAGAAGATTTTTGGAGTCATCCCTGCCTTCTTCCATTCTATTTTTTCATCCTTATTTGGAGGGTTCCCGTTTTTGCTTGCATTAGCGGCTGGCGCATTGGTGGTTTTCTGCCTTTTTAAATATGGATGCCCTTCCTGTGCAAGACCACGCACGGCTACTACTGACGCGGTTTCGCAACCGCATGCTTGATTACTATGGCGCACTGCCGTTAGCGACTCTAAGCACGGCGTTTGGATTATCTTTTCGGTTCTCCTATTTCACCTGTGTCCAGCCTGTATTTCGCTGTCTGACCTGTGATTTCCTTTGGGCCATTGATTTGTGTCTCTGCGGACCAGTATCTTCTGACGTCGATTTTAATCAACTGATGAGTCCTATCATTGCTCACGAGTTGGTTTATTCTGACGAAAGGATTATGGCCTTGGCGGTGGCACATGGACTAATGGGTCCCTGGGATGTGTTGTCGGCAGCGCAAAATTTCTTGGAACTAAGTTTTCTTGAGAACCCACCGAGCTGTCCTCTGATGGTTATAGAGGATCCGGTGCTGGAGGATCACGTATGTTCCTTTCATCTTTTAAATTGGATGGCTGAACTGTTTTCGGATGAGGACAGTGACTTCCTCCTGGAGGCTGTTGCACCTTACTTTTCATATACAGTCTTATCATAGACACTGCCTCAAATTGACATGCTGATTGATAGCATTTCCTTGATTTTATTGACTTTTGGTCAAGACATTTTATTTTTGCTTGCCTATTGGCTTGAGCCACATTATATTGGCTATTTTTTAGCATTAGTTTTTATAATTGAATTTTTATTCATGCTCGTTTATAAATGGATTCTGCTCTCATGTGATGGCACTTCTGTTACCTTATTTAGTCCGTTCTCGGATCATGGGGGGGTGTTGTATAGCTCCTATATATCCTTATATCGTGTTAAGTTAGCATAGGTGCATTTGAGATTTAAACGCCATTTTTCCTTTCTTGCAACTTCTGCACACGACCCTTAATTGTTGACTTAGCTTTCAACCTAGTGGTTTGCCGTGGTGTATGTGAGAATAATATGTTATTGCTCTGATATCAGTTTTGTTTAATAAACCATGTCTGCACGGAGAGTGCTGAAGTTTCAGGAGCAACACGATATGGAATTGTTATGAGGTCTGATCTCCACGCCTTCATAGTCATAACACAAGTGCAGCCTTTGCCAACTTGGGCTTGAGGCGGGATTGATATTGCTTTGCACGAGAATGGTACACACACTTGATGCGGTGCACATGCAGAGAGAGCTGGTGTATGCTGATGTGATTCCTTCATGCTAGGACACTAAGGTATGGGCCCGCCCTAAAACAACCCAAAGAGACCTTCTTAGATAATAATATAATATATGTGTTAGGGAGGGTGAGATATAAGTGTTGTTAACTCTTATTCATTACAGCATGTTAACATGCTGTCACCATTCGCTTTTTATGTCTTAGTAACTATGCTGATAATTTTGCTACTGATAATAAGTATACTTGTATTATCAAAGATACTGCGCCTGAGAAGACGGCATTAGTAAATAAACATTTCAAATGCACATGTGTCTTCTTTACTCCATGTTCTGGTTTGTAATGATAATATAACGAAAGAGTGTTCATGAGTCCCACGTACCCTGAGGTACTGTAAGTTCATGTTCTGGTTTGTCTAAACATTGGGTGTTTGATATGTCCAATGAGACACTGTAGCTAGCTCGGTAAGGGGTGAGTTGGTTGCTAAGGTAAGTTTTGGGACATCCTAATTTGCCGAGGTTCCACTCCTCTGTGCACAGTTCTGTGTGAGTACAGAAACCCTGCAACACTTCCAATTTCGAGATCGCCACTACATAATTGGCTCGCAGCACAGTCCCTGTGCACCCAGATTCCCAGATAGCGCACCGGTTCCGATGCCCATTCTAATGGAAATTCTAGCGGGAATGGTATGGTGGCGTCAGTGAGTGGCAACAGAATGGATTTATTCCAATTTATCGAGAGACCAGAATAAAGCCCAAACCTTATGAACTCCCTGAGCACTCTCTCCAGATGCAGAGCCGGATCTCTGATATATAGCACCATGTCATCCGCGTACATGGATACTGCAAATGATCTAAGCGGAAACCTCAACGCTGCGTCAGCATATCTTTGCCTCAAAATGCAGGCCAGCGGTTCTAGCATAAGAGCAAAGAGCAGGGGCGAAAGAGGGCACCCCTGTCGAGTTCCCCTTTCAATACAGAATGTCGCCGACACGTGGCCATTAATCCTCACTCTGGCCATCGGCTTCGTGTACAGTAAAGTGATTAAGGACGTGAAAAAATACGGCACACCCATTCGGTGCAACAGCATGTATCTCCAAGCCACCGAATCGAATGCTTTGGCCGCATCCAATAGGACCGCCACTGCGGAAAGTTCCGGCTTGAGAAGGTGTAAAATCGCGAACAAGGCCCTTAGGTTGTGTGTCGTGGAGCACATAGGAACAAAACCAGACTGGTCCGGTAGAACCATCACAGGCAGAACCAGCCTCAACCATGTCGCCAGCACTTTAGCGATGATCTTAACGTCTGTATTTATGAGAGACAGAGGTCTAAATGACTCGCCCAGATTAGGAGGCTTGCCTGGCTTTGGCAAAGCCACCAATAGAGCTTCCCTCATTGTGGCTGGTAATTGTCCCTGTTCCAAAGAGTCCTCCAGGACAGCCGCCAGTCGTGGCAACAACAGATCAGCGTATTCCTTATAAATTCTGACGGTAAACCGTCTGTGCCTGCCGCCTTGCCATTGGGGAGAGCAGAAATCGCATCTCGGAACTCCCTTTCCGTGATATGGTGCATTAAAAAATCTTGCTGCCCCTTAGACAGCCAAACTAGAGCGATATCGTCCAAGTAGTGCACCAATTCCACCTCATCAGCCGTGTCCCTGAAGCTGTACATCTGCTCATAGTATTGCGCAAAGCAATCTAGGATACCCGAAGCACTGGTGACCTTGTCGCCCTCATGTATTATTTCCTGAACGCCACAGTACCTCGCCCATGCCTCTCTAATTCTATTTGCTAGGCCTCGACCCGCACGCCCCCTTCACTGTAGTATCGCACCCTGGTGCGTTTGGATAAGAAATTAATCTCCTGGTCAGCTAGCTCGTTATACTCAGTGACTTTCTCTCGAATCGCAGCCATTCTAGCATCTGTAGAGACTTGTTCCTGTTGCCGTTCTAATGCCAACAGCTCCTCCTCCAATCTGCTCATAGAGTTTCTCAGTGATTTAAGCACCCCAGACTGCATACCTATACACACACCACGGATTGTAACCTTGAACGCCTCCCAAACTGTTCCCATACTCTCCACAGATCCCATATTTCTATCAAAAAAGTCTGCAATACAGGTTCTCAAATCCTCCCGCAGTACCTGATCCTGCAGCATGCCTGGGTTTAAACGCCATGAAAAAGGAGCTGGAGTATGCGATGGCCAGCCCACCTCCAGTAGCACTGGAGCATGATCTGAAAGTGTCCTGGGCAGATGGGCGCTACGCTTGACCCATCCACTGACATCACGGGTAACCAGCCAATAGTCCAATCTCGACCAAGTGTCATGGGCAGAAGTATAGCAAGTACCCTCTTGCAAGCCTGGATGTCCCAACCTCCACACATCCACATTCCAATCGCCTCCACATATAATAGCCGATGGCGGCAGGGCATACACCTGGTTCCACATATCAATATAGAAATCTGGATCATCCACATTTGGACCATAAACATTTACCAGCGTTATCAATGTGCCATAGAGTTTCCCCTGTAGAATAATGTACCTGCCTTCTTTATCAATCTCTTTATGCATCAAATCAAACTGCACCTGTTTCTTGATTAAAATCATGACCCCCCGTGCATAGGATGAATAGTCGTTGCCACTTTCACTCCCGCCCATTGTTTAGCCACGGCCTCAATAGCTTTGCCCCGGAGATGTGTCTCCTGTAGAAAGACCACCTGTGCCCCATGTTTAGAAAGAAAGGACAGCATTTGTCGAGATTTCTGCGGCCTGTTCAGTCCGCGCACATTCCACGTTATCCAACAGAGCTTCCCACTCTCAGCCATAAGAGCCGTCCATTTCACAATCCATCAGCCTGCAAGTGGAGCTCGCCTCCCAACAGTAGAAGTAGGAACCCAGCACGCAAGGAAGTATAATCATCAGCCAGAGAATACTACGTAACATCAGCCCTTATCATGAAATCATAGCCCCCCCCTTCGCACACACACTCATTGAGCAACGGATCCATCTGAAACCTTCGAACTGCCCCCATCCTCCCCCCACCCACTTCATCACCCCCAACCTGCCAAAGCCTTCCCCAACCCCCCGCCCCCCAACCAAATCCCTTATTCGGAGCACATCGTGGGGAACTCCCATAAGCGGGGGCGTAGAGGTGCCCCATCTTCCACCAACACGTGTAGTGGAAGAGGATCGGAATAATCAGTCAAATCTCCACCCTAGTTAATCAAGCCCCCCGGCCCACATAGTAAAATGTAAGGTACAAGTTGTAAATACTGGAACAGGCCCTGAGGCCATCATTACTCACCCAACAGTAATCATAACATCGCAAGATATAACAGTGAACTTTACCATATTCCACCCCTCTATCAAAGGAGCTCAGACGGCCCACCCCCACCCGTGTTCCAGCGGGTGAGCTCCACAAAGCACCGCAAGCAAAAACATTAACAGGGTACTTAATTCCAGATCCCCGTAATCAGTGTACAGAAGGCCAGTCCAGTTATCTCCTCCAGTCCGGACTCCGCCTGCAAACTGCAAACACCTAGTTCACAATATCCTAACTCACGATCATGAGATCAGTATGAACCAACGCCACAGCACAAGAGTAATAGGGGAATGTCCTTGCCATCCAGGGGCACCCGATCACTCAGCCTCTTCCAGAATTTCTTCATCCCTATTCCGTGCCGCATCAGCGTCTCTTTTTCTCTTCTTTTGCTTTTTCGCATAGTCCATAGCCGTTTTTGATGAGGTGAAGATTTTATTATCGGACGGCGATCCAATCCGGAGTCTGGCGGGATATAGCATTGCGTACGGAACTTCTTCGGCCCTAAGAAGTTGTTTCACAGCCTGGAATTCTTTCCTTGCCGTTTGCACCGCCACCGTAAAGTCGGGATAGAACTCCAGTTTACTGCCTTGTCAGTCTATGGTGCCCTTTTCTCGCGCCAGCCGAAGGATCACGTCCCTGTCCTTATAATTCAGTATTCGAGCAATAACTGGTCGCGGAAGCGCCCCGGACACCGGTCTCTTAGCAACTATGAACACTCGATACAGTTGGTCCATCCCAAATATGTCAGTGATCAGCCGTTCCATGAAAATCTTCCATGCGACCAACATTTTTGGACTCGGGTCGGTCCGTGACGCGGATGTTGTTGCGCCTGGACCTCCCTTCCAACTCCTCATTCTTGGCCTGTATGACTGCCAGGACGCGCTCCATGTTAAACACTTTCGTAGACACCGCGGTCAAACCTTCCTCCGTGGCTGACACCCTCTGTTCCACCTCCCCCATCTGTTCATTTTGCCTATCAAATTGGGTGGCCATGTGGTCCAATCTATGATTAACCGCCTCCATGGTGCCTTCAATGGATTGCAATGTCTTCTGCATGGCGACGAGGACCCCCTCCAAATTCGGCGTGCCGCACGTTGCTCCAGCAGCGTCGGTGACCGGTGGCTCCTGCGCGGTAGACATGGTGGTCTTCTTTGCCTCAAACACCAACTTAGGCTGATTTCTCTCAGTCCTACCCATGTCGCAGCCCACACAGCAGTACTCCCTGCAGTGGCAACTCCGTATGGTACGAGGCCCTAGATCCCATAATGGAGGGCACGCTTAGGATCTCCTCGGTTACGTCTCCCACTGTGAGAAGCCGACAGCGCCAACCCAGTCCTCTCCTCCAAGGCGCCAAACAGATATCTCCGGGCCGCTGCGTCCTTAGCTTCTGACCTTATCTATTCCCTTTGTGTGCGCGATTCGCACCCGGCATTCCAGTCGCATAAAATGGCCCACACAGTCACAGCCCGATCCTTCACGATCTCGCACAGGCATTAGGGGTAACTATTCATGATTAAACTCTTGGAGAGCATTATCAAAATTAAATTTATCGGGATGAAGGTATAAAATAATATCATCTGCAAATAATTTAACTTTTGACATTCCTTCTATAGGTGGCTTGATATTTGGGTTGCTGCGTATTCTTATTGCCAAAGGCTCAATAAAAAAGGTAAACAAGATAGGGGACATCGGACAGCCTTGCCTGGTGCCACGGTGGATATTAATCACTCCTATCGAGTTGGCGTTAACTACCACTTTTGCCTGCACATTCTGATATATGTTTTTTAACATGCTTATTATCATTTCTGGAAACCCAAATTTTAACAAACCAATAAAGAGTGCCTCCCAATTCACCAGGTCGAAAGCTTTTTCTGCATCAACCATTGAAATTAAAGTTGGAATTTTATTAACCGAAACAAAATCTAACGCCTGAATTAAAAAGGCGGTGTTTGTTGACATGGACCTTTCTGAAACGAAACCTGACTGGTCAGAATGAATTAACGCCTGAGCAATTGGTGTAAACCGCTGTGCCCATATTTTCATAAGAATCTTAAAATCGGCATTAAGAAGACTGATCGGTCTATATGAATTGACATCCTTCTCGTTTTTTCCCTTTTTAACAAAACTAACAATAATGGACTCTTTAAAACTCGAAGGAACCGCACCTCCCAATCAAACAAAATTAAATAAATTAACCAAAAAAGGGGTCAGTTCTTTAACAAAGGTTTTGTAAAATTTGATTGGGAGCCCATCTGAGCCACACGCTTTTGCCCCAGCAATTAATCTCACTATCTCTGAAACGTCCGAAGCTAAAATTTCGCTCTTTATTTGTACTGATGATGGACCAGGTAAAATGGGGAGATTTACTTCGTCAAAATACTTATAGATACAATCAGGCCCAACCGCGTACGTTGTAGAGTATAACTTAGAATAATGGTCCAGAAATACCCAAGCTATGTCATTTCTTTCTCTAACAATATTTTGCGTTATAGGATCAATGAGCTCAATTATAGTGGCTTTCTCCTGTTTGGTTTTAGTTTGCCCTGCTAGCATCTTTCCCACCATTTGCCTCTCCTCGTAAACTCTCTGTTGGTACGTTCTAGAGCTATTTATTTCTTCAATAACAAAAAAATCTTTTAAGGCAGCCTTCGCCCTAGCCAATTGTAATTTCGCATCCTCCCTTCCCAAATTACTATTATTCATAGCATTAGCCACATTCTGGTGGAGGTTGTTGACCTTGTCCCGCCTTTCTTTCCTCTGAGCGGCTGTGCGTGCGATCATCTGACCTCGGATAGCTGCTTTAAACCCGCCCCAGACTGAGAAGATTTCTGCAGTGCCTTCATTTATTTAAAAAAAATCTAATATCCAATCTTTTGTTAGGGTCACCCAGTTATTGTCTTGGAGGAGTAGACGATCCATCTGCTACCCGGAATAGGCCTCTCCTCCCCCTTCAATCACACACTCAAGTGATATTAAAGAGTGATCTGAGAAGGGGTTTATCCTTATAGAAGTATCTGACACCAACAATGATCATGAATTAAGAAAGAAATCAATCCTCGAGGCCGTATGGAATTGGTTAGAATGGCACGTAAATTCTGCCGCTAACGGATTACCATTTCTCCATTGGTCCACTAACTGATGTTCCTGCATTAGGGCTTCCAAAACTTTCCTAGTTTGTGGTTTCAACTCTTTTTTGTTTTTATTAGAGGTATCCTTTTTTAAATCTTGGATAAAATTAAAGTCCCCACCCAATACTAATTTTCCCGGGATCCCTCTAAGTAGCTCAGTAATCCTCATTAGTGGCGTGGTATCGTCACTTATCGGGCCATAATAGTTAACAAAATTTAAACACATCCCATTTAACTTGGCCTCTACCACAATCCATCGCCCCATTGGGTCTCTCTTAATTTGTCCAAACTCCCATGGAAGACTACGACAGAAATATATGGCAACTCCTCTTTTAGCTATCCCTGCCGAGGCAAAGAAAGCATGGGAGAAACACCTGGGAAGATATAGTTTTGGACAATTTGATTTCAAATGGGTTTCTTGAAAAAATAAAACCTGTGGTGAACAGAAAGCCAACCACCTTATTAGAGCGCCGTATTTGGACTTATTCAGCATACCATTAACATTGATAGATAAGATATGACACTTATTATTAATTTTTATCTAAGTTTTTCAAATGTCTCTCCACACCAATTCTCACATTCTTTTAGTTCAATGCCTCTGTTACTGCTCTTTTTACTGCTAATTTTTTTTACCCCCCTTAACCCTACCCTTGTCCTCCCCGACCTCCTCCCCCTAGAAGTGGACCCCCAAATTTCCCACACACTCCACCTCTTGCCCTCCCCAATTGCTTTGAAGGGTGCCATGGATCTGCACCCAGGTTGACCCTCCCCCCCATGGTAAATATATTATAAACCATCTGGCTAGACCGTTAAATCTTATATGCCCTTTTCATCTCCAACTAGAATTCTGGAGAAAAAAATAAAAAGACCCTCCACCAAACCATTTGACCGGAGCCAGTCGTTGACCCCACACTCGTCGCCAACTTATTGAGGCCCTGTCATCTCCTTGAGAAGCTCCTGTGCATCCTCTATGTTAGTAAACATATGGAACTTCCCCTTCAAAAGGACACGTAGTTTTGACTGTTGGGCAATCGATGCCTGTGCCACTTGTGCCTTAAACAAAAAAAGTAGTTTGACGAATTCCTTTCGCCTCCGGGCTGCAGCTGCGGACATGTCTGGAAAGAATCTACAGTTAGAAGTCTCGTTCACTGGGAACTGTTTTTGCTGTATGGCCTTGGCGAGGATCTTCTCCTTGATCCGATAGTCTGACAAATTGACTAAGATTGTGCGTGAGCCACTTGAACTTGGCAAAGGGTGAAAAGGGACTCTATGGGCTCTGGTAATTGTCAAATCTCCACTAACCTCCGGGAGGACTTTTTCCTTGATAAAGGACTCCACCCATTGTGGCGCTTGAGCCCCCTCGATTCTCTCGGGAACACCCACTATGCGTAAATGTGAACGACGTGAGTGGTTTTCCAACTCCTCGAGCTTGTTTTTTAATGAAACTTTATCCTTTGCTGCATCACGCACTTTAATGAGCAGTCCAGACATCTGGTCCTCCAACTGGGAGATCCTTGTCTCCGCTTCCTGAATTTTTCTGGGAAAACATGCAACGGCCTCTTCTATTTTATCTAATCTAGAATGAAGAGAGGCGATTTCGTTCTCCTGTGATCTCTTCATGTCCCTAATCTCTTCCAAAATAAGGTTAAGTAGTGTTTTGACTTCCATCTGTTTAGTAGTAGCAACGACAGCTGAATCTTCCATTAGGGCTTTAAGAGATACTAGCTCCAGCTCTAGGAGTGTCACTTGCTGATTTTCCTGGCCCTGTGACCCCATAGGAGGTGTCGGACCGCTCCCATTAGAATCCTGATCTCGGTCTATGTTATTTGTCTGGTCTAATGACTGAGCAGAATGCTGTTGCACAGAGTCTGAACCAGAAGAGTCTGAACCAGAAGGCAGGACCAAGTTTAACTCATTAGATTCCAATTCAGGAGACAGAGAGGTTGGGAGAGAGGCTGGCAGTTTTTGGGTGGTAGAGAGAGCTGGTATCTCCATGAGATTAACCGGTGATGATGAAGCGCTTAAATCCAGTGGTAGCTGCCCAGGTGGGGCGAGATCTGAAGCCACATTCTGGGATGTATTAAGCTGGGTCGGGGTAGATGGTGCTAATTTTTTCTCAAAAAGAGGAAACTTCTTCACACTTTTTTTCTGCTTTTTCTCAAATTTGGCACTCTCGGGTGTCCCTGCCTGGCTAGGTGAACCAGACAGAGATACTGCTGGGGAGGTACTGGCTCCCTGGAGTGCGCCAGAGGACTCTGCCGTAGGTTCTGGCACTGATTCTTCTTCAGAGCTCTCAAAGCTAGAATTCAGTCCCTGATGATTGCCCAGCAATCCTGTCTTGCCTCCTCCCACAGACGCATTCTTTTTCTCTGCCAGAGCCACAGTTTTTGCTTTTAGTCCAGTGGCTGGCTGGTTTAATCTATTATGCCTCCCCATATCGACCTCTACCTCTAACAAGGAGTGAACAAAGCAAGAAGGAAAAAAGAAGAAAAGAGAAAAAAAAAATTGCTGCTCCAATCCGAGCTTTCTTTTTGTCTACAAAAAGACAGTGCACAATGTCCTTATTGAAGCTTCCTTAGTTAAATTTCTTATTCCTCTTATTCCTTATTCCTTGTTTAGATTCAAGTCCTTAACTTGGACTGCCTCTGCCTCTCCTCTCCTCGCAGCACAACACCTCTCCTGCCCCTCCTGACCTCCTGACCTCTCACCTTTCACTCGACTCGTCAGATCATTTCAGAGTGTTCCAAGCATTTCAAAGCACCCAGCAACCAGAGCTCTGATCTTGATGAAAAAAATCACTCCTCTGCTCCGCCGTCCCTTCGTTTATAAAATAGAATACAAAGTAGGCAAATGCCGGACTCCCACTCAGCAGCGGCAGCCTGGGCTCTTCTCGGCGGCTTTTCCCAGTGTTTTCTCGCAATATCTGCAGCGCCTGCACACTATCGGCTATCCGGAGGTGTGGCTCACCGGCATAGCATCTCCCCCGCCTCTAGAGTGTAGGGTTTGGTGAAGTCTTGTATAATGCTGAAGAGTTCCTTGGAGTTGCAGGAGTTGGAGCAGATTCTGTTCTGAATGAAGTTCCTCTACATGGACCTCCTGAGTTGTTGGTGTTCTGTCATGGCGGTCTTGTAGGTGGTCCGTGCTTATGAGGTTTCGCTGTTCCTCCATGTTTTCTCGAGTCAACGCGGTACAAAAGGGGGTTCACTTTGCCCCTGGATTCAAGCAAGCCGGGCTGAAGACGGCTGTAATGCCAGAAACCGGTCCTCGGAAGCTTGTTTCCGGTCCAGGGAAGGCATGGCTTGGCAGTTCGGGCTGGACTGTTCCCATGAGGCACAGGGTCAGACTGATTTGCATATGGCCATGTCTGAACTGGGGTGGCAGAGTGGGCTAAAGAACGGTGATGGATTAAACCCAGATCTCTTGACTGGGTGTGAGTGTTTGATTGGTTCAGATACTCCGTCCATCACCAACCCCTTTTGTACCATTCTCGAGTCAACGGCACATGCGCTTGGATTCTCGGAGGTCCGTGGTAAACCCTGTTGCTTTTGAGGTGCGTTGCCTGTCGAAGTTCCTGAGGGGGTGAGCGTGTTTGCGCAGTTGGTGAGTTATCTGTTGAGTTTGTTGGCTGTAGAGTTGGCGTCGGCCATGGTGGGTGGAGGCATGTGGCAGAGGACAGAGTTGAGGTGCTCTTCGATGACCTTGCTCCAGTTTCTACATGGGGCGAGGAGCAGGTTTGTGTGCGGTGGATTTTGAAAAGGAGAAATGGATGCAATGGTGGTTTGTCCACAGTGGTTGCATGGTGTGGCTGAAGCGAAAGTTGTTTCCTCCTGCGAAGATTGGGTTGAGGGTGTGTCCTGCCTTGTGGGTGGGGGTGGTGATTAGCTGCTTGAGTCCAATGTTGGCGAGGTGGTCCAGGAGGGTGGTGGAGTTTGGGGTGCTGTGGTTGTCGAGGTTGAAATTCAGGTCTCCGAGCAGTGCATAGTACATGAAGGTGAGGGCATGGGGCGCAGTGAGGTCTGCAATGGGGCGCGAGGTCCGGGAGGTGTGTAGGCAAGAGTACCGCTAAGCATCATTGTGGGGTTGATCTAGATCTGAATATGGAGGTGGAGGTGTTCAATGGTGGCTAGGATTCATTCGAACTGGTGGTTGTGAGTCGCAGGGAGCTTTTGTGTATGATGGCGAGTCCACCTCCCAGGTGGTTGGGGCTGTCTTTCCTCTGGATCTTGTACCCATCGGGGAAGGCCGTTGCGATGTCAGGTGCAGAGCTGGCATTGGTCTAGGTCTTTGTGAGGAAGGTCACTTCGGGCGAGAGGGTGATTAGGAGGTCCCAGATTCTACTGCGTGTCTGTGCTTGGAGCATACATTGAAGAGGATGCAGCTCGGGATTTTGGGCACACTGGCATCCGGTGGGTTGGGGGTAGCTGTCGGGGTCCGACTGTGGGAGAATGTGCTTCAGCAGTGTTAGCAGGAGAACAGACCTTGGGTGCCACTCGGTTGAGAGAGCTGGCAGTTGTTGTTGTGTCCAGGGTTGAGTGTGTGGAGGGTTGCTGAGTTGTAGCAGCAGGGCCTCGGAGGACCAAGGTCCCTGGCACAAGGCTTGACTTTGGCACATCTTTGGCGTGCCTGCGGCACGGCCACCATTTAGTGAGGGTAGGGGTGAGGGAGAGCTGCTGGGAGGTGGGAGCAGGAAAATGTGGGGGAGAGGCTACGGGGGCAGCAGCAGTGGGAAAAGGGAGTCAAGGCAAAACGGTAAAATAGAAGAAATGGTACAAAAAAGGCACAAAGAGACAAAATTGCAACAGATTGACAAAAAGGCACAAAGAAATAAAAACAGCAGGCACAGATAGACAAAAAAATGGAAAGAGAGAAAAACAACAGAAAGAAGGCTGGCAGAGCGGACCAGCAGAAAAGCAAGTCTCTCCCACTTGCAGTGAGGTGCAGACAGGAGCCTGTGGGTGGAGGAGGGCCTCAAACTCCTACCTGGAAGCAGAAAAGTGCTGGGGAAGGGGACGCAACAACAGAGCTGCGCGAGGGGAGAGCAGGTTCCTTGACCAGGAGGACAGAGGTCTTGCTCACACTGTCTCACAGTGGCCACCGATTAGGGTCGGAGGGAGGGAGAGCAGCTTGGAAGTGGGAGTGGGAAAATGCAGGGGGAAGGGGCTCATGGGGCATCAGCTGCGGTAAAAGGGAGCAAAGGCAAAATGGGAAATAGAAGAACCAGCACAAAAAACTCACAGAGAGGATCAGGGGGCAGGGACGCAATGATGAAGCTGCACAAGGGGAGAGCAGTTTCCCTTAATAGGAAGTTTGCCTAATGTTGGCATATACAGATGCAATATGCACTGATCACCAAACAAGCCCCTCTCAGCAAAGCAAGAGAAACTCTATGATTTCCAGCTATAAGTGTTAATGTGAGCTATACATTCTCCACTCTCTTTCCATCCCAGAAGGTACCCATTACACCACATTGCCAGCTCTCCTCTCGCTCTCACACTCAGCTGCTCCAGCACATTGTCATTTCTCCTCTTGTTCCTACATTTAGCTGCTTTGCTGGCTTGCTTTCTACACACACATGCCTTTTGCTGCATGATTTCCATGCCAACAGGGGCACACTCATCTCTTTGTCCTATCAGCCTTAGAGGTGCAGTTCACTAATCCCTGTCAGCCGATCAGTAGCTTTGTTGTCTTTATGCTTATGCACAATGGTGGCCACACGCTAGACCTTGTTATTTCCAACTGCTCCAAGGTTATTTGTCTTCCAGCTAGAGAGATTCTATGGACAGACCACTTCCTGCTAGAAATCATACTCTCAGTTCCCAAAAGACCGGCAAACAAAGGACCCTCCCTTCCTACTTGGCGCCGTCAATGGCACAAAATTTCCCTGAGCAATTTACAGGGAATTTGGGTTCAACCCACCATATTAGCAGAAGATACAGTAGATGTAGCACTGGCAAAGCTTACAGCCTCTATCAAGCTAGCCATTGACACTTTGGCTCCTCTAAAACTATACAAAGAGTATCCCGCCTCCAAACAAGAAAGTTGGTATACTCAGGAGCTAAGGGAAGAAAAACAAAAATGCAGGCAAGCCGAAAAAAAATGGAGGAAACACAAGACCGAGGAAACAAGAGCGGTCTTCCATCAAGCTCAATCTCAATACTATAAAAACATCAGACAGGCTAGAAAAAACCGTCTTCTGCAACAACTAGTAGAAGCTACTAACTGTCCTAAGGAGCTTTTTAAAATCCTCCAAAATTTTGTCAAACCCGCCGCATGTGAAAGCTCGGAAGAGTTCTCACAGACCTTATGCGACGAGATATCATCCTTCTTTGAGAGTAAAATCAATACCATATATGAAAAAATAGTGGCTGCCAATAATAGTACGAATGGCACTAACAGGATCACATCTCCAAACCTGCCTAAAGATAAAAACAGTGCAAGCCCCATATCACACTTTCCTCTCATTGAAAGTGCTGACCTCCCTCATCTCATTACTCACATCAAATCAGGGTCTCCAAACGACCTCCTTCCTGCTAAGATGGTTCCCCCCCTGATCCCTCTCCTGGGCCCCTTCATACAGAATGTCATCAATACATCTCTCACAAAAGGACAAGTCCCAGCAGACTGGAAGAGGGCGGTGGTAAACCCAATACGCAAGAAAGCTGCTTCCCCATGGACCGACCTTTCTAACCTGCGTCCTATTTCACTCTTACCATACATCAGTAAGATAGCCGAGAAGCATGTGAACACCTACCTGTCACAACATCTAGAAGCGACGGAGGGCCTGGACTACTCCCAATCTGGTTTCAGGCCAAACCACAGCACCGAATCTGCCCTCCAAACAGTGACCAATAACATCAGAATGGCACTGGATGGGGGCAATTCTATGATTCTGGTGCTGTTGGATCTCTCCGCCGCTTTCGATACGGTGTCTCACAAAGTACTTCTTGAGCGATTAAAAGACGTAGGTCTGGAGGGTATGGCACTAGCATGGATGGAAAGCTTTCTGTCAGGACGCTCTCAAGAGGTTAGGCTGGGCTCCCACAAATCCATCCACAGGGAGCTCGATAAGGGGGTGCCACAGGGCTCTTGCTTAAGCCCTACACTTTTCAACGTGTATGTGGCCCCCCTAGCCAACCTAGCAAGAACATTTGGGTTTACACCAGTGTCATACGCTGACGACACCCAACTCCTCTTTCCCTTTAAAGAACTGACACCTGCGATAAAAAAATCTTTCGCAGAGGGAATGAGAGCAATATCTGTTTGGATGTCAGCAAACTGTCTCCAATGCAATATAGGAAAAACGGAGGTCATGCTGTTTGGACAAGCAGTAACACATTGGACACCGGATTGGTGGCCCCTGGAATTAGGTCCTGTTCCCAGTCCCAAAAACACAGTGAAAAATCTAGGAGTGTTATTAGACCAAACACTTACCTACAAGGACCACGTAAACCAGGTGGCGAGCACCTGCTTCCGAGCCATCGGAATGCTAAGGAGAGTGTTTCCCTACCTGCCAGACTGCCATAGAAAAACACTAGTGCAGGCATTAGTTATCAGCAGAGTGGATTACTGCAATGGCCTTCTCTTGGGAGCAAATGAAGGGCAGCTTAAAAAACTGCAGGTAATCCAGAACACGGCAGCAAGGATTGTCCTCAACGTCCCCCCCAGGACTCCCTCCCTCCCACTGCTGACTAAACTCCATTGGCTACCAGTGAGGAAGCGAGTGCACTTCAAGACCTTATGCACAATCCACAAAAGTGTGATAGGCAAAGGCCCTAAATATCTGACCAACATCTTCCTGCCATACGCCCCTGGGCGAACCCTGCGCTCCGGTAGCCAGCAGCTTCTGCAGGTGCCTAGAATAAAAAGGGCCAGACAAGGAGGGCGAGCCCTGGCTTATCTTGGACCAAAGCTTTGGAACTCCCTACCCCTTGAGATGAGATCATTGACCAACCATCTGACCTTTCGTAAGGTCCTAAAAACACACTTATTTCCCCAGTAACTGATCCCCCTCTCTCATAATGCACCATACAACTCTTCATTACCACCCAAGGCTATTCTCACTGGCAAAGCGCGGAGATACCCCTCCGAGGGTTTAGTCTTGCGCTATAGAAGAATATAAAATAAAATAAAAATATGCTGTTTAATTTGAGCATAAATTGTATTTTTTTATCCAGGTCTCATGTCAATCAGCAATGGTGATTTAATAAAATATTTTGTTTACAGATGATCACTGCACAGTCTTGCCTTCTTTCTATGACCATGCTTGGTGTTTTGGCTGGGAGTTTTGGTGGGAGTTCTCCCATTAATATGAAGTGTGTGCATGACTAGCAAAGGCAGTGACAATACATCTTGCCAACTCAATAATGATTATGCGGGTTGGTCTATTTAAAAAGTAGCCGTATCTTTTCTATGGGTAAGAGCATCCCAGGAATGATCAAACCTGCTACTAGGCTGCATGCCATCCCCTGAAGTTTACTGTATACCATAAAAATAGCAAAACCTGATTTCACATTAAAGTGAGATTGCAATATATTTCCAATTAGTATCCACTGCTGCTGGAATCAGATCTTCCTGTGGAATTATTTAGGTGCCAACTGGATACAAAATGACTGTTTACATGTACTTTTTTATAGCGGCACTAAGCAGATCAACATGACTTACCCAAATGTGAGACATTTTAGAGTGCTTAACAGTTTGTATATCATAGTAAATGAATTGCAGATCATCAAAAATTTAAAAATGAGATGCTTTGATAGGCAATAAAATGGCAAATATAATCAGTTATTTGAGTCTCCTTTAATAAAAATGAGATGCTTTGATAGGCAATAAAATGGCAAATAGAATCAGTTATTTGAGTCTCCTTTATTCGTGCAGCAGTTTCATATTCAATATTTTAAAAATTGATCAGGTAGAAGGAAATATTGAATTAATCTGAGTCACCGGTGATTACTCGGATGCCTTCCAATCCATGATTTTTGGCTCACTGCTATAGTAATTTGTTAGGCCTGCTTCTATGGAAACAGTCCAGACTGAACTGTCAGGCTGACTTCCATCCAGATGGGAACACTAAAGTGTTGTATGGTTCCTACTAATCAAGTAAGATGTTTGGATAACATATGCATCAAGACTGGGTCCACACATATAATCAGAATATGTTGGCCCAAATCCTGGCTAGCTCACAGTGTACCATCTGGACACCTAAACATGGCAGGGTACAGGATAGTGTCTGCAACCTCAGAACATCATCACTCTGACTCCTCCAAAGACATTGTAGAAACAGATCTACCCTGTTATGTTCATCTAAGGCATGACCAAAGGGAGACACACGAAATACCCAAATTGGCATTTCAAACAATTATTGAAGCAATTGGATTCTTGTGTAAAATACATGAGCTGCAATTATTAGTAGGAGGAAACAATGTATTGTTACCGGCATTGAAAGGATGGTGAAGAAGTTGAATAATTCAACCGTTATGACATTGCAGTGATTACATGAATAGATATCATAAGCCTTGAAAAAATGGTAGTACTATCTCATGTTTGTTATAACATCGCTGCTAATGGATGTTGGTGATGTCTGATTAAATGCATAAAAGGCCTGCGAAAAAGTCCTGAAAAGACCCACTAAAAAACCCAGACAGTCCTGCTAAGAGGAACTTGAACTGCCACTTTGGAGCATCGTTGTGCTGCCGAAATAGCTGGCGCTTTCGCTTTAAACACATAGGGGTATATTCACAAGGAGCTACCGCCAAATTAACTGCACTTTATCACAAAGTCGTGATAAAATGACCCCACCATTCACAAGCTGGTGCTAACAGCCCACAGCACCAGTTTTCCTGTGATAGCAGCTGCAAAAAACATCGCCACAGAGGACCCCCAAAACTATCGCTAATGAGATGAAGTAGGCATTCCCGTGCCTAAATGCGCAACAACACCACACCTCAACATTCACAACGACCAGCCAGATCTGCGATAAGAACACAAAACACCTGCTCTGACCTGGTGTAAAGTCGGGACCACAGCCTGCACCACAAGAGGGAGCACAGCCAACAGCACCACCTGAAGACAAACAGAAGCCATGGAGCCACTGATCATGCAGGTCGGACATCCAAGAGGGCCATAACACCCACCACCACCACCCCAGGACCCACCTCGGGTCAAAGACATGCCACATCAGCCACACCTGAACATGTACATAATAATCTGCCTGATTTCACACAATCACAACTGGTGACATGCATGTGCCGTCACAAAAATGAGCATCACATATTCACTAAGCATGGGCGGATTTTGCGAATTGGCAGTCCGCGAAATTGCGTATTTACGGATTCGCAATCCGCAAAATCCGCAAACTCTCGCGAATTTGCGGATTTTTTATTTTTTTTGTGTTCGCAAGCATTTCTGCCAGTTCGCGAGGATTTTGTACCAGTTCGCAAACGCGAACTTACTTTTCGGGTAGCAACGGTCGCGAACATGTTGTTTCTACATCTGGTTCATCACAGCACCCTCTGTTTCACCACTGCCACCCTCTGTTTCACCACTGCCACCCTCTGGCTCACCCTTGCCACCCTCTGGCTCACCCATGCCACCCTCTAGTTCATCACTGTAGATTATGGGTGGAAAAGCACACCTGCCCTGCCTCAACTGACATAAATGAATTAGGGGCTGATTAATGTGTTACTGAATTTGAACTTCCTGGCTGGAACCTGCTTCCTTATCTGTAATTGCTTTCTCTGAGCCTGCTGTGAGGGTCAGAGCAGGGTCATAGAATAGTTGCAAGTAGGCAACTGAACTCTGAAGGGGCCCCTCAGGAAGCACTACAGGGAATGGTTACTAATGATAAAATTGAACTTTTGCACCTGCTGAGTGCTTTCAGTTTAGCAAAAATCCAAATATCCAGCAGCATCCACAAAAAGAAATCCTTCCAGGCACTACAGGGAATGATTACTAATGATAATATTGAACTTTTGCACCTGCTGAGTGCTTCCAGGTCAAGATCCAAATCAAAGTGACCAGCACATGAAGAAAGCACTGAGAGGAGCCTGCTGGACAGGAACAGGAAGTTGGAGACTGTGGGGCACTTCCTTCCTCCCACCCCCCGCCCCCAAAATGGACTCCTTGCAAAAAAAAAGTGCAGGCAAATGTCAACCTGAGGAGTTATTCTGATAAAAATCATAATTTTCAAGGTTTATGCTGCCTGCTGGTGGATTTCTTGTGCGAAATTGCAAATTTTGCAATCTCGCAATTGCGAGATTGTCGCTGCCCGCCGCATCTACGTTTTCGCAAGTGTTTACTCCCGCGAAATTGTATAGTATTCTAGTTGGCAAGTGCGACCAAGCAAAAAAATCCGCTTTGCACGGATTTACGGATTTTCGGTAAGTTCGCGAGAGTTCGCGGATTGCGAATTTACCGAAAATCCGCAAAATCCGCGAGCGGAACGGATTTTACGCCCATGCCTAATATTCACTTTCAAAGCAAACAATGAAACTTTATTGAAATCAACACAGAAATTAAATACAGACACATGGCGGCTCCCCTCGACACAATCCGTAGGTCACAGCCTGCAAGACAAAAAACATGATGAGAAGGTGTGTCCTGCGCACCTCAAAGGACAGAGAGAGAGCGAAAGAGAGAGAGAGAAGAAGAGAGGGGGAGAGACAGGGAGAGAAGAAGAGAGTGGGGGAGAGAAGATGAGAGGGGAGAGAGAGAAGAAGAGAATGGGAGAGAGAGAGAAGGAAGAGAGGGGGTAGAGAGAGAGAAGAAGAGAGGGGGAGAGAGAGAGAGAGAGAAGAGGGGGAGTGAGAGAGAGAGCGAGAGAGAAGAGAGGAGGAGAGAGAGAGAGAGCGAGCTGACCTTGCGCACCCAGTTTTCGAAAAATACGTGCTGACCATACACAGAGTTTTTAACTGCTCCTTAATTGGAGTAACAAATCAAGCTTGTTTCAAGATTTGTCTGGTATTATTTATTTATACCCTTTTACTTTTTGATTTTTGAAAAGTTAGAAATTCATTTGTACGAAAAAGACATTACATATAAATTTAACATACACTTATTCAAACAATATATACTCATTCAGACAACATAGCATATAAACAACAGGACATTAATCAGAACATTTCATATATACATTTGCACAATTATTTATGCAGCAACATAAATATTCATTATTTACACTATCTTTCCTTGAGAAATAAAGTCACAATCCGATGGAGAAGAAATCAATATAAAGAAAAGTACAAATGCGACTGAAAGACTTAATCTATATTCCAGTCATCCAAGGAGCAATTTGTTCCTAGTTGTTATCAAATACTTGTCTCCATTTTGCCGACGCGTTTCGAACTTGCTATTTTAATTTGCGTGTTCTCATCAGGGCTTTATAACTTTTTCCTGCAGGGTTTGTGCAAAAAAATGAATCAAAAAGAGAGAAAAATTAAATCAGTCTTCTTTTAGCTAGCCTCATATGATCGCTGTATTATATACATTAACTGCAAGGTGCATACCTTACAAGGGTCTTCGCAGTTTGATGGGATACGTTTTTTACAGGGGTCCCTGCCGTTGTGTCTAGGAAAGGGGAAACCAATAGAATGGAATCAAATCTCCGTTCCGCTACCAATTTTTGCTTTTAAAAAAAAACGAAGCATTGGCCAACAGATTGTTAGGGCAGACGTAATGATTGAAAAACCTAAACATGATCTGCTCTCGATATGGGGCATGAAACAAATTAAGGGTCACCACGGATGTGGAAATTGCGTATCGTGCGATTCATCAATGGAGGGCACTGAATTCCTCCACAAGAACGTTAGATGGAAAAATGAGGGTTTTAGCAACTGCAAAACCAAGAGTGTAGTTTACGCTATCACTTGCAGTTGCGATAAACTGTACATTGGGAAAACGAATCAGCAAATCAATATTCGCATCACACAACATAGATCACGAATCAAAAATAAAGTTGTGTCTGCACCCATAGTTCAACATTTTATGGAACAAGGCCATTCAGAAATGGATTTTAAATGGACAGTCCTATTCACAATAGGGCACGCAAAAAGAATCCAAGATGTTGATGATGTCTTACTGAAAAAAGAAGCCTACCTAATATTGAGGTTTAACAGCATACAGACTGGGTTAAACTCTATGTCAGAAATCTCCAGATTGTAAACGTCCCTTTGTTTTGACTGCACATTCTGTGTGGGACAACCTAAATGGACTACATATCCCATAATTCAAAAAATCAGGTGATGTATCTAAAAACTCACGCCCCCATCCAAGATGGCGCACTGATGGAAAGCCACGGACAGTGAGGAGTGCAGTTCTTGAATAGAAGAAACTGGGTAGGTAAATACTCTGTTCAGACCGATTAGTTTAGATGCCATGAAAACGACTAGCGGTTTCTAACTGAATGCCTGTTATTTCATTAGAAGACGGAGCGCTCAAATTAATATCAGGCAGTCCCCGGCAAAAGCAGCGAGAACAAACACAGCGACTTGGAAGTGCAGGTACATGTTTTGGTAACAAAGGGCTGTGGCCGCGCACGCGAACAGGGCACATAAACAGAGAGAGTGAAAAAAACATTATTTCCCTGCACAGGCACTCGGGACCCACAGGGGCGCCTCTGAACAAACGTGCAAATATCGGATGTTTACTGAACTTGAAGCTAATCAGAAATAGAAGCGACTACCCGTCAAATGTAGGATCAACGAGTGTTTTTTGGTATCAGGCCAAGGGCTACTTAGTGCAACGGTGTAGTGTAGTTCCTATTATCCCAATAGGCTCTGCGCATTGGAATAATACCTTCAATAGTATAGGCCTAGACCAGACGTTAACTAGGTCTTCTACTGTCGATATTAGACTTAAAGTTTTGGGTTTGCCAGCTAGCTCAGAGTTCACTAGAAACTTTCTCGAATAGGCAAGGAGGAGTTGAACCTCCCTGGATAGACAAGAAGGGATTTAGTTTCTGACAACCATAGAGCATGACAACTTTGCTCTCCCCTAATCAAGAGTGTATCTCTAGAGTCGTGTGAAAACAAAAGACAACTTATTTTACTCAGTCAGTACGTGCATTCTTAGTCTCACCAGATTGTAGAGAAAAGGAAGAGACGGGCGTGTTCAATAAAAGATGGTATTTATTGATCAGTCTCTTTTCTCATACAAGAGAAATGGATCGATATTATCGCAATACTTATGGTTAAGTAAAGTGCATACAATAAAAGCAGAAGTATAAAATAATACTGTAAAAACATTTATATGGTTTCTAAGCCATAAGGTGGTTTAAAATGAATAAAATAGATACATACACATATACATTTGATTAATCGTACTCAACTGGTGTTTCTAACTACGCCTACCCCAGTGTACCTGACCTAAGCCTAATACGTG
Organism: Lissotriton helveticus; assembly: GCF_964261635.1. Taxonomy (NCBI): domain Eukaryota; kingdom Metazoa; phylum Chordata; class Amphibia; order Caudata; family Salamandridae; genus Lissotriton; species Lissotriton helveticus. The sequence continues at coordinate 747,644,051 of NC_136059.1, read as the reverse complement.
GGCAGGAATAGAAAGTAGCAGTTTAAGTTAAGTTTGTTTTGCCAAGTGACTGACTCAAGAATTCTCTGCAAGGGGTTATTCAGTTCTGTACCTGGAATCTAGGATGAATGAGGGATGGTATCTCTCGTCTCTGGTCTCGATATTCCAAGCTGCCTGCGAGGGCTGCTCGGAAGCGCCGGAGCGGGATTTCTCGGCAGGAGAAAGCAGCGTCTCGTTCTCAGCGCGTCAGGAAGGCGGGGCTGCGCCAGCGGGGTCTGCTCTGCTCTGGGCTTCGGCAAGTCTGGCTGCTCCGATCTCGTCACCACCGCGTGTGTTTGCTTAAGGCAATACCGGTAATATTTATACCTGTAAGGTGCCGAGATTGACGTAAGGATGGACATAGATACGTCAATAAGGATGTCATACGACTTGGTCGTTAGCACATTCTTTTGCTGAAGTTCTCGGTGAAATCAAAACAATGGCCGCCGGGTTTTTCCCAGGTTGTCATAGGTTTGATTTGTTTTGAGAACTCCGTATGCCTTATCAGGGGCTGGAGGAATATCGCTTGTCTAATTAGATGGCAAGCGTTATGACCTAATCAGATAACACGTTCCTGTGCCGTAGTTCGGCCTCATCAGATAACGGTTTCTGCATCATGGGATGGCTGCTAGTTAACTTGTTAACCAGAACAGGGTCAGGAATAGGGGGATCGATACAGAACCTATAGGAATACATCACACCCACTCCACGCTAACTATGGCCATGTTTATTAATCTAGGCATAGTAAAACATACTGTAGAGTATCGTGTATACCTTACCACCCCAAAATACATAAAATGCATTTTGAAATTATCTAATATACGTAAAAACAGTCACATGTATTATATGCACTCAAGCTGTAGAATAATGCTAAAGTAATCACGCATATGTATACATTATTGCTAATTGGTATATGAGAATTTACACATGAAATGGCTCTTAATACAGAAAAAAAAGTTCGAGGCCATTCCATCACAGAATAAAATAATTATGAACATACCAGCGGGCAGCTAATGTCTATAAAGTATCTAAAAATAGAAATTTTAGTTCTCTAAGAATAGTTCTTACTTTAAGCAGATGATTAGCGTCCCGAAAAATCGTAAAAATATTTTGGGGCTGCTGAAAAAATTGCTGTCCGTGAACTGGAGGGGAAATTGTTCATGCTACTTTATTATTAAAGTTGAAGGCCAAATTCAGGGTGTTGGGAACGCCGTGTGCTAGCTTGCTCAAAAGTCTCTATTTCTGCTCTGGTGAGAACATCATATCATTTAGACTGTCGAAAAAGCTGTCAACAGCTTCCTGGTAGAGTTCCACTAACTCGGAAAAAGGTGTAACCATGCATTCGTGCGCATGATTGTCTCCATTGACGTTTTGATTAGTATTGCTGACAGAAGGTCGTACCTGATCGATGCTGCTTTCATCTTGAACTTCACTACCCCTTAATCGTAGTGGTGAAGTTTCCACGAATGCCGTCATCAGGATTGGTAGCCGTTGAGGGCAGCACAAAGCATGAGCCTTTATCGGACTCAACAATGTTTCTGCATCCATTGGCGCATCTGATTGTAGCGTCAGACAGGTGTCCAACACGCATTCTTCTCCGCACAGCAGGCACCTTAATACAGGTAAAACACATCGATGCCACATTGGTCGAAATGAAAGAAACCAAGTCATGTTCAGGTCTCTAAGCCGGGAAAGTCCCAGGATTTTTGATATCCGGTCCCGGTATCCAATGGCTCGGATTGTTTCTTCCCTTGTCGCAGGTGTTTTGTCTGTGACACGGTTTGCCATAACGAAATATTAGGACCAAGAATAGGATTCCTGCAATTAGTCCCAAAATGAGGGGAAGTCCGCCAAAAATCGAATGGACGAAATCTGGAAAAATACCCAGTATGGCTTTGAATGGTGTTAATGCCATCGAAAATACTGTCTTAAATACTTTTGAGACTCCACTGGTATCAGAAATATTTAAGATTTCATTCAGGATTTCTGCGAAATGTATGGGGGAATTAGTTGATAACAATGAGTGAATCTCTGCAGTCGTCCTTGCGACTAGGAGATCATACGTTTCTTTTGATGACGTGAGCCTGGTCGGCGTCTGAAGAAGCACTGTTTTCATTCTGCTTAAAGTATCTATTCGAATAGAAGTAATTTTCAAGTTGGGCCATGCCCTTGCCTCCCTGTCTGGAAAGGAGCTGGGGAACAATGAGTGTCCACAGCACATGACCTTCGCAGTCGTAGTTACGAGATAAGGAGTCCCAGGCATAAGACTACAACATCTGCGATTCACAATTAGAATGTAACTCCCATTATAGAGTCTTTGAAAGAATGGTTCTATCTCTGTTGCAGGTGCGCCTAGCTGGTGACATGAAAGGTTATTTGAGTTCCCTTCACAGGCTCCATGCAAACTAATTCCGTTACACAGAAGTGTACCGCTTAGTGACATCGCACAATTATTGCCACTAAGAAACACTTTCTGTCCTTTATTACTGACACATGCATGTGAATAGGGCAAGTTCCATGTTGTCTTAATGTACCCTTTTCCCAATTTTTCGTACATGCCAGCCTGTATATATTTTTGGCAGTATTGAAACCTGAAGGTTGATATGGGAATATTAATTATCCCATGTATTATCCATTCACTGACAGGTCGTTCTGACATTGTCACTGGTAATCTCTCAAGTTTCTCAATGCTCAGGATTGTATATACAGCACCCTTTTGTGCCATACTGATTTGTTTATCAGTAAGGTTAAAGATATTGAAAAGTGACGTTGTGTTGATTAAACGCCAAGGCACATAGCCTGAACGCAGATTTTGTAACATCCAGCCAAGCTGTACAATAGAATGCAATTGAGACTGACCGTGTTGTAACAACAGTAAGTCTTGCGATATTATGTCGATTGCTGAAGACACAATGCTGTCCAAAGAAAAAATTCTGGAGGACAGAGTCATTAACCCATTGTCCACTACAGAAAGTGATTTTTCCAAATGAATACGGTCAATTTCCCGTATACTTTCTGCTGTCTCAATTTGAGTAACCTTCCAGGCCTCGTTATAAGCTGCATATACAGAGGCTGCTATGAAGCGTTTTTGACGCTGTTTGCGTGGTCCCATAATGAAATCACGCAAGTCAGCACCATCAGTAAGTAAAGTTAGGTGTTGCTTAATTTCTGCCAGTGTGGAAGTTTGTAGCCATTGAAGGCATAATTTGCCCACACTGTAGGTGGTTATTATCCCTGGGTGTTGTCTTTGGGAATATCTAGGGTCTGGCCTGGTCAATTTGAACCCCTGTATTTTGTTCAGGAATCTGTCTTGACAGTTATTAGTATCTGTGGGCCAGATCAACCACTGTTTCCAATCAGGATGTGTTCTGTTTTGGTTTAATACATAGTTTACGTCTATCTCTTCATCTGTAGAGCTGTTGTTGTTCATAGTTGGCTTTGGAATAGACGGTTTATTTAAGTCTTTGATTTTGGCTAAGCCAAGACAGGTGGTTTGTTGAACTGTGTCATTTAAAAATATAATTTGTTCTGGGATCATGCAGGCTCTAAACAATGATTCTATACCTTGTACTTGCCATTCTTTTGTACCCCAAACACTTTTTACTTCAACATTTTTGTCCCAATATTCGAAACCAAAAGTATTCATTTGTTCAAAAAATGAGTCTGAATATATCAACTTTGTGTTCGTTAGCATGGTCTTTGTCCCTGTCTTATTTGACAATTTGAAATAAAATGTTTCAGCATTACTTGTGTTGAAACCTGAAAAGTATGAATATTTGTCATAAAAGGTTCTTGAGCTTCCTTTGGGAGGGGTTGCACAATGTTCCCATTGATTATAATTTAAAACATTTCTAGGTTGTGCAGATTTATGTAGAAAATGGTTACCATAGTGGTTGTAACAGTACATACTATCATAATTTGTCGAACCCTGCAAATAATCATGTTTGGTAAATTTAGCAGACATCACTAGGTCAGACATCATATTATTTATACTTTCAAAGTCCCAATCATCAGCAAATGAGCTTGGTTTTACAAAGTCACTCAATGAGATCTTAATTTGGTGTGGATATTTCAGGATTTCGACCGGACCATAAATTTCGTAGTCAGTGTTGTCCCATGCTACCCCACCCGGTATAGGATTGGCTGTGAAGTTGACTGAAGAAAGTTCTCTTTTCTCGACGTGTGAAGATGTGTGTGGTTTGAGGATCAAGTTGATTTTCTGACTTGCTGTGTCCATTTTTGCATATTTTCCCTCAATGAAGCGTCCCAAAGTTAGTACCATGATGAGCCAAAGTATGAGGATAAATGCACCAAAACCCACCCAAAATTCAATCCATGGAGAAATCAGATATGTTTCTTTCAGTTGTTTCAAAAGTTCTTTAGCTTTATCTTTAAAGTTTTTTGTTGATGGCTGTGTTTTTGATTCACTGAGGTCTTCAGAGGAATCATCGAAGTTTATGAAGTAGCCGGATGCAGTTCTGTCAATTGTTCCAATTGCTCCAGGATTATTGTTTCTTGCATATTCGTTTGTTACTTCATTGTAGGTTGGTGTGTCTCTACTAAATGTTTTTATTTGGGTTTTTAGAGGTCTGAGTTCAAATGCATTGTTGCATAGTCCTTGTTGTTGTTCTGTAGGCGTTTCGAATGTGATTAGCCTCTTAGTTTGGACCTCTGTATTTGTAGCAAACCTTGGTGTTCTACTACTTATCGGGAGTCCACTTGGCCTACTATTTGTTATCGGCCACATGATTGTGGTTTTACCAGGTCGATGGATACAACTCGGTTCTCCTTTTTACCAGCAAGCGGCGGTAGTACAACTGATCTTGTCCCGTTGATAGACAAGACAGGAACTGCTTTTCTGTAAGAAGGCCCAAATTCCTTCTTTACCGCGATCTTTTCTCTGACTAGATCCCCGACTTTTGGAATCCAGACAGTTCTTGCTGGGACAGGTGGTGGTTCTTCAGTGGTTGTTGGCTGTTGTTTCAACTTTATGTTGCTCAGGTCTTTTCTTGTTTTGTTTAAGTCCTGCAAAATAGCCAAACGATCTTTGATATCAAAGCATTTTTCCTTCACCACTGAAGTCTGACTGTCGAGGTCTAAGACTAACATCCTAGTTCCAAACAATAATTCGTACGGACTGAATCCCCTCAGAGAATTTCTTGGCAGGTTATTTAGACTACGTTGGACACTTATTAGATGTTTGACCCACCCAGCTCCCGAACCTAATACCTTTGCTGTTATAGATTGCTTTATGTCACAGTTTTTTCTTTCTACAATTCCGTTCCCCTCAGGGTGAAATGGACAAGAGTACCGCAATGAAATGCCCATGCTGGTCATGGCCTCCTTATAAGCTCGAGAGCTAAAAGCAGGACCCTGGTCAGAATGCAGCACGCCAATTGCGTATGTGCCGATAAAGACTCGCAAATCTTTTATAACAGTTCTGGCGTCAGCCGAGCGCTGGGGCCACATCCATATGAATCTCGTGCATGAATCCACTGCGACCAGGATATATTTATAGTTACCATCCCTTTGTAAGGGACCACAGTGGTCCAGATAGACACAGGCTAATGGTTTATCTGAGATTAGAAGGGGCGTCTGTGCTGGTCGTCTCACCGTTGATACTTTCATTCTTTGACATATTTCACATTCTAGAACATAGTTCCGTGTTTGTCTTCTCATTTGTGGCCACCAGTATCTCTGTTTTAATAATGATACTGTGGCTGAGACGCCAGCATGTATAGAAGCGAGCCCTTCGTGTGCCGCTATTATTAGTCCTAACCTATGTTTCATGTTTGGAATTACCCTATCCCCCACTCCAGGGATTCGAGCAAAAGGAACATTGTTTGCATCAGTTATGTATGTGTATTTTACCGGAAAGCCTTTCGGGAGTGTTTCTATCGAATCCTTTTCTGTAGCGCTGACAGCCTGTAATATCTCGCTGTCTATTTTTGTTTTTGACCGTGTGATGGCAGCTACGGAAGCCGTTCGCACAGCTGCCTTCGCGGCCTCATCAGCCAATGAATTCCCTGCAACGTGAACGCCATCACGTTGATGACTCAGTGTATGTATCATGTGAGTCTTTGGTAGTTCTTTTTGTAATAGAACTACTTGTTCCCAGAGCATTTTATGCTTGATTGTGCCTCCTTTTGCATCCTTAAAACCATTCTGAAGCCAGATCTGCAAGTATTCATTGTAAGACTGAACGCAATAATACGAATCGCACACTATGAGTGTGGGAAATTCTCGATCAGTATTTTCAAGCGCCATCTTGAATGCCAGTAGTTCAGCTCGCTGAGCTGTACAATCTCCTAGAGATTGTGTTTTATTGGTAGCTGGTTTAAATTTCCCTTCGTGCCAGTGACCTTTAACGATCGCACATGCAGCACTATAAGCTTGTTTACCCCCCACTGCGGGTTGTGCTGATCCATCTGTATATATTATACAGCCGTAATGTTCTAGAGGCAGAATTTCGGTCGGCGGAGGACATTCGAATTCATATTGCAGAAATTCTTGTGTTTTTAAGTTAGGATCAAATTCGTATGCCACGTCTGTTGCAGCAAGAGAATTAGCCCATTGTATCCATCTCAGATGGAGCGCTTTAGCATTCGGAATGCTTGCTTTTGTTACAGCCTCTAGGGCTGGTATCGGTGTCACGATTATTATTCGTTTACCTTGTGCCAGGGCTCGTTCTTTTGCTATAGCTGTCTGTGTTGCAGTTAGAATTTTTTCCGTTGGGCTAAATTTCATTTCAGCTTTAGTGTACAAGTGTGATTTGAATGCAATTGGTACCTTTTCTCCCTCATTAGAGGTCAGGTATGTGAATCCGCATCTTCCTGGGATGACTCGAATCACAAGATTGCGTGTGTTATCACGTGTTTCTAATTTTGTTTTTATTAACATGTCTGTTTGTAAGGATCTCAGAATTTCTGTGTGTATTTGAGTCCAATTGGTTCTTTTAAAATCTGGTTTTATTAGATCATAAAGGGGTTTGACCCTTTCTGCGTAATTTGCAATGTATGTTCTTCCGAAATTTAGGAAGCCTAGAATTGACTGTAGGTTTTTTAGTGTTCTAGGTGCTTGGAGTACGGCACATTTCTCTAGGAAATTGTCAGCCAGGCTTTTGCCTTCACTTGATAATTCATATCCTAAGAACAGGACTGTTAGATGGGCAATTCTGGATTTTTTAAAGTTGAATTTGTAACCCTCTGCTGCGAACCCAAGTATTATGGTGTTCACTCTCTTCAAGTGAGTATCCAAGTCATCATCTGTTAGGTAAATGTCGTCGACATATGATAATGCCTCGTCATCGTATGTTTGTAGTAATTCTGTTACTCTCGCTGAGAATACTCCAGGGCTGTTCTTGTATCCCTGGGCTAACCGACAGAATTGTTTTTGAGTGCCATTTATTGAGAACGCAGACAAATATCTGCTCTCTGGTGCTATATTTTGACAAAAGAATCCATTAGAGATGTCTAATGTTGTTTTGTATTTTTTGCGCACTATGTTATTCATTAGTGCAGCACTATGCGAGTTTTGTACTGCAAAAGTTTTGCAACACGAGTTAAGGTGTCTGTAATCCAAAACAAGACGATATGAATTGTCTGGTTTGGAGACCGGAAACAAAGGGTTGTTCATTTGTGAGGTGCAAGTTTCAATCACCCCCTGGTATTCTAGTTGATCTAGGATTTCTTTTACCTGTTTTTTAGCTTCTTGCTTAATTGGGTACTGTCTTTGTGCAGTAGGTTGTGATTTTAACTGGATTTTGTGAGGAGGAGAGTCCTCATCCCATCCTATGTGATTTTTATATAAAGCAGGAGCTTGAGCTACTGCCCACTTTCTAGCAAGTGTGTATTTTTTATGAATTGGGATATGATTTGAGAAGGCAGGCATAATTATTTCTTCGCCATGAGGGCAGTCCCTGACAAACTCTGGTGGCCAGTCTTTTTCAGCTAGAAGGATGTCATAGCCCTTGGAGAGATTATCCCAAAAGAGTCCCCTTATTTTTCTAGTCTTATCCCCTTCTATACGTAAAGTTATTTCATATATTTTGTGAGGTTTGCTAACTCTGGTGTCTGCAGTTTCCACTTGAAGATATTCATTCGTGTCCACTGTCTCCAGAAGATTCATAAGGACTTTGCGAGCTATGCTCACTTCTGCTGCGCTGTCTAGCATTGTCTGAGCCCATTCTCCGTTTTTCAGTTGTGTCCTCAGTATTCTCGGCATTGTTAACTACTTTAATACTGGCTACCTTCTTTTTTGGAAATTGTAATTTCTTTTTTAGATGAGCAGGTTCCTTGTCTTTGGACTTGGCGTGCTCTTCTCTTTGTTCTGATCGTCCTCTTCTTTCCGATTTCTGCGAGGAAGTCTGAAAAGATTGAGAGGGGAGTGTATCAAAATCTTGATATCTATCAGGCTTCTTTATATTATCCCTATTTCTAAGGTTATATCTTTTCCCAGAGGGATCACTTTGGGGAGACCTATGTCTTTGGTTCGGAGATTTTTCTCTTCGCCGAGGAGACCTTCCTCTGGACTGGAATTTCTTTTCTTTAGGATTGGATTGTTTGTTTCCATCCCAGCTCTTTTTTTGTGATGTTAAATTATTATTAAAAAATACTTTTTCAGGACTTTCAATCAGTCGGGGTTTTACTGGTATTCCACCTAAACTATCTCTACCTAGTTCCTCATAGGATTTTTCTATAATTCTGGCAATTTCAGCTGGTTGGTCTGCTATTTCTGTTTCTTTTAACCTTTGGCGGATCGCCACGTTTGCTGCTTCTCCCTTTATGTTGGCTAATAGTATAGCCGAGACCTGCTTGAAGTCTTTTAGTAATTTCATACCAAGAGTTAAAGCGGGTTCTGGACCGTATTCATCTTGAATTTGTTTTAGCACATCTGGTATTACCGAGATTGATGGAACACCATGCGTTTTTGTGTAAATGGAAGCAAAGACTGTACCCAAAGTGTCACAGTCCTCCACGTGTGGTGCGATTCCCATTGGAAGACAGATAGTCAGAATCCTGTGTTTTTCCAACGGGGTGGTGTCTGGAAACACCGCCTCTATTTGGGTGATTTTTTGTGCTAACCAGAATGGTATTTGTTCCCGTTTAGCTGGTACTTTACCCAGGCAGGATTGTATGTTCTGTGGTGTAATTTTATTTGTGTTCCCCTGATGAGGGGTCAGTTGTGGAATTTTAATTGCTGGTTGGATTGTTGAAGTCCGCATTACATATTGGACTAATTGTCTATGCAATTTTATTAATTGTTTTAGTTGTATTAAAAGATTAGCTGGAGACATCCCGTCGATGTCTGGATGTGGTGTGTATCCGGCTAGGACCGGCCACGTTGCTCCTGGTCTACCTAACGGACCGAGCCTGGTGTGGTGATTATTATGTTTTTACGTTTCTTGTAAATAGACACCTTTAGCACGTCACTTCCCAGAGTTATCCGCTATCATCCTCTAGGGGCTATCTGGATGGTGCTTAAAATCAGTGTTTACTTTGGGTACACTATTCAAGCCACACATGATGGAGCACTATGATAATTCAGAAAGGCTCATATTAATAATGTTTATGTTTGTCTTCTGTTTGTCTATGTCTTTCACTTTACAGGTGCTGTAACACTCCTAAATTTATGGAGTATTTTTGGAATGAGTAATTTACTCTTCCTTTTTTAAGCACTTTTTTCACTTTTATAATTTTCACTTTCACGTCCCCAGGTTAGGGTGGGTGATTAGAGAGCCCATACCGCCGGGGTTTAGTCCTGACGAATGCCTTGGTAAATGCAAACCACCCATATGGCAGAAACATGTTGACTATGATTTATCTGAGTATTTTCTGTATTTAACCAATCCTAAAACCTTGGCAAATAAATCCAGACACATAATACTCTTTGTTCTGTGCCTTACGGATCACTTATTAAAATTTATTTTTTGATACCTTTTCAAGGCACTTTTAATAATTTCACTGTAATTTAGAGCACGCCCTTCCCACACAACCAGCTCCGCAGTCTTTCTGGCGTCGTAGCACACCAAAGAGGCACTCGGCCTCTTTGGTGGGGCCCGATGATGAAGCATGACACTGACTAGGTCGGTGTGTGAGGGCTTTCTTTACCACCCAAATCGGGTGTGTTTATTTTGCTTTGACTCCATTATTTGTGGTTATTAGTGATTTCTCAAGTGATCGACCATAGATTGATCTGACCTCTCTTTTCTTGTTTATGTGCAATTGTTTGGGGACTAGGAGAGCGTTTCCTTTTTCCCTATCTCTCCCTTTGTTGTCAAGTATTATGTTTTAGGGCGCCATTAAATAAGAGCAGGTGCTCTTGAAATGTAAGTGGTACTTCCACCTCCCCTGAAAGGAGTATACTCTTCAGGAGGTTCCTCTGTTTTGTAATAGTGGAAGACCTTTGTTACAGCATTTGCTGCTGGAAAGTTTATCCATGTATAGAATACCTCTGTCTGCCGATATTCGTGTGCCTCAATTACGAATATGACTGTACCACCTCTAGGTGTCAGTCCATTTTCTATAAGTTTTAAAGTTATAGATTTCCTTGTGTTGGCCGGGATGATTATTATACCCGGGTCTGCTTCTTGCAGTGCATTATCAGCTGCTACGAGTTCAGCTCTTATTCTAGCTGCCTCTCTATCTCCTTCATTGTCTGACATTGTACTGTCCAGAAGGTTATTCCGTTTGTTTGCAGATCAGGTTTCTTATGGAAACAAAGATTAGATGCACAGTATTTTGGAACAGTGTATCCTTCAACGTTGACTAAACCAAGAACCATACATAGGAGTTTCCTCCTGCGAGGTTTGGCGGATATGACCTTTCACCCACTCCAGACGTCTTTGGAGTATTATGGGAAAAAAGGGGTCTGAGTGAAATAGCACGACTGAGTTACTCTAATGTCTTACGTTATTTTTATCGCCTTTGCCAAACACGTTGGGCGCCATGTAGTGTAGTTCCTATTATCCCAATAGGCTCTGCACATTGGAATAATACCTTCAATAGTATAGGCCTAGACCAGACGTTAACTAGGTCTTCTACTGTCGATATTAGACTTAAAGTTTTGGGTTTTCCAGCTAGCTCAGAGTTCACTAGAAACTTTCTCGAATAGGCAAGGAGGAGTTGAACCTCCCTGGATAGACAAGAAGGGATTTAGTTTCTGACAACCATAGAACATGACAACTTTGCTCTCCCCTAATCAAGAGTGTATCTCTAGAGTCGTGTGAAAACAAAAGACAACTTATTTTACTCAGTCAGTACGTGCATTCTTAGTCTCACCAGATTGTAGAGAAAAGGAAGAGACGGGCGTATTCAATAAAAGATGGTATTTATTGATCAGTCTCTTTTCTCATACAAGAGAAATGGATCGATATTATCGCAATACTTATGGTTAAGTAAAGTACATACAATAAAAGCAGAAGTATAAAATAATACTGTAAAAACATTTATATGGTTTCTAAGCCATAAGGTGGTTTAAAATGAATAAAATAGATACATACACATATACATTTGACTAATCGTACTCAACTGGTGTTTCTAACTACGCCTACCCCAGTGTACCTGACCTAAGCCTAATACGTGGGCGGGAATAGAAAGTAGCAGTTTAAGTTAAGTTTGTTTTGCCAAGTGACTGACTCAAGAATTCTCTGCAAGGGGTTATTCAGTTCTGTACCTGGAATCTAGGATGAATGAGGGATGGTATCTCTCGTCTCTGGTCTCGATATTCCAAGTTGCCTGCGAGGGCTGCTCGGAAGCGCCGGAGCTGGATTTCTCGGCAGGAGAAAGCAGCGTCTCGTTCTCAGCGCGTCAGGAAGGCGGGTTTGCTTAAGGCAATACCGGTAATATTTATACCTGTAAGGTGCCGAGATTGACGTAAGGATGGACATAGATACGTCAATAAGGATGTCATACGACTTGGTCGTTAGCACATTCTTTTGCTGAAGTTCTCGGTGAAATCAAAACAATGGCCGCAGGGTTTTCCCCAGTCTGTCATAGGTTTGATTTGTTTTGAGAACTCCGTATGCCTTATCAGGGGCTGGAGGAATATCGCTTGTCTAATTAGATGGCAAGCGTTATGACCTAATCAGATAACACGTTCCTGTGCCGTAGTTCGGCCTCATCAGATAACGGTTTCTGCATCATGGGATGGCTGCTAGTTAACTTGTTAACCAGAACAGGGTCAGGAATAGGGGGATCGATACAGAACCTATAGGAATACATCACAACGGAGATTTGATTCCATTCTATTGGTTTCCCCTTTCCTAGACACAACGTCAGGGACCACCCGTAAAAAACGTATCCCATCAAACTGCGAAGACCCTTGTAAGGTATGCACCTTGCAGTTAATGTATATAATACAGCGATCATATGAGGCTAGCTAAAAGAAGAACTGATGTAATTTTTCTTTCTTTTTGATTCATTTTTTTGCACAAACCCTGCAGGAAAAAGTTATAAAGCCCTGATGAGAACACGCAAATTAAAATAGCGAGTTCGAAACGCGTCGGCAAAATGGAGACAAGTATTTGATAACAACTAGGAACAAATTGCTCCTTGGATGACTGGAATATAGATTAAGTCTTTCAGTCGCATTTGTACTTTTCTTTATATTGATTTCTTCTCCATCGGATTGTGACTTTATTTCTCAAGGAAAGATAGTGTAAATAATGAATATTTCTGTTGCTGCATAAATAATTGTGCAAATGTATATATGAAATGTTCTGATTAATGTCCTGTTGTTTATATGCTATGTTGTCTGAATGAGTATATATTGTTTGAATAAGTGTATGTTAGATGTATATGTAATGTCTTTTTCGTACAAATGAATTTCTAACTTTTCAAAAATCAAAAAGTAAAAGGGTATAAATAAATAATACCAGACAAATCTTGAAACAAGCTTGATTTGTTACTCCAATTAAGGAGCAGTTAAAAACTCTGTGTATGGTCAGCACTTATTTTTCGAAAATAGTATATATGGTCTAGCTGACCGTACGTCCCAGGACCTACCTCCCAGTTGTTACAAAACTTGTGCACCCAGGGCACACTGCTCACCTGCTGCCACCGGTGTGTCTCCAACCACTTGCTGGTACATATAGCAATACACCAGGTCACACATCTGAGACAGAGCCGTCATCTGAAACTGAGTCCCGAGTCATGACTGGCAGAGTACACACACTTGCACAAGACAACATCACCTGCCTGCCCATGCACACCCAGGCTGAGGTATCCCAGCTCCTCCCGCCGCCCATCGGAGCATGCCCGCCCATGCACACCCAGGCAGAAGCATTACAGCCCCTCCCGCTGCCCATTGGAGCATGCCCGCACATGCACACCCGGGCCACACTGCTCACCTTCCACCACCGGCGTGTCGACTGCAGGTCCCACCACATGCCGCTGCAAGCCACAAGCCTTGGGGCACGGAGACATGGCACTCTCCACACCATGCATCCACGCTGCGCTGGCCACCAGGTATCATGTCTGGTGCTGGGATTTGATTACACCATGGCATGGGATGAACCAGGGCACCCGGCAACATCGCAGCCTGCACAGCCGCTCAGACCAATGGGTGCCACTAACTCTGTAACCCCTGAAGAGAGGCTGCTGGCTCATCCTACACTGCTTTCTAGCAAGTCACACAAATCCTGAGCAGTCCGGACCTCCAGGATGGGTCATCATCACAGGCTGCACACCTGCTCAGCAGCTCAAGGTGCCAATGACTCCGTGCACCCTAAGTCATCATCCCATGGCGGGGTTTCCTGTGCCAGCCGCAATGACGTGTGTGCCACAAACCCTGTCTAACCCCAGTCAGCGTCCTGTGGCGGGGTGCCTGTGCAGGCCGCAATGCAGCATCTGCCACAAACCCTGTTCAACCCAAGTCAGCGCCACGTGGTAGTAGGCCCGTGCTGGCATCAAGGCCTCGGGTCCGTTATCCAGTCACCACCGGCAGAGGGGTATGTGACGTCATCGGCCTCCTTATATTTGTGGAGTCACATGGCCTCTGATGCCTGTTCGGGTGGGTGTGATATGCGTGAAAACCTGCCCGCAGGGAGTTGCTGTGACATGCTGACACATAGACCAGTGACTTGCACACCACCAGCGAGTATGCCTGTGTCAGATAGCAATAAAGCCCCCCCCCCATGGAGCGTGATCGAGTGGTCTAGCCTGCCATATGCCGAAATATGGCAGGGCTTGCAAAAATGACTTGTGGGCACTGGGCATGGTTCTGTCCATGTCCGGACAAGAAAGCGGCTGGTGCGTATGTCTCTGTTGTGGTGTTCACGGGACCCATGACACAAACTGCTATGTAGCACACTCTGACTGGCATCCCACAGGATGAGCATCATTGACGCAGGGGAAATCATTGTCCCTACATTCATCCACACGTACATACATAAATGATTAAAGACATGACACAGCAGTGCGTCACTGGATGTTTATTGGACATCCAGTGCTTTTCCGCATCTGGAGCGGTGCAGGGCACTGCCGAATACACCACACTATATGGGCCAGCCAGAGTCCATCTGTGGAAGACAAGTACTGCGGCAGAGAGGGGTGCAGTCCGCAGTCTGGTTGCTGTGTCATTGGTCATCAAACAGGATGTAGTGGTCCATGTCGCTGTCCATGGTGAGTGCATCTGAGTGAATTGGGGGTCTGTGGAAGGTCATAAGGCCTTGTGCGGGACCAACCAGGAAGAGGCAAGGTGGCGAAATGAATGCTACTAAGTACTTCTGATCACAAGCCCATCCACGTCCTCGTCCCAGGATATGTGCCCTGCCCCACCTGTGGGTGTTGCTGTACCGGCTGAGGCACTTGGTGCCACTGACATCTCAGGTGCCGGAGGTGATTTGTTGGCAGCATTGTGTGCCACTGGCACCTCAGGTGCCGGAGGTGGTTTATCGGCCACACTGTGGGGCACTGACACCTCAGGTGCCGGAGGTGGTTTGTCGGCTGCAAGGTGTGCCACTGATACCTCAGGTGCCGGAGATGGTTTGTCGGCCGCACTCTGTGGCACTGACACCTCAGGTGCCAGAGTGGTTAGGCCTGCTGCCGAGGGAGGCATATACACACTAGGGGGCGGAGATGTGGATGGTGTGGGGGCAGCAGCATTCAACATCGCCATACCTTATGGCAGCAATGCCATGATGAGGATCTGCAGGGCATGGTAGATACCAGCTACATTCCGCTGATGTGCTGCGAAGACAGCCATCCTTTCCGCCTCCATCCACACCATGTCCTCCATGAGCCTCCGCAATTGTGGCAGCTCATGGCTGTTATCGCTGGAGCCACTCTGAGTGGACAGGTGTTCTTCTCTCCATGTCATGACTCAAGTGATGTCAGTCAGGGCTCATTGGAGACCATGGAGTGGGGCTACACACCCAAGGATGGCGTCAAGTTTGGTTGCCATGTTGCCGAAGCCCAACCACACCTGCTCTGCCGTTTCCCTCTAGCACTCCTGCACACAATGTTGGAAGGCCACGTGTTGTTCCTTGGGGTCGTGGGGGAGTGCTGGGGCTGTGGGTGCCTCCTACTGGGTGCTTTAGGTAGTGGGTGGCATCTCCTTGATGTGGCTTGGCTGCCCTGATCCTGGAGGTGAGTTGCGGATGAGGTCAATGATGTCTTGGATGGCTTGGGTGTAGATGCTGGTGTTGTCCACCTCGTCATCAGTGAAGAGTGGCTGGGACTGCTCTGCAGGATGTGTTAACGGTGTCCCTGCGATGTGAAGGGGAGATGGTGTATTACGATGTGTCCACGTGTATGTAGCCACATGGTACATGTTGACATTCAGACAGCATGGCATTGTACATTGTGACAGTATGTAGATCTGGGTGAGGACCCAGAGTCATTGTGGGTGTGCACTGTGCTCTGATTGATTGTGCATGTGTGCTATTGTGCCCATCTCCACCGTCCCCTTAGTACCTGGTGGTCACTCACCCTATTGCGGTAATGTTGTGTCCTATCAAGCAGTGTCTTATCCCCTGACTCCGCCAACAGTCTCCACACTGATGACTGTCGACATCAGCTCCTCCATGTCATCCAGCTCGAGCTGTGGCACTGGGCCCCCACCTCCAGTCTGCATTGCTGCCTTCCCGTTGGCGGAGAGTTTCTCCTTGGTCCGCCGCTTGATCTCATTCCATCCCCTCTTGACCTCATCCATTGTTCTCTTGTTCTCCCCGACGGCAGTCACTTTGTCCACAATGTCCCGCCATATTCCATTTTTGGTGCCCAATGACACGTTGGAGGTGATGAACAATTGGTGATGGTGTTTTATTACCTCCATGACTATGATCCTGTTTGCCTGCGGACTGAACTTCGTCTTCATCTTCTTCTTGTCCTTGACCTTCCCTGTCCCCAAGGTCAAAGGCTGGTCGTCAGGGGTGCTTGTGGGGTTGCACTCGTCCTTTGCGCCTGCTCCGACTGCCTCCATGGTGCTTGGGTGTGGCAGTTTGTGTTTGGGTGTTTTTCTCTACTTTCATGGTGATTGTTCCCACCTGCCAAGTGTGTGTTGCAGGCCTGGCACTGCTTATCGCTGGTTTCCTCAGGCGCTTTGGACCATTGCAGGTTTTTTGTTGTTTTTGGTTTTGTGGTGTGTGGTTTTGTTTTCACCATCGAGGTGGTTGTATCGTGGACATTGTCCACGGTTTCAGCAGGCTATAGCATGCTACCGCCGTGTTGTGATTTACACATTGACACAGAGTTATTTTCCCGCGAAGGGCTGCGATGTTGAAAGTTGCGATACGCTGCTCTTGCGGTAGTTATCACACGTTCTTTTGAAATATACCCCATAGCTGTCCTGCAAAAAATTGCACTGAGGGAAATATCCAATGTATAGCCTCAATGCTTATAATATTTCATTACAAATACAATGGCCCTGCTGAGATGTCTTCCACTGTCCACTATAACAGCTCACTACAGGGAGTGCATCCCACCCTATCATACTGTCCCTTTCCTCATGCTTCAAATAAATGCAACAAGCCTCTTCAAATGTAGCTGACAATTCTTGTATCACAATAGATATATGGTCAACCCGCCCAGGTATTTCACATTCAAATCCAGCATATTTGGAAAAGGGATTTGGGCTGCTAGGGATCACTTACTACCTGTTAAATGAAAATACAGACATGTAGATTCCCCAATACACCATACATTCACTGATACTGCCTCCTCACTAAGCATGTTTCTCCCACTGAACACGAATAGTTGGTAAATCCTCAATATGAATTTCTGCCACCATGGCAATCCAAATGATATTTTTTCAGTAAAAGTTAAGCTAAGCTATGAAGAAGATATCTAAAATGTGCATCGCATACTTTCTGATATGTCACACGGGGAGAGTACCTGTCCATATAGGGCACTGTTAGACCTGGCCCCATTGGCGTCGGTCTCCCTTCCATTTTTGCTGTTGCCTCATGTATTTTTGCTGGTGTTAGATACTTTGGACACTGTGCCACTGCTGTCCAGTGCCACAGTGCAAGTGCTCCCTATTTTAAATTGATGTGTTAATCAGTGGCTCCATGTTTGGCTATTTAGTTTACTTGTCAGACCCTAGTATAGTGCACTGAGTGTGCCCAGGGCATGTGAATCCAAATGCTGCTGGTGGGCCTGCAGCATTGGTTGTGCCACCCACAGAAGCAGCCTGTAAACGTGTGAATCAGGTCTGCCATTGCAGAGCCTGTGTGCAGTCTGGTACTGCCATGTTGACTGGGCAAGTGCACCCACTTGCCAGTCCCTAAACCTTCCCTTTTCTTCATATCAGACACCCCTATGGTAGGCCCAAGGGCAGGGTGCATTGTAAGAATAAGGTAGGACATGGCCTGGTGTGTGTGTTGCATGTTCTAATAGTGAGTTACAGCCATTTTCGTTTTTCACTATTGCAAGGCTACCTGTTCTCCATAGGCCAGAATGGGCAGTTAGATTATTACATCTTATAATCCTAACTGACTCAGGGAACATGGTAGAAATTCGAGTTTAGTATGCCTGAACTCAGAATGATAAAATACTTATAGTGAAGTTGGTTTTAACATTCTGTGTTTGAAAATACCACTCCATTTTCTTGTCTAACTATTCAAAGCCTGCCTCTGCTAGGTTGTGTATTCCTTGCCTGGAGTTTGAGTGACAGGGCTGGGGGATTCCAGGAGACAGAATGAGTCAGCCCAGTGGTGAATAGAGATTTCTGCATCTAGATGGGTGGGAGGAGTTGCACCTGGGACCTGAATAGGGATGTGTCTGCCTTTCACAATGCTGGCTCCACCTCCTGTGGTGCAGCTCATGTCCCTGCCCTGCATTGTGAAAGAGGAGAAGGAATAATGTCAACAAAGTGCTCCAGGACTGTGCTTTCCTTCCACAATGCTGGCTCCATCCCCTGTGGGGCATCTGATGTTTCTGCCCTGCACTGAGAAAGGAAAGAAGGAGACTTGTAAACAGAGTGCTCCAGCACCTGTTTGGACTGGGCAAAGGCCCCTCTGCCCTCAGAGGATAAAGGATTTTGGGGTATAAATATTCATCCCTGAACCCAAGAAATTAGATCACTTTTGGACAAACAAGAAGAAACCTTTACTGAGGAGAGGAACCTGAAGAAATTGAGGAGAGACTATCCCTAAGCTCAAGTGCTGCTTGGGGAATTGGGCAGCAGTGGTTGACTGACTGCCCAAAAAAATGAGAAGGAACTTTGTGTACTTTATTTTCAACTTGTAAGGATCTCCAAGGGCTTGGAACAGAGCTTAAAGTTAAAGTTGAAGTTGAAGTTGAAGGGTTTTGTATAGTGCTCTACTACCAGGCGGTTTCTTGGCGCTGCAGAAGGGAACTGAAACTGAGGAAGGAAGGGGGAGAATTAAGAAGTATAGGCAGAAGAAAAAAGATGGGTTTTCAGAGCGGCCCGAAAGTCCAAGTAGGAGGGAATAGACCTAATTGTAAGAGGGAGTGAGTTCCAAAAGAGGGGGGCAAGTGTAGAAAACCTGGATCCACCCGATTTCTTCTTACGAAATCGGGGGACAAGGAGAAGGAACTGAGTGGAAGAGCTAAGATTTCTAGCAGGAACATATGCAATGATCTTAGATCTAGTGAATGCAGGAGCGGTGCCAGCTAGAGACATAAACGTCAGACATCCCAGCTTGAAGAGCGAGCGCTCCTTGATGGGGAGCCAATGGAGAGTCTTGAGCAGAGGAGTGGTGTGACTAGATTTAGGGAGCCTAAAAATGAGGCAAGCTGCTTGGTTTTGGATGAGCTGCAGGCGACGGCGCTCGTAGGCTGGGATGCCCACATAAAGGGCATTGCCATAATCTAGGCGGGATAGAATCATTGCCAAGACAACAAGTTTAAGAGCTTCAACCGAGAAGTAACATGAGACTTTACGGATGGTTCTGAGGGACAGAAAGCAAGAGGAGACTGTCGAGCTTATCTGGGGGCACAAAGAGAGGTCCTGTCTGACTTTGATGCCCAGGGTTCTAACAGAGGCAGAGGGAGACAGGGTTAACCAAGGATGGGGGCCAAAAAGCGGAGCACCAGGGATTAGAGGGACCACCGATAAGAACCAGCTCTGTCTTGTCGGGATTCAATTTTAGTTGATTAAGGTTCATCCAGTAAAAAATGAAAATAAGAGTGGAGTGGACCCTGGAGACTGAATCAGGGGAGGAGGAGAGATTGAAGATGAGCTGGAGGTCATCAGCTTAATTGAACGCCGTGACCTCCATGTCCTGTAAAGCAACAATAAGGGGGTGTATGTAAGGGGGGAAAGAGGGGAACCTTGGGGTACCCCGCAGGAGACCGAGCGGGTAGGTGCAAGAAAACCTTCTAGTCGAACAGCCTGAGTTCAGCCTGCTAAGAAAGAGGTGAGCCAAGTCAGGGCCGACCCCCGAAGGCCGGCGCCTCTGACACGGTCGAGAAAGATGGAATGGTCGACCGTGTCAAAGGCTGCAGATAGATCGAGCAGGACTAAGGCCTGGGGGGAATTAGTGTCGGCGCTACGTCTAAGCTCATCAACCACTGAGAGGACAACAGATTCCGTGGAATGTACAGGCCGGAGGCCGGCCTGGTGGTCAGCCAGGAGGTGATGAGCCTCAACGTAGGTGGAGAGTGAGGAGGTGATATGGCTCTCCAAGATCTTGCTCAAAAGTGGGAGGATCGAAATGGGTCTAAAGTTGGAGGGGGCAGTGGGATCGGCACCGTTTTTTTTTATAATAGGGATAACTGTAGCTTGCCTCCTGCTGAAGTCTCAGGGACAACAGACTTCAAACCCCAGCTCCCCAGAGTTCTTTTAGAAGTGCTTGCTGCTGTTTTGGGCCTTCTGAGGGACTGTGTGTCGCAAGTAGTGGGAAGCGCTACTCAACGAGGAAGAAGCGTGTCGCCGTCACTGCTGCTGCCATTGCATCTTTGATGTCGCCGCTGTAGGTGTCGTATTGCGACACATCGAGAGAAGTGTCTCGCAACGAAGAGGAAGCCTGTTGCCGTCGCTGCTGCTGCCGCGCATCTTGGATGTCGCCACTGTAGCTGTAGTATTGCACCGCATCGAGAGAAGTGTCTTGCAACGAGGAAGAGGCCTGTCACTGTCGCTGCTGCTGCCATCGCATTGTGGATGTTGCCGCTGTAGTTGTCGTATTGCACCGCATCAAAAAAAGTGCCTCGCATCCAAGGAGAAGCATGCTGCCGTCGGAGCTGCTGCCATTGCATCTTGGATGTCGCCACTGTAGTTGTCGCATTGTGCGGAAGTGTCTCGCAAAATGTCGGAGAAGAGTGCCGCATCCAAGGCTGTTGCCATCGCATCGCTGAACAAGGGTGTCGCCGCTGCAGTTGATGCATCGAACCGAGACTTCTTGCATCATCGTAAAAGCGTGCCGCATCTGGATGATCTTCACGTCTTTATTTCTTTGCACCGGAAATTTGCCGCATTTCCATCGCTGCAACACTTTTTGTTGTGGAAGCGTCACGCATAGTAAGGTACATTGACTTAAAGAAAAAAATCAAAAAAATACTGCCTTACCTCCCTACCTCGGCTGGGAAAACTCTGGTTTCTACCTTAGTCTTCTCAAAAATAGATTACGGGAACGCTCTTCTGCTACATACGCAGAAGCGTGTCCTAATGAAGTTGCAGTCTATCCAGAACGCGGCTGCAAGGATTCTCTTAAATATCCCTCGCCGCAAGCCCACTACCCCTGCTATCCGCCATCTCCATTGGCTGAGAATCGAAAGCCGCATCAATTTTAAAGCCCTCTGCATCGCCTACAAGGCAGTACATGGCATAGCACCAAGGTTCCTTACTGAAGCTTTTCAGCTTTATACTCCCAAGAGGCAATTAAGATCGGCCAACACCTGCCTCCTTCCTGTACCGCGCACAAGAACCGCCACTTGGGGAGACAGGCGCTTTTTGGTGGCCACCCCAAAACTTTGGAATCTTCTGCCACTTGCCATTAAGACCGCCCCTAACCTGATGAGCTTTCGTAGGCTCTTAAAAACATGGTTGTTCAACCAGTAAGATGATTGTTGATGCCAGTAGCTCCACAGCGCCGAGACACCCCAGGGTATTTGTTGCGCTATAAAAATTTCGAAAATAAATAAATAAATAAACATTATGCATATAACTTTTAATGCAGACCCCAAACAGCCGCATATGTCACAAAGCAATAGTTCCATGTAGAACATTCTTAACAAAACAATTCCAGTAAGCACTAGGCAATCAGCCTCTTTTAAATAAGGAGTAAAGGAGAGAAAGGAAATGTCCCAATAAAAACTTCAACGATGAGACTTCAGAAAATCAAGGTAGATGAAGGACAAACTAAATCTCCAAGATCCGTAGAGAAAGAATCAAGAACATGAGTTAACGAGAGGTTATCTGAAAAGAAAAGAAGTGTAAATAAATCCCAAAATATAAACAAAGATTAATCCTGACAAGGAACATTAAGAATTCAAATAAACATTTCTTTTATTAAAATATGTTTATTGTCATAGCAAGTTCACCATTACACTTATAAACATATTACATGAAATAAACAGTAAGCAAAAAAATCAACCATCAACCACCCAGGGAAGGGTAGGAGGGATAATGTTAGCCTCCGTGTCTTTAATGAAATCCAGATTCTCTAGTCATGTTAATAGGAGTATCGCAATTTCATTACAAGACCGGAGGCTACCATTATGCATGTTGGTAGCCATGTAAGACAACATCAGACATATGAGTGATTAGTTTACAATAATGATGAGCAAAAGTTCTAGAATTCGACCAATCAGCAGCTTTAAAAATATCATCTAACTTACCTCCTGACCAAAAGGACTTACTGGCCATAGCACCTCTGATAGAATGTGGTTTGAAGATATTTAAATCAACACCAGCTAAATTCATAACAATTTTGACCCATCTTGCAATAGAGGCAGAGGAGATACCCTTATGAGGTTTAACAAAGGATATAAGCAACTGATTAACACCACAAGGGCGAAGAGCATGCATTCTCGAATCATATTGTTTCATACAATCAACAACACAAAGTTTTTACAAATATCAAAACGAGGATAGAAAATAGAATCAGACATAGTTTTAGTCCTTCTGTGGAGTTCAAATTTAACGCCAAACATATCATAAGATCTATAGGAAATATCTAGAGCTCTAACATCAGAAACTCTACGACGTGAAATTAAACAAAGAAGGGTAGCTAATTTGATAGAAAGGTTCTTTCTGTTCAAAAGTGAGTTATCTGGCCAACTACAGAAAAGGTCAAGAATTAATTTAACATCCCACAAAGATTGATATCTAGATTTTGGAGGTCTTCTAAGTCTAATACTTTTAAGGATTCTACAAATAATAGGATTTTTACCTACCGTCTTACTGTTGACCAAGGAATGACCAGCAGAAATAGCCGATCTATAGCAATTGATAGATCTATAACGTAGACCCCTGTCAAATTGTTCTCCGAGAAAATTGACTATATCAACGATAGGTGCTTCCACGGGATCCAAGTCCCTTTCCAAGCACCAACGTAACCAAACTTTCCAAATGTTGTTATACCGGTAGTGTGTACCCGGGGCCCAAGATTCTCCGAGGAGAGTTGAAGCTGTTGACGAAAGACTTGCGAGATCATTGGATCTCCTGACACTCTCCAGGCAAGAAGGTTCAACTTCCCTATTTGAACAAGAGGGTGAATTTGACCGTCTATTTCGGTGAGAAGGTTGTTGAGAGAAGGAATCAGGAAAGGAAGATCGTAAGACATCTCTAGAGTAGTTGGGAGCCAGGCTTGGGAAGGCCAAAAGGGAGTTATCAGGACAATGGAGGCATGTTTCTTGTCTCACTTTCTGGAGGACCCTCTGGATCATGGCAAAGGGAGGGAAGGCATAAGCGTTGACTCCCACCCATTATTGGAGAAAAGCGTTGACTGCTAGAGCACCCGGGTCGGGCATCCAGCTGTAATAAAGTTCCAGTTGAAAAGTCAACATGCTCGCAAAAAGATCTATTTGAAAGGGACCCCAGAAGTAGTTGAGGGATCTGAACACTAAGGTGTTGAGTTTCCAATCGGAATGATCCAAGAGGAATCTCGAATTCCAATCTGCAGAAAGGTTGGATTCCCCTGGAAGGTGTCCTGCTCTTAGAGATATTTTGTGTTCCAGACAGAAGATCCAAAGTTTTTTGGCTAAATTTTACAAGAATTCCGACTTTGTTCCACCCAGGCGGTTTATGTAGGCAACAGCCGACATATTGTCCATTTTTAGAATAACTGATCTGCCTTGAAGAGAGTGTTTGAAGCTCATTAGAGCATAAAGGCCTGCAGTCAGTTCTAGGTAGTTTATATGGTGAGAAGACTCCTCTTGAGACCAGACTCCACCAGTATTTTGATCTAGGAGACAGGCACCCCAGCCATGAAGGCTCGCATCTGATTCCAAAATAAAATCTGGAGTTGAACCAAATATTGCTCTGCCGTTCCAAGCATCCAAATTCTCTAACCACCAGGTTAGTTCTGAAATGGATTCTTGGTTCAGGAAAACACGGTCTCCGTACGAAAGACCAGATCTTAAAGCTTTTCCTTTTATCCTTTGAAGGGCTCGATAATTTAGAGGGCCTGGAAAGATAGCTTGAATGGAGGAGGAAAGAAGACCCAAGAGTCTAGCTAGTTCTCTTCAGGAAAGATTTTGATGTTTGAGGACATGTCTTATCTCTTTTCTGATTTTGGAAATCTTCTTCGGAGGAAGAAGGAGAAGGCAATTGGTGGTGTCTACAGTCAAACCTAGGAATTCCATGGACTTTGAGGGGGACAGTATTGACTTTTCTTTGTTTACAATGAACCCTAGGTTTTCTAAAAGATCCATAACAGTTTTGAGATCCTGAAGAATTTGAGTATAATCTTGAGACATAATAAGGATATCGTCTAGATATATAATCATACGAATACTCTTTTCTCTCAGAGATGAAGCGAATGCTCTCATTATTTTGGTGAAACACCAAGGGGCTGATGACAGGCCGAAAGGGAGAGCTTGGAATTGATAAAGTCGGTTCTTCCAAATAAATTGAAGGAAGGGTTGATCTTCCTTGGCCATACGGATGGTAAAATAAGCGTCCTTGAGATCTAGTTTGACCAACCAGTCTCCTTCTAATAAGAGATCTCTCAGAAGATGGATACCTTCCATCTTGAAATGTCTGTAAACAAGGTATTGTTCAGTTCCCTGAGATTTATGACGGGTCTCCAACCTTTGTCCTTTTTTTCTACAAGAAAAAAAATACTTACAAACCTCAGAAATTCCATAGGGACTTCTATGATTGCACCTTTCTGGAGCATTGAAGACATCTCCTCTTCTATAATCTTCTCTTGATCCGGAGAGAGAGAGACATTAATCTTGGGAAAGAAACCTGAATCGGAGTATCTATGAAATCTATTGTAAAACCAGTAACAGTGTTCAGAACCCAAGGATCTTGAGTGATTCGTTTCCAATTCTCGAGAAAGAATTTTAGTCTGCCTCCCACTTTTGTGGGAGGGGAAAAAGGAATCAAAGCACTTACTTTGTGGGTTTGCGTCGTTAGATCCTCCTCTAGGTCTCGAACCTCTTGAACGGAAGCCTCTTCCTCTTGAAGGGTAAAATTGGGGTTGGTTATAACCTCTGGATCTACCATAGGGCCTACGATTAAATCGGCCGAAAGATTGGCCCCTTCTTCCGGCCCTGCCAAAAAGGTTATTGTTGTTGACGTTGAAAACCTTTTTCATGTTTTGATGTGCTTTATCCAGGGCTGCAAAGGTGGACACATATTTACCTAATGTCTTGATTAGGTCTTCGCCAAAAAGTAGGCCTTTAGGATTTAGTGAAGGTTCTTTATCAGCTAAGTCACTCAACTTTGGGCTAATCTTAGTGAGAACAACTCTTCTTCTTTCAGAGTTGAGACTGGCATTTGCATTTCCTAAGAGTACTAGTGCCCTTTGACTCCAGCCACGGATAAGATCAGTGTTCAAAGTAGAGCCGTTAATATGACTATTTTCAGCGGCATCAATAATTTTAGTGAGGGGACCTAAAATATCAAGAAGTCGGTCTTGACAAATTTTAAGGGATCTCTCCATACCTTTCCTGGGATCCCTACCGAGCTTGAAAAGATATTTTATCAGCTCGGGATCAAGATTAGGTGTTTAACAGACTTTAAGAGATTACGAGTGTCTCTCTCCAGGGGATTTCTAATCCATTTGGTAATAAATTTACTAACATGATCCATAGGAACCCAATCAGAGCTTCTAGGGTGTCTGATGTTAAAAGGTGAAAACATCTCCTCGCCTAGAGGATCTAGAACGCTATCCTTTGAGGAAGAAGGTAAATTATCGTCAAAGGATTCAAAATCCTGGTTATCATCATCCAAGTCAAGGATGTATTCGTCAGGGAATTCTGAGGCAGTATCATCATGGTCATAGTTATTAAAATCATCATCATGGCGGATGAATTCATTACTCTGAGCACATGGATAGGTTGTGCCGCGGAGGACACCTTTATAATTTGTGCCGCGAGGGACACCCTTAAATGTTGTGCCGCTAGGGACACCCGAATCGTCTGAGGTAAGATTACCTGCAGTAAGATGTGAGGTACTAGGACCTGAAATAGTGCTCTTAGGGGTACAATCAACATTTTTAGTTTTTTTACTCTTTTTACCCCTTATTTCAGTGAGGTCATTATCATTATCATATTCATATTGAAATTCATCCTCCTCTTCAGGAGAAAAGGATCTCTTAGATGCCATGACTTTAGAAAGTGTAGAAAACATACAAGACCTCATTTCTTTATGTATTAGAGATTTAAATGCCTCATTTTCAATGTTGGGGAGAGAAAGATTATCTTGGTCTGAATCTGAGTCAGACATGATAAAGATGGGAAATAGAGAGGTATAATAATAAATAAATAAATAAGTAAAGACTTCTTTCTCTTGTCCCCTTTTTTTGTTGTTGATATAATATAGGTATAAAAATCAATTCAAATGTAATTCCCCTTTTTTTTTTTTGGAGAGAGATTAGGCTAGATGAGGTGAGTCGTGAGTCGTTTTAGGATTGTAAACGAAATATAGGTTAAGTCGGATATAAATCCAAAGAAAGTGAAGCAGAAACGATAACTGTGTCCAAATCAGCTGATCGCGTCGGAAAACTGACAGTTTCCCCGAGCGCGATCAGCCGGTTGCCCAGAGACGCTCATTGTGAGAATGGAGACTGAAGAAAGTGACTAGGCAACGATAACAAAAAGATAATAAGAAGCATGAGGGTTATAAACCCTCCTGGCCCAAAATATACCACACTGTGGGACGTTACTCTTGTACTTAGGACTTTATCGTCATGGGGAGATAATTCTTCTCTCTCGCTTAAACGCATCTCTTTTAAAATCACTGTATTATTATGTATGGTATCTTTTCGAAGAACTTCAGACGTTAAGGCTTTAGACATTTCAAGTAGGGATTTTCAACCCAAAGGAGTTTGCTTTTACCTAAAGAAAAGAACGAAGACCTTGTCCTCTTCTATTTTCTATCCTTTTTTCTCTGCAAATTATAGACTACCCAGAGACGCTCATTGTGAGCATGGAGACTGAGGAAAGTGACTAGGCAACGATAACACGCAGCACGTGTGTTGCTAATGGTCTTTCCTCAGTTTTAACCCAAAAAAAACACGGGCAGTGCTGAGGGGAGAGATTTAATGAAGACATCAAGCGATGCAATGTATGTCGAAGCGGAAGGTCTTCAATTAAAAAAGAATGAATATAAATCTATCGCGCGAAGGGAGAGAGCGATTATCAAACAGTCCGAGTAAGCAGGAAATGAAAGAGCGCGATTACCGGGTAAAATAATGAAAACGAGCCGACCCCCATAAATTAGAGGACGGCGATCGAGTTAGGGATGGGAATGGAACAGAACGTCCCACGTGAAAACAGTAAGAAAATTAAATAAAAACATCACAATCATCCATTCATATTGGCAGAAATGTAACAGAATTAGGTTAAGAATAAATATGAGTTATGAATAGCAGTAAATAAACAATAATTAAAATGACTAGCAATGTCAGAGGAGAGTAAGAGAAAAACATGACTTATCTGCTTGGAGGGACTCCTTGAATGATACAGGTTCAAAAGAGCAACATGAGTTTCCTGCCTGACACTTCAGAAGAAAAGGGGCTGCCCTGCTGGAACCCTGGCCTGTACCAAAAGGATTGAGATCTGAATACCTGCACCTGCTGTACACGTGGGTCTACAGCCTTAACAACTTTGACTTGCTTCAAAAGTTTAAAGAGTAGACTCCCTGAAAGCAACAGGTAGAAAAAAAGCTTCAAAATGTCACTGCATCAACTCCACCAAGAACATCCCAGCTGAACAGTAACCAATGGAATTTTAAAGGATTTGACCAGGTGCATTGTTGGAATTATAGTCACAAACCTCAAAGAGGCAAATTAAAGTTTCGAGACGATTGGCTGGTGTTGTTGACCCTTTCCTGCATTAAGGGACACTTCTGAAAGTAAGTGTAAAAGTGTTACATCTCGGGCCGGCTGAACTTGTTATTTTGTCCTTGTCCATCCAGTGTGGGTTTTTTAAGCTTTGGAACACTATTTGTTTCTAAGCGCTACCTTTACTTTTAACATTTAAACATGTTTATCTCTGGTTCCATGCATTGTATGTTGTTCATTTTGGTGTCATTTTTCTCATTAAACTGTAGCCTAGTTTTATAAATTAGTGTTGGATTTGTATTGTGTGTTTATCCTTATTTCATGTATTGATATTTTTAAATGGTTTACACAATTGTCTCATAAGTTAAGCATGCCTGCTCGTTGCCAGCTACCATGGGTTGAGCTAGGGAATTATTTATTGAGACCATGACTGAACCTTTTATTGTGTTTGTGGGCTTATTACTAGTGGTAAGTTCCTACTTAGCCCCATTAATAATCCAGTTTCCAACATTGATTGTTAGCAAATCTGGGAACGTGCCAAACACTATGGCACCCCATACTAAACCCACGGAATACCTTCTCAGGGCAGAGTAATGCAAGGCAGCAACTTGTGCAGCCTTGCATTACTCCAGATTCAAAATGCCACATAGAACCACACAATGTGACTCTGTGTGGCATAGTATATCTCATGTAAGGGCTAGTGGTGCCCTTGCATAACCATGCATGACACAAGGGCAATGCAAGCCCTTAGTAAATCTGGGCCTTTGTGTGTAGTGGGTTTTGGGCCATCCCCGCAGGGTTAACCGCAGGGTTAACCGCAGGGCCTGGTTGTAAGGCCAATCATTGAAGGGAACCCCGCTGTATACTATGATCCAGATTTATGAAGCCTCTGTGTTGTCATTGCATCATGAAAGGTGACGCAAGGCAAAACAAGGGCTGATGTCACATTTAGTAAGCCAGGCAAAGCCACCTTGCATAGCTGTGCATTGTTTAGTAGTTGCTTCCTTGCATTATTCTGTAATGTAATGAGGAGAAATATGTTTATTTCTCTTTGGTATTTCCTCTTTGTACGTGTTTTGCATTCTGCAGCACAAATAGCAAGAGGAAAATGCCTCGAAGGATTGTTTTTGTGCAGAAAGATGGAGCAAGGTTTCGTACGTAAAGAAACTTTCCCGCATTCAAACCTCAAAAATAACATGTAATAACGTAACCTATATGTTTTGTGAATACTAATAAGTGTACCCCATAACATTTAGTTCATCTAGGGCAAGCTTTTGAATGTGCTTTACTAAGAAGTAACCTGAGTGAATTAAAATGGCTGCCGGAAACGTGGGAACTCTTCTGCGCATGCGTCTACTGCATCTACGTAGTATGACGTCCTTTGCGTTTGGTGGGAATTCTTTGCAGCTGCGCATTAGTATTAAAATGGCTGCTTTGAACCACCTCACATGCTAATGCATATGGTGGGAATTCTTTGCAGCTGCGTAGTAGTATTAAAATGGCTGCTTTGAGCCTGACATGTTAATGCATATGGCTGTGCTTAAACTAAACTTTGCATGTCTTGCTAATCTGCTAATGCAAGAGTTAAAAAAAACTAATGGGAATAGAGTAGGAAGACATGGTATACAGTGCATTCATTTATTTTCGTATTCTAACATGTACTTCTTTGACTTTATTGTTAGTTCGTAATTGTGCCTGGAGGGTGACTGAATTCTCCATCTTGTCTAACTTTACACATGCGTACTGGACTCCTTTAGAATTCTGTTCCGCGACATTGAACCACAGCCAAGGACTTTCTAACCAGCGATGCGCCTGAGAACTTCACCTCTTTGCCCAGAGAGGGGAAGAGGACATGGACAATATTGAATACATTGTAGATGAAATAATGTGAATGTTTCTGGGAGGAATAAAGCATGGGAAAGTAAAATTAAGGGTGGGAACATAAAACAATTAAACCAAAGAAGACGACTTCACATTAGTATGGTGTGATGACAGGAGATGCCACGGAGATCAGAGGGCTGGTCGAGCTCTCTGAAAGAAGAATCGGGAGATTGCTGAAGAAGAATTGATCCATCTAGAAGGGGAAATCGATGAGAGTAGCACCAGAGAGGGGAGTAACGCTGGCGTTACACTTAGAGGAGGTTACCTGTCCTCTCCTGCACCTGTCCTGATCTATTGGCTGCTGTATAGTCGGGAGCCCCCTTTTCTACCCTTTGGCCAGGGGTCGGTCCTCTCACCATTCTAGGTAAATATAAATATGTGTGGTATGTCCTTGTACAGTTTCCCTTTCTCACCCTTCTCAGATTTAAGTAAAGACAATTTAAAACTTTGTATAATCTCATGAGATTATACAAAGTCATGAGATTATACAAAGTTTTAAATTGTCTTTACTTAAATCACAATTTATCTTTGAAAATGTGTTTTTTTAACATGTATTGGTATTTGACTCACAAAATTATTGCATAGATAAAAGTTTTAAAACTCTCCCGAGTCTGTGGTCATTCAAAGGATTGAAGGTAAATGTCATTTATTACCTATTATGCTAACAACCTGATCTACCAACAAGAGGAAATGAAAGAGCTAAAAGAATAAAGTATTGGTAAGAAATGGTGTATAGGTATAAGTCAGTATAAGATAAAGATTATTCCTGATCGGCAAAAGGTGATTATCAGCTTATTGAATGTGTTTTATGGGCCCAGGTGAGTATGATGTTTTAGAAATAAACTAAGCTGGTAATCCCATGCCATCAGTATTTCTTGAAAGCTGAATGATGGTTAGGTTTTAGTTAAGATAGGAAGTTAGTTGTGTATTAGATTTATTGATTTATGTATTAACCAGAACCCGTTTGTATTGTTTCATGTTGTCTAGAAGTCCCCGTGGATATTGAATAGCGGGTGGTAAATGGAAGCCACACTGCAGTGAGGTTGCTGGCCTTGATGAAGAAAGTGTGAAAAGTTAGGTAGAACTTGAAGCACTAATTAGGGATTTTTTTCTTGTATAAAAGTGAGAGTGGCTGGTAGCAAAGGAGTTTGCTCGTGAAACTTTGGTCTTATATCACCTAGAAAGGGTAATACTGAAGGAGTAGCAGGTTCTTTGATGCTTGGGAAAGAGTATGCGGGAGAGGTTTTACTCATAGTGTGTGAAGGGTAAATGGAAAGGTTTAACTCGTAGCTAAACATATTGACTTTCCTTTGAATTTAGTCAATCAGGCACAGTAGCAAATGTATTTATGTTGCTAATTAATGAAATGTGCAAGTAAAATTGAAAGAAGTTGAAGTTTGCATAACCTTGCAAAGGAGGGGTCAGTTGCGGGTGCAGCACTGACGTCACTGAGAGCCGCGCTGGGATTGGTTGAGACAGCGGTTGGGTAGCCGAGGTAAAATTTTGAAGGAGGAGTGAGTACAGAGGAGCGAAACTGACATCACAGAAAAGCTGTGCAAGCATTGGTAAAAGAGAATAAGCAAACCTGAAGTTGATTGGTAACGAGAAAAAAAGACGCGCTGGAATTAGAGAAGCATTAGAGTAAAAGTAAAGAATTGATAATTTGCCAAAATAGAATTTTCAGTATTCATAGATAGTGGAAAATATATGTGGAGCCTTGATCCAACTATGATAGGGGCCTGTCCAGATTGAAGATTTATAGGTTTTGCCCATGAGCAGTATGTTAGAGGGAAACCAAGTACTATGTTCAGAGGGAAAAGGAAAATGTCATTGATGCAGAAGATCAAAAATTCTTTTAAAAAGGATAAACCCATTGAAACTAGAGAAGGAATGATTATTCCTCCCCAAATACACCTGCATCATTTATAATGATAGAAAGAGGTAATCACAGGTGTGTCTGGTTAGAAAATGTGATACAGCATACAAAAGATGACGGAATATTAGCATTTCCTGAGAACAGAACATTTAATGGGAGAATGTTGCACAATTTAGGAACTCGCATGAATGAATTAGAAACAAGACCTAGATTAACTCAGTACAAAGCTTTAGAAGAGTGGGAGACTGAGGCTTTTGAGCGAGATAGACCACGATGTGATAGGAACTTGAGTACATTTTATCCCAGGTTTTCTTGTGAAACCCGAGACAAACAGATGATACAATGGAGACAGGCCATGGTAGTAAAAGCGTTATATCCTGTACTGACCATAGAAGAAACGACAGGAAGTAAATGTGCAGAGAAAATAAAGCATTTAATGACTGGTAGTGGTGATTCAGAACATGATTATTTTGAAAACATGTTAATGAAAAATCCTCCACCCGAAATGAGAAGAATTAAATAGAATTACCCCTAGTACCCCACTTTTAAAAACACCTTTAGTTCCGCAGATTGTACATGAGACTACAATGGAAACGATACTTCAAGATAAAAAAAAGAGAAGCAATAAATAAAAATAGAAGTGAGCTAATTCAGAAAATAACCCAGTTAAGTACAAATCTTGAAGTACTAACGATACCAGTGACTATAAGTCCTGTTGTCCCCTTATATGGGGATAAGCCAAACTGTCCTAAAACTCCCGTTTTGACTACACCAATCACACAATCAAGGAAGGAAAAAATAATAGTCGACGATCAGGCAAGTGAGTGTAAGTCAGTAATTTCTCTAATGGATTTGCCAACAAGAGAACCAATAAATGATTCATTTAGAAAAGTCACACCTGGGTGCTCAAAACAACTACAGATAGATACACCCACAGAAATAAGAAGTGCTACTGTAGTAACCCCAGAAGAAATAGAAAGATGGACCCGAGATATAGAAAATCCAAAAACTTAACCAAAGGTATTAGATTTATGTAAATTATGAGTAGAATTAGAAGAAATGATTGCTGGAAATGTAGGGATAGAAAGGTTAAATACTTTTAGTTAAGAAGATTTATTATTCATATGCAGAAGTATCACAAGAAATACGAAAATATTTCACGAAAAACTTATGAGTTTGGGTGCAGAAATGGAAATCAACATAGGTAAATCCAAAGTATTACAGAAACCATAGTGAGCAGAATTCTCTGACAAAGATTTGGAAAACATGAATTTATCAGGGAGGAAGTTACAGATACGAGCATTGTTGACATTATTACAAAAATGGGGAGACTTAGGTAGATGGAAAGCTAGATGGACAAAGAAAAAAGAAGAAGCTCAGGTAAATAGAACAACATCTGAGTACAAAATCAAAGAAGCAGAAAAGGTTGAGAGATTGTGCCCTATGCGAGAAGTTCCCGGAGGAGGATATGTACATGTCTCATGGACCTGACAAGATATTTTATCATGTACAAATGATTTCCCAAATCCATAGAGAGAAACAAGTAGAATGGTACAGGCAAGTTGAAAGGTTTGTGAAGGTTTTGAAAGTTCTGTTAAAGGATTTAGATGGCATGTTTGACATTGTGGTTTCTGCTGATTTATGGGCAGAATGTAAATTCACTATGGATTGGCCTAATGAATAGTACCCCAGAGATCCAAAAACAGGAGCGCCGTCAAAAAATGTAATGAAAAAATATCACCAGGTAATCACTTATTTGAAGGGAAAGATTCACCCAAAGGAAATTGATTGGATAAAAATAGACATGACTACCCAGGATAAAGAGGAGTCAGTACATGCATACTATGAGCGTATTTTACAGGTATTTAAGCAGTACAGTGGGTTTGAAAACATTCAAAATGAAGACATGACACATTTTGTGTATCGTTTTGTGTCTAGGTTAAGGTCAGATATATCACTAATGATTAAAGAGCATATGTTGTGTTGACAGGCAAAGCCGAAAGAGGAAATCCTTAAGTATGCAAAGTACTGTGGAGATGAAATTGATAATAGACGAAAGAAAATAAAAGAAAAGTTAATGTTGGCTCAAGTTAAATTAGCAGAGCAACAATAACTTCAGCTAAGTAATCAGGCAAAAAATCAAGGAAAGGGGGAAGGTGAAGGTGAAGGTAGTGGGGGTAAACCAAGAGGGCGAATGAGCAGAGAAGAGGCAAACAAAAGGTTTCCCTGTCACAGGTGTGGAAAATTGGGGCATTGGAAAAACGAGTGTAAACTTATACAGAATAATAATGTCCAAACTCAAAATTTAAATCCACAGACAGAGAATTAGGTGTTAATAAGACAGCCGCAGCAGGTTGTACAGAGTCGATTGGCACCTACCCCTATGTTAGATTTTGTGAGTCAAGCCAAGTACAGTGTGGACGCCAGATTCCGGGAGGGAAGTGGTAAGAAAAATTCAATAACCCCACAGTTTCTTTTGCAGGATTCATTTTTGGATGAAGAAACCCAATGACCGAGAGGGGGGGAGAGGAATGCGTACTTGGCACATCCTTGCCAGTAGATCAGTCAGGTCCATATATAGAAGGGAAAGTTAAGGGAAATGACATCACCTTGTTATTAGACACTGGTGCTGCATGTTCTACTGTGAGAACAGCAGTCATCCCAAACCTACCCCTCTCGGGAGAAGCAAACCAAGTAGTGGGCGTTTCTAATAACCAAATTAGGATCCCAATTACCGAACTAATGGAGGTATGTATTGGCAATTTCAGAAAAATGCACACGTTTGTGGTGTGTGACTTGAGTCCCCCGAACTTGCTAGGAAGGGATTTATTGTGCAAAATGAACTGCACAATATTTTGCACACCGGATGGTGTTGTAATTTAGACTCCTGATGAAGATGGAGTATACAAGATCATGCTAGCTAAACAGGGAATAGAAGTAAATGACACATTTACTATGATGACCCCAGATGAGCTACCAGATGAGGTCCAAAATACAGTGAATCCTGATGTGTGGGATTTTACTGGAAAAGAAGTAGGATTATTGGCAAATGTAGACCCAGTAAAAGTAACTGTAAAAGAAGGTGCAATCTACCCAAATACCCAACAATACAAAATGAGCCCAGAAATTAAAGCTGGTGTTGCAGCAGAGATTGAACGATTAGTTGAGCAAGGCATACTAAAAGAAATGATGAGTAGTCCCTGTAATTCATCTATAATTGGTATAAAGAATCCTAACGGCAAATATAGGGTGGTCCAAGATTTGAGGTAAATTAATACAATTGTTGTACCATGTTGTCCGATAGTACTGAATCCAGCAGTAATCTCATATCAGATACCATGGAGCGCAGGATGGTTCACTGTAATTGAATTATGCCATGCCTTTTTCTCTATTCCATTACATCCTAATAGCCAGTTTTTATTTTTGTTCAAATTTGACCAGCATGTTTATGTTTGGAATCATGTTCCACAAGGGTACACTGAAAGTCCTTCCATTTTTATTCAGATTCTGAAAAAATGTCTTGAATCTCTGGTGTTGCCCAGACAGTCCGTCTTGGTGCAATACATTGACGACTTATTGGTGTCATCTAAAACTCGGAATTATTGTATTATTGATTCCATTGCATTACTGAATCATCTGGCTGAAGGTGGACATAAAGTGTCGCCAGAAAAATTACAATTTTGCACAACTTTTGTCAAATATTTGGGACACCAAATAGAAAGAGATGTCAGAAGAGTGACTTCGGAAAGAATCAAAATAATAAGAAATATGAAATTACCTCAGACCCAGAAAGAAATAAGGATGTTTCTTGGAGTCGTATGATATTGCATGCAGTGGATTGTGGGATTTGCAGTACTAGCCAAACCATTGATACAATTGACAAAGAAAAGAGCAAGAGATCCAGTAGAATGGGATGATAAAAGCATGACAGCTTTTTTGAAATTACGCAACTGTCTGTGCGAAGCACCTGCCTTAGGTATGCCAGATTATTCCAAAGAATTTGCATTATTTTGTGATGTGAGAGACAATTGTGCCCTCTCAGTACTAACTCAGACACATGGCCTAATGCGATGTCATGTGTCATATTTCTCTGCTACTATGGACTGCATTGCCAGGGTGCCTAAAAGCTGTAGCTGCAACATGCATGAGTCTGGAACAAAGTAAATCCATTGTAATGTGACACCCTGTAACGGAGTATGTCCCACATTAAGTCATAATTTGGTTAAGCAAACTCGAACTCAGTACCTTACTCCTAGTCGGCTGACTAAATATGAGCGAGTTATATTAGGTGCAGAAAATTGAACAATAGTCATATGTACTGTCTTAAACCCTGAAACTCTGTTGCTTGATTCACATTTTGAAGGAGTAAAAGATGAAGTGGAACATGAGTGCCTTGATGTCCATAAACTAAGTACCAAACCTTGGGCAGACATACAAGAAGAACCCCTAAACAATGCAGAAAATAAGCAGTTTGTAGATGGCTCGTGTATGCGCCATGAGGTAGGAGGATTGAGTGCTGCTTGTGCTGTATGCACATTGGCTGGAATAGTCGAAGCATCCTATTTACCAGGAGTCAAGTCTGAACACATAGCTGAATTGTTGGATTTAATTAAAGCTTGCAAAATAGGAAGAATTGGAAAGTAACCATTTACAATGACAGTCAGTATGGTTACGGGGTTGTGTATGACTTTGACCAGCTCTGAAAGCAAAGGGATTTCATGACTTCTTCAGGAACCCATATTGAAAATGGAAATTTCGGAAAGGAATTAATTGAAGCAATTCAATTGCTCAAAGAAGTGGCTGTGGTCAAGTGTGCTGCTCACCAATCAGGAAATGATACAGGTGACAGCTGGTAATCGTTATGCAGACCAAGTTGCCCCACATTGTGCAAAATACAAAATAGCAATAAACAAGAAAAGTGATGCATGTAGAATCAATTGCCAATGTATGCTACTTGGGGGCATAGGAACATGGGAGGAAGTGAGTGAGAGAATTACAAAATGAAGTAGAAACAAAAGAAAAGGAAGAGTGGGAGAAAATAGGTTGTCAGAGAAGAGCTGAGGATGGTGTGTGATTTACTTAGATGGAAGACCTGTGTTACCTGACTGTATGCCTGCACCAATGGCTAGGATGTATAATGGAGACACACACATAGGTGGAGATGCAATGATTAGACTGTTTCGACAAGATTGGTTCAAAGCAAGGGTCAGGAATGTCGCAGAGAGTCTTTACCAGAGATGCTTTATTTGTTAACAAATGAACCCAGGCAGGAAAACTGTAGTTTGTCCAGGAAATGTTTATTTATAAGACTTCAGATTGATTTCATTCAGTTACTTGCTTGTCGAGGATTAAAATATGTACTGTTGGTGGAAACATACCCAACCAGGAGAAATGACAGCTTGACAGTGGCCAAACTCTTATTGAGGGAACTCATTCATGGGTTCGGTTTTCCAGTAAATATTGAATCAGACGAGGGTCTCATTTTGTAATGTAATAATTCGATTAATTTGTGAAGCATTCAAAATTAACAGAAATTTCACTGTGCATACCGTCTAGAGGCTTCTGGAGTGGTAGAACTACTGAATGGCACAATCAAGTCAAGATTGGAAAAGGTGTGTGCATCCACCCCACAAGGGCGGCCTGATGCTTTACCTCTTGTCCTGATGGGACTCTAAAACATCCCAGACACCAATACAGGCTTGAGTCCCCATGAGATACTCATGGGCAGGGCAATGAGGCAAGCATGCATACCAGGACACAAGCTGTTGAATATATCTGATGAGTTGGTACTTGAGTTTTGCAAAGAGTTGGCTGACCAAGTGTGTTCTATCTCTCACCAGGTTGGGGAAGACGCTGTTGCCAGGCAGCCAAACCAAGCGCATGATCTGAATCCTGGTGACTGGGTAGTAGTGAAATATCACACTTGAGAATCGTGCCTAGCACCAAGGTGGGAAAACCACATCAGGTTATATTGTTTACAACAACAGCTATAAAATGTGCTGGTCTACCCAATTGGATACATGCCAGCCACACGAAGAGGATAACAACACCTGACAAAGTAGAATCACAAAGAACACAAGTGGTTGAAAGGGCAGATTGGTGTACAGCCGAAGAATCACAGGAAATAGATTCTGAAGTAGCTGATCAAGAACAACCTAGCCCTAGTCAGGATGATTGGATCCCAATAGTGGATATACCTGAGATCATTGTAAGAACAAGAAGTCAAACCCGATTAGAAAGACAGAGTGACAGTGAGGACGAAACAGGAATAGAAGAACACACTCAGATTACAGAAAATACAGCTAACATCACATCTGAGGAGGACCAAATAAGGAAAAACATATGTACTCAGACATAAGCAAATAAAAGCAACACTCGCAAGTCTGAGGAGGGACAGATAGATACTAGAGAAAACATTCAGGTAGAAGACAATCAATAAATTCTAAGACCTGTGCAGGACCAGTTGGGTAAAGAAAAACAAGTTCAGGAAGAAGAAGGAGAACAAAGTCAAAGCAAACAAATTCCTGAACAGGGTCAGTATAGCGGAAAAGAACTCATCCAGGCAGAAAAGGCAAAAAAGCCAAAGATAATAAGCCCTGGACAAGGTCAGATAGAGAGGAATTCTGAATACAGAAATAATCGAATTGTGCCACAACTCAACGAAAACAAAAGAGCATTTGAAGAACCTGAAAGTACAGTGGCAGCTAAAAGAATCTAAAAAGGTGATACTTGGAATAGTATAATCAAGAGACTGAAATATCACCTTAAGACAATAAATAAAGAACCTGACCAAGTAAATGAAGAACCAAGTCAATCAGGACCACCCACTGAAAAGCCAAGAATAAAAAGTCCACGATTGCAAAGACTGAATAATAAGTTCAAGGGTCCTGAATGGACATATGTAATTCTGGAAGATTTTGAGAATCTGGAAATAAGTGGAGAAAATGATGAAGAATTAAATGTTGATCGAATAGACGAAGAAGTGAGACCAACTTGAAAGGTAGAAATTCCCAAGGTTGTACTCAGTACAAAATTCATAAAGAGGGGAGAAATCTTCCTAGTACGAAATGGCTGATAGAAGAGTTGCTGGAAAACCGAAACGGATTTGTGTAGAAAGATGCTGTAAAATGTGTATATGTAGCATATGGTTAGGACTGACATTAGCCATTCCCTATCTAATGACCGAAAGTAAACAAAATAACACTAGTACCTATGGAAAGGTAGCTAACATTAAGCAAGGCAGAATAGAATTAGAAGCATCAGATGAGACAGTTTTACATCACAGCGCATATTAAAAAAATACAGATTTAAATGTGTTTGCTAATCTGTTAGTACACTATGTAGAAACTATGGAAGTTAGTGATTGTTATATGTGCATGAAAATGCCAACATCTGTAGCAGAAGGAGTAACATATCATCATTTACCATTGACATATGGTATTTCGTGTAGTATTTTAGCTAGTTTATTTACCAGAACTGGAAAGTTACAATATTATTATTCTAACATTGATGTGTTTTTTTCTGAAATCTGCTTGCGGAAAAACATGAGCCCTGTCCTTAGCAGTAGAGATTCACAACTCATGGGTGAATACTTTCTAACAATGAAAGCAATAGATATAGCTGAAGCACATAGGCATAATCTCACATGTAAGTTACATGAAGAAGAAAATATATTTTTGAATTTAGTAGAGAAAAGGAGTCAAGATTTCCATAGAAGGGCTTCTGAACCGAAACCTCAGATACCTAAGTGGGCTGAGAGAGAAGATTTTATTCCAACTGGCAAGACTCATGCTGCTGTGTCCCTGGACCTTGAAAAGAAAGGGAAAATCTGTCTTCATAGGTTAAAAACAGAATGTAACAATATATGTATTGGTTCCAGTGAATGTGGGCACAATTGTTTTATATTTGGGGGTTGGGGACTAAAAGGTGGAACTTCTCCAGTATTTCCTGGAATTTATTATGTATGTGGAAATAAAGCTTATTTAAAGCTGCCTGGCCACTGGTATGGGAGTTGCTATTTTGGAATAGTATTCCCAAAGGTGTACCATGTAAAAAGAATCACTGGAAAAATGAAGAAAATAACAGACTAACACACAAGAAATGGGCTAGTTTTTCAGAAATTGTAGGAGATATATTCAGTGCATTGATACCTTCAGTGGTAGTAATTCTAAATACACAAAAAAACTGTAAATTATCAACAGTAGTGGATAACGATCCACTATCAACTGACAATGACGGAGGATTTTTATTGATCAATACCTAACTACTTATTTGCGATAAGATCTATGTCTTTGCAAAATCTACTTGCTCTTGACATATTATTCGCAAAAGAGGGTGGAGTCCGTAAAATGTTGAAGGCGCAACATTGTTGCACCTACATATCTGACAAAAGTGTTAAAATTGGGAGATATGTCTAAAATATCACAAATTTGGAAGAAGACTTGAAACCACTGGAAGTTGACAGTGCATGGAAGAAACTGACTGATGGTATTTCTTCTATAGTTTGTTGGCTTTCTAATGTAGGGAAAATTATTGTAGGGAAAATACTGATGCCAACAATCGGTATTAGTTTTAACAATAATGATTAGTTGCAAATGCTGCAGGAAAAGAAAATGGTACGAAGTCAATGAGAAGGGAATGAAAAGAAACTATGATGAAATTCAACTTGAAGAAATAAAAGGAGATATTTACAAAAGAGTGAAAGGTTTTCTAAAGAAAAAGAGAAAGGGAAATTCCAAAGAATAGAAGAAATAGAAATGGGAAATTGCTAAAGTTGGCATCTGGTTTAGTAATTAGTGATTGCATTGAATGCCATCAAAGAGGGGATTGATGGCCCAAGGTTTCGTACGTAAAGAAACTTTCTCAAATTCATCCCTTTGGAATAACATGTAATAACTTAACCAATATGTTTTGTGAATACTAATAAGTGCACCCCACGACATTTGGTTAATCTAGGGAAAGCTTTTGAATGTGCTTTACTAACAAGTAACCTGAGTGAATTAAAATGGCTGCCAAAACCCCGGGA
This sequence comes from Lissotriton helveticus, assembly GCF_964261635.1. NCBI lineage: Eukaryota > Metazoa > Chordata > Amphibia > Caudata > Salamandridae > Lissotriton > Lissotriton helveticus. The sequence goes on along the minus strand of NC_136059.1, from coordinate 747,603,392 downwards.
ACTATTCTGCTCATGTGTATTCTGCATCTACTTAGTATGACGTCCTTTGTGTTTGGTGGGAATTCTTTGCAGCTGCGTAGTAGTATTAAAATGGCTGCTTTGAGCCTAACATGCTAATGCATATGGCTATGCTTAAACTAAACTTTTCATGTCTTGCTAATCTGCTAATGCAACAGTTAAAATAAAATAATGGGATCAGAGTAGGAATAAGTGGTGTACATTGCATTCATTTATTTTCGTATTCTAACATGTACTTCTTTGACTTTATTATTAGTTTGTGTTTGGGCCTGGAGGGTGACTGAATTCTCCATCTTGTCTAACTTTGCACATGTGTTCTGGACTCTTTCAGAATTCTGTGCCACAACATTGAACCACAGCCAAGCACTTTCTAACCGGCGATGTGCCTGAGAACTTCACCTCTTGACCCAGAGAGGAGAAGAGGACATGGACAATATTGAATGCATTGTAGATGAAATAATGTGAATGTTGCTTGGAGGGATAAAGCACGGGAAAGTAAAATTAAGGGTGGGAACATAGAACAATTAAATTAAAGAAGATGACTTCACATTAGTATGGTGTGATCACCACTCCCCATCCCATTGACCAATCGAATGAAGGGAATACATGAATATTGAAACTTTGGAGGGAGGGAGGTACATACACTTAGAATAGTATAACTAAGGTAGGCTCAGTCAGTTATTTTGTCCGACTTGTCACAGAACTCTCACTGACTCAACATTGCGGAAGACAACAGCAGATGCCACAGAGATCAGCAGGCTGGTTGAGCACTCTGAAAGAAGAATCAAGAGATTTCTGAAGAAGAATCGATCCATCTAGAAGGGGAAATCAATGAGAGTAGCACCAGAGAGGGGTGTAATGCTAGCGTTGCACTTAGAGGAGGTTACCTATCCTGTCCTGCACCTGTCCTGATATGTTGGCTCATGTATAGTCTGGAGCCCCCTTTTCCAGCCCTTGGCCAGGGGTTGATCCTACACCATTCTAGGTAAATATGAATCTGTGTGGTATGTCCTTGTACCGTTTCGCTTTCTCACCCTTCTCAGGTACCAACGTCATGAGATTTTACTACGTTTTTTTAATTGTTTTTACTTAAATCACAATTTCTCTTCAAAAGTTTGGTGTTTTACCTTGTATTGGTATTTGGCTTACAAAATGATTGCATAGATAAAAGTTTTAAAACTCTATCGAATCCGTGGTCATTCAAAGAATTGAAGGTAAATATCATTGTATATCTATTATGCTAACAACCTGATCTATTGACTAGAGGAAATAAAAGAGCTAAAAGAATAAAGGTATTGGTAAGAAATGGTGTATAGGTATAAGTCAGTATAAGTTCAAAATAATTCCTGATCGGCAAAGGGTGATTATCAGCTTATTGAATGTGTGTTTATGGGCGCAGGTGAGTAAGATGTTTTAGAAATCAACCAAGCTGGTAATCCCGCACCATCCTTTGTAACACAGGCACACTTTCATCATGGGACTGGGGTGCCTGCTCTGGGGCCGGGCTGCTCACCGTGCGCCAGCGGAAATAAAGCACGAATGTGCCATAACTTAGTAAATATGACGCATTCCATCTCCCTACATTTAACACAGCGCAACAAAGCAAATTCTCTTGCTACGTTGCATTGCATTGAATGTAAGTAAATCTGGCCCTTTGTGCACAGTGGTGATTTGTTGCCTGCAGAGGAATGCCCATGGAGGATTGGGTACAGGCCCAGTTGATGACCCGTGTTGGGCATGGCCAAAGCCCATGTGCAGTGAGGGATGGATGCCAGTGGAGGACTGGGTACAGAGTCTACCTATGAGACCAGGCCAGGAGGCCAAATTTCTCTGCACATGCGCTAAGTCCTTATGCAGCGGGTATTTGACATTTGACATTTGTGGAGGGTTGGGTGGTAGGCCAATTTAGAATATGATAAAAAAATTAATTCATGTACCATTACATGTTTTAATTATGTTATAGTTAGGTGGCAAAATGAGGCAACAAGTAGCAATTAAAAAAATCCATAACACTGAAATACACTAGTTATAGTTTAGTCAATTACTGTAACTTGTCCCCCATCATGAACTGCTTATGGCCTCAAATATTCACCACTCATGACATATTAAATAACATGATTAGAGTTAAAGAAAAATATTGCTCAAATTACGAAGGAGTAACACAGCCCCGAACAAAATATTCAAGATTGCTTTCTTGAGGCCAAGTTAACCAGTTTGTTAGCTTTGTTAAAAAAATGATTGAACAGGTGCAAATTGCTTTTTTCATCTCTTTTCAAAATTCAAAGCATTCCCACAATGGTTGTTTTCTAATGTTTAAAATGTGACCCATCTTACCATTACCGTTGCTCCCTTGCAAAAACTCTTTGTCACATTTGCTAATATTTCACACAGTGCAGTAAGGTAAATTGCTATACTGAATTACATGAAAGGAAGATATGTGTAATGTGGAATGCATTACATATAGAAAAAGGAATTAACTGGGAGAAATAAAGACATTTCTCCTCAATACGCCTGGGCATACGAGCCGTACCATTTTGACACATTCCCACGTTTACAACTCTTTAATGGGTCAGCGAATGCACCAGAATCCACGAATGTATGCATGGGAATGCCCATACTCCACCTCTGCAGGATAGATAGATAGTTAGATAGATAGATAGATAGATAGATAGATAGATAGATAGATAGATAGATAGATAGATAGATAGATAGATAGAAGAAGCAAAAGTAAATAAATACATATTAAATAATATAAAGAAAACATTATTAAACATTTACCATTAAAGGACATAACTGACACAATTTAAACCTAAAGAAACCTAATGAATAAAAATTAAATAAACTTAACCAATAAAATCGCACAAACAATTATACTAATAATATAAAAGTCACACACATTTTAACAACTTACTATTAGAAAAGCTACAAAAGCCTCAAGAGGAGGCTTTCCAGCAATTTTGAACCAGAACCTGAAAACAGAAGTGGAGTTATGTATACAACTACTTTACAAAGAAAGAGAAATAAATATTTAAGCTAAAACATAAAATTGATTAAATTAAGAATTATCCAATAGCAAATAATTAACAAAACACTCTAATAATAGTTACTATGAAGAGATTACTACAGCATTGCAGAACTGCAAATCTACCAAAAAGTAATACCAGTCACATACCTGGAAAAAGACATACCAAAAGTAAAATTTTTACTAAACAGGAACTCCCCCTAAAAAGTAAAAAAAAATCTAACTAACTCAGCCCCCATTACTTACCAACAAACATCTAACATGAAAATTATGCACTTACTTTAAAATTAACAGAAAAGCAACCAACTGCTTCACATTGCACCATCCCCAACCGAAAACCTGCAAAGAAAGTGCGCAACAGCTAGCAAGATTATACATGTAAGTACAAAAGAGAAATTGATGAATAAGTTTGTATGTGAAAAACAAATTATACATTTTACAATTGAAATAATTCATACCATTACACTACATTTAGACATAATCACAGAAATAGCAAGATAATCACATCATAGAAAGGACATCAATTATGATCTCACTCGAACTACACTTACAAACAAGAAAGTAGAAAGTTGCGTCAGGGATGACAGGCACCCCTACTCCTTACTTCCACACGTATTCTACTAAAGGCAGCCTACTCTGAGGACGCCCAAAGGCAAGCCCGTCTGTGCCCATCCGTGCCAGTCATACTTCCACATACACCCCTCAGGTCAGTTCTTATTCAAAGGAGGCACTTCTATCTTATAGAACTGGCACATGCCACCCGCCAAAACCCTTCAATCCTGAATATGTCACTTCTATTTGCTGCATTTGTGATGCCTGTGGCTTGGTGCTGAATGGTTCACTGGGAGAATTCTTAGTAGGACCCGGCACCCACTGCACACTGAATGAGTTGCCAGCGGCTCAGGTCTCACCTCCTCCTGACCGATGGCCTTTATTAGGGCCCATCTTATCAAATGCACATCGCTCCCTAAACACTCTTCTGACCTTTTTTATATACTATCTGACAATACCTGGAATTTCATATTTTTAACTGTCACCTGGCTGAAAGAAACATCAGCACCTGATTTTTCTCTCGCCATCTCACCCGGACGTAACATTTTATATGCTAACAGGGAAGGCAGTAAAATGGGAGGCAGACTTGCGGTCATCTTAAGGAAGTCTTTTGAAGGATTCTCAACTTATTTGAGGCAAATAGGGAATCAAGAAATACTTATTTTCAGTTTTAAAATAGCTCCCGCTATTTCCTAGTCAGGATTGCTAATATATAGACCCCCCTCCCAAGTGCCCTAATAGTTGTTTTTTTCAATTGTGTGAAATTATCACTCAACTCCTGTTGCAATATTCTAATTTCACCATTCTTTGGTACTTCAACGTACATGTAAGCAATGCCAAATGTTCTCAAGCCACCCAGCTTAATCTTACCTTGGCTGCTATTAAACTTCTCAATTGCTACAGTCTCCTATGCATAAGGCAGGAAACAATCTGGACCTGTTCTTCTATAACATCTTCAGTTTGCAAGTCTGTTTGACTGAGCACTTTGTCTGAATGGATAATTTTCTTGTTCCTTTCATGGGGGCTGCAGCAGAAGAAGCTAGACATACGTTCAGTGCAAACTAGAATCGGGAAGAAAATCTTGCAGAAATCCTTCTTCCAGATATCACAATCCACTCCACCGGTTCTTACGGGCATTCTTTTTTTTTTTTTTTTGTCCTCATTAGCCACATAGTCGATCCAGGGGTGCTCCAACCACAAGACTCGGTCGCCTCTGTATCATCAAGAGACCAGAAATTGATCTCATAATGTCCAGGTAGGCAGACAAAATGTCTCGATCAATGAAGAACCCCGTATAAACTATCTCCATTCGGGCCTTTTTTTGGCTGATAGTCCAAAAACAATATTGCGTGGGGTGCCTCCCATTGGACATGGAGACTTAGGCCTAATCATCGGACCCGGGGAAAAAAAAAATACCAAAAAAAAAAAAAAAACCCCGGGTACGTTAACTGTTCCGTCTCCACTCAATCAAAAGATTCCTGAATCTCACAGTACGAGGACTACATATTCTAGCTAAGTCTACCTTCGATGTTGTATATCATGAAGACAACCACTCTGCATGGGTTGGGGAGTTAATATTGACCCAGTTTTTACAGATTTATCTTCTTGCTAGTAGAATAGCATAGTATAGAAATTCTCTTTCTAATCCCTTGATGTTCTCATTTAGCCCAAAAACAATTAGAGACCATGAAAGTGGGATAGAGATTCTAAGAATTGATTCAAGTGATACCTTGATTTCTTGCCAATAAGTGGCGATGTTCGGACATTCCCAAAACATATGTAAGTCTGAGGCTGCTGGGAGAAAGCATTTACTGCAACATTTCCCAGATTGGAATTTCGAGAGTTTTTTGGGGGAGTAATATGCCCGATGTAGTGTAAAGAGTTTATTGTGCCTCAGCCACGCTGGTTTTATGATTTTGTAGAGAAGGGTGAAGGATTCTACCCATTTGTCTTCTGCCTGGAGTTCTCCCTCTCCTCCCCACAATTTTATCGGAAGGTTGAAATCTCCCTCCCCATCCTCTATGATGTTCCAATAATACAACGCAACTTCCTTGCCTCCAGCGGGTTTCTTAACTAAGTTGTTTTCTAGAGAGCTGTATCCTCCCATTTTTATTTTTTTCTTAGTTTGAGTTCGCAGCCAACTGGCCAGTTGTATATAGACAAGCCAGGAGAGTGGTGATGTTACCCTGACCTTGAATGTTTCCCATTACATAAAGGATCCCCCTGCCACTAACTCCCCCCATCGTAATATTCCTCCTTCCAGTAGGACCGTTTTGACCGTCTCAGTATGTTGTGGGGAGAACCCAGGTAAGTCCCAAATCGGTGCGTAGTTAGAAAAATACGCTATCCCAGCCTCAGATTTAATTTGTGTCCATTCCTTTAAGGGATAGTCCAAAAACAATATTGCGTGGGGTGCCTCCCATTGGACATGGAGACTTAGGCCTAATCATCGGACCCGGGGAAAAAAAAAATACCAAAAAAAAAAAAAAACCCCGGGTACGTTAACTGTTCCGTCTCCACTCAATCAAAAGATTCCTGAATCTCACAGTACGAGGACTACATATTCTAGCTAAGTCTACCTTCGATGTTGTATATAATGAAGACAACCACTCTGCATGGGTTGGGGAGTTAATATTGACCCAGTTTTTACAGATTTATCTTCTTGCTAGTAGAATAGCATAGTATAGAAATTCTCTTTCTAATCCCTTGATGTTCTCATTTAGCCCAAAAACAATTAAAGACCATGAAAGTGGGATAGAGATTCTAAGAATTGATTCAAGTGATACCTTGATTTCTTGCCAATAAGTGGCGATGTTCGGACATTCCCAAAACATATGTAAGTCTGAGGCTGCTGGGAGAAAGCATTTACTGCAACATTTCCCAGATTGGAATTTCGAGAGTTTTTTGGGGGAGTAATATGCCCGATGTAGTGTAAAGAGTTTATTGTGCCTCAGCCACGCTGGTTTTATGATTTTGTAGAGAAGGGTGAAGGATTCTACCCATTTGTCTTCTGCCTGGAGTTCTCCCTCTCCTCCCCACAATTTTATCGGAAGGTTGAAATCTCCCTCCCCATCCTCTATGATGTTCCAATAATACAACGCAACTTCCTTGCCTCCAGCGGGTTTCTTAACTAAGTTGTTTTCTAGAGAGCTGTATCCTCCCATTTTTATTTTTTTCTTAGTTTGAGTTCGCAGCCAACTGGCCAGTTGTATATAGACAAGCCAGGAGAGTGGTGATGTTACCCTGACCTTGAATGTTTCCCATTACATAAAGGATCCCCCTGCCACTAACTCCCCCCATCGTAATATTCCTCCTTCCAGTAGGACCGTTTTGACCGTCTCAGTATGTTGTGGGGAGAACCCAGGTAAGTCCCAAATCGGTGCGTAGTTAGAAAAATACGCTATCCCAGCCTCAGATTTAATTTGTGTCCATTCCTTTAAGGGACCCTGTAGTGTCTTCAGCCTGACTTTTTAAAAAAACTACTGGTGTCCGAACTTAAATAGGAAGCCATTCAGTGGAAGGTCCGAGCCCAATAGCATTGCTTTAAACATATTGCCATTTGCATTATCTAACGGGATCTTAAGTAGCATCCTGGAGTGGGTCAGATGGAACGCCCAAGCGTAGTATTGCAGATCTGGCAAGGCGAGTCCTCCCTTTTCTCTTCTCCTTCTCAGTTTCTTCCATGCCAGTCTGCTTGACTTATAGCCCCAAATAAATGAATTAATATTTTGTTGACATTTTGAGAGTTGCTTGGTTTCAAAAATTAATGGGATGGTGTTAAAAATAAATGTATATTTGGGGAGGATGGTCATTTTAACTAGACTGGTTCTCCCATAAATAGTAAGAGGGAGAAAGGACCAGGTTTTCATCAAGGTTTTAGATTCACGAGAGATCCGATCTAGGTTATTTTGGGCCAGGAGATTTAGGTCTTTGGTGATTGTTATCCCCAGGTATCTCATTGAGGGTTTTACCGGAAGCTGGAGATTTGTGATATTCCAAGCCATTATTTCTGTTTAACCGGCATTTATTTCGTAACCTGAGTGCTTTCCAAATTCCTCCGCCCTTTTAATGACCGTGCGAAATGCCAGGGCCGGGTCCGTTGTGTAGATGAGAATGTCGTTGGCATATAGTCCAACCTTCTTCTCCCATCCAGAAAAAGAGAAATGCGGGATATTGGTATCTTCTCTTATGGACTGAGCAAATGGCTCCACACATAAATTAAAAAGGAGGGGAGAGAAGGGACACCCCTGCCTTGTCCCTCTACTAATTTCCAAGGGATTTGTACGTGTGCCCTTGATTAGCAGACAGGCTCTGGGGTTGTTATATAATAGGCCTATCGCTCTGCAGAATTACCAATTAACCATATCAAAAGCTTTTGTTGCGTCAAGTGTCATGATTGCGAGGGGTAAAGAAAAAGTTGAGGCGATGTCGATGGCTCCGACTAAGTCATATGTTAAATCAGCCAGTTGTCAGCCTCTAATGAATCCCTTTTGGTCTTGGTGGATAATTGATCCAATCTCGCTTCCCAGACGTACAGCCAAAATTGATGAAAAAATCTTGTAGTCGTTGTTGAGAAGCGAGATTGGACGATATGATCCACAATCTACTTGATCTTTACCTGCTTTTAATATTAGAGCTATGTTGGCTTCTCCCCAGGAACTAGGTGGTATCTCACCTCTTACTAATATATTGTTAAATAGGTTTGTAAGGACCGGGGTGAGGGTAGAATTAAGTGCCCGGTATAATTCTCCCGGAAGACCGTCCGGTCCTGCAGCCTTTCCCTGTTTTAGTTGTTTGATAGCATTTTCAACTTCTATCTCCGTTATTTCTTTATCAAGATTCTCACTTTGGGGCCCGTTTAATTTTGGAAGAATTATCTTATCTAGCCATTCAGTTCTTTCCTCTGTATTAGTATTGCTCTCACCTGTGTATATGTTTTGAAAAAAAGCACTGAAGGCTTCACCGATGTCGGAATCAGTCTTCCTCTTATCCGTTTCTCCAGTTACTCTCACTTCTTTTATATAATTCCTAGTCTGGTCAGCTTTTATTTTCCAGGCTAGTAACTTCCCTGCCGATTCGCCGTATTCAAAGTGAGAGAGTTTACTGGCCTGGCATCGTTTGTTTAGTCTCTCCTGCAATAGCGTTTCTAATTTGCCTTTTATTTCTCTTTTCTCCTCTAGATTGGCTGAGGGAGCTTGATCTACAGACTCCAATTGAGTCAAATCTTGCTCTATTGTTAATATCTCCTCTCTGTATTTTTTTTCCTGTACGAGGCCCTGTTAGTAATACAGCCCCTTATGTAAGCTTTCCAAGTCTCCCATACACTTACCAGGGAGGCAGAACCTATATTCCACTCTAAAAAGGAGGCAGCTTCAGATATAAGGTGTTCTCTCTCCTCTTCCTCTAGTAAGATGGATCGATCAAAGGACCATGATGTATGAATGGGTTCTTGATCTAACATTAACGAGAAGAGGATGGCTAAGTGGTCTGACATATGCTGAGGTAGGTATATTACATTTTTTATAGAGTCTTTTAGAGAGAGGCTGAACAGGGCGTAATCGATTCGGGATTTATGTTCATATTTATGATTGTGAAAGGAGACACCCATGGTTTTCCCGGCTCTTTGCCTCCAAAGATCGTCTAGTCCCCGGTTAGACATGCAGCTCCGGAGCGTGTCCCTCATATTGTTTCGCACTACGGCCCTAGAGCTAGGAGATTTATCTAATTTTGGATCTAGCACTAGATTAAAATCTCCCATCCATATCATTGGGTTCGTGATGGTGATCAGATGGTTCTGTTGTATATTTAAATAAGAAGGATCATCCTGATTAGGACCGTAGTAGCTTACAAGAGTAAACCGCCTTGAGTCCAGCTGGACATTAGCTATCATCCATCTACCACTCGCATCCGCTTTCCAGTCCGCAATCTGAACCCTTGCTCCCTTTTTAAAAATTATGGCTGTTCCACGAATATTGGCGTTGCGGTCTGTGCTTATGAATTTATCGACCCATTTCAGTTTTTTAGGACATCCGTAATCTCCTGTTTATTTAGATGTGTCTCCTGGATCGCCATGATCTGCGCGGGTGAGTCCCTGAGGTACTGCATAATTTTATGTCTTCTCCGTCGAACGCGCAGGCCATTGACGTTCCAGGATAAAAATCTGATATCTCTCATTTTATTTTGCCATCTAAGAGCTCTGCTATCATCCTACTAGTTGTCTGTCTATTGTTTTCTATTTCAACCAAGCATTTATTGTATCGCACCGTTGGATCAGTGTTTTTTAAGAATTAAAAATTTAGCATATGAGGACTTTATTTGTGCTTTTATCCCCCCCCCACCCCTGGAAAGCCCCCCAACTTACTCTGGCGGGTGTCTTGCCAGGTTATCGTCTCCGACGTGCTCCCGTCTGGGGCCCCCATTGTCTCATATGTCGGTCGGTATACTCAATATTGTATGGGTGGTGTGTTTATTTGATTTTATATATGTTTTTTTTTCCCCTTATATCGCTAAGATGGCGTGTGATGGCGTGTGATGAAAAGTAAATCAGAGAGAGTGAATCGTGATCAGCTCTTCATACCAAGAATGATTAAAGGGAGAAGGGGGGAAGAGATCAGATAGTGAAGAATTTTTTTTTACATTTTTTTATTCCCTATAATACTTTTATATTTCTCCCATTCTCTTTATAGGAGCACTCATTTGCTTCCCCCTTTATTTTCATTTATTTTCATTTATTTATTTATTTTTTGACCCTATTTTTACCCTGTTTTATCCATTCATTTTTTTTTTTTACATGAACTCTATCATTCGTTAACTCCTCTCTTTTATGTATTCCATTTCTTTTTATATATATTATTTTTTTTTTGTTTTTGCTAGCTACTGCCAGGTGTCAAGGAGTTTTTACAAATTCACTGATAGAGACTAGTAGCTCATCCGCCTCAAGAGGAGTCTTGATGTTGTGCATTTTGTTGTTAAACATGATTTTCAAGAAAGCGGGGAATCGCATCTGTACAGTAGCACCCAGAGCTCTAAATTTCTCCATCCGCTGACCCAATTCCCATTGCCTGTCCAATGTGGTATTGGATAGATCTGATCTGACTTCAAAGGAAAAGTCTGAAGTTTTCAGTGGCTTGACTTTGAGTGCTAAGTTCAGTATCTTTTCCTTCAATGTAAAGGTTAAAAAGTTTACAAGGATCTTTCTGGGTTTGGTTCTACCAGGGTTGAGACGGAAGGGGTCACGGTGTACCCTCTGTATGTCAGACTCCAGTTCTGACACAGACTCCTCCAAGATAAGGGCGTCCTTAAGAATTGTCGCCACAAATTTCTTGATTTCACTTCCCTCTTTTCCCTCCGGAATTTTTAAAATCCTCAGATTGTTCCTTCTTGAGTAGTTTTCTAGAGATTCTACCCTTTCTTTGACCACCTCTCCCTCTCTTCGTAGAGTCAGGATCTTTGTTTCTGCGTGTTCTAGCTTTGCTTTAAGTTCACCAACTGTGTTCTCTAGGCTCCCAGTTCTCAGAGAGAGCCCATCTACTTTGTTCTCCAAATTTTCACACATGGTCCGGATCTCAGACTGGTTCTGTCTTGATTCAGCTAAGCTTTTTTTTGACTCCTCAAACCCACTTTTGATCTCATTCCTCATATTGAGAAGTATATGTTGGAGGGTGTCTTCACTGTCTTCTTTATTACCCCTGAGCATAGATCTGAGTCTTTTATTATGCTTACGCTTTCTGTCCCTCCTAGATTAACGGTTAGGTGATCTACTGGGGGCGTCGTAGTTGTACTCTGCTTTACCGCGTCACCCATCTTTACACTATTTTCCTGTTCTGCTGCCTCCGCTACCACCACAGCTGAATCCTTGGGACTGCTGAGTGTAGATGTTGAGGCAGAAACGTCGATTAGTGAAGGTGTGTTTTGAGCGGTATACTGGCCTTGGGTTTCTTGATTAATGTTAAGGACCTGAGGCAGGACCTTAAAATAGGACTTCAGTGAGGGTGTAATTCGGGAAGCTTTGGTCTGTTTGGGGTTACCCTTGCTCTGGGCTACCTTGTGAGGGAGCTCCTTTGGGCTAGTATATAATGGCTGATGACTCCTTTCCTTCCTCGGCGCTTTAGGACACAGAGATTGTGGCAGGTCTGACTCAGTTTCAGCCTCTGACTCTGTGACGGTTCCCCTTTCCAGTTCTTGCGCCAGGTCTAAGTCACCAAATTTCCCCGAGCCTCCTAAGTCTTTATCCTTCTTACTCCCCTTCCCTTTTCCCTTTCCCTTCCGCTTCCCCAGGTTTTCGCCGGTAGATCTCTTCTTTGATCCTAAGTTTTTTTTTGGGTCTGTGCTTTGCTGTTTTCCTGGGTTAAAGCTACACAAGAGAGGACTGGCAAATTTCTCTTAATTCTCTTAATTCTAATCAGATTTGGGGTGGGGACTGAGTGAAGATCTTTTTCAACAATCTGCCCAGGACTACGGTCCTGATTTTTTAAATCAAAAAGACTTCTGTCAGTATCAATATCTGTGCATATGTGTCTAGGGAGATCGCTATTTAAGCTTGTAGCATTACCAATGTTTTTAGAGTCTGGTATAACCTGCTCTTTTTCCTTCAGCTGCCCATTTGGTAGAAGACTTTCCCCCTGGTGATCCCCCTTACCGCACCGTCTTGTTAAGACTGCCGAGGTTGTTCTCCTCGCGTAGAGGATGTGTGCGGCCACCCTCCGGCTTCTTCGCAGCTCCACGGCTGCCTCTCTCCAGCGGTAGGGCGTGGGAGAGAAGACCCGCCCCCAGCACATCGACTGCTCCGGCCGCGGTGCCCAGGTGTATCACGGGGCAGCCGAGCCGTCGCACCGCTGAACTGCCGAGCCGCCTATCAGCGAGCACATATCCCCGCAACGCTCCCACCGACAGCCAGATCCACCACAAGCATGTCGCATGTGACCGGGTACGTTTTCGCTCAAATTGGGGGCATCAGAGCTGGAGACTTTGTCGGCACGAGCGCGCCGCTCTAGCTAGCGGCCGCCATGTTTTCCGCCCCTTACGGGCATTCTTGACACGGGTGTGGCTCATTTTAATCAGTGGATCACCAATGCTCTCTATCACATAGTACCACTGAAAGCACATATGAAAAAATAGGATTTGACACCCGGCCCTCTGGTTCTCCCCTTCATGAAGGGAAGAGAAGAGCCGCTGTAAAAAAAAGAATTGTATGAAGAGGCATTCAGTACATTTTGCAAATCATCTCGCAGGGTGATGAGGGAGTACTTTTCTTTTCGTAGTGCAACCGCTACTAACAGGAAAGTTTTAAAAAAACTGTTCATTCATTCCTTGCTCCTGATGTCACATAAAGCAGATTTAGGGCCTGACTATGACTTTGATGGTGTGGGAGTGGGCTGCCTTGCCAGCCCCCCCACACCCACTCTGCCAAAGTCATCAGCCACCCACCCGCCAGATCATTTTAACTACACCAATAGAGTTTACTCAATACTGTCTGCCTTTTTTAACTTGAAGAGTTCGTATAATCCAAAATGCAGCAGTAATTGTAAAATTGGTCTCTTTCAGTCTATTACTGCCTATCTGAAGCTGTTACAGTGGTTGCCAGTCACTAAGCAAATTAAATTCTCAAGGCCTGACTCTGGCATTTAGAACATTCAGAGGGGGAGACATATCTTATTTGAGAAATACACTCCTCTCCTATAAGCAACATACATTGCTCTGATATAATAATCTCTGCCTGATCCAAGTTCCAAAATGTACTAAGGTCAGATGAGGAGGCTCCTTCTATCTCTATATTTAAAGGGTAGCCAAAAACCTTTCTCTTGGATAATGATTGGCCCTCAATGATGGATGCCAATTGCTGTCAGTCTTCAACAGCTTTGAGCACCAGGACACTTTTGATGAAGCAGCTGCCCGGAGCTGCACAAAAGTCTCTGATTGACTGATTGATTGATGGAGAATGTCAATTGGAAATGTACAAAATATTACTCAAATGCTTGCTATGGGAGGGCCACTACAAAATATGGTGTTATAATTAATGTAATGTAACACAACCACCCCCAACGTGTAACAGAAATAGAAGTAAGAGACGTATTGCAAGATATAAGATAAGCAAGCACTAGATTCAAAAACTCACAACTAAAATCCTAAGAGATGTATACCCTAACACATCACAATTCAACTGTCAGCTATATCCACCATAAATCGCTTCATTGCATGCATGAAAAGAGCCTCCAGTGATACCTCTTCTGCCACAGTTAAACATCCATGATGGATGCCGGAAACCATTCACTCAAATATAGACCATACAGGGAGATTATCAAAACACAAATTTCCCATATATATATTACCTACTACCTAATACAAATTAGCACTTGCTACAAACTATTAAACCATATTAACATAAAAACAAACAAGTACTGCCTACATTATAAATTATTTGATTTTGAACAAGCCTTGATCCAAAGCATGTTAAAACTTTATTTACACACACCATAGAAGGCTATTACTACTACTTTAAGGAAAGCATTTGCAGGTACCGCGAACATGACGTTGGAGACCGCGAGCAAGCAAAAAATGACCGCTGCACTACGCTACGCTGCGTTACGCGTGTTCGCACTGTGCTATGTGCAGCTCGCGTAGTGCAAAGTTGCGCAAACTTCGCAAACTACGCAGCCATAGCGTAGTGCTTCGCCCAGGGCTAGCCACAAGTGGCCACACCTGCACACTATAAAACACACCCCTAACCTGACCACATAATTTGCCAGTCCAGACAGAGCACCCACCGTTATCACAACTATAAATAATCCTTCATCTATTACTGCTAAAGTTTCACTCATTAACCACAACCCTTTAACTCCATTTGCACAACCTAAGCTGTTATTCCCCTCTTCAATATTCTTTTAAACTCACTACCCTAACATTTTGTTTCTACCCTCGTCATGGCCCCCACAAAACCAGCCTTCAATGAAAGGGATTAACAACCATGGTGGATGAAATCATTAAAGAAAAGCATCAAAGTTCTGGTACCCAAGTCCAGCATACACCTCACAGCACAAGATCGGAAATGTAGGAGAGTATAGTCAAAAGTGTGAATGCTTTTGGAAACACCCCGCGCACACACCTGGACATTAAGAAAAGGTAGAAAGACTTCCGGAAGAAGGTTTTTAATAAAATACAGCAAATACCACCAGGAGGCACGGAGAACTGGTGGTGGTCCTCCAAGTCCGTCATTATGACTCATGCCCTTAGAGGAGAAGGTCTTGGCCATCCTACACCCTAAGGGCTTGGAAGGAATATAGAGAGGAATGGACTCTGTAAGCCATAGTATAAGAGCTGACACAATATCATAATGTCTTGTCTGCAGTCAAATAGGCATATTCTGTCCCCGTTTACATCTAATCCCTGAACATGGCAAATAGAATTTATCTCTAAAGTTGGTTTGTATGCGCAAAAGAATAATGTTGCTAACTACGCTACAGATATTCATTGCAAAAATTGCATCATATTCCAATGTGGTCTGTAAGTGCTGCATCCAGTACCATAAGAATATAAGCATGCATAGCTATGGTACAACACTCATCAGAAAAGTAACAAATAACTACATCTACCATGCAGCTTTCTCTCTTCACCTCCACCCAGCATGCTACACTCCTCAACAGACTTCCCACCTGGAAGCCATCTTGCTACTGAACTAACTCCACTCAAGGAGCCCAATTCTTCTAATCCGTTGACAAAGTAATATCAAAGTGACTACATCTACCATTAGGCCTTGTCTCTTCACCTCCACCCAGCATGCCCCACTCCTCACCCCCTTCTTACCTGGCAGCCATCTTGCTACTGAACTAACTTCACTGAAGGAGCTCAAACCTTCTCATCCATTGACAAAGTCACAAGCAAGTTACTATATCTTCCATTAGGCCTTGACTCTTCACCTCTAGCTAGCATGTCATGCTCCTCACCCCCTTCTCACCTTGCAGCCATCTTGCTAATGAAATAACTCCACTCAAGGAGCCCAACTCTTCTCAGCCTCTGCTAAAGGTACTTACCCTTCAAGACCTCTACCATGAGACCGTGGCTCGTCACCTCCTCCCAGCATGCCACACTCCTCCCCCAATTTCTCACCTGGCAGCCATCTTGCTACTGAAGTGACTCAACTCAAGGAGCCCAGCTCTTCTGATCCATTGAAAAATTCACATCTTAGTGACTACATCTACATACAGGCCTTGTCTTTACACCTTCAGTCAGCATTGACATTCCCCACCCCGTTCTCACCAAGCAGCCACTTTGAAACTGAACTAACTCCACCTCAGGAGCCCAACTCTTCTCATCCGTTGACAAAGTCACATCCAAGTGATTATATCTATCATTAGGCTTTGTCTCTTTACCTCTACCCAGCATGCTACACTCCTCAAACCCTTCTGACGTGGCAGCCATCTTGCTACTGAACTAACCCCACTCCAGGAGCCCAAGTCTTCTAAGACTGTGCTAAAGGTACATCCCATTCAACACGTCTACCATGACATCTTGTGTCATCACCTCTTCCTGGCATGTAACACTCTTCCCCCCTTTCTCACCTGGAAGCCATTTTGCTACTGAACTAACTCCACTCAAGTAGCCCAGCTCTTCTCCTCCGTTAGCAAAGTCACATACAACCATTAGGCCTTGTCTCTTCACCTTCACCCAGCATGCTACATTCCTCACCCCGTTCTCACTGTGCAGCCACCTTGTTATGAACTAAATCCACTCAAGGAACCCAACTCTTCTCATCTGCTGACAAAGTCACCCAAAGTGACTGTATCTACCATTAGGCCTTGTCTCTTTACTTCCACCCAGCATGTCACTCTCCTCAACCCCTGTCCTCACCTGGCAGCCATCTTGCTACTGAACTAACTCCACTCAAAGACCCTAACTCTTCTCATCCATTGACAAAGTCACATCCAAGTGACTATATCTCGTATTAGGCTTTCTCTCTTCACATCCACCTAACATGCTATACTACTTACCTCCATATTACCTGGCATCCATCTCGCTACTGAACTTAATCCACCCAAGGACTTTAACTATTCTCATCCATTCACTAAGTCACATCCAAGTGACGACATCAACCATTAGGCCTTGTCTCTTCACCTTCAATCAGAATGCCACATTCCTCCTCACACCCTTTTCAACTAGTAGCCATCTTGCTACTGAACCAACTCCACTCAAGGAGCCCAACTCGTCTCATCCCTTGACAAAGTCACATTCACATGACTACATCTACCATTAGGCCATGTCTCTTCACCTCCACACAGCATGCCACACTCCTCACTCCCCCCAACCTCAACTGGCAGCCATATTACTACTGAACCAACTCCACTTAAGGACTCCATCTCTTTTTATCAATTAACTAAGTCACATCCAAGTGACTACATCTACCATTAGGTCTTGTCTCTTCACCTCTACCCAGCATGCCACACTCCTCATCCACTTCTCACCTGGCAGCCATCTTGCTTCTGAACTAACTTCAGTCAAGGAGCCCAACTATTCTCATCCCTTCACTAAGTCACATCCAAGTGATGACATCTACCATTAGGCCTTGTCTCTTCCCCTTCAATCAGAATGCCACATTCCTCATCCTCCTTGTTGCCTGGTAGCCATCTTGCTACTTATCATATTCCACTCAAGGATCCCAACTCTTCTCATCCATTGACAAAGTCACATCTAACGGACAACATCTACCATTAGGCCTTGTTTTTTCAACTCCATCAAGCATGCCACAGTCCTCATCCCCTTCTCATCCGACACCCATCTTGCCACTGAACTAATTCCACTGAATGAGCCCAACTCTTCTCAGCCTCTGCTAAAGGTATATCCCCTGCAATACATCTACCATGAGACATTGTATCTTCACCTCCAACCAGCAGGCAAAAGTCCCCACCCCCTTCTCGTTTGGCAGCCATCTTGTTGCTGAACTAACTCCACTCAAGGACCCCAACTCTTTGCATCCACTGGCTAAGTCACATCCAAGTTACTACATATACAATTAGGCCTTGTCTCTTCACCTCCACCCAGCATGCCACACTCCTCACCCCCTTTTCAACTAGGAGCCATCTTGCTACTGACCCAACTCCACTCAAGGAGCCCAACTCTTCTCATCCCTTGACAAAGTCACATCCAAGTGACTACATCTATTATTAGGCCTTGTCTTTTCAACTCCATCAAGCATGCCACAGTCCTCATCCCCTTCTCATCTGGCAGCTATCTTGCTACTGAACTAACTCCACTCAATGAGCCCAACTCTTCTCATCTGTTGACAAAGTCACATTGACTACATCTGCCATTAGGCCATGTCTCTTCACCTCCACACAGCACGCCACACTCCTCACCCCCCCATCTCAACTGACAGCAATCTTACTACTGAACCAACTCCACTTAAGGACCCCATCTCTTTTTTTCAATTAACTAAGTCACATCCAAGTGACTACATCTACCATTAGGTCTTGTCTCTTCACCTCCATCCATATGGCCATGTCTGAACTGGGGTGGCAGAGTGGGCTAAAGAACGGTGATGGATTAAACCCATATCTTTAGACTGGGTGTGAGTGTTTGATTGGTTCAGATGCTACGTCCATCACCACCCCCTTTTATACGTCTTCACCTCCACCCAGCATGCCACACTCCTCATCCACTTCTCACCTGGCAGCCATCTTGCTAATTAATGAACTCCACTTGAGGTGCCCAACTCTTTTCATCTGTTGACAAAGTCACATCCACCATTAGGCCTTTTTTACTCACCTTCACCCAGCATGCCACATTCCTTACTCCCTTCTCACCAGGCAGCCATCTTGCTACTGAACTGCCTCCACTCAAGGAGCCCAACTCTTTTTATCCATTGACAAAGTAAATTAGGGAGAGGATGTAGCCTTATGGCATGAGCGGTCGACGTCGAAGCTGGGGAAACATGTTCGAGTCTCGACAACGACGCTCAACATCCTGTGATTCTGGGCAAATCACTTAATCTCCCTGTGCCTAACAAAAATTAATGTGTCCTCATATAATAAAACTGGTGCTATGTTAAGATCTGATACCCAATATCTTCGGGTCTGGTTCACATTATATAAAACGCTTTAAAAAAAAGTCACCTCCGCAGACACTTCACAGACCATGTGTGTTGTCATGTTTTGGGTTGTTGCTCACTCAATACAGTGTATGTATTTTGAAAAATAGTTCTTCCTTGTGAGATTGCATGCATTGCACAAAGTTAATACATATAATTGGACCGTTGATCTGGAGTAAATCTGCGTACATGTGTCAATGCATATATTGTCAAAATGTACAAGACACTGAAATTCTATCAAACACATGTTAAGGTTATTCACGATGGATGATAGTAGTTCTAGAAATGCTAATTTGTTGTACTCTGTGTAATGTGCAATTTACAATCCAGATGGATGACATGTTGATTTCCACACAAAGACAAGTGTGAGGATATATCTTAGATTTTTGGAGATACATTGTCATAGAGATCTCCCTTCATGGGCATGTCAATATGTCATGACTATGCTGTAAAACGATAATGTAGTGAGCTTTCTGTCTCAGATACTGACCCGGAATGTCCTTGGTATAAATGTGTATTATTTGTGTCATCAATCAGAACCAACCACTGGAGTGGACCCAATCACCACTCCTGATCCCATCCCTCCCTCCCAAAACTCAACCAAGTCCCCACTAGTTTGGTTCCTTTAGTGCCTGGCATGCACCCTAGATTCCACTCCCATGGGGATGTGACCCCTTGCAGTTTTAGGGCAGGAAAGGGTCGATGGGCAAGTCATTTTTGCCTATTGGGCATATGAACATTTATTGACTGGCCATAGGCCTTCTGTATTTTATGTTTCTGCCTTGTCATGCAGAATAAAGCCTGTAACACGTTTTTTATTTCTGATTTTTGTGTCCCACAATTGCAGGGATTGCATATAATCCATTGAGTATGTTCCCTTTGACAGTATGTTGTCAAGATGTTTGTGTCTACATTATATGTGTTATCTTCCAAATCAGTGTTGGCTTAGAGTGTGACAAGAAGTCACAAACCTTTACTTTTTTGCAACACAATTGCATATAGGTCATGCTTTCATATGTCACTATAGCGCAGGTGTCTCAAAGTGCAACAGTTTAAGAGAAGCATGCTGCATATGTTTATGATCTGCAGAAAGACAACTGCCTCTTCAATACACCTGGATACATAATGAGTTTGACTACATGGCAGTGTCTTTGGACACAGCCATGTACCGAAAGTGACAGTGGAGGAACAATGTTTGTGTCTTCTTTAGATCTGGTAGACTAGTGGCAATGACAACCTTGTCACAGTTGGCATGCCACTGTAGGCAAATACCCTTCATAGATGTGTACTCATCTGATGCATTTCCTGAGCCCATGGTGAGAGTGAGGTGAGTACTATTTCCATAGTCTTCTGACCCTGTTGCCTCAAAACGACTCCACTTTCTGCAGGGATTCTTGTTAGGCAAAGTGTCTCTTGTCTTACTAGTCCATTGCTTTCTCATTTATTTGTCAGTCATGCCATTCTGCATTTGTTTGTTGACATCACGTGTATGGTGTTTTTTGACTGTCCACGCTTGGATTTCATTTTGCAAGCACACACCAGTCTCAGATGAGCATATGAATTGTGTGTAATTTGTCATTTGTGGATTACTGGCAATGAGGTCCTTTAAAGTTATGATTGCGGCTGTTCTCAGTCACACAGAGCTGAACTATGATGGCTGTGATGTCTGTTGGATTGCCCAGTGCTACATGTGGTAAGTCAAGTGGGCAGTGTGTGCACAGAAAGGATGTGTGTCCGTCTACTGTGCAGATGCTACAGGATCGAGTGTCACACCTATGTTCTTAGTTGTCACACAGGGGAGGGTGTATTGTTTGGAATATGAGGCCTAGCTACATATGCATTTATAAAAGATTCATGTTGCATGTGCTGAGCTTGCTTAAACAAGGGTAAATGTGAGAGTGACTAGTCTTTCAAATTTTAGGATGGAGTGCAGATTCGTATGTCATGATGGAAGGACAAATTTAGTGATTGTCTGAGAGTGTAAGGTATGTTTTGAGTTCATAGGCAGCTCTTGTGGAGGAGACACGAGGTATCCATATTCACCCAATGTTTAAATATAGGAGGGTGTGATTTAGACTATGCAACTGGTTAAATTCTGTGCAAGGTATGGTATGAATAGATAGTTGTCATAGGGGTATAACCACTTAGATAAGGTTTGATTTTTGGCAGGAGATGAGAGCTGTAGGCTGTGCCTCTATGGTTAGAGATGACTGTAACAGGACAGTTTCAATGAGTGAGGATAGTTGTTAATGTGCATAGGTCAATGGTGGTGTGGGGCATTGAAGTCATGTGGATGTGCCAAGGCCACAGTGAGACAAGGTTTATCTTGTCATTTATAACAAAGTGGATAAGTGTATGTAAAGGGTATACACCAGTAGTGTAATTTAGGGTGCCGAACGGTGAAACATGAAGTGTTGCATTGTTGATTGATGTTGTTTTCAAATATGTGAATGTATTTGTTTTAGAAATGACAATCTTTAGAACTTAAACAGAGTTTGGTGGTTGTATGTTTATATGCAAATGGCTGAGTGTCTTGTTGTGAGATGTGGTGATGTTTTAAGTGGGGGAACATCCTTTACAACGCAACTTTTTCAACGCAGTACCTTTACCACGCAGGTATTACAACGCAAGTCGTTACAATGACTTGCGCTGGATGGTGCTGTAGGATAGGGAATAGTTTAATTTACTATCCAAAACCTTCCCTACTATCCACGGGGACTGGAGTTGGAATAGTAAATTAAACTATTCCACTATCCAGCGCCCCCCAACGCAAATCCTTGAAACCACTTGCATTGTAAAACCTGCATGGTAAAGGCATGCATTGTGAAAGCATGCGTTGTAACAACATACATCCGTTAAGTGAGCATGTCAGAGTGGGCTGTGATGCTGTACGTTGTGAAATGAGTGCAGCCCCATACATTACTATGGGTGCAACTGGTTATGAGAGTGGTCAATTTTGGCATTTTACATTTGAGGTTTGCGGATGAGGTGATGTGATGAGTACAGTACATTGTGTACATGTCATGTATGTGATAGGTGTTGTGCACTGTTGGCACAGGGAGTCCTATGCATGTCTTTGGGGAGAGTGCTTCGCCAGCATTATGCTACTCGCCAGACAAGTCACTCAAAAGCTACAGTATTGTTTCTAGATCCCTACCTCAGTGAGCACGACAATCATACATGTCCACTGAGGGTGTCCCTGTTTACATGTATTGAGACCATAGAGCTTGGCTCTGAGGTCAGGGGGTCTGCCTAGTACACCCCTATTTTTCAGAGAGTGGCTACTGCCCTCTCTCCTCAGGCTGTGGTAGACTGACAGTGGTGGCAGCAATAAACCTATAGGCAGCTGGGGTGAGTCACTAGCCACCCTCCAGATCAAGTATGTGCAGCCTATCCCATACCTGGGGTCCTGTTGCCTTTGTCTACCTGACATGTTTGAGAGCCAGTGGGTGTACTGGGGAAGAATGATGAGATGAGCCATGATGTGGAAAGGAAGCTTGTGGCACATCAAGGAAACTGGTGTGGAAAGGAAGCTTACAGCACTTCAAAGGAACTGATGTGGAAAGGAAGCTTATGGCAAATCAAGAGACCTGGTGGGGAAAGGAAGCTTATGGCACATCAAGGGAGCTGGTGTGGAAAGGAACCTTGCAGCACATCAAGGCAGCTGGTGTGGAAAGGAAGCTTGCAGCTTCCTTTCCACAAGCTTCAAGGGAGCCAGAGAAGGGGAAGCTTGATTCTAGTCCTTGAAGGTGAGATCAAATCCTCTCTAAACTCCTCCCCTGTGCTGTGGGAGCCTGTACATGCAGTTGCTGGGGATAGAGCCCAGTAAAAAAGGCCCCCAACTTTCTTTTCGTGATCTCTGGGGGTATCAGGGCAAACTTACACTCTGTCCAGCCACTACCCACCTAAAGCTAGCCAGTGGCTACTGGACTAGTGGGACTCCATTAAACTGTGCCAAGGCATCAGGCACCTCTGATCAGATTCCTGACACCACAAGAGTAGTATCCTCACTCAAGATGGTAGGGCACTTCTGTTGCTTTGGGTGGGGGTTATGGGGCTGATGAAGAACCATTGACTTCACATCATATGTTGAAACTATATCCTTTCAATACAAAGATTATTATCAAGGCTCTAGTGAATGAGAGCAACCCTGTGCAACATGGTCTGTTATATGCAATGCTAATCGTGTGTTTTCATGTTAACTGTGTTTTTATAGTGCTTGGCGTCTAGGCACTATACTACTGTTTGGGGTCAGAACTCTGGCACAGAGTGTTGTAGAGACATCTGGGTTTCACTGTTTATCCTAGTTTTATGGGTAGTATAATTCTCTTGTATGTATTAAAGTACTTTTCTTTTATAAAAAGTAAAGCACTGACTGGACATTGATTTTACCAGCTGGTAGTACGGTGTGCACTGTATTCTCAATGTCTAACCCCACAACACCTCCTTGAGTAAGCCTTGAACTGCTCTGTCTCACTACCCTGAGTGAGTGAAGTGCTGGAGAGGAGTACTCGGTTATTCAGTTTTGGGTCCACTAGTACTGAGGCCTCTGGACACCAGTGGGGAACACTTTAGTTGATGCGATTGAAGCACACTAACCCAGAGTGCCCTGGTGCCCAGAAAGCCGGGTCTAACATTGGTGACAGGGAAGCCGGATCTTACATGTACATAGTGATAAAGAGTGGTTCTGTGAATGTAGGTGTTGATGTAAGAAGAGCAGTGCACGTGTGAGACTGGAAGAATCAGTTTTGAAGTGTTTGAGTACAATGATAGAGCTTGTGGGGCAGACATACTTTTCTGTCTAGTGGCACCAGAGTGTGCTTATGATATGCTTGTATGTATATGATAGTTTTGAGGGATGAGCATGTACTTTGAGGTAGAGTTGAGAGAGGTCATAGCCACACAAATGGAGATCATGCAGGCTATAAGGTAATGCTGAAATGTACATATGTGTAGATAATGTTTTTGTAAGTACCGGTAGCTGGATTAAATATGAAGAAGTGGAATGTGCTTGCTGTAGCTTGCTGTCTGCCACTGTAAGTTCATGACTGATTATTGTAAAGGCCACTCTGAGTACACCAGCATAAGCAAAACTTTTTGTCCTCACAGGACAATTTGTCCTCCACCTAGCCTTGCCTTGTCTGATTTGTGTGTGGGCAACTGTGTGGAGTTACCTTTTGTAAGTAGTTGTAGTCACTGATTGTTCATTCTTGCCCTTGCTTACTGCATTTTGATGGAGGTGATGATTGCTTATATTCTAATGTCATAAGGCTGGAATATTGGATGGCAGTCCAATGATTTGAGGGCCATAGACCCCTCAAGTGAGAAGTCAATGATGTGTGTTGTTGTGCCACCCAGTATCAGACTACTCCAGAAATGCATCCCCACACTTCACAGTAGACTACGCACACACGGTTGTAATTGACAATCTGACATTGAACTCTCAAGGTATGGGACACCAAGGGAGATGGACTCCTTGTGATGATATATCTGGTTGTGCTTTGGAAAAAAATGTACTGTATGCAAACACACATGTGACACTGGAAAATGACACCAAGTTCCAATGAGTGTTTGCATTATCAATATTTTTCGAATTCTAGTCTGATTTGACAAGGGTAGCCCTTGTTTGTGTCCATGGGTGCTCCCATTTTGCACATTAGACACTACCCTAGAGTATGATGGCAATATGTCTTTGTAGAAGGTTTCCTTGTTGATTGCATAGATTTGGAGACAGTGTTTCAGTGCTAAAATGGGGAGATTGTTATAAGGAGCCACAGGTTGAGCCACCCAACTGGCATCCTCACCAGTGCTGGCAGCTTATCTTACAGAATGGGCTGTGCACTAGACTTTCCAACACTGTTGGTGGTTCCTACGTCCTGGGACTCATGAGTATTCCTACTACTCTGCAGGACTCAATCTGCACATTCAACATGAGATTTTTTCTTACCGCACACACTACAGCTTGAGGAGTTTCGTTCAGAATTGCTCTGAGTGATATTCTCCAAAGATGACCGTGTACACATTTAGATTGGGAGTTATGTGCAGCACCCACAGTCAACACCTGGTGACTGTAACCCACCTTGTTGTTGTCCTATGCTTCTTTCTAAACCAAGGTGGATTTTGTCTGAAAATAATTCAGAGATGAATTCGACATAACCACTTCCAGGTTGTTGTATTGGGAGGCACTGAAATCAGTACAGAGTGGCTGGGTTTGTGGAGCAGTGCGTTGTCTGGGCCAATATCCTCTGGGCTTTAATGTACACAGAGGCATCACAATGTCATACTTTTGTGAGTACATTGGAGTTCAGTTGCCCTTCTATGTTTCAGTGTGTGTTGTGGTGGACTCATGCATTAACTGTGTGGTACATACATATTTGTGGTTATGGCAATTCCCTTTACACCCTCAAAAGTATGTTTACAACACTATTTGGTGGGCTAAGTGCACCTACCTGATGATGATATTCCCTCATTGGAGATGCACAACATGCTAGGGGCCCACAGTCAGATTGAGATGAGAATGATGCTCTGGCACTCTGGAAGTAATTGCCACACATTCTGTGATCATCTCTTTCATTGTAGCCTCTGTGCTTTTACCTGTCAAGGGAGGTTTCACAAAGGCACACTGCTGCTGACCAATGGGGTGGTGTGTAGGTTAGATTGTCCAAATGAGACATGCCTCTCTGCAAGGCCCATACTTACCACACAACCTCCCTGCACCTGCCATGACCTAAAAGTGATGGAGGCAGATGGCACTGCTTCTGTCAAGGCATGCAAGGCAGTTCACAAAGGTGGGTATTCTCCAAAGGTTGTCCCCCAGCCTCAATTTACAGCACTGCTGGTGAGCGGACAACATACTTGCGCCACATTGCAGTGGTCTGGTGAATAAGTCAGTCTCTTGGTGTGTTTTACAGAGGTCCAAAAACCATCTCCCACGGGTGAACCTGGTGCACCAATGTCAAATTTCACAAATAGCCAATCCAAGCGTATGCAGAACACTGTCTGATGCAAGTCAACACCCATGTGCTTTTTGGGCTGCTTCCACATACACACATACATTCCTTTAGCTGCAGTGTGTGGCTCGTCTGTCATGTTTGTGCATCCTCACCTGAGTATTTAACAGATTTTTTAGGGACCATTCACTAGATAATGAGGCTTTATTTACTTTTAACCAGTACCTAGAGTACCAGTATCTTCACTCTGCCCATTCCTCAAAGTTGTCACTTACTTTTGCTGCCACAGTGTGGGAATGCATTTTCTGCAAAATGCCCTTTGGGTATGTTTTAAAAAATATTCATGAAGCATATACTCCACCTGTAGCTATTGAGGCACTTCGCATGAGCACCATTCACATTGTTCAAATACACATTACTGGGGGTATTAGCCCCCAAACCCATATTTGCCTCTACATTACAGAGAGTATTTTACCAACCCCAAATTGGCACAACATTGCTAGGGGTATTTTCCTCCAACCCACCAATTGGCTCAAATGTGCTTGGAGTATTTGCCCCAACACACAATTTATCTCTACATTGCTTGGGATATTTTCCCCACAACCCCCAAATTGGCACACCATTGCTAGGGGTATTTGCCACCCAAAACTCACATTTGCCTCTACATTGTTTGGAGCATTTGCCCCACAACCCCCAAATTGGCTCAACATTGCTAGGGATATATACCCCACAACACACAATGTGTCTCTACATTGCTTGGGGTATTTACACCAACACCCAAATTGGCTCAACTTTGTTAGGGGTATTTGCCACACAACCCCCATATTGGCTCAACATTGCTGGGGGTATTTGGCCCCCAAACTGGTTCAAAATTGCTGGGGGTATATGCCCCCACCCCCACATTGGTTAAACATTGCTGGAGGTATTAGCCTCCAACCCCAGATTTGCCTATATATTGCTGGGGGTATTAGCCCACAAACCAAGTTTGTCTTCTACATTGCTGGGAGTGTTAGACCTCCACCTCCCAATGTGTGTTTGAATTGCTGGAACTATTAGCCCCCTTGAAAATTGTGTGTACCTTACTGCAAGTATCACCCCACCCCAAATGTAACTGTGTTGCGGCCCTGTTTTCTCTTATGTTGCCTTTAGCGGGATAGTGGCGTTATTGTGTAGGGGTAGGTGTCTGACTTACCTTTTGTGATGACTGTGTTGGTTGGGCTAGTAGTATTAATTGTAGATGTAGATGATTGGGATTACATACGTTATGGAATACATAGCTGCACAGTCTCAGTCACAGGAATCGAGTTGTGGCCTGATTTGGAGCTGAAATACTCCCCTTGCGGACGCTCTGATGTGTTGGTTGTGGTGACGGATTCAGTGCATAGGAACTACGCATCTTACTTGGGCGTTCAGAATCAAACTGGGAAATGCCTCCAGACAACTCCATTCTGCATTTCCAGCTTCTCATTAGGAAAATGTAAACGAAATCAGAGTGACAGAGTCATTCAGTAAGTAAAGGGTATTGGGCATCGTACTGCATCATTTGGTTAAACCGGAACCCAGTATGAGTCTGTCGGAAGGTCCTACTCAGGAAGACATTAGGATGGCCTTCCTGACAACATCAGATTCGGGGCCCTAAATCTACAAAAATATATATATATATATATATATCACTAAAATAGGAAACTCCCCCTTATTTCCCCCCTACCCTCAAAACGTTGAAGAAACCTTAAAAAAGGTCTTACCTATTCCAACGAGCAGCAACTCCATCCCGTGAACTCTTTCCAGGAAAATAGACTAAAATTGGGACAAACTGATGGCAGCGGTAAAATAAATGCCTGCTATATGAAACTAAAATATCTCCATAGAAAACAAAGGGTATATATGAAAATAGAGATTTAACAAACATTTTTTTAAATGATGTGAATAAGTACCTAAAAGCACTGTATTCAGCTATAAAAAATGATAATAATAATGGAAAATGTACAAAATATAAAACTGTTTAAATATAGTTAACACAGTTTATTTAATACTAAAATTGTATTACGATGTTGTTTGTATATCAATATAACAATGTTTTTCTATACAATAATATATGTTAAAAAATGTATCCATTAAATAAATATGAGATAAAAATGAAATCCAAACTATTTTGGTGAAGATTTTGGACACCAAAAGGGTCACATTTACTATTCCCACTGCAAACTAAACACTTTGGGGAAGGTGTTTGACACTAAAGGATTCACATGTACTATTCCCAATCTAATCCAAAACCTTTTGGGAAAGGTGTTGGAAACTAAAGTGAACCTATTTACTATTCCCTATCTAAACTAAACCATTTTGGGGAAGGTATTGGAAATTAAAAGGGTTACATTTACTATTCCCACTCCGATCAAATAGAGGAAGGTAGAAGACAATAAAAGAGTTACATACTAAATATATACTCCATAGTAAAAGATAACTGGCGAATCCTGCCATCACTCAGATTTTACAGCCAGGATATTGACTCCACAGAATTGACCGGAAATCAGGAAGAGGTGGGGGGCTAGGGATAATTCTCAGGGATTGTTTCCGGTGTCGCTTTTCTTCAGCCGAAGTGCCCGACTGTGAAAGCATGAGTTTTGCACTGGAATTCTCACCCACAATGACCTTCTCTGGTCTCCTACTCTATCACCCTCCTGGACAGATGTGCCAGTTTCCTGACTCCCTTCCCTCCTATGTCGCCGAGTTAGCTCTTTCCCTGGCAAATTTCACAGTTCTTGGTGATCACAACATTCACCTAGATGACCCCGCTGATCACCAAGCTAAGGCTCTTCTGTCCAACCTAGCAGCCCTTCAAATTATACAGAAGGGCTCCGAACCCACACATATCAAGGGCCATCTGTTAGATGCTGTGCTCATCAACGATCATAAACTCAACGTGGGCGTCCCAATCCCCCTCCCCTGGACCGATCACATGCTTGTGCCATTAGACTGGGAAAATTTGATCCCTCCCTCGGTACTAACCCCAGCCCCACTGATGGGGAGGAACTGGTTGAATCTCTCCACTAGCCAATGGGCTCGCTCCCTGACCGCCACTCCCCCGTGGACGGGCGAAGAACCGGATATGTCTAACAGGAACTTCAACGCCTGAATACAGACCTCGCTTGACTCTGTAGCCCCCCTGAAAATCCTGCACAAAAAAACTAAGTCTAAAAAAGGACCTTGGTTTACCTCAAAACTGAGAGAACTAAAACAAAAGTGCAGGAAGCAAGAGAGGGAATGGAGACAGTCATCAGGGGTGGAAAGTAGAACCAACTATAGAGATGCGATCAGGAAGTATAAGGTGGAAATAAGAACGGCGCAATCCTCATTCTATGAGCAAAAGATAAGGACCGCAGCCAACTCCCCGAGGGAAATCTTCCAGATCGCTACAACCCTCATCAATTTCCCTCAAAATCTCCCTGACCCCAAAGAGGCCCAAAACGGTTGCGACATGCAGGCGGAATATTTTCACAAAAAAATTTAGCTCATTTCCCTCTCTTTTACCTCTACTAGGAGTGAATCCAACTCCCCTGGGGTTGAGAACATCCCCGCAATTACACACTGCCCTTTAACGGAATTCCCCCTGCTTGATGAGGAGTCATTGAACACTCTAATGCTAAAAGTGTCATCTGGTTCTCCTACTGACTCAGCCCCTCTGCGCCATTTGTTGCTAGTAGCAGATATAATTAGACCAGTAATTTTGAACACTCTAAATGCCTCCATAACCGCAGGAATAGTGCCGCTGGTATGGAAATGTGCCCAAGTCAGAGCACTACTAAAAAAAAAAAACTTCGACCCTGCAATCATGGCCAATTACTGCCCGGTCTCCCTCCTGCCATGGTTGGGCAAGCTGCTAGAGAAGCATATCAATTCTACTCTGGTCAACCATTTGGAGTCTAACAACCTACTCCATGACTTTCAAGCAGGCTTCCGCCCGAAGCTCGGGACGGAAGTTGCCCTTCTAGCAGTGACGGAATCAGCTCGGAGGTACATGGACCAAGGCGGCACTACAGCAATTATTTTGCTGGATCTTGGTGCCGCCTTCGACACAGTGGATCACAACATCTTGCTCTCACGCATAAAACACCTCAGAGTCACAGGGCTAGCTCTCACCTGGCTCTCCCAGCTAGCCCTAAGGGAGTCTAGCGTTGACGGGGTGTTGTTTGTCAGTGATCGATAGATTTGGGATATTCTCCTTTTCCCCTGATTGCCCATGAGGAGCTTAGCTTCCATTGGACTGAACTGTGGGACTGCCGTATGGTTAGGAATGTGGAGGGCAAGAGCATGCCACAATTGTAGAATTGAGTAGACTGTAGGGAACATGTTTGCAGCAGCTGTTGGAAGGAGGACAAATGCTAACCCTTCCACACATCTCCCAAGTGAGTGATACCAATCAGGTCCCATTTCTGAAACTCCACTAATGACCCAACCTCTTGGAACCAAGTGCAGTGACAGAGGGGTGTCTGCAGTGTAATTTTGGAATCCTTTTGAGTGTGTCACAGTGCTGACCGCCACGTGAGGAGGGCCGTTTGGTTGACTGTAGGCAAAGTACGAGGAATTGGAGCCCCGTATAATATGGCCTGGATTCGGGAGAATCTGAGGTTTCCAGTTCTAGCAGGTATGCCAGGTCTGACCATCCGCCATTGAACCAGTCAGGGATCACCAATAAGCAGGTGGCCAGGTAGTATAAAATAAATCTATTAAAGATCATTTATATATTTATACAAGTATTTACATTTAAAATAAGTTAGTTGTTTCGCACACAACCTATTAAAAACTAAAATAACATATTTCAGATTTCAAAACAAAAAGCAAAACACTCAGTTTAATGTTTACATTTATTTTAATGAACTAAAAATATTTATAAAATTGAAATTAACCCCTTCTATGCTGCCGTCGGCCATTGGCCGACGGCTGCACTACCTCGCTGGTGCTGCCGTCGGCCAATGGCCGACGCGGCCCCGCCCGTTTTGCGGGAGTGCTGCACTTCCGCAAAATAGGCAGCGCAGCCGAGGGGTTAAATACACATATTGGCAGTTTGTTAAATTTAGCCATACATTGAAATCAATAACATATTTTTTTTCAAATAATAATCTTATTTAATAAACAAAAACAATCATTTTAAAATATTAAATAATGAAATACTATAATTATAAAAATAAAATATACACATTTTAACAATCTTCTGCAGCCTTATCCCTTAAACACCTAACATCCCGTTACTATAACACAACATACAAATGAATTATACTAAAAGTGTTAAAAACAAAAATTCACAATTCACATAAATACGTTGTTTTAATAAATACACCAATCAAAAAAATTAACAAACAACTAAAATAAAAAAATACAAAAAGACACATAAAGACGATGTTCTATACAATGATATTTGATCTAATGATAGGTATTTACAGTGAAAATAAAAATAAAAATCACATTACAACTATAGTATTACCTTCAATATTACTGTCCATGATATTTCTGACATCCCAATATTCTTGACACAATACATTTGCATTACAATATTTTTTATTCAATATTTTGTCTAAACACTGGTGGGGTCATTAGGATGACGGGCGGACTTAGTCCGCCCGCCATCCTATCGGGATTAGGGACCGCCCGCCATAAGGGTGGGGGTCCCTTGGGTGGCATTAGGATGCGGCCGTCACAGTGGCCGCCACATTGGCGGCCGCATCCTGCATTCATAACATTGTGGCGGCCCACCTGCCACAATGCTATGAATGCATGTATGCATTTGCATACACAATGCGACAGGCACCGCGCGGTGCCTACCGCATTGTATATACAAATGCAGGGGGGTACCACAGGTACCCCCCGTGTGCACCCCTCACCCCTCCTTCACTTTGGGGGCCCGCAGGAGGCCACCAAAGTGAAGACCGCATGCCTTTCCGTGGCGGCGAGGAAAGGCATCTGTTTCACCCCATTCTAATATGGCTGGTGGTGTCTGATAGACGCCGCCACCATATTATTCCTTTTCTGCCCCGGCCGCAAGGCGACTGTTGTGGAAAAGCGGCGGACGGTCTTTCCGTCCGCCGCGGTCCCCCCCGCCATACTAATATGGCCGGGGGAAAACGATGTCGGGCGGATTGCCTCCGCCAGGCCGGCGGTGGCTACCGCCAGCCTGGCGGAGGCAATCCGCCCGACATCGTAATGGGCACCTAAGTACTTTGTCCTGGGAGGGAGCTGACGGGGGGTTGTTGAATATGTTCGTTTAGTTAAGTCTGTTGCAAGTAAGTTCTACTAGACCGGAGTTCACATGAATGTAGTACTAATGAGGCCTGTGCATGGTATTAGAATGTACTAAGAAAAACAATACTTTACACGGGCATTCAATTCCAACACAGCAGCGATATGTCTTCTGTAACTGAATACACAATATTATCAATTTAGTACAGCAATGAAGAAACAGGCAGTTATCAATACTGTACAGCAGTTGTTATTCATTGCATACTTTCATTGATCTGATTCTTTTTTGAGTGTTATGATGAATATCCGGTGCTCACAATTATAGGGGTCAGTAATAGTTGATAGAAGAGCAATTTGAAAATGTGCATCACTCATAAAAAGACATAATACTCCTTAGGATTATATCATACAATGTAAGAGGATATTATATCGAGCTATTGTCAATGGCGTTTTGACCTCTGGCAACGTGAATTCTTCATCAGGCGCGGAGTGAGCACCCAATACCTAG
Source organism: Lissotriton helveticus (assembly GCF_964261635.1). Lineage (NCBI taxonomy): Eukaryota > Metazoa > Chordata > Amphibia > Caudata > Salamandridae > Lissotriton > Lissotriton helveticus. The sequence continues at coordinate 747,571,035 of NC_136059.1, read as the reverse complement.
AAATTTAAAAATATATGTATAAGAATCACAGAAAGGTAAATCTGGGCTTAAAAGCTAAGTACGAAGGTGGAAAAATTACACCTGCGTAGGAGTAAGGAATAAGGAGTCAATCCAGATGGGGTGCTCCCTTCAGTAATCAGGGGAGGCAAGGGCATCCGAATAGGCTCTAAGTGACAAAGAGATATTGAAAATAAAACTGCTCAGAGCTCATGTGTGGTGTTTGAAATGTAAACTTAAATTGCTGAATTAATTCACCTATACATGGATTAGAACTATCTGGCAGGGGGAGCTTGTCAGTTGGAGGCTTGTGCCAGTTGGACTGATAGTGTTTGGTGGTACTAGACTACAAAGTGAGGATCTCTGTGTGAATGGTGGCTCTCGTGCCAGGTGGGGTCTCACACCAGTGGCTAAAAACCCTTGATTAAATTATTTAAGTAAACAACATAATGAAACAAGACCAGGGAACTCTTAAAGAATTGCTGTTCTTAAGAGGAGACTGAACAGCTCGCCCCCACCCATCCTTGCAGAATGGGAAACCCTGCCATCATCTACTACCCCATAATCCAGGTGCGAAACACAAACACCAACTGCCAACTATTCAAAGTTATGTGACCCAGGACACTGGCTGAAGGCACCACATGGATAGGACAAGAAAATGGTAACTATTTAAAAGTGAAATTTGCAGAATTATAAGTTACAAATCTGACTTCACCATTAAACGGGATTTTAAATTACATTTGTTTTAGACCAAACATGAGATTTCTTTCTGTTGCCGATCACATATTAGCACGTATTTAACATAATAAGGTGCTCACTATTATCCATTAAATAGTGAAAAAACAAGTTTGGGAGTTTTACACTATCAGGACATATAAAACTTTAAGTAACATGCTTTACCTTTTAAGCACAATATACCCACCACCTTGGCTGATAAGAGCTTACTATAGAGGTGCCATGCTACAGACAAATGGGAGATTCTGGTAATTCCTGCACAGCATGGCAGGCCAAAAAAAAAGAAAATTTCAGCAAACCGGATGCTAGGGGTCAAAAGGTTTTGGTTGTCAGGTCTACCAATTAATATAATCTCCCTTACACACATAAGTACTGAATTTAAGAATATTCTGAAATAAATAGAGAGATTAGACATTGGAGGACATTAACAGAGAAAGAAGTAAAAAGAACAGATGCAACATTAAAGAAACATAAGAAATATATAAAAATGTTTAAACAAAGTAAATTCATTGGAGGCAATTCACTCAGAAGGAAATATATATTCATTTGCTAAAAGACTACGGGCCATATGTATGGAATTTCCACTTTGCATTTCTAAAATAGTGAATCCAAAGAAATTGCTATTTAGGAAAAGCAAATTGGAATGAACAAAATCAGAGATTTCCTAATAGTGATTCTTAATAGGTAGGAATCACTTTTAGGAAATTGCTATTTAGAAACTCCAAAACATTTTTTACCTATAGGTGAGCTTAAATCATATTGAAGAGCCTTCATATTATTAGTACAGTTGTTTCCCTGCGCAAAATTATTATACATTCGATCTGTGCTGTAGGAATGGGTGTGAATATGCGTATATAAGTACAGTTACTCTAAATATAAATAGCAATACCCTAGCATGACATTAATATAGAGCCTGATATATATAAATGTTTGTTCTGAAGCACATTTCATCCCAAGCTGTATCACGGAAAAAAGCGTGGAAGTTAAGGTTAACTTAGTGTTGTGGGTTTAGAACACACTGAAGATCACAAAATAACTTGGATTTGTTTTTTTACTTTTATAGTGAAGCCTTAATAAATGTATTAGCCAGATTGAATTTCTTTTAAACTTCTGTATTTTAGGGATTTACATTATTCTATTGTGCTATGTTGATGCATTGGAAAGTGGATGTATGATGGTGGAAGAGTTGGTATATGATTGTGTGTACATTTGTATGTGATGTTTTCCTGGATGTATTTTAGTCTGGTTTTATGGTGTATGTGTTAGTGTAATAAGGTGACTACTCACATATCATAGAAGACATGCTGTCATACTATGATGTTGTTGAATGTTAATTATATTGATCTATCATGATGGGTTATTGAATAGAATCGTGATGTGTTAACATATAATGATTGGTATGTTAGACCTACCTTCATATATCCATCTGTGTGTTGCCCTTCTCCACCTCAGCAGTGCCTACATGAGTCCATAACACTTACGGTCCCTATATTTGCTCCTGCCTCCCACGCAGCCCTTCATTGAAACATATTTCCAAACTGCTAGTAAAGCTTCCTGCGGTCACTCATGCAGCCCCTCACTCCTCTAAACATGCTTGTGGACACCAGGTCTCTTTCCATCCAAGACTCATGCAGGTTCTAGTCATTTTTAATCAACTTGACCCTTTTGGATTCACGAATCATTCTTCGTTTTCTAAAGCAGATAAACCGAACACTTGACACTTGAAGAGCAGTGTCAGTCTTTGGGTGGCAGCAGGATTCAGGCGTCTTTGAATATTTAAATCCTTGTGTAAGTCCTCTTATTCCAGAAGGTATCAGAAGAGCAAGATGATTCGTCCAACAGGGCCTTCTTCTTCATATGGAGTCATCCACGCTTCAGAATTATTTTTGAGGAGGTGATGGTTGATGTTTTCCTGGATGTATTTTAGTCTGGTTTTATGGTGTATGTGTTAGTGTAATAAGGTGACTACTCACATATCATAGAAGACATGATGTCATACTATGTTGTTGTTGAATGTTAATTATATTGATCTATCATGATGGGTTATTGAATAGAATCGTGATGTGTTAACATATAATGATGGGTATGTTAGAATATTATCCTAGTTGTTTTTAAATATGATGGTGTATGTGTTGTCGTATTTTGGCGGTTCTATTGGCCAGATTACTTTGGGTGCATTGATGTATGTTGTGATTTGTTTACATGTATGATGGTGGGTGTGTTGGCAAATGATGGTGGATGTGTTGGCAAATGATGGGGGAGGGTTGAAATGTGATGTTTGCTGTTTGCACATATGATGATGAGTGTGCTAGCATAGGATGGTGGTTGTGAACATAGCAAGGTGGATGTGTTGTTCCATGATGGTGGTTGTTTTGGCTGATGAGGTTAGTTGTGTTTATGTACAACATTATTTGGATCATTATGTGGATATATGATGTTTGGAAAATAAGATGGGCGTTTTGGATGATGAAAGAGCTTGTATGGACAAATGATGGTAGATGTATTGGCACATAATGTTGTTTATTTGGACATATGGGTATCTTAGTGTTTGATTTCAGGTGCTTTGCTGTACAATGTGACTGTTCTTTGTTTGAAATTGTTTGCCTAGTCGTATGGTGGTGAATCTTTTGAAGTCTGATATTGGTTGTGGACATATGGTGATAGATGTATTGATGTGCAGTGGTGAGTATGTCCGTATATGATTTCAATTTTGTAGTGGTAGTTGTTATTTGCTTAGGATGTTGGATAAGAGGACCTATGATGGTGGGTCTTTTGGAGTATGATGCCCGCCACTCTGCCCTGTAGTTTTTCTGTGTCTCCAGGCCTCTGCAGCCCCTGTTTGTATCAATCAGCCATTGCCTCTTTCAGATCCTCTGTTAAAGTAGCCTCTCTTTGTACGACCTACCTTCATATATTCATCTGTGTGTTGCCCTTCTCCACCTCAGCCGCGCCTACATGAGTCCATAACACTTAAGGTCCCTATATTTGCTCCTGCCTCCCACGCAGCCCTTCATTGAAACACATTTCCAAACTGCTAGTAAAGCTTCCTGTGGTCACTCATGCAGCCCCTCACTCCTCAAGACATGCTTGTGGACACCAGGTCTCTTTCCATCCAAGACTCATGCAGGTTCTAGTCATTTTTAATCAACTTGACCCTTTTGGATTCAGGAATCATTCTTCGTTTTCTAAAGCAGATAAACCAAACACTTGACACTTGAAGAGCAGTGTCAGTCTTTGGGTGGCAGCAGGATTCAGGAGTCTTTGAATATTTGAATCCTTGTGTAAGTCCTCTTATTCCAGAAGGTATCAGAAGAGCAAGATGATTCTTCCAGCAGGGCCTTCTTCTTCATATGCAGTCATCCAAGCTTCAGAACTATTTTTGAGGAGGTGATGGTTGAGGTGCTAAATTTATATTGTATACTAGCCAGTGAGTGGAGAAAATCTACCCCCAACTCCTCCTGTAGCACTTGTTCTTTTCCATGCTGGTAAATTTCCAAGGATCAGTTGTTTAAACATGGCAGGACCCAGCTGTCACCAGGCAGGCAGGTCTTAAGTGTCTTGGCTGCTTTCCTACCTGAAAGGATCAAAGTTGGTTGACCAACCTACTGTGGCTTGAAACCTCACAGTCTAGAAAGGCCCAGGGTTGAACAGGAAGATTCCTCCTGAGCATCTCCAAGTCAAAAGAGATAGTACTAAAAAATGCAGAAAATTTTGAGAACTGTTCCTGTCTACTCTTAGTTAGGTATTTTTGCTAGGTAATCGGAATCTACCACCCATTGGCCTTTGCCCCTTGAGTGAGAGTCTGTAATTACCCATGCCAAGGATGTGTGGTTTAACTCTGGAGTTGTGGTAGGTTGTAAAACTGGTTTTAGTTATTTTTTGGTGTAAGTTATCAACAATCTGATTTCAATATTGTCAGATTTTAAAACGAAAGCTGTAAATAACTTTGCAGCAATTTCCTAGTCCTTATTTCGGCAGAGATAGAAAATAAATCCGATTGTGGCCTATTAGGGTAAAAATCTAGACAGGCCTACACAATGAAATCACTTTTTGGCTTAATTTAACTGTCAGGGAACAATAACCCTAATATTTAGTAGGCTCTCATTTTATGTATTAGCATTATTCCTTGATAATGACTTATGAATACATGAAAAAGGCTTTCCCTATATAGAAAAGGCCTTTTTCTCTTCCATTGTTGACTGCAGTGCATTCAAACTGCAGTCTAATCTGACCATAGTGGTGCTCCTGACTAAAATATATTTTTGTCACATACATGAGAGGTGTACAAATGCACTGCAGCCCACACATAACATTTAACTTTCCTGGACACAGACATACTCTAGAAAATAACTAAGAGAAAAGGTCTAGCAGGATAAATCAATACAATTATCAAATTAAGTCAACTTAATATGTGTCCCCTCATTGGTGGAAAAAGACACCCTTAAGGCTTGAATCAAATACTTGTTCTAACACTATGTATGAGATTTATAAAAGAGGTATTGCTGTGCTGCAGTAAACAAATTCAATGGCAATGAAGGATTATAAACCAAATTTACTTATTCAAATTTTATTAGCATACTTTATAGAAAGAAGAAACAGAGGGACAACTGCTGAACAAATGTACATGCCACTGGAGTCAAGCTACCTGGCTGATGAGGGTGATAGCCCAAAACCGGTTCAAGGATGCTTGTTTCCAGTCCAGGGAGGACCTGGCCTGGCAGTTCCAGGTGAACTGTTTCCATTGGGGGCAGGGTCAAGACTGAATTGCAAGTGGCAGGGTCCAAACTGGAATGGCATGGTGAGCAAAAAAAGAGATGGATTTAGGCCCAGATCTCTGCACTGGGGTGAATGTATGACATTGTTCTGCCTTCTGTCCATCAATTGTTCTTTTTTTTCATTTGTCACCCGAGTGGGACGGGTATGCCCAGACGTGGGTCCTGTGCTCTCATGCCACTGGAGCCAAGCTATCCTGGCTGATGAGGGCTGATAGACCAAAACCAGTGCAAGTAAGCTTGTTTCCAGTCCAGGGAGGACCGGGCCTGGCAGTTCAGGCTGGACTGTTTCCATTGGGTGCAGGGTCAAGACTGATATGCGTATGGCTGGGTCCAAACTGGAATGGCATGGTAAGCAAAAAACGATGGATTTAGGCCCAGATCTCTGTACTAGGGTGAATGTATGACATTGGTCTGCATTCAATCCTTCAATTGTTCTTTTTGCATTTGTCACCCTGAGTGGGACCGGTATGCCTAGATGTGGGTTGCGTACTCTCCATGCCACTGGAGTCAAGCTATCCTGGCTGATGAGTGCTGATAGCCCGAAACCAGTCCTAGAATGCTTGTTTCCAGTCCAGGGAGGACCTGGCCTGGTAGTTCGGGCTGGACTGTTCCCATTGGGTGCAGGGTCAATACTGATTTGCATATGGCTGGGTCCAAACTGGAATGCCATAGTGAGCAAAAAAACGATGCATTTAGGCCCAGATCTCTGTACTGGTGTTAATGTATGACTTTGTTCTGCCTTCTGTCCATCAATTGTTCTTTTTTCATTTGTCACCCTGAGTGGAACGGGTATGCCCAAATGTGGGTCCCATGCTCTCCATGCCACTGGAGTCAAGCTATCCTGGCTGAGGAGGGCTGACAGCCCACAACTGGTCCTAGGATGCTTGTTTCCAGTCTAGGGAGGACCTGGCCTGGCAGTTCGTACTGGACTGTTCCCATTGGGCGCAGGGTCAATATTGATTTGCATATGGCTGAGACCAAACTGTGATCGTATGGTGAGCAGAAAAACAATGGATTTAGGCCCATATATCTGTACTGGGGTGAATGTATGACATTGTTCTGCATTATGTCCATCAGTTGTTCTTTCTACAAATTTTCAAAGCATATCTACTTTTTTAAAATGAAGGGTTAATTACATTTTTTGAAAAAACACAGGTGTTATGAAGAAGCAGTAGTGTTAAAGTAGACACTGTATCTGTAATGACGGACAATAAGCTCTTATTAATGGTGACCAAATAATAACTATCTCCAAGTAAAACCACTTAAAACACAAAAGACCTGCCAGTGAAGTAAACAACTAAATTACTTAAAACTGTTACTATGTCATCGGTCAATCAAATTTAATTTAAATTCTGTGTTTTCTCTTCTTTTTTTATTTTTTATTGCGTGGATTCAAGCATTACAATTGATGAAAAAATAGACAAAATTTCATCAAACAAAAACTATTCTGTAGAACAATCAATACATGGAATAAAGGGAAAATTAATAAAGTGCTAGTGCAATAAAAATGAGCTGCTAAGATTCCAAGAAGACAAACGCTATAAATATATCAGAAAAAGACCAAAATTAGTAGATATCATACATTACATCAATAGTAGTATCTTAAGCATCGATCACGCTTAAGTCAAGTAAAAAATGAAGGTCATGATAATACAAAAGTTCCCATCTAAAAGAGATGAGACATGCATTATAGAAAAGATTAAAAACATTTGGGTTGGAAGTACATCAAAGAGATTCTGGTATACATTGCTAAAAACCCTGACCAGGTCACTGTAAATTTGCATAAGGGCCCTATATGTTTAGCGTATGCTTCTTCCCAAATATATGCCCTAGCCATCTTCTCATGCCAATGATGAATCAAAGGTATTTAATCGGATTTTCAATTCTGAAGAATTAACGACCTAGCTAAAACCAACTATAAAAAAGAAATATTGCTGGTACTTTGACAAATGATGGACCTCCATTGAGAACCAAATAAGACCAATTTAAGAGAAGGGGTAATGTGAGCCAATTGTGATAATGATTGATTTATCATTTGAGATACATTGGACCAGAATTGTTGTAAATAACGACAATTGAAAAAAATAAAATTTCAAAGACCCTATCACTAGGTCCCTGCACCTAAAACAATACTCTGAAGAAGCCGAGAAAATCTTGTGCAGCCTTTTCGGCATATAGTAGGCCAGCCATCTTGACAAAAAAGCCATTCTTTAATATCATTTTAAATTCTGTGATTTCTCTTCTAGTTAGGCATTGATGCTGGAAAACATAGGTCGACGCTTTCCAGCCTTATGCTTAGAGGTCTCTTCAGGACTTTGCAGAAGAGGGCCACCTGAGCTTAAAGTAGATAAATGAATGATCCAATACAATTATAGTTGGTGGTAAATAATGAATTCTTAAAGCCCAGAAGCACTGTTTACAGTGCTTCCTACATCTCATTTACCGATTCGGTAAATACCGAATCGGTAAATGATGATTCGGTATTTACTGAATCGGTAAAATAGCCTCCTACATAGGAAAAGGCTTTTACCGGTCGGTAACTGCCGATTTCGGCCGTTACCGACCGGTAAAATCCTACCTACATCTGGCCCATAGACTCCTAATAAAGACCATAGAAGTGGCATTAATCACATTGGGGCGGGGCACCCTATTAACCTCACAGTCCCCCTGGCCAACTGGCCTTCTAAAAGGGGGCTCAAATGCCCCTTGTCCCAATGTCAGGGTACGCTGCCAAGGCAGCGTAAGTCAAGGGTGCGCAGTTTGTGCAGGCCTAAACGTAGCAGCTGGCACTAAGTGCTGCACAGCAGTGAATGTACTGGGGCAGAGGAGTGCATCTCACTCCTAACTCAAAAGACATGTCCCCAAAGAAAGAATGGCCTAAATGTTGCAGCTGCCCACTACTTGCTGGGCAGCTGTGAATCCATTAGAGGCCTCCTATGTCCCACTCAGGGATTCTCTAAAATAAAACTGCGTAAAAACGTTGCAGCTACCTGTGCTCTCGCAGGGCAGCTGGGAATACTCAATTAGGCCATGGCACAACTGTGCCCTTGGGGTCTCTTTTGAAGCTCTTCCAACAGCCATGCCCCACAAGCGACCACTGCGCCTCTACCGGCCTGGTCGCCCCCACGCTCCTCCTGCCTCCCGCTCCTGTGCCTCACCTGCTGCCTGTGCCTGCCGCCGCCGACGCCGCCTGCTCCCTCCTCCAGCGCTCCAGCCGCCGCAGGGCCGCCCGCCAAGCCCGCACTTGATTTTCCCGCCGCTGCCTGCCCGCGGCCCCGCCCCCCCACCAGCCGATAGGCTAACTCGCTCCCGCCTCCCCGCCTCCCCGCAGACCCTCCCTCCCGGCTCCCTTCTTAAGGGGACCCGGACCCCTTTCTCGGGAGCGACCACTGCGCCTCTACCGGCCTGGTCGCCCCCACGCTCCTCCTGCCTCCCGCTCCTGTGCCTCACCTGCTGTCTGTGCCTGACGCCGCCGCCGCCGCCTGCTCCCTCCTCCAGCGCCCCAGCCGCCGCAGGGCCGCCCGCCAAGCCCGCACTCGATTTTCCCGCCGCTGCCTGCCCGCAGCCCCGCCCCCCCACCAGCCGATAGGCTAACTCGCTCCCCCCTCCCCGCAGACCCTCCCTCCCGGCTCCCTTCTTAAGGGGACCCAGACCCCTTTCTCGGGAGCGACGACTGCGCCTCTACCGGCCTGGTCGCCCCCACGTTCCTCCTGCCGCCTGCTCCTGTGCCTCACCTGCTGCCTGTGCCTGCCAACGCCGCCTGCTCCCTCCTCCAGCGCCCCAGCCTCCGCAGGGCCGCCCGCCAAGCCCGCACTCGATTTTCCCGCCGCTGCCTGCCCGCGGCCCCGCCCCCCCGCCAGCCGATAGGCTAACTCGCTCCCGCCTCCCCGCAGACCCTCCCTCCCTCCCTTCTTATGACGCCCCCAGAGCGACCGCGCAGCGGACGTGCGCAGCGGGAGCACCGAATGAGCGCCGAAGGTGCGCCAAAGGTAAGCCCGTCTGTGCCCGTCCGCGCCTGGACCGCGCCCAGTGCCAGGACCCCTGACCTCCACCGACGGAAGCCGACCCGACGGACCTACGACTCCACCGAACTCACCGCACTCAACGCTGGCAGAATCCCGGGCTGCTATCGAGCCGCCCCGAGACGCACCCACGGGCCCTTCTGCTGCCACTCCTGCAAGTTCACCTGCACTCGGACCTGCACCACACCAGCACCGACCAAGCCGACCTCCAGCAGCAACCACCTCAAGGGTATCCTACTCAACACCCACTCCGTCCACAGACACGCCGTCGAGCTCTGGAACCTGCTCGACACCACAGCCCCAGACGTCGCCTTCCTCACGGAAACCTGGATGAACGCCTCCTCAGTGCCCGACATCGCCATCGCCATCCCGGACGGCTACAAGATCATCCGGAGGGACCGCGCCAACCAGACCGGAGGAGGCATCGCCATCATCCACAGGAACTCCATCCGCATCACGACCAACACCAACACCGACGACACCCTCGCACCCGCCGAACACCTGCACTTCCAGATCCACATCGACCCCAAGACCACCCTCAGAGGCACCCTCATCTACAGACCCCCGGGACCACGCACACAATTCAGCGAAGACATCGCCGACTTCATCAGCCCACATGCCCTCGCCTCCGCTGACTACATCCTCCTCGGGGACCTCAACTTCCACCTGGAGAACAACAACGACCGCAACACCACCACCCTGCTGGACAACCTCGCCAACCTCGGTCTAAAGCAGCTGGTAACCACCCCCACCCACTACGCCGGACACACACTCGACCCCGTCTTCTCATCCAGCAAGGACATCGCCTTCAGCCATGCCACCGGACTCCACTGGACGGACCACAGCTGCGTCTACTTCAGCTTCAGAAGGACCACGATCCACCACCACCAACAACAGGTTGCACGCAGAAGCTGGAACAAGATCACAGCCGACCAGCTCGCGACTTCCCTGAGCATGAACCCTCCCACCAGCTCAACGAACCCAAGCCAGGCGGCCACCAACCTCGCGAAGTGGATCAGCAACTGCGCAGACGACCTCGCCCCTCTGAAGACCCCGCCTAGCAGAGCCGGCAGCAAGAAAGCCATATGGTTCACCGACGAACTCAAGAGCTCCAAGAAGAACTGCCGAGCCCGCGAGAAAGACCCAACACCGAATAACATGACTGCCCTCAAGCTCGCCACCTGAAAACACCACCAACTGATCCACGCCACCAAGAAAACTGCATTCAAGGAACGACTGGACAACAACGCCCACAACAGCAAGGAACTCTTCAACATCGTCACAGAGCTCTCCAACCCCAACGCCGGAAACAACGACATCACCCCTTCGCAAGACCTCTGCAACTCCCTCGCCTCCTACTTCCACAACAAGATCACGGACATACACAACAGCTTCAGCTCCCAACCGACGCACGCCATGACAGAACCACCGCCCCCCACCACCACCCTCCGCGCCTGGACCCCGATCAGCACCGAAGACACCATCCGCACGATGAACTCCATCCACTCCGGATCTCCGACCGACCCCTGCCCTCACCACGTCTTCAACAAGGCCGACGCCGTCATCGCACCCCACCTGCGGGACATCATCAACACCTCCTTCGACACCGCTACCTTCCCGGAGAGCTGGAAGCACGCCGAACTCATTGCTCTACTCAAGAAGCCATCAGCCGACCCCTCCGACCTCAAGACTTACCGCCCCATTTCGCTGCTCTCGTTTCCTGCAAAAGTCATCGAGAAGACCGTCAACAAGCAGCTGGCCGCCTTCCTCGAGACGAACGGATCCCTCGAGCTCTCGCAGTCTGGCTTCCGGGCCAACCACAGCACCGAGACCGCCCTGATCGCAGCTACCGATGACATCCGAGCCCTGCTCGACAATGGAGAAACAGCGGCCCTCATCCTCCTAGACCTCTCAGCGGCCTTCGACACTGTCTGCCACCGTACCCTAGTGCAGCGCCTCAGCAACGTCGGAGTCCAGGAGAAGGCACTGGAATGGATCACCTCGTTCCTCGCTGGAAGGACACAGAGAGTCCGCCTCCCCCCGTTCACTTCAGAAGCCACCAAAGTCATCTGCGGCGTTCCTCAAGGCTCCTCGCTCAGCCCAACCCTCTTCAACGTCTACATGAGCCCCCTCGCAGCCATCGCACGCCAACACAACCTCAACATCATCTCCTACGCCGACGACACCCAGCTGATCCTCTCCCTCACCAACGACCCCACCAACGCCAGAGCCAACCTACACGAAGGGATGAAAGACATAGCCGAGTGGATGACGACCAGCCGCCTGAAACTGAACTCAGACAAGACGGAAGTTCTCATCCTGGGATCCTCACCCTCCACCTGGGATGACTCCTGGTGGCCCCCCGCCCTAGGCAGCGCACCCAAACCAACTGACCACGCATGCAACCTGGGCTTCATCTTGGACTCCTCCCTCTCCATGACCAGACAAGTCAACGCCGTCTCCTGCGCATGCTTCGTAAGATCTTCCGGTGGATCCCCACCGAGACCAGGAAGACGGTCACCCAGGCCCTCGTCACCAGCCGCCTGGACTACGGCAACTCCCTCTGCGCCGGAACCACCGCCAAACTCCAGAAGAAACTCCAGCGGATCCAGAACGCCTCAGCACGACTCATCCTGGACATCCCCCGGCGCAGCCACATCTCCGGACACCTGAAAGATCTGCACTGGCTACCGGTCAACAAGAGAATCACCTTCCGTCTCCTCACCCACGCACACAAAGCCCTGCACAACCAAGGTCCAGGATACCTCAACAGCCGCCTCAACTTCTACGCTCCCACACGCCAACTTCGATCGACCGGCCACGCCCTCGCCGCCGTCCCCCGCATCCGAAGAGCCACCACAGGAGGAAGGTCCTTCTCCTACCTGGCCGCCAAGACCTGGAACTCCCTCCCGAACCACCTCCGCCTGACCCAGGACCACCTCGCCTTCAGGAAACAGCTCAAGACCTGGCTGTTCGAGCAGAAGCGGACCTCCCCTCCCCTAGCGCCTTAAGACCCACCGGGTGAGTAGTGCGCTTTATAAATGCTGTGATTGATTGATTGATTGATTGATTGACAAACGTGGCAGCTGCCCTCTAGCAAGCGGGGCAGCTGTGAATCAAAATAAGGGCCTGGCACTATGGTGCCCTCTGGCCGCAATAGGACTTTTAAAATAACTTGCCCCCACATTGGAGCAGCCCTTCTGGCATACGGGGCCACTTGGGACAGGTCCGACAATGTGCCTCGATCAGACACCAACAATGCCACACACGGAGACCCCTCCACCATCTCAACTCATTGGGCTGCTCTCTTTGCCTCACCCGGGTTCTGGCGTAGGACTCCTCTCCAGTGTGGCGGGGCTCTGTCTTCTCCTTGGCATCGTGGGCTCCCTCAGCTCGCGGGATACCCTCCTGGCCACAGACTTCTCGCCGCCTTCACCTGGGCCCTTTCCTAGGGCTCAGGACTTCTTCCTTGCTTCGCCCAGTCCCCTTTCTCGGGACCCGGGCATCAACATGGGTGGGCAGGCTTCGGACGTCTTCGTGCTTCCGTCTGCGGAGGCCCACCCACAGTCAGACGGATGCACCTGCTTTTGGTTTGCGGCTCGGGGCCACGGCGGTGATTCCTCAGTGGAAAATGTGGGGTGGACACCCGCTCCTCAATTTAAAGCTGCAAAGCAGGGTGGGTACCCGCCTTGAAGGTACTGATGCGGGGTGGACTCCCGCTCGGTTTTTTAAGCATAAAGGCGGGGTATGCTCCTGCCTCGATACACAAAGAATGCAGGTTGGGCTCCCGCCTCAGCCGCATCACAGGGGAATTCCTCACGCTTGAATTCCCTCCATCTCCACGTGCAGCACAGCGCTGCGTAGCCCACGCTTCTCCTTCCAGGAAACAATTAAAGATAGCGTTCCCAGGGCACAAAGGCTGCCAGAACAAGCTCCTGAAGAAAATATATCGCTCTACAGGTAATAGGAGCCACAGCTCCTTTAGAAAAAGTCCATAAGAGTTTCAGGGGCAAAGCTGGGCCCAGGGAGGCCAGCACACAGGACCCTCCAGCAGAGAGGCAGCCTCTATGGCCGCTCCTCCTGGGCCCCAGAAGCAGCAAGCTCCCTCCATCAGGAACAGCACAAATACAGCACACTTTCATGGGGTCACAGCCCCTATATTTATATCAGCAAAACCCCTTTGTGTCACAGCACAGGGCTTGGGGATACCAGTCAGAGCTGGTTTAGGGGGGATTTGGAGCACTTTGTTTTGCCCAGCTCCTCTCCCCTTTGTTAGGTGGGGGCTCAGTGAACAGACACACCACAGGGGGCAGAGCCAGCATTGTACAGCCTGGGCACAGACCTATTCAGAGTCAGGGGATTTCTCCTCTCTTTACTCTCAGCACCGGTGTCTTATTCAGACTAGCTGACTCACCCTGCCCCTCCTGGAGCCACCCACACCTCTCAGCTCCTGTCACTCACAAGCCAGACATGCAATTCACATCAGGCAGGCGGTCACATTGCACACAGAAATGCCAACTTCTAAAAGTGGCATTTCTCCACCAGTCACCATAAATCTGTGCACACCATTGCGCAGCATTCATCCTCACGAGTTCATACATACTAAACTCGACCCTGCACTCCCCTCATACCAGGAATTACCATGGACACACTTATCCCCCATGCATTCCTATGGGAGTGCAGGCCAATCTCACCATATGCACTCAGAGCGCGCACGCACGCACTTTTTACTGGGCCGCAGTGCTAAAGTACCCAGAGGCCTAAAACCACTACCACTATGTCAGAGCTTGAGGCAAAAAGTTAAGGGGTAAACCTGCCAAAAAAGGGCCAAGTTCAACAGGGACAAACCAAAGGAGGACCTTACACTGCCCTTGTGACTCCCCCACATGGGGAGGTATGTAGGAGGGTACATGTTGTGGCCCCCCTGTGTGCATGCACCCCCATTCCTGAACAGCAAGGACTTTCGAGTCCATGTCATGCAGGAACCTTGTTGTGCATTCCCATTGTAGTGCCTGCCCGCCAGACCACTTTAAACTTGTAATCTGGCAGGTGGGAGGCAGTGAACTGCAACAGTGCAGGTGCACGGTGTTGGTGTCATACCGCCTTCTCCTGCACTGCTGAGAATCATTATCATGCCCTTTATGTTTTCTATGCAGACTCAGTGCTGAGGTTGACATTGAAGTTTATTTTTAAAAAAATAGTTAACTCCATGCCAGTGTTAAAGCAAAGCCAAACTGTAAAATTGATGTTTGGAGTGATGAAAGTATTTAGCTCCAACATTTTTTTTCTAAATGTACTCATACACTCGAAGGTGCTCCCAAGAGTATATGTGTGCTTGAATTACTTCTTACCCTATGGCCAAACTGAGAAAGCTATCACACTACAAGTTTGTAGTGTAAAGAATCAATGCCTCCCTGTTAAAGAAAGATAGAACAGGATTAACTTGCTAGAAAAAAAGCAAATTACGGACAGGCAATTGACCCCTACGTACTACTTACATATAATCCCTTTAACAGGTGGCACTAGTGTTAATGGCTTTTCAGAAAAGCTTGCCCTGTATTTAGGATTAGGTACGAGGGGGACCAAAGCCCCAGGTGCAGCCTTCACTGTAATTACGATCCCAAGGCTGCAAGAGTAAGTTTACAGGTGCCGAGCCAGTTAGTCTGAAAAAACACAAAGAGAGGCCGGGGACTAAGAGGTGGGAAAAAGTCGTACTTCAGTAATAATGGAGAACGTACTTGCCATACTGGACAGGTTTGGGTCGCAGTCATGATCCACAAAACTGGCATGTGAGGACTAACTACGCCATGCTGAATACCACTGGAAGCATTATTGTCTATGTTCAGCCGTGCTGGGCCGCATAAAGCTGTGGCTGTGGCACACCTGCCGCAGCGCGACATGCTGTGGGACTAGATCATGTTTCTAGGAAACCAAGGGGCATATTATCAACGGCCAGCAATAATTATCGCTGGCCATGCTTAGCGATAATTTTATTATCGCAGGCTATCTCTGGAACTTATCGATAAAAATTCCAGAGATAGCGAGGTTATCGCCGTTTTGCAGGGAACATCGCTGGTTTTCCAACGATGTTCCCTGCAAAACGGCGATAACCTTGCTGATATGACGCACAGGGTCATATCAGCATAATCCACCCCAATGTTAGGGATAGGTAAGTCTGCATTTTAGCAGACGTTATTTTTTGGAGAAAACAACAGTTTTCTCCAAAAACGAACCTGTGTTAAAATGCTGGGGCAGCCTTGTAAATATCGCAATGTGAACATCAGCGGTATTTGCAAGGTTGTCCATCCGGGGTACGCCCAGGGACGCCCACTTTGCATCTCATTAGAGATGAAAAGGGAGGCATTGGGAAAAAGGGTGCTAATATGCAATTATGCATGTTAGCACCTCTTGTAAATAGGGTGTTAATTTTATCTCTGCTTTTTTGGCTTTTTTAGCCAAACAAGGGGAGATTAAGCCCTTGTAAATATGCCCCCAACAGTTGTGCCAAAAAAGGCCGCAATATTAAATTTATTGGACTCAGTTTCGGTATATAATTTGAAGTGGGGGAAAACAGGAGAATCATAACTTTTAAGGAATAATGAAAATTCACTTACAGCCTGATTCATGTACGGGCCGTTTTGCGTGGCCCTAATAGCGAATCATAGCGACTCGCTATTGAGGACACGCAAAACGGCATTCATGTAGGAATTGCTAATTCAATAGCGATTCCTACATGTTCTCTATTTGCGAGTAGCAATTTGCTACTCGCAAAAAAAGGAATGACTCCCCATTCATTCCTATGGGCCAAAAGGCCCATAGGAATGAATGGGGAGTATCCCTCATTTGCGAGTAGCAATTTGCTACTCGCAAATCAGATAGCGATTTGAAGGGTGCCAGGGGTGTCCAAAGGACACCCTGTAGCACCCCTAAAATGCACATTTGAACAGGTGTTGCGCACACACATGTCCAAAGGACATGTGTGTGTGCAACATGCAACTTAGAAAAATGCTTTTAAAAGCATTTTTCTGAGTTTTTGCTATTTACCGAGAGGTCTGACCTCTCGGTAAATAGCGGCCCAAAAGTGTAAAATCGCAATTTTTTTTTGTGTCATGAATAGCATTTGAGGAATCTCTATTAGAGATTCCTTAAATGCCATTCCTTGCAAATATGCGAATTCTTAAATAGCGATTTTTGCATTTGGGATTGTGAATACCAAATGCAAAAATCGCACTCGCAAAGGGCCAGATTCTCAGAATCTGGCCCTTTTGCGAGCGCTATTAGCTACATGAATCAGGCTGATAGTGTTTAACTGAGCGGCGATATATATGTCCTGGGTATCCCGAAGAAAAAGCTCTTTCATGTCAGCACAAAAGAGGATAAATATGCCTGTGCTCTGTAAATCAGGTAAAACATGCTTGTAAAGTGCAAAAGGAAGCTCATATTAGCAGTCTTACAGCCAGATTAATGAAGCCAAAATCGGCTCGCAAAC
Organism: Lissotriton helveticus; assembly: GCF_964261635.1. Classification (NCBI taxonomy): domain Eukaryota; kingdom Metazoa; phylum Chordata; class Amphibia; order Caudata; family Salamandridae; genus Lissotriton; species Lissotriton helveticus. The sequence continues at coordinate 747,554,017 of NC_136059.1, read as the reverse complement.
AGCCAGATTCTGAGAATCTGGCCCTTTGCGAGCACTTTTTTTGCATTTGGGATTCATCATCCCAAATGCAAAAATCGAAATTTTGAAATCGCTAAATTGCGAGGAATTGCATTTAAGGAATCTCAATTTGAGATTCCTTAAATGCAATTCATCAACCATTTTAGAATTGCGATTTCGAAATCTGGGGACGCTATTTACCGCGAAGCCTGACTTCGTGGTAAAAAGCAAAAACTTAGAAAAATGCACTTTAGTGCTTTTTTCTAATTTGTATGTTACACACACACATGTCCTTTGGACATGTGTGTGCGCAACACCAGTGTAAATTACCATTTCAGGGGTGCTACAGGGTGTCCTTTGGACACCCTGGCACCCTTGAAATCGCTTCCTTATTTGCGATTCGCTAATTGCTAATCGCAAATAAGGAATGACTCCCCATTCACAATTAGCGAATCACAAATAAGGAAGCAGTAGAAATCGCATTTAATATTGCAATTTCTACATGAGTCCCGTTTTGCGAGTCTTTAATAGCGATTCCTTAATAATCGCTATTAAGGACTCGCAAATCGGGACATTGATGAATCTGGGGGTTAGATTTAATGAAGCCCATAGTACCTCTTGTTCATTGAGACCTTGTTCATATGTGTGATACTTAGCTATTAACCCGTTTACTGCGGCCGTTATTTCGGCGCAGTGCGGGCGTTCTGAAGAGTGGTCGGGGCTGCGTCGGCCATTGAACGTTCGCAGCACCAGCCAGGTAGGAAGTGCCCCTGTTGTTTAGCACTTGATCCTAGATCTATGTTGGAGGTGGCGGTTTTCGATGGGCTTAATGGTTTGGCCTATATAGCATCTTCACAAAGGCACTAAATACAAAAGTTCTGGTGTTGCAATTTGAACATTTTTGCTGTGTGTGCATGATTTCATGCACCATAACTTTCTTGGAATTCGAGGTGAAATTGCATGCCAGTCATCGGTAGCATTTAAAGTGGCCGATCATTGAGGGTCATTTGAGAAGGTCAGTTAGATTTCTAGGCTCTTGTACTGTTGCCCCTCACTAAATATTGTCGCAAATTCTTGCCCCGTTGAAAAGAGAATAGGGGTCCCGGATCTGAAGTGTGGTTCAGATCTTTATAATTGTGATGATCTTCTTAATCTTGTAAGAAATATTGTAAAAGTGAGAACGCAGGCTAAATGAATGCTAGCGTCTTTGATTTTAGGTGACTTTCTAGTTGTTAGCCAAGCTCTTTTTAGGGAGTGTTTAACAAGTTTCCTGGTGTAAACATGTTCAACCAATTTGTTGCAGAGAATGTTAAAACAGTGAAAATAATCTTCCTTACAGCTGCAATTGCGGCGAATCTGCTGAAACTGCCCATAAGGGAAATTATCCTTTAAAGATTCGGGATGACAGCTGTTATAACGAAGGAGGGTGTTGGGATCAGTTGAATTGATGTACAAGACGGTATTGATTTGACCGCAGTCTGTATAATTCAGTTTATCATTACTGTGTGACATTGTGAAGTGCAAATCAGGGGATCTGTTATTGAGCCATTCGTGGAATTCTATCAAACTTGTCATTGGCCTAAGCTAGCCCAGAAAAATGTTGTCGATATACCTGTGCTAGGATTAGATATTATTTATATAAATGTTGCTAGCACCGAATATCCATTTCTCTTTGAAATAGAACATAAACATGTTCGCTATCTCGGAGGCAAAGGTGCACTCCATGGCCACTCCCCTGACTTGCAGATATATCTGGTCTTTGAATGCAAAAAAAAATCATTTTTAAGCACAAGGTGGCTAGGTTAATTAAAATACTGTTGGGTACTGGTGGTCATGGGCATGGTTTGTCTTGTGGTATATTGGTGTACAGGGTCTTGACGGCTACGATCACCAATATATCTGAGTTATTTTTAAATGGAAAGCCTTCATATTTTGCAATAAGGTCCATTGAGTTCCTGATATATGATTTGGTCTCACGTACAAATGATTTCAAGAAAAAGATCACATATTGTGCAGTCGGGTCTAGCAGGGATCCACAGTCAGAAATATTCAGTCTCCCATGTGGATTTTTTGGGGGTCTTTGTGAATTTTTGGGAGGATATATATGACTGTTGTCCCGGGTAATCTGTTATTAAGGAACTCACATTCTTTTGTACAGATCAATTCATTAGTAAGAGCATCTTGTGTCAGAGTCTTAATTTGACATTGTAAGTCTGAAGATGGGTCTCGCATGAGAGGATGATAGTGATCTATGTTGTTCAACTGTCGCAATCCCTCCTCATCACATTGTTCCACATCTAAAACTACTACCCCCGCTGTATCAGCAGGTTATATGGCAATCTTGGAATACTGAAATAGAGATCTGATGGTTTGCTTTTCCTCACAGTTTTGTTTTGGAGGAAGGGACGTTTGTGATGGACTTTGTCAATCCCATTGAGGACAGTTTCCTCAAAAGCCGTATTTTGAGGTGACCTTTCCATTTCTCGTGGGGCAGAAAGTGGAACTGTTCTTACATACTGTCACGCTTTCTTCTTCAGAGTGTGTTTTAATTAGAAAAAAAGAATTGAAGATGTTTTTTTCTGAGGAATTGTAAAACCTCTATTTTTGTTTATTCTGGATTTTGCACTGTAGAAGGAACAAATGATAAACCCTTACTTAGAAGGGAGCATTCTGCTTCTATAAGTGCATGAGAGGACAAGGTATCTGCAGCTACTTCTGTAGTCATTACCATCTGTAATACTTTCTATGTGTTTATATCTCTCGTGAGTGTTGATCTCTTCCCCTGCCTCTGTTGTTCCGTCCCCTAGTTAAAAAAACTGAAGAAGAAGGACCTTGTTCTTGGTGTGCAGAATGTTAATTACTGTTAGTGTTGACTTTCCAAGCTCGAATCTGAGCTAGAAGTGTCTGAAAAAGTAACAAATTGTCTTCTTGACCTGGCATACCTATGTATATTGGGATACTTGTATGGTCTATTTAAAAAAAAAACTTCTTTAAGGTCTGGGTAAGTGGGCTCTATGTTGTAGTTCTTCGTGTCTTTTGCTGTTTGTTCAGTTTTCTGGCTGACAGTGAAAGTCCTGAATTCAGCTATTTGTTTCTCTACTTTTTCCGAGCGTTTTTTTGCATACTCTAAGCATAATTTACATTTGGCTTATAGGGAACCTAAATAGACCAAATAAGGAGTTCCAATGCACAGTATAGGTTTTAGAGGGTAAGTAAGGACAATGCGCTACTTTTTGGATGAAAGGCCAAGGCTCTTTTGTCCTCTTTTCTCTTCAAAGGGACTCAGTCAGTCAGTATGGGCGACTATAATTCATCAGTGTTTTCTCTTCCCTGTGGTGTTCCGCAGGGATCGTCGCTGAGTTCGACCCTGTTTAATATATATGTGACGGATTTAGCACGAGTAATTAAGACTTTTGGAATGGGCCTCACGTCCTATGCTGACGGCACACAACTTGTGCTAGCGGTGCATAAAGATGGGGAGGCAGTGGCGACTAGCTTGCATGATGGCATGTTGGCCATCAACTCATGGATGGCAACCAATTGCCTTAAATTAAATTCAGACAAGACCAAGGTAAGGGTCTTTGGTAACCTTACCCCGGGATAGTCTCCCACATGGTGGCCAGAGTAACTGGGATCACTCCCTACCCCTGTTAAGAAGGCCAGAAACGTAGGCCTCATGTTTGACGAGAGCCTCACTTATAAACAGCATGTCAATACAGTGGCTTATTCGTCCTTTCACGTTCTAAGATATCAAAAAAATTGCTACCTTATCTCCCGATGAGTGCTCAAAAAACTCTCATCAGTGCTCTAGTAATGTGAGGAGGTGATTACTGTAACGGCCTGTTAATCAATGCACAAGAAAATGTGTTGAATAGGCTACGACGGATACAGAACGCAGCCGCTAGGATACTGTCAGGTACTCCAAAGTTTAAGCCAATTTCCAGTGTTAGGCGCCAACTACAATGGATGCTCATAAAAAGCAGAACCAAATTTAAGGTGCTAAGCATTGCTTATAAAGCAGTTCATGGTACAGGGCCTGAATGCCTGAAAAAAGCTTTTCAAGCTTATTCGCCCAGCGTATTTCTACGCTCTGCAGCCGCCAACCTTCTGACCGTTCCCAGAACAAATAAGGTTAACTGGGGCGAAGATTTGTAGTGGCAACGGGGAAACTTTGGAACCTGCTCCCCCTACAAATCAAGACCAGCCCAACATTACTATCTTTTAGGAAACAAGTAAAAACCTGGTTATTTGAGCAATAGGAGCTTTCATGCAATCTTTACATTCCATAGCGCCGAGACACCCTTGGGTATTTGTGCGCTCTATAAATTGCTATCATTACGTAACATACTTTTAGCAATGGTAAATTGTACAGAATAGAGTCCCAAAGCCTGCACAAATAGGAATCCAGAAAAAAGGTGACACATCTGGGGTGACCATGCAGAAAATTCAGATTTGCTACACTAACAAGAAGAAATGATGGTCTAGATGACTATTCTTTTAAAAGAGTTGTCCACCTTACCGCAAGTAGATAAATTGACAAACTGAATACATTATAGTAACATATGTTATTTACAACGGTTAGAAACGCTAACGTGTGGCTGCATGGGTACAAAACCAAGTTGTTATTAAATTGAGCCCTGATCTACACAGCCGAGGTCATTCTATAAATAAAGTTTAATAGGGTATGATGCATCGCTTACATTGTTGTGAAATATGATGCAATGCATAATTTGGAATTATATATTACTGCCATAAGACACAAAGTACACGGTGGTGACATCATCTGAGCTCTGCAAGCCAACTCAAGTAAACTCGAATTAATGAACGGCATGGCTAATGTCAGAAGAACAGTGTATTTTAAGACTATGTCCATGCACAGAGCCATGTTTTCTAGTGGCCTGTGAAAACCGTTATTATTTCCCCACCTCAGAATTATGTTATGTTATGTTATGTTATGTAGCTTTTATATAGCGTACGGCTACTCGATTTGAGTGTCCCGACGCTTTCCACCAGCAGCTCAAAGTAAAAATAACACAACACAGCTAAAATAAAACAAAAGACATCAAAGAAAACAGTGCAAGCAATAAGCATTAAAACAGACTAAGGATTAAAAAGCCAGGTCTTCAGGCCCTTCCTGAACTGGAGCAAATTGGCAGTGCTGCGGAGCGAAAGAGGAAGCAAATTCCAAAGCTGGGGAGATCTGCAGCTGAAAGACCGCCCTCCCACGCGGGCCTTCCTCACCCGCGGGACCACAGCTTTAAAGAGGGATTCCGAACGGAGGGAGCGGACTGGACGATAGAAAGTCAGTCTCTGCCGCAGATATCCCGCCCCTGATTCATACAGGGCTTTATGCATCAGAGTCAGGGATTTGAACTGGATCCGCTTCCTGATAGGGAGCCAGTGAAGCGTCTGAAGCAACCCAGACGCTCGAGCTCGTCTGCGTAGGCCAAAGATAGCCCGGGCGGCAGAATTCTGCACCACCTGAAGGCGCTGGACCAGGTAATCAGGGAGGCCAAGAAAGAGGGCATTGGCATAGTCAAGCCTTGAGCCGACAAGAGCCTGCACAGTAATCCTCCTGTGCTCCTCAGACAGCAGAGGCAGGAATTTGCGGAGCATTTTCAGGATTCCGTAGCAGGTGCCAGCCAGGCCGAGAATATGCCTTCGCAGCGACAGCTGATTGTCTAACTTGACGGCCACATTTTTGGCCACCAAGGAGGACTGTGCCGGAGGGCTCATGTCGGACGGCCACCATTGCTGCCACTCCAGATCGGCAACGCAACCAAAGAATAGAACCTCAGACTTGCCTGAGTTGGCCCTCAGACTGCTTGGGGCCCAGTAATTTTGGGGCAAGGAAAATAACAACGATTATGAAATGTCAGTGTTTATGCAGTGATTCCTACAGGCTGCTGTCTGTGTGAAACACAAAGAACTTGTACTTTTGATGGGTTCGGGAACTTATGCTACTGGTTCTTCAGAATTTAGGGTCTAAACTTAATGTGGGACTTAAGGGGTTCATCACTATGGCAGTGAACCCGCCACTGACAGGCTGTCGGTGGTGGGTCCATTGACATCATGAGGCCATTTTCTGCCTGCCATATTATAATGGCGGACGGTACTGTGGCAGTCGGAAACTCCATCTGCCATGCATCCCGCGGGCTCCTTGAGCCTGCCGGTGCTGCTGAGACCCTCACAATCCCATACATGGCAGCGGTGCCTACCAGACACCACTGTTGGGATTATGAAGGTCCATCCCTGCCAGCCTTTCCATGGTGGTACACCCGCCATTGAAAGGCTGACAGGCATGGACTTTGGAGTCCCGTTGTGGACCACCCTTGAGCAGTGGCAGTTTGGTTTTTCACTTGGGGGAACCAAGGATGCCAGCCTATATTCCCAAGCATTATGTTGCTGGCAACACGTGGTGCTTGCCATGTAGTGCAGGAAAATGCAAAACATGCATTTTTTTCATTGCGGCAGGTGCTGCAACCAGCAGCACCCGCCATAATGAAAAACATGGCACTTGCGGCCACCGTGTTGCCAGCAGCATTGTAATGCCATATGTGGGACTGCAACCGTATAGGAGGGCGGTCCCCATCCCCGGACAGTGGCAGACGGACAGAGGTCGGTTCACCATCGTAATCAGGTCCTAAGTTCTGAAATGCACGTTTTGAAAGTAAAATGGGAAACCTGTGTTTTATAACCTTACAATATGTCTGCTCCGATAGTAAAACTATTACCAGTGTGTTGCTTATTATTATTTTAGAAAACGAATGGCAGAGCAGAAAAACACATCTTTATCAGCTCACAGTCTTTTCAATCTCTCATCACTTTCTCTTTCAATTCCTATTCAATTTCCATTTCCATTCAACAACCTAATAATTGCCTTTTGTTAAGCTTCAATGTGTTTCAATTTATATTCTGCGAGACAGATTACCTATGTGCTGTGTGTCTTCATTTACATGAGAAGCTGTTTCTGACGGTATTGGAAATCTTCCTCTAAAGAAAATAAGCGTAGTAACTGCGTATTGGCCCGGGGCATAATAACCAAGGAATAACCATTTGTTCAAATACAAGGTGAGAGTGTCTGTTTCAGATTCCTATTTAAAATGGCTTTCCACTTTCCAAACTTTCAATTGCCACTAAATGGTTTGCATTTAAAACGAGTGACTACTTTCTGAGAATAATCTGGCTACAGAATGTCTATTCTATTGCGGAAGTGTGGGAATGCTATGCAAAAGGCCCGTGTATACTGCTGATATTTTTTACGAATTTTGATTTTTTTCCCCAAAGAGATATAAAAGAATGTGCTATTGTGTGCAGTCTCTTTCGAGGGTAAACGTTTCTTCAAATTAAGCAATATACCAATGGATATTCTCCTAAGCAAAAGTGGTGTCTATGGTCAACTAGAAGCCTGCCTTGCTGTGACAGCGATACATCATCACCACCACATGGCATTGCGAAGGTACGCTCATATCACAGGATGACTTTGTACTCCAGTGCAGATGACTTAGGCACCTAGTGGTCTAGCTATCTTTTCATTGATGAGGAGCAATGGCTCTTTATAGGTCTGAGTCTACAGGCCAAGATTGTGGCATCATAAACTTTATCTTCTAACAGTTTCTAGCAAATGGACAGGGGTCAAGAATTGCCTAATCATGGTGCCTGCCAGCTGTGCCAGGCATTTTCTTTCTCTTTCCCCGTATCAGGGACACGATATAGACAGAAGTTGTGAGTGAGGTAAATAAGGTGTCAGCGGGAAAATTGGGCTAGTCTCAGTCTCAGAGGGCCGAGACAGTCATGGAGAAGGAATCTGAGTGCAGGTGTCAGTTTGTGGCCAAAGAGCAGCAGAGCGAGGTCCTGGATCTCATTAGGGAACGTCTTTAATCCACTAAGAGTGACATTCGAACAGTTGGGATGTGCTACCCAGCATTTCCTATCTGCAGTCAGTGTCACAAACGTAAGTTCAAAAGTGTTGGCGGTGACCATACATAACCAGTATACATGGATACCATGCTGGGAACAGTTTGCAGCTTGAGGAATCAAGATTAGGAAAGGGGCAGCAGTTCATTACTCCAGCCCCTTACTTCAACCTCTGCCTAGAATAAATATGTTAAAGGGGGTGATCGGGCCGTAGCAGCCTACAGCAGTCAGGGAAGGCCTACCGATGATAAAGTCAATAACTTAATCTCAAATGGCTCAGCTACAGACCAATCTTGAGAACTTTCAGCGAACCAGGATTGTTAACAGTAAACCTCTTAGTGTTGCATGAGGTTTGCCCCAAGGCCAGCCCCCTACAGGTTACTCTAGTAGAATGTGTGCACGGAATGTAAACAGCATTGTTTCAAATATGTGGGAGGATGAGTTAATCTTATTTTTATGCGACTATGAGATCGTATTCTTGTAACAAACCTGGCAGCAGTTGCCAACTGCAATCGTAGGATTTATTTGTAATTAATTGTAAATCTGAACATCCATCACGACAGCAAGACTAAATTGGACAACATTCATACCCTTATTGGCCTGCTAAATGAATTGAATGCCACATAACCACACGCTTTCAGCTTACTGTCAGGGGATTTCAATGTAAATTCAGCTTACTGTCAGGCGATTTAAATGTGAATTTGTTGTAAGGCTCTCATGGTAAACTTCCAAATTATATCCCGGAAAAAGTTGGAAATCAAACAAGTAGGGATTTACAAGGCAAGTCCTGTATAATAGCCCTAGAAGACCCGGGCTTCCATACCCTTAATGGGCGAAATCCATTGGATAATCCAGCATCCTTTACTAGAGTTGCAGGTAGGTCAGGCTCCAATTATGATTATTCACTGGCTGACCACGATCTATTTAGGAGGTTTAACAATTTCGATATCAGAAGTAAGACCCAACAGTGATCACTTTGTTCATTTTTTTGAAAACTGTGTTTCTTTCCTCCATGGGCCCTGGAAGCACAATGCCTCTCAGCATCTGCTCAGACATACAATTTGAGGTGCCCCATATGAAAATATATGACAATAGGAAATACTATGGACTTTTTCTCTAATTACCTTTCACAGAAAATGGCGAACTTCCCTTCAGGTCTGTTGCCTGTTCAGGAAGGATAACATTTTGTCGAAGTTCACATTACAAAATTTCCTCCAACTCAGTCTAGGCATCAATGTATAATCCACAGTAGGAACAAATGGATCACACCACAATTAAATACCACGGAAGAAGCAACGTAATAGAGAGCTTACGTGGGTCTGTTTGTGCGGTGGCCAACCCACCCAGGATTTACTGTCCAAATAAATAAAATGAAGCATAACTTTAAAACGGGTGCATGGGCAGCAAAACATAACTTCAATATGGGCCTTTGGATCAAATTATGACATGCAAGTAAGCAAACAAACACTAAATTATTCTGGGCCAAAATAAGAAAAACTGGTCAATGGGAAAAATCGGCACTACAATGCTGACATTACTGAGGCAGCATAGTCAAGATACATTACTATAGTTTATAATTAAGCTAATCAGGACCCCTTTGCCATTATCACAAGCAGAACGTGGATTATTTAGCCAGGAGAAGAAACGAAATCTGCTCCAGTCAGTGATGGATTTCCAGCCACTCACCAATAAACAGCTAACCAAAATGTTAAAAAAGATCTGGTCATAGGGGAACCCAGGGCCTAACAGCCTTCCAAATACCTTATTTAAAAAACATGTTAGTTTATGGTCCTCATATCTAACTCCACTTTTTAAATATGCCACAGTATCAACCAGTATTCAGAAGTCATGGAGTGGCATTACATTTCAGCCTATTTATAAATCTGGTGAATTCTCAAATTCATCTAAGTATAGAATAATAGCCTTAACAAACACTGTAGCCAAGATTTAAGTCTCAAATGTGCTCACGGACATGCCGCAAAAGCAGAAAACAAAAGCAGACATTCAATTGCCACCAACACATCCAAAAAGAATATATTAAAAAAATCCATTCTGAACATTGCACTACACATATTACAATATACATACTGCTTCAAAGCATGTTTAAACTCCTATTTTTACACTAACTTTCTTTGAAAACCATCTTTCAGACCTATAGTCTGTTTTCACAGTTCTTCGGGGTGTCGCAACATCACAATGTCACCATTAACTGCGGCGATTGAGCATTTTCCGTAAGGTGAAAACACATATATGCACATATATTACAGTGTTTTACACACCAGGGGTTTATTACTGTACACTTCAAACTCATGTTCATATAGTGTATTTCTAGAACAATCATCTCCAAAACCTAACGCTGTGATTTTGGAGACACGTCGCGAAAACGGAAAACAAAAGCAGACTTTCAATGGCTACAAACACATCCAAAATTATAACTATATAATTAATTCTAACCATCTCAGTAGGTAACTCACTATATAAATAACTCTATAAAAACATTGATAAAAATCTCAATATCATTATAACAATGCATATTAACAAAATATTTTCTAATATTTTCATCAATATTCGTGACAATGTTGATAGTCGTGATGTCCACATTATGGTATACGGGGCCCATGCTGGCAGTCATCTCGTGAGCAATTAAAAAAAACACACATAACTTGTGTCACTAACACCCACAATTCTCAAGCATGGGGTCAGAGTTCCTCTCCTCTGACCCCTTATGTTAGCTTTTTCAGAAATGTTCAGCCCCGGGAACAGTTCCTGGTAGATAAAATGTAAGACGCAACTTTATGTTCAGGTTGTGTCCAGCCATCAGAGCATTCCCATTATCGAGTGTATCCACAATTCATCGCGATACCACCACAAAATATCTGCGTCCAGAAATATCACTATCATTTTAAATGTACACTGCTGAATGGATTTACAGCAAATAAGAAAAAGGCACTTCCTTGAACCGACATCTACCACCCTGACAATTTCTGGTGAAAGTCCGTTCAGCGTTTCGGACTAAAGGTGTGGCTAAAGGTTCCTATGGAATTAAGATTACAAACACAACCTTATTCAGTGCCCCAAATTCTTGGTCCCCACTTCACACATCACCCCCAAACTTTCATAACAATAGAACCCACCTTAACCCATTTTTGGGAAAATATCATGAAGATTGGTCAAACGATGGCAAAGATATAGCCTAGTCAAAAAATGCTTTTCCTATGGAAACTATGTCCTAATTATAACTACCTACTGGTGACTGCCAGTAGATAATATATATTCACGGAAAAAAAACAAGGTCACAGAGATGTTATACAGAGATGTTACAGTTAGGCTAACATTTCACTCATACAAAACCAGAGAAATTCAGTAGCTATAGTTAGCTGAGCTAACTATAACTCGCTCCCCCGCAATGCACTGTCCCAGTAACCATTGTTTTTTTTCAGTGAATTTCTAAAGGTTTTTAAATACTAATTACTAACTATAATGGCTCTTTAACTTTGATTTATTTCAGTGAACTTCTATGGTTATTTAGGTTTTGACTGCACAACAAAGCTCTGTGCATGTGAAACTTCTATGGTTATTTAGGTTTTGACTGCACAGCGAAGCTCTGTGCATGTGAAATCTATTGTTTTTAATACAAACTTAAAGGGGCTTACATCCCACCCCCTCTCTTTCATGACTTTACGTTGGTTCCTGTGCTTGTCACTTTCTGTCTTCCATTTCTAATGGCAGTAGTATATTTTCCTGCATTTACCAATGCTTGTTCCTCATCTGCTTCTTCTATCAGTTTCCCGTAGCTGAAATATTGTTAACATCTGCTTTGATGGAACTTAGTTCTGCATTTTTCTGCTTTTTTGTCTTATTGCAGATCTATATAGCGCCACTTATTGCCGGGAGAGATGAAGTGGTTTGCCCAGAATCACAAGATAGTGCACCGCTGAGACTCGAACTGGAAACCCCACCTCTCAAGTCAGCTGCTCTTGCTGCTGTGCCACACCCTCTCCACTCTTATGATGCTTGTAAGGCAGCTCTTTTCTTTGTCCTGGACGGCAATTGAAAGAAACAGCTTCTTATTCATTACATAGGCAAAAACCGATGCATTATCAGTGCTTGTTTTAGTAATACTTGCGTTTGCAGAGTGTTGGAGAAAGGGGGCGGGCCATTGACTAGCTCCCAGTATTCCATCTGTGTAGGACCTACAGGAGGCACCAGGAGGGCTTCTTAGCCCCCAAGGTCCCTAAGGATTAAACTGGAATTCATCCCCCAACCAGTATTGTGCCAGGAGCTGAGTTTTAGAGTTGTGGAGAAAGAAGGCCTGGCCTCTGAAGACCTCATAGCAATCCTAATGTGTGGGACTTACTAGAGATAACAGGAGGAGTACTTTGCTTTCAAGGATGTCCTCGGGGGCCAACTACCCATCCTGTTACCTCCAGTAAGTCCCACACCGCAGGATTTCTGACACCTGGTAGCAGGCAACACCCCCTTTTTCCACCACTCTGCAAATGTGCCTCCGGGTGTACTATTAGTAGGGGATTAAGTTTCTCTGGCTAGTGAGGGTTCTTGGGAGCCAACTGCCCCTCCTTCTACCTCCTGCATGTCCTACACGGTGGGCTTTCTGAGAGGTTTTTAGTGGCCACGGCCCCTTTCTCCACCAGTCTGTAAATGTACCTCCTGATGCACTGCTAGTTGGGGGATGAAGCCCCCTTGGCACTTGAGGGTCTTTGAGAGTAAACTAGCCCACCAGTTACCTCTAGCAGCAGTTGCCAGGGCTTTGCCTAAGCCCAAGTAGCAGTCCCCATGAACCCATCACCTTCATGCCCCCGGGATTTGCCCCCCCAAACACGGCAGGCCCTCAAAAACTACTGAACGGTTTACACCAAATTGCAGAAAGCATGCTTTCTGGACCAACATCTAAATTTCTTCCTAATTTGGTGTAAATCCGTTCAGCAGTTTGGGCTGTAGTCATATTCAAAAATGAAAAATCCCCATAGACTTAACAAGGGGAAAACACGTTCTGGGACCTCCCTTTTTTCTTGGCCCCCTACTGACGGCCCATCCTGAAACTTTCAACACAGCAGATGAACAAAAAGGGGGAAGTTTTGTTACAATTTCGTGGAGATTTGTCAAATGACATTACTTATGGTAACACTGATGACATTGTCCACAGAATCTCTGATGCACCCGCTCAAACCCACATGAAACTTTTCAAACACCAACTGAAACTTTCACACTAGCGTTCTCAAAACGATTGACATACCAAAATCCATACTTACGCACCCACTCACTGATTCATAGGACCACAAACACATCCACACAGTCACCCGTACTGCAACACATCCAGTGATTAGGCATCTCAGTGAATGCATGAGTGAGTGACTTGTGTGAAGGTCGGTGTCTGTCAGTTTGTGTCTAAGTGGCTGTATAGGTATGTGAGTAGGTACAGTTTTTTCTGTATGGGTAAGTTATTGTACATATATAGGTGTCTCAATGTCTGTGTTGGTGGGTGAGGGGATGTGGAACTGCCTGTATGGATAAGTGCATGGATGAGTCTGTGGCTCTATGGGTTAGTGCGTTTGTGTGTGTAAGGTGCTGTATATATGATTGAGTGTGTGTATAGCTATGTTAGTGAGTGAATGGATGTGTCAGTGGTATATGAGTGAGTAACTGCATATGTGAAAGGTAGTATAGGTGAGTGTTGGACTTTATGAGTGACTGTATGTGTGACTTAGTTATTGTGAGAGTGGGCGTATGCGTGAGTGTGTGCTTGTGTCAGTGACTGTATAGGTGAGTGAGTATGTGTTATCTGTATGAATAAATGTGTGGGTGTGTATATAGCAGTATAGGTGAGTAAATGGCTGTAGAATTAACTCTATAGGAGAGTGAGTAGGTGTGTGAGTAGCTATATGAATGACTGACTGTGTGCAAGTGGATATATCGGTGGCTATATTAGTGAGTGAAGTTGTATATGAGTGGCTGTATCGATAACTGAGTGGATGTGCTTGTAGACCTATGAATCAGTGAGTGATTGTGTAACTACTGGTATGAGTTTTGAGAGTGCTAACTATAATGTCATTGTGACCTTTGTTTTTTTCAGTGAATTGCTGAAGTTTTTTTAAATAAAATTTCCTAACTAAAATGACCCTGTAACCTTTGGATCTTACAGTGAATTTCTAAGGTTTTTTAAATGCTAATTCCTAATAATAACATCGCAGTGGATTTCTATGGCTTTTTAAGTATCAGTGGTGTTTGCAGACTGGAGGAGAAAGGGGGTGTGGCCTTTGACCATCTCTCAGGAATCCCACTGTGTAGGACTTGCAGAAAGTCCCAGGTAGGCTTCTGGTCCCCTAGGCATCAAAGCAAACTTCATTCCGAAAGCAACACAGACTTGTCAACAACCCCTAACTAATATCAACTGGAGGGTGGTGGAGGAAAGCATGAAGTGTAATCCCATTCTCCAGTCACAAACCCCCAGCATGACTGGAGACGTTACCCATGACTCTAAACTTTTCCACACCTGGATGCACCAAGTGATTAAAGAACTGGCCCCGCCTAAACGTTCTTCTGGGAAAGAGAAAAGAGAAAAGAGGAAAGCATAATGCACCCTGGTTTTCGCAAGCGCTGGCCGAAAAACATTATGGGGCCGATTAGGATGGCGGTTGTTCCGCATCCTCCGGGCCGGCGGAAGTGTCCGCCGGCCTGGAGGATGCGGAAAAACCGCGGCGGAGACTCCAAAGACCCACCGCCAAATTAGGATGGCTGGTGGGTCTGGAATTCCGTCCGCCGCTTTTCCGCCGCGGTCGGCTTCCGACCGCGGCAGAAAAGCTATAACATGGCAGGCGGTGTCTATGAGACACCGTCCGCCATATTATGATGTTTGTGTAAATATGCTTTTCCACGGCGGCTTTTCTGCCATGGAAAAGCATACGGACATTCACTTTGGGGGCCCGTTGCGGGCCCCCTGGGTGAATGGGGGGTGGGGGGTGCACATGGGGGGTACCTATGGTACCCCCCTGCATTTGCGTACACAAAGCAGCAGGCACCGTGCGGTGCCTGCCGCTTTGTGCATGTAAATGCAACACATGCATTTTTAACATTGCGGCGGGTGCAGCTTGAAGCTGCACCCGCCGCAATGTTAATAATAGAGGATGTGACCGCCACCCTGGCGGTCACATCCTAATTGCCATGGAGGGACCGCCGCTGCCCATGCGGACGGTCCCTCCTACTCAGGGGTGGCGGACGGACGCAAGTCCGTCCGCCAACCTAATCGGCCCCTTAGTATGCAAGCAAAGCGAACGAAAATGGCAAAAAACGTATGACCATACAGCTAAAACTCTCTACATCCTACAAAGGAGATCATACCATTCTAGCATTAAAACAGCTAAAAAGGACTACTATATAAAAGCCATTAAAGAAGCACAGCAAAAGCAAAAAATGGTATTTTCCATTGTTAAATCCTTCACTCACCCCAAAGCCCTTCAGCCTGAAATTCCGCCTTCTTCAAGCTTCTGCAATCAAATTGCGGGTTACTTTGAGAAGAAAATTGAATTGATACAGAGAGACTTTTCGACCCCCCCTCCATCTCCCAGGTCTAGTAGCCCCGACAAGGGTGAGATGAGGGTCCACTCTTTTAGCGCATTTAAGCCGGTTTCTCTGCTTCAATCGCGTGGAGCAATCCTGGCTTGCAAATCGGGGGCCCCATCTGACTCTTGTCCCCCACGGATACTTCACCAGATAATCGACGTGGTTAACCCCACTATTAATAAGATTATCAATACATCACTTAGCTCAGGCACAGTCCCTTCCGATTGGAAAACAGCAATAGTCAAACCCTTAATGAAAAAATCTAATAAATCCGCTCAGACCTTTCCAATTTGCGTCCAATATCTCTCCTCCCAGTCCTGGGTAAGATAGCTGACCAGATGGTCTATCAGGAGTTAAAAGACTTTGTTGATACTTTCAACATTCTTCACCCCCAACAATCGGGCTTCCGCCCAAGGCACTCGATGGAAACGGCCCTTATTGAGCTTACTGACTCAATTAAATTCCTGCAGGATGAAGGGAAAAGCGCTGTCCTGATATTATTGGATCTCACAGCGGCGTTTGATACCATCTCCCACACAATATTGATCAGTAGGCTGAGAGAGATCGGTATCACAGACATGGCCCCAGCGTGGATAATTTCCTTTCTGACCGATAGGTCTCAAATTACTTCCCTGGGTCCTTTTCTCTCCAAGGAAAAGGTCACATCAGGTGTTCCGCAGGGCTCGATTTTGAGCCCTTTATTATTCAATATTTATATGATTCCCCTCATTTCCTTAATTGAGTCATACGGCATCCTTGTCACTTCATACGCCGATGACACTCAATTAATTGTTCCCCTAGATAAGAATTCGAATGAAGCAGAACAGAATCTAAAGAACTGTCTGACGGATGTGTTCCAATGGATGGAAAAAAACCATTTAAAATGTAACTCTAATAAGACTGAGATTCTGCCCTTGGGGAAAAACGTTTATTTTTGCCCAAGCAAATGGTGGCCAGATGGCTCTCCTGTCCCACCTCAGGCAGTGGAATCAGCCAGAAACCTGGGAGTCATATTTGACTCCACACTGACTTTTGACCAACATGTGATGAACATGGCAGGGAGCTGCTTTGGCATCATTAAATCATTAAAGAAGTTCCTTGACTTCCTCCCGACGGACTCAAGGAAGGCCGTGGCGGTAGTCTTAATACTCTCCCGGATAGACTATTACAATGGCTTGATGGCTGGAGTAAAAAAGGCAACACTAAAGAAACTCCAGAGCGTACAACATGCCGCTGCTAGATTGGTATTGAAACTACAGAGAAGAGCCTCAGCCTCGGCTGCTCTTAAGAACCTGCACTGGTTACCCGTGCACAAGAGGATCCTATTTAAAATTTTGGTGATGACATTTAGAGCTCTAAATCACACAGGGCCGAGGTATCTCGCTAGGAGATTCACTCGCTATAATCCATCCAGAAAATTTAGGTCATCGGGGGTAACCTAGTTGACATACCCAGATTCCACTATAAAACCAAGGGAGGAAAAACTATGACTGTCTTGGCCTCCAAGGCTTGAAACGCAATGCCCAAGGATCTCAGACGTTTGGAGCATGAATCTGTCTTCAGAAAGCAACAAAAAACCTGGATCTTCAGCCTACCAGCGGCCTTTGTAATGGCTGCCCTATAGTTCCATCAATGTACTGTACTGTTCTTCAGTGCCAGGATGCTCCTTCCGGAGCGATAGTAGCGCTCTACAAATACCAAATACAAAATACGAAATACAAAACTTCCCTTACTTGTAGTGTGGCATGAGATGTGTTTGCCTCCGAAGACCTCCTAACAAACTGACTCTGGGGACTTGCTGGAGGTAACAGGAAGGGTTGTTGGCCCCCAACGACCCTCAATAGCCAAGAGTACTTCATCACCCTACTAGTACTGTGCCAGGAGGTGCGTTTGCACAATGGTGGAAAAAGGAAGTCCTTGAATATTGTAGAGGTAGTGCCTGTATGATTTTATGTGTGCAGTTGCAAACAACACACTGCGAATACAGGATGTTTTTACCAAAGTGTAAAACACATATACAAACATATTTTACCCACAAATTTCAGTTTAGCTATTTAGTAAGATACTAATTTAACTTTCACCTTTGTATACATTTGTAGAAATATCACTTAATACCTTAACTGAGCAATACATGAACCCAATTATTAGCCCAATTACTATACAAGAAATTGGCAACGCAATTAAGAGCATCAAATCAAAGAAGGCCCCAGGGCCGGACAAATTTAATTTTATGGAACAAAAGAAGGAGTATCCCCAACAGAAAATTAGAGAAATTCTCTGGAGGGTAGACCTTTTGGCAAAAAGGAAAAGTGTATCCTTTTATTTTAAAACCCCTCACTCACCAGCCTAGCGGTGACATGCTTCATCATCGGGGTCCACCCTTGTGGCCTAGCGTCACCAGGGTGTGCTTCGACACCTGAACTACAGTGGAGCGGGTTGTGACTGTAAGTGCAAAAGAAAAAATGTTAAAAATTGTCCTGGTTTAACTCAAAAATATGATTTTTATTATGGAGCAACTGAACAATGTTAAAAAATAAATAGTGGCGAGATGCTGGTAGGCAAGTTACGACCAGGTCATCTCTATATGTGTTGGTGTGAATTGGTCGACATGTTTCTACCAATGGGCGAGTGCCCGGTATTCCTCAGGACCAAAAGACAGGCAGACGGAAGGTGTGGGCCCCCTAAAAGGCACACCCTATCCTGATCCCCTGTTGACCCACTGGCAAATTGCTAGGGGTGTATGCGCTCAACTGAATAAGTGAGCAGGCAGGAAAAAGCTGAAAAAAGAGACCTGTGGAGAAAAGGAGGAAAACAAATCTGGGTTATGATCACGTTTACTCTCCTGTAACGTCGTGGCGTGTCTCTATGTTGTGAAATACCATGCCATAGAGGTTTGTTTATAACCCTCCGGGTGAAAAAACGTGACATCAGATGATGCTGGGCACTTATGTGGATCAATAGGTGCGTGCATTACTGCATGCATTATACTTATCGCATTTGTATACCAACTTGGTGACGCACTCATTATAAGGTGCGTGCATTGTTTCATGCGTGCTTATTTGTCGAAGATATATCTATATAATCACCTTGGTGCGCAGAAATTATTGTTTGAAGTGACTACAAGGAACTTGTGCCGTAATTCGTGCGCATTATTCTTAAGTAGCGTTCATGATCGCACCTTATTTCGTTCACCATTTTTTATTCATTTTGCCCTTTTTGAATCTCAGTTCTGCATAGATACTGTTCTTGCTTCTGTTCCTTTTCCCTCCAAGCTTTTGTATGCAATCTTTCTGTGAATATGCAGATACTGTTCTGTAAAATAAAAAAATATATCTTTTTTTTCTAGCCAATTTACAGCTACTTTACTACTGGCTTACACAAAATACAAAAATATGTTTTATGTTATGTTGCAGTTTTAAATTACAAATCAAACTACCTACATAACTACAAACACGTATGTCAATGCACCAATCCCAAACCAAAACACAAAAATTAATTTATTACTTACCTATTAATATTATAGCAGCCTCGACTATAACACAGCTGCACCATAACTCAGTTCTCACTATATGCCCGCTAAATGACCACTGTATCCCTTATGTGCTCAATTTGAAAATAAACATCAACCAAAGTGTAAAAGTACATACAGTGTCTCAATAATGTAAATTCAAAAACACAACATAAGACCTATTTCTGTGCCTCTTTACAAATGTGCCAACAGTGCATTTAGTGTTTCAATACTTTTGGGGAAAACTCCATATAAAATTCTGCACAATATTTTATGACAGCATATAGCTCACTAATTCTTCTGAGTTCATGCAAACAGCATGTGACAGGTTGCATATATAATTCCACTGATGGTTCTAGAAGAGTACATATTCCTCACTTAAACTTGCAAATACATTTGTTTCTGGTTGAGTACAACAATACTCCCAGAATGATTGTATGAGTGCATAGTTAGTGCCTACATAATTCCCTCAGAATATAGGTAGTGCTGCATGATTCCCAGAGTATAAAGGAACTAAATCTGTGGTTCCATATCTGCATAGTTAGTGCCTGTGTATTGACATAACTATATTGCTACTATCTGGGTGAATGGATGAATGCATAGGCGTTGTCTGTGTAGTGCAAAGTGTACATAATTAGTGCCTGTGTGATTGGAAGAGGGCATGTGTAGTACCTGTGTGATTGGATAAGTCTAGATATCACACTTGATATGGCATTGCATACATTGTTCTCTAAGAGTATCCATTGCTCTGTTACTAAGCATCCACATGCATCAATAAGTTTCTAAAAGTGAAAACAACAATTCTCACCTTTTAAAATCACACAACCTTTCCCTTATGGCATACCTACATCATTTTGCAAATAGTTCTTGAGTCTTTAAAACATATATTCGGAATTTCTCAAATAAATGTTACATGTTAAGTGAAGTTACACAGAAAGTCTCAAAAGACATTGTCAACAGCCTTAAAGAACATCGATCACCATGTAAGCATTTATGTGATTTCATAAAAGATATACACCCTCAGGCCATCTTTCCAAAAATGTATAGTTCGCAGCATCTTTAAGTAAACTCAAGAGTCTCAAGGTACATATAACTATCTGCAAACAGAAAAACCATATCCCACCATCTAAACATATGCAAAACACTTTCTAATACATACCTAATAGGTATTACAACTTTATAATTTATATACAGGCACAATACATTTTCTTATGTTTTATTCATGACTACAGTACTCTTGTTTAATAATGTGACTGAAGTTTCCACGATTCCCAGAATGCAAATAATGCTTAGACATGTAAAACATTGTCATTGGTAAATGCATTGCTCATGGTATTTTTCAACAATACCAACATCTTAAACACATATCCTCTAACAGATACAGTTCATCTGATATTTTGTTTTGTACATCATTGTGATACTCTTTTTAGTTAAACTCCCATATACATCTTGATTTCTAATGTACATTTGGATATAATTAAAACATTATATTCCTACCACTGAATTGAGCTCATAGATTATATTGTTCTCTTAGTTATTTATTGATAGTTTTCACACTGTTAACATTTGTAATAACTAAGCACAAGAATGGTAAACCACTCTCATAGAAAGCAACTATAAAATGGCAACCTCTTCAACTTTCCACTCTATGATCATGAGAAAGGCAGCAAATGAAATCATGTCTTTCATTTTAGACTATTATATCTCCACTTGTTAACGGTTAGCATCTGTTTACCTTTGCCTCTCTTTCAAACTGAGGTTCCTGTTGGCGTGTTTTTGTAATTTTTTCACCATGATTGCTGAGTAATCGCAAATTAAACAGGAGTTCAAACTTATATCTAGCTTTATTTTTAAATTGTTTTAATACAACACTACATTTTATTGCATAGTCCTGAGTTGGAAAGGAAAGCTTGACATTACTTAAATTGTCTCATCACTCCTCAAATACACTCTTAGTTCAGTGTACCTAGCAACCCAGTGGAACCAGTAGGTCAAACGTCCACAGCACATTCCAGAAGGAACATGCTACTTCCAAATGAGATACAACAGGTTTGGTTTACTTCACAGATTCAAAAGCATATCCATGTCTGTATTATATTTCTTTCTTTCATTTAACAGCCAATAATAAGACTTCTTCCAAAGGCATCCAACACACTACCTAATTTTATTCACTTTTATGCTGCCAGCATCCATTGAAATATATATACTGTGGTGGCATGCATGAAATTTATAGAAATGATGGAGTGCACTTTACAGATGAAAGCAGTAACCTGAAACTCTGCATCAGGTCTTATGTACAGTAGCCATATGCACACAACTAACACAACAGCTCTTGTCAAAGCCACCCTAGTACCTGAATTATTGTGATTTTTTTTTTAAAGGTATGTTTTCTTTAGTTCTTGGGGGTTTTTGCAACAACATCGCAATCCCAGCGCACATGTCGTGAAAACAGAAAACAAAAGCAGACATTAAATGACCACCAACATCTCTAAAAATAATTTTTAAAAATCCATTCTGAACAGTACCCATCACATATTACTATTTACATACTTCTTTAAAAACATGTTTTTGTTCTAAGTTTCTTTCAAATCCTTCTTTAAGACCTATTTTCAATTTTTGTAATGATTCGAGACATTGCATTGGCATTGTAAACCGTGACGATCACACCTTTTCCATAAAGTCTAAAACACATATGTCCACACATATTACAGTATTTTACACACTAGGAGAAAAGCATTTAAAATGGAGGTGTTTAAAACAAAACATATATATTTCATTGGGGTGAATGAAATTAGGTTGTGTGTTGGATGCCTTAGCAAGAAGTCCTATTATTGGCTGTTGTTTAAGAAAAGAAATGAAATATAGACATGGATGTGCTTTTAAATCTGTGGAGTAAAGCACACTTGCTGTATCTAATTTGGGAACATGCAAATAGATGGGCAAAAAACCAATTGATGGACAGAATGCTGATCAATGTCAAACACGTCATTTGCTTTCTAGCCCGAAGTGCATCGGATATGCCCAGATGTGGGCCCCAGGCTCACTGTGCAACTGGGTTCAAGCTAGCCTGGCTGATAAGTGGCAATGCCCCAAAACTAGTCACACAATGCTTGTTTCCAGTCCAGAGAGAAACTGGCTTGACATTGAGGCACAGGGTCAAGACTGATTTGCATGTGGCTGGGTCTAAACTGGAGTAGAATGGTGAGGACAAGAACAATGGATTTAACCCAGATCTCTTGACTCGGGTATGAATGTTTGTTTTCTTCTGCATTCAATCCATCATCTGTGTGTGTTTTACTTTCTCGCCCTACGTGCTCTGCGTATGTCCAGAACTGGGTTCCAGGCTCACTGTGCCACTGGGTGCAAGCTTGCCTGGCTGATGAGGGGTGATGCCCCGAAACTAGTCCCAGGATGCTTGTTTCTGGTCCAGGGGGGACCAAGCTAGGCAGTTCAGGCTGGACTGTTCCCATGAGGAATAGGGTCAAACTGATTTGCATATGGTTGGGTCTAAACTGGGGTGACATGGTGAGCAAAAGAACAATGGATTTAACCCAGATCTCTTGACTGGGGAAATATGTTTGATATGCTCTGCATTTTAACCATCATCTGTGTGTCTTTTGCTTCTTGGCCCTAAGTGCGCTGGGCACGCTCAGACGTTGATCCCAAGCTCACTGTGCCACTGGATTCCAGCTAGCCTACAAGATGAGGGGTGATGCCCTGAAACTGGTCCAGGATGCTTGTAACGGGTCCAGGTGGGGCCTGACTCGGCAGTTCGGGCTGGACTGTTCCCATGAGGCACAGGGTCAAGGCTGATTTGCATATGGCTGGGTTCAATCTGGGGTGCCATGGTGAGCAAAAGAACAATGGATTTAACCCAGATATCCTGACTGGGGGGTGAATGTTTGATTTGGTCTGCATTCCGTCCATCATCTGTGTGTCTTTTTGTATCCTATTTGAAAGCAGCATGCCCCTTCATGAATGTGCTGTGAACTTTTGACCTACTGGTTCCACTGGGTTGCTATGTACACTGAGCTAAGCCTGTAGGGGAAGGGTGTTAATGAGACAGAATAGTTTTTTTAAGTTGATGACACAATGTAAATAATGGCAAGTTTTAATTTCCAACTCAGTACTATGTTATAAACTGTTGTGCAGTATTTAAATTTCTGAAAAATGAGGCTAGATACAGGTTTATGTTCCAGTTTTTTTTGCGATTTCTCCGTGATGAAAGTGCAAACTTTGCGAAAATGCGCTGAGATGAATGTCGTTTTAAAAGAGAAGGAAAGGGTTAACAGATGCTAACCAATTCACAAGTGGAGATACAGTAGTCTAAAATGAAAGACATGATTTCATTTGCAGCCTTTCTCATGATGATAGTGTGGAACGATGAAGAGGTTGCTGTTAGACCTGGCTTTTACAGTGGGTTTATTCCCAGATTTTTTGCTTTGTGGCCTTCTGTTTCTGATCTTTTTTTGTTGGTTTTATGACTCTGATCACTTTACCACAGCTGATTAGTGCTAAAAAGCATATGCTATCCCTGTATATTATTGTTATGGATTGGTGTTTCCATAATTGGCTTATTTGATTTACTAGTCAGGCCCTAGTACAGTGCACTGTGTGTGCCCAGGGCCTGTAAACCAAATGCTGCTAGTGGGCCTGAAGCACTGGTTGAGCCACCCACATAAGCAGCCTGTATATGACTCAGGCCTGCCACTGCAGTGTCTGTGTGCAGTCTAATACTGCCATGTCGACTTGGGAAGTGTACCCACTTGCCAGGTCCTAACCTTCCCTTTTCTTACATGTTAGTCGACCCTAAGGTAGGCCCAAGGTACCGCTGTTGGCAGGGTGCAGTGTATGTGAAAGGTGGCTGGAAAATCACTACAACACTGAGAAGGGTGACCCATTCATTTCTGTTTCCGATGCATCGCCAAAGAAACCGTTGCAGCGCCTGCCACAGCTCAAGAAATCGCTGTACACCGCATCGAGTGCAACGATCTCTGAAGTCAAAAATCACTGACCCAATTCCGACGCAAGCCCTGCTGTGCGGCTGCAAGAATCTACGCATCGTTCCGGATCGTCGCATCAAGGCACCAGAAACTGACCCATCACCTCTCCACGCAGTAAGAAACTGACACATCACCCCCTCTCTGGTACGGAACTGACACATCCCCTTCCCTGAGGGTAAGAAACTGACGCTGCACCTTCCCTGTGGCCATTTTGTTTTTTGTGCGTGACACATCCAAGGTACTCTGTGTGAAAAGTGTTGCATCTGCAATTTGCTTTGAACTGAACAAATTCTACCATCTGAAAGTCATATTTTTTTTACTGTATTGTGCATTTTTATTGTTTGGTCTTGTTTTGATTTAGATAAAGATTACTTATTTTTCTAGGCTGGTGTGGTGTCTATTTGTAGTGTTTTCACTGTATTACTGTATGTGTTCACAAATTCTTTACACACTGCCTCTGAGATATATACCCCTTACCCTGACTAGAAGCAATAGGCCCTATGTGGACAAAGGTACCTTACTATGCCAACTGGAGACCTCCATTTCTAACAGTTGCCATTTTAGAGTTTA
Source organism: Lissotriton helveticus (assembly GCF_964261635.1). Taxonomy (NCBI): domain Eukaryota; kingdom Metazoa; phylum Chordata; class Amphibia; order Caudata; family Salamandridae; genus Lissotriton; species Lissotriton helveticus. Next base: position 747,529,444 of record NC_136059.1, on the reverse strand, counting down.
CATTGTATGAGAGTGGTGTATCATTCTTGTGCTCAGTTTTTACAAATCTTAACAATGTCAATACTATCCAGAATGAGCTAAAACAACAATATGATCTACAAACCCAATTGACTGGTATGTATATAACTTTCTCATTATTCTAAAAATGTACATTAGAAATGAAGATGTATGTGGGAGTTTGATTAAAAGGATCAATGTTATGCGAAAAAATATATGAGATTTACTGTATCTATTAGAGTGTATATGTTTAAGAAGTTAGTGGTGAATGTTCTGGGAAGTAAGAAAAACATGTATTAGTGCCTCTATATTACATTGTGTATTTTTGTTGAAAAATAACAGTATAAACTTGTGGAAAGTTGCAATGAGGAACTAAGAATGTTTTAAATGTTTAAACACCATGTGCAGAATAGATACATCTGTTACTTGTGTTCCTGGATTTGTAGTACTTTTAGTAACAATATTAAACAGCAATAGTGTAGTGAAAAACAAACAAAAGATTAAAGCATGTTGTCCACCTGTATTTGACTTAGAAAGAAGTAATACTTGTTAGGTATATATTGGGAAGTGTTTGTAAATGTGGTTTTTAAACTTATATGCTCGCTTTGCATATGCCTAGATGGTAAGATATGGTTTTTGTGCTTGCACATAACTATATATACAGTGAAACTTTGACTTTTCTTAAAGATGCAGAGAGGTATATATTTTTGGAAAGAAGGCTTGAAGATGTACATCTATTAAGAAATTGCATACATGTTTACATGGTAATCTATGTTCAGTAAGGCTGATGAAAATGTCATGTATATGGTGAAGGTAATGTTTTCCTTAAAAATGGTTTATGTAAAATTGAGAAGGATTATTAGTGCAGAATGCCTTGAGAGTTCTTCAGCTTGCCTCATTTCGAGTGTAAATTTTGTTTGAAATATACTGATATGTTCTAGAAGCAGAAGGAGTATTTGAGAAATGATGTAGGTATGCCATTCGCAAAAGGTTTTGTGCTGTGAAAATTTCAAAATGTTGTTGTCCGTTTTAGGAACTTACTGATGCATGTGCATGCTCAGTAACCAAGCAATGTATGTTTCTAGAGAGCCTTGTATGCAATTACATCTCAAGTATGATACCTAGATTTTACTGACACATAGCTCAAAATAAAAACACAGTACAAAAGGTAGTTTGATACTGACAGAAGGAGATTACTAATGAGTCAGAGATATAGTCACAACTGTTATCTATCTAAAAGCAATGAAGGTACTTTCACAGTCAGTCAGTCAGTATTCAGGCACTCATGCAATCACCCAGCAACTACTGAGGCAGTCATCAAATCAGTCATTCACTATCCATGGAGTTAACCAATTACCCAGACACTACACATGTACTCTTGCAATCAGGCAGGCAGAACCTATGTGGTCGTTGAACTATACAGGCACTACCCATACATTCATCTAATCACCTAGGTACTAACTATTGACTTGTACACTTTACAAGGCTGTAACTATGCAATCATTATAACATTTGCGCAGAACCTCTGGAGTCATCTAACCACCCACTTACAACCCATGCAATCATTGAAATACTGAGGCACATGCGTGAACTGATGAAACACTCAGGCTCTACTCATGCACTCATCTAAATACATAGGCAATACCATTGCAGTAAGCCTTACACACATCCTGAACCTTGGTAGTCATTTAATTACAGAGTCAATAGTCTTGCACTAATACAATGACCCCAGTAGTACACCTATTTTCATCAAAACTCTCAAGCTTTAGCAATGCAATCATGCACTCACTTCAACACTATTCATGCACTCACATACTGAATACCGAAGACGACGATGGGAGTACTCTCCCAGAAAGGAATCTATTTCCCTTTGGATTGGACCTCACCTATAGTCCATTTTGAGACATTTGCCAAATACTTGAATATACGACTGAATGATACGTGACTTTTATGAGGAAAATCGATTATACTTAGTCTCATGCTGTATGGGACCACAGACAGGTTATACCTGGAATGTGGTGAATTCTATCATGAAGATTATTTGTGCCCTGATGAAGTCATCGGGTGATTGTTCCCCGAAACGAAATACATGGCTGCTTTCTGGCTATATTATTTATGATTTCAATCAACATATCAACAAGAATCGTCACTCTTTGAAATCTATACAATTGTGAAGAAAAAATAAAGAAAAATAAAAGAATTTCCTGTTTGAATTTTTGAAAATCAGATATATTCTTGTACTCCTTTTTTTTCTCTGAATTGATATACTCTAAAAAACTTTATTTGTATTGTGCTTGGGAACAATAATTTGTTTATTGCTTATTCACTGTGTTATACACAGAGGATTATTTGGAACGTGGGTGGCCGTTGCTTTTTGTTCCCATGAGAAATTTGTTATGGGATTTGTTATTAATGTATTAGCTTTGCGCAAGGTATAACCTAGCCACGCTTCGCAGTTCACTGACCATAGAGAGGTTTTGCTCCTCCTCTTGGTCATGGAGGGGACAGGTTAGCGGTCTAGCTGCACAGGCTTGCCTATTTATAGTGGCTGCAGAGTGGACCCGTGCAGTGGGCACACCTCTGGTGTTGTGTGGCGTTTTAGGCTCCGATTGAATTTTCCAGATTCATGCTCTTATATAGGTACAATTCACGTTGCCCTTATATAGGCGTTGAACTCAAGCCCTTATTCAGGAATAGCCCATGCTCCTCAAATACAGGCATGGCTTCCTCCATCCGTTCACCAAACGTCACAACTATTTCTTGGAAAAGCAGCTTAAGCCATTAGGGACTTTCCCTTGCTTAAATATTGATTTCTCCAAGAACTCAGTTAGTTTTACAACAAACATCTATTATTAAGAGGTTCATTCATGACGTTCATATGCCCGACTTTACGCCAACTATGGCATTCCTAAACACCTTCAAGGTATAAATATACCTTCACTTGCTATAGCAAGATACTGTGGTTCGGAGCAGTTCAAAGACCTACTTGCCCGACGTAGCTCGCTACAGCAAGTGCCTAAGGAAGCCGGCTCTCTAGCTGACCCACTGATCAGGAAGCTGCCCTTCACTGCTGAGAACCCATCTCCAGTGTTTCCATCTCCCCTTGCGCGGTGTTGGGAAATCGAGTCCCGAGACAGAGATACCAGACCTCCTTCATTCTAAGGTATGGAGCTGATTAGAACCTAGAGATTCTTGGCAAAAACGTAACCTATGCAAAAGACCATACTTACTTCTTCCCTCGTACAAGTCCTAGGTTAGGTACATTGGGGTAGGTGTATTTTAGAAGCACCAGTTGAGTATTTTAGTCTATGTTATTTATGTATGTTCATAAATATTTTTATTGAAAGTGCCCGTCTCTCTATTTCTCTGCAACTCTGTAGAAATGGAGTATGCACGATTGACTGAGTGAAATAGTTATTTATTGTTTCCACGACTCTGAGAGATATATTCTTATTCTTGGGATACTAAGTTGTCATGTTTATGCGGTTTTCATAAACTAATCCCTTATTGTTTATTCGAGAACATTTCTAGTGACCTCTGAGCTAGCTGGCACTCACAATTAAGTTTAGTATATTCAATAGAGACCTATTGACTTAAGTACTATGACAAATCTATAGGATATATTATTCCAATGCGCAGAGCCTATTGGGAATATAGGAACTACACTTCACTGGTGCAGCAAAGGCTAGCCTGTCTGCGCCCGGGCACGCTCGGCCGGGACCAAGGGCCAGGAACCCTGGCCAAACTCTCCCACAGGACCTCAATTACATAAATAATAACTGAGAGCAATTATGGCAGCTCAGGCCCACATTACCCCTGCAATGTTCATTTTTTATGGAACCTGACAGTCTCCATAGAAATATTGTGCACTGCCAGTACTGTGGTTTTACACTGGGGAAAAGCCTATTCCACTCTGAGAAAACACAGGGAAAGATAGCACACTGGAAAATGGGGCTCATAAATCATAGGTCATAAAACAGAGATTGGGCTGTTTTTGGAAGAAGAAGCACTTGACATTCTGCTCATTACTGAAACCTGGTGGAACCAAAGCTCTATTCCTGATATTATCATTGCCCTTCTCCCTGGCTACACCATTAGCAGGCAGGACAGAGTGTGAAAATCGGGCAGTGGAGTGGCCATCATTCACAAAACTCAGGTCACTTGCTCCATTACGCCTCTGACCCTAACCAACTGCGATGCCAAGCAGTTTACAATAACACTCGCCCCACTACTTCTTTCTCTGGAACACTCATTTATAGAACCTCTGGTCAGTATACAACTTTTTTAGACTCCCTCCCAGAGCTCCTTGCCAGTTTTCCGATAGGTAATGGAGCTCTCACGGCACTTGGTGATTATAATATTCACCTGGATGACCCTGATAATGCAGCTGCCAATAGACTTTGGTCAGATCTTGATGCTCTGGATCTTCTTCATTTAGTAAATGGTGCTACTCATGAAAAAAGGTTTATCTTTTTTAATGATCCTAAGATCCAGGTACTTAGCCCGGTCCCAGTCCCATGGTCTGACCACAACTATATCCTCTTCCATTACACCAAATGAACCATGCAGAGTGTGAGAGGGTTGACTTAAAGTCAGGCAGGAAGTGGCAGAGGGTCGTTCCAGAGAAATGGATCAACTTCCTAAATGATGACTCACCATTCCTAAGAGATGATCCCAACGAGGCCCACTTATCCTGGGGGGACTGGATTAATGACTCAGTAGAGAAATGCTTTAGGATACCTACTAAGAAAACTCAATGTCATCCCTGGTTCAACTGCCACTTAGCCTCCCAAAAAAAAAAATGTAAGAGCCTAGAGAGGAACTGTAGGGAGGCTTATGCCCTTTATCTTAAGACTCAGTAAGGAATGTGATTAGACAATATCACAATGATATTAAGGAAGCCCAGACAAAATACTTTGCCGAATAGATCAATATGGCTGCCGACTCTCCCAAAGATCTTTTTAAAATTATAATGTCCCTTACTACCATAGAACAGAGATCCTCCTCCCCAATCCTCTGAGATGAGATGCAATGAGTGTGCCACCTTCTTAAAGAATGAAGTAGAAATTATTTATAACTCACTGTACCTGAACCCCTTGACTGACTCTGAAGTCATGCTGGAAATCTTTGACAGCCCTGGTCAGCACGATAGTCCAGACCTCTCTATCCACTCGACCGCCCCAACTCTTGACTCCTTTCCGGCGTTAGTACGGACCAGCTGGGTCTGAGCCTTAGGAAAATCAAATCTCGCTCACCACTCGACCCTGCTCCCCCTCATATTCTTCTCCAAGGAGGAGAGCCTGTTTTCTCCACAATGGCATATCTCATTTTGTTATCCCTGAGCTCCGGGATAGTGCCAAACAGATGGAAGCACACCATTGTAAAGCCATTGAGGAATTACCACCCCATCTCATTGCCCCCCATTCTAGGCAAAGTCACAGAGAAACATGTTAATGGCATAATCTCTCAATTCCTAGAGGAGAATAATATTCTTCACAGATCCCAGATGGGGCTCCACCCTGAACACAGCATGGAATCCACTAGTTACAGAGAAACTTAAAATTATACTGGACCAGGGGGGTACTGCTGCTATCCTTCTTCTTGATCTAATTACAGCTTTTGATACTGTTGGTCACAGTATCTTGATACATAGACTAGGAGAGATTGGGGTTCAGGATAGGGCCATTCAATGGTTGTTTTCCTTTCTGAGTGAAATAACCTTTCAATGCATAGAATTAGGCCTCTTGCCAGGCATGTTCAATGCCCCATACAGAGTCCCTCAGGGATCCGCACTCAGTCCCACATTGTTCAATGTTTATATGAGATCTTTGGCACAAATTGTAGAGGAGTTTGGACTGTCAATTGTGTCTTATGCCAATGACACACAATTGGTAATTTCAGCGTCTGATGCTACCAACTCAAATCACATACAGCTAGTCCCATGCATGGAAAAATCGCTAAATGGATTGCCAACTGCAGTTTAAAACTCAAATGGGATAAAACTGAGCTAATGTTCCTGGGTAACTGCTCAGACCCGTGAAAAAGGATCAGCTGGCCAGACAACTGGGGTGCCCCTCCCACCCCCAAGTCTTCCATCAAGAATTGGGGATGTGGCGTGACCAGAATATTTCTATAGATACCCAAGCTAAAAAAAACTCTCAGCCACCTGCTTCAGTGATCTCTTCTTGATTTGTAAGATTGTAGACCTTCTCCCAGACCAGGCATGGAGAACGTTGATTCAGGCACTAGTGGTCTCAAGATTGGATTACGGTAACTCATTGTGCCTACGGGCCCCCAAATATGTAGTCAATAGGCTGCAGGTTGTTCAGAATGCGGCAGCTAGGATGATACCAAAAATTCCCAAGCAAATGTCAGTGAAAGCCCCATTGAGCAAACTACACTGGCTTCCTATCGAATCCACGGTCAAGTTCAAGGCACTTTGCCAGGCCCACACAGCCATGCATGCCAGGAGTCCAGCCCTGTTACGGTATACTATTTTGTCTTCCCTTATGTACCCAACAGGTCCCTCAGGTCCTTGCCTATTTCCCTAATGAGCACAACAAGGATAAAAAGAGCCAGATGGGGAGGGAGATCCTTCACTCATCTGATCCTGAAACTTTGGAACTCAATGGCTACTAAATTGAGACTTCGGAAGAACCTACGTAACTTCAGTAAGAAACTTAAAACATGGCTCTTTCCATGATTGCCCCTCCAGACCGATCTATCAGTCTCTCTGCAGTGTGTGCAACTATGTGCTCTATAAATCACATAAACATAAATATAAACATAAACTATGTGACAGGCATCGTGTGGTGCAGGGAAAAGCAAAACCTTCCTTTTTCCATTGCAGCGAGTGCTGCAGTCAGCAGCACCTGCCACAATTGAAAAAATTCCTTTTGCGGTCGCAGTGGTGGCAGACACATTGTAATTTGATATGTGGGACTGCCTTATAGTGGACGGTTCCTATCCCCAAGGACGAGGGCGGACAGACAGAACTCCGTCCACCATTGTAATCAGGCCCTACCTGTTCACTCATCCAAAACCAAATGGGCAGCATCCAATCGCTAAAACACTATTGAATCACTCATCCAATAGGGTAGGTGCTATGCATGGGCTTAAACAATTATGTATGCACTATACGTGCACTGCATAAATCACATATATACTATATACGCACCGTTGCAATTTTCCAGGCACTAAAACTTTACCCATTTAATCATTTCACCAATATCTGAGCATGTATTGAAGTATTGAGGCATTAGTCATGCACGGTGCAGAGACAGAATATCAAACAAGAAATATTGAGTGTTATGGATATAGAGTCAAGAATATCGTGGAAGAAGAATATCTAGGTAAATAATATCGATGTCAAAAATATCGAAATTTGCCTATCAAATATTGAATTTGAAAATATTTTTGTTAAAATATAGTTGTTCATTATATGACATTTTTAGTAATGTTATTTTGAAGTATAATGTTTAAAAACATTTTTATGTTAATTGCACTTATTTTATATATGTTATAATATTTTTATGAAAAAATATAACTTATAAATTGTTGATAATTTTTCTTTTTTAGGAGTAGGATGTTGGGTTTATAGGGGATAAGTTGGGGGAAGTAATTTAAAATATATTTGTTTGGTATTGAAGTGTTGATATTTAGAGTAAATCAATTTATTTTTGATTTATGAATTCGAGAAACAACTTTATTAAAAAATTTATTAATATTAAAATATTTACTTTAAGTTTTTTAGATGACTCATATATATATAATATATAAGAAGTTGTGTTAATTTTTTTAATAAAAAACGTAAAAATTTATTTTTAAAATGATTTGGTCAATTTTTTTATTTATACCTAAAAGGAGATTTTTTTACAAAAATAATACATTGAATTACATTATTTTTGTAAAATCTATTAATATTTAAAATATGTTGTGAAAATGTTGAAATATTCATTTTGGAAATATTTTTTAAAAAATGTGGAAATGTTATTATGTTACTTTGTCAATTTAAAAGTTTATACGTATATTTTTATTTTATAGCTATTTTAGGAGTATTTTTTGACTTTTTAAAAATATTTTATGTAATAATTATTTATTATGTTGTTCTTAGGTATGAGTAATTTTAAGTAAATATAGCATTTTATTCATTATGTCTTTATTGTCTATTTAATTCATTTGGATTATAGTCATTCTGTTATCGTTTAGTGTTTATTATATGATTATATGGTTTTGTATTGTGAAACTGATTAGTTATTTTATTTCTGGATCAAAGTGTGGTATTTTTCATTATTTTTGCGAGTTTGGATTTGGAAATAATATTTACAATGTGTTATCAAGCACTGTCGCTGAAATTAGTTTAGTTGGAATATTATTTTTATATATTTTATTATCCAGCACTTTCCCTGAATTTAGTTAGTTAGGGGCTCATTAGGATGGCGTAACGATGGCCACCACTGGGCCGGCGGTGGCGATCATTACCGCATCCTAATGTGAAATACCCCTGCCATATTATGATTGCAGTGGGTATCGCAGCAGACGCAAAGTCCGTCCTCCACTTTTCTGCCGGTCGGCAGTCATTACGATTGCTGGCCGGTGGAGCTGGTCCACTAATATGGTGGGAGTGCCTAGCAGGCACCGCCAGCCATATTAGGATGTGGGTGGTTTAAATGCCTTTACATGGTGGTGATACCGCCATGGAAAGTCTGGTGAGCATAGATTTTGGGGGCCCGTTACGGGCCCCAGGGAGGGTGGGGGGATGCACTTGGGGTACCCATAGTACCCCCCTGCAGTTCCCTGCACCAAGTGGCAGGCACCATGGGGCAGGGGAATACTGTCCGTGCCCGTTTACCATTGCAGGCGGTGCTGCAGCCAGCAGCACTGTTCGCAATGGTAAAAGGCCAAGATGCGCCCGCCAGCCTGGTGGACGCATTCTTATTGGGCCGGTGGGACGGCTGCACGTCTGGTGGTGAGTCCCATCACCGTTATGATGGCAGGCGGACTGATGTCCACCCGCCATTATAATGAGCCCCTTAGTTTGGAGTTGGAATATTAATTTGTTATGTTTTATTATCCAGCACTTTCCTTGAATTTAGGGGCTAATTATGATGATGGTGAACTGACATCATGAGGCCATTTCCAGGCCACCAGATTTTGATACCGAGTGGTGTGCTGTTGGCCAGAAAGCCCGACCACCACAGGTCCGACAGTAGCAAGCATTCTGATTGCCTGTCGGACGGCTCAGCTTGCCCAGTAGGGAATAGGATGGTCCATCCCCGCCAGCCTTTCCATGGTCGAGGGTGCCTTCTTTCTGCTCACTATGACCTCTTATGAAATGTGCAAAAAATATAAAAGGGAGAAAACAATTACCATGTACGATTTTTGGCAGCATTGTGAATAGCTGCAACACACTTCTCACAAGATCTTACAAGAACACTACAGTCCATGCAATATGTGACCATTCTTGAAAACTCTGGAGCCATTTCTGTTGTAGTTGTCTGTACCTCTGAAGGGAATTGTTGCTGCTGCCACTTTAGTAGATAGTTCTCCTGTTCAGCAGTTGAAGACCTTTTATATGATAAGTTTTAAGATGATCTAACATGAACTTCGTCCCTCTGGTTCTTCTCTCTACACTTTATTTTTGTGGAGATAGTTTGAAAAAGTTAAATACCAGCACAATTTTTATTTTATTTTTAAAACAGTTTTTATTGCAATAGGTATAGCATACACAGCTGGGTAGTACCTACAACCCTGAGGCCGGCAGCGTGTGACAGTCAAAAGGAAAATAATATATTACACGGCCTGAGTGCCGACATCCCGGAGGCTCGGCGGCGAATGCATCTCGTGACGTAGTGCTATGACCAGGTAAACCATCATAATAAAATAAAACCAACTGTTTGGCATTTTCTTGTTTTTTAAACCAATAATAATCATATAACATGAACATAAGATTAAAGAAATAGCGGAGTCAAAGAATAGCCACAATAAGAGCATCATATAGGAATCAATAGCATAATTCAAACGTATCACATATTAGCGCAGGAGCCGCCCCACAGGTCCATTACGTGACATAGCAGTTGGAGAGTCACAAAGTTCACCCCTGTAAGCATTCCAATGGCCCCATTTCTTGTCCCACATCCCAGGGCAACCGCGCACCTTGTATTCTGTCTTTTCTGCAATCATGCAGCGGTCCATTTCGGCCACCCAACCCACCACCAGCGGCCTTTCTTGAGAGCCCCACTTTATCGCAATGGAGCGTTTAGCCAGTAGAAATCCCAGTGCTGCCCATTGCAGTTCTTGAATATTAAGGTCGTTGGCCCCCCATATATCCAGGACACAGGGCTTAGGCGAGGGTGAGAGTGAGAGTGGCTTACCCAAGGAGTCACCCATTTTCCTGAGACCGACACCCCAAAACTGCTGTACCCTCGGGCAATCCCACAGTATGTGAAAGAAGGTGCCAGGTAAATTAAAGCCTCGCAGGCATAACGGGTCGCCTGGGTAGGAGCAGACATGTACGTCCTATGCAATACCTTCAGTTGAATCAGTCGGAACCTGTGGCAGATAGCCGACTGCCTAGGGGACATGAGGGCCGAGCGCCAATCCTCTTCGTCTAATGGACCCAGGTCTGCTTTCTATTTGGAAGGGAGAGATAGGAGGAATGGAAGAGAGGTCTTGGATGGCACGACGGATGGCATGCGAAATCTGTAAATATCGAAAAAATTCTGTGGATGCAAGGGAGTATTTAGTCTGGAGGGCACTAAAAGACAGGATGGCCCCCTTCTGGGCAAGGTCTCCTATCTCAGAAATCCCTATCGTGTCCCACTTGTCAAATCCCTGGGAGAAGCAGAGGGAGCCCAGGCGCTGCGATGACCATAAGGGGGTAACTCTAGAGAGCGTGTCTGCCCATCCCAGACTCTTGCTGGCTCTGTGCCATAGTGTAACCGTGTGAGCCATGGGGCCAACGTATCTATATTTAGTGGGCTTACTGTAAAGGGCCCCCAAGTATCCCTCCCGCCCGGTCTGGCATCTATCAAGGAGGAAGGCCGGATTGAGGGCCAATTGCGACACCCAATAGTAGAGGTCGGAGGTTGGGTAGAGCAATGCCCCCATCATACCAGCCATGGAAGAGTTTACACAGGGCAATCCGAGCGGCCCCACCATCCCATAATAGGAGACTGAGTTCACTTTCCACCGTACAAAAAAAGGAGTCAGGGATCAAGAAGGGACAATTCTGCAGGGCATAGAGGAAGCGCGGAAGAGCCAGCCTTTTAAAAAGTGCCGCCCTGCCCGGAAGGGAGAGCGGGAGGGAGCGCCAGTGAGCAACGTTGCTGTGGAGTCTGCGCAAGGGGCCTAATAAATTACGATCATAAAAGACTGTCGGGTCAGGCATAATATAAATACCGAGGTATTGGAAGCCGTCCGTGGCCACCGTGATGGAAAACCCGGGGGGAGAGTCGGGGAGGGGGGCCATGCAACATATATAGGGTAGATTTGGACCAATTGATCGACTAGCCCGAATATTTCCCAAAGTTAGTGAGGACATGGAACAAACTGTTAATGGAAGATCGGGGGGAGGATACATAAATCAGGATGTCATCGGCGTAGAGGGAGATTTTGTCCGTTACATCGTCATTCGGCTTGAGTATGACTGCAATGGAAGCTAATCGCTGGGCAAACGGGAGTACACCGTTATCGCGGCTTTGTATAAACATGTGTCGCAGATGAATGATAATTTCTCTGGCCATGCCCTTGAGTAATTCGACAGGGACCCCGTCCGGGCCCATGGCTTTGCCGGAGTTAACGGCGAAGAGTGCCGTAGTGAGTTCCTCCACCGTGATCTCAGCGTCACGGGTCGCCCGATCCTCGTCAGATACGACAGGAAGACGCATCTCCGCCAAGAGTTGCCGAGATTCCTCAGGTGTATAACAGGGACCAGCAGTGTATAGGCACTCTAGATGATCAGCAAAGGCTTCCGCTATATCCTGCGGGTCTACAACAGTAACTCCGTCCGGCCTAAGGATGGAGGACACCCATCTCGAACCCTGGTCGCGTCTCTCCAACCACGCAAGCATTTTACACGCGGCATCTCCGAACTCATAAACACGATGACGTGTGTGGAGCAAGCGGGCCTGCGCTTTTTCCTGAGCCAGCGCTTTATAAGCCAATTGCTGGATACGGAGGCGGTTAGCAGTGTCGTCAGTGGGGGCAGTGTTATGTGCAGTTTCAAGGTGGATGAGGTCAGATTCCGCTTGGAGGATCTGTTCATTATATTTCTGTAGATAGCCTGTTTTTAGTGTTAACGCCTTGCCCTTCATAGCGGCCAGGTATGCCTCCCAAGGTGTCACTACCGAGTCAACTGAGCCGACATTTTCAGTGAAATAAAACTCGGTGCGTTCAAGAAGGCCATCTTTAATATCAGGGATCTGCATGAGCCAGGGGCTGATAACAATAGGGCCTCGGGTGTGTGGGCGATGGTAGGTCAGCTCCACACTGAGGGGTGAATGATCAGATATGCCCCGTGGAAGACCCTGAGGCCGGACAAAGAAACCGAGATCAGTGACAGGAGAAAATGAATATTCAATGTGGGACATGCTTTTGTGTGCATTTGAATAGTGTGTAAAGTACGATGTAGTCGGGTAGCAGTGGCGCCATATGTCTACCAGCCCCACGGCGTGCGTGAAGTCGGAAAGATCCGAGCGCGATCGATGAGAGCTGCGCTTAGGACTGCGATCTAGGTCATCGCACATTGTACTGTTAAAATCCCCGCCAATCAAAAGTGAACTGACAGGGAGGCGCAACATACGTGTGCCCAGCTCTCTAAGGGAGTCTTGGATTAGCGTCGGTGGAATATTCACGGAGAGTAAGTTTAACGGGCGGCCCTCCCAGGTAGCCTCGACAAGCGCAAAACGGCCCAGGGGGTCAGCCCATGTCTTGGAATAGGTAAGTGCAAGGCTTTTCTTAATTAGGATCCCAGTACCACGGGAGCCAGAGGTGAAACCCGCGTGGACTAGTAATGTATAGCCACTTCGTTGAAGAGCCTGACAGGTGTTACCCACTAGGTGCGTTTCCTGCAACAGGACGATATCGGGGGAGTGGCGTCGAAGATACTGGAGGACCACACTTCTCTTAATTTTGTGCCCTAACCCATTCATATTCCAGGACAGGATTGTGAGGGTTCTAGAATGGGGATGCGTCATAGTGATGGACCAAATGGATCAGCTGGGCGGAGAGGTGAAAATAAGGTTGGCGGATTTGCCAGGGCGGCAAAACAAGGTAGAGCACTGAGAGAAAAAGGCAGCAAAACATTAGTGGACCAGGCAATCTCTGGGGTGAACGGCCAGTCAGCATGAAACCTACAGGAGGCAGAGAGTCAAGACCAATGTGACCAAAGAGGACTCCGCAGAAAAACAAAAAAAACAATGCAAACAATAATACAATGATAACGAAACAAATCCAATCTCCCTCACCACCCGTTCCCACCCCCCTCCCAGCTGCCCTGCCCGCGGACTTCAAACTATCCACACCCCAACTAGGCAGAGTGCCGGTCGCCCTCCCAACCATGTCGGGGGTATCCGGTGAGCCGATGCCACCACCCACCTGACACAAACAATGAAATGATCAATTTACATGAGTATCAAAAATAAACAGTTCCCAGTGCGATATTCACATGGTAAAAAGGTGTACCTATTAAGCAGTCAGCATGTCTCGGCACAGGGCCGGAAGAGGCGCCCTCTGAACTCAGGAGTGGTCAGGGCACGGAGGCCCAGTAGTCAGAGCAGGTCCAGCAAAAAAGTCACAGAAAACATAAATCAGGTTTGTGGAGCAGCGAACAGGCCCCAAGCAAATCAAACATCTCGTAGCGAGGAGGAATCATTCCCCAGTAGCATGGGCACCGGTAAAGAGTTCTTCACTGCCTGGCATCTGATCGTCGTGGCTGTTATCCTCGTGGTCATCACGAGCGTCGCGGTGTATCGGAGTTTTACCAACTCGGCGCCAACCCTCCAACCAGTCCCAGACCAAATCTGGTGAGAAGAAGAACCACGCTTTACCTTCCATTTCCACGCGCAATTTTGCTGGGAAGAGCATGGAGGACTTGATGTGTTTATCTCGCAGGGCTTTCTTAACCTCCAGAAAGCTACGTCGCCTGGCCTGAACCTTCATGGTGAAGTCTGGGAAGAGTGTAATACGAGCATTTTCTAGGAGGAGAGGTGGGCCCGTCTGGGCAGCTTGAAGAATGGCGTCACGGTCTCGGAAATTGAAGACCCTTGTGATGATAGGTCGGGGAGGGGCCCTCGGTTTAGGCTTCCCCCCGGTGCCCGTTCGATGGAGAAGTAGGCTGAGAGTTGCTTTGGCCGGAGATGTTGCGTGATTAGGTTTTCCACAAACAAGTCTGCGGCCGGTGCCTTCGTTCGCTCCAGAACACCCAAAATGCGGATATTGTTGCGTCGCGCCCTCCCTTCATAGTCGTCCAGGAGGTCGCTCATCTGTCGTTGTTGTTGCTGGAGTTGGGCCACTTGTTGCTGGAGAGTAGAGGTGTCTTCTATAAGGGTCGCAGTCTTAACTTCAACATCTTTGACTTTGGAGTCAATTTTACGCAGATCCGCCCTTAACAGTGTCACCTCTATGTTGACCGAGTCAATCCGAGTCTCTAGGGAGGATCTGACTCCAGAAATCGCCTGCATGACATCTTTAAGGGTCAGGGTTTTCGCTCCCGGTGAGGGGAGGCAAGGTTCGGAGTTTCAGAAGAGGCAGCAGTTTTACCATCGCCCTTCGTGCCCCAGGAGATCTTGTTTTGCTGCCTCTGGTTGGAAGGCCTGGTCCCCTTATTCGACGCCATTAGGAACAGCGATGGTAAGGTGGTAGAGGGTGGGGGGCCACAGAGGAAGACAAGTGGCAGTGGTAAAGACAGTCCCTAGTACTTGATCAGGGAGCTCGCGCCTGTCAGAGAAGGTGAGACGTTGGAGGGGCCCACAACACCTGAGGAACAGCAACCACGAGGAGGAGTGAGCGTCTGTTAGTATCCCTGGGGGCTACAAAGGAGCAGAGAGGCAGCAAAGTCAGCGGTTGGGCAGAAACAGGGGGCAGGAGGCACCACTGGGCGGAGGGTGGTATATCAGGGGTCCAGGACCACTTCAGCAGGCAAAGGCAGGTATAGCGCAACAGATGGCAGCAAGAAGCACTGCAACTCCCCAGGAGGACAGGCCTGTGGACAGGGCCTGAGGTAAGGCAGGCTGCCCAGCAAGTCGCACCGCTTCCTACATATGGGTTCAAGACGTCACGCATGTAGCGTGATAGCGTGGGTGTAGCCGTGAATACAGCTGTGGCCCCACCGCTAGCGGGCCCCCAATAACGCCAGGGGCCACAGTGATGCTGTCGTATAGTGTTTCTCACCTCTTGGTGAACTGCACAGTAAGCCGAAAGTCCGGGTAAGCAGGGGCAGGAGGCTAGGCTGGCAAAAGTGAGGGTAGCACCTCTTGAAGTCGTGGCTCGTACTGAGGCGAGAAGCTTCAGCACCGCAGTTGAATTCCGGAGCAATCAGGGCAAGAGACAGGGCTCCGGTCGTGGTAGGCCCAGAAGCCGGGGTGTCGAGTAGGCAGCCTCCTGGCCCTTAGATGACCGGCGGTAGTACCCTCCAGGCGGCGAAATTGGCGTCAAAAATAGCGGATCGCGCCTCAGGTGTCCGGCGGAGGTCCTCGCTTAGTCTCCAGTCCGAAGCGCCAGAGTCTGCTCAGTGCCCACAGGCCCAGATCCTTCCCAGTGGCCGGGACAGTCAGGAGAGGATTCGGAGCTCCGATACGGGCGCCATCTTGCCCGCGACGAGAGACACACACAACAGGGATTCCACGGCGGTCCAGCAGCAGGAGCCAGCCGGCGTCGTCCTCACAGCAGTCACTGGCATACACCACGGGGTCCCTCGAGTTTGAGGGGTGTCCCCGGTCAGAAAGACGGATTACTGCAGCGGATATGCAGGCAAGGGTCGGGAGCCGCTCTATTCAGTGACCATCCCCACCGGCTGCTAGCCACGCCCCCACAATTTTTTAAATCAGTTTGTATGACAATCCTTAGTTAGATGAGTGTTTGGTAGTTGTGTTCTATTTGTTAGTTTTGATTTTGAAAGTTATTTTTTTAAACTGATCTTTTTTTATAAATGTTTCTGTTAAAATAAAGTTGTTACTAAACAGATAGACTCAAACTTTGTTTAAACTATGTCTATATATCTATTTTAGACGTTGTCATTTTTATTCATGACTACGGATGTCATTGCCACCTCCGTTGCTGATGTGTAGAAGGATAATGCATTTTTGATTTAGTTATTTTGAAAAATAAATACAAAGGCAAAAGTTAAATTAGTAACTTACTAAATAGCTACGCTGAAACCTTATGTAAAATATGTCTATTAATGTATTTTACACTTTGTTAAAAACACCCAGTATTCAAAGTGTATCCTTGGCATTTGGGGACCAACTATTCCTCATTTAACCTCCAACAGGTTCTACATAGTCAGTTTGCTAGGAGCAATTTGGATGCCACGCCTTCATTTCTGCACCACATCTTGTTGAACACTACTGGTTGAGGAATAAAGTTCTCTTGGATGTTAATGGAACTTGGAGACCAAAAGGTCCTCCGTGTACTTTCTGTAAGTCCTACTCTGCGAGATTCCTGAGAGCTGGTCAGAGGCCCCACCCACTTTCCACACCATTCTGCAAACAACAATGCTACTTCAGAAAACATGGAAATTCACTGAAAAAACCCAGAGGTTACAGGTAAGTTATAGCTAGGAATTAGCATTTAAAAATCTGAGAAATTCACTGAAAAAAAACAAAGGTTACAGGGTAGTTATAGTTAGGAAATAGGATAAAAAATACTTGGACATTCACTTAAAAAACAAAGGTTAAAGGGACGTTATAGTTAGGCTCATTTTTTTCACACGCACAAAACCAGAGAATTTCAGCCGTTATAGTTAGCTGAGCTAATTCTAACTCACACCCCCGCATTGCACTTCTATTGAGCTCACATATGAAATCACCCATGACATAGTCATGTAGTTGAGAAAATTAATACATATAAACAGCGATACCATAAGCGATGTCAATGGTTATGCTATTAGAGATGTCAGCACTGATGTAATGTTTGAAGTCATGTGTGTTTTCATTGGCCGCATATGGCAGTGGGGCCACTTATGGTTTGCACTGGTGAATTTCTGTTTTAAAAGTTTGAATACTCAATAGTAAATATGTTCAAATATGTTCAATGTCCCTCATTCTTCAAAGCTTGTGGTCCAAATGTGAAACTATGAGCCTGTCATGTGTACAGTCTATATGGTAACAACCCTTTAATATTACAATGTTCAGAATTCAGCCCAACCAACATGTTTCTTTCCAACAGGAACCTTTTCAGGTTTAAAATGTCATATATACATTGTTTACCATTGTACTATATGCTACACACACAATTTCAAAAACCATTTGGCACTTTAATCAAAATATTTACCTTATTATTTAGATACAAGTGTATCCGCTCATCAATCAATCAATCAATCAGAGTACTTGTAAAGCGCGCTACTTACCCATGAGGGTCTCAAGGCGCTGAGGGGAGGGGGGGTGCCGTAGGTGGGTAGGGAGGGTGTTCCAGGTCTTGGCGGCAAGGTAGGAGAAGGATCTGCCGCCGGAGGTTGTTCGCTGGATGCGGGGGACATCGGAGAGGGCGAGGCTGGCGGAGTGGAGCTGGCGGGTGGGGGTGTAGAAGCTGAGTCTGCTGTTCAGGTAGGCTGGTCCGGCGTTGTGGAGTGCTATGTGTGCGTGGGTGAGGAGCTTGAAGGTGATCCTCTTGTCGACGGGGAGCCAGTGTAGGTCTCTCAGGTGGGGGGTGATGTGGCTGCGGCAGGGGACATTGACAATCAGCCGGGCGGAGGCGTTTTGGATGTGTTGTAGTCATCGTAGGTGTTTGGCTGGGATTCCTGCGTAGAGTGCGTTGCCATAGTCCAGTCTGCTGCTGACGAGGGCCTGTGTCACCGTTCTTCTTGTTTCGGTAGGGATCCACTTGTAGATCCTGCGGAGCATGCGGAGGGTGTTGTAGCAGGAGGAGGAGACGGCGTTGACCTGCTTAGACATCGAGAGGGAGGAGTCGAGGATGAAACCTAGGTTGCTCATAACAAAATATATAGATGTTTATATTATGGCAAGAAGATCTACACATTGTAACACCTACCCATGTTTATATATCCCACATTCTTAATTAGTTGTGAGTTTTTAGACATGTGCAGTCTTTTAATCCAAAATAATCCACTTAAAATAATTTTCTAAAAACCTTCTGAACTAGTCTTCAATAAATTGGTATATTCCAAAACTTCTTTAGTGGACATTTGTTTTTCAGTATATACAGAAATGACAGTTTCGAGGGTTTATTTATGTTCTAAGTTGTACGTTCATAAAAATAAAATAACATGTTCTATTCAGATGAATTTTGAAACGCAAACAGCATCACAGATGGATTTTATTAACTGAGCTGACCTTTCAGGTAATTCTTTAGTGCAGCACTACAACTCTGAATGTGAGCATCTGTGTCTTTAATGTGGACGGCCAACAAACATTTCAGGTAGAATTTTCTACCTTGACGTACCAGTAATTTGTGCGTGCAAAACTACAAATCTATATGAGTGCGTCAGTGTTTTATATGTGAGTGACTAGAAATCAACTAAAAATTGCATTTTTGAGTTTCATTTTTACTCGAACAGACCTCTTGGGTAAACTTTTAATTGCAAGGTGTATGTGGCAAATTTAGGCATCATTTTGTGGTAATTCCCTGCAATTTTTAGGCAAGTTCCCGTAAATATGCTACAGCACATTGCTCAGGTTTCGCACACCCCTACTCTTGATGTGGGTGAATTATACCCCTGTAAAAAAATTATTTGTCTTCCTAACCACAGATCACTATTTATTACATACTCAGACTGACTATTTTTACCACACAAACATACTAATGAAAATGGCAAACACTATATTGTCCTACAACTTATTCAGATAAGAAAGGCAATAGTGCCATCAAATGCAAGAAACAGCCATGGTTTTTAGGTTTGGCCCACTTATTTGTATATAAATAATAATTCATATACTGTAAAATTCACAATGTTCATAATCACAGAAAAATTACCCTTTTAGTTGTGGAATATTATGCAGGGTTGTTCTGGCCAATGGCACAATCAGGCAGTGCCTGAGGAGCTGGTCTGAATTGCCACTATGTGGGCTGCATTTTGGCTATTAATGGGCCTGTTTTATGGTCTTTAGGGATGGGGTTTACTGTTTATTTCTCTGATATTTAAACACATTTTGTCTGCAGCAAGCACAAGACAATGCAGTGTTCCATACCTTGCAAAAAATTTATACAACGTCTTTACTAGTTCAAAACTTCCCTAATTTGCAGACCTTGGCCATTTTTAGCTGTCTAACTCACGAATGTGGGTGCCTAGGCCTATTTTCTGCCCCAGTCCGACCCTGATTATTTTACATCAACAATAGAATGCAAAGCAGATTATTTAGTAAGCAAACTAGCTGTAATGTGATATAGGACCTACTTGCCTGACCTGAGAATCTGGAGACTGCAGGACTGTCTAGATAGAGCATTCCCAGTAGTTAGAGAAAAGTGTGATTAATATATTTTTAACAACTCAGTCATTTTCACATGTCCGTAAGACCTAGAAAAGGTTCTGAGGTTTGCCCATGATGGTCGCACTCCAAGTTTGCAAAAAGAGCTGATTCTTCATACTCTGAGCTTTTTGCCCTGCTGAACAGTGGTTCAGAGACACCTTGCAGCAAGGGTATCTATCTGACATTGTGGAGTATGGGTACCTACAGTTTCCAGTCTTGAGCTGCTGGAGTACTTTGACTTCCAGCAAAGTGACTGAATCTGAAGATAAACCTGGGAACAGGGTGAGGCAGAAAATCTGTCAAATGTGCAAAGTTACCTTGCAGCTACAAACTCAAGGTTTGTCCTACTAGGGGCTTTTAATGTCAAAGTCAAAATCTTTAGCAGGAGCTCAACAACAACATATTTGACTTCTATAGACTCTTTGCAGCCACATTCCTGCTGTGAGATTTCAACTTCCTTAAAATTAGACGAAGACTCAGACTTACTAAATTTTCACAGGACACACCACAGCAAGGGAACTTGCTGCACCGTCTGAAAAGAGGAGAGGAGAAATGCCCCACACTTACTAAGATATGGTGCACTTCTGCTCTCTCCTTGTGCTGGTGCACTTTTGAAAGGCCAGCCCCAATGCAGGTACCCTTACACCAGAGCACAAGGGTGCCTTCATTGTGGTCAGAATAGTTTTCATACAGGAATGAATACCTTCTTGCATAAAACATAATATTAGAGCCTTATTCCTCGTTTCAAGTGTGCTACAAAATGCATCACACATGGAAAGGGTAAGTAACAAGGAGAAATATACATATTTCTCATCCTTATGCCAGCCTTTGATAGGAGCACCATTTTGGTGCAAACTCAGATTTAGAAACTTTTGTAAATCTGGGCTTGCGTCAAAATACATGGGCAGTTGCACAGGAACACCCATACTCCATCCATGTAATGCTTCTCCAACTCCCTGCACTACCTTGCATTACGTTTGGGTAAAGTACCACTCTACACTATGCAAATGTTGCTTTGCATGACTTACCTAATCCGGAAATACATTTTGTGCTGTGGCTGTGACTAATAATTGTATCTGACCTCAAGTGTGGGCGGAAAGAAATCACGCATAGGCACTGGTCACCTGTGAACAGTGAATTTTGATTAGCACCTTACCTTTTCTTGGTGCTTTTTGTCCTACGATTAAAAATAAATCATATCTCTGCTTCCTTTTAAACCATGTGGGAGATGTTGGTATCTTTTGGCTCAATAAATGTGCCTCTAATTTTCTAAATTGGTTTGGGGATTTTATTGTGTTGTGTTCTTTACTATTAGGCCTCTGGTTAGTGGGACGTGCACCGCCTAAATTCAAATAATGTCGACTGTGCTCATGGGAATCACTCCCCTCCTGGAGTGTATATGTATAGACATCAAGCTGCACACCTATGGCTATAAGTGTGTCTCCCGTGGCACCAGTATTGTTTGCTGTAATCTACAGCTAAGCTTAACTGTATAAGTTCACTTGAGACGTTAAATGAAATTCAATAAAGTTCATTTCAAAACTTTTTTAATTCACTTTTCTCTTTGTTCACGTTTTGCATTTGCATTTCGGTGTTTTAGTCACACCTTCATCAGGGAACATTTGAGCAGGCGAAGAAGCTTCGTTTTCATCTCAATTGGTTTCAAACAGAAGTGCAGGGAACGGTTCCCTGCACTTCTGTTTGAAACCAATTGAGATGAAAACGAAGCTTCTTCGCCTGCTCAAATGTTCCCTGATGAAGGTGTGACTAAAACACCGAAATGCATTGGAACTAAGGATTGTTACAAAACGTGAACAAAGAGAAAAGTGAATTAAAAAAGTTTTGAAATGAACTTTATTGAATTTCATTTAACGTCTCAAGTGAACTTATACAGTTAAGCTTAGCTGTAGATTACAGCAAACAATACTGGTGCCACGGGAGACACACTTATAGCCATAAGTGTGCAGCTTGGTGTTCTTTACTATGACATTGTTTGATGTGCTTCAACTTAGTACACAGTTACATTTTGCTTGTGCCATAGCTGCCAGGGGTTGAGGAGATTCGTTCAGAACTGTTTTCACCTAACTAGGGTATACTTTCATGACGACCTCCTGAGTCATGGTGACTCCTTACGCACAATATTAGTAATAAATTGCATCTCACAATCTGCATGTATGCTTTATGCATAGCGTTCTTTTTTAGGTCTCGCTGGCGTTGCAGCGCGAAGCGCTGCCGCCAACGAGACTTATAGTCACCTTGCTAGGTCCCAAGGGAGTCAGAGCTGTGCACGAGCCGCTCCAGACCTGGGCACGAGCCGACTCAGGTCTGTGAACGCCAACGTGCACGCTCACGGCATCACGCTCCTGCCCTCCGGCGTCTCTTCCGAGGCGCGCTCCAGACCGACGGGCTCCACTGCAGGCTCCAGAGCGACGTCAGTTAGGCTGTATTTTTAAGCTTGTTTACATATGTCACGGTAATGAAGCATTACTGTATTGTACTGTAACGCGAGCCCTGCTCCTGCCCAGGCATTTGAGTTCAGTGTGGTCAGTGTCCACCAAGCGGCGCTCGAACGGCCTCGGCGTCTGTCTGCATATGCACGCTGGCTGGTTCCAGTCGGCTCCATTTCTGCTCCCAGGATTGTAAACCGAGGCCGCTGCGGGTCTGTTTCCGCCGTCCAAGGAGCAGAGTCTGCTGGTGAGAGGAGGACACAGTGGAGGCACTGTAAATGGAGCAAGGATCCCAGGCATGGCCGTCCCCACGGCGTTCCTACCGATGCTGCTGCTGCTGAGTGAGGTGACTGCCGGTGAGTTAAACCATAAAATGCCGATCGCACCCTACCCGCCTGCTCTGTGTTCATATGACACCATCCCTGCTCTGTATGCCTTTCATGTGTCGATGTGCCTGTAACTCGCTTTTCTTCTGTGTTATCTACGTTGGATCCCTGCCTGCTGTCCTTGCCTCCTTTATTTTCCCGTATCTTACTTGCTAGGGGTGCCCGAGCCCTCCCTGCCTGTTCTGTGCCTGCTCTGTCTTACTCTCTTCAGTGTGCTTCTGGCCATATCACTCTGTTTGCTTGTATCTTGTTCTAATTATGTTCTTTGATTCAGTGGCTTGCCTTCAGGACTATTAACCCCTTGCACGCTGATGACGAGCTGGGCTCGTCATGAGGTAGCCTCCTGCTACGCTGATGACGAGCCCAGCTCGTCACGTAACATGCGGTTTCGCAAAACTCAGCGTACGAGCGGAATTCCGCCCGCACGCATGCGGTTAAACTGTTAAGGAATGTGGCCATTGACAGAAGATGCCATACAGATTCATCTCAGTCATAATAGCAGTAGTCACGTGTTCCTGTATAGTCCATTTCATATGAAACAGCCGTACTGCTCATGCTCCCTCCCAGAAAAAACCCGAGATCGAGGCTTGCTTTGATCTCTCTCCCTCACATCAACCGCTAGTGAAAGTCAGTGTTTTTGTAATTAATCATGGCATCATAATAACTACATGAGCCCAATGTCTTCTTGCCACAACTATATAATCAGACTGATAAGACTGGTAATGATTCTTGCTGCCTTTATTTGGGGAAAATATGTGATCATCCTCAGCCTTTCTTTGTAATACTTTGGATTTGATGTTACAGTTTAAATCGCTTTATTGGCATTTTCATATGAAGATGGCAACAGGTAGAGCGCAGCACTGCTGAGTCCCGGCCTCTGTCTCATCTCGGACCCCGACCATCGCCGGAGACTCGACCTCCAGCGCACTCACCCGCCTGTCACCTCTGTGTCAGAGCGCACTCTGCTGTCACCGTCCCTGCACTCTCGTCTCAGTGTCAGACCTCTCTCACTCTCGTCTCAGTGTGTGTCAGACCTCCCCCCTTACTCTCCGCTCTCATCTCAGTGTCAGACCTCTCTCCCCTCTCACTCTCCGCTCTCTCTTCCCTCTCACTCTCTACTCTCTCTTCCCTCTCACTCTCCGCTCTATCGTCCCTCTCTCCGCTCTCTCTCCCCTCTCACTCTCCACTCTCTCTCCCCTCTCACTCTCTCCTCCCCTCTCTCTCCCCTCTCACTCTCCCCTCTCACTCTCCCCTGTCACTCTCCCCTCTCACTCTCCCCTCTCACTCTCCACTCTCTCTCCCCTCTCACTCTCCACTCTCTCTCCCCTCTCACTCTCCACTCTCTCTTCCCTCTCACTCTCCGCTCTCTCTTCCCTCTCTATGCTCTCTCTCCCCTGTCTAGGCTGCTCTCTGACTGTCTCCAGTGGCCTCTGTCTGTCTCTGGTCACCCGTCCTCACCATCACACACCCTCACATCCACTCACCCTCACCCACCCTCACAGCCTCACCCACCCTCACACCCCCTCACCCTCACACCCCCTCACCCTCACTCACCCTCACCCCCTCACTCCCTCATCCTCACATACCCTCACTCACCCTCACACCCTCACCCCCTCACAACTCTCTCACCCTCACACCCCCTCACCCTCACACCCCTCACACTCCTCACCCTCACACCCTCTCACCCTAACCCACCCTCACCCTCACACCTCCTCACCATCACATACCCTCACATCCTCTCACCCTCACACACCCTCACTCACCCTCACCCACCCTCACACCCTCACCCACCCTCACACCCCCTCACCCTCACACTCCCTCACCCTCACACCCCCTCACCCTCACACCCTCACTCACTCTCACACCCCTCAATCTCACACCCCCTCACCCTCACACCCTCACCCACCCTCACTCACCCTCACGACCCTCTCAGCCTCACACCCCCTCACCCTCACACCCCCTCACCCTCACTCACCCTCACACCCCTTCACACCCCCTCACTCACCCTCACCCACCCTCACCCACCCTCACACACCTTCACACCCCCTCACACACCCACTTACCCTCACACACCCTCACCCTCACACCCCCTCACCCTCACACCCCTCACCCTCACACCCCCTCACCCTCACACCCTCACCCTCACACCCTCACCCTCCCTCACTCACCCTCACAACCCTCTCACCCTCACACACCCTCACCCTCACACCCCCTAACCCTCACACACCCTCACTCACCCTCACACACCCTCACCAGCATAGCATAACAAAACCTAGCATAGCATAGCAAAACATAGCATAGCATAACAAAACAAAGCATAGGATAGCAAAACCAAACCTAGCATAACAAAACAAGAAATAGCATAGCAAAACACAACAAAGCATAGCATAGCATAACAAAACACAACAAAACATAGCATAACAAAACATAACAAAGCATAGCAAAACAAAGCATAGCATAACAATACACAACAAAACATATCATAAGATAAAACATAGCATAACAAAACAAAGCATTGCATAACAAACCATAGCAAAACACAAAGCATAGTATAACAAAACACAACATACATAACAAAACATAGCATAACAAATCATATCAAAACATAACATAACTTAGCATAACAAAACACAACAAAACATAGCATAACAAAACACAACATAGCATAGCATAGCAAAACAAAGCATAGCATAATAAAACACAACAAAACATTGCATAGCATAACAAAACATGGCATAGCATAACAAAGCATAGCATAGCAAAACACAATAGCATAACAAAACATAGCATAGCATAACAAAACAAAGCATAGGATAGCAAAACTAAACATAGCATAGCATTACAAAAAAAGCATAGGATAGCAAACAAACCATAGCATAACATAACATAACATAACAAAACATATTTATTTATTTTATTTATTTAGGGGGTTTTGTAAAGCGCTTGGTGACGCACAGCGGCGTGTCCCCAGGCTAAGGAGCTGATGCTTACTGGAAACTACCGGAGCGGAATAGCTTATTGGGTGAATAGTACAGTTTTGAGCTTGGCTCTGAAAAGTGATTCTGATGGTTCTAGGCGCAACGCCATGGGTAGTTAGTTCCATCTAGATGCTGCTAGGTACCTAAAGGATCTGCCGCCCATCCGTGCTTTAGACACCTTGGGAATGGACAAGAGCCCCGTACCGGAAGATCTAAGGGAGCGGGATGGCTCGTAAGGTGTCAGCAGTCCTTTCAGAGGGAGGGGAGACCTCCCATTGATAATCCGATGGCAAGTACATAGTGCTTTAAAATCTACCCTGCTTCTAACCGGAAGCCAGTGCAGGGACCGGAGGGCCGCTGTAGAGGCCGCTCTTCTGGGTAGTCTGAGCACTAGTCGGGCAGCAGCGTTCTGTAAGACCTGTAAGCGGCTCAGATTCTTCTCCAAAGTCCCTAAATAGAGAAGGTTGCCATAGTCCATCTTAGATGTAACTAGTGCATGCACCAGGGTTTGACGGGTTTTAATCGGTAAGAACTTCAATACCTTCCTGAGACTTTTGAGTGTCCCAAAACATGATCCAACCACCCGATTAATCTGAGGGCCAAAGGTCAAGTCGGTATCAAACTAGATACCCAGGTTCTTTGCTTTTTGGCAAGGGGTATGTGTTGGACCTAGGCATGGCGGCCACCATGCCGACGTCCACGCCGCCTGGTCTCCCCCCACGACCTGCACCTCGGTCTTGCCTCCATTGAGCTTGAGGCAATTGGCGGACATCCAGGCAGCTAGGTCTTGCATGCATGCTCTGAAGATGTCCGCCGAGAGACCGGGCGCACGCGACAGGGAGATGACCAGCTGCGTGTCGTCGGCGTATGACACCATGCGAAGGCCGTGACTCTCTACTATGGTGGCAATCGGGGCAACATAAAGATTGAAGAGAGTTGGACTCAGGGACGAGCCCTGCGGCAACCCCTGGTCCAAAGAAACTCGCTCCGAGTAGTAGTCACCTTGCCTCACTTGGAAGCCTCGGCCAGCTAGAAATGAGTGGATCCATTTCAATGCTTCCCCTCTTACCCCTCCTTTGCTCAGACACTGTAGCAAGATGGAATGTGCTACAGTGTCGAACGCAGCGCTGAGGTCTAAGAGAATTAAGGCCATGGTTTGGCCCTCGTCAGCACCCTGCCTGAGGGTTTCAGTAGCCATGAGAAGGGCAGACTCCGTGGAGTGACGAGGCCGAAACCCAAATTGGGTAGGATGAAGATGGTTGTTCTCCTCCACAAATTTCATTAGCTGTTTGTTAACCACCTTCTCCGCTACCTTAGAAAAATAAGGCAGCAGGGAGATGGGACGCAAGTTGTCCAGCTTCTCAAAGCTTATGTTGGGCTTCTTGCGGAGGGGGAGCACCACAGCCTGTTTCCAGTCCTCTGGTATGGAACTGGACCGGAAAGAGACATCCAGCAGGTGCCTAATGTAGGGTTCAAGTGTCTTCAGGCTGTCCCCCAACCTTTTTGGGGAGGCGGGATCACGCGGGGAGCCTGATTTCACCGATCTACATATTTTAACTAGATCCTCGGGTGTGGGGGTGATGAGATTGAGTAGCAGGTTTTGACCAACTTCCTCTCTTACTGAGTCTGCTGGCTCTTCCACTGCTGGAGCATAACAAAACACAACAACACATAACAAAACAAAGCAAAACACAACAACACATAGCATAGCTTAACAAAACACAGCATAGCATAACAGAACAAAGCTTAGCATAGCATAACAAAACATAGCATAACATAGCATAGCATAACAAAACATAGCATAACAAAACATAGCATAGCAAAACAAAGCACAGCATAATAAAACACAACAAAACTTTGCATAGCATAACAAAACATAGCATAGCATAACAAAGCATAGCATAGCAAAACACAATACCACTCAGTGCCACATAATTATATGCTACATAATTACACTGCACTCAATGCAACATACTCTCCAAATACCACTCAGTGCCACAAAATTACACACCACATAATTACACTCTACTGAATGCAACACACTCCACACAATACCACTCAGTGCCACATAATTACATGCCACATAATTACACTGCACTGAATGCAACATACACTCCTAATACTACTCAGTGCCACATAATTCCACTCTACTGAATGCAAGACACACTCCACACAATACCACTCAGTGCCACATAATTATGTTACATAATTACACTACACTCAATGCAACATACACTCCAAACAATACCACTTAGTGCCACATAATTACACGCCACATAATTACAGTGCACTCGTTGCAACATGCACTCCAAATACCACTCTGTGCTACATAATTACACGCCACATAATTACATGCCACATAATTACACTGCACTCAATGCAACATACAATCCAAATACCACTCAGTGCCACATAGTTATATGCCACATAATTACACTGCACTCAATGCAACATACACTCCAAATACCACTCAGTGCCACATAATTACACTGCACTCAATGCAACATACACTCCAAATACCACTCAGTGCCACATAATTACACACCACATAATTACACTCGACTGAATGCAACACACGCCACACAATACCACTCAGTACCACATAATTACAAGCCACACAATAAAACTCTACTGAATACAACATACACTCCTCATAATAACACTCAGTGCCACATAATTACACGCAACATAATTACACTCTACTCAATGCAACATACACTCCAAATACCACTCAGTTCCACATAGTTACACGCCACATTATTACACTGCACTCAATGCAACTTACACTCCAAATACCACTCAGTGCCATATAATTACACGCCACATAATTACACTGCACTCAATGCAACATACACTCCAAATACCACTCAGTGCCACATAATTACACACCACATAATTACACTTGACTGAATGCAACAAACTCCACAAAATACCACTCAGTGCCATATAATTACAAGCCACACAATTAAACTCTACTGAATACAACATACACTCCTCATAATACCACTCAGTGCCACATATTTACACGCAACATAATTACACTCTACTCAATGCAACATACACTCCAAATACCACTCAGTTCCACATAGTTACACGCCACATTATTACACTGCACTCAATGTAACATACGCTCCAAATACCACTCAGTGCCACATACTTACACGTCACATAATTACACTGCACTCAATGCAACATACACTCCAAATACCACTCAGTGCCACATAGTTATATGCAACATAATTACACTGCACTCAATGCAACATACACTCCAAATACCACTCAGTGCCACATGATTACACGCCACATAATTACACTGCACTCAATGGAACATGTACTCCAAATACCACTCAGTGCCACATACTTACACGCCACATAATTACACTGCACTCAATGCAACATACACTCCAAATACCACTCAGTGCCACATAGTTATATGCAACATAATTACACTGCACTCAATGCAACATACACTCCAAATACCACTCAGTGCCACATGATTACACGCCACATAATTACACTGCACTCAATGGAACATGTACTCCAAATACCGCTCAGTGCCACATAATTACACGCCACATAATTACACTCTACTGAATGCAACACACACTCCACACAATACCACTCGGTGCCACTTAATTATATGCTACATAATTACACTGCACTCAATGCAACCTACACTCCAAACAATACCACTCAGTGCCACATAATTACACGCCACACAATTACACTCTACTGAATACAACATACACTCCACACAATACCACTCAGTGCCACATAATTAAACGCCATATAATTCCATGCTTCCCAATGCAACGTA